>NC_140953.1:43774808-45202308 GCF_014529385.1 Adiantum capillus-veneris
GCATGCTATAGGAGACTGTGCCCGCCCACGGGTATGGACGATCGAACCGGGGTTGTAAACCCAAAAATACCACCATAATGGCACCAAAGTGTTGGAATAGAAAATACCTGCAAATAGTAATGCCATATATAAGATTTCTTATACTTAATTTTCACCATCGCCTATAGTAAAAATCATGAACCTACTTATTTGTAGTGCTTAGGAAGGGTGAATGTGCCTCAAATATTGCTCTATTATTCTTCTTGATTCAATCTTAAAAAAAGCTCGAGTCTCCTATATGTACTATTGCCGCATGGGCTCTATCATCCACATGGAAACCTTTTTAATACACTCTCAAATTTTGTTGCAGCCAAATCCACAATTGACATTTGTCATTCACTAGCCTACTTGAGTTTAGCCATAACCCATAGTCATATACACATTGATTTGTGTCAACTCACCTTTCTATAAAGTATCAATGATTACACCAAGCTATTGTTTACGAATTACAATGCATTAAGATTATGTGATGATCAATGATTACACCAAGCTATTGTTTATGACTTACACTTCATTAAGATAGTTATAAGATAATCAACCAAGTTCCTAAGACAAACCCTTTGAAGAGTCAAATATCAAAGATTTACCTTGGTGATCCAACCTTGAGAATACTTCCAATCTGCTTTTGTCACTTGTATACCTTCTCGGAGGGCTCTCACCACATCATGCAACCATCTTAGACTCATGAAAGATGGAAATGTCTTAGCCTCCCTACAATAGTGCATCAATTTTCCATTTTCCCATTCTAAAGGAATGTCACATAGGCTATCTATTTTGCTTTGCATCCTCATATTGGGAAAAAAACTTATCCATTGTTAAATTGTAAGCATACAAAGTCATTTTACCTCTTTATCTTCATATTCATTCTCGTTTTTACAACTAGGCCCACCATCACAACTCCAGTAGGGTGTTCATCCACCATAGCATGTCATCTCTATGCTCATTCCCAAAGTGGTACTCTCAATGTATACTAGTGACTTTAAAATAACCAACCCTCGGCCATGATTCCCTGTGGACATGGCTTTTGATGGATGGATCCCTTGAGTGTGTTCAAGAAGATCTCTAGAATGATGGTCTTTATTTCCACCTTGTCAACTATCTACACAAGGACATGCACTTCAATGATAATCATGTTGGTGGGGAACTATGTTTTAAACATCCAAACATTTTCACTATGTTGTGCTTTGTGGCAGATATGTAGGCTGGTTTAATATCCTTTTTTGAAATACAATGTATCAATGTTGCAAGCTTGTACATTGTCTCATGGACACTTGCACACATGAAATCTGGAATGAGCTGATCACTTCTAACAACTATTCCAAGTTGGAGATTTAGACTTAGATGTTAGATCAGATGGATGATTAGATTTAGACTTCAAACAAATATGAAAATCAGACAGACTAAAATGAAAATACAAAGTCATAAACTAGACACAAGAATTGGAGTTGGTATATCTGGATACTGAAGGAAAGTACAACTAGCACCAAGTGCTAATGTAATTTAGCTAAATGAAAAAAGGAGCAACAAATTTATGATGACAAAGACCCACTGTAGTCTACGGAGTGCCAAACCCCTGAAAAGAAGTATCAGGTCCTATTTATAGGTACCCCAATTGGATTGTGATGTACATCATTACAACTATTTTGGTAATGGTAGTAAGTAAATACCACATTCGACTATGTAACCAAACTATGTACAAGTGCTTGTGACTAAGGCTCGTTCCCACGGTCTACATTCCTCCTCCCCTTTCTTTGAATTTTGGCATAATTTCAAAATTCAAGATATCCAATTGATGTTACCTTTCTTTGAATTGGTGTATATCTAGAATTACAAATATTTATTTCCACAAGGATCATTTCATAATACTTATAGATGGAATCCTAATTGATCCAATATGAGTTGAGCACTTTCGATCCATCCAATTTACTTCTTGCTCTCTCTTCTATGACTAATTTCAAGCTTCAACACTTTTGCTCCTACTTATCTGGAGGCTTCTTTGCCGTTGTCTACTAAATAGTGTTCCTTGATCACTGGAGAAAATATTCCCGTTTTAAATGAGCTTGTAGATGGACTCCTACTCTAGATACTTTCTACAATCAATCATCATCTCAACTTTATAGGGCGATGGAGCATTCTAGATCTTTGTATCAACATCATAGAGAGTTTTCTTTCCTCTAGTGAACTTGGCTCTGGCAAGCTTATGCGATGTGAATCCAACCAGCTAGATCTAGTTGGTTGGCCTTGATTTAAGCCTCTATTGTTGGAAGGCCTAATTTGGTTTTTGATGCCGTCTTCAAATTTGAAAATCTTTTCAATGCCATCCTCAAATTTTTATTTGTCTTCATGTCATCCAAAGTCTTTGTGTTGGTTTTCCTTTCTCATTTGTGTCAGTGTTGTTGTCTTCTTCTTTGAATGTCTTTGTCATCAATGTTTGTTGATGTTTTAATATGATACCTCTCCTTTCATTAAATGCAAAGGACCTCAATAAGAGCTTATGTGTGAGATAATGTGCAAATGTCGTAAGAGGCATTACATAAATTCCATATAGAGCTTTGGAGCTTGGGTTTAAGGTGATTATGTGTACGAGGGCCTTACTGGCATGACAATGTCTATCCCTTGGACGATATTCTCCTTCGTCTTCAAGAATTTTTGCACACATTTTGTTGTGTTTTCTTGTACGAGGTCCTTACTAGCATGACAATGTCTATCCCTTAGACGATATTCTCCTTTTCCTTCTCCTTCAAGAAGTTTTGCACACATTTTGATGTGTTTTCTTGTATGATCATCACAAAAAGTGTGTGTATACATTTCTTGATTTGTGTGAAAAATTGTGTTTACAAGAAAGTCACCCAAAAGAAAAATGATCACCACAAGTAGTACCCCCCAATCTCAAAAAAATTTAAAAACCTTTAAATACATCTCAATATGTATAAGATGAAGTTGAAGAGAAAGTTCAAGAGCCAGTGAAGTCCTCAGAGGAGTGCGTAGAAGAAGAGGTATGGAAAGTCTGTCCAATTTGGTAAGCCCGCTTTGATTTTTTTATTTCTTGGCAGACCCGGTTTAGAGTTCACATAGCTTCCCAGTAAGGCCAGCATTAAAAACATATACCCCGACGAGGTTTTGGTGGATTTCCACATCACCACTTATCAGCTTTTTTGTGATCACGTTAATTGTGATTATGTGAATGTGATAATAAATATACAGTGAACACATGAAATTTCACATGATCACGTGAATATTAAATCACTGGCTCCAAGTTAGACAAAGAAACTCTGGGAATGAGCTATTTGAAATCTATGTTAAGGTCTATGAAAGGACTCAAAAGCTAACTATAGAATTGGATGACATCACATTGGCCTTTCAAGAGGTTGTTAAGTTTTTCAAAAAGTAGAGGAAGAAAGCATCAAAAGCTATGGCCGTGAATCTATTTGAAAGAAAGGATGATAAAGTGCTAGCCTCTTGATAGACTACAGGCTAAGAAATAGTGGGATCTAGTGCAAGGTTTGATACTAGATGGCGGGGCTGGAGTGAATATCCTTGAAGAGCATATCTAACAAAAACTAAGGGTATAAGAACTAAGATTAGCTCCATTCAGAAAAAGGATGGTAGATCAAAGAGTGGTTTGCGCTAGTGGCTTAGTCAAGAACCTACAGATTAGAGTGGAAGAGGAGAAATTTAAGACCATCTTTTTAGTATTGGATGTTCAGGGAACTTATAGTATGCTATTGGGTCACCCTTGGCTTAGGAGTGTAGGATCCATCTATGATTATTGAGGCCAAACATTAACAATTCAAGGACCCAATAGGAAAATTTAGGTAAACAAAAACAACATTAGAAGCTAGAATCTTGCAATGAGGCTAGAGGAATTGCATAGGAAATATGGCATTAAAAATATTGAACGAGTATTGGCATCGATGACTATATTTCCTATAGAAGAAATTGATATGAATGTGCTTGCTACTGGATCAAGAGAGAGAAGAACAATAGTGGAAGTATTATCCAAAACACTTCATTGAGTCTAACATAAGAGAAAGGCTAGTGAATTTGGATGACAAGACTCCAAAACAATCAGGTCAAACTAGATCAAGGTTACAAGCAAACCAGTGTAGACACGCTTGATTGAAACAATGAACAAATACATAGAGAGGCAGGCATTTTTGAATTGGGGAATGCATTTAATAAATATGCAATAGGGATAAGGACGGATAAGAAATCAAAATCATGGGAAAAAAGAAAAGGTGATGGACCACATTTGTTATTTTCAGGAATTAAAGAGTGGTATCTTGATTGAGAGGAGAACCCAAAAATGGTCAAGATTAAAAAACATCTGAGCTTAGAGATCAAATAAAAAGCTAAGCAATTGTTTCAAAAGTATATCATTATTTTTCTTGGGAGCATATAGACTTGACAGGGGTAGATCGAGAGGTATGCCATCACAAGATACCACTAAAACAAGACACACAACTAGTAAGACTCTAGATGTATAGGATGAATCCAACTTATGCCAAGAAGGTGAAAGAATAAATAAAAAATTTCCTAAACAATATTAGGGAAAATAAGAACCTCAAAAGTTCCCTTTAGGATCAAAGATTCTTTTGGAATATACTCTCTACATGAGTGAGAATGGGCTTGCGGCCACGATCCTTCCATCTTTTGCATTTTTTTGAATGGCCATGTCTTGAGGATTTTTAACTTCAAATTTTCCAAAGAATAGTGCATTTGGATTGCATTGCCAAGCTCTTTCCATAGCTATGTTTCATTATATAGTTTTGAGGTACATAGATATGGGCTATCCATGCTCCGCTTTTATGTCCTATTGTCAACTCAAATCTCAATGGTTGCACTTACAAGGCCCTTTTGGGGTTCATATTTTTCCTAATGCTACACTCATCACACAAGTGGCTAGAAATGATTGGGTTTTCCCAATTGTGGTTGTCTCAAAGAGGAATGTGAAGGTGAGGGCCTACATCGTGGATTTTAAAATATTGAATGCTCAAACCATCAAGGACCCATTTCTACTTCCATTCACTAGTATGCTGCTGGACAAGATTACTAGCCACACCAAATGTATAGTTTCATGGATGGATATAGTGGCTACAATCAATTAAGGATAGCACTAGAGTATAGAGCCAAAATCACATTCATTCTCATTGAATGGGGAGCATCTATGTGCTTGGTAATGCCATTTGGATTATGTAATTCTCTAGCAACCTTTCAAAATGCATGATCTGAATTTTCAACGAGCTTTTGCTCAAGTTATTGGCTACATTTTTCAATGATTTTATTGTGTTTTCAATGGAAAGTATGCATTTTCTATTCTTGGAAGTGGTCTTTGAGAGATGTAGAGAAAAATAGCCTTTTTAAGTCTGCTTTTATGATTTGAAAGGGGTAGTTTCTAGGGCATATTATATCTAGGAAGGGGGTTGAGATGGTTGAAGACAAAGTCTGATGTGTACAGCAGGTAAGAGCAATAAAGGATGTGTTTGAGTTGAGCTTGTTCTTGGGATGTATTAACTTTTATAGGAGATTCCTTCATACGTTTGCAACCAAGGCTCTCCCATTATAAAAGTTGACTCATAAGGGAGTAAAGTTTGTATGGGCCCCAGAATGTGAGGATAGTTTCCAATGTCTGAAAAGGCGATTAGCAAGAAGCCAATTCTTTGTCACCCAAACTAGGAAGTGATATTCCATGCTCATGTGAATACATCTGATATGATGATGGGTAAATTTTGGCTCGGCTTGATGAGAATATGGACTACCGAGTCTACTTTTGCAATTGTAGGTTCAATGTAGTTGAATAAGGGTACTCCACTACCACAAGTGAGGCATTGGGAATGGTGTTTTGTGTAACCAAATTCAAACACTATTTGCTGGGACAATTGTTCCAATTTTGTGTAAATCATCAAGCACTTCTCTTTTTTATTAACAAGATGGTGATTCAGGGTGCCTCTAGTGAACTAGCCATCTCTGAGAACACAGATAGATTTGGTTAGGTCTCTAAAACATGAGGGTTATTTCTTGTTTTGCTTGATGTGACATGGTGCATTTGGATTATGTGTTGGGTCTGATAGGGTGCACTCACGTTGGTAGTTGCTCTTGCTCATTTACTGTTTTCATTCTCCTTTTTGTTTTTTGAAGTTGGTTTGCTTTAGTATAGGAGTATATATATACACTCCTCAAGATTTGGAAGTTAAGGGGTCTAGGAGGAAGGTTAAGAGGGAAGCAATCAAATAATGATTGTTAGTAAGTACTCCCCCTTGCTTGGGTAGATCATACCTTTTGGAAGTTTGTTGTCACTTTTTGAAACCAATTGTTCCAAGCTGTAATGGGCAAAGATTTTGACTATGGAGACATAATGTCAACCCTTGCTTTGGGGAAGAAAGAGAAACCATTCACCTTGCAGGATGGTCATCTTTCCACTGCAATAGGCTATGTGTTACCCAGTCCCTTCATGCAGAAAGTCATGTATGAATCCCATGGTCCTCATTCAACCTACTCTCCAAGGAGTAGAGACATATTTTTATTGGCCTACCATGAAAGTGAACATACAAAAGTCTGTTTCATAGTGTGTGGTATGACAAAAGACCAAGTATGATAGAGGGAAGCAACTTGGATTACTCCAGCCATTGCCTATCCTACATTCACCATGGGAGAGTATATCCGTGGATTTTATCTTTGGATTACCCAAGTCTATCCATGGAAATATGGACAACAGTCGAGAGGTTTAGCAAGCAAGCACACTTTATTCCGGTCAAAAAGACTATTAAGGCTCAAAATGACTAAGGCTTTATCTCTTCTACCTTATAGTTGAGGATGACTATGATTTCAAGACAGAGGTAATGTCATAAAATATAATATCTAACCAACCCAAATGATTTTCTCATATTAAACTAATCATTTAATGTGAGAGAATAAATGGGAACCAGGGGTTAGAATAAAGATAGATCTATCTCACCACGGGGCCAATGGTAAAGGGGTGCAAATGAGAGATGGTATATCAAAGAGCAAGGCTAACGAATGGAGCTTAAAAGACCTTAGGTTTAGATTCATTGAAGACCTCCAAAGGTTAGTGTTAAAAGTCCTTTGACCTTACATAAGCTAGGGCTGTGCTTGAGGTGGGAACCCGGCCCAAGCTTGAGGTGCTTATCATGCCTGATGAGACTGTGATGAATGAGATGCTTGAAGTGCTTGATGATTGAGATGCTTGAGGTGCTTGTCATGCTTGAGATGCTAGGGTTGTACTTGAGGTGGGAACCCAACCCGAGCTTGAGGGGCTTAAGGGCCAACCTTGTGGTGAGAACTTTGCCCAAGGTTGTGGGGCTTGAGGTGTCACAAAAGTCAATGCATATCCCTACAAGGAGGGGGCGAGCCATGTGAAGGAGTACGAGCAAAAGTGCGACGCGAGAGAGTGCGAGAAGAAGAGCACGACGATATGGTGAGCTCGCTCTACTGTAATGTGTAGAGCATAGTGAGTTCTTATTATGTTTTTACAAAAGAATATGTGTACATACCTGGCGGCCCGCCCACTTACCTGGGCGACCACATTGGGATTTATACCCCAACAACCTCCCACTTAAAGTCCAATGTGGTACTTTAAGTGTGAGAGAAGCTACTATACAAGCTAATATAAAAGAGATGTAGAGAAGTGATGTACTACCCTACACCTAACTGCTTGCGAAAATGCGCAAAGCTCTCTGAGGGAAGTCCTTTTGTAAGTAGATTAGCAGGATTTTCTGTGGTGTGAACTTTGACAAGCTGAAGTTGCTTATCCTCGAGCATTTCCCTGATGAAATGATACTTCACATCCACATGCTTTGTCTTTGAGTGATAAACTGGATTGCGAGCCAATTGTATAGCACTTTGACTATCACAATATAATACAAGCATCTCTTCGATTCCCAAATCTGTTACTAGTCGATTAAGCCAAATTGATTCTTTGCATGCCTTTGATGCTGCAACATATTCAGCCTCTGTAGTAGACTGAGTAACACAATCTTGTAATCTAGAACGCCATGATACTGCTCCACCAGCCAATGTAAAGACATACCCTGACGTAGACCTTCGGTTGTCTAAGTCACCTGCATAATCTGAGTCTGTAAAATCCTTTACACTTAGCTCCTGACTCCCATAGCATATACGCATACTCTTTGTAGCTTTCAGGTATCTCAATATTCCTTTCACTGCCTCCCAATGTTTCTTGCCTGGGTTTGACATGTATCGACTTACTACTCCCACTGCAAATGTAATGTCTGGGCGAGTAGCAATCATTGCATACATCAAACTACCCACTGCAGACGCATATGGAATCTTATCCATTTCAGCCTGTTCTTCCTCAGACACAGGACAATCTTGTTTGCTAAGTTTCACATATGGTGGCAATGGAACACTCAGTGCCTTTCCCTTCTCCATATTGAAACGTTGCAAAACCTTGTCAATATACTCTGTTTGAGATAACCAAATCAACTTCTTTGATCTGTCTCTCTCAATGCGCATACCAAGTATATGACTTGCCTCACCCATGTCTTTCATGTCAAACGATTTTGCCATCTTTGACTTCAAAGCTGAAATTTCTTCCAAGTGCTTGCCATCAATCAACATGTCATCCACATACAAAATAAGGATCAGCCAACTACCATCCTTAGCCTTCTTTGTATATAGACAGTGATCGAAATCACTACGTTTGTAGCCTTGAGAAAGCATAAACTTGTGGAATTTATGGTACCATGCCCTCGGTGATTGTTTTAAGCCATAAAGACTCTTTAACAACTGGCATACCCAATCTTCCTTGCCTTTCTCAACAAACCCTTCTGGCTGCTGCATGTAAATTTCCACATCTAAATCACCATGCAAGAACGCTGTCTTGACATCCATTTGGTGCAACACCAAATCTAATATGGCAACCAATGCAAGAAAGCATCTCAATGTAGTCATCTTGACCACCGGAGAGAAGACTTCATAAAAGTCAATGCCTTGTTCTTGCTTAAAGCCCTTGGCAACAAGCCTTGCTTTGTACTTTGGCTGACTATCATGAGTGGTGATCTTATACCTGTAAACCCATTTACAAGGTAGAGCCTTTTTGCCTTGTGGTAATTTAACTAGCTTCCATGTCTGGTTTTTATGTAGAGCTGTCATCTCTGTCTGCATGGCCAATTGCCAATTCCCGGAGTCCTTCATTTGCACCGCTTCCTTGTAACCTGAAGGCTAATTGCAATCAGTCAACATGACATAGTTCATAGATGGAACAAACCGATCAGGAGGTCGCGTGACACGTCCAGATCTACGCACAATAGGTGGCTCAGGCTCAGCCACAACCTGTGGTTCCACTCTATCCTGTCCTTGCTCCTCTTGAGCCCTGACATTTTGTCTTGCACGTGCAGGTCCATCTTCTTGGAAGACAACTCTTCTAATCTCCTCAACCCTCTCTGGTTTAGAATGATATTTGGATTCATTAAAGTGAACATCATTGCTGCGGAAAACCTTTCTGGATTCGGGATCCCAAAGTCTGTACCCCATCTCACCAGAATTACCATAGCCTAGAAAGATGCACTTTCTACTCTTTGGCTCAAGTTTGTTCCTAAATTCCTCTGGAACGTGAGTATATGCCTCACAGCCAAAGACTCTGAGATGCTTGTATGAGGGCATTTTGCCTAACCATACCATCTCTGGCACTGAATCCTTCTGCAAAACCTTGCTAGGAGATCTATTTACAAGATGAACAGCTGTTGATACAGCTTCAGCCCAAAACCCATTTGGCAGCTGTGCATTAGACAACATACTTCTGACCTTCTCTTGTATGGTCCTATTCATCCTCTCAGCAACACCATTTTGAGGAGGATTGTAAGGAGCAGTAAGTTCACGTTTTATACCTTTTGACTCACAAAAGTCCTGAAAGGCCTTTGAAACATACTCTCCACCATTGTCAGTGCGTAAGCATTTAAGCTTCTTGCCACTCTGATTCTCCACAAGTGTCACAAACGTTTTGAAAACACTAAACGCTTCATCCTTGTGCTTGAGAAAGTAAACCCATACTTTCCTCGAGTAATCATCTATAAATGTCATAAAGTAAGAAGCTCCCCCTAGAGATAGGTTAGGCATAGGTCCACACAAATCACTATGAACAAGTGCCAACTGTGTATCTCTTCTACTGCTTCTATGCTTATGTGGTTGCTGTGTTTGCTTACCATATAGACAATGTTCACAGAATTCAAAATCATTAAATGAAAAGCCAGGCAAATAACCAGAACGAGACAAGATTTCCATTCCCTTCTTGGACATATGTCCTAACCGGCTATGCCACAAAGAAACGTTCGACTGCTCGGTTACATTGATTACATTTTTAGAGACATTTGATACATAAATCATGTAAAGTCCTTCAGACTTTACTCCATGTGCTACTGTCATAGAACCCTTGGATATCTTCCACATGTTCTGTCCAAAAGTGGTGACGTAGCCAGCATCATCAAGTAAACCTGTGCTGATCAAGCTCTTTGTAATTGCGGGAACATGTCTCACATTCTTCAGCGTGAAAGAAGAGCCATTCTGAAACTTCAATTGAACATCTCCAACACCTAAGATCTCACATGTTTGCCCATTGCCTAGCCGAACATGATCTTTAGTGGTCACATAAGAGGTAAACCACTCCTTGTTTGGAGACACATGAAGTGATGCCCCTGAGTCTATAATCCAGTCACTCAGTGCATTTCCATCAGATGCTGTAAGAAGAGCTGAGTCCATTGTATTCTTCAAGAAGTAGATGTCTCCTGACACTAGACTGTCATCCTCTGCAACAGTGTTTGTCACATTTATTTCTTGAATCTTCACTGAGAACTTGTTCTTCTCACCATGGTCTTCAGCTTTCTCTTTGCCTTTTTCTGCTTTCCATTCTCTGCAGTCTCTTTTCATGTGACCCTTCTTGCCACAATGGTAGCATTCTATGTCACTCTTGCCTTTAGCACTGCGGGACTTGCTACGAGACTGATTCCTCTTTCCACCTTTGTACTTTTCTTTGGTCCTTCCCATGACAACTCAGGCTGTTCCTTTGCCTTTGTCCATTGTCTTTCTATTGGTTTCTTCAGTAAGCAGACTTCCTTCTACACCTGCTATGTTCAAACCATCTGGAGGTGCAGAATTACTCAAAGCTGTGCGAAAAGTGTCCCAACTTTCTGGCAATGTGATCAACAGGAACATAGCTCTAACAGGTTCATCAAACTTGACACCTTGAGCTGACAACTGACTATAGATTGTGTTGAATTCATTCAGATGATTGGACATAGGTGTCCCTTCTTTCATCTTCAAGTCAACAAGCTTCTTAAGCCAGTATACCTGTGAAGCTGCACTCTGCTTCTCATAAAGATCACTTAGCTTTAACCATGCTTGATAAGCCGACATCTCGTCTGCTACATTGAAGTAAACGCTTTCTGCCAAAGTCAGCATAATGGTAGAAAGTGCCAATTCATCCATTTCGCTCCATATCTTCTGGTTTTATCCCCTTGAGCTTTATAGGTTTTATCTGCTTCTTTTGTACCAACACATGCCAAATCTGCTTCTTCCACAATGGGAAATTGGTTCCATCTAGCTTCTTGATATTGTAAAGAGTAGTGTCCTGTGATCCAGCCATAGCTACGCTTCACAGTAGTTTACTTTCCTGGGAAAAATTCGGTAGAGTTTCCCTTGTAAACTGACCTGTGAACCAATATCAACCTGTCAATGAACCAAGAAAGCTTCAGATTCTGCAGAAATTTTGGGAGAGTCTCCTTTGTAAAATGGATTTGGTGTACTAAAAACAGACCAAAAACAGCTCAAAAAACCACTGTCTCTCTAACACTGTAAGCTGTGGGTAAACCTCTCCTGCACCTGTATTGTCTCTGACTGTCCTGTCACTGTCCTGTAAGCATAGACTGCGACAATGCCTCAACGGCAGTAAAGCAAAGATGTAATCCCAACTGTCTAACTCACAGTTAATACATCCTAGCTGCCTATCTAAGGGTACGCGAGGGATCGCTCCAAGACCTGTATCATCGAAAGGATCTCAACATTCGAGAATCCCCCAGCTCAGTAAAACCTCACTCGACCCTGCACAAAGGCTGCAGTAAATCTGACAGTACATAGACTTCCCACAAAGTCATACATCCACAAATTTCCCACTGTATGCTGTAACCGCTGCGACGGTTGTTTGCTGCGTGACTCACAGCCAGCAAACCCTCAACATACATACATCATCTCTGACAATACATCCCATGTGGAAGTACCTGCAATGTCAGGATGAAATCTGGAATATCAAGCAGCAAACACAAGCTACCTGATGAACTAGTGGATGTCGCCTACAGTCTGTGTGTAGATACGCCCGTGTCGTATGTGACACGTCTCCAAGAACTGTGAGCCGTCCTTCGATGTGTAGACAGCCACAAATCAACACTCTGGGAGTGTCGATATCCTCAGCACATGCAGTCGTAGGCTGAAAACCCCAAATTTGTAGAGTCAGATCTGCACCCGTCGAGACCACGTAGTCGAAAATGGCCTGCGCAGACCTTTGTCGAAGCTGAACGGTGGCCGAGATGACCTCAGAATGAAATTCTGACAACACCGAGCCCTTCGAGCTCACCCATGAGATTTGGGGCTGTGTCTTTGACTGTCGAATTTCACTCCAATCTGAGTTGGTGACTCTAGCCTCCTACAGTGCTGCCCCGAGCCTCGATCTGAGCTATGATACCAGTTGAAGGAGTACGAGCGAAAGTGCGATGCGAGAGAGAGTGCGAGAAGAAGAGCACGACGATATGGTGAACTCGCTCTACTGTAATGTGTAGAGCATAGTGAGTTCTTATTAGGTTTTTACAAAAGAATATGTGTACATACCTGGCGGCCCGCCCACTTACCTGGGCGACCACATTGGCCTTTATACCCCAACACCATGCAAGTAGGAGGGGTGGTTGCTTGACCACTCTCTCTTTCCCAAAGGGCACCCCTTTCTCAAGAGGCAAGTAGGACACATGTCATGCCCCTAGCTAGGTTACCCTCAAGGAGTGTCCAAAGCCTATTGGTTGGCCTCCCAAGGGGTCCAATGATATATAAGTAGATTTAATTAATTGTTTTTGCATTTATCAAGTCCTCTCTCTCAAAGGGGAAAGGGGGACACTTGTCCCAAGGCTAGCATGCTTGCTTGATATGCATCCTCCATATGATTGGTCAGGCTTGCAGGGGTCCAATGAGCTTCAAGTTTGTGCTAGAAGAGGGGGTCGACCAAAGCAAGTAGGGGTATACTCTCCCACACACACTCTCATTGTGTGAAGTGCAAAGTGCAAGAGCTCCATCTCCTTCTCCAAGCTAGTAGAGAAGTTGAGAGCCTACACCAACACTCTTGGCTATGGAATGCAAATCCAACCAAGAGCCATGCATCAATGATTAAGCTTGCCATCTTCTCCATCTTCATTACTATGCTATTATGTATGCTAGCAAGAAGAGTGATGATAAGTGAGGAACTAATTCTTTCTCCTATGAAATGTTTCTTCCTCTTCCCTACCCTCATTCCCCGCTAGCTCTCTCCACCTTCGAAGGTGTTTGAGGCCTTGGGACTGAGGTTTGGGATAGTTAATGCTTTTTACAAAGTTTATTTTATGCTCATGATGCATGAAACTTTCCATCTTCATTGCATCACGTAGGCCACAAGGAACACAAAGATTGTATTGTACCAAGTTTCTCTTAATGGGAGAACCTATAATACAAATGCCTATTGGAGGGGGGACCGGTTCCACATAAATACGGTCCTCAACTGTTGTCATGTTCTCTAAACTCTCTCTGTTGCAAAGTATTGTTCATGCCAAGTTAATTAAATACTATGTTTATGTTGCTATCATCAATTAAGTTCACCCTCTATGCTCACAAAGTAATTTCACAGAAGTACTTTCTCTAATTTCTGCTACTCTCAAAGTTAAAATGCCATTTCCATTATAGAACACACGATAAGGAAGCATTGTAGATTTGAGAGATTAAATATCCTTGCCTATGGCACAAATGTCTAAAGCTTTAGCTTCTAGAGGTAGCACAGATCGTGTTATGCCAAGGTTTCAGCTTGATTTATTAAAATGTATATAACAATGGGTCCCAAAGGCTTCCTTAATAGTCTCTCGTGCTCTTAAATCTCATTCAAAAAAGAAACCTCGTAGGAAATCTTCCACTCACCTTAAGAAATGCAAGGTTATGTTGCGTTGGGTTCCTAAACAACTATTGGAAGCCCACGGCTACTATGATGGCAATGATAAAATTCGGGTACTTAAACATAAGTTGTGTCCTTTCTTGTCGTCTACAGAAGTATGTAAGCCAAATCTTGTAACTCCAAAGCCAATTGAGGACCACGGGAAAGAAAAGATCACGCAGGATTCCACACCTATCCAAAAGTTAGTTTGGGTTCGGAAGTGAGAACGATCTATTTTAGCTAGCGTAGGAAGGGGGGAGTCACATGAAGCTTCTATCTTCTCATGTAATTTATCCATAGATGTAAAAGTCTCTAAACAACATCCACCTATCAGTTTCAATCTCCACAAAAACATAAATGAATATATACCTTCCATTTTTAATTTATCAGTTAAACAAACATGATGAGTTAGTTGATGGGAGAGTACCTTACCACCCTTACAATTTGATAAAGCATCTAGGGTGGCGGACACGATAAATTAAAGGACATTGATGAGGATGAGTGGAGAGAATAATTTCCAGAGACCTTGAAGGACGAAGCAAGGAAGTCGTATTACCATTACCCAGCCTATAAGCTCTAAATGAAGAGCAAGCTAACCAAATCATTTCATCTGGGTTATCATGCCAATAGAGATGATGAAGACATCTTATGTGAATTGGATAAGATTAAGTTGTAATGGAAATGGAAATATATTTATTTATTACAGATGGCAGGTGGCAAAATCATAAGCGATCAATGGAATATGCAAAAGGATAGCACATTTATGAGTGTTTTACTTTTAAAGTGCTCTTCATGAGCTATGGTCACTGTACGTCTAGATGGATAGCTTGTAATCATTTTGAGCATTCAAGAACTCTGTTAATTAATACGTGAAAAGGGAAACTGCTCACTCTTGCATGGGGGCAGATTGCAACCAGTGTCTGTGTTTTTCTTCTCTCTTGTCACCTCTCCTCTCTCACTGTGTTCTTGTAGCACTCCGCTCTAGGAGGTGCACTTGCATGTGCCCTTTTACTCACTCACTCACTCACTCACTCAGTCTCTCTCTCTCTCTCTCTCTCTCTCTCTCTCTCTCTCTCTCTCTCTCTCTCTCTCTCTCTCTCTCAGTTTGTGTACATCAATTATGTAGTTGTGGGATTTGTCAAGTATGCAAACCAGTTGTTTTCTAGCTTGTAGCATGTTATTTTCAGTATTTTGTAGGGCTCTTGGCTATTGCAGTGGTATCAAAGCCGTGGCTACACTCTTGGGCATAGAATGGTCATGGCTATGGAAAATGTTGCTTATAACAATCGAAGATAAGTTTTCTAATTGTTTTTTTTTAAAACCATTAAAACCAATTTTCAAGATGTTTTGGTGCCCTTTACATAAATTGTGTACTTGTTGTTTGATATGACTCTCGTCGTTAGTTGATGAGTAATATTATGATTGTTATTGCATAAATATTGTGCAGAGAAACATATAGATATTGTAGAACTATGTATGTAGAAGAATAATAGAGTTGAAGCGAGATACATGTTATGCAGGACATGTCACAAGAAAAAAGGGAAAACAAGGGAGGAGGATGAACTCTCTTAATTTTGAATTTTGTAAAGGAGCATGGAGTTACATGGAGTAGTGTAGCTTTTAACGTCATACAAAATGACTTCAAGAGACTGTGGTAGTGAACGACCCAAGAGACCTGTAGAGTCTAGGAAATTGGCTAAATTGTTGCAAAGAACAAGCCCAACTTGCTTGTAAGGTTTTTTAACCTTTTTGAAAGCGGAAAAATAAACCCTAGAGCTTTAATTGAGATCACCATACCAACAAACTAGTAAACCACTATCTCAGAAGTAGCCAAAATTGGTATTTTTGGAATCTTAAGTACGACAAACCTATAGCTAGAAATTTTCAGAACTGAATTCGAGTAAAAATTGACCCTACTATCTTCTCTAGAAGTTTAAATTGCTAAAAAAATTGAAGGGTTTCAATAATCATCAAAGCTTAAGACTTTCATTATAGCCTCCTAGATATTTTCTAAATATTTACCCAATTAAGTAGAAAATAGGCTTAAAATTAGCGAAATTGAATTTCAAAGTGGACAGGTGCTAGGAGGGGGTATCTTGGACTTGCCAGAATCAATTTTAGTAGCAAGTGGCACTAGGAGGAGCCTGAGGGTTGCTTGAGCTGCAGCAAACTGCCAATCTCAACCCGTGAGTGCATGTGGGAGCCATGAAAAACTATAAATAGACCTCTAAAGTTCACAAACTCTCTCAGACTCCAAGACCTAGTCAAATCACTCTAGCATAGAGAGACTCTACCCAAAAATCACTAGAGAGAAAAATTCTAGTTGATTAACGAAGGTAATTAGTACTAATTCTTGTTAATTAGTAGAAATATACTAATCTATATCTAATTTTTTACTTAATCTAATAAATTAAGAGGTTAAACCTTTCTTTATTATAAATTACACTCTTAATGCTAATACACTATGAATTATTCAAATTATGATTAGAATTATTAATCTAATTAATTATTATTCCCTATTAGGATTGAAATTAATTAATTTTGGTCTTAATTAAGGGAAATTGTATAATTTACGCTTATATAATTATAAGAAAATTATTAAAGTTTTTTTATACTATTAGGAAGCTGAGAAAATTATGTATTATTTTTTTTAAATTTTAGTATACATCTAGAAAAAAATTAATTGTTTTCTTGTTTTTGATTGAAATTTAATGAAGATAATTAGTAAAAATAATTAAAAGTTTAAAGAAAGATCTAAATATAAGTAACCCGTTATAATTAGCTCATAATTACTTCATTAAGTTTAAGTAATTATGTTAGCACATAAGTTTTATTTTTGGTTGAAAATCAATCAGTATAAATGTTAAATTCATTTAGAAGTTTTTGGGAAAATTAGTGGAGGTGTAAAACACTATTATAAAGTTGAGATAATTATATCTTAAAGAGATAATTACTGTAATATATATCAAGTGACAAAAAAGTCATTTTTAGACTTTATACAAGCGAAAAATAAGAAAAAAGACTCAAAAAATTATAAGATAATTGGTAAAGCCTAGAAACCCAGTGGTTATGCCCTCACTGACATAGGAGGAAAAAAGCGTTGGTTGAGGATACCTTAGCCCATTTGCAAAAGTATTAGGTCAATTTTTACAACTTTCAAGTTTTCGTCACTTTTTCGCATGCGAGACAAGACTAGGTTTTCTTCTAGGGCTATAGTCCCAAGCCATTGTCAATGGTAAAGGTCTATTCCTTGGATTTTTCTTCCTTAGAGACTCTGACTTTTATTGGACCTAGAGACCTGTCAAGGATCCCTTCTCAACCTTGGTGTCGGCGGGTTGGGGACCTCTCATTGCTAATGGATTTTAACTTTGATGTTGCTGGAAGATACCCAAAAAAAGCATAAATCATTATATTGTTTATTTTTCTAAGTTTTCCAAAACTGTTGCTTCAAGTCTGACCACGCCATCAACCATTATGATGATGGTGCACATGAGTCAAGTACCCTTGACTCGCGTGAACCCCCCATGGAGGAATAGACGACTATGAAATGTGGCTAGCAAGTCATCCTTAGCTGCATGTATACTCATGGATCTTACTATATGTCTAATAAGCCCTCAAGTGGTGCAATTACACTGTTCGTGGCAGATGCCCTCTCATCCATGTTTGGGTTCACACAAATTGGCATAGGCCACATCACCAACCTACTAAAAACAATAAGTTGGCACTCAGTATGGCAGCCATGAAAGTTGTGTCAACACCCGCAGATTGTCAACCTCTTTCAATAGACATCTGGCCACTTGAGGGGTCCGTAGTCATTGGTGGTAAAATAAGTCGTGGGTTGCAGTCACAAGAGCCTTTGATAACCATCTGCTCGCATGTGGACCTGAAGGCGAGGGGTGCCAGTGTGATGGTTTTCCAACCACCACACACACCCATCCACCACTAGTGCATGAAAGTGCATGCTCACATTGTTGGCGACAAACCACACACCACTACATTGAACGGCCGGCGGCTCTCCTATATATTCATGGTGGCCACATTCTCGGCCACTGCTCATGAGGGACTAACAATGCCCATTGCTCAGGTGCATCCAACAACCACCCTCTATTGCCACTTTGCATGGCGAATACCTTACGCCAAACTCCCTCTTCCTACTTGTATGTGCACCTCCCCCCCCCCCCCCCCCTCTGTGTGTGTGTGTGTGTGTGTGTGGACATATGTCTCACTCTTCCTCTTTTTTGATATGATTCTATCTCTTATTCTCATGCAACCATCCAACTCTTGTCTCTCTCTCTCTCTCTCTCTCTCTCTCTCTCTCTCTCTCTCTCTCTCTCTCTCTCTCTCTCTCTCTCTCTCTCTCTCTCTCTCTCTCTCTCTCTCTCTCTCTCTCTCTCTCTCTCTCTCCTCTGTGATTGAAGGCGCCTACACATTGGGAACCTTGTACCACCCACCACCATCCACTCTTCCCAACTCTCCCTCTTTCTCTATAGCCACCGTTAACTTTCTCCCCCCCCCCCCCCCCCCCTCTCTCTCTCTCTCTCTCTCTCCCCCCCCCTCGTGGAGGCACTGGCTGCTTGATGAAATCATGCAAGCTAGTTGTTGCACATTATAGCCGCCTTTGATATGCAATTTTCAAGCTGCCACTGCATGCCTGGTTTGCTACCCATCTGGCTAAGCATGGTTAGCTGCATCACAATCAATCAATTTATTTACTTGCCTTAGTTATCTTTTGCAACCCCCATCATCTCTTCGCATGTAGTCACATCTTTTATTCCCCCTCCTTGCAGTCAAGTCTGACCTTGGTGACAGGCATTTGATGCATATTGCTCACTAGTGCAAAGTGACCCCATGAACATCGTCCGGGGAACACTATTTTTATGGGTGGAGTACTCTCAACATTGTCAAGCCGTTGCCACCTGTCCCCATGTACCCCGACGCAATAGTACTATGAGTTTGCAACACGACTATGGCTCGATACTATTCTGAAATGGAAGTTTTGTGTTAAAAGTAGGGCGTAGGATAAGAGAAAGGGGAGGAAGATAAAATGGACAAGGTGACTGTGTAGTAAGGTTAGCAACTAGGGAGGAGGTGAGGAAGTAGGGCAAGTCTACAAGGGAAATAGATAGAAACAAAAAGGTAATATGAGGCGGCATTTAGACACACATATTTTAAAATTGATGCAACGACATCTTCTAAATTAATAGAAGCATGCAATGAGTAATCGTGAATAACTGTGAATAACTCAAGGCCCTTGTCTCCTACTCCTTTCAATATCTATGTTGAATTATCCTCAGTCACCCTTGAGTTCCTACCCAAAAACAAAAATCCTCTCTCCACACTAGCATAAATTATTGCTTTTGGGTAGGAACCCAAGGGTGACTGAGGATTGTTGTTTTTCCACATAGAATTATTTGGGTAGTATTTATTTATTTATTTATTTTACTTTTGAAGAAGAATACATACCGCTTTGATTGAAAACCTTTTCTCTTAATCAATAGTGCTACACTCATAATTCTTTGTTTATTATCAAGCCTCCAACTCTTTTGGACTAAGAAACCCCAATCAAACTCTTTAAATTACCTCCATGTCTTACTATTGAGCCAAATGATCACAATGTCTCCACTAAGGTCGACCCCTTTGTAGTCCGATCTCTTGACAACATGTGATAGCTAGGTGAAATGCTTGCTATAACTGTAATATATAATGATTTAGCATGAATTAAGCTCAAAAGTATAAAAAAATATTTCTTTATATTCTTGTATACTCTGATATTTGATTCCCAAATTAGTGAGCATGATTCTTTTTCCTTAATTTACTAACGTCATTATGCATTCTAGTTCAATACATAAGATGATTTTATATTTGCCAATTGGACAAAGAATGTAGATTTTGCATTGTCCTTATTTGGGTTTGCAAGCAACATTGTACACATAATCTTTAACTACAAATTACTTGATTCATAATAAATATTTCTTGTTAAGGCATTCTATTTATATAGAAGCAAAAGGATCTCCAACAAGATATACCTAAGGGGCCACAACCAAGCAGTTTAGCGACAAGGGAGAACACCACTAGACATTTTTAAAAGGCAGGCCTCTTTCACTTGCCTCCATTGTCTCAAAAGTTGTGAAATCAACCCTGCCTTATATTTGCACTAAATGGAATTTCTATTGAGATCATTTTTCATTAAGCTACAGCTACTCACATGAGCTTAGGTACTTTGGGATAGTGAAAATAAATTTGTAAGTACTTGGCTACTCAAACATACTCCAATTTTGTGTTAAACATGTAGTAAATGTTTTGCATTTTATGCCTTGTTTAGTCCATTGGTCATGTGCACATAAATTCAGCAATTTAGGTAGTGTATATGCTCATCCTGGTGTAGATACACCGAAGTAGGCAACACCAATTAATCGTATAGATTCATTGATTAAGGCAGTACAAGTGTAGATTCACCATTTTAGGTAGCACACCAACAAACATTAAACAATATCAGTGCACATTTGCCAGTTTAGGCAGCATGAGTGCAGATTTTTTGATTTGGGCAGCACGTCTCATTGATGTTGCTTTGTCGATTTAGGCAACACCAATTACGAAATCATGTTGCAGTGGTGGCTGATCACAACTACACTTAGTGTGATTGTGTTGTGCTGAGTATATAATGATGAAAATAATTTGGATATGAAATTGGAGTTGGATTTGTTTGTTTTATGTTGATTGATTGTCGACACTATGTATGGAATTGGACTTGAAATTTATGAGAATTGATTATTGACTAATGAGAGTGACCAATGATATTGATAGCGGTTTTTTGGCTCTCTGTAATTGCCATAGTGAGTTACCTCACCCTACCAAAATCACATAAACATTGTGGCTATTCTTACCTTTTCACTGTACACAGGCGTGTGTGAGGGAATTTTTCCCATATCTCCTTAAAACTCTCAGCTAGCTAGTAATTTGGGCTAGTTGAGCCAAAAATAAATAAATAAATAAATAAATAAATATAAAAAATAAAATATATTATGGTCCATTTGTGTGTAAATATTGCATTGTATATAGGGCATAAATATAAGAAATTTTTATAATTATTTTGGTATTTATTTAAATATTTCTACCTAGGTGCGTGTTATTTGCCTATGTATGTTATGTACATTGACTCAGCATTACCACAATTTCTTACCATTTTGCATACTCGTTATTCCATATAAAAATATCTTCACACAAGCTTCTCTTATTTTTGGTGTGAATCCACTCCAAGGGAAAACTTGGAAAATACCTTTCACCATCGGTCATTGTCTTTTACTAACTTCCTATTTCCTAGAGGTATTTTTTCTTATCTCTTGTAAATAAACATACTTCAATAAAAACAAATGAGGATCCCCTCATTTGATTCCTTATATTTTTATATATCTCTTTTTTCCATTTTATATTTATATATAGCTGACACTATTCTAGATTCCATAAATTGTTTATATATACTAGCCTATTTTTTCCCATCTTATCCATGTATTATATTTTTCATAATCCACAACCATGCATATTTTCAAACCCCTAAGAATCAATTAGGTCATGCTCTAATGCAAGGAGTGGCTCACCTTTGGAGCTACATGCAAATTCAACAAAAGGGGGGCCACTGAAGACTTTTTTTGTGAAGAAAAACATGTATTTTGGTGGGAATTTTTATATCTATGTCCACTCCAAATTTGAAGCGGTGGTCAAAAGAGAAAATGTGTACCAAAAGCTAAATAATCATCTCAAAAATTTTGGTGATTTTTGGAGCAACCACCGGTGAGCTAGGATTTTTGAGTGGACCCCAAACTGCCCACTTTTCTCACAAGTAGCCCATAGTCTTCTCTCACCTCTTTCCACACTTCTACACACACACACACACACACACACACACACACACATACACACATACTCATTCCTCTCAATCCCTCACTCAAACCTGCACCTTTCATGGTTTCTCTCACCTTCTTCACCATTAACCTCCCCTCTTACTCCCATAGCTCTCATATGAGCTCTCCATGTACATACACCATCTCTATGCCTCTCTCTATTACTTCCAAACTACAATTCCATCTTACCCCTTCTCTATATACGTAAAATTTAGCATGTAAACCATGCTTAACCTCTGCAAATTAAGAGATATCATCAACCAAATTTTCATTTTCATCGCAATAATCAACCTTGGCGGCGGTGGCGTAAAGAAGAGAAGATGAAGAAGAAGATCAATAGTCATTTTGAGAACTTACACAAGTAAGTCAAAAACTTCTTCAAGCTTCACTATCACAAGGATTTCCTCACTTCATTCAACCATTTTACTTCAATTATCCACCTCATTGTACCCATTGTAAATATATCATTAACTTTCTAGTGATTACTAACACTAACCACTAACATACTAACACAAAATAGCCATTGACCTAACCATAAAAGACACCTCACCTCAAGACATGTGCATATTAACTCTCTCTCTCTCTCTCTCTCTCTCTCTCCTTCCTTAAAACTCTATTTTCACCTTATCTACCATCAATAACGCTCTCTTTTGAGCCCACATCCATGACCTAACCATAAAAGACACCTCACCTCAAGACATGTGCATATTAACTCTCTCTCTCTCTCTCTCTCTCTCTCTCTCCTTCCTTAAAACTCTATTTTCACCTTATCTACCATCAATAACGCTCTCTTTTGAACCCACATCCATGACTCAAGCAGACAAAGGAGGCCCACAATGTTTTGATATTCAGAAAAAAT
Source organism: Adiantum capillus-veneris (assembly GCF_014529385.1). NCBI lineage: Eukaryota > Viridiplantae > Streptophyta > Polypodiopsida > Polypodiales > Pteridaceae > Adiantum > Adiantum capillus-veneris. The sequence continues at coordinate 43,797,793 of NC_140953.1, forward strand.
CATAATCTTGATTTGTTAGCTTGTAATTTAGGATTTTCAATAATCTTAATGAGGGGTCTCCAACCTATAAATAGGTCCCTCTCCTTCTTGTAAAACATCCGGCAATATCTCACACAATACCCCAGCACTCTATGCATGAGGAGAGACTTAGGCATAGCAACCACTTTGTGAGCTTCACTCTTGGTGTGAGAGAAGCTTTCAAGCTACACATTGCAAGTGAGAGAGCGTGAGTTCAAAATCTCAAACCACTATTGTATATGTTCCTCCATCATCAATAAATTGAGGTTTGGTGCATCAAAGGCGTGATTCGACGTTCAAATCTTCGTCCTTCCACTTGTGCGGTGCGGTTTAGTGAATTCAAGGTGACTTGTGTATTTTGAGTTTCTATCGTTTGATCTTGTTTTAAAAAGTGTTTTAGTGTGTTTTTCATTGCCAATTTTGTGTCCATTGTAAGAGGGTATTGTGGTGAGAGGTCTCCCATACCCTAAGACAGTGTGAGTGTGTTGGCAATGTTTAGCATTCACTAAGCATTGAGTTAGTTCTGTACAAGATCTATGATAGCATCATAACGAACCATTTCCATTTGCAAGTCACAAATAAGGTATTACGCAAGATCCATTCCTCTCTCTCTTCCCTTTTCTCTAGCTCTCTATGGTCCATTTTGTGTGTGTCTTGGTGTGAGGTTGCTTGCGTGTGTTTTGTGGTTCATCTTCTTGTTGTGACAAAATCTCTCTTGCGTCCTAGTTCGCATACCATAACTAGGTGGTGCCCCTATCGTGTTTGGGTTTGGTTGTGGGTTTGTTGTTGTGTTGAGCTTGTGGTTGCCTCAGCCCCAATTGAGCAGCACGGGAGCCTTGAGAGGTGTTTAGAGGTCGCCTCTCTTGTTGCCCGCCTCGGACCGCCTCAATATCTTGATCCATCAGGATACATTGACATATATTGCTTATTCTCGTGGTATGGGACATAAGAATATGCAATATGTGGATGACAACAGGCATAAGCAAATTCATTTGTTTAAATTTAAGAGTTTTATTTTTGAGACATGATTTTAACCATTGTTTTTTAAGCATGGTTTGTATATTTTTTACTTGGAAACTAAGGACAATTTCTTTTCTAATGAAGAGGTATGTAATGGAAATAAAAATATATTTATTTACTGCAGTTGGTAGGTGGCAAAAACATAAGCAATCAATGGACTATGCGAAAGGACAACATTTATTATTAAAGTGCTCTTTTTTTATTGTCATTGTATGTCTGGGTGCACAATCTGTAATCATTTTGAGAATTCAAGAGAAATATAAATAAGTACATGCAAGAGGAAAACGCTTACTCTTGCACGGGGGGGTGAGTGCACCCAGTGTGTGTTTTTGTTCTCTCTTCTCACCTCTCCTCTCTTGCCCGCCTCTGTAGCACTCTGCTCTAGGAGGTGCACTTGCACATGCTCTTTTACTCTCTCTCTCTCTCTCTCTCTATGTGTGTGTGTGTCACTTCAGGTTCGTGTACATCATCGATTATGTGCTTGTGGGATTAGCCAAGTATGCAGTTCTGTTGTTTTTGGTTTATAGCATGTTATTTTTAGTATTTTAGAGGGCCCTTTGTGCTCTCGATTGTCGCATAAGTAGGATAAGATCTTAATAAAAAGCTACGAAGAGAAAATAAAATAGCTTACCACGCAATTGAATGAGCCTCCTTTATAGAAAAGGATGTGAGCTTGGTTTCTTGGTGGCTTTGAGAGCAAAAAGCTCATGGAACAAGAGGTCTTAGCACCAACAAAGAAGTTCAATGACCTGGTGCAAAGAGCATTGAAACTAGAGAAATACGGCAAGAAGGAGGAGGGCCACAAGGGACACAAATACTCAAGGTGATAGTGAAATGTCAATTGACGAGTTGGAGTCGAGCTCCCACTCTAGTTCATATGATAGTGAGTCAGATGATTAGGTAAAAACCAAGAAGAAAGGATCTTGGACGAAGAAGATATAGGTAATGTCTATATAGATTGCGGAAATATCCAAGATCAGACCTTTACTCGGCAAGAAGGTAGAGACCTCCTATTCCAAATGTAAATCAAAAGATCACAATTCTGATGAGTGCTATCAACATACTTATGTAAGGCATTTGGCCATGTATAGAATAGCTGTAAAATCAAGATACATCATTTTAAGAAGGGAAAGGATGTGTCAATGATTACACTAACAAACCTGGAGGTGTAAACGCCTAATAACAAAGATAATGAGGCTAGTACCAATAATGGGCTAGGAAGAAGGCGAGATCAGGGCACTAATGGTAGGGAGGCAAGATAGAGTTGATTTCAAAAGGAGGGATTTTAGCTGCTACACGTGCGGAAAGTATGGACACTTCACAGCCTAGTGTCCATACAGTATGAAGTCTGAAAGATCTAAAGCGAAACTAGCTAAACCGGTTTCAGTGAGAGTAATCACCATAAGTGTTAATGTGGTACTTGAGGAATTACTAGATTATCTTGTACAAGAAATGAAACAAACTAAAAATGCTCCAAAACGGAAAAATCAATGGGCTACACGTAAAGCTAAGGGCAAGGCTAAGGAAGTTGATGAGTGGCAAGAGCAAAGAACTCTGGCAGCCAAGATCATAGAGGATCTATGTCATAAAATCTAATATCTAACCAACCCCAAATGATTTTCTCATATTAAACTGATCATTTAATGTGGGAGAATAAACCGGAACAAGGGTTAGAATATAGATATGTGCTTACGGGTCTATCTCAACACGGGGCCAATGGCAAAGGGGTCCGAATGAGAGATGATCTGTCAAAGAGCAAGGCGAGCCAATGGCGCTTAAAGACCTTAGGGTTAGCTTCATTGAAGACCTCCAAAGGTTAGTGCTAAAAGTCCTTTCACCTTACGTAAGCTAGGGCCGAGCTTGAGGTGCTTGTCGTGCTTGATGACTAAGATGCTTGATGTGCTTCTCGTGCTTGCTGACTAAGATGCTTGAGATGCTTGTTGTGCTTGCCGACTAGGGAGCTTGAGGTGCTTTGTCGTGCTTGCTGACTACTGCTTGTGTTCCAAAAGTCAACAACATCCATACAAAGGACGGGGTGAGCCCTAAAGCTAGGGGATGAGAGAGAACACACACACACACACACACACACACACACACACATGCACAAGGTAAGCCAAGCCTCAAGAGGCAGCAAGGACACATGTCAAGCCCCTACCCATGTTGCCCTCAAGGTGTGCCTGAATTCAATTGGATAGCCTCCCAAGGGGTCCAATGACTAATTTGGTTGATTTAATTAACTGATTTTGCATTTATCAAGTCCTCTCTTTCAAAGGGGAAAGGGGGACACTTGTCCCAAGACTACCCTTGTTGCTTGATATGCCTCTTGCATGTGATTGGCTAGGCTTGGAGGGGTCCAATGAGCTTCAAGCATGAGCTACAAGGGAGGTTGATCAAAGCAAAAAGGGGGGTTCCCTAAGGAATATACTCTCCCACACACACTCTCATTGTGTAAAGTGCAAAGTGCAAAGTGCAAAGTGCAAAGTGCAAGAGATCCATCTCTTTCTCCAAGCTAGTAGAGAAGTTGAGAGCCTACACCAACACTCTTGGCTATGGAATGCAAATCCAACCAAGATCCATGCTTCAACGCTTAAGCTTGCCATCTTCTCCATCTTCATTACTATGCTATTATGTCTGCTAGCAAGAAGAGTGATTATAAGTGAGGAACTACTTCTTTCTCCTATGGAATGTTTCTTCTTCCTCTTCCCTATCCTCATTCCCTGCTACCTTCGAAGGTGTTTGAGGCCTGGGGACTAAGGCTTGGGATAGTTAATGCTTTTTACAAAGTTTATGTTATGCTCATGATGCATGAAGATTTCCATCTTCATTGCATCACCTAGGTCACAAGGAACACAAAGATTGTATTGTACGAAGTCTCTCTTAATGGGAGAATCTATAATACAAATGCCTATTGGAGGGGAGACCGGCTCCACATAAATCCGGTCCTCAACTGTTGTCAAGTTCTCTAAACTCTCTCTCTTGAAAAAGTATTGTTCATGTCAAGTTAATTAAGTACTATGTTTATGTTGCTACCATCAATTAAGTTTACCCTCTATGTTCTCAAAGTAATCTCATAAAAATGCTCTCTTTAATTCTCCTTGCGCTATTCTCAAAGTTCATAGGCCATTTTAATTACATCGGTATCAAAGCATTTGGTTTCTCTTTTCTTGCTTAAGAAGATAGGTTCTTAAGTAGCCTATTAATGGTTGATTTTGTTAATTATATTAGGGTAAGTGGGACTGGGATCTATTATCGGTTTTGTTGAGCCCACTATGTGGGATATGGTGCACACCTTGAGAACTTTGGTCTTAATAATGGGGACTTTTTAGACTTGCCTACGGCTTTACCATTATTGAGACATAAGAAGTCTAAAAGGAGCTATCCCTCGGCAACTCTGCAATATTAGACCCACTCCACTACTCTCTATGATTAACCAATCAAGCAGTGGGTGTAGATACTTAAGTTCTAATTTTCAAGGCTAAGAGTAGTAGCAACTAAGGTTTTGAATTGCCAAAGAATACACTAAGTAAACATATAAGTTTAATTAACATGGTTGACAATAAACAAGAGAGTAGAATGAACATTGATAACTTTGATTTTGCATATGAAGGTGCTAATCATGATGGCCCCATGTTTCTCAATTATCTTGTTACTAGGTTGCAGCAAGCTATGGGCAACCCTGCTTTGCAAGCTGAAGTTACTCAACAACTTCGCGCTTATGGGATTTTTCTTCCTCTCCATGAGGAGAGATAGCTTATGAGGCCTTTGATGAGACCCCGAAAAGAAGACTCTCTCCCATACAAGAGGTGGAATCCAAAGAACAAGAAAGTAATGAATCCCTAAGTTCCTCTGAAGATGTGGCTCCACAAAGACGGCGGTCTAGACGGTCGCCAACTCCTCCCAAGAGGAAACGGTCAACCCATAGTCCTTCTCCTTGTCACTCCGAAAGGGAAGAGAGGAAACAAAGGAAGAAAAGGGAAAGAAAGAGGTCACCCTCTTTTATTTTGTAGGAGAATAGCCATAGATTTTGTTAAAAGAGGAGGAAGGTGAAAAAGAAGGAGAAAAGCTCAAGAAGTTCAAAGAGGGAGGAAAGAGTATCTCTTTTCTCACCTATGATGGCACCTTTGGTTCCATGAACAAAGTATTGGCCGTCATCCAACAATTTAATGCGGCTGTTGGAGACGAGGGTCCTCCAAGCTACGCCATGTAGCTATGCACTTCCAAAAATCCTCTCGTCAATAATGGGCTAGCCTTCGTGGCAACGGTGAAGCTCCAAAGTCATGGAAAACTCTATGAGTTTCCATCATAAAGCAATTCCTTGCAAGCGATGCAAAGGACAAAGTCCTTACCGAATGGCGTAGTTTGAAGCTTCTCTCCCATGAGTCTATTCACAAATATGTGGACAAGTTTTGGGATTTACATCTCAAGGCTATAGTCTTCCAAAATATAGACTTCAACGAGCAAAATCAACAATTTTTTGCGGGATTACCTGAAGAGATGATCGAGTACGTCAACTCCAAAGGGCCTAGTTCTATCACCGAAGTAATCCACCACACCATGGTTACTTCGCGCATCAATTTCCAACAAGGGGCTAGACAGAATGTCAAGCCCATGAAAAACAAAGACAAAAGTGATGCAAAGGGGAAAACCAACGCCCAATTTAACAACAACAACAACAATCAGTCCAAGGAGAAGGGAGTCTACAAAGGTAAAAATAAACTCTCCTGTAGAGCTTGAAGCGAGCATGTTCGTACAACGTTTTGTATTTATGAATATTTAGTCATGCCTTTTGGCTTGACCAATGCACCAGCCATGTTCAATTGTCTAATGGAGAAAATATTTAGACCCTACCACAAATGCACTGGAGTGTTCTTTGATGATATCATCATCTACTCCAAGTCCTTGGAGGAACATAAGCAACATCTCCAAGTGATTTTTCAACAATTGAGGGAGAACAAGCTTTTTCTCAACCAAAAGAAAAGTGAATTTTTCCTTCAAGAGATTCAATACTTAGGTCATGTTATCCCTCAAGATGGTATCCGTATGTATCCATCCAAGTTAGAGGTAATAAAAGTATGGCCTAATCCAAGGAATCTACATGAGCCAAGAAGCTTTATTAGTATGTGTGCATATTATAGACGCTTCATAGCAAAATTCTCTCAAATAGCAGGACCATTACATGACTTAACAAAGAAGAATGTTAAGTATTCATCGACTGCTAAGGAGAAAAATGCTTTTGACAAGCTAAAAAAGAAGCTTACCTCCCAACCAATCCTCATGCTTCCGGATCTCTCAAAGCCATTTGAGGTCCAATGTGATGCTTCTCGTGATTACTCCAGCCATTGCCTATTCCAAATTCACCATGGGAGAGTATATCCATGGATTTTATCTTTGGATTACCCACGTCTATTCATGGGAATACGGAAATATGGACAATAGGCGACATGTTTTGTAAGCAAGCATACTTTATTCCTGTCAAAAAAGACTATCAAAGCACACCAAATGGCCACTCTCTTCATATTACAAATTTTCAAACACCATGGATTGCCAGCATCCATCGTGTCGATAGAGATCCTAGAATGAGTAGTAATTTTTGGAAAGGTATCTTTGAAAATCTAGGTACAAGAATGAATTTCTCTTCGGCCTATCACCCACAAACGGATGGCCAAAGTGAGATAGCCAATCTTACGATACTCGATCTATTAAAGACTTATGTTACCAAAGTAGATCAATGCTCACAATGGGAGAAGTACTTACCTCTTGTAGAGTATGCCTACAATAATACTGTCCATACTTTTACAGGAAAAGCACCTTTGGAAATTAGTGAGAGAAGACCTAAAAGTCCCTTGCTACTCAAAGTACATGGGAAGATCTTCACCGCCACTCATGAGTATAGCCGTGACCTACAAGAATCTTTTCAAAATATTAAGGAGGCTATATCCATCTTTGAGCAAAGCCAAAAAGCTTCTGCTGAAAAGCACAGAAGTGCCTTAACATTAAAAAAAAAATGATTGGGTGTTACTTAAGTTTCCCAAGGTCGATTGAGGCAAACGACAGGCAAAAATCCTATGGGCCATCAAAAGTATTGTGCTAAACTAGCAAAAAGATACTATGGTCCTTTCCAAAATTTGAAGCCAATCAATGAGATGGATTATCAACTCAAGTTGCCCAACGATTGGCTCATACACAATGCTTTTCATGTGAGCCTACTTAAGCCCTACAAAGGAGAGCCACCAAGTGAACCAATTATTGAAGACCCTCCCAAAATCAAAGACCAAGAAGAGGTGCTAAAACCCAAAGCTATCCTTCCACATGAAGACAAGGTACTACGACATGGTGAGATTACTCGACGGTGTCTTATGTGGGTTGCATGTCTAACCTCACCATCCTATCTTATTGCAGTATTAGTGAGAACCACGATTAAATTGTCAATCCATGGGATGAAGCTGACTCGACTAGTGCATAGAGGCTACAAGAGGGTGTCGATCTCTCGGAAAACAAGTAACAACTCGCATCTAACTCAAGCTACACTCAAGTGACTGAAATCACCAAAAGCCAATTGCTCATCGGCAAACAAATCACATGCGTTGCAGTATCAAATGACATCGAAATGTAATGAAACTTCTAGGACATGTTTATAAGACCTAAGCACACATGCTTATGGTTTCAAACCCCACTTTAGGTCAAGTTTCAAAATCGCGATTATTAACAGCAGTGGATTTTTGACCTAGTTGTTTTCGACCCAGAATGCATCTAAATGCTTAGCAATGATGCCCCAATACCCCGCCTATGCTTAGTTTTTTATTTGAAAGTGTAAATTCCTAGTTATGATGAAATTAGGCCGCGTGTCGGCGACGCCAAAAGCTACGGATTAGTGTGATGTATTTACGTCAATGCGTAGAGCTCTTACCTGCGTTTCAATGCAAAAACACGACTGCAACGTGACAACTGGGGAGGGAGTAGGAAACGCGAGAAGGAGAGAGGTGAGCACCGTTACCTCACATTGTGTATTTCATTATCCAAAACTTAATAATAACTTACAAAAATTGACTTTTATACCTTAGCCAAGGTTTTTGGTGGTCAAAACTAATAATCTGGGAGTTCTACCAAAGATGGGTAATGACAGGTTGATACAATCTGGAAGCTTGTAGCCTCGGCTCATCAATTACAAAGTTTATCTGAGAAAATAGGAGTTACAATATTCCCGATTTATCAAAATAATAAGTGTTTTACAATGAGAACTCCGAAAAATGGTATCCATGGTGCTTGTGTTAGCTTGCTGCTAATATTCCCCCCTCCTCACCTGTGTCGTCCCTTGACACAACTTTATGGGTTGAAATAGTCTTCGGGCCTGGCTGGCTGCTGGCAAGGCGGTCTTTAAGCGTTGTTAGAGCCTTTTGATATCTGATTTTCCTTTCCTTATCTGACACTTGCAAGAATTGCATAGTTACCCTGTTTTTCAGCTCCATTGCTGAGTAGCCTACAAACCTTGAGGTCAAATTGCTGATCACTGGCGCAAATATCTTCCTTCGCCAAGTGAAGAATCCAGTGTAGAACGCTTCCTCAAATGCCAACATATCATGAGAAGGTAGAAACATGCATTTGACATAGAAGCCATAGAGGACTTCCTCGGAAGGTTGGCCACTAAGATCATAGCACAAAACTTTGTTACCCTCGAGGAATGACATCCAAGGGGTGCCTGCTTGCTCTGTCTCATTGAACACTTCGATGCAGGTGAGCAGCATTCGGAAGATTTTATATAACATAGCACATGACAAATCTAGTAGACTTTTAAAGAATGACATGGCGCCCTTTAGGGTTTTCACCATGTATTCTTCAGTTGTGGGTCCCTTTTTTGGAGCAGGCAATCTGGGGAAATTCAACCAAGTTGGCCGCTTCTTTTGTAGTGCCTCATGTGCTATCCAGGTCCTTACTCTTGGTACAGGACAAAAGGTGGGATCCTTTTGCAGGGCCGCAGGTTCTCTTGTGAATAGAACAAGTACCTTGGATTCTTGTTCAGCTAGCTCAACCTCCACTTCGGGTGGTCTTTATCTGCGCCCTCAACTTGCATGTCTGTGTAAAGTCTTTCTTTTACCTGTAGCAACTCAACTTTAATCAGAGGGTAGGGCAGGGATTGTTGGTGCCATTGCGCGTTTATTTGGGAGTGAGTTGTGTGACATTGACAGAATGAAGTACTCTCAACACCCAATCAATTGTTGCCTTCCACTGCTCATCTACCTCTTGTGTAACTTTTTCTTTTAGCGCATCTTCTTCAGCCTTTGAGAGATAGACCATGGGCACTGTGTCTTCTTCTGTGATAGGTACCTGAAATTCTTCCTCGCCCCTCAGCTCTATTGCGGCCTGTGTCTCCGTGTCAGGAAATGATACTGAGGTGATTTCTATCTGAGATGGCTCCAAAGTGCCTGTCTCTTCTTGCATTTCTGTCCTTCCCTCTCTCAGTAGCTGGTTGAGTCGTTTGAGTTCAGCTATCTCCTTCACCAGCTCCTCTTCTCTTTGGACCCGCATCAAGGCTAGGTCTTTGCGCTGAGACTGCTCTAATTTTAGCTCCAACTCGAGGTCTTTATTTTTCTTTTCTAACATCTTGTAGACCTCGTCTGTTCCCTTGATCGAGGTGATGGCTGGATTTTCTCGTATTTGTCGCAAGAATATTGCCTGATGATTGATTCTTTGTTCTGAGTACTGTAGAGAAGAATTGGCCACATCTATTTGTATCTGGATCCTTTGAGATGATAGAGTGGTAGTTAGAAGTTCATTTGTCACTTCTATCAGCTGATCATCCTTGGCTTCACATGCATCTGACAGTTTGGTAAGCAACTCACCCAGTTCTTCCATTTCTTTCTGTTGCTTGTCTCTTGCGAGCTGATGCTGTTCAGCTTCCATTCTTAACTCTTGCACTTGCCTCTAAAGATCGGCGATGAACTTAAGTATGTCGTCTAACTCCCCTTGGAGTGCCTCGATCACCATCTCTAATTCTTTGGCCCCTGTGCTACGGCCAAGTGCTGCTGAGCGAAGTCTTTCTCTCATCTCTTGCATTTGCTTAGCATATTCGTTCACTTGCAGGATCACTTCATCGTTTGATTGACAATCTTTGCTTTGTGTTATTTGTATTGATGTCTCTGGAGATTCTTTTACCTTAGGCTGCGTCTTGGCTGTTGGATGCTGCTGTTGCCCTTGTGGCTGCTGAGCTTTCTCCATGGAGGTAGAGTACTGGTGCAAGATTGGCTGCCTTTCTGATCTTTGGCTCTTTCTCTTTTTGCTTCTCTTGATTAGATACATCTGCTTGTTGTGCTATTTCCGCTGCTTCTTGCTGTTCAGATTCTTGTGTAGCTTCAACTGTTTTTTCTTGTCTAGCTTCTGCTTCTTTCGTTGGCTCATTTGTTGTGTCTTTAACTGCCAGTGATGGTGGTGGGCTTGGCATTGGTTGATCTTGGTGTTCAAAGACATGAGAAGAGATGTTGGGAGACACATCACCTTGGGCATGTTGTGCTTCTCCTTGTGCAGTAGTTTCCTCTGCTCTCTTTTGTTCTTCTTCCACCTCTTTTGCTTTTCTTGCCGGTTCTTCGGCTTCTTTCAGATTTAAAGCTTCCGCTTCTTGGTACATCTTTTCCAAGGATTCCGTTGCATCTTCAAACTGCTTCTTGGTATGATGCTTTGTTCTAGGCCCTTTAAGCTCAATAGGAACCCACTTTTCTGGGTCCTTTCCTTGTACGTGGTGGCTGCTTTGGTATGAGTGTTTCTCCCTTTCAAACCGGGCTTGCTTTTGCACAAGCTCTTCCTGGTGTGCTGCCATGGCTTTTCTCTTCATTTCTTCTATGCACGCTCTTCTTTCTTCATTATCCGAGCTCTCACTGTTGTGTCATTCCGGCAAGCTTTCAGCAGATTCTTTATTAGATTTGTAGGATCTCTTAGTCGATCTTCTAGCTCAAGGAGATGGTGGAGCTGACACTATCCAGGTGTTTTGATCTGTGGCAGGTGGTAGGTTATCGGCCATGCCGATGGCATGGTATGCAATTTTTGTCAACACCTCTGGTGCACCCAGGTATGTGATCTTTCCTTCTTTCTTTACTCCTTTCAAAGTGGTCAAGACATATTGGGCATGGTCAACCGGTTGCCTGGTTGTTGACTTGAGGACTTGTGTGAAGGTGGTGGCATCCGCATGGTTTGGCATTGTATACCTTGGCGGCCTCTTAGCGAGGAAATGGAAGTGTTGGTGGTATAACCTGGCTGGTTCTTCAACCTGCTTCTGAATAAGGTCCACAAAGGTGGCTGCGGTGGTTTCTTTTGTGAAATTTCCGGCCGTCTTCCTATCCCTTGTCCTCATTGTCATTCCCTATGTGGGCAGTTTGAGTGCTTCTGCCACTATTTCCTTGGTGATCACCACTTCAACTTTGTTCCCTTGTGGGTCAGAAATATGTGCCATTCCATCTTCCTTGATCATGGACAAAAGCTCGTAAGCTTTTTGGAAGTCCACTCCGCACAGCTCATGTTCATAAAAGTCTCTGAGTCCTAGCCGTTAGTTGGCATCTTTGGTTTCGGGCTTTGCAGTGACATCATACACTTCTTTTGGTAGGAGTTGCAACCCTACCTGATGTCCCTTCTCACTCTTGAATCTGCCAATGAAAACTGTGGTGTGATGCTCTTCAAGATGTTCTTTTGAGAGATAGATTGCTTTTGCGTTTTGACTAAATCTGGGTCCAATTGGTATGCTGGTAGTTCTTGCAACTTTTCTTTCTGGTTGAGCTTCTTCTTGGCCCTCTCTGCTGCTTCAAGCTTCCATGGCTCCTGTTCATTGAATAGAGTGTCAAAATTAGCAGAGTTGTCGCATTTTTCTCTGAAATGTCCTTTAGTCTGCAATGCTGTCAATTTTGGTCCAATTTGCTTCAAATCAATTTCTGAACAAGCATAGATGCATAAAAACATATAAGCAGCAAAATTGTAAAGTCCAAACAAAAATTTGCAACCAAAGTAAATAATCGTGATTATTTACATTGAATAATTTCTCCAACTTTTTGCGAACTTGGCATCACAGGCTTGAAGTATATACCAAATATATGCTCTGAGTGAAATATGGGCTCATTTGGATGCATAGGGTGAAAATGGTACCAGATTTTGGCTTTAGGTCTATGAAATAGTAGATATAAAAGAAATTTGGGATTTTAAGCTCCAAATTGGTTCAAACTTGGCTAGTAGGCTTAGCACATCATGTACTTTGGATGTATGATGGCAAAATAGCAAAATTTTCCCATTTTGGCATGAAAGTAAATAATCGCGATTATTAACTTTTCTACCAAAATCAACATTTTTTGGTACAAATTGGTTCTAAGCATTGTATAGACTCTGTGTATGTGATATGAGGTGATTTGGATCAAAAAAAGGTGATTTGGATAAAAAAAAGTGGTCCATAACTCAAAATTTGGCTTGCAAAGACTTCTTTGCGTTTTTTGGCAATTTTCCAAGTTATAGGTGCTCATTTTGGCTCATACGTGATTTTTGGCATGTGATAGGTGCGTACACATAATAGGTGAGGTGATGATGCAAATTTAAAGCAAAAATAGTACAAAAGTAAATAATCGTTATTATTTACAGCAGTCACAATTTTCTTGCAAAACTTAAAAATTTTGACCTAAACACATTCTATACACCTAAAACAAGTCATGAATTGAATTTGGTCAAGTTTGGTCTTGTCGGCATCACTTTGTGCTTTATTGACTCCAAATTCTCTGATTTTGTGATTACACTGCCGGTTGAGTTGGTTTGCCACTTGTGAGGCTTTGGACTTCTCCGCAACATAGTCGTGAAACAACTCATCCAATTTTGGCTCATTTGGAGTCAGTTTGAACTCGTATGTCGAATTTGACGCTGTCAGGAGTTTTTTTGAGCAAGGGATTGCGCATATGTACATACACATGCATGGTGCATCAAATAAACGATTACCCAATTTCCATAGCCAGGTGGTTACGTGGGGTCCACGTGTGTACAGGTAGGACAGGGTGTACATAGTGCATCGATTTTCACTATTATCAGTACCAGTGTGTTTTTTCTACAATAAGGAGGAGTTGGTAGAGCGTAAAACTTCTCGAGGAAGCTATCCGCGGGCCGACGACAAGAGGTAAGCAGGTGCGTCAAATGGCATCTAGTGGCATCGGGAGGCCGAACGGGGTCAATACTTGCACGTGGATGAGTACGGATACAACGTGGATGTTTTCTTGTGATAATTATGCAGAAAGGTCATCATGAGGATCACTTTTTGGGGCCAATTCACGTGGTTGCGGGATGCATTATTTAGAAAAACTGAGTGCCAAGTGTGCGGATGATGCAAAAAAGGTGACAACTATGCACTGCGAGGTCAGTTTTTGGCATGTTCGGGGTCCGTTTGAGGTCATCTAAAAGGCCACGGATGCCCAACTAATAAATCTAAGTGTGGGAACTAAAAAAAGGGAGAGAAGACCAGAAAAAAACATGGAGAAGAGAGGAGGAACAGCCGCAAGTGTTTTTTAGCTGTTTTTGGAGCATTTTTTGGCCCTAAACTGCTCATCCGAGGTCGGATTTGAGCACTGTGACATTGTAGGGTGGGGTTTTAGGGCATTCTGGACGCAATGGCGCTGTCTATTTTGCCAAATTCCTCACATATTTTTTGCTATTTTTCTGTGTAATCTTCTCCGGTGAGTGAAGCCTCTGCTTAACTTTGTGGTTGTATCTGGTGTATTTCCTCAATACTGTGTAAACTATTTGCCCCATTGGTGTTGGGCTGAGATTCATTGAGTCTAAACAATAGTAATTTGCCTCCTTTGAGCTGAATTGAGAGTGTGTGTGTGAGTGTGTATGTGTGAGTGTTGAGTGGGCAAGTGGGAAATCTCTCTCTTCTCACTCCGTCTGTGTGTTTCTTGTCTCGGCCAGGCTAGTTGTGTAAGTCGAGTGGTGCCCCATAATGTGTGTGTGCCCCATAATGTGTGTGTATATCATCCCAAGAGTGTGTGTCGGGTCATTATAGAGGCGTTGTGTGTGTTTCCATCCCGCTCACATTCTTTTGGCGCCCCCACGGAGGATCTTCTTCGAGTACCTTCTGCTTCGAGCTTCAAGCTTCGAGATTCAAGGCTACATGTTACAGGTTATAGGTTATAGGGACAGGTACAGGTACAGGTGATTCACACAGGTACAGGTAGCTGGAGTACAGTGATATACTAGCAGTGATGTCACTTGCAGTTGTTGTGGGTATGCATCACTTGGCGCCTATTTGAGCGCATTGTCTGCTGGATTGTACGTTACTTGTGGAAATTGCCATTGTATGCATTTGTGGAGCCATACTTGGTTGTATTTGGCAGTCCCAACCATTTCTGAGACTTGGTCTGGAAGATAGTCATTTTTGAGACTTGACTATACACGATTTGCATTAGCCTTCGTGTGAGGGTCGATAGCGTGAGGTTTTTATTGAGCTAGGGGATTCTCAAATGTGGAGATCCTTTCGGTGATACAGGTAGCTGGAGCACCCTTTTTGTGACCTCGCCATAGGCTATGTACTAGTGAGTCCTACTTGATGCTCGGGTTCTATTGTTGACAGTTTATGCATACATATACAGTCTATATTTTGGGTTCCTACTGCTCTATTTTTGGGAAAGCTTTGCGAAAATTTTTTCAAGTTATGATGGCTGGTTTTTTGGTCTTTTGAGCCATTTATGCTGTTATGCTGCTGAAATTTTGGCAAAATCAGAGGTTAAGTCAGGTGTGCCTTCTTGGGAGCTTCATGGTTGGCTTTAATGGATGATCAAAATGGCCCTCAATTCACTCCATTTCATTTAACTCAAAGAATCCAGATAAATGTTCATGTGTCCAGGAAGATTTTTTTCCAGCAGCGCATAGTCTTTATGTTCGGGCCAAGAAGATTACGAGAGATCTTGGAATGTCCTTTGCCTATTGTAATTCCGATGATTAACTATGAAAACTCATTTGATGTGCATGTGTTTGTCCTTATCTAAAGTTGAGCTCCATTGAAGTTTTTGGGAATTGAGTCTGTCAGAAGTTTTGGGTTCTTGCACGTGTGTTCAAAGGGGTTCTCAAAGCATCATAATTTGGGTAGCCATGGCTTTCTCTTATCCGGAGTTTCATGGAAGAAGTGATGAAGATGTGGAAGACTTTTTGGAAAAGATGGAGGTTGCCTGCATTAGCAACCAGATTCATGACCCTGCGCAAATGTTACGTCTTCTCCAAATTTGTTTGAAGAGTGATGCACGAGTTTGGTCTAAAGCATTTGAAGAGGAGTTGCATGTGGCTGATCCACCTGTAAGATTGAGTTGGGACAATCTACGGCATGGGTTGGAAGTGGAGTTTGTGAAGATAGAAGATCCTGATAAAGTGTGGCAAGAAGTACATGCTTTAGTGCAAAAGGAAGGTGAGCCAGTAGATGCGTACATACGTAAGTTCTCATTGGCATGGGAGAGGATGTGCAAGGCCTTAACACCACAAAGACCCCCACCTGACATGATGAAGAAGGACAGGTTCTTCGCTGGTCTTTGGGAGAATATACGTTGGAGAGTGGAGCTAAAGAAGCCTAGGACGTATGAAGATGCACTAGAGGTAGCAAGGAACAAAGAGTGGAAGTTGAGGAAAATGAGCTAGTTAGGGGTGGAGTCTTTGCCCATGAGGTCTGAATTTCAGCCTCTAGAGTCTTTACAAGGTCTCATGTCAGGGGTTCATCATGAACCAGTGGTTCCTGTTACTACTCAGGTTATGCCAGCAGTGGTCACTACATTGGTGCAAGATGATGGGCTAAGGCAAGACATGAGGCAAGTGGTAGATTTGATGAAGAATCTTAGCCTAAACATGCTAGGTCAAGTGGGAAATAATCGAGGTCGAGGGAGGTATGCAAATCAGCCAGGAGGTGAAGAAAGACCTAGTAATGGTGTTGGACAAAGCAATGGTAGGTTTTGGAAGCAGACGCCCACATGTTACAATTGTGGAGAGTTGGGTCACATCAGCTCGCAATGTGATAAGCCACCAAGGATGGGGGGAGACATGTATCCATTGCCAAGACAGGTGTTAACTAGGTCAAATGATTATGGCATCGAAATTAAGGGAGATGAAGGAACCAATGGATTAACCCAAGAGGAAAAGGGAAAGACAAAAGTGCTAAGTGTATTCACCTTGGAGAAGGCATCAAAGCTAGAGGATACATTAGTGATGCCTATTGGGAAGAGGACCACAAAAGATAAGGAAGGGAGAAGTGCCCCAGGTCATAGTAAGAAGAAAGGAAAGAGCCATGAAGGCGAGGATGTCAAGGCCAAGAGGAAAAGGAGATCTTGTCGAAAGTTTCATGTTTCAGATTTTCCACTAGGGGATGGACAATTAAGCTATGACTTGAAGGAGGATCTGACGAGCAAGAAGGCAGATGTTACTTTTGGGTAGCTTATAGAGATGGTGCCTAAGCTAAAGCGACAGTGGAAGAGGATGGTCAACCCAATGGAGAAAGAGCCAGAGAGAGGTTCATTAAAGGTGTTGGCAATGGATGAGCTACCAGACATTTGTCCAATAGTAGATGTGTGGCATAAAAGGAAAAATTTGGGACAAGGTTATGTGGATGGCGGAGCCCAAATATGCGTCATAACACACTCATGCGCTGAGAAGATGGGTCTCACAGTGGCTGGGGTGTCAGGTTTCCGGATTAGATTGGCAAACCATCAAAAAGTAAAATGCTTGGGTGTTGTAAAGAGCTTAGAAGTGGAGGCATATGATGCAAAGGCAGTGGTTGATTTTCATGTGATGCCAGCAGGGTTGGGAGCATATCCTATTATACTGGGCAGACCATGGTTATGTGCAGTGGGAGCTGTTCAAGATTGGCGACATGGTACGATTAGCCTCTATGGAAAGATAGATACCAAGAAGCTTTATAATATGGACACAAGGAAACGATTAGAGGAGCTTTATGAAGATGAGGATGAGTCTAGTGATGAAGACTCTTGCACGGTGACAGATGAGGACAGTGATAGCACTACCAGCAGTGATGAGGATGCTGATGTTGCATTTCTTTTGATGGACAAAGAAATCCAGGAGTTTGGTTTAGTTGCAATTGCGAATGAGGTTGAAGATGAAAGTGAAGGGCCTTATGAAGTGATTGAAGGGCTGATGCAAACCAAGGTTGAGTTGTCAAAGAAACAGGAATTGATGACACAAATGATCAGTGGAGACCTCTCAGCTATGGAGAAGGATATATATTTGCACATGCTGGCTAGTTTTCCTGATTTGTTCATTACTTCATATGAAGAGATCAGAGGGTTCAAGGGCGAAGAGATGCATATAGAGCTGAAAGAAGGTGCTAAGCTTGTGCGGAAAAGGCTAAGAAGGATGGGTCAAGAGCAAATGGAAGCCTTGCGAGAAGAGGTGGACGAGTTGTTGAAGGCAGGGTTCATAGTCCCTGTGGAGACCACATAATGGGTGAGTCCAATTGTAGTCAGTCCAAAGAAGGATGGGAAGTGGAGAATTCGTGTAGATTTTAAACCCTTAAACGCAGCCACTAAGAAGAACCTATATCCTCTTCCATTCATCGATCAGATCTTGGATTCAGTGGCAGTTTATGAGAGGTACAGTGTGTGTGATGGTTTTTCAGGCTATTTTCAATTGAAGATTGCTCTTAAAGACCGCACAAAGACCAGTTTTATTACGCCATGGGGCTGCTATTGCTACACAGTATTGCCATTTGGGTTGTCAAATGGACCTTCCTTCTATCAAGAGAGAGCAAATTGGGTGTTGGAACCATTCATTGGTAGTTGTGTTAAAGCTTTTATGGATGACTTCTGTGTTTATAGCAGTAGGGCTGAACACCATGAGAAGCTGCAGATGGTATTGGCTCGATATGATGAATGTGGAGGACAAATAAATCCAAAGAAATGTCATCTAGCACAGCCATGGGTGAAGTTATTGGGCCATATGGTGTCAGAAAATGGCATTGAGGCTGATCCAGACAAGGTTAAGTCTATTATTCTTCTTCCATCACCTACGAGTACGAAGCAATTGGCAACTTTTATACACAAAGTGAAGTACATGGCACGGTTTATTCCATTGTCTTCGCAGCTTCTTTATCCATTACAGCAAGTGGCAAAGCATGATCCATTGCAATGGGATGACAAGTGTGAAGAAGTGTTTCAAGAGGTGAAAGAGGTGTTAGGGGGGTTGTCAGCCATGTAGTCTCCTGATTGGGAGAAAGTTTTTTATGTAAATCCCTCAGTAGGGGATGATGCCATTGGAGCCATGCTATTGCAAAAGGGGAAGGGCAGCCATTATATGAGGCCAGTGTATTGTGCAAGCCGAGTGAAGTTGGTAGCGGAGAGAAAGTTCTCGGAAGTAGAGCTAGTGATGGCTAGTGTTATGCCTTTTTGCCACAGTTAATTAATGGCACTAATATGTCAAATGTGGTGAAGAAATGGGTAATTGAGCTGCAAGAGTTTGAGTTCTCTTTTCTAGTGGAAGATAGTACAAGGGCTACCCTAGTTGATTTGTTGACCTACAAGGAGAATCCCCTTATTGTTAAGGAAGAGGTGGTGAGACAGGTAGTTGAAGAAGTGCCACAGATCAGCAATGCACATGTGTTGTTCTTTGATGGTTCATACAGAAAGAGCCATGATGCAGCTTCAGGGGGTATAGCACTTTATGATCCAGAGGGGAAGCTAGTATGCAAGAGAGGGTTCAAATTGGATGCTCATAGAAACAATGAGGCTGAATATGCTACTCTGGAAGCCGGATTACACATTTGTTTGAAGCATGGGGTTCGAAGGTTGAGCATAAAAGGTGATGCCTTGTTAGTGGTGAAGCATGTGCTGGGTGTGTGGAAGAGCAAGAACACCTCATTGAAGGAAATGTGCTTCAAAATTAAAGGCCTGTTAAAAAAGTTCGAAGCATGGATCATCAGACACATTGAACGTGCTCTAAATGGAGAGGCACATGAAGCAGCTCAAGGCATGATTGGGGAGCTATTTGTGTTGAGGACCACTTTACCTCTTTATCATGGCCGGGAAAGTTTGGCTCAAGAAGAGGAGTTTTTGCTAAAAGGAATCATTCCAAAGGAGATTCAGAAGTCTAAGAAGTATGGCTTTGTGCGTAGAGCATACAGGTACAAATTGATTGGCGATGTCTTATACATGAAAGGGGTTGATCTCGTGTTAAGACGTGTACCTTGGTAGGAGGAGCTTTACAGAGTGTTGGAAGAGAATCATGAAGGCGCATGTGGTGGCCATTTTGCTCTAAAGATCACCTTGCATAAGATTTTGCAAGAGGGGTATGTATGGCCTAGTTTGCACACAAGGATGTTCACCATTGGTGTAGGTCTTGCAATAGGTGTCAAGCATTTGGGAAGAGAGTGTTGAAGCCAGAGCTACGAAAAGCCATTATGGCGTTTGATGTGTTTGAAAAGTGGGGGATTGATGCAATAGGCCCATTACCTATCACAAGCAGGGGCAAAAGCTATATCTTGACGGCAGTGGACTATCTCTCTAGATGGGCAGAGGCTATAGCAGTAAAACAGATCACTGCAAAGGATGTGGAAAAATTTGTGTATGATGAAATATGTTGCAAGTTTGGGGTGCCATTAGAGCTACTTTCAGATAAGGGGCCAGGATTTAGAGCTAAACTGCTAGACTTCTTATGCGCAAAGATGAAGATTAGGCACCTGCATACCACTCCTTATTACTTGCAGTGTAATGGATTAAATGAAAGATTCAATGGTGAGTTGGTACAAATTCTTTCTAAAGTGACAGAGCACCAAGGAAAGAATTAGGATTTGGAATTTCCTAGTGCATTATGGGCTTACCGTACTTCGGTGAAGACAGGTACAGGGTTTACTCCATTTCATTTGGTGTATGGAAAGGAAGCACGATTGCCTGTGGAGGTAGAGTTACCTGCGGTCAAGATGTTAGAAAAGTTGCTTGGGCCGTCTAGTGATGCATTCAAAGAGAGTCTCTTGCAGTTACAAGAGGTTCAATTGGATAGGATGAGCGCATTGGAGCATTATGGGCAGATGTAGGATAAGGCTTTGGAAAAGATAAATGAAAAGGTCAAAAGTAACGGAATCAAGAAGCATGACTTGGTTTTGTGCTACAACAGTAAGCTGGACAACACCTTCCAAAAGAAGTTTCAAATTAAGTGGGAAGGCCCTTTCAAGGTAGTGGAGTGTTTCTCGAATGGTACATATCAGTTGGCTAACCTGGATGGGGTTCTACATAAGTCAAGGGTAAATGGATTGCGTCTTAAATTGTATCATGCTAGATTGATGATGGTGGAGCAAGATGAGCTGTCTGTGGAGCAAGCAATGTTGGTGAAGGATGAGGAGACCTGTGATGCGGCGAGTCTCATATCTCTCTTTGCTGCTGCTGATCATGAATGATCTAGCAGGCTAGGGGATGGGCAAATTATGTCAGGAGTTTTTTTGAGCAAGGGATTGTGCATATGTACATACACATGCATGGTGCATCAAATAAAGGATTACCCAATTTCCATAGCCAGGTGGTTACGTGGGGCCCACGTGTGTACAGGTAGGACAGGGTGTACATAGTGCATCGATTTTCACTATTATCAGTACCAGTGTGTTTTTTCTACAATAAGGAGGAGTTGGTAGCGCGTAAAACTTCTCGAGGAAGCTATCCATGGGCCGACGACATGAGGTAAGCAGGTGCGTCAGATGGCATCTAGTGGCGTCAGGAGGCCGAACGGGGTCAATACTTGCACGTGGATGAGTACGGACACAACGTGGATGTTTTCTTGTGATAATTATGCAGAAAGGTCATCATGAGGACCACTTTTTGGGGCCACTTCACGTGGTTGTGGGATGCATCATTTGGAAAAACTGAGTGCCAGGTGTGCGGATGATGCAAAAAAGGTGACAACTATGCACTGCGAGGTCAGTTTTTGGCCTGTTCGGGGTCCGTTTGAGGTCATCTAAAAGGCCATGGGTGCCCAACTAATAAAGCTAAGTGTGGGAACTGAAAAAAGGGAGAGAAGACCAGAAAAAAACGTGGAGAAGAGAGGAGGAATAGCCGCAAGTGTTTTTTTGCTGTTTTTGGAGCATTTTTTGGCCCTAAATTGCTCATCGGAGGTCGGATTTGAGCACTGTGACATTGTAGGGTGGGGTTTTTGGGCGTTCCGAACGCAATGGCGCTGTCCATTTTGCCAAATTCCTCACAGATTTTCTGCTATTTTTCTGTGTAAGCTTCTCTGGTGAGTGAAGCCTCTGCTTAACTTTGTGGTTGTATCTGGTGTATTTCCTCAATACTGTGTAAACTATTTGCCCCATTGGTGTTGGGCTGAGCTTCATTGAGTCTAAACAACAACAATTTTCCTCCTTTGAGCTGAATTGAGAGTGTGTGTGTGAGTGTGTATGTGTGAGTGTTGAGTGGGCAAGTGGGAAATCTCTCTCTTCTCACTCCGTCTGTGTGTTTCCTGTCTCGGCCAGGCTGGTTGTGTAAGCCGAGTGGTGCCCCATAATGTGTGTGTGTTTCATCCCAAGAGTGTGTGTCGGGTCATTATAGAGGCGTTGTGTGTGTTTCCATCCCGCTCACAACGCTTTGTAGCCTTCCAACCATTTTTTGCTTTTCGAAGGCTTTGCTTGATTGATTTCACGAGACCAATCATATACATTGTATATAAACCTCGTAGGCAAGCTGTCTATGGAGTGAGAACAAAATTTTGGCATCTGCCAGAAACCTTGCTTTTCTACTAGGGACCCCCTCGACCCTTGCCGAATGGTCAACTGATGATATAAAAAGGTTCTATTATGTTAGGGCATGCTACAGTTCATATCCCATCTAATTTGGTCGGGCTGACAGGCCGCTATGGTTACTTTTTGGTCGTAGGTCTTCGTGTACTGCTCAGACTCTAGGGTTTTTTCTAAGGGTTTAAACTAGCTTCCGGCCATACAAAATGGATCATTGATGAGTAAAGAACTTACCCCTTATGTCGCATGTGAGACGGCACTGAAAACGGGCGACTGTAGACTCGGGAAAGTACGTGCGGAAGAGGTCGAATAGCTCTCTCTGCAAAGGTCACATATGAGATTTCACTCACTCGACTCCAACCCTTGTGATGTTCTCCTCCACTAGTAGAAACTGTAGCCGTGGTACCTCCTCTTTCGTATACTCATTGTCATCCGCATTCTTTAAAATAACGACATCGAGTCTTGTTTTTCAAGCATAACCCTTGTGATGTTCTCATCCACTAGTACAAATTGTAGCCCTGGTACCTCCTCTTTTTGTATAATCGTTGTCATCCGCATTCTAGAAAAAAAACGACATCAAGTCTTGTTTTTCAACCATAAATCTTGTTTAAAACATTGGCATGCTTAGCTGGCTCTGTATGAGCATGTACCTACACAAGCTCCATGATAAAATGGATATCTTTCTGATAGATACCAGCAGCGAGCTGGTGAATCACTTCATGGTGCTGATAGCTAAAGGATTCTTCCTGGTGGTGCCAAAATCAAACAATTAGGAGATTTCTTTCTAAGGCACCTCTTAGAATGTTTGCAATTTTCCCTGGCCCAACTATTAGGAGATTGTAGCCCTCATAGACTTGTGTATTTTGAGGGGCAACCAGAATGGCATACCACCATAATGGCACCAAAGTGTTGGAATAGAAAATACCTACAAATACTAAATGCCATATATGAGATTTCTTATAGTCAATTTTCACCATCACCTATAGTAAAAACTAGAGTGCTTCGGTAGCTTGCATAATCGGAAGTGGATAACAAACTGGTATAACGGTGCAAGCCGTCAAGGCGATTGCAATTAGAGAGACCTTCCCTTTGGTGCCTGGATGATTATGGATTTGGTACTTGGATGTTTATGGAAATGAATGGAGAGCAAGGGCACCATTGTAATTACTATTTTGTTCTCATCGAAGCATTGAAGAAGAGTATACACTAGTAAAAAGAACATAGAAGTGAAAGCTGAGAGGGAGAGAGAGAGAGAGGGAGTGTGAGTGCGGTTATTTTAATGTGGAAAAATCTTGTGAGCGTTAGTGAGCAGAAGTCACTCATATATACAAGAATTTATATACTGTTTTGTTCTCATGCAAGTCTCAACAAGAGTATACATCCGTAAAGAAATTTGTAGAAATGAAAGGTGAGAGAGAGAGAGACAGAGAGAGAGAGAGACAGAGAGAGAGAGAGAAAATTGTAGAAATGAAAGGTGTGAATGCACAAATCTTGTTACGCTGGGTGAGTGTAAGTCACTGGAACGGTTTGATGTAAATAGTGTGGCAAAAAGTGCATGAATTAAGAACGGAACTAGGCAAACAAGAGTTGGTAAGACTTTGAATGTAGCATGCAATGACTTCTTCACAATGAAACAGACAGGACTTCTGTGGAGAAGAGGAGGGGACTAGGTAACAACACATATTAGCGGGAGATTTTGATGCAGGAAGTAAGGGCTATATCGGTAAGATGCTCTTCAAAGTTGCGTGTGTGGCTAACTGGCTGACACATATTAGTGGGAGATTTTGATGCCTGCATACTGGCGGCAATTGTGCCAAATCACAGAACAAGAAGACCTTTTTATCTTTGAATGGGTCTAGTAGTGTGCCGTTGGTGACATTCACAATTTGTCGTACTATGAGATCAAAAGTTTGCTTTGTCAACATAGAAATCTCGTCTATGATAATCGTGTCTGATTCTTTAATACTGATGTATCTGTCATCAGTTTCGGAGATTGACAGGGGATACTGTTGTGTGCGCACTGGTATCTTAAATTGGTAATGGACAGTTGTTGCGATGTTGCTTAACCTCATGGATGCTACACCAGTCGAAGCAGCGAGTGTGACAGGTTTCCCTTGCATTATGAGTTGGCTTGTGATATATCTTATGAGAAAGATTTTGCCACTCCCAGGAGTGCCTGTGATCACATGGAGTCCACCCTTTGCTGTTGTGAGCTGCTTGTAGATCTCTGCTTTTTCAGATGTCAGTGATGCGTTTTGGACGTTTTGAAGCTCATTTAGAAGGGCAGAGATACGAGAAGACGTGTTTTGTTTCTCGTAGTCTGTTTACACATCTGGAGATTGAAATGAGGCAGCCTTTGTTGAGGATGTCTTCTATAGTATCATGTTGTGAAATTGGTGTGTTTGATCTGCTGTGGGCATATTTCGTTGTGTGTACTCTGTGATGTACATCTCAAGGTCCTCATCTGTCAGTATCAAATTTCTAAGTTTGCACTCAAGGTAGTATGACCTGGACGTGTTCTCCAGTGAGAGCAGCTAGGATTCAGCTCTGAAGGTGATGCTCTTTAGCAGCACGTTGTAAAAGAAAGCCTCCGGATGATGCCCTGGGTGAAAGTCTGTGAAACGGACCTATCGATGTTGCCGCTGCAGCGATTGGCCATAGGTATTCTCCTGTGAAATACTTTTTGTCCTTTGTTTTCCCTTCGTCACTATGTAATTCTTGTGGAAGTCATAGAATGTAAGCTTCTCCAGAGTTTGTGGTCATGCGCAATACAAATCAACAGGGTGCATCACGACATCGTTGTTGTGAGAGATTATTCGTTGTCGTAGTGTCGGGGGTGAAGAGTCGACGTATTGGACGCTATCGCTCTTTGAAATGATTGGGATGTGTAAACAATTTAATGCCACTTCTGTTGCTGAGATAGGTTTCGACAGTAAAGAGGCTGAGCTCAGCTTCAATTTTACAGTGTCAAGGCCACCTAGGCCTAAGCGCTCTGCATCTTCTGAGCGGATGTTGAGATGGCCCAGTGGTTCAGTTTTGAGTGCATACTTCAAGAGGTAGTAGGACAACAATGAATTGGTAACCCATTGTATATTCATATGCGCTCCCCATAGCAAAAGCAGTGTAGGGTGGTACGGTGCAACATTTCTGTCTGCATGTCGGGGCCTGAAGTATTGCCACATGTGATTTTGTTCGTTGAGGACTGGGTTTGGATTTGGCTGCGCATGAAATGGAAACCCGTGCTTACATACTCCATCTCTTTGACCGTGGTAACAACTTGTACGGCACTTGTGTAGTTGTTTCCTGAGTACGAGTTCTCAGAGCTGGCTTACTTCTGGCAGAACCACAGAGCTAGTTTCTGTCGGGATGTGTGCAGATATTTCAACAGATAGTTGCTCTTTGTCTTCTTCATGCATCCAGAGTATGACATGAGCATGCAATGATCCTCTGTTCTGGACCTCATATCTAACCAAGTGGTGTTGCACACGGCCCAACACACCTTTCGCAAGTATATATTTGTACATAAGCAGTTGGAACTTAGAGTGGAAGGTGAGGGCGCATTCGACTGGGCAGTCTGTCCAAGTGAAGGAGGCGTTCAACTGACGTGCAATTAGCTCGATCGTGTCAATCTCAGGCCATCTTGTATCTGTGACCTCATCGGCAGTGAAAGTCAAGAAGAAATTAGGCATTCCCCATTCGTCCACCATTGCTATCAAGTCTTTTAGGTTCCTGCGGTGCCACGAGTAGGAACCTGGCATGCTGGAAGGGGTGTTGTACCAAAGAACATGTCTCAAAGTATCTTCGTCAGTTGCTGTATGATTGGCCCTCTTGTAGTTGTCAATGTCCCTCTGCAACAAGCTCGTGTGTGTATTGTTAGCGAGCATAAGTGCCTGCTTTAGTTGGTACATTATGAGCAGGTATGGCTTGTACAGGGTGTAAACGGAGAACAGAGTCGATGACAGACCAAGCTTCTTATTCGGCCGTTCAGCCATCGACATGTACTTCTGTAGTATGAAATTGTTCTCAAGATTGAATGCAAGTATGTGTGCCACTTGTGATGTAGCTAGATCTTGCTCTATGAAGGTTGTTGTATGCTCTTTACTCCATGATAGCAGAGGGTTATCTAATATTGAACGTCTGTCTAGTGTACCTCGTGCAATCGTTGTCCACTGTTGAGATGGCATTGATAGATATGTCAATGACGCTCAATAGCTGTATGTGAACCTGATTTCCGTTCAGTATTCTTCTTGTGTAGTATGGAAGTAAGGGCACACAATATCTGCGATGTGCGCTTGAGTTCTCACAAGTGGAGCACTGCACCCATTGTGTTTCTATTTGTGTAGCCTCTAAGCTGGATACCAGTAGACGGCTAGCAAACATTGCAATCGATGTCTCGTCTGGAGCTCGAGTACAATCAAAGGAGGCACTTCTTTGGATGAAAACAACACCACAAACAAAGCATATGCTTAAAGGTCTGAATATCGCTGCAATGTCTGAACTCCATCGGTATACTAAGTTGACGATATCAATCCATGATTGTGAGCATGGTAGAAATCTAGCCTTCTTCTTGATTGAAGTGCGCTGTCTCGCTTTTGATCTGCTGAGGTGTATCCTATGCTTTCGGTGATGGTCCATTGAAGGCCTAAGTCGGACTCAATCTTAATGATTCAATGCGATGAGAACCTGGTGATATTTACCTACTGGTCACATCTAAGCAACGAACAGTTCAAGCGTTTGAACAACCATGTACCTGGTGCTGGATTGTGCTATTGTGGGGTTTCGGTCTGGGAAGAGGCAGCATCTGATTTCCTGAATGTCCCTTGCAAAGAATAATTACAAAGCATTAGAAAAGCAATAGCACAATGTTTTAAGGTTCTGAGAGTAATCTCATTATTTGTATGTGTTCTTTACTTCTTATGTTATAGAAAAAAAAGAAAATCTGTTGGTGTCCCTGCACGAGGGAGTTTGCACAATCCTCCCCAATTTTTATAACACGAGGGAACGTGCCATTCCCACGGCAACATGCAATTTTCAGCGTGTTCCTTTTTACTGTGTCCTTAGTGTTCAAGATTTAAATGTGGCACTTCTTACTCACCGCACGCTAGAATATGTCGCTGTTGCAATGTAGAGGTGATGTGTCCAAGATTCTCTTGATCTGTTTGCAGTATAACACGGTAGAGTTAGTCCCAAAGTAGTTTCGCCCGAAGAAACGAGCTGAGTAAGGTAGTTGAAGATGGACATGCACACAAAGATGCTATGATTGCTACGCTGGGAAGGCGCATAGGCTTTACTGCAGATGAAGGTCAAAAGAAATCACTGAACAATGTGACCTTTACAAGCTATGTGTATTCTACTTTACAATTGCGGGAGTAGACCTTTAGGCAAATAGCACTTGTTTGTCAATACCTACATGAACAGAACTATGGCCTTGGAGGCTTGGCACTAGAGTTTGATAATAGGCCCGGACGTTCGTGTTTAGAGCAGTTGTATACCTACATGAACAGAACCATGGCCTTGCAGGCTTGGCACTAGAGTTTGATGATAGGCCCAGACCTTTGTGTTTAGAGCTAAAGGTCAATTCTCTGTGAGGAACTAGAAAAGAAATCACCAAACGATGTGACCTTTCCAAGTGTGCGCTGTGACTAGCCCCGGTCTACTAACGCCATTTGTGTACTCCATGGGCCTCAAGGCCCTCCTACGTATTCTTGATGTGCGACCATCCACAGAGAGAGAAACAAGGTGAGGCTAATTAAGTCCAAGCTGGCTTAGACCATCATGCCTTGCATACATCTTTTTACATATTTCAATAAAAGAATCTGAGATAAGAGTATCCAGACACTTTGGGTCTGAACAACTACTATCTAAAGACTCATACCTTGCTTTATTAAACCCAATATGTGTTGTGCCTTTGATGGGCTTTTGTACTTGATGAGTGTCCCAATAATTGCAGTTGGTGGGTGCCTAGTGGAGGTCAGTATCACCAAATAAGGGGTGCCCATTGTTGTAGGTCAACTAGAGACACGGGAGGAGAAGATTGTGTCTTGCCTGCCCTTAAAGACTCCCCCTCTATTCTAGAACAATAAGTCAATTCCCTAAGAGATAGAGAGAGAGAGAGAGAGAGAGAGAGAGAGAGAGAGAGAGAGAGAGAGAGAGAGAGAGAGAGAGAGAGAGAGAGAGAGAGAGTTAAGGGGGAAAGTTTGAAGAGAAATCTTGTGTGCGTGTGAGGGTTGAGTGAGGAAGCCGTTTTCTACTGTGGAGCTTCTTCTCTTTATTGAGGGGTGGAGGGAGAATGGTATGGGCACCATTGGCAGGGTTGAGCACCAGCAGGTAATGAGCTGAGTGGTCATAATGTCCACAAGGGGCGAGATCACCATCAGGGCCCAGAGGGCGAAAATCATGCACATCTCCTGAGTGTTCGTCATCCAAGGCTTGAAACAGTGCACGGTGATGAACAGACTCGAAGGGGCTGCATACGAAGCAAATGAGGCCACTCTCATGATCCTGACATCCCACGGCTTGGAAATCGTCAAAGGTCAAGGGGTCACTCGATCTTCCCCTGTTGACAACGAGGGGAAAAAAGGGCCCACCCAAGGCTGCGAGAGCTTTTGAAGATGTGACTTTCAGCAAGGATGCAAGGGAGTACCAGGTGTGCGAACCACAGTCAAACGCAGCTAGCTCGTGTGCCAAAAAAGGCCTACCTTCAACAAATCTAGCCATCACAAACCATGTCTCATAAGCGTGCCTTGCAGACCAAGCTTTAGCGAGCATTCGCGAGATCACAACAGACTTCCAGAGCTTACACACTGAGAGAAGAGTCTGAATCGTTCATGCTGTTACAAATGCCATGATCAGAGAGAGAGAGAGAGAGAGAGAGAGAGAGAGAGAGAGAGAGAGAGAGAGAGAGAGAGAGAGAGAGAGAGAGAACCTGTGTCTTTTGACGAGCGCTTGTTGCTTCAATTCGTTGACGACGGAACCTGCGAACTGCGAATTGCTTCTGCTAATTTTTTTTTAGCGCTGCCCACGTGGCGTAATGACAGCCCAGCTTTGTTGAAACGACTACTACGCTAACGAAGTAATCATGGACCTACTTATTTGTAGTGCTTAGGAAGCATGAATTTGCCTCAAATATTGCTCTATTTTTCTTCTTGATTCAATCTTAAAAAAAGCTCGAGTCTCCTATATGTACTATTTCCGCATGGCCTCTATCATCCACATGGAACCCTTTTTAATACACTCTCAAATTTTGTTGCAGCCAAATCCACAATTGACATTTGTCATTCACTAGCCTACTTGAGTTTAGCCATAACCCATAGTCATATACACATTGATTTGTGTCAAATCACCTTTCTTTAAACTATCAATGATTACACCAAGCTATTGTTTACGACTTACAATGCATGAAGATAGTTATATGATGATCAATGATTACACCAAGCTATTGTTTATGACTTACACTGCATTAGATAGTTATAAGATAATCAACCATGTTCCTAAGCCAAACCTTTTGAAGAGTCAAATATCAAAGATTTACCTTAGTGATGAAACCTTTAGAATACTTCCAATCATCTTTTGTCACTTGTATACCTTCTCGGAGGGCTTTCATTACATCATGGAACCATCTTAGACTCATGAAAGATGGAAACGTCTCAGCCTCCCTACAATAGTGCATCAATTTGCCATTTTCCCACTCTAAAGAAATGTCACGTAGGTTATCTGTTTTGCTTTGCATCCTTATACTGGGAAAAAAACTTATCCATTGTTAAATTGTAAGCATACAAAGTCATTTGACCTCTTTATCTTCATATTCATTCTTGTTTTTACAACTAGGCCCACCATCACAACTCCAGTAGGGTGTTCATCCACCATAGCATGTCATCTCTATGCTCATTCTCAAAGTGGTACTCTCAATGTATACTAGTGACTCTAAAATAACCAACCCTCGGCCATGATTCCCTGTGGACATGGCTTTTGATGGATGGATCCCTTAAGTGTGTTCAAGAAGATATCTAGAATGCATGGTCTTTATTTCCACCTTGTCAACTATCTACACAAGGACATGCACTTCAATGATAATCATGTTGGTGGGGAACTATGTTTTAAACATCCAAACCATTTTCATTATGTTGTGCTTTGCGGCAGATATGTAGGCCGTTTTAATATCCTTTTTTGAAATACGATGTATGGCAATGTTGCAAGCTTGTACATTGTGTCATGGACACTTGCACACACAAAACCTGGAATGAGCTGATCACTTCTAACAACTATTCCAAGTTGGAGATTTACACTTAGATGTCAGATCAGATGGATGGTTAGATTTAGACTTCAAACAAATATGAAAATCAGACATAGACGAAAATGAAAATACAAAGTCATAAACTGGACAAAAGAATTGGAGTTGGTATATTTGGATAATGAAGGAAAGTACAACTAGCACCAAGTGCTAATGTAACTTAGCTAAATGAAAAAAGGAGCAACAAATCAATCATTACAAAGACCCATTATAGTCTATGGAGTGCAAAACCCCTGAAAAGAAGTATCAGGTCCTATTTATAGGTACCCCAATTGGATTGTGATGTACATTATTGCAACTATGTTGGTAATGGTAGCAAGTAAATACCACATTCGACTATGTAACCAAACTATGTACAAGTGCTTGTGACTAAGGCTCGTTCTCACGGTCTACATTCCTCCTCCCCTTTCTTTGAATTTAGGCATAATTTCAAAATTCAAGATATCCAATTGATGTTACCTTTCTTTGAATTTTGGTGTATATCTAGAATTACAAATATTTATTTCCACAAGGATCATTTCATAATACTTATAGATGGAATCCTAATTGATCCATATGAGTTGAGCACTTTCAATCCATCCAGTTTACTTCTTACTCGCTCTTCTATGACTAATTTCAAGCTTCAACACTTTTGCTCCTGTTATCTGGAGGCTTCTTTGCTGTTGTCTACTAAATAGTGTGGCATGGGACTTGAAGTGTCCCAGGTTGACTCGTTCCTTGATCACTGGAGAAAATATTCTCGTTTTAAATGAGCTTGTAGATGGACTCCTACTCTAGATGCTCCCTACAATCAATCATCATCTCAACTTTGTATGGCGATGGAGCATTCTAGATCTTTGTATCAACATCATAGAGAGTTTTCTTTCCTCTAGTGAGCTTGGCTCTGGCGATCTTATGCAATGTGAATGCAACCAACTAGATCTAGTTGGTTGGACTTGATTTAAGCCTCAAACATGACTTCAACCATTTCTCTAAACTGAGGTCGATAGGCTTCTTTGCTCGCAAGCTCTTTCTCAAGAATCTTGGATGCTTCAATAGATAGTCAGAGTAGCTCATTAGTGTACTTTATTAATATAATGATATGGCTCCTTGTGTCATCATGCCTTTGAAGTTCATTAAATCAACTTTTTGCTCTGATACTGTTGTCTTCTATCAGATTTCTTTGAGAGAATTATTCCATGCAACACAAAGAGCTTTTATTTTCTCATGCCATTCCATAATCTGGTCTATTATCCTAGTGTATCTTTTTTGACTTAGCTGGTTTATTGTATTTTGGATACAAAGTAGGATAAAACTTGGGAATCTCATCGTCTTTCATTCGTAGGGCATACATGAGCACTAGCAAATTTTACACTAAGTTGATGAAATTTAGCACTATTTGGTTCTCTTGCATCATCATCTGTTTCTTGTTCCTAGACGCTCATTCTAAGCACCTCTATTGTTAGACACATTTTTCTCAAGAAAAATCTTCAATTTTTGGTCCATGCATTGGTCTACCCTTCTAATGATTATTGGCATCGATCGGTAATGCGGCTATATGATGTTCGTATGCAGGCCATTGTTTTTCCTTAGATTCAGGCAGCACTCGATCGGTAACGCGGCTAATAGAGTGTCATTTGTTAGAAGCATCTATTTTTGCATAAATGTGGCGTTCAGGTCATTAACCCGGTCGTACGAATTTCATATAATTTGTATGTGCATGTGTAGTTAATTTTTTAAGCATTAAGTATATGAAATACTTGGTCGGTAACGCGGCTGTGAAGAGTATTTCATATACAAAATGTATGAATTGTTTGATTTTGTTGTTTTTAACTGTCCATTTGAAATTATATACTAGCCAATCATATTCAAAAGAATACTTTATTCATCAATCATCGCTAATTTAAATGTTCCATTTATATAAATTACATGTAAAAAAATATTTGCACACAAATTGAATGTTTAATATTCTTTTTTGATCTTCTTAAAGGACTCTCAAGCATTATCGCTATTTTTAATGCTTCATTCACATAAATTCTTTGTAAAAAATCTAAATGCACACAATTTGCATGTTAAATATTCTTTTGTATCTTTTTAAAGAGCATCAATTATCATCGCTTTTTGATTGCTACATTTACATAAATTCTATGTAAAAAATTGTGTGAACACAATTTGCTAGTCCAATTTGTATACTTCCAATGTTTTAAATGTTTTTGAAGTTTTTAAGTCGGTGTGTGCTTTGTTTGAATTAGTATGTGCGTATGGAGAAAAATATAAGTAAAAAATTCAATATATGCTGAAATGTGATAGACTATTAACATGTATTGTTTGATCTGAATTAAGTTCTTATAAACCACTTGTTTGAACTGATTTTTACACGTGTAACAGATTGCAATTTTAAGTGAAGATTATTTTCAATTTTTATCAATATTTCCTTGCATATTTGTTAAAGTCTTCAAGTGGTGGTTAAGAGTTTACCTGAGATAGTGTGAGAGTGTTAGTGTCATTTGCAACCATAAATTTGTATTTGATATGCTGTTTTTTTATTGTCCATTGCAAATATGAAGCCAGTTCAAAAGAAATGTATTATACGTGCCATTTGTAAAGAATGTATTTTGGCAATCTCATCATGTGCAGCTAATCGCATACAACAGATTAGTGAAAGCAATGTCTACATCAAAGACATCACTAGTGCTATATGGGAGAACACATATCGCAGGTTGCGACTTGAAGGCCCATATGAGTTGTTGCTTCCAGCTGGGATACAAGAATTTGACCCCCACCACAAGGTCAGGACAGTGTTGGGCAATATGAAAGTATGTTGCAGAGACTTAAAGGAAGATATCTCACTTACCTGTTGTGTGAAGAACAGAAGGTAAAGATGAAGTGTGTGAAAGCGCAGGACCAAGCAGCCTTACCCAAGAGATTGAAGATGCGCAAGCAGCTTTGGGAGGTCAATCCGATGCCAGCAGCACTGACACAATCATATGCACTGCTTTGAATGCAAAGTGCACTCATCTTGTCGGCATCCCTCACGAAGCCTTGGTAGAAGGTATGAGGGTTGGAGCAGGCTCCTTCATTGTGTGCACATTGTACACCATCAAAGGCATCTCATTTTTTACAGACCACATTACATATGTGGGAAAATGTTACAAGGGAGGGAGTGAGGTGAAATTTGATAGCTTTCAGACAGAGCAAGGAATGCAAACACCTCACCCCTCCATTGTAAGGTGCATTGGGTTTACTACAGAAGCTCCTTGGATCACGATATTCCCATACTACAATGGGGGTACCGTGGGTGACATGATGTGTTGCTTACTGTTCGTTCACGGATTGTTCAAACGACACATGCACAGGCTACAACAGGGCTGGAGGTCATTGCCTGTAGCAAATCTTCCTGTAAGCGAGATAAGCATGGTGTGAATCAAAGTAGTGATCGAGCAGATGCCAACAATTTTTCATGCCTTAATCGACGGCGTTGCGGCTGTCCACTCGACCGATATAGTGCACAGTGACCTGTACACGTTCAACGTAATGTCGGACTTTACTCGCACCAATAACATCATTGATTGGGGTATGATGCTGAGAACACCAGCTAAGCGCGTAGCAAATAATTATCTGCATCCAAGCGCATAGTCAGACGAAGAAGTTTTGGATGCACAGAGAGCAGGGAATGTCGAGATGGCTAAGCGACCGTGGATTGCTCCCAAACTATATGATCCATGGTGCACAGATGTATACACAAAAGGGAGCGACATTTATGCATTGGGCTACCTATTTGACATGCGGACAGATTTTTAGAGTGCAGCCAAAAAAGTTTATTTTCCAGAAGAAGTTTTTCACCACCCGGACGAAGATGTATGAGGGCTATTCAAATTAAAGTAGATTGTTGGATGAAGTTAAAAGAGCAGGACCAAAGGAGGAATGTTTCTGACGTGTTGATATTTTTCAAGAACATTTAAAGACATACCCTAACCCTGTCCAACGTCCACTTGTTGAACTTGCACCATCATTTATCCGATTTAAACATTTCTATCATATACATATGTCTTGTCCAGTGTATTATTTTCTTTATTGAAGTGTATTATCTGGTTTGAAGTGGTTCACCTAATTGAGTCAATTATCTTTAGTCATTTCAAATTTGTCATTTAACCTGTCAGTATTTCAAATTTGCCTTGTGGTTCAATTAGTCGCATTTGTTGTGGTTTGATTTAGTGGATTCCACGTGTAGTGTCCCAATGAGTGAGAATATATTGCTCTAAGAGAAAATGGCCGATGAAGAGCAAGATGTTGGCACCCAATCACTGCTTGATGATCAACAACATGCGGCTGTTAATGCATTTCAGTGCATGAAGTCTTTGGCACACGGCATGTCGGCACAATAATTGATGCATACTACTCCCCGACTCTCAAAGTGGGCAAATCCAAACCATATGCAATGGAAAGATATCAATAAAGAAGTGACAAAGGACATGATCAAGACAATATGGCCATGTGAGGACGCAGAGATCAAGAAAGAAAGGTGGAAAGTTTCGAAGTGCAACCATGATGCGATCAAAGATAACGGTGAGAGGATTTATTTGGAGGTTTATGGCCATCCCCTGCACAATGCAGATTGTGTGCTATATTCTGCAAAAATGCTATATGTTCACTTTGTGCAACAGCGACCAGTAGACTTCTCGTCAAAGGAGACAACTGTTGCCACTCATGATTTAAGGAAGACTTGTGTCACTTTCACCCGAGATGAGCTGTCATTGATAGCGGAAGGCGCCGACCTACAATTAAAAAGAGAGAAGGATATTTACGTGACACAGTTGGCAGAGAAAGATGCAAAAATAACACGGCTTTCTATAGCCACCCAGACATCGCAACCCTCACAATTCCGGATGGAGAAAAGCATTCACCGCTTATGTCAGGACGTTCAAAATCTGACACAGCGAGTGAATCCAACACCTGTACAAGGGGCACGCATTAGCCACCTCGTCTTGCATCCAGAGTTGGTCCTCTCGTCTACTTCATATGCATCCTCATCTTCCCAATGTCCAGTTTGCTATAAGAATTTTGATGGATGGAGTGGATATTATACATTGACATGTGGTCATTATTATCATCTAGTTTGTCTTATTCGTTTGATGCAAAACAGTAGTCGATGTGCAACCTGTTTACAAGATATTCCACGAGTAATATATATTATGTTTAGCATGGAAAATGAATATAAATTCAAGCAAGCATGCCCAGATACCCCTAGCACAATTAGAAATCTGTTTGATGAGCAAGATGCTACTTCAGGGCAACACAATTGAGATCAACAAACTATATACTATCGCAAATATGAAGCATTGTAATTACTCAAAACACATTTGAATATAACGTCTTTTACAATGGTTTTTGACATTTACTCATTCTACTCTCAAGCTATATTGAATCAGTTGAGTTGTTATCTGGTTCTAAGTCTGAGTGTTGTGGTTCTCCTTGTAATTCAACCTCCACATCTATCATCAAATTCTCTTCTATTTTGTCTACAGTGCATTAAGATACACCAACATTGAACTCTTCTTCATCTTTGTTTTGACAATCATACAACCAGGTTGGCATTTTCTCCTCGTAGCCAGCACTTTCGATGTGATTCAATATCTTTTTGTTGCAATACATATACACTAATTTTTCTGCGATGTCTGCTAATAGTCTGTTGTGAATAGTGCCGTGAACATACTTGTACATACTCCAGTTTCTCTCTGAACTTGAGTTTTCTGCACATTGTGCGAGTACTCTCATTGCAAGGGGACATGAGGTAGAGTAATACTCTACACCATTCATTATCCACCATTTCTATGCAGGTTGCTCTTTTGCCATTACTTGTACAAAATCATTCACAAAAGGACCTTCTTTTATCTAAATGCACTCATTTCTTTGATGCAATCAATTTGGTCCTGAACGTTGGAGAAGAACGTGTTGACCACGTGATAGAAATCGCCTACCATCTCTCTATTGGACATCAGATCTAAATTCCAATACTCTGGATCGAGCATGTAAGCCACGCTATGGAGTGGACTATGAGCACTCTTCCACCTTGCATGAAAATACTTAGCCAAAATTTTTCGCTGTCTACCAGAGAATGGTAATCGCCACTCCTTCTCTACTACAGACTCTTTCAACTCTTCAGGATTTTCAAGACTCTGTTGGACTGACCACCATGTCATCCACACGTTGCCCAAGTTTGGTGCCCTTTGATCAAGATTGCGGATCGCGAACATAACGGGCATCATTACATGGTATGCATCCATTACACTCCTCCACCAAGAAATCTTGTTTACATTTCCACGTAGACATGTAATTTTATAGTTCACTTTTTCTTTCTGCTCAAGCTGCCATTCATCAAAGGCCGCGCAATTGAATGTGTTAATCACATCACATTTATTACGGGGAAGTGATTTCAAGGTATAAAAGTGTGTGCAGAACCAAGTTTTAGTAGGAAGTTTCAGCATTATTGATATGTGCATCCTATACAAATCGAGCACTCTTTGTCGTTTCAAGATAGATTTCACAACCTGACGTGCTATATTAATTATTTTGGCGAACCATGTGGTTTCTTTGCTAGTGTATCAATCTTTCAGCACCAAGTTCAAGCTGTGCGTATTACAACCATTGGCAAAAATGTGCGGAAAGCACTGTTTTATTAATTTACTGGTGTTTTTACAATTCTTTGCGTTGTTCATGACTACTTGAACGACATGTTTGAAAGCACTTCTTTATTAATTTACTAGCGTTTTTACAATTCTTTGCATTGTTCATGAATACTTGAACGACATGTTCAGCACCAATTTCTTTAATTATATTAATCAAGACCTCAGAAATATATTTGCCACTTTTAATTGCACCAGAACTATCAATCGCCTTTATAAAAGTTTCTCCTCTTGGACAAACCAGCATTACATTGATCAGCGGTCTTTTCTGAAACATTTGACCAGCCATCACTCACAATCGTACATCCTGAAAGCGAAATATTCCCAAGTATTATTTTGCCAACATTCTCTTTGTCTTCGATGTAACATTTGTCCAAGAAAACATTTCTTATCGCGTGATAAGAAGGAGCTGAAAATCCTGGACCAAACTCACCGATTTTCTTCCAAGTAGCCTTCCAATGATTGTTGTCTACCATGACCAAAGCACTTCCAGTAAAGAATGTTGCTTTGGCAAGTGCAGTTTGTGCTTCTTCTAGAGACTACACTCAAAAGCTTTGATGTAATGATTTTTGACGCATTTGACCAAGTCCACCTTCATTGTGACGCTTAAAAGGAACACTACGTGGAATTTTCTCTCATTGCACAGGTTGTTCTCCAAGGTTAGTTGGCGTCAATACAGGATCTGCGGAGTTAATATTTGGCTCTGGGAACTCTTGACTCGAAGGCACATAGCTATATATCTATTCTCTCTTGCCACCCTTTTTGGCGAGCTCTTCTCTCAAACGCTTTGCAACTGCACGTGCTTGAGAATGTTCACATTTCTTACAACTATTTTTAGCGCTACCCAAAAAATGATCCCTAATACATGGTGCACCACCTGATTTTGTTGTGTGACAAAATTTACATTGCCACTCCATATGCCGGCCGCATATGTTGTGAGCATAATCCCACTCTTTGCCAGGAGCTTTTTTATTCTTTGGCTTCTTCGTACCACTTGTGCCCACATTTTGCTCCATTGCTTTTAAATTAAAACTGAAGACTTTGAAACATTTTTCTTATTTTCAATATATATTATAATTTAAAAACCATTCAATATGAAAGTAACCATGATGCACAATATGAGATTTTCAATGCACGCTAGTCAATCCACATATCGATCACCTATATTGTGAGCAACCATACGCATTGCAATGTAGTCTATGCATGGCATAATAACTATAACAATGCTATGAATCTCTCTATGCATTATTATTATAATGATTATTTATATGTCTACTTTGATTTGCAAACAATAAGACACATCTAATTTAATTTGCTACAAAAAAACAAACAAAAGCAATAAAATATATGACTGGTCATTTCATGCACTAATAATATATCGTAATACATAATGTACTCTCTGTATAAACCAATGCATGAACTAATACAAATAAATCTTCAATATAATCACTCAATTGCAGACTACTTGTACCCAGTGAAGGATTGTAGCCCACCCATGCAACCAATTCAATATATAAAAGCTATTTTAACCCAATCAAGGATTATAGCTCTTATATTGTGGAGTGACAAGTGTAAATCAACTCAAATGCAAGACTTCAAGGATCTTTATATGCCCGGTACACTAGTAGAGGACATCCAACCCTTGTCTATCGA
Source organism: Adiantum capillus-veneris (assembly GCF_014529385.1). Lineage (NCBI taxonomy): Eukaryota > Viridiplantae > Streptophyta > Polypodiopsida > Polypodiales > Pteridaceae > Adiantum > Adiantum capillus-veneris. Next base: position 43,836,146 of record NC_140953.1, read on the forward strand.
CTTGTCATTTACATATGCTCATCTTCTAAAACCAATTACAACCCTCATTTGGACCAATGGCTTCTTTGCAATGAGCATGATTCTCCAAGTTTTCAGTTTTTTTGGGTTTCGTACCTTTATGTTGGTAAACAAAATAAACTTTTTTAGAAGTGGGTACCGAATTAAGAATCACGTTCGGCCCAAAAAAGGACCTGTGACTTTGTAACCTTAGGTAAATTCACAAGGAGATGACTATACCCGGCACTCGGATACACTCCCTAAGGATTTCCCTAGCTAAAAGGTCGGGGTTAGCATACTATTTACTATATTCCCAGCGGGCCCGCCAGGCTACTGCATATACCTGGCAAGCCCGCCGGGAAAATGGAAAAGCCCGGCAGGCCCCGCAGGGAAAAATAGAAACCCCGGAGGGCTAATCATCTCTATAGGTTTTTGCAGGTCAAAATCAAAGTCACGTTAACAATTAACATGATCACATGATTTTTTTGTGTAAATACTACAGTTATTGACGTAATCACCCGATCGTGATTACGTTAATGAAATCCTTGTTTCCATTGAAAACACAATAAAATCATTGAAAAATGTAGCCAAGAACTTGGGCAAAAGCTCATTGAAAATTTAGATCATGCATTTTGAAAGGTTGCTAGAGAATTACATAATCCAAATGGCATTACCAAGTACATGATGCTCCCCATTCAATGAGAATGATAGTGATTTTGGTTCTATCTCTAGTGCTATCCTTAATTGATTGTAGCCGCTATATCCATCTATGAACCTATACATCTGGTGTGGCTAGTAATCTCGTCCAGCATCATACTAGTGAATGGAAGTAGAAATGGGTCCTTGATGGTCTAAGCATTCAATTTTTGAAAATCCACGATGTAGGCCCTCACCTTCCCATTCCTCTTTGAGACAACCACAATTGGAAAAACCCAATCATTTCTAGCCACTTGTCTGATGAGTGTAGCATTAGGAAAAATATGAACCCCAAAAGGGCCTTGTAAGAGCAAACAATGAGATTTGAGTTAACAATAGGACATAAAAGGGGGGCATGGATAGCCATATCTATGTACCTCAAAACTATATAATGAAACATAGCTATGGAAAGAGCTTGGCAATGCAATCCAAATGCACTATTCTCTGGAAAATTTGAAGCTAAAAAATTCTCAAGCTATGGCCATTCGAAAAAATGCAAAAAATGGAAGGATTGTGGTCGCAAGCCCATTCTCATTCGTGTAGAGAGTATATTCCAAAAGAATCTTTGATCCTAAAGGGCCCTTTTGAGGTTCTTATTTTCCTTAATATCATTTAATAAATTGTCTATTTATTCTTTCACCTTCTTGGCATAAGTTGGATGCATCCTATACATCTAGAGTCTTACTAGTCGTGTGTCTTGTTTTAGTGGTATCTTGTGATGGCAGACCTCTAGATCTACCCATGTTAAGTATGTATGCTCCCAAGAAAAATACTGATATACTTTTGGAACAATTGCTTAGCTTTTTATTTGATCTCTAATTTCATATGTTTTTTGATCTTGACCATTTTTGGATTCTCCTATCAATCAAGATGCCACTCTTTAATTCCTTAAAATAACAAATGTGGTCCACCACCTTTTCTTTTTCCCCATGATTTTGATTTCTTATCCGTCCTTATCCCTATTGCATATTTATTAAATGGATCCCCCAGTTCGAAAATGCCCGCCTCTCTATCTATTTGTTCATTGTTTCAATCAAGCGTGTCTACATTGGTTTGCTTGTAACCTTGGTCTAGTTTGACCTGATTGTTTTGGAGTCTTGTCATCCTAGCCTTTCTCCTATGGTAGACTCAATGAAGTGTTTTGGATAATACTGAAACTGTTGTTCTTATCTCTCTTGATCTAGTAGGAAGCACATGAATATTTAACGTGATCACGTATTTTAGAATGTGATCACTCAACATTATTAACATGTTCATGTATTTGTGATCATGTTAATGAAATCCTTCCTTGGAGCATCTTCCCTTAAAACGACTATCTTTGTAGTGCCATGCCACTACCTAACTTTTGCATCTCCCTCCTGGGTGATTGATTCTTTGGTGAGGAATGAGATTTTTTCTACTAAACATTTTCCACCCCTGGATCCATTTTCTTAGCCTGGGTCAAGTCTGGGTCAAGTCTATCCTGTATTTAAAGGTTTGTTATTTTTTTGAGATTGGGCGTACTACTTGTGGTGATCATGCATTTTTCTTTTGGGTGACTTTCTTGTAAACACAATTTTTCACACAAATCAAGAAATGTATACACACACTTTTTGTGGTGATCATACAAGAAAACACAACAAAATGTGTGCAAAACGTCTTGAAGGAGAAGGAGAATATCGTCTAAGGGATAGACATTGTCATGCAAGTAAGGACCTCATACAAGAAAACACAACAAAATGTGTGCAAACATTCTTGAAGAAGAAGGAGAATATCGTCTAAGGGATAGACATTGTCAAGCTAGTAAGGCCCTCGTACACATAATCACCATAAACCCAAGATCCAAAGCTCTATATTGAATTTATGTAATGCCTCTTACGACATTTGCACATTATTCCAGACATAAGCTCTTATTGAGGTCCTTTGCACTTAATGAAAGGAGAGGTATCATATTAAAACATCAACAAACATTGATGACAAAGACATTCAAAGAAGAAGACGACAACATTGACACAAATGAGAAAAGAAAAACCAACACAAAGACTTTGGATGACATGAAGAAAAATAAAAGTTTGAGGATGGCATTGAAAAGATTTTGCAAATTTGAAGATGGCATCAAAAAACAAATTAGGACTTCCAACAATAGAGGCACACTCACAAAACAAAATCATTCAAAAGCACCACATTTGTGTTTGAGCCTACACACCTTGACTCACATAAATTCTCTCAAGGGGAATACCATACTTTTGGCCTACTTCTACTGTTAAATATTTAAAGAAAGACATTTGATCTTACACCCTATTATTAAATATCTAGGGGAGCACCCTTTGTACTTGGGTGCTACATATGACACTTAAGGGGAGGCTTGTTAAGTACGCATGGCATATTATACACCACTTATGGAGCCCTTCCCTAACTAGTTATGCATGCCTAGATATCCCAAATGATGCCCATATATGTATACATGTCCCATTGCTATTTCTAGACACTCTACACATGCACTAGAGGCCAAAAGCATGGTAACTTGTGTTTCTACCATAGATTTTCATTCTTCAAATTAAAACACACCATTGATATCCAAAATTACTAGCATATGGCTTACAATAATTAGATCTTTGGGGTGCTTTGTGGCCATCAATTGCTCTTCTAACCACCAACGATGACTTTGTACAATACCCAAAGTGCAAATGAGTGAAAAAAGAGACATTATTTGCATTAGAAGTTTAAATATGGCAAAACTACAATTAAAAATTGTAAAGTATAGGAATATACAATATCAAATAAAATGTACAATGATGCCAAACCTTGGTACTATGTTTGGTACAATATGGTACCAAACTAGCACACAAGTATCAATTTTGGGACTAGGAAATATCAAAATAATATGACACTCAAGATCAAGTTGAAATCAAGAGATTTGAATAGCAAGTTAAAGGTAGAAACAATGCAATACCAAAATGACTCTAGACATTTTTAAAATTGGTACTGTTAGACAAATAATTTGGTAGTATGAAGTACGCAAATTAGTGTTGTGAAAAATAAAAAGTTACATTTGGTTTATATAGTATTATTAGACTCCTTTACAGGAATATTATAAGAAAGACATCAAAGAATTGGACCAATAATAGATATCAATTATAGATATCAATTATAGAAGAACAAGAGAATGACTTTGATTTGTGTAAATCCTTCTCCTAAATACAAAATGATGTCCTAAAAGCTAAGTCTTATATGCATATGGCTTCAGACCAAAAAATTTAGGATACTTTCCTTCTTTCAAAAAAGACTTGCCGATAGACTGTGAGTCGATGCAATCATTTGTATCTTTGTCGACCATAGAATCCTTATTCCCCAGAATACTATTTTCCTCTACACTTTCTATCTTAAAAATCTTTGTATCCCCTTTAGCACCACCCCCCCTTCCCATGGAAACCTGTCATGTCAACCTCCATTCCATACAAAGTTTCAAGTAATGAATAATATGGTACTATCCACAAATACTCAAAATATTGATGAATTTCTAGATAAATGTTAGCATAAATCAATCGATAAACTTATCAATCAATACAATGTTTAGGTTTTTTATTTTAAAAAATTCTACGTATTAAATGATCAAATATTTCTAAGCCCATTAAAAGTAAGAACATATGTACTTCTTTTTTAATCTACCACCTAAAACTTAACTCTATGTATTGAAAAATGCCTTTAATCACTATGCAATAAAGACACTTTGTAGAAATACATTCATCTATAAGTGGTTCAATTTTTGCCCAAAATCTCTCTAAACATGGATTGCGATCCATGTACCTTTCCCCAATGTTTGAGCCAAAACCTTGCCACTTTGATCTACCTGCCTAATCACAAAGTTTCATCTCATTTGGACATCAAAACTGAAGTCAAAATCCCAAAATTATCAAGTAAGCTAGGAAAGAGAGAAAATTGACCTAATTTCTAATACAAAGTTCGAAACCAAAAAAGTTTGATACGATAGCATCTAGTAATAATGTTGATCCTAATGGTACTAAGAGAAATCAAATTGGCCTCCAAACATGGAGTGCAATCCATATCCCATGGTGACAGCTTGAACTGAATGTTTTCAAGACTATAGTCTATTTATAAGGAAACATATCCCCAAGTCCAATTTTGGAAAAATATGAGCAAATTTGGGTCAAAAGGCATCAAAGTAGAAGATTTGAAATGATTTGAAATATAGCTTGTAGACATAGAGTGTAACAAGATCTCTAGATATCAAGTCCAAATGTGGTATATATCACAATCCATGTCCTCCAACCTCAAAAATTGGTACAAATCCTATAGATGACCTTGTCTAGATGCTGTCAAAATCTGAAGTCAAAATTAGATAGGGGATCATGTAGCATGATACATGTACCTTGTCATAGTGAGGGTATCTGACTTGATGAGCCTTTAGATATACTTGATTATATCTTATATCTCAAGTTTGAGGTAAAATTACCATCTAGAGACCAAGATATAAGCAAAAGTTCTTGTGTTCTGGTCTCGAGACTGTTTTGATTTCTTTTTTTAGTGCAATTCAGGAAAATTGCTCCAACTTTTTCTACACAACTCCAAATTGAGTCAAGTTAATCCAGGATAAGAGCTTGTGAGAAATAGGTTTTTATTTTAGAGAAAAAACTTGATAGGCTTCCTAATTCCAAAGTTTTAGGGTACCCAAATCCAGTTTCCATAGACAAAGGGGTCACAAAGACCCGACTTTTGATAAGTTGCACTAAGCCAAGGTGGGATTGTCAAAGACTATATTGAGAGTGTTGAGTGAGCCTCAACCATGAGAAATATCCACCACTAGGGTTTTCGACTCACCTCACAATATATATGCAAACCAAAAGAAATGTTGCAACACATTGATAGTGGTATTGAGAGAAAACGTGGAGACGTATCAAACATACAACACCATACCTCAAGGCATGGCTCATGGATCCTTTTGAAGTGGTTATATACCTCATCAAACACCACACCACCCAATACATCTCAACTCAAATACATGTGCTTGAAAATTCAAGAGGAAAATTTGATGAGAAGGACATACAGGATCATCATCCACTGATACAAAAACCCAATGTGAGATTCATTAAAACCAACAAAATCGCTAGAGTTCTAATGCATTATACCCATTAGGGCTTGTATAGGTTCACAAACAGAGATCAACATTACTTCTACAAGTGTGTATAACCCAATGCTAGAAATACATTAAGAACCTTCATGCATTTATGCATACAAATGTCCAAGGAGGAGTGAAACCTTTGATGGTGGATAAGTATTATAATGGAAATTATGGCCTATGAACTTTAAGAATAGAAAACTTAGGAGAATTAAAGGGAGAATTTTTGTGAGACTACTTTGATAACATAGAGTGTGAACTTATTTAGCAGTAGCAACTTCACCATAATACTTATTTAACTTGGCATGAACAATACTTTTGCAAGAGAGAGAGTTTAGAGAACATGACAACAGTTGAGGACCGGATCTATGTGGAGCAAGTCCCCCCTCCAATAGGATTTTGTATTACAGGTTCTCCCATCAAGAGAGACTTGGTACAATACAATCTTTCTGTTCCTTGTGACCTCGGTGATGCAATGAATATGGAAAGCTTCATGAATCACGAGTATAACATAGACTTTGTGAAAAGCATTATCTATCCCCAGCCTCACTCTAAAGGCCTCAAACACCTTCAAAGGTGGAGAGAGCTAGCGGGCAATGAGGTTAGGAAAGAGGAAGAAGAAAAATTCATAGAAGAAAGAAATAGTTCCTCAATTATCATCACTCTTCTTGCTAACATACATAATAGCATAGTAATGAAGATGGAGAAGAATTGGAGCATGGCTCTTGGTTGGATTTGCATTCCATACCCAAGAGTGTTGGTGTAGGCTCTCAATTTCTCTACTAGCTTGGAGAAGGAGATGGATCTCTTGAACTTTGCAACTCCACACAATGAGTGTGTGTGTGTGTGTGTGGGGGGGGGGGGGGGGGGGGATAGTATACCCCCCAAGATAGCCCCGTTCTTGCTTTTGTCGACCCCCTCTTCTAGCACTCTCAGGCACTTGATTGGACCTCCTCAAGCTTGGCCAATCCAAGACTTAGTGGATATCAAGCAACAAGGGTAGCCCTAGGACAAGTGTCCCCCTTTCCCCTTTGAGAGAGAAGACTTGATAAATGCAAAAACAATTAAGTAAATCAACTAAATTATCATTGGACCCCTTGGGAGGCTAACCAATAGGCTTTGGGCACACCATGAGGGCAACATGAAGAGGAGCTTGACAAGTGCTCTATTGGCCTTCTTGGTACCAAGATTGCCTTGTGTGAGGGTGTGTGTTCTCTCTCTAGACCCTACAAAGAGGTCTCTCCCCCTCATGAGTAGGGATTATGTTGACTTTGTGGAACACCTTACCCTCAAGCACCTTAGTCAACAAGCACAATAAGCACCTCAAGAACGTTAGTTAGCAAGCACAACAAGCACCTCAAGCACCTTAGTCAGCAAAAATGACAAGCACCTCAAGCTTGGGCCGGATTCCCACCTCAAGCATAGCCCTAGCTTACCTAAAGGTCAAAGGACTTTTAACACTTACCATTGGAGGGATTTAACAAATTAACCCTAAGGTCTTTAAGCTCCATGAGCTAGACTTGCTCTTTGCTAAATCATTTCTCATTTGGACCCCTTTAACATTGGCCCCGTGTTGAGATAGGCCCATAAGCACATGTCTATATTCTAACCCTTGTTCCCCTTTATTGTCCCACATTAAATAATCAATTTAATATGAGAAAATCATTTGGGTTGGTTAGATATTAGATTTTATGACATTACCTCTCTCTTGAAATCATAGTCATCCTTGACTATGAGGTAGAAGAGATAAAGCCTGAGTCATTAGTCAATGTTTCTTAGTGGGTAGAGGATCCCTTTTTACCCTACAATATCATTCCAAGATAGATGGCTAATCCATTTGGTACTTGGGAGACATAGCTGCCACGCATGTGTTCTCTTTAGTCCATTTCATTCTCCCAAGTAGAGTGACAAATTCTACTTGGTGTTTGAGAGACGTTGTCATCACAAACATGATTCTAAGTATGCATACTACTTAAACTTGTGCACAATAGAAAGAGAATTTGTCTTATAAGACAAAAAAATTGGTCATTTAGAAGAAATTTGTACATTTTCTTAATTTAATGTAGCATTGTAAGCATTGACAAGGTTCATACTATCCTTAAGCTATATTCCTTGCATCCATCTAGCATCTTCAAAAAGATAATTTTTTAACTTAATAACTTATATCTTTGGTTAATCTTACCATGTCGTAGTACCTTGTTTTCATGCTGAAGGATAGCTTTGGATTGTAGCATCTCTTCTTGGTCTTCGATTTTGGGAGGGTCTTCAATAATTGGTTCAATTGGTGGCTCTCCTTTGTAGGGCATAAGTAGGCTCACATAAAAAGCATTGTGTATGAGCCAATGGTTGGGCAAGTTGAGCTGATAAGCCATCTCATTGATTGGCTTAAAAGTTTGAAAAGGACCATAGTATCTTTTTTCTACTTTAGCATAATACTTTTGATGGCCTGTAGGAATTTTGTCTGTCGTTTTCCTCAATAGAGCCTTGGGAAACTTAAGTAAGACCCAATCATTTTATTTGAACGTTAAGGCCCTTCTGTGCTTGTTAGCAGAAGCTTCTTGCCTTTGTTGATAGATGGATACAGTCTCCTTAAAGTCACGACTATACTCATTAGCAGCAGCAGCGAGATCTTCCCATGTACTTTAAGTAGCAACTGACTTTTAGGCCTTCCCTCTATGATTTTAGAGGTGATTTTCCCATTGAAGTATGGACAATGTTATTGTACGCATACTCTACAAGAGGTAAGTACTTTTTCCATTGTGAGCGTTGATCTACTTCTGTAACATAAGTCTTTAGTAGATCAAGTATTGTAAGATTGACTATCTCACTTTGGCCATCTGTTTGTGGGTAATAGGCCGAAGAAATATTAAATCTTCTACTGGATTTTCAAAAAGACCTTTTCAAAAATTCTTGGTCATTCTAGGATCTCTATCTAACACCATGGATGTTGGCAATTCATGGTGTTTGAAAATCTGAGATATGAAGAGAGTTGCCATTTGGTGTGCCTTAATAGTCTTTTTGACAGGAATAAAGTGTGTTTGCTTGCTAAACCTGTCAACTATTGTCCATATTCCCATATTCCCATGGATAGACTTCGGTAATCCAAAGATAAAATCCATGGATATACTCTCCCATGGTGAATTAGGTATTGGCAATGGCTCGAGTAATCCATGTTACTTTCCTTTATCATACTTAGTCTTTTGGCATTCCACAAATTTTGAAACATACTCTTGAATGTCAACTTTCATGGTAGGCCAATAGAAGTACGTCTCTACTCCTTGAACAGTAGGTTGAATGCCTCTATGTTCCGCATAGGGAGAAGCATGAGATTAATACATAACTTTCTCAAGAAGGGAGTGGGTAGCACATAGCCTATTGCCATGTAGAAGATAACCATCCTGCAAGGTGAACGGTTCCTCTTTATTCCCCAAAGCAAGGGCTGACATTATGTATTTAAAATCAGGGTCAATAGCATACTCATCTATCATAGAAGATAGATCATTGTGAGTTGCTATAGACACCGCATTGACCTTTGGTCATATGAAAGTTCATTGGCCACTTGATTGTGCTTACCAATAATGTGAGCAATATGAAAATAAAATTGTGAAATGAAATTTTCCCACCTCATTTGTTTGTCGGAAACTTTGGTTTGCATCATGAAGTACTTGAGACTTTGGTGGTCAATTTGTAAAATAAATGGATTCCCCAATAGATAGTACTTCCATGTGTCCAGGGTGTGTAGAACAGCTAAATGCTCTTTCTCATAATTGCCCAAGATCCGTTCATCCGTATTGAGATTTCAACTCTCATATGCTATGGAATTCCCTTCTTGAAGCAAGAGTGGTCCAAGTCAATCACCACAAGAATCACATTGGACCTTAAATGGATTTGAGAGATCTTGAAGCATGAGAACTAGTTGGGAGGTAAGCTTCTCTTTGATCTTGTCAAAAGCATTTTTCTTCTTAGCAGTCCATGAGTACTTAAGGTTCTTCTTTGTTAATTCATGTAATGGTCTTGCTATTTGAGAGAATTTTGTTATGAAGCGTCTATAGTATGCACACATATCAATAAAACTTCATAGCTCATGTAGATTCCTTGGGTTAGGCCATGTTTTTATTGCCTCCAACTTTGATGGATCCATATGGATACCATCTTGAGAGATAATATGACCTAGATATTGAATCTCTTAAGGAAAATTTTTCTTTTCTTTTGAATGATAAAAAGCTTGTTCTTCCTCAATGCTTGAAAAATCACTTGGAGATGTTGCTTGTGTTCCTCCAAGGACTTAGAGTAGATGATGATATCAACAATCTTGTGAATTTGCGGTGGGGTCCAAAGATTTTCTCCATTAGATGATTGAGCATAGCTGGTGCATTAGTCATGCCAAAAGGCATGATTAGATATTCATAAAGGCCCAAATGTTGTACAAAACATGGCCTTTAGGATATCTTCATTCACTATCCTTATTTGATGATAGCCTTTTTCAAGGTCAATCCTATTGAAGTAGGTAGAGCCTTGTAGCTTATCAAATAGATCTTCTACTCAAGGTACGAGAAATCTATTTTTGATAGTGATATGGTTTAATGCTCGATAATCCACACAAAAGCGGTATGTACCATCTTTATTTTGTATTAAAAGGACTGGTGAAGAAAAGAGAGAGGAGCAAGGCCTCACCATCCCTTTCTCTACCAACTCTTGTACTTGCTTCATGATCTCCTCTTCTTGAGCTTGGGAAACTCGATAAGGAGGCTTGTTAGGTGGTGAGCTTCCTGGTAGGAGTTTAATTTGAGGGTCATCATCCCCTCGTTTTGGACGTATGTCCATAGGGATATCATCGATGAACACATCTTGGAATCCTATTAGAAAATTAGACAGGTCTAAGTCTTCTTGATTCCTACCATTTACATTTGATGAAACATTAGGACCTTTTAGGGACTCTTTGACAAAAATCATGTAGGCAGAAACTGAGCTTTTCATTGATTTATCAAAAGCCTGGAGGATTTACAAGTGGTATAGTACAACCAGACTCACAAACAACTATATACATGCTCTTTTCCCTACAGGTGAAGTAGATTCTCCTTTCAGGGAACTTCATGTTGGCAGCCATGTGGTTGAACCATGGTGCCCGTAGGATAGCATCCTCATGTTGGAGAGGAGAGATAAAGAAGTCTTCTTTGTCGACATAGTTTTGGACATGAAGCCTCAACTTCCCAATCAAGGGAGCAACGAAGGCTTGCTGTCCCTTGAAAGATGTATTGGCAGTTATAGTATCTCCCATCTCGAAAGCTTGAATGCCCAGCTTGGTGGCCAACTCCATTCATATGAAGTTCTACGTATAGCTGGTGTTAAACAAGATGAAGGCACATGCTCCCTTGCCTTTCCCCAAGCATAGTAGAGAGGTGATCCTTTTCAATTAGCATTTTTGTTTGGAGCTTCATTAGTGGAAGATCTAGGCGTCTCATTGTGGGCATTTCTAAAGATATCCATGTCCTTGCTGCCCACACTTAAAACATTTATGATCCTTGCAAAAATCTCCAAGCTTTTCAGGAGAGATTTTATTTTTTTGTAAACTCCTTTCTCCTTAGACCGATTGTTGTTGTTGTTGGAATTTCTTTGGGAAGAATTTTGGGCATTGGTTTTCCCCTTAGAATCACTTGTCATTTCTTTCCATGGGCTTCATATTCCTTTGAGCCCCTTGTTGGAAATTGATGCGCGAAGTAACCATGATGTGGTGGATTACTTTGGTGATAGAACCAGGCTGTTGAGTATTGACATACTCGGCCAACTCTTCACGTAATCCCACACAAAATTGTTGCTTTTGCTTGGCAAAGTCTATCTTTTGAAAGACAATAGCCTTGAGATGTAAATCCCAAAACGTGTCCACGTATTTGTGGCTAGACTCATGGGAGAGAAGCTTCGAACTCCACCATTGAGTATGCACATTGTCCTTTGCATCACTTGCAAGGAATTTCTTCATGATGCAAACTCGTAGCGTTTTCCATGTCTTTGGGGCTTCATCGCTGCCACAAAGGCTAGCCCACCATTGACGAGTAGATTTTTTGAAGTGCATAGCTACATGGTGTAGCTTGGAAGACTCCGTGAAGCCCTTGTCTCCTAAGGCCACATCAAACTGCTGGTGCATGAAGGCCAATACTTTGTTGGTGGCACCAAAAGTGCCATCATAGGTGAGAAAAGAGATATTCTTTCCTTCCTCTTTGAACTTCTTGAGCTTTTGGGACCTTCGCCATGCAGGGTAAGATTTGTGATGTCTTTCCCTTGTGTATTCTTAGGAGAATAGCCATAGATTTTGTTGAAAGAGGAGGAAGAAGAAGAAGGAGAAGAGGGTGACCTCTTTCTTGCCCTTTACTTTCTTTTTTTCCACTCTTCCCTTTTGGAGTGACAAGGAGAAGGACTGTGGGTTGTTGACCATTTTCTATCGGGCGGAATTGGCGAACATCTAGACCATCACATTTGTAGAGCCACATCTTCATAGGAACTTAGGGATTCATTAATTTCTCGTTCTTTGGATTCCTCCTCTTGTATGGTAGAGAGTCTTGTTTTGGGGGTCTCATCAACAGGCCTCCTAAACTCTCGCTTCTCTTAGAGAGGAAGAGAATTCCCATAAGCACAAAGTTGTTGGGTAACTTCCTGTTGCAAAGTAGGTTTCCCCATAGCTTGTTGCTACCGGTTGCAAAGTAGGGTTCTCCATACTTGTTGCTACCTAGTAACAAGGTAATTAACAAACACGGGGGCATCATCATCATTAGCACCTTCATGTGCAAAATCAAAGTTATCAATGTTCATACTAATCTCTTGGTTATTCTTAGCCATGATAATTAAACTTATGTATAGATTACTTTTTGCTTTGGTACCCTCAAAAACCTTAGTTGCTACTTTTCTTTACCTTTGAAAATTAGTCCTCAAGCGGCCACACCCATGGTTTAGACACTATTGAAACTAGTGGAGATGGTCTAACATTGATTGGTTGATCATGGTTCCTATTGAGCTTGCTCGTAGCTCAATAATGGTTATGCCAAAGTCAAGCCTCCAAAGGATCCATTATAAGACTATAGTTCCCAATGGTGTACCTTGAACTAAGTCCTTCTCAACCAAGATAATAGATCCATGTCCCACTTACGCTATTGCAATAAACAAGCCCATCCTTTCATGGACAACTTAAGGACTTCTCTTCTTGAGCAAGAAAAGAGAAACCAAATGCTATCATACCAATGTAATGGAAATGTCCTATGAACTTTGAGAATAGAGAAATTATGAGAATTAAAGGGAGCATTTTTCTAAGACTACTTTGAGAAAACAGAGGGTGAACTTATTTAGCGGTAGCAACTTAACCATAATACTTAATTAACTTGGCATGAACAATACTTTTAAAAGAGCGAGAGAGTTTAGAGAACATGACCACAGTTGAGGACCAGATTTATGTGGAGCCGTCCCCCCTCCAATAGGCTCTTTTATTGTAGGTTCTCCCATCAACAGAGACTTGGTGCAATACAATCTTTGTGTTCCTTCTGACCTAGGTGATGCAATGAATATGGAAATCTTCATGCATCATGAGCATAACATAGACATTGTGAAAAGCATTAACTATCCCGAGCATCAGTCCCCAAGCCCTCAAACACCTTCAAAGGGGGAGAGAGCTAGCGGGGAATGAGGGTAGGGAAGAGGAAGAAGAAACATTCATAGGAGAAAGAAATAGTTCCTCACTTATCATCACTCTTCTTGCTAGCATACATAATAGCATATTAATGAAGATGGAGAATATGGAAGCTTAATCATTGAAGCATGGTGCTTAGTTGGATTTGCATTCCATAGCCAAGAGTATTGGTGTAGGCTCTCAACTTCTCTACTAGCTTGGAGAAGGAGATGGAGCTCTTGCACTATGGACTTCACACAATGATTTTGTGTGTGTGTGTGTGTGTGTGGGAAAGTATAACCCCCAAGCTAGCCCCCTTCTTGCATTGGGCGATCGACCCCCTCTTCTAGCACTCTCTGGTACTTGATTGGACCTCCTCAAGCTTGGCCAATCAATGCTTAGTTCATATCAAGAAACAAGGGTAGCCGTGGGACAAATTTTCCCCTTTCCCGTTTCCCCTTCGAGAGAGAGGACTTGATAAATACAAAAACAATTAAGTAAATCAACTAAATTATCATTGGACTCCTTGGGAGGCTAACCAATAGTTTTTGGCACACCATTAGGGCAACATGAAGAGGAGCTTGAAAAGTGTCCTATTTGCCTTCTTGGTACCAAGCTTGCCTTGTGTGAGGGTGTGTGTGTTCTCTCTCTAGTCCCTACAAAGAGGGCTCTTCCCCCTCATGAGTAGAATTTATGTTGACTTTGTGGAACACCTTACCCTCAAGCACCTTAGTCATGGTGCACCTTATCACCTTAGTCAGTAAGCACCTTAGTCAGCAAGCATGACAAGCACCTCAAGCACCTTAGTCATCAAGCACACTAAGCACCTCAAGCCTGGGCCGAGTTCCCACCTCAAGCACAACCCTAGCTTACCTAAGGTCAAATGAATTTTAACAGAAACCATTGGAGGTCTTTAATGGAGCTAACCCTAAGGTATTTAAGCTCCATTAGCTAGCCTTGCTCTTTGACAGATCATCTCTCATTTGGACCCCTTTACCATTGGCCTCGTGTTGAGATAGACCTGTAAGAACATGTTTATATTCTAATCCTTGTTCCCTTCTATTCTCCCATATTAAATGATCAATTTAATATGAGAAAATCATTTGGGATGGTTAGATATTAGATTTTATGCCAAGTATGGATGAGAGTATAAGCTTGTTAATCCAATTGACCTAGAAAGATATACATACAAGGATACTCCAATCTCTAGATCCTTTAGGTTGAGTGTGAGTGCACATGTGAACCTTGACCAAAACACAAGGAGTTGAGACTCAATCTATGGGAAGAATGGGATTGAACAAGTCTCTTGAATATACTCATGTTTTAGAGACTAAAGATATGGGGTCAATAGGACCACGACTCGGATATAGATTCCGAAAAACAATTTCAGAGAATATATTAGAAAGGATTCCACTAGGATTTTATCTAAGACGAGAAAAGAGAGAGAGATGCATTTACAAGAGACCCCAAATTGGTCAGATGGGTAACTCAACCACAATAATTGAGATCACCTCAAGTGACCAAATGTGTCAAGACAAAGTACAATGGGTCAGGGGATCTGTATGCACATGTGTCACTATCTAAATAAGTGTTAACACTAGAATGGTAACCTAATAGGACATAAAAGTGTCCTTTCAGGGTTTTGGGAAAAAATTCCAAAACCATAGTAGATCCACTCATTTTGAAAAATCCTTTCATGAGCTTATAGTTCAATAACTACTACATATGGAAAAAATGAGAAACTTGTAATTTTTCTCATCCCTTGGTCACTACAAGCCTCTAAAGTTGATGGACCATTGCATTTTGCCCAAAACAGCAATTTCTTACGGTTGATTGCATATAAATAAGAGTGGGGATTTTTGTAGGACATGAGATAAAATGCCCCGTTAACTTCAATGGGTTGGTGACCAAAAAATATGGTTGATTTTACCTCACTAATTTTTTTTTGGGCAAAGAAAATAGGTATAAAAAAGTTGCATTTTTGCCATTCTGCTGACCTATCATCAAAGTTTCTATAGTCACGCTCTATACAGATACTATATACATGTTTTCTTAGTTCCCTTTGGGCCTTTGGATCCAAAAGGATCCATGGAGCATGTCAAAAGGATAATGGATCTCTTACAATTGGAACCTTGGGGGCAATGATAAAGTGCTAAATACAGCAAACATGAAAAAACTGGGTTTAGCATTATGACCTCTAGAAACCCATAGAAATTACTCAATATCTAGCCAAGTTTGTAGTCTATGATTAGATATGGTTACTACCTACGAAATACACACAATTGGCCTAAGAAACTAGCAATATTGAGAAAGTTATACTTGCTACTCTAAAATGTATCGTATTCTTCAGCAATCAAAAAACTCAACCATCATCATATACTATGCTATATAGCATATTAGGTCCCCCAAAACTCAAGAAAGATTAGCTTTATGTTAAACATTACAGTTAAACAATCAAAATTGAATTTGGATATCAAGAAAGCCACCAAAAAAATCATAAAAGTGCTAATTTTGGCCAAAAAACAGGATTATGCAATTCTTGTAAATTGGTCATAACTTTGAATTTTAACACTTAGCTCTCCCTACAAGCATCAAAACATGTTGATAAGTATGAAGGCCTAACCTCTAGCCATCTAAACCTCACAAACATGAAGTTTAGAGTGATATAGTTGCCAAAATTTGAAAAAAAGCCAAAAACAGGACCCGTTTTTTCATATAGTTTAGGTTCAAAAATGTTGTGCACGAGTAAGGTTAATGGTGAGATCGATACTCCAAAAAAAATGCTAAGCTTTTTTCAGCTCATAAGGCAACTTTGTGGATATATAGCACCTAGAAATTCATTGTCATACTCTTCAAATAATTCAAGCAAAATGGTCGCTTAACAGGACACAAAAGTGTCCAAGGACATAAAAGTGTCCTGTTACCATTCTAGTGTTAAGGGTTGGATAAGTACCTAATTTCCATATACAATATGAGGGATTTGGATTAACCTTGAAGGGATATCATTGACTTGGTTCCAGCCAATGAACATAGTTGCTTTTTCAAATGTTGAACAACTCTTGGAAGAATTTATAGAGGAGTTCTCTAAAAGGGAGATCAAACACAACACGGTGTCACAAATCTATGCTTTCAAGCTAAAGGAAGCATTGCTTCAATTGAAACAATACCTTGCGAGAGATCCTACATGAGAGCTACCTTTGGAGGAAATATTGTCAGTTTTCTTTATAAAGGGCTTAAAAAATTAAACTCGCAAAAAAGATCTACACTTAAAGTATCTATTGGAACATTGTAAAGCTTATGGTGAGGTTATAGAGAATAAGGAAACTACAACAAGCAATGTCTCCTCGTCTTCTAGTGAAGCCAACATGATACGAGTTGCCCAACCTCAACCAATGTCCAATCTAGATAAGCTACTAGAAAAAGTAGCACGACAATTGAGCCTAGACTTGGGACAAAAAAAAAACATGAGACAATGAAAATTGAGAAAGCATGACATGTGCGGGAGGGACCATCCTACTCACTACATAATACATAAGAAAAACTAGTACTAATCAACTATACTCAACTAATGCAACCACATGAAAACCAAGCATTGATGATAACTTCTTCGTGTTATGACAAGCCTAGAGACACTTATGGAATGATCCAGAGAGTAGCTCTGATTTTAGAGATACCTATTCTTTATGAAAAAGTTTAGAATTGAATGCGCAACCATCAGATGTGAGAAATTATTATTCCATGAACAAGAACACCTTAATTTTCATAGCCAATCAAGTGTATGGATCAAAGACCATTCTTACTTGGCAATGAGGCAAGCTTTTCCATGCATGGGAACCCACCCATATATCTTTGCCCTTTTACCAAAATATTTCCTATTATATAAGTTACTTTTGATTTTTCTTCCCTTTTTCACAAAAGTTTTAGCCTTTATTAAATAAATAAGACTTATGCTAATCAATCACGATGTAGCATAAATAAGTAAGCTTTCTTTGTTGATATCTCTTTTGATCTTAAATATTAAATATATATAAATTACATTATATAGTTTAGCATTTTCTAATATATTTTTCATGTATGTATATTATTCCACCCTACCAAATATTTTATTCACTAGTTTTCATTTTCAAACCTCAACCCCACTTTCAAATTTCAATAATACCTCCATCTAGATGATTGCCAATCGTTTCAAAACTCTAGGTCATGTTTTCATACACATGAAGGAGCTTACACTTGAAGGCAAGAGAGAAGTCCACTCAAAGGGGACCACCAAAAGACCTTTGCAACCACAAATAATACATTATTTGGCTGAATTTTTTAAGTAGAGAAGAACCCCGAATCTAAAGGAGCGCTCAACATGAAAGATGTAGCTCGTGATCTCAACTTTTAGCTCAATTTTTTTTTCAGAATTTTTGGAGTTATGAACACGGAGATATGATTTTTGTAGTGGACCCCAGTTTTCTCGTGTAATGGTGACACAGACCATCCCCAATTTTCTTCCCTCTAGAATGGCTATGGTTCTACAAGTCTTCAAGCATGATTACAAGAGACAAGGCTCTTTTAATGAGGGCAAGTCTAGAGTGATTCTATCACCATTTTTGGAGGATCCATCCTCATCAACAACTATCCACCTTTGACAATCTCTCTTGTAAATTTCTTACCTCTCTCTTCTCTCCCTAATAAGCTTATGTCTAGCCAAAGCTAGACTATTGTAAATATCTCCTATCCTCTACATCCTACCCACATTCTCTATTCTTCTCTCTCTATTGACTTTGGTATTTTAAATAATGAGGAGACAAGATGGGAGCCACAGTCACATGCACCCCATTTTCCTAGTCACCAAAGTGGGACACTCACCTCAAATAGAAATATTGCTAAATCCTCCCCTCCTTCTCTATATAAGGAGGCCATGAGAGCTCACTTTGGGGGGGAGAGAACACACACACACACACACACACACACACACACACACACACACACACATCTATCCATACACACTCTTGTGCTACATGCTTGTAGCATGAACCCTAATCACATAATCACAACACCATCATCATCACCATCACCATGCACAAAAGATGAGCACCACACCTCCACACCACTTGTAATTAAGGGTTGAAGGCACAATTTCAAGAAGAAGAAGGATGGAAACACTCATGATATTCCTGTCATCAACTCCCATCTCTCCATTATGCCTCCTACGATCTTGTTCCCTTCTCATTTTCCTGCCATACGCTACCTATTGTATTCATCTTTTGCAAGCAATCAACACACTCCATCTTGGTGTCATACTTTGTGTCGCTTTGGATACATCTCATTGTGAGTATAGTATATGCTTGTTCCTTGCCATTTTTTTTTCTGCTTATGTTAAGGTGTGCGGATTCGCCACCATACACACACACTCTCTCTCCCTCTCATAATCCTATCATCTTGCTACTTCCATCTTGAGGTGTGCGGATTCGCCACCTTTCGTATGAGAAGTGAACATACTTGCATGTATCCCTGACCTCTTTATCTTCCTTACTACATGCACGAGTAGCGAACCTATTCTCACTCACTCACCACTCCTCTCACCTTATTCTCTGACCATCCCATTTCACATTTGGGTGTGGATCTTGAAATTGTTTTCCATGGCATGTTTCATTGTGTATATGTATGCGTCCTAGCCGCATATCTTGCTGGGTGGTGCCCCTATTGCGTATTCCCCATGATGAGGCCATTGTGCATAGTCTTGGTGTAGAGGCCACCGGGTCTATTTTTCACTTCCGCCTCTCATTTGGTGCCCTCACTGAGGAGGGATCTTGAAACCTTCAGTTTACAAGGCTGACATGTTTACTTCTCTTCATGGACGAGTGGCTTCTTGAATTCTCTAATTGGACCAATGAAGAGGAGGAGCTTCAAGCAGGTTTGACATAAGTCATCAAGACACTCTTGCTAGGCTGTTGTATTGTTAGCATAGAAGAAGTGGTAAGACCCTCTTTCCCTACTCATATTGTTTACATTTCTCATCATCCCTGCAAGCGTAAAAGCAAGGCACAAGTTGCATCATGCTCACATTGTAGCCAAAAACCGCACCTTTGACATGAGTGCAACCCAAAGTGAAGAAAAGGCCATCATTTTCTCCCTCAACATCCGCACAGGCATTCTCACAACGGTAGGCTTTCAAGTAGCACCAGGCTTCTCTACATCTATGTCCCCATCTTTGCCACCTATTCCACC
The DNA here is from genome assembly GCF_014529385.1 of Adiantum capillus-veneris. Lineage (NCBI taxonomy): Eukaryota > Viridiplantae > Streptophyta > Polypodiopsida > Polypodiales > Pteridaceae > Adiantum > Adiantum capillus-veneris. The sequence continues at coordinate 43,855,822 of NC_140953.1, forward strand.
TACGTCCACAACAAGCCTTCACAACTTGAGGAAGCTACTACGAACGCGTGGTCCCTCCCTCTCCCTTGCACCAAAAGATTCAAGGGTTTTCTAGCACCGACAATCACCCCGTCTCCAAAACAAAAGGGTAAATCCTCCAAAGTCTTTCTATACCTCACTCTCATCTCATGAGCCAGGAACTAGAAATAGCAGCATGGATTCTACGTCGTCTACAGAGTGAAGTGGCGGAGCTTGTCATCGACAAGGTCTTTGACACAGGTTTTGCTTGGCGGAAAGACAAGACCCTCCACCTTCAAGGGGTGTTGCTTGTGAATCAAGGCTATGATGACGACTTTACAGCTTGCTATGTATCCATCCAACTTGGATTAATACAAGTGGTAAGACTCACCACCTACCTCATCACACCTGTGTATACACTAGATGGCACTCTATCTTGCAGGAAAGTGAAGTTGCTCAAAGAGAGAGAGTTCAAGCTTTTCCAAGAGCTTACTAGAGCGGTAGTCCTAGAGCTAGAAGACAAAGACAACCTTGTCCTGTGGTACTATAAATTTGACCTCGACTACCAAGAGCTCTACACCTCCGACTATAACCTTCCACCACGAAGGAGAGAGTCTTTTCGAATTATCATGTGATGGACCCAGCACATCAACCTTTTGCAAGGAACCAAACTTATGCACCATGACGAATTCAATCAATCAAAGTAATCTTGGACCGCAAGATGTTTTATCAGCAGATCATTACAACCATGTTTGGTAGAGAACGACTGCAAGAGATAAACACCTCTTCTCTACCCTTTATCCTCCCTATGAATAATCATCAAGTGTCTTTTGATGTAGTTATTTTCATCCTTGTATAGTATGTTTTCCATCCACCGAGCACCCATGTATTGAATCTCTATAAAATAAAAAATAAAAAAAATCTAAGTCAAGTTAATTTTCTCACTCTCACAATGGCAAGTGTAGCATTTCCAACATTTACTGGTAAGGTGGGTGAGGATGTTGCAGACTTTCTAGACAACTTGGAAATAGCATGTGTCATCTCTGCGAGAGAAAGAGGAAGCCGTTAGGACCCGACCACCTCTAGCACCACCTACAACAGCTGCCCAGAGGATTCAACCACAAGAACCAATTGAAGATTAGCAAGACCTGGTCAATCGAATCACCAATCAACTTGAGAATCTCTCAGTCCATTTGATACAACAAGGGCATGCACACAATCGCAACCAAGAGCAAGGAAGAGGACAACGAAGGGAAAACCAAGAATACCACTGCTACAATTGTGGGGAGGATGGTCATGGCATGTACTACTGTCCACACCCAAGGAGGAAGAATTTCAACAGAGGAGCCAGGCAAAACCAGGTTTCACCACCGAGAGCAAGAAGACCACCACCGAGGGCACCACAACAAGCACCACCCGTGCAAATCCTACAACCACCCATTCAACCACAACCACCACCACCACCACAACCTCTCATTCCACCCTTACCCCTACAACCAGTTGGCAATCAAACAGTAAGCGTCATCAGTCTTGAAGGTAAAGGAAAGGAGAAAGTGGAGGAGGACAAGACCAAGGTTAAAGGAGTAGATGCCATAGGGGTAAAACGCGCTAGGCAAGGTGAATCTTCCCAAAAGGAAGAAAAGATGAAGACTAAAGGGGAATCTAGCAAAAAGCCGTCCAAGTCACGACGTAAAATTGACATTGTAGATTTCTCTTTGGGTGAATGTTCTAAACCATATGATTTGGTTCAAGATGTTTTTGTGAAGGGCCCAAAAATCACCTGGCCCCAATTACTCCACCTAGCACCTAGGGTGAGGAGACAATGGACAAAGATGGTTAGCACGAGACAACCAAAGCCAAAGATAGCTGGGGCTATCTCTGGGAGGAATCTAGATGACATACTACCAGTGATGGATGCTTACATCAAAGGGCAACACATCTCCAATATCTACATCGATGGTGGTGCACAAATATGCGTCATGAGTGAAAAAATGATGCACCGTTTGGGTTTAGAGGTGAGTCGGCCGGCACCATGCCGAGCCAAAATGGCAAACAATTTAAAAGTTCAATGTGTTGGTTTCATAAATGCAGTTAGGATAAAGGCATTCAACACCGAGGTAGATGTGGACATCTTTGTCATGCCACACAAAGGGGAGGGCTATCCTATCATTCTAGGGAGGCCTTGGCTTATGGCTATGAGAGCTAAGCAGGACTGGGACACCGGCATAATTGAGATGAAGGATGCAAAAGGGAGGCCAATACTTTACGACATGAAGAAAGGTCGGCAATGCGACATGGATCTAGAAACCTCTATGGATGAGTTTTCTAGTGGTGACTCTTCAACCACTTCAGAGGAGGAGTCAACAGTGAGTGAAGAAAGTGACAGTATCATTGAGGTGATGGGGATCATTCTCAAGGACCCTAAGAAGATGGAGCAACCTGATTTCTCATCATCAAACGAAGGGGAAACACCAGGTATACAACCTCTGGTAGAAGCACGTAAGCTACATCAAATGCTCTCTAGTGAGTTGTGTGGGAAGGAGCGTGAAGATTATATTTTGATGCTAAGTAATTTTACCACATTTTTCATTGATGAATATGATAAAATCACTGGCATCACAGTAGTTCAACATCACATTAAGCTCAAGGAGGGAAGTAAACCTATAGTGCAGAAGCTCAGGCGGCTAGGAGTAATTCAACAAGACGCCCTGCTCAAAGAGGTGAGGAAATTGCTAGAAGCCGGTTTTATCTATCCTGTTGAAGACTCAGAGTGGGTTTCTCCAGTGGTAGTCACACCAAAGAAGAATGGTAAGTGGAGGGTTTGTGTTGATTACAAGCCTCTTAATGCAGCCACAAAGAGGGACCATTTTCCTCTTCCTTTTCAAGACGAAATTCTCAATGAGGTAGCAAGACATGAGTGATACACCGTATGTGATGGCTACTCAGTCTACTTCCAAATTAGCATCGCTGAAGAAGATCAAAAGAAGACAACCTTCATCACACCATGGGGATGTTTTGCTTATAGAGTTATGCCTTTTGGTCTCACTAATGCTCCAGCCACTTTTCAGCGATATGTAACATTTGTTTTTTAGCCATTCTTTGGAAAATCAATCCGTGTTTTATTGATGACTTTTGTATCTATAGCTCTCGCTCTCTTCATTTGGAGAAAGTTTATGAAGGTATAGCTAGGCTACAAGCTTTGGGGGGCCAACTCACTGTGGAGAAATGCCACATTGGTGAAAGCAAGGTTACTCTTCTTGGCCATGTGATATCGGCCAATGGCATTGATGCTGACCCAAGCAAGGTTCAAGCCTTGCTGGCTTTGACCTCTCCCACCACAACAAAGCAGTTGGTCTCTTTTCTTCAAAAGGTGAGGTATTTGAGTAGGTTCATTCACTTGCTCTCCCAAGTGGTTTTCCCTTTACAACAAGTTACCCATCAAGAGATCTTCACTTGGAGTGAAGAAAATGAACAACAATTCAATGAGGTAAAACAAATTCTAGCTTCACTTCCCACCATAGCACCTCCAAAGTGGGACGAGCCATTTTATGTAAACCCTAGTGTGGGCAATGAAACACTTGGGGCTGTATTGATGCAAAAGGATCCTCAAACTTCTTTCATGCATCCTATCTACTTCTCTAGTCGAATGATGACTCCATCAGAAAAGGGATACATGGCAGTGGAACACATGGTGCTTGCATTAATGTTTGCTACCACCAAATTTTGCTCTTATTTATTGTCTAGACCATTCATAATCTTAGCAATGGAAGAAGTATTTCCTTATGTAATGCAGCACATGGATGTTTCTTCTAGGATTTCCAAATGGTTCACAAGGCTACAAGAGTTTGACTACACAATGCAAGTGGAGAACTCCACAAGGGCCAGTCTAGGAGGTATTCTCACTCATCGTCACTATGAAAAGAAGCTAAAGATAAAGCCAAATGATCAAGATATTACACCTGTGCTGGAAGTCCCTAAGGTAGAGGAGGCTCACTCTCTTTTCTTTGATGGAGCCTACAAGAGGAAAGTGGACAAAGCTGTAGCAGGCATTATCATCTTCAACGAGTAAGGGGATAAGGTTTTCTCCATTGGAAATCTCTTGGATTCTCACTCTAACAATGAGGCAGAATATGCAGCCTTAACTCTTGGGTTAGAGTGGTGTGTGACACAGGGCATTCAACGGTTAAATGTATTTGGTGATGCCATGATTTTAATAAAACAAATACAAGGAACTTGGTCTTGTAAAAATCATAGCTTGCTAGGCCATTTGCGCAAAGTCAAGGAACTTTTAGGAAAATTTCAAGTTGTAAAATTACATCATGTCCCTCGAGCAGAAAATCAAGAAGCAGATGCTCTAGCTATAGAGAAGCTGCAAGATGTTTCAGTGGTGGGTGCTATCAAATTGAAACTGCCTCTCTTCCAAGGTAGAGATGCTATGCCTGACATCATGAGTTTCTTGGACACAGTAGGGTGTCCTAAGGATCTTACTAAGGGCCAAAAGAAATGGCTTGTGTGCAAGGCAACAAAATACTGCCTTATCAATCACGACCTCTACTGCAAGGGTAAGGATCAAATTCTTAGGCGTGTACCTCTCTCTGGAGAGATCAATGAAATCATTTCAAGTTGCCATGATGGTGTTTGCAGAGGACACTTTGCACTTAACATCACTAGTAGAAAGATTCTACAAGCCGAGTTTGTATGGCCTAGTCTACATAGGGATGTGCATCATTGGTGTAAAACATGCAAGGAATGTCAAAAGGCAGGGGATAGGAGGCTCACATATGAGCCACAGACTCCTATAATCTCATATGGACCATTTGAGAAATGGGGAATTGATGCTATTGGGCCTTTGCCAAGGATCCAATCAGGTAAATTTTATATCATCATGGGTATGGCTACATGACCAGGTGGGCTGAAGCAGTTGCCACCACCCGGATTACAGCTAAGGAAGTGGCTAAGTTCGTATTTGAAAACATTTGTTGCCGTTTTGACACTCCTCTTGAAATAATTTCTGACAGGGGACCAGGTTTTAGAGGAGACCTTGTAGGAGAGTAATGGAGAAGTTAGGTATCTCACGACGACACTCAACTCCCTACTACCCACAATGCAATGGTTTGGTGGAAAAGGTAAATGGTATGATCTGCAAGATCATCACTAAACATGTAAACAATCACAAAAGTGATTGGGACAAGCATCTTATGGCTGCACTTTGGGCTTATCGCACTTCATTCGCACATCCCTTGGGTTCACACCATATCACTTGGTGTTTGGTAAGGAAGCCATTTTACCCATTGAAGTACAATTGGCTAGTCTCAGGGTGCTAGCTGGGCAGGTGGAACGTCCTAATGCTTATCTCCACAACCACATTCTTGATCTAGAGAGGCTTCAACTAGACAGAGAAGATGCTATCAACTATTATGCAGCACAGTCAGAGCAACGTCGACTTACCTTCAACAAGGGACTTAGGGAAAAAGGTCTCAAGAAAGGTATGTTGGTCCTACGGTATGATAACATATTTGACACTAGGAAGGATAAAAGCTTTTCACCCAGATAGGAGGGGCCATTTGTCATTAGAAAGCACTACGCCAATGGCAGTTACCGATTGATGGATGCAGATGGTAGGCTCCACAAAACACGTGTAAATGGATGGAGGTTGAAGCAATACTTTTTGAGATTTGATCAAACACCTATAATGGAAATCCCCGAGGAGGGAGACTCCTCCACCTCAATTGAAGAAGAATCAAGTACAATGCTAGAGCATGAATACCTCTAGCCTTCGGGAGAGGGCTAATGAGGCAAGCTTTTCCATCCATGGGAACCCCCCCATATATCTTTGCCCTTTTACCAAAATATTTCCTATTAAATAACTTACTTTTGATTTTTCTTCCCTTTTTCACAAAAGTTTTAGCCTTTATTAAATAAATAAGACTTATGCTAATCAATCACGATGTACCATAAATAAGTAAGCTTTCTTTGTTGATATCTCTTTTGATCTTAAATATTAAATATATATAAATTACATTATATAGTTTAGTATTTTCTAATATATTTTTCATGTATGTATTCTATTCCACCCTACCAAATATTTTATTCACTAGTTTTCATTTTCAAACCTCAACCCCACCAAATTTCAATAATACCTCCATCTAGATGATTGCCAATCTTTTCAAAACTGTAGGTCATGTTTTCATACACATGAAGGAGCTTACACTTGAAGGCAAGAGAGAAGTCCACTCAAAGGGGACCACCAAAAGACCTTTGCAACCACAAATAATACATTATTTGGCTGAATTTTTTAAGTAGAGAAGAACCCCGAATCTAAAGGAGCGTTCAACATGAAAGATGTAGCTCGTGATCTCAACTTTTAGCTCAATTTTTTTTCAGAATTTTTGGAGTTATGAACACGGAGATATGATTTTTGTAGTGGACCCCAGTTTTCTCGTGTAATGGTGACACAGGCCATCCCCAATTTTCTTCCCTCTAGAATGGCTATGGTTCTACAAGTCTTCAAGCATGATTACAAGAGACAAGGCTCTTTTAATGAGGTCTTGGCAAGTCTAAAGTGATTCTATCACCATTTTTGGAGGATCCATCCTCATCAACAACTATCCACCTTTGACAATCTCTCTTGTAAATTTCTTACCTCTCTCTTCTCTCCCTAATAAGCTTATGTCTAGCCAAAGCTAAACTATTGTAAATATCTCCTATCCTCTACATCCTACCCACATTCTCTATTCTTCTCTCTCTATTGACTTTGGTATTTTAAATAATGAGGAGACAAGATGGGAGCCACAGTCACATGCACCCCATTTTCCTAGTCACCAAAGTGGGACACTCACCTCAAATAGAAATATTGCTAAATCCTCCCCTCCTTCTCTATATAAGGAGGCCATGAGAGCTCACTTTGGGGGGGAGAGAAAACACACACACACACACACACACACACACACACACACACACACATCTATCCATACACACTCTTGTGCTACATGCTTGTAGCATGAACCCTAATCACATAATCACAACACCATCATCATCACCATCACCATGCACAAAAGATGAGCACCACACCTCCACACCACTTGTAATTAAGGGTTGAAGGCACAATTTCAAGAAGAAGAAGGGTGGAAACACTCATGATATTCCTCGCCATCAACTCCCATCTCTCCATTATGCCTCTTACGATCTTGTTCCCTTCTCATTTTCCTGCCATACGCTACCTATTGTATTCATCTTTTGCAAGCAATCAACACACTCCATCTTGGTGTCATACTTTGTGTCGCTTTGGATACATCTCATTGTGAGTATAGTATATGCTTGTTCCTTGCCATTTTTTTTTCTGCTTATGTTAAGGTGTGCGGATTCGCCACCATACACACACACTCTCTCTCCCTCTCATATTCCTATCATCTTGCTACTTCCATCTTGAGGTGTGCGGATTCGCTACCTTTCGTATGAGAAGTGAGGATACTTGCATGTATCCCTGACCTCTTTATCTTCCTTACTACATGCACGAGTAGCGAGCCCATTCTCACTCACTCACCACTCCTCTCACCTTATTCTCTGACCATCCCATTCCACATTTGGGTGTGGATCTTGAAATTGTTTTCCATGGCATGTTTCATTGTGTATATGTATGCGTCCTAGCCGCATATCTTGCTAGGTGGTGCCCCTATTGCGTATTCCCCATGATGAGGCCATTGTGCATAGTCTTGGTGTAGAGGCCACCGGGTCTATTTTTCACTTCCGCCTCTCATTTGGTGCCCCCACTGAGGAGGGCTCTTGAAACCTTCAGTTTACAAGGCTGACATGTTTACTTCTCTTCATGGACGAGTGGATTCTTGAATTCTCTAATTGGACCACTGAAGAGGAGGAGCTTCAAGCAGGTTTGACATAAGTCATCAAGACACTCTTGCTAGGGTGTTGTATTGTTAGCATAGAAGAAGTCTATTTTTCACTTCCGCCTCTCAGCAAGAACAATCATCAGCTGCACCATCAATTATGCAACAAGTAGACCATTCTATTATAAGTGTGGAGGCAATCATTGGGCGAACACAAACTGCCTATTCAAACAAAAACTAAAATGAGGACTCAAAGAAAACTATGGAAATCTAAATGCAACAAAATGAAAGCAAAAAGGCTAAAAGAGTGAACTTTCTTAGAAACTGAGTTGCAACAAACCAAAGAGAAACTAGGACAAAAGAACCATGCAAGGAACCAACAGAGAAAGAAAAATAATGTAAGATGTCATTAGGAGGATCAATATCCTAGAGTCGTTATAGCATCCCTCACTTTCTTGTCCCGGAATATGCACATACTCACCGGTAGAATGAACTACAATGTAAATTAGACGAAGGGAAAGTGAGAGAAATTCATACACACAAATCATATGTGTCCTTAAAAACAAACAATAGAGAGAATAAAGAGATGGAGTTACCTGAAGTATCTTGTGCCAATCATGGGACTTCAACCCATACAATGGAACACTTCCACCTTTCTTTGCTTTTGTGAAAGGTCCCTTTAGCGACCTCATGTATCATGATTTTGTGTGCAAATAGATGCAATGGTACCCTTCACTTGGTCCAATTCTTCTTTGTCTAGAATCCATGGCACTTTAGGAATCACAATCTTCCCATTGGGGGCACGGTGTGGAGTAGCAGAGGCAGGGAGACATTTCAAGATCCTTAAATCCTCGCTCGCCCACAATGAGTTCTTCTTGCCAATAATGTGGTCCCACAAGGTATGGGCTACATTCTTGAATATGTGCATGGAATCCAAAAGGTGTTGTATTTTCAAGTCCTTCCAATATGGTGGTCTTAAAAGTATGGAATACCTTGACATACCTTCTGGTGGAGTGCTCGGAGCCGGATTGTTGTTGTAATGCCAAATAGTTGCCCAATTTTCCAATGTGAGCTTTAGAGGCGTCTTCCCATTTGTTGGAGTCTCGTACTTACTATGATCTTGGGGTAAGAAATGATGGTTGTTTGGATAGACTACCTTGTGCAAGGAATCTAGACTCTCTGTCACCAATGATGGCCTGACAGTAGGAAAGCATTGTGGCCCCACGTAGAAAACAATGCATACATATCATATCATTAGAGGGAAGCTTCAAAATAGAGAGAGATAAATAGAGAGAGAAGGGAAAGGGAGATACCAAAAATATCTCCAAGTCTTGGATAGTCATGCATAGTCCACATAAGTATTACCCTCTGAAAGAATTCTCTCCCCACTTTGGAAGTGAGGCATCTACAATAGGGATGCCTCTCCATAACTCTTCCAACTCCTCAATGAGGGGCTTGAGGTAGACAACAACATTTGCCACTTTGTACTTCCCTTGTACAAGCAAGGAAAAAAAAATATTACCCTACTTGGTTGTCTCCCATGGTGGAATATTGTAGTTGAAGGTCACCACATGCCAAGTGCTCCATGAAGTAGACTTAGTGTCAAAGGGGTTGACACCATCACTTACTAACCCAAGCCTCAAGTGTGGAGGCACCAACCGAAACTCTAGCCATTGAGTTTTGATGTGCCTCCATGTAGGTGAATCGGCAGGAACACGCATCATTCCATCATTTGAGTGGTGTTTGGTGTACCTTGTGTGAAGCTCCAAGGTAGACGTGCTTGTAAAAATGTGTTGAATGCGAGGGATTAATGGAAAATGTCCCAATACATTGCGAGGTAGGTGCGCCGCACTTAGTCTGGACTTGTAGCGTGCTTCCTTGCACAAGAGACATGAGGTGGCATGTGCATGCTCATTGCGGTATAGTTTGCAATTGTTGATGCATGCGTGGATGCACTCATACTCCATGCAAAGTGGAGTGACATATGATCTAGCTCGTCGATGATCTGGAGGCATGTGGTGATCTTTTGGAAACATTTTTCCCATCAAATTACGACAAAAAAATGTACACGAGGGAGAGAGAGAGAGAGAGAGAGAGAGAGAGAGAGAGAGAGAGAGAGAGAGAGAGAGAGAGAGAGAGAGAGAGAGAGAGAGAGGATACAGCCAGAGAGAGAAATAAGAAAAGAGAGAAAGAGAGGGAGAGAGAGAGAGAGAGAGAGAGAGAGAGGGAGAAAGAGGGAGGGAGAGAGAGAGAGAGAGAGAGAGAGAGAGAGAGAGAGGTAGAGATAGAGATAGAGGAAAAATACACACACACACACACACACACACACACACACACACACACACACACACACACACACACACACACACACAGAAAGAGGACATATATTAGAAGACAACAAAGCTCAGACTCTAAAAACCTTACCTTCACTCATTGGAAATCTGAATCCAAGATGATGGACACTAAGACTCTTCATGAGTTGATGTCATCTTCCATACATTGCATGCTAACTCTATCTAAGTTACTGCAGATAAGACCTCATCTTTGGGAAGAAGTGGGATTTTTTTTTGGAGAAAATAGGGTTGATGATTCCCAACAAATCATTTCTTCAAAAATACCAGTCAACCAAATGTCAAAACAATCTAAATAAAAACCTATACTAGTAAATAAGGTAGGAGAGTATTGCGAGGGAGAAGAAGGAAACATGATCTTACCTGTGAAGTACAAAGGAGTAAAGATGGTTGCAATATTAGATAGTGGGGTAGGAATGCGGACTTCAAAAATGGCTTGTCCCAACAAATCATTTCTTCAAAAACACTAGGCAACCAAATGTCAAAACAATCTAAATAAAAACCTATACTAGTAAATAAGGTGGGAGAGTACTGCAAGGGAGAAGAAGGAAACATGATCTTACCTCTGGAGTACAAAGGAGTAAGATGGTTGCGATATTAGATAGTGGGGCAGGAATGTGGACTTTGAAAATGGCTTGTCCATGAGCTATTTGTGCATGTGAGCTTACAAGCAAATAAAGCGCAACGATTGTAAGCGAAGCCACCGTTTTGTGGTGTGTGTAGTGCGGATCTACTTTTGCTTTTGTATAGTGCTTTTGTATGTTGCACTGGGGATTTTGCCCGAGGAGTCACAAACTCAAGACCCAATACTCAAGATCCGAGAGAGAGAGAGAGAGAGAGAGAGAGAGAGAGAGAGAGAGAGAGAGAGAGAGAGAGAGAGAGAGAGAGAGAGAGAGAGAGAGAGAGAGAGAGAGAGAGAGAGAGAGAGAGATTAAAATTTTCAAAACGCTCCTCTAAAATCCATGAAAGCTACAACATCAAACTAAAATTTCCATGAAAGCTAGAAAGAATCAGCTGCGTTTAACCTGCAGCCTGCTGGCCGGGTTTCTCTTTCCCGCATTGCCATCTCTTGATTCAACATGATGATGATGATGATGACTTGCAGAGTGAGCAACATCGGCCTTGGAGTAGCAGCAGCTCAACCATGCAGAGCGACAACTACTAAGCATGCAGGCGATGGAGTGGGGCAGCCTTTCCTCGAGGCAATGGTAGAAGGCATAGGCTTCGACAGTGTGCATAGGTGTGATAACATTTCAAGAAGAGGCTTTTCTTGTAAGGCCACATGCCTTCAAGGTGCAAGCATAGGTGTGATATTATTTGAAGAAGAGGATTTTCTTGTAAGGTCACTTGACATAATATGGTGGAGGGGAGTCCCCTTTACACGTGACGCAAGCTGCAAGATGAAGGCTACGTTCCAAAAGAGGGAGAGAGAGAGAGAGAGAGGGACCGACGGCCAGCTGTACTAGTATGGTTAATACAACCTAAATCTTCCTTGCTACAACCATGTTGGGCATACTCAATAATCAAAGCGCCCATGAATTGCAATCTCAATATAAATTCTCTCACCCATATGAAGGTCTCTAATCCATGCCATAGCCAAAGCTGTTTTTTTAGATTCAATCTTTCCATATGGGTTCCTTTATAAAAATCCTAGCACTAGATTGGAATCTCAATGCTCGAAAAAAACTTAGGTTTAGTGTAATCCCATTTACAATTTTTGAGATCTACCTCCAAATTTTAGACTTGAAGATGAGAAGCCTACAAAATTTAATAAAGTTGAGCTTTAAAACCTTCACTAAATAATATTTCTCATATGTAGGCTTCTCAAGTGAAGATTTTTTGAGCATAGGCTAGCCTTTAGGCGGCAAAAATCCTGCATGCGTGGAGGTTGCTGAAATTTGAGCCTAAGGGCTTACAAATCTGGGTGCCCAGTTCTAGAAGCGTTCAAATTGACCCCTATGCCTTCTCAACCCTATTCTTCTCCTATATCACACTTGCCTCTTGATCTTTCTTCTGAGTTAATTAGATAACCAGAATTTTCCCTCGTCTCGCCATTGTTTTGCCCTAGATTATCTTGGTTCTTAATTGTCGCAACAGTCAGACTCACTAGCCCTTGTCACTACTGATTTTCCCTTCACTACCGCATTGAGTAGAGTCGCAGTCCCATATTTGTGCATTGAGGACAATAGCCTCGATCGAGGCTCTCATGAAAGCGATGACCGTACACTTGGTTGACCTGCCCTGTCCCTTCGATTTTCCATTACTGCAAAGTTTTATCATTTCACCTTTTGGGGGCTAGGGTGATGGATAAGAGTGCGGTGGACATTAAAGACTAGATGAACCAAATGTGGGACATCTGGCTACAACATTTGAGACAAATCATTTTTTCAGACATATAAAATTCCTTTCCTTGAATTTTCCACAAGGAAATTTTGGAAAATTAGGCTTATTTTGTGACTTTTTACACTATTCTTCTCTATTTTGGGGCGGAATATCTCCTTTTTCCCTTGCCCTCAATAGGCATTTTTTAAATTGAAAACAGCACAATATTAAGCTAACACACATTTTTCCCGAACACTGTCTGTCTATGGATCGCACGAAAGGCTTGGAGCAGACCAAAGAATGATTTTAGCAGATAACAAGCAGTGTGTTGGAGATGCTTGGCCTCACAACTCCCACGCTTTTGGTGAGCAAATTACAATAAGTACAATGGGATCATAGTTGTATTAAATAGTATACGTCCATGCAATTCTTCAATTGTTGATACAACATGCACTGATTGGCTGTAGCAAAGCTGATTTCTCTTGAGTCAAAATGTTCTAACTTTGTATATTTATTGAAGATGTAAAATGAAACAATTTTTCCTACCTAGTAGCTAAGAATCTACATCGCCCTATTTTGGTTTTGCCTTTTGTAGGAGTCTGGTGATATTAGCACCAGTGTTGAAAATGAGAAGCCTACAAAATTTAATAAAGTTGAGCTTGAAAACCTTCACTAACTAATATTTCTCATATGTAGGTTTCTCAAGTGAACATTTTTTTAGCATAGGCTAGCCTTCAAGTTGCAAAAATCCCGCATGCAGGGAGGTTGCAGAAAAGAGCCTAAGAGCTTACAAATGTGGGTGCCCTGTTCTACAAGGGTTCACATTGATCCCTATGCCTTCTCAACCCTATTCTTCTTCTATATCACACGTGCATCTTGATCTTGCTTCTGTGTTAAGATAACCAGAATTGCCCCTCGTCGCCACTAATTTTCCCTATAATAACCCATCTTGGTTCTTAGTTGTCGCAGTCAGACTCACTAGCCCTTGTCACTACTAATTTTCCCTTCACTACTGCATTGAGTAGAGTCATAGTCCGCTATTTGTGCATTGAGGACAACAGCTTGGATCGAGGCTCTCATGGAGGTGATGCCCGTACACCTGGTTGACCTGCCCTTTGAGGCCCCTTTGACTTTCCATCACTGAGAAGTTTTATCCTTTCACCTTTTGAGGGCTAGGGCGATAGATAGGACTGCAGTGTACATTAAAGACCAGATAAACCAAAAGTGGGACACCTGGCTACAACATTCAGGACAAATCAATTTTTCAAACATATAAAATTCCTTTCCTTGAATTTTCCACAAGGAAATTTTAGAAAATTAGGTTTATTTTGCAACTTTTTACACTATTCTTCTCTGTTTTGGGACGGAATATCTCCTTTTCCCTTGTCCTCAATTGACATTTTTAAAAATTGAAAACGGCACGATATTAAGTTGAGACACATTTTTCCCGAACACTGGCTGTTTATGGATCACACGGAAGGCTTGGAGCAGATCAAAGAATCATTTTAGTAGACAACAAGCAGTGTGCTGGAGATGCTTGGCCTCATAACTCCCATGCTTTTGATGAGAAAATTACAATAAGTACAATGGGATCATAGTTGTATTAAAAACTCTAGTGTCCATGCAATTCTACAGCTGTTGATACAATATGCATTGATTGGCTGTAGCAAAGCTGATTTCTCTTGAGTCAAAATGTTCTTACTTTGTATATTTATTGAAGATGTAGAATGAAACATTTTTTCCTACCTAGTAGCTAAGGATTTACATCACCCTGTTTTGGTTTTGCCTTTTATAGGAGTCTTGAGATATTGGCACTAGTGTTCAGGAAAAATGTGTCTCAACTTAATATCGTGTCGTTTCCAATTTCAGCTAAGAGCAAGGGGAAAAGGAGAAATTTTGTCGCAAAATAGAGAAAACTAGTGTAAAAACTCAAAAAATACCCCTAATTTTCTAAAATTTCCTCTTGGCAAACTCAAGGAAAGGAATTTTGTATGTTTAGAAAAATGATTTTTGTCGAACAATGAAGCCATCCCTTGAAAGTTTTTCACATTTGTATGAAATCTTCTATGGACATAAGAAAAATTTTTCTACTTTGGGTCGTAGGAATTCTGAAAAGGGACCTCATACTTTTGTACACCCTTAAGAAAGACAAGTGTAAGCTCATTCTACACTTCATAGTTCAAGAGTGATAAACTCATAGAGACTGTTGGGGATTTGGAAAAGCCAATCTCATTATTCAACACCGATAGAGTTCACTCCACTCCAACCCTTGTGATGTTCTCCTCCACTAGTACAAATTGTAGCCTTGGTACCTCCTCTTTCGTATAATCATTGTCATCCGTATTTTGTAAAAAAACGACATCAAGTCTTGTTTTCCAAGCATAAAATATTGTTTAAAATATTGGCATGCTTAGATGTGCTCTGTATGAGCATGTACCTGCACAAGCTCCATGATAAAATGGAGATCTTTTTGATAGATACTAGCAGACAAGTTGGTATCTTTCTGATAGATACCAGAAGCGAGCTGGTGAATCACTTCATGGGTGTTGATAGCTAAAGGATTCTTCCTGGTGGTGCCAACATCAAACTTGGTGACCCTTATCTCCTCCATGACTTGAAGTCTTCCAACAAAATAGGATTGAGGAACTTTCAAGTAAGCACAACTCTCCTTCATTAAGCTAAGATGGAACTATACAATTGTCATAAAATCTAATATCTAACCAACCCAAATGATTTTCTCATATTAAACTGATCATTTAATCTGGGAGAATAAAGAGGAACAACAAGGGTTAAGTTATAGACATGTGCTTATAGATCTATCTCAAAATGGGGCCAATGGTAAAGGGGCCCAAATGAGAGATGCTCTATCAAAGAGCAAGGCTAACCAATGGAGCATAAAGACCTTAGGGTTAGCTTCAGTGAATACCTCCAATAGTTAGTGTAAAAGTCCTTTGACCTTAGGTAAGCTAGGACTGAGCTTGAGGTGGGAACCCGGCCCAAGCCTAAGGTGCCTGAGGTGCTTGTCCTGCTTGATGAGTAAGGTGCTTGAGGTGCTTGATGACTAGGATGCTTGAGGTGCTTGTCATGCTTGAGATTCTAGGGTTGTACCTGTGGTGGGAACCTAGCCCAAGCTTGAGGGGCTTGAGGGCCAAGCTTCTGGTGGGAACCAAGCCCAAGGTTGAGTGGCTTGAGGTGTACAAAAGTCAATGCCAATCCCTACAAGGAGGGGGCGAGCCCTACATGAGGGGGAATGAGAGAGAACACACACACACACTCACACAAAAAGGGACACTTGTCAAGTTCCTCCTCATGTTGCCCTCATGGTGTGCCTGAAGCCTATTGGTTGGCCACCCAAGGGGTCCATTGATAATTTAGGAGATTTAATTAATTGTCTTTGCATTTATCAAGTCCTCCCTCTCAAAGGAGAAAGGGGGACACTTGTCCCAAGGCTACCCTTGTTGCTTGGTATGATTCGTGCTTATGATTGGCTAGGCCTGGAGGGGTCCAATGAGCTTCAAGCATGAGCTACAAGGGGGGGTCGACCAAAGCTAGTAGGGGCCTTGATTAGGGGGTGTACTCTCCCACACACTCACACACACTCTCATTGTGTGAAATGCAAAGTGCAAGAGCTCCCTCTACTTCTCCAAGCAAGTAGAGAGTTGGAGAGCCTACACCAACGCTCTTGGCTATGGAGTGCAAATCCAATTACCAAGAGCCATGCTTCAATGCTTAAGCTTGCCATCTTCTCCATCTTCATTACTATGCTATTATGTATGCTAGCAAGAAGAGTGATGATAAGTGAGAAAATAATTCTTTCTCCTATGAAATGTTTCTTCCTCTTCCTCATCCTCATTCCCTGCTAGCTCTCTCCACCTTCGAAGGTGTTTGAGGTCTTGGGACTGAGGCTTGGGATAGTTAATTATTTCCTCAAAGTTATGTTATGCTCATGATGCATGAAGCTTTCCATATTCATTGCATCACTTAGGTCACAAGGAACACAAAGATTGTATTGTAACAAGTCTCTCTTGATGGGGGAAATTATAATACAAATGCCTATTGAAGGGGGGAATGGCTCCACATAAATCCGATTCTCAACTATTGTCATGTTCTCTATTTTCTCTCTCTAGCAAAAGTATTGTTCATGCCAAGTTAACTAAATGCTATGTTTATGTTGCTACCATCAATTATGTTCACCTGCTATGCTCACAAAGTAGTTTCTCAAAAGTACTCTCATTAGTTTCCGCTAGTCTCATGTTAATAGGCCAATTCCATTACACAAAAATATTGTGTGTGCGTGTGTGTGTGTGTGTGTGTGTGTGTGTAAGTGTTTACCTTGTACTATGTTTGGGCAAGTTACTTCTGTCATTAATGCCTCTTGCACGTGCAAAACGAGATGCCACATATTGCTAGCCGAGGCTCCATTATATGTTTTGATGAAAAAGTGAGATTATCTAAGGCCCATGTCACATGCGGGCATGAGGCAAGGCCAAAAAAGGCTGTTTTGGGTGCCCTACCTATCATGCATAGGGCGGACATGTAAAATTTTTATAATATCCGCATTACTCTTGCCAAATGGGCATAATCCAATAGGAAATTTTTAAAACGTGTCCGCACGTTTTTAAGCTTATGAGTATGGACTCATTTACAATTCTAGGTTCTAGACACTATTGAGCTTAAATGTTTGGTGCATCTCTTCTTTTTTGTGCATGTAGCTTCTCACAAGTGGACATTATTATTTGCACATTGCCCATGCATTGTCAAGTTGAAAATGATTATCTATAGCTGGGTTTGAGCATTTTTTATGCTATTCATGATGAGGCCTGCAAAAGGCGCATAAAGTCGAGTAAACGTCATTTTGTGAAACCAAAAAAAAATTTAGTCAAGAATTTCTTATTTTTTGTTCAACGTAACAGGGTAAGTATACATAAGATAGGGGGGCTTTTGGAAATACTCAAAAACCTGTACGTGGGGGTTTATTTAAGTTATATGATCTTCATAGATAGGGGTTCGGTCATGGTTTTGTATATAGGGGACTTTTGGATCGAGGGTTTCTTGTAGGTGATGTGAGGGTGATGCCCCCTCATAGGTAATAGTGAATCCCCCAGGGTTTGTGATGTACTCGTTTTCAAAAATTGAAGCTTTATCCTTAGGTACAAAAAGGCTCCTTGCTCTATGAAGCAACGTCTTAGGATGCTTCCTCTCGTCAACCCACTCCCATGGAAGCATGCAAGATTAATCGATGTATCTAAATAAACTCTCCCTCTCTTCCACTATCTTGGAGCTCTTTGTAACACCTTCCTTCAATGATTGGTTCTCATATTTCCCTTCAAGAGAGGATCGACTCATTTCATTCAACAAATCTTCATTACATCAATTATATCTTCTGTGAGCATGGATGGGTGAGATCCATGGTGGAAAGAATAAGAACCATAGACTATAAGAAAAGTAATTTTGATTAAAAGCTTGCCCCAACTAGGTTTCTCACATGTGCTTTTAGGCAATTAAGGTGGCTGAAATAACTTTGTTGACAAGAGCTATGGTGTTCGACACATGTCTAATTAATGTACAGACCCTAGATTAATGCGAGCACTTGATCCCATCCACCCATGCTTCACCCATGTGCCCAAGGGATTTATAGCTGAGAGAAGGGGAGGAAGAGGGAGATACACCTTGCTTGCACCCCATCATTTTCCCTAGAAAGTTGTGAGTACAAAACTTCCATCAGTATAAAGGCATCATCTAAAATCTACTAGAGTTCCGTTTCTATACAATAAAAAATACTAAGATTTAAATCTACCACTTTTTTTACTGTTAAACTTTGATTTTTTAATTAAAAAAGAAGTGGCACACATACTTAGATACTTTAAGGTGTGTCTAGCTATTCTCATTACTTCCATGCCTTTAGAATGCTTTGGCGTATGATAGTACAATTTAGGTCATGGAAGTTTAGATGCACACATAATACACTTAATGAATGGAACTATTTGAGGGGGATGTTGAGATGTCAAGCTCAACATATACTAAACCTAGATGATAATCACTAATATTGATCATCACAAGTGCACCTTGGTGGATACACATATCTTTGCTTGTGATACTACAATTGAACTACATCAATTTGGTCTATTGACCAGAGTGATGGCACACTTATCCATCTAGCTCGCTTACTAATGGTTCATACTAAACTGTTGTACTAGTTTCTCCTTATGTTGTATTTTCCTTTTATGCTTTGTAGACCTCTTATCTTGAGCAAGTAAAGAAGAAGAAGTAGAAGCTTTGCCTCCATTTATGTGTGTGTGTGTGTGTGTGTGTGTGTGTGTGTGTGTGCAAGAGTTCATGCTCTTTCCTTCTCTATCGCTTAGCATGGTATTAGAGCCTAGTTATGTCTAAAGAGCTTGGACCAAAACGCAAGAGCAACATAAGAAGTTGTGTCAAGATTCTTGGGAGCCATTGCCAAAATATCTATAATTGAGGTGCTTCTTTTTGTGTGAGAAAAGTTGTGTTTGGGTGTGTGGTTAACAAAATGCTTATGCTTTGATTTTGCAGGTATTTGCTTGACCCTTCGTACTTCTCGCACACTCACATTCTTTAAATGTAAGTGCTCCTTCTTTTTATTTCATGCACACACATACACATAAATATTTGTATTTGTGTGTGTGGGTAAAAATGTTTATGCTTTGTTTTTGCAAGTATTTGCTTGACTCTTTGTACTTTTCGCACACTCACATTCTTTAAATGTGAGTGCTTCTTTCATGCACACACACATAAGCATAAATATACACACATAAAAACACACACACTCACGCATGCACACATAATTACTATTTATGATTATGATTATGCTTATGATGCACATATTAGAAATATTTATGGTTCTGACAATACCTTTATTGTTATGCTTATGCTTATAGTTATGGTTTATTTTTTCCTATGTCATTAGCAATGGTTATTGTTTATTTTTTATCATGCTAGCAACAATGGTTGTGGTTTTGATAACTGTTTTATGGTTATGGTTATGGTTATGTTTATGTGTATGCTTATGCTTATGCTTATGATAGTGGCAACGGTTATGGTGTTAACAACGGTTATGCTTATGCTTATGATAGTGGCAACGGTTATGGTGTTAGAAACGGTTTTGGATATGGTATTTATATGGTTATGTTAGTGGAAATTGTTACCATATACATGTGGTAGTGATGTGTGTGAACACACTAGGACCGCCGGGGCATTTTTTCCCTCTTTAGGAGGTTTTTTCCCCCGTGCATTGTATATACGCCCATCACTCTAGGGCTATCTATCTTTCCATTGCACACTAAGTAACACACTCTCTATTGTGTGCCTTGAGCTTCCTTCGTCTTCTCCAAGCTGTGTGTGTTTCTCTGCAACCCTAATTCCAACAATTGGTATCAGAGCAAGTCACGTCCTCCCGGGCTTAGTCGCCAGTTGCTCTAGCACACGCCTGCTCACTTTCTCCGATTTCAGTGAGCTTTGGTGAGCGTTCACAGGTCGACAAAAATTTTGGGAGAACTCGAAGATCTTGGTCTGCTCAAAATTTTGATTTGGGCTCATTTCGGCTTCCGTTTCCACTACAGGCAGTACTGCACAGGCTATTTTGTCATTTTGTGCAGAATTTTTTTCAGTGCCGTTTTTTGCATAACAGGTGCCTTATAGTATTCTACGGTTTGTGCTATATAGCACAGGTTGTTCCCGCTCCGTTTCTCCTATTCTCGGGCAGTTTTCACATCAGGTGCAGCATTTACCATGGCTGACAACAACAACACAGATGTGTTCAAGATGTTTGCTACTGAGGACAGGTTGGATGGGGACAACTTCCCTAGGTGGGCTTATATGATGCAACATGTTCTTGTGTCAAAGGGTGTCTAGAACATTGTGCAGGGCATTGATGTATGTCCTGGTTCTGAGGATGTAGGCGATGTTGCAGATCTTGTTGCAAGGATTGCACCTGTTAGAGTTGTTTTGCCTATGGCGGAACAAGCTCATTGGGATGTTAAGGATGTGAAGGCTCATGCATTGATTGCGTTTTCTGTGAAGCGCACCATTGTTCCTCACATCCGTTCAACAAAATCTACAAAACAGGCTTGGGATATTTTAGTAGGTCTTTATGCAAGCCGCAATGAGGCTAAAATTTCTTTGCTGCGTAAAGAGTTGGAGTCGAAGATTATGCATGAGGAAGATGATATGGACACTTTCCTTGCTAGTGTCAAGGATATCAATGAGAAGCTTATTTCTGTAGGTGAAGTCATTTCAGATAGTTCCCTTGTGCAGATTGTTCTTGATGCCTTACTAGATTCCTACCAGACTTTTGCTAGTACTTGGAGACTTATGACCCAAGGAAATCTTGAAGTTGTCAAGTTTGATGCATTATGCACATTGCTGTTGCAAGAGTCACTTTCTAGAACAAAATAGGACTAGGCAGTGTGCAGTTGAACAGGCTTTTATTGCTTCTCAAAGAAAGGGTGGTAATAGTAATGCAGCCACTTCTTATGGTTCTGCTGCGAGTGGAAAAAATTTTGTTCATAATGCTTCTGCTGGAAGCACTTTGTCTGGCAATTCTGGTGATAAGGGCAAAAAGAAGATGAGTTGCCATTATTGTAAAGCCAATGATCACTTGATCAAGTCGTGTCCTAAGTTGAAGGCCAAAGAGGCTAAGAAGAAAGAGGGTGGTTCCACTGCAAATGCTTGTACCACTACAAATGCAACCATTATTGAGTCTTCTGTGAAAGGAGACTATAATGCTGATGTTGATGCAGAATGGGCGTTTAGCGCAGAGTGCACTTACAATCCTGCTGTCCATGATGCATGCTTGTCAGTTGCTGCCTATTCACATGTGTGATATTTCGACAGTGGTGCCACAAAGCACATTACCTCACATCGTGAATTGTTTACCTCTCTTGAGTCTGTCCCTCATGGGAATTCAGTCACTTGTGCCAACAACGCCTCTTATCCAGTTCAAGGAGTTGGAAAGATTGTGCTCACTGCTGCTAATGGCAGTTCCTTCACACTTGTTGATGCACTTTATGTACCTGGGATCAAGAAGAATCCCTTGTCTGTATCCGCACTTGCTAGACTTGGACTTGTAGTCAAATTTGTGGATGACAGATGTACAGTTCATGATCTCAGTTTTGGTGATGAAATTGTTGCCTCTGGCCTTTTGTGCCATGGGCTGTATAAGCTCACTTTGTATGACAAGTGTGGACAAAATTTTGCAAATGCTGTTGCAGATTCAAGGGCTATTTCAGATGCAAAACTTTGGCATGCACGTTTTGGTCATCTGAATTTTGCCAATTTGCTGCGTTTGCAGAAATCTGATATGGTTGCTTCTTTGCCGCCTCTTGAAGAACCTGTCAAACATGTTTGTGAAGGATGTATTTTGGGTAAGATGCAGCGTTCTAAATTTCCAAAGGATGGTTTAGTTTGGGCCACATGCAGGTTGCAGCTTGTGCATAGTGATGTTTGTGGGCCCATGCAAACTCCGTCCTTGGGCAATTACCTGTACTTCGTGACTTTCATTGATGATTACTCCAGGCATGCATGGGTATTTCCGCTTAAAGCGAAGTCCGAAGTTTTTATGTGCTTCAAACAATTTCTAGCTATGGCTGAAAATGTCTCGAAATGTACTATTGGCACCCTCCGTTCCAATCGAGGGGGGGAGTATATGTCTCATGAATTTAATGCATTTCTGGCTAGTCATGGGATAAAACACCAATGTACAGTGCCTTATACACCTCAGCAAAATGGTGTTGCTGAGAGGAAAAACAGGTCACTGACGGAAATGGCACGATGTATGGTCAAAAGTCAAGCTTTGCCGCATTCTTTTTGGCTTGAGGCCATTATGTGTGCCACTTATGTACTTAACAAGTGTCCTACGAAAGCTTTGCAGTCTATTACTCCATATGAAGCATGACATGATAGAAAACCTTCTATTGAGCACATGCGTGTTTTTGGGTGTTTGGCATATGCTTTGGTGCCACAAGTGCATCGCAGAAAATTGGATGATAAGGCTGTCAAATGTATTTTTGTTGGTTATAGTGCTGAAAGCAAAGGTTACAGGTTGTATCATCCGCAAACAAAACGTATTCTGGTTTCTCAGGATGTAGTGTTTGTGGAAGATTCTGTTCAGCCCTTGCTGTCATGTACTAGAGACATGTAAGTTCCAATGAGGCAAATGTACAGCCTATGGGGGTTTCTGAAAATGTTTTAGATCAACCTATTACTGATGCAGATGTACATGATGTACTTGATGAGGAAAGAGCTGAAAATGAGCAGGCGAGAGGTATGTGAAAATGGCTGGTGCACACTTTGCGTGAGAGTAAATTGGATGCACCTTTTTCTAGTCGTACTTGTGATGCAGATGTACATGATGTACTTGATGAGGAAAGAGCTGAAAATGAGCAGGCGAGAGGTATGCGAAAATGGCTGGTGCACACTTTGCGTGACAGTAAACTGGATGCACCTTTTTCTCTCGCCATGCATCTTATGCATCAGATTGTTATGCTTTGGCTGTGTCTAGTTTACATGATGTTGAGGAGCCTCTATCTTTTGATGAAGCACAGAATTCAGAAAATTGGATGGCTTCCATGCAATCAGAATATGATGCACTTATAGAAAATGACACATGGACTTTATGTGATTTGCCTCCTGGAAAAAAGGCCATTGGTATGAAGTGGGTTTACAAGTTGAAACGCAAGCCGGATGGTGAGGTCGATCGCCATAAGGCTCGACTTGTTGCAAAAGGTTATGCACAGCAAAAAGGCATAGACTATGAAGATACTTTTTCTCCCACTTGTCGTATGACTACTGTACGTTTTCTATGTGCATTGGCAGCTCATTTTGGTTGGGATGTACATCAATCAGACATTTTTACTGCTTTCTTGAATGGTGACATATTTGAGGAAGTTTATGTAATGCAGCCTCGCGGTTTTGTCATAAAAGGACAAGAGGACAAAGTGTGCAAATGTAACAAGGCTTTGTATGGGTTGAAGCAATCTCCTCGTGCTTGGTATGAGAAAGATGAGACTCATTTGGTCAAACAAGGCTTTCGTAACAGTCCAACAGAAAGCACATTGTATGTAAAGCGTGAGGGTGATGTACTTCTCATTGTGGTTCTTTATGTTGATGATTTGCTGATCACTGGACCAAATGAGAGACATATTGCTGAATTTAAGGCTGATTTGAATGCTACTTTCAAGATGAAAGATTTGGGGCTGTTGCATCATTATTTGGGTATACAGTTTAAGCAGTGTGATGGTGGTATTGCCTTGTGTCAAAAAAGTTACATAGAGACATTGCTATGTAAGTTTGGACTTGAGGATTGCAAACCTATTGCCACTCCCATGGAAACAGGTTTGAAGTTGAGTCTACATGATGCTGGTGATCCTGCTGATGTCACTCTTTACCAAACTGCTGTTTGCTGCCTCATTTATGTATGCAACACGAGGCCGGATATTCAGTTTGCAGTCTCACAGGTCAGCATATTTATGCATAGCCCAGGGTCTAAGCATTGGCAGGCTGTCAAGAGGATTTTCCACTACCTTAGTGGCACTTTACATCTTCGCTTGTTTTATCCCAAGGGGGGATCATTGCTGCCAGACTTACATGCTTTTTCGAACTTAGATTGGGCTGGTTGTTTTGACACGCGAGTGTCCACAAGTGGTTTTTGTTTCATGCTTGGCAGTTCATGTATATCATGGTTGAGCAAGAAGCAACCTACTGTGGCCACTTCGAGTTGTGAGGCTGAGTACATGGCAATCTTCACAACTACGGTTAAGTGTGTATGGCTCGGACGCCTTATGGATGATTTGGGTGTTGGACAAGACACTGCCAACACTATCTACACTGACACTCAGAGCGCATTGGCAGTTGCGAGGAACCCAATTTTTCATGCTCGCACAAAGCACATTGAGGTGCATTACCACTATGTCAGGGAGAGGCTCTCAGTAGGAGAGATCAGCTTGTCTTATGTGCCAACACAAGACAACCTTGCAGATCTTTTCACAAAGGCATTGTCTCATGAAAAGCTTGAAGCTTTCCGCAAAGCTTTGGGCTTACTCCTCTTTGTGGACTGATCCTGTCCTCAGGGCATGGCACTTTACATCTTGGCTTGTTTTAGTGGCACTTTACATCATGGCACCTTAGTGGCACTTTACATCTTGGCTTGTTTTATCCCAAGGGGGGATCATTGCCGCCAGACTTACATGCTTTTTCGGACTTAGATTGGGCTGGTTGTTTTGACATACGAGTGTCCACAAGTGGTTTTTGTTTCATGCTTGGCAGTTCATGTATATCATGGTTGAGCAAGAAGCAACCTACTGTGGCCACTTCGAGTTGTGAGGCTGAGTACAGGGCAGTCTTCACAGCTACGGTTGAGTGTGTATGGCTCAGACGCCTTATGGCTGATTTGGGTGTTGGACAGGACACTGCCAACACTATCTACACTGACAGTCAGAGTGCATTGGCAGTTGCGAGAAACCCAGTTTTTCATGCTCACACAAAGCACAATGAGGTGCATTACCACTATGTCAGGGAGAGGCTCTCAGCAGGAGAGATCATCTTGGCTTATGTGCCAACACAGGACAACCTTGCAGATCTTTTCACAAAGGCATTGTCTCGTGAAAAGCTTGAAGCTTTCCGCAAAGCTTTGGGCTTACTCCCCTTTGTGGACTGATCCTGTCCTCAGGGCATGGCACTTCCCTTTACTCATGTGCTAGCTCTCATTCACCGCATCACTCCAGGGGGGATTTGTTACCATATACATGTGGTAGTGATGTGTGTGAACACACTAGGACCGCCGGGGCATTTTTTCCCTCTTTAGGAGGTTTTTTCCTCGTGCATTGTATATACGCCCATCACTCTAGGGCTATCTATATTTCCATTGCACACTAAGTAACACACTCTCTATTGTGTTCCTTGAGCTTCCTTCGTCTTCTCCAAGCTGTGTGTGTTTCTCTGCAACCCTAATTCCAACAGAAATGGTTATGGTTTTGACACCCTTTTATGGTCATGCTTATGGTTATGTTTATGGTTATGATAGTGGTAGTGGTTATGATTTTGTTTATGATTATGTCATTGGCATTGGTTAAGGTTATGGTGTTGTTTATGGTTAAGGTAATCATTATGTTTAAGTTTAAGGTTATGGTTTTTCTTACGGTTATCAATATGGTTATACTTATAGTTTTGTGTTTATTTATGGCAACGATAATAGTTATAATTATCATGGTTTTAATTATTGCAATTTCTAGTTTCATATTTATGGTTGTTTGCTTAACACTTATTTAATGTTTTATGATGCACTATCAATCTATCTTAATGCAAAGTGCAATTACATTTGCCTTCTTCTTTTGAGCAGAGAGGTTCTGCCTTTGTTACTGCAGCACATGTAGCAACAAATGACACTTCTCTCTACTCAAAGAATATTTGCAGGTACAGACATTGGTATGTGCGTCTGTAAAGACGTATGTATAGGTGTCTCTACAGGTGTCGGTATAGGCGCCTGTACAGTCCTCTATACAGGCATTGGTACGAATGCCTATACAGGCATCAATATAGTCATTGGTATTAGTGTTGGTATAATCACTTTCTATATCGACACGTATACCGACGATATGAGTCCGACATGTATACGGATGCTCAATCCAAACATTTTAACTTTAGACCACGTTTATTTGCATCTGTACAAACGTTGATTTTTGCACGACGTGTTGTAGTGTAAGTATGTATATACTAGATAGGCCAAAAACAATCTCATTTTCACTTGTCATCTTTGGAGAGAGATCTTTTGAGGCCTTTTTTTGTGCACGTTTATGAGCTTCAGCAAAGAGGCAATAAAGTGTCATAAATGTCATGTGAGCGTATGTTACTGTCTCTAGTACATGACAACAAGGGCTAAACAAAATCTTCCACAAAGACAATATCCCGTGAAACCAAGATGCACTTTGTTTGTGGATGATACAACCTGTAACCTTTTCTTTCAGACCTATAACCAAAAAAAATACATTTGACAACCTCATCATCCAATTTTTTGCGTTGCATTTGTGGTACCATTGTAAGGCTTTCTATCATGCCATGCTTCATATGGAGTCATAGACTGCAAAGATTTTGGACACATGTTAAGTACATAAGTGGCACACATGATGGCCTCAAGCCAAAATGAATACGGTAAAGCTTGACTTTTGACCATACAACGTGCCATTTTCATAAGTGACCTATTTTTCCTCTCAGCAACACCATTTTGTTGAGGTGTGTACGGCAATGTACATTGGTGGTTTATCCCACGACTAAATAGAAATGCATTAAATTCATGAGACATATACCCCCCCCCCCCCCCCCCCCCCCCCCCCCCCCCCCCCCATATGAATGGAGGGTGCCCATACTTCAAGACATTTTCATATGTTGCTAGAAATTGGTTGAAGCACATAAACACTTTAGACTTAGCTTTAAGCGGATATACCCATGCATGCCTGGAGTAATCATCAATGAAAGTCACGAAGTATAGGTAATTTCCCAAGGACGGAGTTTGCATGGGCAGAAGTGACAATATTTCCATAAGAGACACACTCAAGAGAGGTGACAAATCACGATGTGAGGTATTGTGCTTTCTAGCACCACTATCAAAATACCACGCATGTGAATCTGTTGCAATTGACATGCCTGCATCATAGACAACAAGATCATAAGTCACTCTGCACTAAAAGCACACTCTGCATCTACATCAACATCACAATCTCCTTTCACAGAAGACTCTATAATGGTTGCACTTGTATTGGACGTTGTAGTTGATCCAATCTCTTTCTTCTTAGCCTCTTTTTTCTTCAATTGCGGACATTGCTTGCACAAGTGATCATTAGATTTACAATAATGGCAATGCATCTTCTTTCACAGAGTGACTTATGATCTTGTTGTCTATGATGCAGGCAATTGACATGCCTGCATCATAGACAACAAGATCATAAGTCACTCTGCACTAAAAGCCCACTCTGCATCTACATCAACATCACAATCTCCTTTCACAAAAGACTCTATAATGGTTGCACTTGTATTGGACGTTGTAGTTGATCCAATCTCTTTTTTCTTAGCCTCTTTTTCCTTCAATTGCGGACATTGCTTGCACAAGTGATCATTAGATTTACAATAATGGCAATGCATCTTCTTTTTGCCCTTATAACCAAAATTCCCAGACGAAGTGCTGTCAACGGAAGCATTAGTAACATAAGATTTTCTACTCATAGAAGAACCATTAGAAGTGGTTACGTTGCTGTTACCACCTTTTCCTTGAGGAACAAGAACAACATGTTCAATTGCACGTTGTTTAGCCCTGTTTATTTTTTTGGAAAGTGACTCTTGCAATAGCAATGTGCACAATGCATCAAACTTGACAACTTCAAGATTTACTTGGGTCATAAGTTTCCAAGTACTAGTAAAAGTCTGATAAGAATCTGGCAAAGAATTAAGAACACTCTACACAAGGGAACTGTCAAAAATGACTTTGCTTGTAGTGTTAAGTATGGAGCCCGATTTAACCTGTATTAAAAATGCACATTTGTAAGGCCCCCATTATGAGGAGAAGCCATCGTGCGTGAAGAAAAATCACTCGTCAAAAACCAAAATTTCATTAGGTGAAATTTGGACTCACAAAGGGGCCCTTTAAGGAGTTTGACTTTACCTCTCTCTACCAAAACCGGCCGCATGGATAGACTTTTTCAAACAAACTCCAATGTTAGCGGAGGTTTGCTAGTTAGAATGTCCTCTTCAAGCTCTATCTACTGATATATAGCACGCCATGAGATTCCTCATATTTTAGAAGATTCTTTTTTTTGATTCACCTATGATGTGACAACTCTGTCGGAATCTAAGTGAATCAAAAAAAGAATCTTCTAAAATATGAGGAATCTCATGGCGTGCCATATATCAGTA
This sequence comes from Adiantum capillus-veneris, assembly GCF_014529385.1. Taxonomy (NCBI): domain Eukaryota; kingdom Viridiplantae; phylum Streptophyta; class Polypodiopsida; order Polypodiales; family Pteridaceae; genus Adiantum; species Adiantum capillus-veneris. The sequence continues at coordinate 43,884,263 of NC_140953.1, forward strand.
GATAGATCTTGAAGAGGACATTCTAACTGTCAAACCTCCGCCAAATTTGGAGTTTGTTTGCAAAAATTTATCCATGCGCCTGTTTTGGTAGAGAGAGGTAAAGTCAAACTCCTTAAAGGGCCCCTTTGTGAGTCCAAATTTCACCTAATGTCACGACCAGTCTTCAAAAAAGATCGAGACTGGCTTTGCCAAAATATTCCTTTTTGCCATAATATTATGGCCGGACGACGGTCGAAAAGTGATCGAAAAACGGCTGATCGGTTCGTTAGTTGGCCGATGGCCGATAGTCAATGGCCGGTGGCTGATGTTCAAAAGTGAATGGCCAATGGCCGGTGGCCAAATTCAAATGCGGACTTGTCTTCTCAAGGGCGGCCACACATGCTTGTTCAATCTAAAGATGACAGAGAATGGTTCAATTGCAAAACACCTAAATGACTTTAACACCAACATAAGTCAACTTCAATTGGTGAAAATAATTTTCGATGACGAAATACTATCATCTTTACAGGATAGTTGGGACAGCCTTGTGATTGTTGTAAGTGATTCTATCTCTGGCACAAATACTCTTAAGTTTGATGATATTGTGGGTGTTCTCCTAAGCGAGGAAATGTGAAGGAGAATCACAGGAGAATCATCAAGTGTTGCACTGTCAGTGGAAACAAGAGGAAGGCCTAAGAAGAGGTTCAAAAACCAAAAGGGTCGTGATCGCTCAAGGCGGAGCAAGTTCCGCACATAGTCAGTTCTTGAATGTTGGAATTGCAGCAAGAAGGGCCACGTCAAGAAGGATTGTTGGTCCAAGAAGAAGAAGGAATCAAAGTCTCAAGACAGCAAGCCAACATCGAAGGCCAATGTGGCAGGTAAAGTAGAGCGAGATTCTCTAATTCTCTCATTAGAGAATGTCTCTAATTCTTGGATAGAAGATTCTGGGGCTTCATTCCATGCGACACCACACAAGCAACATTTTCAAGATTACACCAAAGGTAATTTTGGGTATGTATACTTGGGAGATGATGAAGCTTGTGAAATTTTTGGCAAAGGTACAGTTTGTGTCAAAATTGCTAATGGAAATGAATGGAACCTTAAAGATGTTAGGCATGTTCCTTCTCTTCGTAGGAATTTGATCTCTACAAGACAATTGGACGATGAAGGTCACAACATTGCATTTGGAAACAAGCGTTGGAATATCTCAAAGGAATCTTTGGTGGGTGCCAAAGGAGAAAAGGGTGGTACACTTTACTTGTGTAATATTAGCACACAACCTTCAACTTGTGCAACAACTATAGAAATTGACAGTGCAGTGTGGAACTACTCGCTTTGGCATATAAGTGCCAAAGGAATGCAAATGCTTCAATCAAAGAATCTTCTACCATGTTTGAAAGAAGTGGACTTAGAGTTCTATGAAGATTGTGTTTATGGTAAACAAAAGAGGGTAAAATTTCAAAATTCAAGAAATCAAAGAAAAAATAGAAAACTTGAATTGGTTCATTCTGATGTTCAGGGTCCTGCAAGTACACCATCCCTTGGTGGCTCATTGTCACTATGTAACATTCATAGATGATGCAACTAGAAAAACATGGGTTGATGTCATGAAGAATAAATCCGATGTGTTTTCCATATTTCAAAGGTGGAAAGCCTTTGTGGAGAATAAAATAGGAAGGTTAAATGCCTCAGATCCGACAATGGAGGTGAATATTACAGCCAAGCTTTTGAAAGATTTCGTGCTAGCAATGGCTTCAGAGGCAAAGAACAACCCCAAGAACACCTCAACAAAATGGCATTTCTGAAAGGATGAACAAAACAATCATGGAGCAAGCACGAAGCATGCAAGCTTACCGCTTGAGCTTTGGGTGAAAGCAGTAAGTACATCTGTATATTTGATCAACCGATCACCCTCAACGGCATTGGATGGGGGAGTTTCAGAGGAGGCATGGATAGGTAAACCGGTGAATTATTCGTTTCTCAAAGCGTTTGGGTGTGAGGCTTTCATACACGTAGATAGAAGGCTAAGTTCAAAGCTAAATGCAAAGTCCAAAAAGTGTTTCTTCATTGGCTATGGAGAAGGTGACTTTGGGTATCACCTATGGAATCCTGAAGATGATAGAATCTTTAGAAGTAGGGATGAAAACAAACAAAATAAACAGGTGATGAATACATGGAGCTTGAGGATGGTGAAGATTCAAGGAGTGCAAACAAAGACAACGTACAATAATATAAACCAAATGAAGAGCCTCAATCTATTCCTCGAAGATCTACAAGAGCAAGTAGACCTCCAGAAAGGCTTATTCCTTGATGTCAGATTCTGGAGAGCCACAATCACACGAGGAAGCTATGCAACACAAATCCAAAGAAGAATGGACAAAGAGCATGCAAGTGGAGATTGACTCATTACATCGCAACCAAACATGGGAGTTGGTTGAGTTGCCTAAAGGTAAGCAAGAATTTTAGAACAAATGGGTGTATAAGCTAAAGGAAGAAGAAGGTGGGAAGAAAAGGTACAAGTCTAGACTTGTGGTAAAAGGGTTTTCTCAAAAGAAAGGTATTGACTTGAATGAAATATTTTCTCTTGTTGTAAAAATAACTCAATTAGTCTTGTCTTAAGACTTGTGGCTGCTCATGATTCAAATCTTGAGTAAATGGATGTAAATATAGCATCCCTCACGGTGGCATGGTTCAACCAAGGGGTATGAAGTAAAAGGTAAGGAGAAAATGGTTAGTTTGAGCAATGGATGTTGGATCATGGATTCACAAGATGCAACTCAGATCACTATGTCTACACAAAGAATTTGGGAGATGGGAAGTTCATCATCCTAATGTTGTATGTTGATGACATGTTGATTGCAAGTGCTAACATGCAGGACATCAAAGACCTAAAAGAGGAGTTGTCTAAATCTTTTTCAATGAAATATTTAGGTGTTACAAAGAGGATACTTGGTATGAAGATATCAAGGGATAGGACGAAGAAGACAATAAAGCTATCTCAAGAGGACTATATCAAGAAGGTACTAGAAAGGTTTGCAATGCAAAATGAAAAAATGGTTTCTACACCTTTGGCTGGTCACTTTAAACTAACCAAGGGTATGTGTGCAAAAACACAAGAGGAGATAGCCTATATGTCTAAAGTTCCATATGCTGCAGTGGTAGGTTCTCTTGTGTATGCTATGGTTTGTACAAGGCCAGACACATTGTACATGCATTGGGAGTACGTTCATGGACAACCCAGGTCAAAAGCACTTGCAAGTTGTGAAGTGGATACTTAGGTAGCTGAAAGGGACAACAACAAATTCTTTGCATTTTGGAGGAACTGATATTTTTCTTCAAGGGTATGCTGATGCAGATATGACAGGTGACAAAGATACTCGAAGGAGCACTACTAGCTATGTCTTCATGGTTGGAGGCACATCAATAAGTTGGACTTCAAAGCTACAGAGAGTGGTCTCACTTTCTATCAGGGAAGCAGAGTATATAGCAATGACAGAGGCAAGAAAAGAAATTATGTGGCTTCACAGATTCTTAGAAGGTCTTGGATTCAAACAAGACAATTGTGTCTTGTACAGAGATATCCAAAGCGCTATCCATCTTGCAAAGAACTCAGTCTTTCATTCAAGGACAAAGCACATTGAGGTGAGATATCACTTCATACGCACTCTTTTGGAACAGGGATGGCTAAAGCTAGGAAAGGTGCATACAAGTGAAAATCCTGCATAAATGTTTATAAAGGTGGTCAACAAGGAGAATTTGAGCTTTTGCTCATCTTCAATCGGCATTCAAGGATAAGAAGCCTAGATGGAAAGCAATCACAGGTTTGGTTTGGAGATCAGTCTCCAAGTGGGAGATTGTTAAGTATGGAGCCTGATTTACCTCTTGTATTTTTTTGTATTAAAAATGTACATTTGTAAGGGCCCAGTTGTCATAATAACTAATATCTAATTCTCCTAAATGATTTTCTCAGGTTAAACTGATCATTTAATATGGGGAAGTGCCAGGGGAGAAAAAGCTAGAATATTGGTTAAGCTGGTAGACCGGCCACAGTAGGGATCCAAAGGAGGGGCCATCTGCAAAAGAGCAATGTGCAACATTGGGCTTTAAAGACCCTAAGGTTCAGTCATTTAAGACTTCCAAAATGCTAAGGTTTCAAAATTCAAAGGTTGTGTCCAAAGGTCAAAGCTTCGGAAAATTGGATGCTTGGTGTGTGTACAAAAATCTTCAAAGAGTCCTACATAGGAGGGGGCAAGCCATGCAAGTAGGGGATGAGAGACAAAAACACACACACACACACACACTCACAAGCTTCCTTTACACAAAGGGAATGAGGGACACATGTCAGCTCCCTAGCCTAAATGCCCACAAGGTGCACTCAAATCCTATTGGATGGCCATGGAGGTGGACCAAGGAGAATTAGGCTAGAATAAATCTAGTTTAATTTATTTAAAAACACTTAATAAAAGAACCAATAAGAATTAAGCTCTCTAGAAGACTATTGAACAGTCTCCCATGGGGTCCAATGAGCATTCAACAGCCCAATGGCTTGCTTGATTCCTATTGGCCAGGAGACAAAGGGGTTTAATGAGAGTCTACTTGCATTATTTAATTACCTAAAGCTCTCACAAAAGGGGAAAGGGGGACACATGTCAGAAGGCTATCACTTATGCTACTTATTTCTCATTGGCTAAGCCTGGAGAGGTCCAATGAGGTGCTAGCAAGAGTAATTAGCAAGAGGGGTCGACCAAGAGAGAGAGGGGGCTGAATTTTACAAGGAATTATTCCACACACACTCACACTAGCTCATGTGTGAAGCAAGAAGACTCTCTCTCTCTCTCTCTCTCTCCTTCTCAACCTTTAATGGAAAGCTTATCACCTACTCCAAGCTTGTGAGAAGGGAGGCCTACACCAACAACTCTTGACTTTGTGATGCAAATCCAACCAAGAGCCAAGCTTCAATGCATGCTCATCTCCTCTACCATGATAATTACTAAGCTATGCTATGATAATATGAGTGATTATATGAGGAGATGTATATCTTTCTCGTAAGACTACTCCTTCCTCTCAATCTACTCTCATACCCCGCTAGCTCTTACCATCTTTGAAGGTGTGTGAGGTCTTGGGTCTGAGATCGTGAGGGAATTGATGTTTTGTTTTATAAGCGTTTTGTCTAGTGCTTGAAGCTTCCATCTTCATTGCACTAGCTAATAATTGAAGTAAAACAAAGAATTGTATTATAAAATGTCTCCCTTCATGGGGGAAACCTATAATACAAAGGATTTTGGAGGAGGGACCGACTCCATGAAAATCCGATCCTCAACTGTTGTCAATAGCTTAATTTCTCTCTCTTTTGAAGTTTTTTTCATGCTTAACTAACTAGGTGTTATGCTTTTTGTTGCTCTCTCCAACCAAGCACTCTTGCTATGCTCATTAGGAATCTATTCTAATGAAATGCTCACTATGTTCATGCTATTTTTTTGCTACACACAAGTTACTAGGCCATTAAAAGTTACATTGGTATTAGAGCATTCTCTTTTCTTGCTCAAGAACGGAGGTCCTGAATCTAGCTACAAATGGTTGTTGTTATTAATTGCATTGAGTAAGTAGAATAGGGATTTTTCAGCGTTGCAGTGCGCCTCCCTTCGTGCAAATAACGGGGCATCACCATCAAGAGCTATGGTCTTTATAGTGGAATCCTACAGGGCTTGCCTACGGCTTAACCACTATTGAGCTATTAGAAGCTTGATAGGAGCTAGTACTATTTTGGTGCTGAAAGACCCTCTCTTCTATTCCCTACAATTAATGATATTCGAGCCATGGGTACAGTAGCTTGAGTGCTTTTCTTAAGGGGTAAAGAGGAGTAGCAACTAGGGCTTGAAGTGCCAAAGTACACCTAAAAACGTTTACACCTAAAAGTTGTTAGAATGGTTGACACTAGTAAAGAGAGTGAAATAAATGTTGATAGCTTTGATTTTGCTGAGCAGGCTACTAATGATGCCCCTATGCTTGTTAACTACCTTCTTTCTAGGCTTCAACAAGCCATGGGTAATCCATCCCTCCAAAGTGAAGTGCAATAGCATCTTCGTGCTCACAGGATTCCTCAAACTCCCCACCATGAAGTTTTAATGGAGCTGAACCTTAGGTCCCACGCCACTCCATTCCACTCTCTACACGAATGAGAATGGGCTTGTGGCCACAGTCCTTCCATTTTTTGCAACTTTTCAAATGGCCATAGCTTGAGAATTTTTAACTTCAAATTTTCCAGAGAATAGTGCATTTTGATTGCATTGCCAAGCTCTTTCCATAGCTATGTTTCATTATATAGTTTTGAGATACATAGATATGGGCTATCCATGCCCCCCTTTTATGTCCTATTGTTAACTCAAATCTCATTGGTTGCTCTTACAAGGCCCTTTTGGGGTTCATATTTTTCCTAATGCTACACTCATCACACAAGTGGCTAGAAATGATAGGGTTTTTCCAATTGTGGTTGTCTCAAAGAGGAGTGGGAAGGTGAGGGCCTACATCGTGGATTTTCAAAAATTGAATTCTCAGAGCATCAAGGACCCATTTCTACTTCCATTCACTAGTATGATGCTAGACGAGATTACTAGCCACACCAGATGTATAGTTTTATAGATGGATATACAATCAATCAAGGATAACACTAGAGGATAGAGACAAAATCACAATCATTCTTATTGAATGGGGAGCATCTATGTACTTGGTAATGCCATTAGGATTATGTAATTCTCTAGCAACCTTTCAAAATGCATGATCTAAATTTTCAACGAGCTTTTGACCAAGTTCCTTGCTACATTTTTCAATGATTTTAATTGTGTTTTCAATGGAAAATATGCATCTCCTATTCTTGGAAGTGGTCTTTGAGAGATGTAGAGAAAAATAGATTTGTATGAATCCTTTTTAATTCTGTCTTTATGATTTGAAAGGGGTAGCTTCTAGGGCATATTGTATCTAGGAAGTGGGTTGAGATGGATGAAGACAAAGTCTAATGTGTACAGCAGGTAAGAGCAATAAAGGATGTGTTTGATTTGAGCTTGTTCTTGGGATGTATTAACTTTTATAGAAGATTCCTTCATATGTTTGCAACCAAGGCTCTGCTATTATAAAAACTGACTCATAAGGGAGTAAAGTTTGTATGGACTCCAGAATGTGAGGCTCGTTTCTAATGTCTAAAAAGGTGATTAGCAAGAAGCCAATTCCTTGTCACCCAAACTAGGAAGTGATATTCCATGCTCATGTGAATACATCTGGTATGATGATGGGGTGAATTTTGGCTCGACTCGATGAGAATATGGACTACCGAGTCTATTTTTCCAATTGTAGGTTCAATGTAGTTGAATAAGGGTACTCCACTACCACAAGAGAGGCATTGGGAATGGTGTTTTGTGTAACCAAGTTCAGACACTATTTGCTGGGACAGTTGTTCCAATTTAATGTAAATCATCAAGCACTTCTCTTTTTTATTAACAAGGTGGTGATTCAGGGTGAGTTAATTAGATGATGTTTTTGCTACAGTTTGAGGTCAAGATTTTCCATAACTCACTATGGTGCCAACCGTTTATCCAAAAGAAAGGACTAAGAGATGAACCAGTAGAGATTTTAGTCAATTCATTAATAAAATGGTTTCATTGATTTGATAATAAAGAGTCTAATTATGAAGATCAACGATTGAATTTGTTTATCATCAGACTAGATTTGTTTCATTGATTTTTTAATCATCTCATTAATAAAATGGTTTCATTGATTTGATTATAAAGAGTTTAATTATGAAGATCAATGATTGAATTTGTTTATCATTAGACTAGATGTAGTTATGATATTTGAAGAATAGGATATATGTGATGATATGAGGATTACCAAACACCAAAAACAAGATGGTTCAAATTTACAAGGCACAATGAACCTTATTATGGTCATTGGTGATGCATTAACACTAGGGTTGTGTGAACATACGCCATTTTAGTGTCTATAAGTGACTTCTGTGTAAATTCTTATTCTCACCAACCATAGAAAACCTCATCAAAACCTTTTAGGGATTTGTGCTCAAGGCATATAGGGAGCTGAAAAAAATTATTAATAAATGATTCCATATTAAAGTAGTATTTTTCAAGGTTCATTTTTTAGGTACAATCAAGAAAAACTTGCTCAAAAGTTTGATATCCCATGTAGACCCCTTAAAACCCTTCAAAGCGCATTGAGACTTTTTTGAAAAATAATTGGATATGCATACAATAAGAATATATTCATATACTATTTTTAGGAAAAAAACTATAAACTCTTTTTAGGCCTCAAAGACATGTATGCTGCCAAAATTTTAAGCCATTTTAGTGGATTCTTTTTACTATTTTAAGAACATCGTTATTTTTTATTTTTCACTTTTTTGGGATAAATGGTATATTTAAAATGCTCCTCTATGAGATAGGACCTCATTGATATCTCATCTTCATGGTTTCATGAAGAATAGATAGTCTTAAAGAAAATTTTATAGAATGAGGTGCCAAGCCACTATTGTGGCTCAAGCCCCTTTAATGGCTCAGACACAAACCTAATGTTAAGAACCGAATCTTTTCTAGTATCCCACCTATAATCATTAGAAGGATAGACCACTGCATGGACCAAAAATTGAAGATTTTTCTTGAGAACAATGCGTCTAACAATAGAGGCCCCTAGAATAAGCTTATAGGAACAAGACACATATGAGGATGCAAGAAACCAGATAGTGCTAAATTTCATCAACTTAGTGTAAAATTCCCCAGTGCTCATGTATGCCCTACCAATGAAAGATGATGAGCTTCCCAAGTTTTACCCTACTTTGTATCCAAAATACAATAAACCGGCTAAGTCAAAAAAAGGTACACTAGGATAATAGACCAGATTATGGAATGGCATGAGAAAATAAAAGCTCTTTGTGTTGCGTGGAAGAATTCTCTCAAAGAAATCGGATAGAAAACAACAGTATCAGAGCAAAAAGTTGATTTAATGAACTTCAAAGACATTATGACACAAGGAGCCAGATCATTATATTAATAAGTACACCAATGAGCTACTCCAACTATCTATTCAAACATCTAACATCCTTGAGAAAGAGCTCATCACCAGCAAAGAAGCCTATCAACCTTAGTTTAGAGAAGTGATTGAAGTCATGTTTGAGGCTTAAATCAAGGCCAACCAACTAGATCTAGTTGGTTGGATTCACATTGCATAAGCTCGCCAGAGCCAAGCTCACTAGAGGAAAGAAAACTCTCTATGATGTTGATACAAAGATCTGGAATGCTCTGTAACATTTAATGGCCTAAAAACTTGTGTGTAGCGGAAATTAACATGAACATAGTGGGCCTTTCATTAGAATAGATTCCTAATGAGAATTACAAGAGTGCTTGGGTGGAGAGAGCAACAAAAAGCATAACACCTAGTTAGATAGCATCAACAATACTTTCAAAAGAGAGAGAAATTAAGCTATTGACAACAGTTGAGGACCGGATTTGCATGGAGCCGGTCCCCCCTCCAAAAGGATTTGTATTATGGTTTCTCCCATCAAGAGAGACATTGTACAATACAATTCTTTGTGTTCCTTCAAGACTAGCTAGTGCAATGAAGATGAAAGATTCATGCACTAAGCAAAACACTTAGCAAACACAACTTTAATTATCCCCGTTCTCAGACCCAAGACCTCACACAGCTTCGAAGATGGTGAGAGCTAGCAGGATATGAGAGTAGATTGAGAGGAAGAAGGAGTATCTTACGAGAAAGATGTACATCTCCTCTCATAATCACTCATATTTGCATAGCTTTAGCTTGATAGAGGAGATGAGCATGCATTGAAGCTTGGCTCTTGGTTGGATTTGCATCCACAAGCCAAGAGTGTGTCGATGTAGGCTTCTATCTCACAAGCTTGGAGTAGGTGATGAGCTCTCCATTAAAGCTTGGGAAGAGATAGTCTTCTCTTTCTTTACACATGAGATTGTATGGGTGAGATAATTCAAGATGGATACGCACGCATTCATCAGAATGAGTTTCGGCCCAGCGAAGCCGCTCACTGTCGAAGGCTATGCCTTCTACCATCCCCTCGAGGAAAGGCCGCTCCACTCCATCGCCTCCATGCTCAGTAGTTGTTGCTCTGCAATATGGTCGAGTTGTTGCTACTCCGAGGCCGAAGTTGCTCACTTTGCAGGACGTTTCGAAACGAATCTCAACTGCGCTATCCAGAGAGACAGTGACTCCTCCATGTCTCTCCTTTGGACCACTTAGTAACACAATATTGGGGGTATGTGCATGCGTCCTTCCTTCAAGGGCCGGCTTTTTATTGGCCCTTTTACTATAGCACATAGTTTATGTTACTTATCTCATTGGTTGTTAGCCTGAGTATGTGCACAATGCATGGGAGGGAATTGGGGTAGGGTTATGGTGTTATATTAAGTGAAGCATGCAAAATAAACATAAACTATGGCTGTTTTATATAGTATATTCTAGAAGCAGAGGTGGCTCAAGAGTTTGGGTAGCTTATTCTTATGCTATTTGATCGAGGAGGTTGCTATAAAATGTATGGTCTCATTCAAATTGGCAGCATGTTTGATGTCACGGGGAATTTATTGGTTATCGAGTGCATGTGCTTGGTTGATTACAGCTTATTGAGCTTTCCATACAATCCTAGAGGTTTTTCTAATTCCAACAAACATTGGGTGTTTATTGCTACCATGTGCATATCGTGGTTTATGGTTCACATGGAGTTGCACAGTGGGCGATTATTGCTAGCATGATTACAATGGGGCAATGATTATATGTTTACAATTTTTTTTGTTTTCAAATGTGATGCAACTAGCACGTGTCCTAGGATGTGCAAGCTAAGAGTGGATTGATTGTGAGAGGCATGATGAAAAGTGTCAGCTGTATTTTTTAGATTTGGTTGCAAATGGTGGAGGGATGTGATTTATGCTATGAACTATGTTAGATGCATGTGATTGATGTTTTTGGGCTTCCGTGAGAGCTGGAATGGGCTACCTATGTGGCAATTATGGCTTTTGAGTTTTCTTGCATGCATGACAATTCAATGTGATGATTAATGGATTTGCCAATCTCCCCAGGAGTTCCCTAAAGTATATGTAACATAGCACACGAGTTCAACAAAAGGGAATTTCTATTTTTGTAAAGTTAAAGAAACCTGTGTGCAAAAGGCCTATAAGGGGTGAACGCACTTGATATAGGAAAATTTTACATAGTGAATGCCCTGGGGCCAATCTATAGGCCTATTAAATCATATGTTTGGGACGTGGCCAACAAGATTGGAAGTTTTTAGGGCTTTATCATGCCCCAATCAGATTCAAAATGGGAAAGTGGTGGCCGCCAAATAGCTTTCTAAGGAAACTTCTATGCTTTGTGTGATGGGTTTTGTGAGGATTTGGAGTTTCAACAATGGGATGAGCCATGAGGATGCGACATGGTAGATTATTTATCCCATATACAAAGATAGGAAGATGTAACTTGAAAGTACATATCACAAAACCGCTAGCATTGCCGCGGGCTAACAAAGGAAAATAGAAAGAGAAAATATTGTGTGTCAAACAATAACAGCAGGAACTGACGCGGTAATGGTTAAACAACAATATACGTGGTAATATATGCAGGAATATACCCGTGACTATTATCTCGTGAATTGTCACAACTATTACCGCTTAACACCTATTCAAATCTAAAGGTGCTCATTTGGGCCACCCAAAATGAGCACCTTTATTTTTGACCTGCATAAAACTTATGAAACATCAATTGTTTTTTGAAAGAGTATAAAAATTAAAAAATGAAATTGAATATACTTTAGCTTGACAATTTAACGTGCAGAAGATCAACTATTTAAAAAAGTTACAAATAAAATGAAAAAATAGTTGTATATACATTGTGCCACATTTTGACTTTAAGAGAGTTGAAACAAATAATTTTCTATGTAATCCTCCTCATCGTCGTCGTCCACAGACATGCACGTTTGATGGCTCTGAGTCTACATTAACTGAAACCAAACTAAACAAATCAACATCTCAAAACAATTGGTACAATATTATTTTTTTAAACCTACCCGTTGTAGAGATCCAACCGCTGAGTCGAATTCGTCACGAGAGATGTGGTTGTTCTCAACCAACCATCTCCAAGTCTCAAATTCTGTATGCCGCTCCTGAAACTTGACCATCTTTCTAATTGGTCGACTAAGAGTGATATTTTCCTAAGTTAGCAATAACAACAACAAATCATTAATTAAAATCTTTCTAATCATCACTTTAGATTGTAATTTAATCAAACTTATATATTTGTCCTTCCAAGGTGCTTTGCCTCTCGAGCCATAGTGCGTGGGAGTTTTTCTAGGTCGAGCTTCATGTTGTTGTTTGTAGGATGAGCCTGATCACTCTTTTCTTCCATTGCCCACTCTCACTCCCACTCAGCATCTACCATGTTGCCACTGCGATAGCTCCTGTCTGGATCTCTAACTTGGTTGGCTGCTGCGTGCTACACACTATACTGTCTGCTTGTTTTTCAAAAATGTTACTATGTAGCCATCTAACCACTGTTGTGAAAAATGATGGTTGGGAACATTTGAAAATCTAGTATGCAATGTGTCCTCAATGTAATGTGCATGATCAGGCAGTTCGTCTCTAAACTTTACATAACAATTCTTATACATCAAATGTATAAGAATTTGAAGATGGCATCAAAACGTCCTGTCTTGCCTGCTCTATTGAAGTTCACCTCCCCACCATAATTTACCCTATAGTAGCACCCATACATGTTTGGGTGCGTCAATATCCTCGTTCTCTACGTCTGGGACTGCACACTCTGAAATAGGGGACTCCGTCCCCCCTCCCACCACCCCTACCAAAACAAGCAAAGCCACAAGATCCCCCGTTGCTCTGTCTCTCTTACCGCTCACTGCCCTGAGATAAACGTCGATGCGCGTCTGTAGAAGAATTGCATTGACGGTGCTTGGGCGAAGCAGGAGTGGAATGGAGTGGCATGATTGCCTATGGAAGTTTTAATGGAGCTGAACCTTAGGTCTTTTAAGCCCCATTGGAGCACATTGCTCTTTTGCAAACTGTCCCTCTTTGGATCCCTATTTTCCCTCCTTTGGATCCCTGACAAAGACCGGTCTGGTAGCCTTACCAATATTCCAGCTTTTACTCCCCTGGTACTTTCCCATATTAAATGATCAGTTTACCACCATGAGAAAATCATTTGGCAGTATTAGATATTGGTTTTTATGAAAATTGCTATCGACATCAACCCTACTATTGGGTTGGAGGTGTTGTTAGTTGCATTGAATGATGCCCTGTCTTGTTGGGTTAGTTTAGTGTTGGTATCATCATCAACCCTACTACTGGGTTGGAGGTGTCGTCGCTCTCATAGAATAATTGTCTACTTTTTAAGCTAGTGTTGTCGTCAGTTTCAATGCATTATGCATATATTTTTTATAAAATTTAAAGTTATGTTGTCTTTAAAAATCATAAAATATGTGTTGATTGTAGCATACATGGATCCTGTGGAAATGAAGGAGTTAAAACCAAGATCAGATCTTTGTTGGTAAGATGTATATGTGTCCTAACCACGGAGGAGATCACCTTTTTATTGGAGAGTGAGACGCACAGAGATCTTTTCTTTGATATGATAATTGAAGCAGTTCAAGCACTCTTCAGGCACACTTTTGATCAGTTGTAGAATCAAAGGCTATCGTAGGTTAATAGATAGTATTGTGGGCAATATGGGACAATGCTTAAGAGTCTTGGGTGTTGATGCACTAGCGGATGCAGATCTAGCCAAGCTACAACATTGGACTAATATATGGCGTGTAGAGAGGTCAAAATAAAAAAGAGCGTGCAATATTGATGCTCATGATGTGCATAGCCACAAAGCTAGAACCATCTTTTATTCAACAACGTCCTCTCAAGATACAATAGATGAAAGATTAAATTTAGAATCTGGGATGGAGCATTTATTACGCACCTGCTTTATGTCTCAGTGTGCCATTGGTGTTTACCTCACACCCAAAGCTATCAAAAGTGGTTGAGAGCTTGGGAAAGGATGCTATGGAGTTGTGTCAGAGTGCACAATTGATGGAGTCACTTGGTTGCCTCCAAAATTCCACTATGTGGTTAAAGACTTCAAAGGAGATGCAGAAGAGAGCCACCAATCTTTTGCTCTGCAGGCGAGCGTGCAATTGTTCCACAGGGGCATCATTAGATGCATTGCGCAAACACACCAAGAGCCATGGTCCCTTGTTTGTCCTCGCTTCAATGAAATGGATCTAAGTGACATGTTAGAGTGTGTTCCACCACCCAAAGGAAAATTTTATAACATACTGGCAGCTCAAAAAGAAGATCCTAGATGCCCTCCCACTGAGAAAGAGTTAGAGATGTGCAAGCATATTCTCAATTGGGTGCCTTCTTTTATGGATGCTCTAGTGAAGAACATCGCACATACACACAACAATGAAATTATACATTGTGACATGCACCCATGGAACATCATGACTGACTTCACTAAGGAAGGTGTGCCATGTGTGGGTGTCATTGATTGGGGGTTGGCACTGTGAGTGGGAATTAAGAAGCGAGCAACCAGCATCAAAGACCCCACAGAGCATTCTCTTCATCCTTGGAGGGCCCCCAAGCTTTGCAACCCAAAAGCTGCGTGTTCGTATTTGACATCCACTGACACCTATGCAGTTGCTTTTTGCATTGAGCAACTATGTGATTGGTGCAAAGACTTTTCATAGCATTACAATGTGCCATGGAAAAGGCGAAAGAAAATTGATTACGGCATGATTGCCTCTATAATGCGAAAAAACTACTTACAACAACCACCTAGGCAGAGAAATACATTGGAGAATATGAGTGAGCATTTAGATATGTTAGAGCTCAACTCGGAGATGTGTTGCGTCCACTTAGTGAGATGAGACCTAGATTTTAGTTTACACTGGTCACCTTTATAGACAGTGGTCTCTTTCAGATTATTTGACATATGTAAATGGAGCTTTTTGTATATTCATGGACCATTGAGTTAAATTGTACCATTTTATAATGATGTAGTCATAGGGCAAAGCGATTAATACACAATGTGGCGTGTCGTGATATGAGCGTGATATTTTTTGTTGAATTTGTGAATCTGTATTCAAAAGTAAGTCTTTTGTAATTATGGAGCAAAGCGATTAATACATAATGTGGTATATTGTAATATTTTCTATTGCAATCTGTCAATCTATTTGTAAGTAAATTCTTCTTATAATAATGGCGTCATGGTGCAACGCGATCAATGCAGAATGTGGTGTGTTGTTGTAGTTTTAGTTGAAATCTGGACACTGTATTCGCAAATAAAGTCGTGGTGCAAAGTGATTAATACAGAATGTGGCATGCTATGATAACTTAAATCAACACATACCAGTGGATTTGCAATTGTATTTATGATACAAACTTAAGTTCTGATTGCTTGCGTGCAGTTGTTGATGCAACTGGCCCAAATGACCAAGTGAGAGTTGCCGCAAGGACCAGTGAGTGGGCGTCGGCAAATGTCAAACAATGGAAAGACATCAACAAAGACGTCACCACAAAGATGGTCAAGGAAGCATGGCCAAATGTGTTTGACTTCTCTATCCGCAAGGGAAGATGGAAGCTAGATAAGTGTGTTTTTCCAGCCATATGCACGCATGCCGAAGCTATATACCTTGCATGCACAGGGAGTACACTAAACCACACAGATTGTCGCTTATGGTTGGCAAAGATGCTATACGTCCAATTTGTTCAGAATGAGCCAGTGGACTTCAACAACAGAGCCCCCAATAAGAGCATAGTGGATATCCGAAGTGACAATATCACAAGAGGAGCTAAGATATGCATTGGCTGGCCGCTCCACCATGCAAACACATGACGCTATGGAAGAATTGCAAACACAGCTTTGTACCTCCACACAGACAACGGGGGAAGGGGACTCAAGCAATAAGAAAGAGTTACAAAGAGATTTCAAGCTCCTTAGGCGTGAACTCTGTAAAATGGAGGAACGGGTTTAGCAGCAATCGATCATGACAATGATTAAGCATCCTAACACATTGCGGCCACCTCCAGATCACACTGAGGATGCAGTTGGTGCTTGCCCGGTTTGTGGACACTTTTTCCATAGTTGGAGTGGACACTACAGAATAGCTTTTGGCCACATGTATCATTTGCCATGTCTCATGCAAAACATGGTAAATTTACTCATCCACTTCAAGGGGCAACCTCAATGGCAAACCATTATCTTGGCTCGAAATTATTGGGATAGAAAACTACCTACTCAATCCCGATCTACTTCAATGCAACACTCAATTGTATGTCAGACAACAAAAGCTAATCGTCACATCACCAAATAAAAATATGACTTTTCACTAAGCTACCAATCTCCAATATGTACCAAACTTATAGGAGAAGTATACAGATTCTAGACATATATGCCTAAGTCCTCAAAATCCACTTTATGGTCACTTGAAAAAAATAAATTTCTATCAGTAGGTCGGATTTGACCTAGTCAAATTTGATCCCGAATGCACCTTAAGGCTTAGCCAACATCCCTCCTATAATTAAAATGAAGTTTTTATGCTTAAATCTTGAGTTATGAGTTGATTAGCAAGAGGATTAGCAAAAAAATTCTCATAACCATCACGAGATACTTACATTATTGCATAGAGCTTTCACTCGTAGACATGTAGAAGTAGACGATATCCAAAAATACACATCCACCACAAAGATACAAGTATCACAAGGTAGAGGGAGAGATCAGGGGGGTCACTATGTATAAATTGTGTGTATTGCATGTGTTCAAGGACTATTTATAAAACTCTGTATATGTGAATTATGTTTTACAAACATAATACACCCTTTTCCTATTCAATCTGTAGATTGTTTTTTTAATTCCATTTTTTGGTATCCTTCTATGTGTGAAAATGTCAAAAAAAAAACCCCTTGTGCGGCATGCACGTGATAACCCCGCCCAGAGAGAGGGTACATGCACTCAAAACCAACGACGTACAATTCATTATCTAGAAACTTAAAGAATTTCTACAAAAAAAATGACTTTTATACCTTAGCCAAGGTTTAGAAATGATAGTTTGGACTCAAACTTGGGGTAAAGTGGGACTAAAGATCACACCTATGTAATATGCACTTACAATCTGGAAGCTCATGGCCCCAATTACCAGCTGTTCATTTTTGAATTAATAAAAGAAACTACAAGGTTTGGAATTGATGTGATTTGCATTCAAAAATAAAGACGGAATTGCAATATCTAGGCTAAAAACGATGTGAAATAGTAGCTCTGTTAGCTTGGCTGCTAACATCCCCCCCCCTCCCTCTTAGCCTAAGTTTTTTGTGGCATAGCTATTTAATGGTGAAGTGGCTTCCAAATATTTTTGGTACTTGATCCATAATTTCTTCTCTGTTGTCTTAAGCTCCATTGTCAAGTAGTTGATGAAGCAAGTATGTAGCGTGGCTATCATGGGGCCAAAAATATTTGATCCGATAGTAAAGAAACCCATACAGAAAGCTCTCATCAATCACGCATACAATATGTATAGGAACTGGCCTATTAACCTTAGAGTAGCGGAAATTAGAGAGATAACTTTTGTGAAATTACTCTATGAGCATAGCGGGTGAACATTAGTAGAAACATAAACATAGCATTTAATTAACTTGGCATGAACAATAATTTTGCAAGAGAGAGAGTTTAGAGAACATGACATCAGTGGAGGATCGGATTTATGTGGAGACGGTCCCCCCTCCAATAGGCATTTGTATTATAGTTTCTTCCATCAAGAGAGACTTATCACAATACAATATTTGTGCTCCTTGTGACCTAGGTGATGCAATGAATATGGAAAGATTCATGCATCACGAGCATAACATAAACTTTGTGAAAAGCTTTAACTATCCCAAGCCTCAGTCCCAAGACCTCAAACACCTTCGAAGGTTGAGAGAGCTAGCAGGGAATGAGGGTAGGTAAGAGGAAGAAGAAACATTTCATAGGAGAAAGAACTAGTTCCTCACTTATCATCACTCTTCTTGGTAGCATACATAATATCATAGTAATGAAGATGGAGAAGATGGAAAGATTAAGCATTGAAGCATGGCTCTTGGTTGGATTTTCATTCCATAGCCAAAAGTGTTGGTGTAGACTCTCAACCTCTCTACTTGCTTGGAGAAGGAGAGGGAGCTCTTGCACTTTTCACTTCACACACTTCTCTCTCTCTCCTACTCTGCTGCTGCATCACCCGGCCCGGTAGGTGCATTGGTACCTTGTCACACTCCAGCCTCGGCGGGCCGCCACAGATATTATCCTCTCTCTCTCTCTCTCTCTCTCTCTCTCTCTCTCTCTCTCTTCTCTCTCTCTCTCTCTCTCTCTCTCTCTCTCTCTTTCAAAGATTCTTTCCCTCTCTCTCTCTACTTGTCCACACTCCAGCCCCGGTGGGCCGCTATACCCCCCCCCTATTTTTCTTCCTGGCGGACCACCTCCTAATATCCCCCCCTCACTTAGCCCTAGCTCTAGCTCTCCCTCACTCTTCCCCTTTAGGAAGGTCCCACGGGCCTTAGGGCAAGCTCTCTCTCCCTCCCTCTATCTCTCTCACCCTCTCTTCCTCTATCCTCTAAACCCCCACCTTATACTCTCCCCCCTCCTCACAACCCTATGCCCCTCTCTCTCCCTCTCTTTCCTTGGTGGGAACCCCCCTAAGCCACATAATTCTCTCTCTCTCCATTGACTACATACCCCCCCCCTTCGTTTGCGGCCGCTGTCGAGCCCCGCCTCTCTCTCTCACGCTCAGACCCGGCCCGCGCGGGCGCATGGATCACACACACCACACACCACCACCCTACCCCGCCCACCCCACCCCCCCCCCCCCCCCCCCCCCCCCACCTCTCCCCACCTCATTCTTCCTGCTCACGCTCTGTACCAAGCCCGCAGGCAGCCCGTTTCACCCTCCCGCTCGCGCTCTCTCTGTACGCGGCCTGTGCGGTGCCGTCCCCAGCACGCTCCCACACAAACACACACGCTCACACACACACACCCTAGCGCACCCCCCCCCCCTTATTCACCATCTCACCACCCCCCCTCCGTCTCTGCGTTGCCACAGTGTTGCCAAAAGTCAAATATATATATATATATATATATATATATATATATATATATATATATATTATATATTATATATATATATATATATATATATATATACTAATACACACACACACCCCCCCGCTCCCACGTACGCACCCGCGCACACACATATATACATACAAATACACACGCACACACACTTATACATACGCACTCACCCATACATACACACACACTTATACATACGCACTCACCCATACATACACACACACACACACACACGCATATACGCAACACACATAAAATACAAAAAAACCGAAGGAATTCTACGCCATCGACATCGACCTAAGTTGCATTATTCGTTATTCAGGAGACATATAATACGCGAATAAGGCGTATTATTTATTTATTTAAATTATATGGCCATATTATATAGTGTCACATCAGCATACACGGCCAAAGGTATAACTTCTTGGTTTTTCGATCGAAAAACTTTTCGAACGAAATTATTTTCGATCTAAAATAATAACGATCCAATATGTTAGTATATATAGCAACACGCGACAGCCTTCACACCATCATTCACGGTCAGTGTTTTCCATGTGAGTATTCTCACCAACCAATCAAAAGAGTAATATGTAAAAAAATAAAACAATTTGAATTAGATAAAATTAAAATTCAATGGATTTTAAGTTTTGTGATTCAAATTTATGAATTTGTTTTGAAAAATAAGTAAATAGTTGAAAGTTTGTATTTTGTGAAGAGTTTAATCTCTCACCTGATACAATATATAATTATAAGAATCACTTGTCAATGTGTTCAATTAATTGACACTTGAAAGTAACTAATTAAAAAAATTAGGATATTATCGTTGTGTGTAGAGTGTACTCTCACATGAGATAATTAGTTTAAAAATACAATTATATAAAAATTAATTTTATGTAATCTAAAGTTTGATTTTGACTTGTAGAGATTTTCTCTCACTTCAAAATGAATATAATGAAACAAAATTATATTTTTACGTTTTCTGTAGAGCTATTCACACTGCTATGCTCTCACTAGAGTAAAAATTTAGGAAAAACATGTCCAAAAATATTGATATTCTCTTATCTTTATTTGGACTGTAAAATCTACTGTACTGTGTGAGAGCATACACATGCTCGCATTGTAGATAGATAATCGCTTAAAAATCTATGGTAAAGTGTAAGAACTTTTTGTTCGCACTTTACATAGATACGATAATTATCAAGTATTGTAAGTGATTATCGTTTTGACATTTAAAAATGTCACTTATAGCTCTTGTAGGTATAACAATTTATAATGATAACCATTTTAATACTTGATTTAATTGTAATTATTGATTATCGTAATGTGTTAAAGCTACAAGCTTGCACTTTAGATAAATCGATGCAATTTATATGTAATCCAATGGTGTTGTTTTTTATTATTGTATTTTTGTTCAATCATTGTTTTTAATTATTTTAATTTCGTTCAATCATTGTTACTCAAATTAATTTAATGTTTAAATTGATTTTGATTATGAAAATGGTCATTGACTTTGTTTTTACTAGAAAATTACTTTTGTGCATCATGGTGAAAGGACAAGAGTGGAGTTATGTGCATGAGTTAAAAGCTGGGAGAAATACATCTCGACTTAAATGTAAATCTTGTGGCCACGAGTTCAGTGGTAATGAAACCAGAATTAAAGAGCATTTATTTAAAGTCCCTGGCAATGTTGAAAAGTGCGGGGCACCACCAAAAGATATTCATGAAAAATTTGCCATGTATTCTCGCAAAGTAAAGTTGATTCTTGTAGCTAAACATAAAGGTGATATTTCTAAAGATATTCATGTGAATATTGAACCATTTGTATGCAATGAGGCAACAGAAGAGGTATGTACCACTCAAGTAAATGATCAGAGTTCTCAATTGAACCCTCTTCATGGACATTCTTCTACATCAGGAGGAGTTCCCACAAGTAAATCCGACAGAGCGTCATCCAATGGGGACAGACAATGCCTGAAGCATTAGGTAAACAATGGTTTCTTGAGTTGCATTTAAAATGGACACAAGAATTTGTTGCGTGTGGCATATCGTTCAATGCTATGCGCAATCCAATATGTCAAGATGCTTTGATGAGTACAACCAAAAAAGGATTTGTGCTTCCTGACTATAACAAGATGTGAACTGAATATCTTGATAAAGTCAAAGACAGTACTGAAGCCATTGTCAAACACACAGTGCTAGAGTTTGTTCCATCATATGGATGCACCATAGCATTGGATGGATGGACTAACTATCAGAAAAAACCTTTAATCAATGTAATGCTTATTAACCCTAGAGGGGCTATGTTCGTGGAATCAATTGACAGCTCATTGAAAGAGAAGACTATCACCTACCTAGCAAGGGTGTATGAGCGTGCAATTGCAAAGGCAGGTGGACCAAAGAATGTGACTGCTATTGTCACAGATAATGCGGCCAACTACAAAGGAGCAAGAAGAGCTATTCAAGTCAAGTATCCGGAGATTTCTTGGGTACCATGTGCAGCTCACACTTTAAATTTTCTTTTAAAAGATATTGGTAAAAAGGAATGTGTGAAGAAAACTTTATTGGGTGCAAATCATGTGGTGAAATTCATTAGAGAGCATCAATTTTCGTATGCTCTTTTTCGAACCAAGTCACCAAGTAAAGCTTTGCAAATATTTTGCGCGACAAGGTTTGCTACGGAATACTATGTTCTTGCTGCTTTGCAAGAGTTGAAGCCTGCATTGATGGAAACCTTAGCAGATAGAATAAGGGATGGATGGCTCAACAAGTATCCAAGTTATCAGGAAGCATCTAGTCGATGTGCGCAAATAGTAAACTCGCCAGTCTTTTGGCGTAATGTAGAAAGAATAGTAACTGTGTCAAAGCCATTTGTAGATCTTTTGAGAGTGTTGACACAGATTCTTTTATTTTTGGTCGAGTCTACTGGTATATGTCAGAGGCTATACGCAAGCTAAGAGAAAATGTCAGTTTTGGTGCAAAGGATAAAGCTACCATGATTACAATTTTTAAGAAGCATTGGGTGCAGTTGCATATATACGCCATTGCATGGTGCGGCTTTTGTATTGGATCCTAAGTTTCAAATGCATCAGCAATCTGCCAACAAAGAAGTTATGTCCGACTTCAAAACAGTGTGCTCCCAACTCTTAGGGCACGAAGATGGAAAAGCAGCTTTTCATCAGCGAGTAGATTATGCCAACAGAACTGGTATGTTTCAGGATCCGTGGCATATAGATGCCATTGGCAAAACAAGTGCACCTTTATGGTGGAAGGAGTATAGTGGAGAGAAAGTGGAGTTGCAACACATTGCAGTTAGAGTTTTATCAATAGCTGCATCAAGTGGAAGTTGTGAGAGAAATTGGTCAGCATTCGACTTTCTACACACTAAAAAGCGCAACAGACTTCATACTAAACGGGCTGCTGATTTGGTATATGTTTTTTGCAATATGAGACTTATTCATAAGCCTCAAAACATTGCAACTAGAGCCGCTCAAAAGCAATATGGAGTCTTCCAAACGCATGAAGCTATTTCTGCAGAAGTTGATGATGATGATGATATGGAATGGGAAATAGTTTCAGAATGCTCAGATATGGAAGAAGTAGATGATATGGTTGCAGTTTTTGAAGATGGAGATGATTTGTGAGAGTACCATTGTAATACTTACTCAACAAGTTTTTGTATATGATGAAAGAAAGTGTTATCTCGTTGTCGTTCACATCAAAGCCTCTCTCTCTCTCTCTCTCTCTCTCTCTCTCTCAGACACACATATTCACTCACACTCAAATATATACACAATTAAGAGATGTGGTCTCTTCAGTTTTGAAAATAATAAACTTATGATAATATCTTGTCGAATAAAAATTACATAAAGTCGATGTAGGTTTGAAATTACAACAAGGTTCTGGGAAATTACTCAATCGAAAAGAGTTGATATAATTTTGAGATTATACTAAGCTTCTGAGTGACTTATGAGTTTGATAGATTTGCTATAAGTTCGTCTATGGTAAAATCTGTAATTCCTAGCTCAAGGGATGGTTCAACAATATCTTTATGTGAAGTGGTAGTATCATCTGGCAAAGGTCCATACAATTATTTATATCGTTGAAGCTTAGCTTGTGCATCACTTAACTCTATTTCAAGCTCAAGAATCCGGCCACGAAGCATGTCCGATGTTTCTCCTTGGCTGGCAAGGTCTTGTCCTTGGCTGGCTAATTCAGTCAATGTTTCTGACTCTTCAGGAAGTAAAACAATAGGACGCTTGCGAGGAGGCATTGGATTATTTGCATTGCATGCTGCCACCTTTTCTGCAATGCATCCACGTCCAACGTCAGCGGTGCCTGGATGATCTGACCAATCCACTCTCTTCAGCAAAACATATCAAACATAGCATTGCTGGATAAAGTAAATTGCTACTTGGTTGTTTTTTGGTAGGCATCTCTCTTGTCGTATAAACCTTTGCAGCAATACACGTGCCAGTCCTTTATGTTGCAAATCAGAGAGCTTTAACGGAGCTGTATCTTTTGCATTGCCACTTATTTGAAATAGTTGATGGCGTACAAAGTGATTAGGGCAAAGCTTTTTGCACTCTTTAAGGGTTAATGGTTCGCCCTTTAGCTCAGATTCATCTTCTTCAATGTTGGCAATAGTAGAAAGATCTGCTTGTCCACATCTAACTTGTTCTTCTTTAAAAATTGCGTGAGCTTCAGCATGGTTGAGTTCTTCTTCCATATCCGCATATCAAGTGAACATGTCATTACTTTTAAATACCCATTCAATTAATTTGACATTGGACAGTATATCGAATGACAAACATAGAATTTTTGCTCAATTAAACATACAATTAAATATGACACCAAAAGTAAAACAATGATGAAATCATGAGACTGCGTTTTCATTAATCATCAACTGGTCGTAAGCCAAATGTCATTACAATGTTGTAACCCACTCTATGGGCACCATTTAAACATAAGGAGGGATCAAAAGCATTAGGCAGGGTTTTGGGGTGAACGTGCTTTCCGCTTTCAAGATGAGCAAGTACATTACTCAAAAAATGTCTCTTGCTGCATTAGACCTCTCTCAAAAAATGGTAGTTGAGAGGTCAAAAAATGGAGCTGCTCAAACACAGACTTGGTCAGAGGTCTCTGTAAGTTGATAAAAATGCTCCGGAGCGACAGGGTTTAAACAACGCCTAATCTTTGCCTCTGACATGTAATGAAAGTGTCTCACAATCACTTCGGAGACGAAATTTCGTTGTTGTTTCGCTAGCTTCGTGTCTGCCATATCTGTATGAAAAAATTATAAATTAAGAATCTTACGAAAAGATTGTACACCATAGTAAAATAATTATTATATAATGAGTGTTAATCCTATATATATTAAATTATGATACAAATTTATTAAACAATATTAAATTATTGCAAATTAAAGAGAAAGTCTTATGATTACAAACCACATTGTGCGAATCGACCATGAAAATTAAATGAGAGAGAGAGAGAGAGAGAGAGAGAGAGAGAGAGAGAGGAGAGAGAGAGAGAGAGAGAGAGAGAGAGAGAGAGAGAGAGAGGCCAGGAGTGGAGATGCTCTCAACACAAGAAATGGACCCTGCTATGTGCAGAAGTGTGAGATGATGAAAGAAATCACATCTAAAGGATTGGAAAATTGTACATGTGAACAGCTCAGCTAGTGTGAGATATTCTCAGCACAAGTCCTGGATGCTGAGTAGCTTGATATCTCTTTGTAACTCTTTGGAATTGCTTGAGTCCCCTTCCCCCGTCGTCTGTGTGGAGGTACAAAGCTGTGTTTGCAATTCCTCCACATCGTCATGTGTTTGCACAGTGGAGCTAGCCAATGTATATCTTAGCTCCTCTCGTGATATCGTGACTGTCTCACTTTGGATATCCACTATGCTCTTATTGGGGGATCTGCTGTTGAAGTCCACTGGCTCATTCTGAACAAATTGGATGTATAGAATCTTTGCAAACCATAAGGGACAATCTGTGTGGTTTAGTGTACTCCCTGTGCATGCAAGCTATATAGCTTCAGCATGCGTGCATATGGCTGGCACAACACACTTATCTAGCTTCCATCTTCCCTTGTGGATAGAGAAGTCAAACACATTTGGCCATGCTTCCTTGACCATCTCTGTGGTGACGTCTTTGTTGATGTCTTTTCATTGTTTGACATTTGCCGACGCCCACTCCTTGGTCCTTGCGGCAACTCTCGCTTGGTCATTTGCGCCAGCTGCATCAACAACTTTACGCAAGCAATCGTATGCTTTTTAGATACGCTCGTCCATACCTGTCACAAACACGTTTACACTATCTCAATGTACGATAGAACTTAAGTTTGCATCATAGATACAATTGCAAATCCACTGGTATACGTAGGTTTAAGTTATCACAACATGCACATTGTGTATTAATCACTTTGCACCATGACTTTATTTGCGAATACAATGTCCAAATTTCAACTAAAACTACAACAACACACCACATTCTGCATTAATCGCATTGCACCATGACGCCATTATTATCAGAAGAATTTACTTGCAAATAGATTGTCAGATTGCAATAGAAAATATTACAATATACCACATTATGTATTAATCGCTTTGCTCCATCATTACAAGAAGACTTACTTTTGAATACAGATTCACAAATTCAACATAAAATATCATGCTCATATCACGACACACCACATTGTGTATTAATCACTTTGCCCCATGACTACATCATTATAAAATGGTACAATTTAACTCAATGGTCCATGAATATACAAAACGCTCCATTTACCCATCTGACCAATTTGGGGTCTCTTGTAAATGTGTGTCACTCTCTTTTCTCGTCTTAGATAAAATCGTTGTGGAATCCTCTCTAATATATTCTCTGAATTTTGTTTTGGGAATCTGTATCCGAATCGTGGTCCTATTGACCCCATAGCTTTAGTCTCTAAAACATGAGTATATTCAAGACACTTGTTGAATCCCATTCTTCCCATAGATTGAGTCTCAACTCCCTGTGTTTTGGTCTCAAGACTCACATGTGTACTCACACTCAACCTAAAGTATTTAGAGATTGGAGTATCCTTGTATGTATATCTTTCTAGGTCAATTGGATCAACAAGCTTATACTCTCATCCATACTTGTCATAAAATCTAATATCTAACCAACCAAATGATTTCCTCATATTAAATTGATCATTTAATATGGAAGAATAGAAGGGAACAAGGATTAGAATATAAACATGTTCTTAGGGTCTATCTCAACACGAGGCCAGTGGGTAAAGGGGTCCAAATGAGAGATGATCTGTCAAAGAGCAAGGCTAGCTAATGGAGCTTAAATACCTTAGGGTTAGATCCGTTAAAGACCTCCAATGGTTAGTGTTAAAATTCATTTGACCTTAGGTAAGCTAGAGTTGTGCTTGAGGTGGGAACCCGGACCAAGCTTGAGGTGCTTGTTGTGCTTTGCTGACTAAGGTGCTTGAGGTGCTTATCGCGCTTGCTCACTAAGGTGCTTGAGGTGCGTGTCATGCTTGCTGACTAAGGTGCTTGAGGTGCTTGTCATGCTTGCTGACTAAGGTGATTAATGACTAAGGTGATAAGGTGCACCATGACTAAGGTTCTTGAGGGTAAGGTGTTCCACAAAGTCAACATAAACCCTACTCATGAGGGGGAGAGCCCTCTTTGTAGGGGCTAATGAGAGAACACACACACCCTCACACAAGGAAATCTTGGTACCAAGAAGGCAAATAGGACACTTGTCAAGGTCCTCTTCATGTTGCTCATGGTGTGGCCAAAGCCTATTGGTTGGCCTCCCAAGGGGTCCAATGATAATTTAGTTGATTTACTTAATTGTTTTTGTATTTATCAAGTCCTCTCTCTCGAAGGGGAAAGGGGGAAATTTGTCCCAAGGCTACCCTTGTTTCTCAATATGATCTAAGCATGTGATTGGCCAAGCTTGAGGAGGTCCAATCAAGTACCAGAGAGTGCTAGAAGAGTGGGTCGATCGACCAATGCAAGAAGGGGGCTAGCTTGGGGGGTATACTCCCCCCCCCCCCCACACACACACACACACACACACACACAAACTCATTGTGTGAAGTCCAAAGTGCAAGAGCTTCATCTCCTTCTCCAAGCTAGTAGAGAAGTTGAGAGCCTACACCAATACTCTTGGCTATGGAATTCAAATACAACTAAGAGCCATGCTTCAATGCTTAAGCTTCCATCTTCATTAATATGCTATTATGTATGCTAGCAAGAAGAGTGATGATAAGTGAGGAACTATTTCTTTCTCCTATGAATGTTTCTTTTTCCTCTTCCCTACCCTCATTCCCCGCTAGCTCTCTCCCCCTTTGAAGGTGTTTGAGGGCTTGGGGACTGATGTTGGGGATAGTTAATGCTTTTCACAAAGTCTAGGTTATGCTCACGATGCATGAAGATTTCCATAATCATTGCATCACCTAGGGCACAAGGAACAAAAAGATTGTATTGCACCAAGTCTCTATTTATGGGAGAACCTATAATAAAAAAGCCTATTAGAGGGGGGACGGCTCCACATAAATCTGGTCCTCAACTGTTGTCATGTTCTGTAAACTCTCTTGCTTCTTGTTGAAATTCCAACATTCAAGAACTGACTATGTGCGGGACTTGCTCCACTTTGAGCGATCATGACCCTTTTCATTTTTGAACCTCTTCTTAGGCCTTACTCTCGTTTCCACTGACAGTGCAACACTTGATGATTCTCCTGTGCTTCTCCTTCGCATTTCCTCGCGTAGGAGAACACCCACAATATCATCAAACTTAAGAGTATTTGTGCCAAATATAGAATTACTTACAGCAATCACAAGGCTGTCCCAACTATCCTGTAGAGATGATAGTATTTTGTCATCAAAATTGATTTTCACCGATTGAAGATGCATTGCCATTATTGTAAAGCTAATAATCACTAGTGCAAGCAATGTCCGCAATTGAAGGCAAAAGAGGCTAAGAAGAAAGATATTGAATCAACTACAAGGTCCAATACAAGTGCAACTATTATAGAGTCTTCTGTGAAAGGAGATTGTGATGCTGACGTAGATGCAGAGTGGGCTTTTAGTGTAGAGTGACTTATGATCTTGCTGTCTATGATGCAGGCATGTCAATTGCAACGGATTCACATGCGTGATATTTTGATAGTGGTGCTATACAACACATTACCTCATATCGTGATTTGTCACCTCTCTTGAGTGTGTCCCTCATTAAAATATTGTCACTTGTGCCCATGGAAACATTTTATGTATGCAACACGAGTCCGGATATTCACTTTTTAGTCTCATAGGTCGGCAAATTCATGCATAGCCCAAGGTCTAAGCATTGGCAGGTTGTCAAGAGGATTTTGTGCTACTTGAGTAGCACTTTACACCTTGGATTTTTTTATCCCAAGGGGGGATCATTGCCGCTGACGGGAGCAAAGCAACACCCTAACCTCGACGGCCTCTAGAACGCTAGGGGCCAATGGCACGCCTCGAGCCAGTCATGGTAAAGCGAACAGGGGGCACCACCTAGCTTTTAGCGGCTAGGACGCAGACCACGATGATGTGAACACCGCACACACACACACACACACACACACAGATTGACAAATGATGAAAACCCTCGGGGGTGTGAGGGAGAATTCTTTCTGTGGTATTTACAATGACCTTTCTTCCAGCGAGGTGGCACACTGTGGTGATAGAGAGGTAGGGGAGAAAATATGGTGAAGCTACTTGGTGCGCTCTCTAATGACGACTCGATGATTGTGAAACTTGCTACCAAGAACGTGTATGTGTGTGTGCATCAACCATTGGAGTCGAGAGGTGGACATGACTCCCTTCACATGGTGCAATTCCCAAAGAAAACCATCACACAAGCCCCCTCCCCGTGATGCCAATAGTGTCAATTCTTCCCACTAAAACTCTACCAAGTGCTGACCTCTCATGAACTGCCCCCCCCCCGATAGTGACCTCTTAGTGCCCTTTTATAGGTGTTGGCTACTTGGATCAGGGTAATCTTGGTTTGATTAGGGTAAGCTAATCGGGAAGACAAAGCAAGGCCATGGGCCTGGTGTGGTTGACCCTTGCTTTGTCTTGGGAGTTATTAAAAAATAAAAACCTCTAGGTGGGCCTTCTTGACCATCACCTAGAGAGAGAGAATTTACAAATTGGAAATTTTGCAAGGCTTGGGTGAAAACTGAAAAAATGATGATGATAACCTACGAATTACTGAAAATGGTTTCATGGTAGCGTGATGCCGGCAAATGGTGTGTTGTCGGTGCGTTGGTGTAGTGCGTATGTCTTTTCGAGGGCGGCCGAGGCATACCTTTGGCGCATTTCTTTTTTTTGTTGTCGGTGTCGCGTGCTTTGGGTTTTCTCATTCTTTGTGGATGTCTACGTTGCATTTATACGTCTGTATAAAAAAAATTATACGTATAAAACATCAATATACGCCGTATTTCCGAATAATACCCGAATACCCGTATAAAACAGTTTTTGATCGAGATATTTTTCGATCGAAAAATATCTCGATCAAAAAAGTCTATATATATACAAACGTCGCCGTATTCGATCGAAAAGCATTCTGGACTTTTTGGGAGTTTGTAGAGCTTGGAGCTTTTGAGAGATTAGCAGATAGCGACAGCCCCTTCGGTTTACAGTGGTTTTCAGGTATATTTTTTTAATTTTCAGTAAATACTAACTTTTTTTTTGTGTTGTGCCAGACTTGTGTGGTGTAGTAGTTTCGACTCTCACCACAAAGTTGGCTTGCAGCTCGTAGGCCACTTCATGGTGTGTAGCCATATGGCTCACTCCAGAGGTGTGTAGAATATAGTCTCCTTTCCCATGGTGTGTAGTCATATGACTCACTCCAGGGAAGGCTTATGATAAATTTAGATTCTCACTCGTATGGTGTAGTAGTATATCTCTCACCATAGAGATGAGTTAGGATTAGAGTTCGACTCGTGGAGTGCAGTAGACATGATGCTCCACCTCTCACTTCAGAGTGGTCTATAAAATTTACAATCTTGAAGTAAATCATTGTTGATTATTCTACATAGAAGCACAAAGATTAACGTTCCTCATTCTAAGAGTGCATTGATGCATACTTTATGCCCTCTTCATCTTAATGTGACTTTAGTTATTTTTGTGCTTCTATTTCTGTAGTAACATCATTGTTCATCAGCAGATGACTTGGTGTTACTCTGAACGTAGATATATACAACAATTGATTTACATTTGAGATTGTTGAGCTGTTTGTTGATGGTTGTGTTGTGCGTTCCACACACTCCATTAGAAATAGCTTATAAAATTTACAATTTTAGATTAAGTTTTTCTGTCATATGTGTTACATAGAAACACAAGCGTTACCACTCGTTATAAGAGTGAAGAGATGCATATTTTCATGCCCTCTTCATCTTAATGTGACATACTGGTTACTCGTGTGTTTCATATTCCAAAAGAACATCATTTTTCATCATTAAATGACTTGGTGTTGTTTTGGACGTAAACACATACGATAGGTAACTTACATCTGCAATTGTTAATTTATCCGCTGATAGTTGTCTTGTGAGTTCCACACACTTTATCAGAGATTAGATTGATAAAAACTATCAATCTATTTCCTTTGCATCACTTGCAAGTAATTGCTTCATGATGGAAACTCGTAGCATTTTCCATGTCTTTGGGGCTTCATCGCTGCCACAAAGCCTAGTCCACCATTGATGAGCAGATTTTTGGAAGTGCATAGCTACATGCTGTAGCTTGGAAGACTCCGTGAAGCCCTTGTCTCCAAAGGCCACATCAAACTATTGGTGGATGAAGGCCAATACTTTGTTGGTGGCACCAAAGGTGCCATCATAGGTGAGAAAAAAAATAGTCTTTCCTCCCTCTTTGAACTTCTTGAGCTTTTGGGACCTTCTCCATGCAGGGTAAGATTTGTGATGTCTTTCCCTTTTGTATTCTTAGGAGAATAGCCATAGATTTTTTTGAAATAGGAGGAAGAAGAAGAAGGAGAAGAGGGTGACCTCTTTCTTGCCCTTTACTTTCTTTTTTTCCTCTCTTCCCTTTTGGAGTGACAAGGAGAAGGACTATGGGTTGACAATTTTCTATTGGGCGGAGTTGGCGACCGTCTAGACCATCACATTTGCGGAGCCACATCTTCATAGGAACTTAGGGATTCATTAATTTCTTGTTCTTTGGATTCCTCCTCTTGTATGGGAGAGAGTATTTTTTTGGGGGTCTCATCAACAGGCCTCCTAAACTCTCGCTTCTCTTGGAGAGGAAGAGAATTCCCATAAGCACAAAGTTGTTGGGTAACTTCCTGTTGCAAAGTAGGGTTCCCCATAGCTTGTTTCTACCTAGTAACAAGGTAATTAAAAAACATGGGGGCATCATCATCATTAGCACCTTCATGTGCAAAATCAAAGTTATCAATGTTCATTCTAATCTCTTGGTTATTTTAGCCATGCTAATTAAACTTATGTATAGATTACTTTGTGCTTTGGTACCCTCAAAAACCTTAGTTTCTACTCTTCTTTACCCTTGAAAATTAGTCCTCAAGCAGCCACACCCATGGTTTAGACACTATTGAAAATAGTCGAGATGGTCTAACATTGATTGGGTGATCATGGTTCCTATTGAGCTTGCTCGTAGCTCAATAATGGTTAAGCCAAAGTCAAGCCTCCAAAGGCTCCATTATAAGACTATAGTTCCCAATGGTGTACCTCTAACTAATTCCTTCTCAAGCAAGATAATAGATCCATGTCCCACTTACGCTATTACAATAAACAGGGCCATCCTTTCATGGACAACTTAAGGACCTCTCTTCTTGAGCAAGAAAAGAGAAACCAAATGCTATCATACCAATGTAATGGAAATGTCCTATGAACTTTGAGAATAGAGAAATTATGAGAATTAAAGGGAGCATTTTTCTAAGACTACTTTGAGAACACAGAGGGTGAACTTATTTAGCAGTAGCAACTTAACCATAATACTTAATTAACTTGGCATGAACAATACTTTTGCAAGAGCGAGAGAGTTTAGAGAACATGACCACAATTGAGGACAAGATTTATGTGGAGCCGTCCCCCCTCCAATAGGATTTTTTATTATAGGTTCTCCCATCAACAGAGACTTGGTGCAATACAATCTTTGTGTTCCTTGTGACCTAGGTGATGCAATGAATATGGAAATCTTCATGCATCATGAGCATAACATAGACTTTGTGAAAAGCATTAACTATCCCCAGCATCAGTCCTCAAGCCCTCAAACACCTTCAAAGGGGGAGAGAGCTAGCGGGGAATGAGGGTAGGGAAGAGGAAGAAGAAACATTCATAGGATAAAGAAATAGTTCCTCACTTATCATCACTCTTCTTGCTAGCATACATAATAACATATTAATGAAGATGGAGAAGATGGAAGCTTATTCATTGAAGCATGGTGCTTAGTTGGATTTGCATTCCATAGCCAAGAGTATTGGTGTAGGCTCTCAACTTCTCTACTAGCTTGGAGAAGGAGATGGAATTCTTGCACTATGGACTTCACACAATGATTTTGTGTGTGTGTGTGTGTGTGTGGGGGGGGGGGGGGGGGGGGGGGGGGAAGTATACCTCCCAAGCTGGCCCCCTTCTTGCATTGGTCGATCAACCCCCTCTTCTAGCACTCTCTGGTACTTGATTGGACCTCCTCAAGCTTGGCCAATCACATGCTTAGTTCATATCAAGAAACAAGGGTAGCCCTGGGACAAATTTCCCCCTTTCCCCTTCCAGAGAGAGGACTTGATAAATACAAAAACAATTAAGTAAATCAACTAAATTATCATTGGACCCCTTGGGAGGCCAACCAATAGTTTTGGGCACACCATGAGGGCAACATGAAGAGGAGCTTGACAAGTGTCCTATTTTCCTTCTTGGTACCAAGCTTGCCTTGTGTGAGGGTGTGTGTGTTCTCTCTCTAGTCCCTACAAAGAGGGCTCTCCCCCTCATGAGTAGAATTTATGTTGACTTTGTGGAACACCTTACCCTCAAGCACCTTAGTCATGGTGCACCTTATCACCTTAGTCATTAAGCACCTTAGTCAACAAGAATGACAAGCACCTCAAGCACCTTAGTCATCAAGGACAACAAGCACCTCAAGCTTGGGCCGGCGGGTTCCCACCTCAAGCACAACCCTAGCTTACCTAAGGTCAAATGAATTTTAACAAAAACCATTGGAGGTCTTTAATGGAGCTAACCCTAAGGTATTTAAGCTCCATTAGCTAGCCTTGCTCTTTGACAGATCATCCCTCATTTGGACCCTTTACCATTGGCCTCGTGTTGAGATAGACCCGTAAGAACATGTTTATATTCTAATCCTTGTTCCCTTCTATTCTCCCATATTAAATGATCAATTTAATATGAGAAAATCATTTGGGCTGGTTAGATATTAGATTTTATGCCAAGTATGGATGAGCATATAAGCTTGTTAATCCAATTGACCTAGAAAGAGATACATACAAGGATACTTCAATCTCTAAATCCTTTAGGTTGAGTGTGAGTGCACATGTGAGCCTTGAGACCAAAACACATTGAGTTGAGACTCAATCTATGGGAAGAATGGGATTGAACAAGTCTCCTGAATATGCTCATGTTTTAGAGACTAAAGATACTAGTCAAGACAATGTACAATGGGTCAGGAGATCTGTATGCACATGTGTCACTATCTAAATAAGTGTTAAGGGTTGAATAAGTACCTAATTTCCATATACAATATGAGGAATTTGGATTAACCTTGAAGGGATATCATTGACTTGGTTCCAACCAACCAATGAACATAGTTGTTTTTTCAAATGTTGAACAACTCTTGGAAGAATTTATAGAGGAGTTCTCTAAAAGGGAGATCAAACACAACACGGTGTCACAAATCTATGCTTTCAAGCTAAAGGAAGCATTGCTTCAATTGAAACAATACCTTGAGAGAGATCCTACATGAGAGCTACCTTTGGAGGAAAGATTGTCAGTTTTCTTTATAAAGGGCTTAAAAAAATTAAACTCTCAAAAAAGATCTACACTTAAAGTATCTATTGGAAAATTGTAAAGCTTATGGTGAGGTTATAGAGAATAAGGAAACTACAACAAGCAATGTCTCCTCGTCTTCTAGTGAAGACAACATGATACGAGTTGCCCAACCTCAACCAATGTCCAATCTAGATAAGCTACAAGAAAAAGTAGCACGACAATCGAGCCTAGACTTGGGACAAAGAAAAAAACGTGAGACAATGAAAATTGAGAAAGCATGACACGTGTGGGAGGGACCATCCTACTCACTACATAATACATAAGAAAAACCAGTACTAATCAAACACACTCAACTAATGCAACCACATGAGAACCAAGCATTGGTGATAACTTCTTTGTGTTATGACAAGCCTAGATACACTTGTGGAATGATCCAGAGAGTAGCTCTTATGTTAGAGATACCTATTCTTTATGAAAAAGTTTAGAATTGAATGCGCAACCATCAGATGTGAGAAATTATTATTCCATGAACAAGAACAAGGATTATGCAACAATTATGCAACAAGTAGGACCATTCTATAAGTGTGGAGGCAATCATTGGGCAAACACAAACTGCCTATTCAAACAAAAACTAAAAACATATCAATGAGGACTCAAAGAAAACTATGGAAATCTAAATGCAACATAATGAAAGCAAAAAGTCTAAAAGAGTGAACTTTCTTAGAAACTGAGTTGCAACAAACCAAAGAGAAACTAGGACAAAAGCAAAAATGCAAGGAACCAACAGAGAAAGAAAAATAATCTAAGATGTCATCAGGAGGATCAATGTCCTAGAGTCATTATAGCATCCCTCACTTCTTGTCCCGGAATATGCACATACTCACCCGGCAGAATGAACTACAATGTAAATTAGACGAAGGGAAAGTGAGAGAAATTCATACACACAAATCATATCGTGTTTTTAATTATTGCAATTTCTAGTTTCATATTTATGGTCGTTTGCTTAACACTTATTTAATGTTTTATGATGCACTATCAATCTATCTTAATGCAAAGTGCAATTCCATTTTCATTCTTCTTTTGAGCAGAGAGGTTGTGCCTTTGTTACTGCAGCACATGTAGCAACAAATGACACTTCTCTCTACTCAAAGAACATTTGCAGGTACAGACATTGGCGTATGTACAGGTGTCTCTACACGTGTCAGTATAGGCGCCTGTACAGTCGTCTGTACAGGCATTGGTACAAATGCCTATACAGGCATCAATATGGGCATTGGTATTAGTGTTGGTATAATCACTTTCTATATCGACACGTATACCGACGATATGAGTCCGACATGTATACAGATGCTCAATCCAAACATTTTAATTTTAGACCACGTTTATTTGCATCGGTACAAACGTTGATTTTTGCACGACGTGTTGTAGTGTAAGTATGTATATACTAGATAGGCCAAAAACAATCTCATTTTCACTTGTCATCTTTGGAGAGAGATCTCTGAGGCCTTTTTTTGTGCACGTTTATGAGCTTCCGCAAAGAGGCAATAAAGTGTCATAAATGTCATGTGAACTTATGTTACTATCTCTAGTACATAACAACAAGGGCTAAACAAAATCTTCCACAAAGACAATATCCCGTGAAACCAAGATACACTTTTTGTGTGGATGATACAACCTGTAACCTTTTCTTTTAGACCTATAACCAAAAAAAATACATTTGACAGCCTATTCATCCAATTTTTTGCGTTGCATTTGTGGTACCAAAGCATATGCCAAATAGCCAAAAACACTCACGTGCTCAATGGAAGGCTTTCTATCATTCCATGCTTCATATGGAGTCACAGACTGCAAAGATTTTGGACACATGTTAAGTACATAAGTGGCACACATGATGGCCTCAAGACAAAATGAATGCGGCAAAGCTTGACTTTTGACCATACAACGTGCCATTTTCATAAGTGACCTATTTTTCCTCTCAGCAACACCATTTTGTTGAGGTGTGTACAGAATGTACATTGGTGGTTTATCCCACGACTAAACAGAAATGCATTAAATTCATGAGACATATACTCCCCCCCGATCTCAATGGAGGGTGCCCATATTTGAAGACATTTTCATACGTAGCTAGAAATTGGTTGAAGCACATAAACACTTTAGACTTAGCTTTAAGCGGATATACCCATGCATGCCTGGAGTAATCATCAATGAAAGTCACAAAGTATATGTAATTGCCCAAGGACGGAGTTTGCATGGGCACAAGTGACAATATTTCCATAAGGGACACACTCAAGAGAGGTGACAAATCACGATGTGAGGTAATGTGCTTTCTAGCACCACTATCAAAATACCACGCATGTGAATCCGTTGCAATTGACATGCCTGCATCATAGACAGCAAGATCATAAGTCAGTCTGCACTAAAATCCCACTCTGCATCTACATCAACATCACAATATCCTTTCAAAGAAGACTCTATAATGGTTGCACTTGTATTGGACCTTGTAGTTGATCCAGTCTCTTTCTTATTAGCCTCTTTTGCCTTCAATTGCGGACATTGCTTGCACAAGTGATCATTAGCTTTACAATAATGGCAATGCATCTTCTTTTTGCCCTTATAACCAGAATTCCCAGACGAAGTGCTGTCAATGGAAGCATTAGTAACATAAGATTTTCTACTCATAGAAGAACCATTAGAAGTGGTTACATTTTTGTTACCACCTTTTCCTTGAGCAACAAAACAATATGTTCAATTGCACGTTGTTTAGCCCTGTTTCTGTTTTTGGAAAGTGACTCTTGCAATAGCAATGTGCACAATGCATCAAACTTGACAACTTCAAGATTTACTTGGGTCATAAGTTTCCAAGTACTAGCAAAAGTATGGTAAGAATCTGGCAAAGCATCAAGAACAGTCTACACAAGGGAACTATCAAAAATGACTTTGCTTGCAGTGTTAAGTATGGAGCTTGATTTACCCCTTATAACTTTTTGTATTAAAAATGCACATTTGTAAGGCCCCCGTTATGAGGAGAAGCCATCGTGCGTGAGGAAAAATCACTCGTCAAAAACCAAAATTTTCACGGCCAGTCTCAAGAAAGCTCGAGACTGGCTTTGCCGAAATATTCCTTTTTGCCATATTATTATGGCCAGACGACGGTCAAAAAGTGGTCAAAAAAAGGTTGATCGGTTTGTCAGTTGGCCGATGGCCGATAGTCAATGGCCCGTGGCTGGTGTTCAAAATTGAATGGCCAATGGTCGGTGGCCGAATTCAAAAGCGGACTTGTCTTCTCAAGGGCGGGCACACATGGGCGGATTGGAGGGTCCAATTTGGACTTGTCAACACAAGGGCGGCTACACACGGCTGCCTCTCATGAGAGAGGGTAGCCCTTTTGGCCTATAAAAGGAGGCCTCTTCTACACACAAAAACAGATTGTGAAGCATTGTGGTGCAGTATTGTGAAGTTGACGTGAGGTGGTGAAAGTGAAGCAAGGGGGGAGCTCCAAAAGGGTATATTCCCTTTGTAACTTACATTGAAGACTGTTGGAATTAGGGTTGCAGAGAAACACACACAGCTTAGAGAAGATGAAGGAAGCTCAAGGCACACAATAGAGAGTGTGTTACTTAGTGTGCAATGGAAAGATAGATAGCCGTAGAGTGATGGGCGTATATAAAATGCACGGGGGAAAAAACCTCCTAAAGAGGGAAAAAATGCCCCAGCGGTCCGAGTGTGTTCACACACATCACTACCACATGTATATGGTAACAAATCCCCCCTGGAATGATGCGATGAACGAGAGCTGGCACGTGAGTAAAGGGAAGTGCCATGCCCTGAGGACAGGATCAGTCCACAAAGAGGAGTAAGCCCAAAGCTTTGCGGAAAGCTTCAAGCTTCTCACGAGACAATGCCTTTGTGAAAAGATCTGCAAGGTTGTCTTGTGTTGGCACATAAGACAAGCTGATCTCTCCTACTGAGAGCCTCTCCCTGACATAGTGGTAATGCACCTCAATGTGCTTTGTGCGAGCATGAAAAATTGGGTTCCTCGCAACTGCCAATGCGCTCTGAGTGTCAGTGTAGATAGTGTTGGCAGTGTCTTGTCCAACACCCAAATCATCCATAAGGCGTCCGAGCCATACACACTTAACCGTAGTTGTGAAGATTGCCATGTACTCAGCCTCACAACTCGAAGTGGCCACAGTAGGTTGCTTCTTGCTCAACCATGATATACATGAACTGCCAAGCATGAAACAAAAACCACTTGTGGACACTCGCGTGTCAAAACAACCAGCCCAATCTAAGTCCGAAAAAGCATGTAAGTCTAGCAGCAATGATCCCCCCTTGGGATAAAACAAGCGAAGATGTAAAGTGCCACTAAGGTAGTGGAAAATCCTCTTGACAGCCTGCCAATGCTTAGACCCTGGGCTATGCATAAATCTGCTGACCTGTGAGACTGCAAACTGAATATCCGGCCTCGTGTTGCATACATAAATGAGGCAGCCAACAGCAGTTTGGTAAAGAGTGACATCAGCAGGATCACCAGCATCATGTAGACTCAACTTCAAACCTGTTTCCATGGAAGTGGCAATAGGTTTGCAATCCTCAAGTCCAAACTTACATAGCAATGTCTCTATGTAACTTTTTTGACACAAGGCAATACCACCATCACACTGCTTAAACTGTATACCCAAATAATGATGCAATAGCCCCAAATCTTTCATCTTGAAAGTAGCATTCAAATCAGCCTTAAATTCAGCAATATGTCTCTCATTTGGTCCAGTGATCAGCAAATCATCAACATAAAGAACCACAATGAGAAGTACATTACCCTCACGCTTTACATACAATGTGCTTTTTGTTGGACTATTACGAAAGCCTTGTTTGACCAAATGAGTGTCAGTTTTCTCATACCAAGCACGAGGAGATTGCTTCAACCCATACAAAGCCTTGTTACATTCGCACACTTTGTCCTCTTGTCCTTTTATGACAAAACCGCGAGGCTGCGTTACATAAACTTCCTCAAATATGTCACCATTCAAGAAGGCAGTAACAATGTCTGATTGATGTACATCCCAACCAAAATGAGCTGCCAATGCACATAGAAAACGCACAGTAGTCATACGACAAGTAGGAGCAAAATTCTCTTCATAATCTATGCCTTTTTGATGTGCATAACCCTTTACAACAAGTCGAGCCTTATGGCGATCGATCTCACCATCCGGCTTGCGTTTCAACTTGTAAACCCACTTCGTACCAATGGCCTTTTTGCCAGGAGGCAAATGACATAAAGTCCATGTGTCATTTTCTATAAGTGCATCATATTCTGATTGCATGGCAGCCATCCAATTTTCTGAATTTTTTGCTTCATCAAAAGTCAGAGGCTCCTCAACATCATGTAAGCTAGACATAGCCAAAGCATAACAATCTGATGCATAAGATGTATGGCGAGAGCCTGAATGAGTACGACTAGACAAAGGTGCATCCAATTTACTGTCACGCAAGGTGTGCACCAACCATTTTGGCATACCTCTAGCCTGCTCATTTTCAACC
Source organism: Adiantum capillus-veneris (assembly GCF_014529385.1). Classification (NCBI taxonomy): domain Eukaryota; kingdom Viridiplantae; phylum Streptophyta; class Polypodiopsida; order Polypodiales; family Pteridaceae; genus Adiantum; species Adiantum capillus-veneris. Next base: position 43,923,962 of record NC_140953.1, read on the forward strand.
CTTTCCTCATCAAGTACATCATGTACATCTACATCAGTAATAGGCTGATCTAGAACATTTTCAGAAATCCCCATAGGCTGTACATTTGCCTCATTGGAACTTACATTCGTATTTCCACCACTGAAAAGAGGCAAAAAAGTGTCATAAATGTTTTGTGAGCTTACATTACTATCTCTAGTACATGGCAGCAAGGGCTGAACAGAATCTTCCACAAACACTACATCCCGAGAAACCAGAATACGTTTTGTTTGCGGATGATACAACCTGTAACCTTTGTTTTCAGCACTATAACCAACAAAAATACATTTGACAGCCTTATCATCCAATTTTCTGCGCTGCACTTGTGGCACCAAAGCATATGCCAAATAGCCAAAAACACGCATGTGCTCAATAGAAGGTTTTCTATCATGCCATGCTTCATATGGACTAATAGACTGCAAAGCTTTCGTAGGACACCTGTTAAGTACATAAGTGGCACACATAATGGCCTCAAGCCAAAAAGAATGCGGCAAAGCTTTACTTTTGACCATACATCGTGCCATTTCCATTAGTGACCTGTTTTTTCTCTTAGCAACACCATTTTGCTGAGGTGTATAAGGCACTGTACATTGGTGTTTTATCCCACGACTAGCCAGAAATGCATTAAATTCATGAGACATATACTCCCCCCCTCGATCGGAACGGAGGGTGCCCATAGTACATTTCGAGACATTTTCAGCCATAGCCAGAAATTGTTGAAGCACATAAAAACTTCCGACTTCGCTTTAAGCGGAAATACCCATGCATGCCTGGAGTAATCATCTATGAAAGTCACGAAGTACAGGTAATTGCCCAAGGACGGAGTTTGCATGGGCCCACAAACATCACTATGCACAAGCTGCAACCTACATGTGGCCCTAACTGAACCATCCTTTGGAAATTTAGAACGCTACATCTTACCCAAAATATAGCCTTCACAAACATGTTTGACAGGTGCTTCAAGAGGCGGCAAAGAAGCAACCTTATCAGATTTCTGCAAATGCAGCAAACTGGAAAAATTCAGATGACCAAAACGTGCATGCCAAAGTTTTGCATCTGAAATAGCCCTTGAATCTGCAACAGCATTTGCAAAATTTTGTCCACACTTGTCATACAAAATGAGCATATACAGCCCACGGCACAAAAGCCAGATGCAACAATTTCATCACCAAAACTGAGATCATGAACTGTACATTTGTCATCCACAAATTTGACTACAAGTCCAAGTCTAGCAAGTGCGGATACAGACAAGAGATTCTTCTTGATCCCAGGTACATAAAGTGCATCAACAAGTGTGAAAGAACTGCCAGTAGCAGCAGTAAGCACAATCTTTCCAACTCCCTGAACTGGATAAGAGGCATTGTTGGCACAAGTGACTGAATTCCCATGAGGGACAGACTCGAGAGAGGTAAACAATTCACGATGTGAGGTAATGTGCTTTGTAGCACCACTGTTGAAATACCACACATGTGAATCTGCAGCAACTGACAAGCATTCATCTTGGACAGCAGGATTGTAAGTGCACTCTACTCTAAACGTCCATTCTGCATCAACATCAGCAACACAATCTCCTTTCACAGAAGACTCAACAATGGCTCTATTTGTAGTGGAACCAACATTTGCAGTGGAACCACCCTCTTTCTTCTTAGCCTCTTTGGCCTTCAACTTAGGACACGACTTGATCAAGTGATCATTGGCTTTACAATAATGGCAACGCATCTTCTTTTTTCCCTTATCACCAGAATTGCCAGACGAAGTGCTTCCAGCAGAAGCATTAGGAACAAAAAATTTTGCCGCTCGCAGCAGAACCATAAGAAGTGGCTGCATTACTGTTACCACCCTTTCTTTGAGAAGAAATAAAAGCCTGTTCAACTACACGCTGCCTAGTCCTGTTTTTTATGGAAAGTGACTCTTGCAACAGCAATGTGCATAATGCATCAAACTTGACAACTTCAAGATTTCCTTGGGTCATAAGTCTCCAAGTACTAGCAAAAGTCTGGTAGGAATCTGGTAAGGCATCAAGAACAGTCTGCACAAGGGAACTATCTGAAATGACTTCACCTGCAGAAATAAGCTGCTCATTGATATCCTTGACACTAGCAAGGAAAGTGTCCATATCATCTTTCTCATGCATAATCTTCGACTCCAGCTCTTTACGCAGCAAAGCAATTTTAGCCTCATTGCGGCTTGCATAAAGACCTACTAAAATATCCCAAGCCTATTTTGCAGATTTTGTTGAACGGGTGTGAGGAACAATGGTGCGCTTCACAAACAACGCAATCAATGCATGAGCCTGTGCATCCTTAACATCCCAACGAGCTTGTTCTGCCATAGGCAAAACAACTCTAACAGCTCCAATCCTTGCAGCAAGGCCTGCAACATCCTCAACATCGCCTACATCCTCAGAACCAGGACGTACATCAATGCCCTGCACAATGTTCCAGACACCGTTTGACACAAGAACATGTTGCATCATATAAGCCCACATAGGGTAGTTGTTCCCATCCAACCTGTCCTCAGCAACAAACATCTTGAACACATCTGTGTTGTTGTTGTCAGGCATGGTAAATGCTACACCTGATGTGAAAACTGCCCGAAAATAGGAGAAACGGAGCGGGAACAACCTGTGCTATATAGCACAAACCGTAGAAGACTATAAGGCACCTGTTATGCAGAAAACGGAACTGACAGAAATTCTGCACAAAATGACGAAATAGCCCGTGCAGTACTGCCTGTAGTGGAAACGGAGGCCGAAATGAGCCCAAATCAAAAATCTGAGCAGACGAGTGCTGGAACGAACGCTCGCCAAAGCTCACTGAAATCGGAGAAAGTGAGAAGGCATGTGCTGGAGCAGCTGGCGACTAAGCCCGGGAGGACGTGACCTGCTTTGATACCAATTGTTGGAATTAGGGTTGCAGAGAAACACACACAGCTTGGAGAAGACGAAGGAAGCTCAAGGCACACAATAGAGAGTGTGTTACTTAGTGTGCAATGGAAAGATATATAGCCGTAGAGTGATGGGCGTATATACAATGCACGGGGGAAAAAACCTCCTAAAGAGGGAAAAAATGCCCCGACGGTCCTAGTGTGTTCACACACATCACTACCACATGTATATGGTAACAAAGACTATCTCTACCAGAAGGACCTTTACTTGCCACTAGGCAGTCTTGCAAAGAAGCTTGCAATGATGGTAGATGAAGCATGGATTGTCCTTGACCGAAAGGGACTGGGTAAAATTTGGTTAATCTTGGGCTCAACGGTGGCCTTCAAAGTTTTGAAGATGAAGACCATGGAGGATTTTATGAAGTTAGTTGACAGCCTCTATGCCAAACCATCGGCATCTAATAAGGTATTTCTCATGAAGCGCTTGTTCAATCTAAAGATGACAGAGAATGGTTCAATTGCAAAACACCTAAATGACTTTAACACCAACATAAGTCAACTTCAATCGGTGAAAATCAATTTCAATGATCAAATACTATCATCTCTACAGGATAGTTGGGACAGCCTTGTGATTGTTGTAAGTAATTCTATCTCTGGCACAAATACTCTTAAGTTTGATGATGTTGTGGGTGTTCTCCTAAGCGAGGAAATGTGAAGGAGAAGCACATGAGAATCATCAAGTGTTGCACTGTTAGTGGAAACAAGTGGAAGGCCTAAGAAGAGGTTCAAAAGCCAAAAGGGTCGTGATCGCTCAAGGTGGAGCAAGTCCCGTACACAGTCAGTTCTTGAATGTTGGAATTGCAACAAGAAGGGCCACGTCAAGAAGGATTGTTGGTCCAAGAAGAAGAAGGAATCAAAGTCTCAAGACAGCAAGCCAACATCGAAGGCCAATGTGGCAAGTAAAGTAGAGCGAGATTCTCTAATTCTCTCATTAGAGAATGTCTCTAATTATTGGATAGAAGATTCTAGGGCTTCATTCCATGCGACACCACACAAGCAACATTTCCAAGATTACACCAAAGGTGATTTTGGGTATGTATACTTGGGAGATGATGAAGCTTGTGAAATTTTTGGCACAGTGGATACTTAGGTAGCTGAAAGGGACAACAACAAATGCTTTGCATTTTGGAGGAACTGATATTTTTCTTCAAGGATATGCTAATGCAGATATGACACGTGACTTGGGTCTGAGGCCGTGAGGGAATTGATGTTGTGGTTTATAAGTGTTTTGTCTAGTGCTTGAAACTTCCATCTTCATTGCACTAGCTAGTTATTAAAGGAACACAAAGAATTGTATTGTAAAATGTCTCCCTTGATGGGGGAAACCTATAATACAAAGCCTTTTGGAGGGGGGACCGGCTGCATGAAAATCTGGTCCTCAATTGTTGTCATAGCTTAATTTCTCTCTCTTTTGAAGTATTGTTCATGCTTAACTAACTAGGTGTTATGCTTTTTGTTGCTCTCTCTTACCCAAGCACTCTTGCTATGCTCATTAAGAATCTATTCTAATGAAATGCTCAATATGTTCATGCTATTTTCCGCTACACACAAGTTACTAGGCCATTAAAAGTTACACCCCTTATGAGGAGAAGCCATTGTGCATGGAGAAAAATCACTCGACGGAAACCAAAATTTTCACGGCCAGTCTCGAGCTAGGTTCGCCAAAATATTATAGCCGGACGGTGACCGCAAAGTAGTCGGAAAACGACCGATCGGTTGGCCGGTGGCCGGTGGTCGAACATCAATGGCCCGTGGGGCCGATGGCCGAATTCAATGGCCAATGGCCAATTTCAAAAGCGGACTTGTCTTCTTAAGGGTGGCCACACATGGGCAGATTGGAGGGTCCAATTTGGACTTGTCAACACAGGGCGGCTACACATGGGTGCCTCTCATGAGAGAGGGCAGCCCTTTTGGCCTATAAAAGGAGGCCTCTTCTACACACAAAAACAGATTGTAAAGCATTGTGGTGCATTGTGAATTTGATGTGAGGTGGTGAGAGTGAAGCAAGGCGGGAGCTCCAAAATGGTATAATCCCTTTGTAACTTACTTCTTGTTTGAAGTACTAAAGCCATTGAGTGGCTGCTTTCTAGTGGATGTAGCCCACATTGGATGAAACACGTATATCGTGTGATCTCTCTCTCTCTCTCTCTCTCTCTCTCTCTCTCTCTCTCTACTTTATAATCTCTCGTGTGTGAAAATTATCTCTCTCCATTAAGTAACCTACTCAATTATCTACTTAGCTATGTCATATTTCCTAACATGCAGAACCAAGTTGCTCATTGATATCCTTGACACCAGTAAGGAAAGTTTTCATCTCATCTTCCTCATGCATAATCTTTGACTCTAGCTCTTTACGCAGTAATGCAATTTTAGCCTCATTGTGACTTGCATAAAGACTAGCCAAATATCCCAAGCCTGTTTTACGAATTTTGTTGAACGAATATGAGTATTAATAGTGTGCTTCATAGAAAATGCAATCAATGCATGAGCCTGTGTATCTTTTACATCCCAATGAGCTTGATCAGTTGTAGGTAAAGTAGCTCTGGCAGTAGTAATCCTGCCACCAAAACTTGCAGCATCCTCAACATCGCCTACATCCTCACAACAAGGACGTACATCAATGCCCTACACAATATTCCAAACTCCCTTTGGCACAAGAACATGTTGGGTAATTGTCCTCATCCAATCTATCCTCAGCAGCAAACATCTTGAACACATCTATGTTGTTGTCATCCATGGCAAATGTTGCACCTGATGTGAAAACTACCCGAAAAGAGGAGAAATGAAGCAAGAACAACACAGCACAAATGTAGAAGATTGTAAGGACCTCTTATGCAAAAAATGGCACTAACAAATATTCTGCACAAAATGACGAAATAGCCATGCCGTATTGCATGTCACTAGAAACAACGGTCGAAATGAGCCCGAATAAAAAATTTGACTAGACCAAGCTCGCCCAAAGTAATTTTTGACCTGCTGCTGACGCTCGCCAAAGCTCAGAAAATTTGAGAAAATGAGCAAGCGTGCTGCAGCTGCTGGTGACTAAGCCCGGGAGGACGTAACTTTCTCTAATACCAGTTGTTGGAATTAGGGCTGCAGGAAAACACACACAGCTTGGAGAAGACGAATAAAACTCAAAGCACACAACAGAGAGTACATTACTTAGTGTGCAATGGAAAGATAGATAGCCCTAGAGTTGTTAAGTATGGAGCCTGATTTATCCCTTGTTATTTTGTATTAAAAAACGTATATTTGTAAGGCCCCCGTTATGAGGAGAAGCCATCGTGCGTGAACAAAAATCACTCATCGATGAAAAACCAAAATTTTCCTAGCCAGTCTTGAGCTTTGCTCAATACTAGCTTTGCCAAATATTATGGCCGGACGACGGGCGAAAAGTGGTCAAAAAATGGACGGTCGCGGTTGGCCGATTGGTCGATTGCCGATAGTCGATGGCCGTTAGCCAGTGGTCGAAAGTCAATGGCCGATGGCCAATTTCAAGGTGGACTTGTCTTCTCAAGGGCGGCTACACATGGGCGCATTGGAGAGTCCAACTTGGACTTGTCTACACAAGGGCGGCTACACATGGCTGCCTCTCATGAGAGAGGCCATCCCTTTTGTCCTATAAAAGGAGGCCTTTTCTACACACAAAACAAATCATTGTGTAGCATTGTGATGCATTGTGAAGTGGATGCAACAAGGTGTGTGAGAGGTGGTGAGAGTGAAGCAAGGCGGGAGCTCCATTAAGGGTATCCCTTTGTAACCTACTTCTTATTTGATGTACTAAAGCCAATGAGTGGCTGCTTTCCCGTGGATGTAGCCCAAATTGGGTGAACCACGTATATCATGTGTGCTCTCTCTCTCTCTACTCTATAATCTCTCGTGTGTGAAAATTTTTCTCTCTCCATTAAGTAAGCTACTCTACTATCTACTTAGCTACATCCTATTTCCTAACAAGAGTGATGCACATATATACAACGCACAGGGGGAAAAAACCTCCTAGTGAAGGAAAAAATGCCCCGGTGGTCCTAAGTGTGTTCACACACATCACTACCACATGTATATGGTAATAGGTACTACCAATAGAAGCATCAAGAATAGGTGATTTCCCACTTGAACCATGAGAAGTGGCTACATTGCTCTTACTACCTTTTTTGAGCAGCAATAAAAGCCTCTTCAATTACATGTTTTTTAGCCATGTTCTTTCTTGAAAGTGACTCTTGCAATAGCAACGTGCATAATGCATCAAACTTAACAACATCAAGATTTCCTTGGGTCATTATTCTCCAAGTACCAGCAAAAGTCTGGTAAGAATCTGGCAAAGCATCAAGAACAGTCTACACAAGGGAACTATTAGAAATGACTTCACCACAAAAATGAGCTACTCATTAATATCCTTGATACCATAAAGGAAATTTTCCATGTCATCTTCCTCAAGCATAATCTTCGACTCCAACTCTTTATACACATCGATGCAATTTTAGCCCCATTATGACTTGCATAAAGACCATCCAGAATATCCCAAGCCTGATTAGCTGGTTTTGTTGAGTGAATGTGAGGAGTAATAGTACGCTTCACAAACAACACAATCAATGCATGAGCCTGTGTATCTCTAACATCACAACAAGCATGCTCAATCGTAGGAAAAACAACTCTAGCTGCATCAATCATGTCACCAAAACGTCCAACATCCTCAACAACGTTTGTATCCACAGAATCCATACGTACCGATGGGAATGGGATCGTGCTAGCTAAGGTAGGTGATAGAGAAACATAGTGCAAGTGTGTGAGTGTGTGTAAGCAAGATTATCACTCAAGTGAATTAAGTTCCAAGATAGATTAGCTTGGACTCATAAATACAATCTTGAGTATTGACTTATCTTAGCACAAGCTCCCCACAGACAAGCATATAGTGCAAACTTGAACTGTGTTGTTTATTCATGAAAGTGAGCTTTAAGTAGCTCTACAGCTTGACTCCTTTACATGTGGGACTATTCCACCTTTTCCCTCATTCACTTAGAGTCTAGGACAAAACCCATCTTACAATTCTCCACTTGGGATTTGGACTAGGACAGATACATTGAAGATGCATTATCCACTAAGGATGACAAAATGGTATCCACAGAGGATGGCAAAATCCACACAGGATGACAAAATCCACATAGGGTGGTAAATCCACACAAGAAAATAAAAGTCCTCCCCTACAAGTAGAGAGGCTGCAATCTTCAAAACTTGTCGTATAGAAGACAAGGTTATTATCGCCTTCGTCTTATTCTTTGTCCTCTACCATGTGAGCTAATTCTCTGATTGGTCTCTTCCCTTTGTAGCTTCTGATGTTGCTGCTACTACTGCTGCTTTCTCCATTGCTACTGCCTCCATTTGAGTAGCATCAAGAAGGAGGGTGTCCCTTCTTACCACATTTGTTGCAAGGTTTGTTTGTGTAGCAATATTTCACTACGTGTCCCATTCTTCCACATTCGTAGAACTTTCTTCCAATTGATGATGTCGATGGTGTCCCTTGAGGATGATGTGAAAAAAGCCCCTCCTGATGATGTTAATGAGTCTTTTTGCTTTCTTCCTTCTGCTTGAATTGAGTTGATGACATCTTGGAAAGGTGGAGCCGGTTCTTTCTCTTCAAGAATGGTGACTGGGTGATCATAAGAGGGTGGAAGTGCACTCAAAATCACAGGCACTTTGTGGTACTTTGCACTAGATATAAGTGCGCTGCGTGATAATGCTCTTAAGCCTATTTACTAGGCTAGCAATGTCCTCCCCTTCAATCATAGTAAGCTTGTAAAGTTGTCTCTTGTGACTAACCTTACTTCTTCTAGCCCTGGCTCCACAATTACTTTCTAGGACATGCCAAGCTTCATGTTCATGCTTACATTCGTCTATGACATGAACATAGTTGTCATGCAAGGAAGTGATGATAATTCCTAATGCTTGTTCGTCCTTGGCCAATCGTCCTTGGCCAAATTTTGTGCACTTGCTATGAGTATAGATGCCCTAGTGTGCACTCCATCGATTTCGGCTTGTTGTTCTAAGGCAGTGCTCATAATAGACCATAAGCATTTTTTCATGAGGTATCCCCGTAGCTTTGTTTGTCAGGTGTGAAACCCTTCCCCGTTGTACTTTTCTATTCCCTTCTCCCCCATTCGTGCTAATAGGGGGGTCGTAGCTTAGGAGACTGTGAGGGCTTTCCCATATGGTGCCTCAAGCTGGGCTTACCCTACATTTGGTCCTCATCTCCAACTATGTCTTCATCTATTACTCCATCTCTTGTAAGTCTGACTTGGTTGATGTCCACATTCCAGAATGCACATTGCATGTGAAGAATATGCCATGAAGTGAGGATCTTAGAGATAAGTGATGTAATCGATCCATGCATGAATATGTATTCTTTTCCATACAAATCACTCGCCCTCTGACTATCAGGTAGGGATTCTTCTTCCCAATCTTCTTCATCCTCTCTTCTTCTCCTTCTATTCCTCGTAAGCGAGTTGCATGAAGAATGCCCGAGCATAACTTTGCATGGCATTGAAATATTTCTAAAGTAGCAATAAACTCCATTGGTGGCTTGTTAGGCACACAAACACCACATTTTCCATGGTACACACCCCGTCAGTGGAGTGATGCTCCTCAAAACGCAAGACCAACTCCCTTGCACCAACTACTCGTCCTTCCTTGCCTGAATCTTGCTTTGCTAGCTTAAAAAAGGCATGAACGACATCTGAGAGAGAGAGAGAGAGAGAGAGAGAGAGAGAGAGAGAGATCCCTCCAAGGAGCTGCGGTAATATGTAAGGTTGGTGGCAATGAAATGGGTAACCTTGGATCCAGATAAGTTGGGAGACATTGAGAGTTTTGACTTGACTCTAACCTGCATGGAACATCTATCACTTATGTTGCTTTTTCTTCATCTTCTTCTTTCTCTCTCCTCTAGCTATCTATTGACATTAGGGATTTTCCCTTTCTTCTTGCGTGTGTGTGCTTAAGATCTTATATTGTGTAGTGGTTCGTGATATGTGAGGTGGGTTGCTTAATATATAGATGCTCTCTCTCTCTCTCTCTCTCTCTCTCTCTCTCTCTCTCTCTCTCTCTCTCTCTCTCTCTCTCACACACACACACACACACACACACACACACACACACACACATTCTATAGGACTGCGCGTGAGTGTGCTACCCCACACCTCCAAGAGCTTTTAGCATGCAGTGGTTCATGATATGTGATGTGGACTGTTTAATAGATAGATGTCATCTCTCTCTGTCTCCCTCTCTCTCCCAGGGTCATGAACTTCTCTTTTTCTCCTCCAACCCCAACATGACGATGTGTGATAGTGCTCTCTGCTTGAGCATTTATTTAAGCAAAATAAAGAAGTAACAGATGTAGGTGTAGTTTAGAACTTTACATTTCAGTTTGACATAAGTTTCTATAAGTAGTAATATTGATATAGTATAAATATAAATATTATAAATATTGGTAGACTACAAAGTTTTTGACTTTATATTGCCAGAAACAACTCACAAGTCTTTTCACTTTTTACAATCGTACTACTTACCTTTCACTTTTGCATTTCAATTAAACATGAAATCAACCAATCTATGACATGTGGTTTAAGCTCCATTATATATACAATATGGGTAAGATACTTAAAAGATAGATCTATATTAGGTCTACAAAAGTTGGGATAATCCATCCAAAAATGATACAAGGATTTATAGAGATTTTTTAAAATTTGAGGGATATTTTAGGATTTTGACAAATTTTAGTATGTTTGCACGATTTTGACGAGTGTGCAAATAGGTGGAATCACTTGAGATCCAAGCGAAGGTTGAAGAAATATTGAGGGATGTGAAACAACGTAGGGGATGAAAGGGAGAAGCTGACAAGAGCTCCAAGCACGGTAGGTACCTGGCAGGACCACGAAATGTGTGTCAACAGGGGGACGCATTGGCAATAGGAGGCTGCAAGTCAGAGCGTGCCTTGATTTTAAACTTTTTTAAGTTGATGGACACGAGATGGATCAAAGACGGAACTTGCCAGGATGGCCTAAGTCAATTTTTCTCAAATTGTTGTCTTACAGCTAGCGTGGGTTCCATTTCTCTATTCTACTTCTCATTTTCCAAGGCAACTACAGCCTTCGGCCTGAGAGAGAAAAAATCTAGCCAGATTTTGTTTAGTAGAATGAGTAGTAGCCAGTATGTTTGTTTAGCTAATTTGACTAATCTAGGAAAAGGCCAATTTGTATAGAATGTCAATGAGATTCAGTTTAGGGTTATTTTGGTAATTTTTTGTTTTGAGGAAATGGGCCGACCCCGTCGAGAAGCGGCCATATTGGAGGACCCCTAGGGAGATGAGGAATGGAGTGCAGGCTTCGTCATCAAAATGGAGTAGCAGCTAGCTACCCCTGTTCTTGCTCAAGGAGGCTCTTGCCTCAGCACAAAAGCATGAACCCACACAACTTTACATCAATCAAATGAAGAGCCCTCTTGTGGGGCATCACATAATTGCACGTCGGGGAGAGAGAGAGAGAGCAGTGTGTAGCGTGCAGGGCATCACTCCTAGCACCACACTGTACATGGGAGGGAAAGAAAGCACCGCACTTGCAATGAAGAGTCTAAGGCCTCAGCGGCCGCAGACCATCATCAGGAAGAAGTTTCTCATCTCGATCATCATCATCATCACTACGAAAAATCAGCAGAGGACAGTATGCGCAAGAGAAATCCCAAGCTCATTCAAATGATGTAGGCTTCTTGTCGATGTGATGTCTAGCTAGCTGACTCTTGTGTCAGCTATATATATATATATATATATATATATATATATATATATATATATATATATATATATATATATATATATAGTGGTAGCTACATGATCTACCAAAGGTAGCTACCACCCTATCATTGGTAGCCAACACTATGTGATCAAGATTGATCTATCTATCATGGTCATTATTAATACAAACCATACAAGAAGCTACTCTTTACACGGTTCCCTTGATAACAACAAATAGAAGATAATCTCTAACTCAATGCTACAAAAACAAGTTAGTATGAATACCATAGTCCATGCTTTTAGATGCATCACAATTGCTTCAGGGCACCGATGGTGGTTTGCTTTGTGATTGAAGTCCTTGGAAATTGGATCCGTATTTCCAAGCATCACTTTACGATGATGGTTTGCTGGTTTGCTTTGTGATTGAACTCCTTGGAAATTGGATCCTTATTTCCAAGCAAAGTGATGCTTGGAAATACGGATCCAATTTCCAAAGAGTTCAATCACAAAGCAAACCATCATCGGTGCCCTTAAGCAATTGTGATGCATCTAAAAGCATGGACTATGGTATTCATACTAACTCGTTTTTGTAGCATTGAGTTAGAGATTATCTTCTATCTGTTGTTGTCAAGGGAACGGTGTTAACTGTAGCTTCTTGTATGGTATGTATTAATAATGACCATGATAGATAGATCAATCTTGATCACATAGTGTTGGCTACCAATGATAGGGTGGTAGCTACCTTTGGTAGATCATGTAGCTACCACTATATATATATATATATATATATATATATGAGATAGATTTCGAGCGCTAGTGCCTACGTCACACTAGCGAGCACTCTTCAAAAACATTGCTTGTGTCACACATGAGCGGCTCCCATTCATGACATGGCAAGCTTGAGGCGAGCGCCCATTTTTGGTGGAAAAAAGATGTCCGAGCCTCGTCACTATATGGCATGGCTCTGGCTCAAAGGGGATCTAGGGCCCAAATTTGGAGTGGTGAGGCGACCTTAATCTCAACCGTTGGATCATGCAATGAACCGGGGGTGAACTAGGGGTGGGTGAACTAGGGATGGGTAAACTGGGTTGAACTAAGGGCAAATAAACTAGGATGTGATCATGTGCCATGCCAACATGGACAGCGACGCGCGCTAGCGTGGTGGTAGGACATTCATGTGACACCTGAAACCACACTTCGCGAGACTGGTGAACTAGAGGCGCCATTTTTGCCCTAAGTTCACCCCACCCCTAGTTCACCGAGTCAACGGACGGCTGAGATTGCATTGCGATTTCCTCTTCTCTTTCTCAACATAGATCCCCCTTGGCTGGAATAGATCCCCCCTGGTTGGAACTGTGCCATATAGTGACGAGGATGTCCGAGCACCCGGTCAGACTAGATGGACGGAAGAAGAATCCAACGCTGCAGGAACCTGATAAACCAGAGCTTCCAAAATGCTTCTTGACCGCGTGTAGGCAGAGTGGGGGGGGGGGGGGGGTCGCCCAACTGTGAGGAGTTGTTGTCCATGACATGGCACACCAGCAGAGCACAGAGGGAGGCGTCCTCCCGACGTGTGCGAGGGGAAAGCTATGGCAGCTGCTTGGATTGGTCCAACAAAGCATCACAGAAAGGCGTTCGGAAGCGTCTGACATGGGCCTAAGTATCGGAGGGCCTCAGCTGTGCCACGTTGCCGAAATTTATGGCTCTGTCTCTGTCTCTGTCTGTCTCTCTCTCTCTCACACACACAAATTATTATTTACTTAGGCTTGCGTTCAGACGAGCGCAGATTCTCCCATATCGAAGTGCCTTCCGCTCCTTCTGTTCACACAAGGCGTTAGCAATATTGCTTTGCAAAGTTAAGGCGCAAAACAATCTCAACGAGCAACGATTGCGCAATGCCTACGTGTGTGGTTGTGAACCTGTAGTGTTGCAACCAACAATGGTTGCCCGTCTTTTGCGCTGAAAAGGAGAGCTCTTCCGAGGAGGAGGGCCCCGGGGTGGGGGCGAGGGAGGCTCACTTTGCATGCATGTTCCTTTTAACTCTTCCACCGACCGTCTGAACTAGTCTTATTAAACATTCGTTTCTACATGCCATCTTAAATACCCCAGCATTTTTTATGTGTGTGTGTGCGCGTGTGTGCGCCACTTGCACAGACAAAGAAATGTGCGCAAAAGCAAAGAGAATGGGTTTTGGATTTTTTAATCTCAAGATTTAATATTGAAGAACAAACAACGAATTGAATCGAAGGTATCCACTTAAAACCATCATTTCCTCATCTCCAAAGCTTAAAATGCATAACAAAACATTAAAGCATTTGAAATTGGCAAGCCAAAAAGCTTCTAACTTCCCAACACTAGGTAGATAGTTGTCCTTTGTTGGCACACATTCAAGGCTAAACTTGCTTGTGCATGGATTTCAGCATAAAAGATTGCCTTAATGTGCCAAATTCAATTTGTTTTAAAACATTGAAAGGAAGAGCAATGTCCCTACATGCTGCCTTTGTTGCCATTGTCGCAATGCTGGTCTTGGACCAGCTTGGACCATAAATCTCACACGATCTTAGTAAGAGACACTAGACTTCCTTCAAGATGCAAAAGTATCAGCATCAAGCCTGCCAAATAAACCAAAGGGTTAAGGTAGCTACTGCTTCTGCAATAGAAATTTCTTCATCAACACTTCGCTCGCTTGAAAGGAGACAGCTACAAAGAGCTTCAATGTCACTTGTAAAAGGATGTGTTCAAGTCTCACTGCTGACCACTCCAGAAAAGAAAGCCAACGGCTGAGGACGAATCCTCCAAGGTGTAAGTTACAGTTCCAAAAGGGACATACCTTTCACCGAAATGGATTTGGTGTCTCGGTTATATGAGCTTGAATGTGAATCTCTCAAGGAAGATCTGATGCCACCTTGGCAAGTGCACACACCAATCCTGTTATTGGAAAATCAGCCTACATGGAGGAAGAACTGGCTTGAGAAAGGATACACTCCTAAAAAGTCCTTACCTTTAACTCCAGCAACCCATGGATCCAAGACACTAACAGGGGTCAAGTTGAGAATATTATGTTACACTGTGGCATCTTGCTATGTTGCATTTCATGCTAAAAGGCTCCCGCAGGCACATTTACTCACAGAAAAGTGCAAAATGGGCCGACATTCTTTATTCAGACAAGCATTGCTGATATTTGAGTGGAAGGTCTGCTCATGACGCATAGTTACCTCTATCCATTTGATTTGATCATCTTGCCACTCTTTATCCACAAACCTTGCTTAACATGGGTGTATGCATATACATTTAAGCCTCAGCTTATCACCAAACTAATGTGAAATAAGTCGTCCATCACAGTGTTGGCCTCGAGGTGTTTCACCTTCACCAAACTTGACATGTAGCACTGGAATCCACTCAAAACATTTCAGAAAAGAAATTTTGATCTGATTGATTCTACGTACCTTTCTATAAATTATTACTTGCGGTCTCTTTTTCAGCTTATGTGGAGCCTGGGACAGTCACTTTATCACATGCTTTCCAGAGATTATTAATAATACCCCGACATATATAGTGAGTCTATTAAAAAAAAAAACCACCCCCTATTATCGTATACATAAAAGTGCACATTTTTGCATATTAATAATCCTCTCCTGTTAACTCACGTGATATGATACACATTTTAAAAAGTGACCACCTTGGGATTTGGACCTTAAAACCCCCAATACTTTTGAGTATGAGCAATTGTCTTCTTCATTATAAAACCATGGATACAACAACATGCCACTTCTAGTGGTGCATAGCAAATCACCCTTCCATTCTAATGTTCGCCTCAAATGAGCACAAAGTAAAATGTACGCATCCAAAGAACCAGTTACATGTAAGCGCCTCCATGTCCTCGGCTTTTCGGACACAATTATAAGCTTGACACAGTGCCAGCTCAATTAAGTTGGTTGCTTGAAACATGACGTTGAGCTACAAAAAAGCTTTTCCTTTGAAGACGGGCTCGGCTGGTCCAGTCATATAGACATGATTGTTTTTTCTCCATTCAATCTCAAGGGGACCACCAGGAAGATCCACAGTGCATTTCTGACAACAAGAGAATAATTAGCGTAAAATAGAAATCCAAAGGTAGCAACAGCTAAACTAAGATATAGGATTATCAACAAGTGCATCATCAGAAGCCAGAACCAAAAATCAGGAGGCATTGCATAAGAGCTTCCAACTACCTTCTCAATGTGCGCTTCCAACACTCCCGCAACGACTACCGCGCACGCTCCAGTCCCACAGGCAAGTGTTGCTCCTGTTGTTAAGATCACAAAACATAACAAATGTTAGAAAATCCCAAATCAATATCCAAAAATCCAGTTTATTAAATGAGCAGGTAGGTTGAAGACTTGATGATGAGCAACACCCCTATTATCTCCTATTGCCACATTCACAACATCACTTTCTTAAAACCAACCTGTTGACCACTTGGCTCCTAAAACCCATCAGCACAGTGCCAGCTGCTTTAGACTTCATTCATTCCCGCGCGATTTACATTGGTGTGTCGAATTGAAACAAAAATTTACTCTAAACAAAGTTGTTTAAGAGACCATTCCATATGCCACTCACCTGCCCCTCGTTCCCAGACCCGCATACGTACATGGGTAGGAGAAAGAACTTGTATAAACTCTGTTGACAAACAAAAAGTCCAATAATTGGTAAGGCTATTACCATCTTGCCTGTATTTCTATGACAAGCAAATGACTTCACTGAACCTCTACCTGTATTTGTTCTAGCAGGAAAAACTTCATGGTGTTCAAATAAAGGCCCTATCCTCTCAAGAGGCAAAGAGTTCACTTCCAGCCCCTAGAAAGAGGAACATAGTTAAAAGGGAGAAAAATAAACATAACTGCTCTTATATATCACTTCTACAACAGAACATGCCAAATTTGTGCCATTAACAATTACCTTCCCATCATCCTTGGCAAAAATGACACAATGAGGGTTACCCATGCTCACACACGTTACCAACCAGTTTTGGCCCTCCACTTGCAAAGGCACTTTGACGACAGCTCCATTCTGACTGGCTAGGAGCTTAGTTGGGACATCAGCGGCGTTTAAAACAGGAGGACCCATGTCCACCTCCACCTGCAAAATGATCTCTCTCTCTCTCTCTCTCTCTCTCTCTCTCTCTCTCTCTCTCTCTTCAATCTCCTCCATGGTCAGCAGTCTAGGATTCCATAATATTTTATTTTGTCATTTTGTCATCTTGTTACTCTGACTTTGTATCAGATCCACCACATTGTAACTTTCTGGTCTCATAGGTCACTTTGGCCTTTTGAAGATGTTTATATAACATTTCATCTCTCTCTCTCTCTCTCTCTCTCTCTCTCTCTCTCTCTCTCTCTCTCTCTCTCTCTCTCTCTCTCTCTCTCTCTCTCTGCTTCGACCCTTTGCATTACATAAAATCGACCATCAGTCCATATACAAGAAATATGGGAAAAACCTTGATGAAGGTACAATGAGAATATGGGGAAAAAATTCGAAAAATCCCATAACAAACTACACGAAAACATCTGGGGGTAAAGATACTTTAACCAGGTAGTGACGTGTAGCTATCTGGGTAGTGATCAAGCCAACACAAATCTATCTCTCTCTCTCTCTCTCTCTCTCTCTCTCTCTCTCTCTCTCTCACTTGAAAAACCCCTCAGAACGCCAAATGATGCTGATTCTGAGGGCAAGTACGTCATTGATTACAAAGCAGCCTGAAGGCGACAATCGGAAACTGTAAAAACTCACATCACAAACTGTAGGAAAACAGAAAGCCAAGGTAAATAACCTCTCTTGAAGAGAGTAAAAGTGCCCTGGCAAGCTAAGTGCAGAAGGATGGCAGCAGCCTCTGAAAGATAGGCACTTCCACCAAAAGCTTACTCTACTACTGCATATCAAAAACCTAGACTACCAAAAGCCGCCACCAGCGGCAAAAAGAACAAAGGAACATCTACAAGAGTTCTAACATCCGGCATTGCCCACAACTCGTAAAATCTGACAGCAGAAGGGAATGGGAAAATAAAAGGGCACAGCAGTCAATGACGAAGATGAGAGAGAAGAGGCAACTAACATTACCAATAAACTACAAGAGGATGTCAAAAGATGAGCAATAAAACATTGCACTAGCGCTGGCAAGGATCAACCAAGACAGAAATCAGTCCACTTGCTGAAGGTGGCTCCTGAGGACCAGAGCTAGGGAGGGAACTTCAAGAAGACAGTGAAGTAGGCTACCTTTTGGAGACCTGATCTAGAGGTTTGGTGGAGCGAGTAGAGAGCAGAGTAGGAAGTTGAAGACAGCAACCCAACAACCCAAATCGGAGACAACCAATGTGGAGAGCACAAGAAATCAAAAAAGGCAAGAAACACAACGAAGGAAACAACAAATAGAGAAACCAATGAAATCAAACAAAACACATGCTCTAAAAACAGATTTCCCCACACCCACGCCTCCCCTCCCCCCCCCCCCACACACACACACAACCCCAAAAGTCAATTTACAAAGAACAAGGAAAGAAAGCTTGCAAAAAACCAAACTATACTCACATGCCTGACACAGACTCACACACATAAACTAAAGTAAGGGAATGCAAGCTGAAAGAAACCAAAAACAAAAAAAAACAAAAAAAAAAGCAAAAACAAGAAGGCAAAAAAAGGCAAACCCATCCATCAACTTAAAGCAAAGATTCGCCAAATTGAGAAGCTTCCGCACCTCCACCAAGAGCGGCAATCGCGACTCGATGCAGGGCCCTTTGCTTGCAGGATTCACTTCAGACCTGGCTCAAGCAAGACTAAGGAGTCCCTCCAAGTGGTGTCCTCTAAACTGCATGAAAGAGGTCTTCGATGAAACCTAACGTTCTAAGCAAGTGTTGAGGGGCAAAAGTTACTCATGCTGGCCAAAAACTAGAGTAGGAAATAGAGTAAGCAGGAGAAAATGATGAAGAGTCGTAACAAACTACACTTGGCACCACAAATTACGTCATCATAGGTGCAAATTATCTCTTCATAGGTAAGAGAAAAGCCTTTTTCAACGCGATTTGCAAGTAGTATCAAGTACCCAAGGACCCCAAGAACCCAAGTACCCAAGTACTCAATGCATGATCGTCACCAAAAGCGGGATGATACTTTGCAGGAAGATGATGAAAGTGAAATTGGAGAAGACGAAGTCCCTACACCAGCAGGACCCTTTCCAGATCCTCCTCCCTCCCCATCTATGCCACGGATTGCACCAAATCCTATGAAGGCTTTGGTAAAGACTATGATGGAGATGATGCTACAACAAGAGGCTCTACGGGTCGTCGTGGAAAGGGAATGTTAAGCTCAACGTGTAGCTGTTGAAGACAAGAGGGCAACTATGGAGCTAGAGCGTGAGCAGGTACACGAAGCTCAACGCATAGCGGCTGAAGAAAAGAGGGCAGCTATGGAGCTAGAGCGTGAGGCACCAAGAGACCAACGCATGTAAGACTTGATCCTGCAAGTGCTCTCCTCAAAGAGCGACCCACTCAAGGAGGCCGGCAAGTCATCACGTAGAACAGGTAGAGACGACGACTTCAACAATCCGGTCACTATGAAGTTGACTTTTAGAAAGTATGATGGTAAGATGAATGCTTCTGTGATTTTTTCTTGGTTGCATCAATTTAATGCTTACTTTGCGACTAACCAGAAGAACAGTAACAATAAAGTTTTGACAGCCGTCATGTATTTGTCGAGTGATGTCATTAATTGGTATCAAGCCTGGCAAGAGGCACAGTTGGCTGATCACCTTGAGCATGCCATGGATGATGTACCCCTGTCTTTTAGTTGGGTCGACTTCCAAGAAAAGCTCAAGGCTCGCGTTACGCCACCGTAGTACCTTGATCGGTAGAAAGCGGACTGGCGAGGCCTCAAGCAAAATGGAGCTCCAGCCTCCCGTTATGTCTTTTAATAACCATATTTTGCAGATTGGTATTCAATTGCGTAAGTCGGATGAGGATCACAAAGAGGCTTTCTCTTTGATATAATCGAGTATTTCAAATACATTATAGAAGTCTTAGACGCTAAGGACTACAATGACGCCATCAGAATCGCTCTTAAGCAAAAAATGAAGCACAACAAGGGTAAGCCGAAGGAGAACAAATCAAGTACCCCTTAGAATCAACAAAATGTTAAGAACAATGGTAAGAACAACGGTAATTCTTGGTCTTCTCAATCTTCCACTACACCTAAAGCGCATAACTCTTCACCTAACATTGATAACAAAGGAAAGGCTAAAACTCAGGAATCCCCTAAGTTGACACTTGATAAAAAAAACTACTTAAGGAATAGTAGGAGGTTGGTTAAGTCTTGAAGAACAAACCGAGTATGGAAAAGAAATGCATATGCTTTCACACTAAAGGTCACATGAAAAGAGACTGTCCTAAGAAAGAACCCACAAAAGAACCCACATCTTCTGCTAGTGTCATAAATGAGAAAACTAATGTGCCCTAAGTTTCTAATGTAGTCAGCGCATTGTGATCTTGTTTGATCCTGGCAATATGCATGATGTGATTAGCACTTCTCTTGCGAAGAGCGCACATTTAGAAGCTATTTTAGAGGACCGGATAGCAGTTTTTGTATTTGCTCTTGGCATGAACTCTTCAATAATGTATGAATGTCCTAAAGTAACAGTCTCAATTTAAAACGTAGGTTTTCGTCGTAAGTTTGTTGTTTCTCCTCTCTATGGATGTAATATGAGTTTCAGCATTGAGTGGTTTCGCAAGCTTGAGCCCCAAGTTGAGTGGGAAGAAAACACGCTCACTCTCTATCAAAGGTGCCTCTTCCGTGGTCATCCATTGTGAGCACAGTATGCCTTCTTTGTCATTGATCTCTCTCTCTCTCATGTTTTGAAAGGGGATAAAACACCCAGTCCACAAGTACATCTCAGTACATAGTCAATTCAGAAAAGAATCAATCATTGCATGAAAAGGAACCTCTCTCCGTCATTCATTCTCTAAAGCCTGAGAAGCATTTTGTGGAGATTTCATTGTCAATATTGGTCATCAAGCCCTCAATAAGCTCCAACGCACTATAGCTAGTGTATTTTGGAGCGACCGTCAAGCTAGATAATTCC
The DNA here is from genome assembly GCF_014529385.1 of Adiantum capillus-veneris. Lineage (NCBI taxonomy): Eukaryota > Viridiplantae > Streptophyta > Polypodiopsida > Polypodiales > Pteridaceae > Adiantum > Adiantum capillus-veneris. The sequence continues at coordinate 43,944,808 of NC_140953.1, forward strand.
AATCTTGTGAGCAATTTTGTGGTTTGATTGAGTTCCTAGTAAAGCTAGAAAAGCTAACCCAATTGCAGATACAATCAGTCACAAAGAACAAATCTTGGCTCTCGAGTCAAGGTCCACAGTACCCATTCGGAAAGTATCTTTTTGTTTGCATGAAAAGTAAGTATGCATTTTTCGAGCTCTCATTCGTGGCGGTCTCTTGTATTTTCGTCACCGTCTTTGTGTGTTACCTTCTCATAGGAAAGCCATATTGCACAATGCACATGATTCACTCACGAATGAGCATTGAAGCATGAAGATCTCTCTAGGAAAGATACAAAGTTTGCATTCAAGGAATACACAATAATTCACCGTTGTAGATCATGTCAATATTATTTGCACGCTCATTCCTTGGCAAGACACGGTCACAACAAAAGCATTAGCACAATTGTCCATCAAGCATTGGTATTCCCTTTATGGTTTGCCAAAGTTCATAGTTTTAGGTAGAAAAGTCAAGTTTAGACCACATTTTTGGCATGTACTCGTTGAAAAGTTTTGCACTTCGTCACATTTTCCATCTACATTCCACCCACAATCATGAAGCATAGTCCTTTTCCAGTCATCCGAAAAGTAAAAGGTGTGTCTATCAAAGTGTGGTTGGAGTTGTTTCAAGGAGATCCCCCAAAGGAAATTCTTAAAGAGGATGAACCAGGGATCGTAGATAAAGTTGAAGACATGCAACCGAAGCATATTTTTCTGCATCACTTTCAACGCGGCCCAAAGAAGCAAGCCTTTTTGAAGTTCAAGTATCGCAACACACGCAGCAGAGTGGGCGACGATGATTTCTTTGCAAATTCCCCAGAGTTGTTGACACACTATACGGAAGTCGTCCCAATACCTCACCTTGAAAAGGTGGAATGTCACGTGCACATCTAGCCCTATGTGCATGTGGACAAGCTAACTCCTATTTCTAGGGTTTAGAACAAGCTAGGAAGTGTTCTAGCACCCTTGTGAGCCTATACATAGACATGCATGTCCAAGCACTTCAGATTAGTTGCATACCCTCTGATTGCAAGGGCACAACCACTGTCTGCTAAGTGTTGGCACTGGGGAGTGTTCCCATACAATTGCATTAGTACCAAGCCTAGGTAATAATTGCATACAAAGCACCTCTTATTAGTAGTTCATCAACTTATTGATAAGTGACATTTTAGCATCATTTTACAAGGTCGTGGGGTTCAAATTAACACTGCTCAACCCAGACCGATGCACCTATATTAGTGATCCCAACGGTCACTTGAGCATAAGTCTGTACCCTCATTACCAGTACCATCAGCATCCATGGCGTTTTTCAATCAGCGTTTTCAGCCATGACCAGCAGACATCAGCGTTTTCAACCACCAATAGTAAATTTGCATCGCCGTCAGCTAAAAGACCATCAGTGTTTTCAGCAGACTTGCATCTCCGACAGTTTTCAGCCCTAGTGTTTTTCAGATTTGCAGATTTCAACCATTGTCTCAGTGTTTACAGATTTCGTCTTCAGATCAGCCAGCGTTTTTCAGCAGATCAACCGATGGCCTCGTCATAGTTGCAAATCCCATTCACCATCCCTAGCGTTTTGCATTTTCAGCCCTTAGCCTTGCAGATCCAAGCATCTAAAGCAAGATCCCATCAGCATGTCAGCATAGGAGGGGATGTAAAGAATGCAGAGAACTACCGGATATAATGTTTGGGTCTCTTATGGCAAAGTTGTTTGGGTGCATAATGGAGATAAAATTGAGTGATTGGGCTGAAGAGAATGGCAAGCGTGCAAAAGGACAAGCGGGTTCCGTCCACGCCATAGCACCATTGATCATCTTGTCCCACTTCATTGTTCTCATGAAGGAAAGTCGATTGAAAGGCAAGCGATTGTATTGTTGCTTTGTGGACTTTGAGAAAGCCTTTGATATGATTCCATGTAGCAATTTTTGGAGAAGGATGGAAGAACTCCAAGTGTCAAGTGAGTTTATGCTTGCGGTTTCTTGAATTTATGAGAAGGTGATGTGTCAATTGCGCATGGAAAGAGGAATTTCAAAAAAAATTGCAAGCACTATTGGGGTTAAACAAGGATGTCCATTGTCACCTACTCTCTTTGGTCTATGCATCAATCAATCGGAACAAATGGTACTTGACTTTATGCAAGAAGAAGGCATTGAAGAGGTCACTATTTGCAATGCGGTAATCATGCTTTTGTTGTATGCAGATGATGTAGTGCTTCTAGCACACACTTTAGAGGATGCACGAAAGCTTATGGTTGTCCTTGAGAACTTTTGCTTGCATAGTGGGGCTGATTGTGAATGAATCCAAAACAAAGGTTATGCTTGTGAAAACCAACCATAAGGAGAAGCCATGCATTGTGTACAACAATGAGACACTTGAAGTTGTTGAGAGCTTTAAGTACCTTGGCCTTGAAGTTCCGGCCAATCACAAGTGGCATGAATGTGCTATGCATCGTTTGGAAACAGGAAAGAGAGCGGACTATGCATTTGATAACATGTGTAATGCGGGAAACATGAAGTGTTGGGTTCTCAAGAAGTACCTTTTTTGACACTTTGGTGACACCGGTTCTTCTTTATAGAGTTGAAGTGTGGGGCAAGAGCATCTCAAAGTCTACTTGGAAAGAGTTTGAGAATGTTTAAAAGCGTTTTCTTACAAATTTTCTCCAAGTTAAGACACAAACACCATAAATGCTCCTACTTCTTGAGTGGGGATCTCTTCCAATTGAGGTTATGGGCATGGAAAGGGTTCTGGAGTACATGATATAAATGCGTCAAAACCCCTTACATTGACTTCCTACAATTGCATGGGAAGCAAGCAAAAAAGTTCAAAAGACACATAAAAGCAAGATCTTCAGCACACGATGGATGCAAGACATAAAAGAAGTGGTTTGGGTGATGGGATGCATTACGCTTGCTACATGATGCCTCAATTGACTCCCAAGTGAATGAAGCTTTTCTACAACACAAATATATTACGGCTTGGGAGCAATCTGGTGGGTCACGCTTCATACACTACACCACCCATATTGCCCCCAACTACAAAACCATGTTCTTCGGCTGAAAGAGGAAACCCTACTTAGCCTTACATGCTTGAGTCTATCCCTTGTTCAACGATACGCACTATTGTAGCCATTCGACTTAGCTCCCACTCCCTTTAATGCGAGAAAGGGCATTGGGGCAATGGAGAAGAGTCAAATCGATTGTGCACATTATGCTCACTACAAGTTCGAGAGTAGTACCACACACTACCAGAGTGCTTAGCTTTTGATTACATCCCAACTTGCTTCCCTCACATTTTTAGCCATGACTTAGACCTACACACTTTCCTCTCCCAGCCAGAGTGTGGGCTCTCCATTGCGACTCTCATCACCACAATTTTGGAGCATCAAGAGTCACTCATCAGCCACACACATACTGCATCACATGAAACTTTGGTCCCATAGGTCATATCTGACCTCTAAGGACGATAATAATCTCTCTCTCTCTCTCTCTCTCTCTCTCTCTCTCTCTCTCTCTCTCTCTCTCTCTCTCTCTCTCTCAACCTTCACTCACAGTATCATTTTGTCCTCTCTCTAGTCTTTGCACACCTCTCATGAAGTAAAAGGAACTCTCTCATTCAACAAAAGGAACCTTGAGTACGCACTGAGCACTCATCCTGAGCATTCAACATCAATCACTTCCGCTGCACATTACAATCTGAGCAGTACTTCGTATGCCTTGTCTTCCAAATTGATCCCTAGCAGGTTATTTTTCTTCCAAAGCATGAAATGGATGGGTTGAGTGATTCTCAAATTACTTTAGAATTCCAACGCAACGAAGGCATGAAATATGATAGCATAGGAAGCATGATTGCTTGAGCTACTTTTAGCCACACATGAAAAGGCCATGCCTATATTTCCATTAAACAAACTTATCCATGACCTTGTCAGCATTGTTAGAGAAATATTATTTTCTCAACCATACATAGTTCCTATTTAGGATTTTTCTAAGAGGAAATTTTGAAAATTGAGCTAGTTTTTGTCGCGTGTACATCTAACCCTTTCTCCCTTGTAAGCCTGTACGCACAACGTCCATGTCCACGCATTTTAGAGTAGTTGCATTACCCTCTAATTGCACAAGAGCACGGTGAGTGTCCGCTAGGTATATGCACTGGGGAATGTTCACATAGTCTAGCATCAATATCCAAGCCTCGACAGTATCCACATATAAAGCACCTCTTATCAATGAATTATTAAGTCATTATTAAGTGACATCCTAGCCAACATAATAAAAGGTTGTGGGGCTCCTGCATGACTCTGCTCGACCCACCTGTATAAGTGACCCTAGGGGTCAACCCATTCAATCATCAAAACAATACCCAACAGGGGCACGAGCACTCGTGGCCAAGTACCCAACAGCACCATTGGCATTTTTCCACCAACAACCTCAGCGTTCAGTAAATTCAGCCCTATTGCCATCGGCACCAATATTTCAGACCAACGTTTTTATCCTCACATCGCCAGCATCTTCCACAACAACAGATCCTTAGCGTTTTGCAACAGCAGCCATATTTCAGCCCTAGCACGTTACATCAGCAGGTCAGCCTTCAGATTTCAGCCATTAACCTCATTATAGTTTGCAAACACCAGTCAACTCTGCCCTAGCATTTTTCATTTTCAGCCTTTAGCCTCGCAGATCCAAGCACCCATAGTAAGATCCCGTCAGCATCTCAGCATCTAGGACCATTGTATCAGCATTTGTGCAAAATCTAAAGCAAATAACTCTCTAGCAATAGAGAGACAGGGGCCCTTGGTGAGGGGTTTGGGACCCCATCTGTTATTCTCTCTCTATCACTCACACGACCTTCACTCACAATATCTCTCCTCTCTCTCTCTCTCTAGTCTATGACACGCACTGAGCACTCATCCAGAGTTATCACCTTGAATCACTTCCGCTGTTTTTGCTATTTTTGCACTATTTTTCTATATTCTAGATGATTTTTTTTCCTAATCTTCTTGCTCTCAATCCACATTTTTAAATTTTAAAGCAGCACAATTGTAAGTTGAGACAAGTGTCAGGTGCAATGAAGTTGAAATGGTGAAGATCTAGGTTTTACACTTCCACAAATCTTTTACTTCTTTTCCTTGCGTTGTGATTGCTTTTAGCTTTGAATGATGGTTCCTTTCACTTTCCCTCAAGAGAGGAAATAAGAGAGAGCGGTAGAGATGTGTAGAGAGAGAGAGAGAGAGAGAGAGAGAGAGAGAGAGAGAGATCCAATGGGGTTCCAAACAACCCTCTCAAGGACCCCCCACACCACTACCAATGTGGTATTTGCTTTGAATTGCGTAAATGGAATGTACACACATGCAATACCTCAAGAGCAAACTCTGCTGACTCGAATGGGGAATGTCGCCGTGGTAACTCCTCGAGATGAGGTACCTCCGGGGCTGATTTGATGCACCTTTGGATCCTTCTCGATGTGGGATTGCGGATGGCCACCAAGGGGTAGATCTGGAGATGAATTGCGCTCCCGATATGGGAGGAATGAAGGGCTAAAAACGCAGATCTCGATGATGCCGATGATGGGCAGCAATGGGAGCACTCGATGCGGCCAGGGAATGGCCGAGGAGAGGCTCAATGGGCAACTGAAGTATCGGACCGCATCTGAGAAGGCTAGCGCTTGAAGATTCCGCACTCCTCCGACGAGGTAAGGGCTGAAAACTGAAAACGCTGGCTGATCTGTAGGGCTTGAGAAAGTGTTGGGCTGGAAATGCAAAAGCGTTCGCTGTTGCAACTCCAAAACGCTAGGGTTGATATGGAGTAGAAACGCTCGGGCTAGTTTGCACTTCTTGCTAGCGCTCACTTCTGATGCAAATCGATGGCTGATGGGGTGCCTTTATAGGCCAATTTGCAGTTTATCAATCCACTAAGGTTCAGGTAGGGGAAAACCGTTGTCAAATTTTTAAGAAAATATATCAATAAAATGATCTATTGATAAGTTTGACAGGGGGTTAGGTTCTGGGCAAAACTGTCGCACATCTGCCCATGACCCAGGAACCGATTGACGCGGGGAATGGCTCATTCGATTCCTCTAACCTAAAACCATATGCACACCATGCCAAATGCCCATCGTAGGGTATTAACATCAATCAAAGAGCGTGTACAAACAATTTATGCAAGAGGGTTCCAAAACTAGAAAACCTAATCTAATGAAACTCATTCGGACACTGCAGGTCCTGCAAACAAGCTCACAAAATTGAAGGTTCTAATCTTCCTAGGATTCTAGACACTCCTATCTAGGAATAGGTGCAAAATTGACTCTCGAAGTCAATGAAGCATGTCCACGTGGCACACAGAGCCATGTGCACCTGACACAAAGATCCAAGACAACAACTAATACATTAATATCTACACCCACTGGATAGCCAAGATCGATCTCTCTCTCTCTCTCTCTCTCTCTCTCTCTCTCTCTCTCTCTCTCTCTCTCTCTCTCTCTCTCTCGATGAAGCATGTCCACGTGGCACACAGAGCCATGTGCACCTGACACAAAGATCCAAGACAACAACTAATACATTATGCCATTTCCCTCTTGCGATGCCCGACACCTCGAGAGGAGATGTCTTGCTAACCTCCAAGCGGGCTTTGTTTACAAGAGGCACCAATAACATCATGCATACTGCCTGAATCAAAAAAGATAAACATGCGTTGACCATTCACATGACCATAACACTTCATGAGAGACTCATCAACGAGATGATCGTGAGAAACTTGGAACGCACTAGTATTCTCATTTATGACATTAACAGAGGATGTGGGTTCTATGGGTTCTTTAGGTTCGTTGGATGGGTTCTTAGGACATGTGTTCTTCATGTGACCCTTGACGTGACATTGATAACATGGACCTTCCTTAGAATAAATGACTTGTTCTTCTGCCGTTATGTATCCTCCTAGAATTCCTTGTGCAGCTTTTTCATATGAGGTGAGCTTAGGTTTAGCAAGTGTTTTAGCCTTACCCTTAGATTCATTTTAAGAGTTCTTTTCCGAAGGATAAGAGGAAGATTGGCTAGAAGAGTTACTGTTCTTACCATTCTTACCGTTCTGTGGGTTTTGAGGAGTCTGAGAGGTACTGTGAGAAGACTTGTTCTCGTTAGGCTTTCCTTTGTTGTGCTTCATCTCCTCTGCGAAAGCAATCGCTACCGCCTTGTTGAGATCTATTGGGTCGAGTACTTCCACATCAGACTTGATATACTCGTCCAATCCAAAAAGGAATGCCTCTTTGCGCTCATCATCCGATTTGCGTAATTGAGTGCCGAGCTGCAAAATACGGTTAGAAAAAGACATGACGGCCATATCATTTTGCTTGAGATTGCGCCAATCTTCTTTCAACCGCGCTAAGTACTAAGGTGGCATAAACCGCGTCTTGAGCTTGTCTTGGAAGTCGGCCCAATTGAAAGAAAGGGGCACGTCTTCTTCGGCTTCCTCTAGGTGTGCAGCCAACTGTGCCTCTTGCCATGCGTGATACTAATTAATGGCGTCACCGGCAAGATACATGGCTGCCATCAAAACTTTGCTATTTCCTGTTTTCTTAGTTGTCACAAAGTAAGCATTAAATTGATGCAACCAAGAATGATTAACATTAGCATCCATCTTACCGTCATACTTACTAAACATCAACTTTTCAGTGACTAAGTTGTTGGAGTCCGCATCTCGACTTGAGCTACCTGATGAACTACCCACATCTTTGACCGGCTCGGACTTTAGGTGAGTACCTGTAGGACCAACTCTTGCATGCGTTGGTCTCTCTGCACCTCACGTTCTAATTCTAAGGCTGCTCGTCTGTCTTTGGCCGCTATGCGTTGGGCTTCGAGTGCTTGCTCACGCTCAAGCTCAATAGCTGCCTTTCTTTCTTTGGCCACCAAGCGCGCTTGCTCACGCTCACGCTCCAAGGCATTCTTTCTTTGGCCGCCAAGCGCGCTTGCTCACGCTCACGCTCCAAGGCTGCCGTTCTTTCTTCGGCCGCCAAGCGCGCTTGCTCACGCTCACGCTCCAAGGCTGCCGTTCTCTTGCGATCCAAGGCGGCGCGTCGCGCCTCTTGTTGTAGCATGATGTCCATCATCGACTTGACCAAATGGCAAAGCCTCCATAGGATTTGGTGCAACCCGTGGCGTAGATGGGGAAGGGGGAGGGTCGGAAAAAAATCATTCTGGTGGGGAAAATTCTTCTTCACCACCTCCATGCTCATCACCTTCACGCAAAGTATCCATTCCGCTTCGGCTGATGACCATACACTGAGATCTTGGGTACTTAAGTTCTCGAGGAACTTGGGTTCTTGAGGTTCTTTGGTTCTTGAGGTTCTTGAGTTCTTGAGGTTCTTGAGGTCTTGAGGTTCTGTAGCTTGCAATCGGTGTTAGAGAAGGTTTTTCTCTTACCCGACCTCGACTCTTCCCTGCGAGCACACCCCTTGGCAGCCTTGCGCTCACACCAAAGTTACTTTTTCTCACCTCACGTCGATTGGCAGGTCGCTAAGTGCTCGGTCCGCTCTCAATGAGTGAAAAGAGGAACAAGGGGAGACTAGACAAGCCCTTTTTTCTTGGGTTACCTGTCACTCTTTAAAAACACAATTAGGAATCGACACGGGTTACGTGTGACCGCAACAAGCAAATATGTATTGGATTCGCGGAGGACAGCGGACTGTCGGTAAATTTGGGTAAAACCAAAGTTATGGTGTTTAACACCACACCACAGTGGTACAGAACACTGCCAAAGCTCTGATACCAATGTAAGGTGCAGCGGAAGTGAATCTTGAACTTTGCTCAAGATGAGTGCTCCGAACTGTGCTCAAGGGTTCCTTTACTTATGGAAGGGAGAGCCTTCCGTTCCTTTAGTGAGAGAGTGCAATGATCACAAACAAAGTGAATGCTATTGTGAATGAAGGTGCTGAGACAGAGAGAGAGAGAGAGAAGAATACGATACCACACGGTTCTCAAACCCTCCTCCAAGGGCCCCCTCTCTATGGCGAGAGAGGTCTATGCTATTGATTGCACAAATCTAGTACAATGGTCTAGATGCAATGGACTTGCCGATGATGTCCACGACAATGATGACGACAACGAGGACGGGCTGAAATCTGAAAACGCTAGGGCTGAACTGCTGAAATCTGCAAAACGCTAACTTTTTGCTGATCTCTGACATTGTGTTGGCGAGGTCGGTGATGGTGACGGCGATGCGCTGAAAACGCAAATGCTGAAATCTGCGGACAGCGGGCTGAATCTGAAAACGCTGGCTGATCTAACGGTACGGCGAGGATCTGTTGCGGGTAGGTGAGATCTGCGAGGCTGATGGCTGAATCTGCGGTGTCTTAAGTGCTGAAAACTGAAAACGCTGATGTGCTAGGGCTGATCTGACGCCGGAATTTGCAAACGCTAAGCTGAATCTGCAAACACAAACGCCAAGCTGATCTGTAGCAAAAACGCTAGGGAATATGCTCTGTTGGCTGAAAACGCTAGGCCTCCTGCCGGTCTTGTTGAGAAGATGCACTACAAGTTGTTGGAACCTCTTCTGCCAAAAAGTGCTAGCGCTAGGTTTCTTTTATAGATACTTAGCAAATATGCCCTACTCACTTTTCCAACAATGCTCATGATGGGTACTGAATGTCATGCTGATGATCATGTTGTGTGCAACCAGAGGATATGCAACTATTCTAAGTGCTTGGCCTGGCACGGCCTGTGAATAGGCTCACAAAGGTGCCAGAACACTTCCTAAGCTGACCTGAACCCTAGACCTAAGATAGCTTGTCCAAATGCACATAGGGTTAGATGTGCACATGACATAACTGCCGTGGAAGGTGAGGAGAGAGCTACTCCCTCAAAAGGATCTATCGCCCAATGCCAACAGTGTACTCAAAGGAGACTAGCTCCCCATCCGTTTTCTAAGAAGGCCACTCGCATTCACTAGGATCGCAAACCAACACTTCTGTCACAAAGTGATGACGTGGCTACCAACAGCAGAAACCCTAATTTCTGCCAGAAACCCTAAAAATCCTGCAAACCCTAATTCCTGCCAGAAACCCTAATTTTGCAGAAACCCTAATTTCTGGAAAACCTAACCCTAACTGCTGGCTGAAACCCTAAGTCTAAAAGCTAGCGCTTTTGCCACGTGGCAGTAGTGTACGGATTCCAGAAATCACGGAAGCTGAGAAAAAGCAACTAGCGACGCATTCTTTGCTTGCTTTTTGCTACACAAGGAATTGGGGAGAGAGAGAGAGAGTTGATTTGCTTTATTGGCTCTCTCTTGAGAGAGAGAGAGGGATTGCTTTTGTTCTGAAGCTTTTGGGCATCCCTTGTAATCTTTATATTCACGGTTTAGGGCTCACTTCTCAGAGCATCTGGATGCACAGTCTGAGAGTGAAACCCTAACCGCTCTTTGTACTTTGACATTGATTTAATACATAAAGAAAGACCGAAAGGGGCGCCAATCTTTGGGGCCAATATCTCTAGGCAAGGAACTCTGCCGGGCCAGTGCAAATCTATTGTGATCTGTGAATTGTTTTGAAGTGGTTATTTGGTGCTGTCGCGATTGATTCTTGACTTGGAGTGTCCAAGTATGTTACAGTGGTATCAGAGCACGGCCGATTTTGTTACCATATACATGTGGTAGTGATGTGTGTGAACACACTAGGACCGCCGGGGCATTTTTTCCCTCTTTAGGAGGTTTTTTTCCCCCGAGCATTGTATATACGCCCATCACTCTAGGGCTATCTATCTTTCCGTTGCACACTAAGTAACACACTCTCTATTGTGTGCCTTGAGCTTCCTTCGTCTTCTCTAAGATGTGTGCGTTTCTCTGCAACCCTAATTCAGCAGATTTATGCATAGCCCAAGGTCTAAGCATTGGCAGGCTGTCAAGAGGATTTTCCGCTACATTAGTGGCACTTTACATCTTGGCTTGTTTTATCCCAAGGGGGGATCATTGCCGCCAGACTTACATGCTTTTTCGGACTCAAATTGGGCTGGTTGTTTTGACACGCGAGTGTCCACAAGTGGTTTTTGTTTCGTGCTTGGCAGTTCATGTATATCATGGTTGAGCAAGAAGCAACCTACTGTGGCCACTTCGAGTTGTGAGGCTGAGTACAGGGCAGTCTTCACAGCTACGGTTGAGTGTGTATGGCTCAGACGCCTTATGGCTGATTTGGGTGTTGGACAGGACATTGCCAACACTATCTACACTGACAATCAGAGCGCATTGGCAGTTGCGAGGAACCCAGTTTTTCATGCTCGCACAAAGCACATTGAGGTGCATTACCACTATGTCAGGGAGAGGCTCTCAGCAGGAGAGATCAGCTTGGCTTATGTGCCAACACGGGACAACCTTGCACATCTTTTCACAAAGGCATTGTCTCGTGAGAAGCTTGAAGCTTTCCGCAAAGCTTTGGGCTTACTCCCCTTTGTGGACTGATCATGTCCTCAGGGCATGACACTTCCCTTTACTCATGTGCCAGCTCTCGTTCACCGCATCACTCCAGGGGGGATTTGTTACCATATACATGTGGTAGTGATGTGTGTGAACACACTAGGACCGCCGGGCATTTTTTCCCTCTTTAGGAGGTTTTTTCCCCCGAGCATTGTATATACGCCCATCACTCTAGGGCTATCTATCTTTCCATTGCACACTAAGTAACACACTCTATTGTGTGCCTTGAGCTTCCTTCGTCTTCTCCAAGCTGTGTGCGTTTCTCTGAAACCCTAATTCCAACAGATTTCTCTTCTACGGGAAATCCGATCCCCAATTATTTTTTTTCCGCGGCACCTATGGCTTCACGCAAGGATCAGTCGACTCCCTCTGCATCTGGAGATACGGGCAGGGATCACAACGAAGATTCTGGCAGAGAGTATGGCCCGTCTCGACCTACTCAGGCGGAGCAAAGAGAAATGAAGCGTCGTCAATTGATCGGCGATGCAACAAAGATGATGCTCACTTTTGCGAAGGATCCAAAATTGGCAAAATATATGAGCGAGACTTCTTTTCAAGAAGTGTATGCGCAGTGGCAGAAAACCATTACACCACCCCTGAAACCCACTCTCAAGAAACCTTCTAATCACAAACAGTATTCAAAGAAGGAATTAAAAGAGGTGGTTGATGCACAGATTGCTCAGCTTTTTGACGCGCAAAAAAGCCAAAAAGCATGGCAAAAAGCAGAAGAAAGGCACTGACTTCCCGGGATATTTGGGTCGTCAGTCGACTTTTGACAAGGCAAAGAAACAGAAGAAGCATGTTCGATTTGAAGGAGTACCCAGTTCTTCTTCTTCTTCTTTTGACAGTTCTTCTAGCTCTTCAGACTCGAGCGAAGAAGACAGAAAAGGTAAAAAGCGAGGCAAGAAACAAAGCTTCGGAAAGGGCAAGAAAAAGGCAAAGAAGGCTAAATCTCGCCCAGAGACTAACAGTTAGTAGAGGACTCGTCTACAGACAGCTCAAATTCTGATGACGAAAACTTTTATGCGAACAAGAAGAATTTTCACAAAGCCAACCAGTATGACTTTCTCGAAGATAAAAGCAAGAAACTCCAAGAGTTTAAGGAAGGTGGCCACTCGATCAAGTTTGATACTTTTTCAGGATACTCAGATGCTTCAAAGGCTGTCTTTTATACAGCAGTTTGACATCGCTTTCGCGGAAGGACGCTATTCAGAGCACTCCAAGATTCGGAGAGCTGCCTCTTACTCTAAGGGGAATGCTAGTACTTGGTGGTCCACGCTTCTTTTAAACAAGACTGCGCCAGTTAAATGGCTGAAATTTAAGAAGCTTTTTATTTCTTCTTGGTTGACGCAAGAATATGAGCGAGATATACGAGCTGCTTGGAACCATCTTCGGATGACCAAGAAAGATACAATCAATGCTTATTGTGAAAGATTCTGGAGCTCTTTTCTACCCGCCTCTTCATTCAAGAAGATCTCGTTTAGAGAACAGATTGAGCAGTTTACCTTGGGTCTACCTACAGAGATCCGAGATCACTGCTTGGAGCAGAAGTCAGCTTCTATTCAAGAGTTGATGACTCATGGGAAGCGGGGCTTTGCCATTTACTCTGGCAGTCTGACCTACCCCACAGATGAGGCCATGACACAACGAGCCGAACAGACTTCTGGGAATGAAAGTAGAAAGAAAAAGAGCAACCCAGAGAAAAAGGATACACGACCCAAGCTTACTCCTCAGGAGCGAGCTCGATTCATCAAGGAGGGTAAGTGCTTTGGATGCGGGGAACATGGACACATCTCCGCGAAGTGCCCTAAGAAGGCACAGAAAGAACAAAATGATAAGGACGACGACAGGCCTGAGAGTTCGAGAGCAACTGAGAAACGTGGACGAAAAGGCAAGATGAAAACAGGACTGGTTCCAGATTGTGTGGGTACCGATCCCGACACCATGGACGAGAGTATAGAACTTTGTCGAGCTTGGGGCAAAGTGAAAGATCAAGAGGCCCTGATTTTCTTTGATGGAGGAGCCAAGGCCAACTTCATTTCACCGGAATTGGCAGCGCAACTCGAGATTACTCCCAATCGGATGGGACTACTTGTGGAGGCAGTTCTCGCCAAGGTAGGATCAAAACGTACATACGGATCCGTTCCGTACCGTACAGACGTATTGTACGATCCGTACGGTATAGATCGATCCGTACAAGGCACTTTTTTAAAATTTTCTTTTTTCGAAGATAAGCCTGGCTGAGGATTTTTGATGCATTTTTGCTGACTTATGGGCGAACATTTGAGCTTTAATATGCTTGCTCAATCATGAATGTTGTCTAAACTTTTAAGTCTCTTGCAGTAGTTACACAGTATGTAGTTGTCTTGTAAAACATGTCTATAAATGTCTTTAAAAGTTGTTGGCCTCTTTTGTTTTTTATCAGAAATGTCTTAGAAAGTTTGGTAAATTGAGTTTTTTTAACAAGAGTACATATTTTTATGTACATAAATTTTTTTCCTGTACGGAACAACGCACAATACATACATATATGCCACGTACAGTACGTTTGGTACCACCTTGGTTCTAGCGGCACCCGGCAAGGACGTAGCCATTACACCTGTCATTAGCAAACTTCGGTTGCATTGTCAGGGGTATTTGGGGCATGAGGACTTCTTCATAATGCCTTTGGAGGGTTGTGATGTTCTCTTAGGGATTCCCTGGTACCACAAGAACAACGCCGTGGTCGATTATCGGGCGAGAAAAGCGACTTTGACTACACAAAAGGGTAGAACAATTGTACTTGATATTAAACTGAAGGGCGAGTCTATCCCTATTGTATCGGCTTCGGCTATTTCAAAATTAATGAAATCCAGTCTGTTTGTTTACTCGATCTTTTTGAAAGAATTGAGCGATAAGGATAGGACAAATATGTCTAAACTTGATAAAGAACGCCAAGATTTTCTCCACTCTCACGCCGATTCCTTCTCAGAAGGCCTACCAGGAGAGTTACCACCTGATACCATTGATCTAATACCTAGAAGCACACCACCGAACCGGCCACCTTACTGTGTGAGCCGAGCACAGAATGAAGAGATTATGAACCAAGTGAAAGACCTCTTGGAAAAGGGTCTTGTCCAGCCTAGTACTTCACCATATTGCTCTCCAGTGTTGTTGGTTTTGAATAAAGACGGATCTTGGAGGATGTGCATCGATTATAGAGCTCTCAACAAAATCACCGTCAAGAACAGATTTCCGATTCATAGGATCGATGATATACTCGACAGGTTACAGGGATCCTCGTGTTTTAGCAGGATTGACTTGAAGAGTGGATATCATCTAATCCGAATCGCGCCGGGAGACGTCTACAAGACGGCCTTTCGGACAACTTTTGGGTTATTTGAGTTTTTGGTGATGCCTTTTGGCTTAAGTAATGCTCCTGCACTTTAACCGGATGATGGACAGGATTTTTCGAGAGTACAGACTATTTGTTGGCACTCTCTTTGACGACATCATCGTTTTCTCCAAGAATGAGGCAAAACACAGAGATCATCTGCTTCATGTCTTTCAGACATTACGAGATCACAAGTTAGTGATTAATGCAAAGAAAAGTGAATCTTTCCTACCACAGATACACTCTTTGGGACACATTGTCTCAGCACAGCAGGAGTGCAAATGGATCCGGCAAAGATAGAGACTATACGTGATTGGCCCGATTTGAAGAATGTCTATGAAGTTAGAAGCTTCTTGGGACTGTGCTCGTACTACAAGCGGTTCATACGAAAGTTTGTAGAGGTTGCTTCCCCTTTGCATATCTTGACACAGAAAGGAGTCCCTTTCTCGTGGGGATCCACACAGGTGACTGCCTTTCAAACATTGAAAGAGAGATTGACTACGGGACCAGTTTTGACTTTGCCGAACTTGCAGAAGTCATTTGAAGTATATTGTGATGCTTGTGGTCGTAGTCTGGGTGCGGTCTTGATACAAGAAGGCCATGTCATTTCTTACGAGAGCCAATTGTTCTCTAGGCCGGAGATGACAGCACAGATATATGAGAAAGAGCTTTTGGCGGTTATCCATGCTCTTACTCAATGGCGGCATTACCTACTTGGAGCGGATTTTACTGTCTTTACAGACCATCAGAGTTTGCGCTACTTCTTGTCACAGAAGCAGCTTTCGGAAAAGCAGATGCGGTGGGCAAACATCTTGTCACAGTTTCACTTCTAGATTGTCCATGTGCAGGGACAGAAGAATGTGGTGGCAGATGCTTTGTCTCCGAAGCCGTTGGTTCTGGCTATTTCCGCGATACATCATAGGAGCTTCGAGGATATGGTCGATTAGTATGCCACAGATACAGATTTTCCAGATATTTTCACACGAATACGGGATGGGGAGACAGTAGTTGGATACTCCCTTCGGGAAGGCTACTTGATGAGAAAGACTATGTTGTGCGTTGCACAGCCGTTCAGGGAAAAGGCTATGACTGAATACCATTGTCCACCTTTTACGGGTCACCGCTGCATTGCTACCACCATGAAGGGGGTAGAGAGATACTTGTTTTGGCTGAGACTCAAAAAGGATGTGGAAGAGTTTGTGCGCAGTTGCTCAGTATGCCAGAAGGTCAAGTTTGACAGGCATAAGGCACAGGGATTGTTACAACCTTTACCCATACCCACCCGCCCCTGGGAAAGTATTGCAATGGATTTCATTTTTGATCTCCGGAGAACACAGAGTGGTCACGATGGTATCTGGACTGTTATTGATAGATTTAGCAAACGGGCTCATTTCATTCCAGTGAAGAAAACAGTCAAGCCGGATCACTTAGCGAGCCTGTTTGTGGCCCAGATCTTCAGATTACATGGCATGCCTGAGACGATTGTCTCCGATAGAGACCCCATATTTACGAGTTTGTTTTGGAAGGCAATTTGGGAGAACATTGGCACACGATTGCAGTTCTCGTCATCGTTCCACACGCAGAATGATGGGCAATCTGAGATTGCAAATTCAGTGGTTCTAGATTTATTGAAGTCTTATATCTCTGATCAGAAGACTCAATGGGAAAAGTACTTACCTTTGGTGGAATTTACCTACAATAACACGATACACTCTTCGACGGAGAAGGCGCCATTTGAGATTGTTGAAGGTGCTGCGAAGGTTCCACCCTTCCTAAGCACGAAAGATAAAATCTTTGAAGCGGATGAACATACGCGAGATTTGGATACGACTTTTGCCAAGGTTCGCGAGACTTTGCAGAAGTCTCAAGAACGACAGAAAAAGGCAGCGGATCGCCATCGTCGCGACTTGAAATTGAAGGAGGATGATTGGGTGCTCTTACGTTTTGAGAAGGCACGCCTAAGAAAGAAAAAGGCAAAGGAGAGGCTTTTTCCAAAGCTTAGTATGCGATACTATGGACCTTTCCAGATCACTGAAAAGATAAATGATGTCTCCTTCCGGTTGAAACTGCCAGATGCTTCGAGGATTCACAATGCATTCCATGTGAGTCTCTTCAAACCTTTTAAGGGTGATGTGTCTGATGATGGGGAGCCTGATGAGCAACCCGAAGTGGAAGAAAACGAGGAGATCCTTGTTCTTGAACAAATTTTGGCACATAAGGATACGAACAATAAAGGTAAGTCCAAAGGCGGTTCTTAGTTAAGTTCAAGAACTATCCTGCATTAGATGAGAGGAGGAGGACCTAGCAGATACTCCTCAGATTGTGAAACTTTACCTCAATGCTTTTGGTTTAGCATAGTCTACTCCAAACGGAACCCAGAATTCAACTTGGCCGAAGATCTGGTGCAGTGGGATGCACAAGAGGGGAGTCTCTCCGCTCCTTTGTCAATAGCTGCCTTGATTTAGATACTAGAGTCACTGATATCTCTTTGACCTTCAGGGATACTGAAAGCTGACAGTATTCTGCTTTATGACTTTAATGAAATGGAATTCCTGATTATGATACTGATTTGTTCTCAACTTCTCTTAAGTGCAGGAACTGATAGACGAAATGACTACAGCATTTTGGTCTGATTGATCTCGAATAGACATGGTTGCAATAGGGGTTAGTCAATCGGACATCGATGAGGTCCCGATTGGACCTAGATGCGATTGCTAGCTACATTGCCGATAAATCATGGTCTAAGATCCGAATGAATGTTGAATGTCATGTGATGGCCTATGATGTCTACTGATGTCCTATGATGTCCTGTGATGTGACTGTCGATTTGGTACATGTGCTAGATGTGTGTTCCTAGTACGTAGGTACTAACAGTCAGTGTTTGCTAAGACAGTTTATGGCTTCTGTCGGTTATGCAGACGTAATCGCAGTCGATTACAATGCTTTCAAGAGGGGGTATGCCACAAAGTGATGACGTGGCTACCGACAGCAGAAACCCTAATTTCTGCCAAAACCCTAAAAATCCTGCAAACCCTAATTCCTGCCAAAAACCCTAATTTTTCAGAAACCCTAATTCTGGAAACCCTAAACCTAACTGCTGGCTGAAACCCTAAGTGGCTGAAAAAACCCTAAAAGCTGGCGCTTTTGCCACGTGGTAGCAGTGTACAGATTCCGAAAATGATGGAAGCTGAGAAAAAGCAATTAGCGACGCATTCTTTGCTTGCTTTTTGCTACGCAAGGAATTGGAGATAGAGAGAGAGAGAGAGAGAATCCCTTGTAATCTTTATATTCACGGTTTAGGGCTCACTTCTCAGAGCATCTGGACGCAGAGTCTGAGAGTGAAACCCTAACCGCTCTTTGTACTTTGACATTGATTTAATACATAAAGAAATACCAAAAGGGGCACCAGTCTTTGGGGCCAATATCTCTAGGCACGGAACTCCGCCGGGCCAGTGCAAATCTATTGTGATCTGTGAATTGTTTTGAAGTGGTTATTTGGTGCTGTCGCGATTGATTTTCGACTTGGAGTGTCCAAGTCTATTACATCTTCCGATGGGACTTCATCCTAAATCCATAATCTCCAGGGAGATGCCTCCCCTCTATTGCTAGTACCTGGCCGGATCCATCCTGTACACATGACATGACACAAGCCATACTCGCACGTTGGTCTCTATCTAAGTAATAAAATCTATTTATCTAAGTCTCTCGATATTGTTTTACTTGTGACGGTTAAACAGATGCAAAGGAGACAAAAACCATGAGATGAGGGGGGGGGGGGGGGGGGGGGGGGGGGGGGGGGGGGTGGGGGGGTCAAAGGTGGAATAAGCCGACAACCCTACAAAAAAGATAGGGCCGGCCTAAATATAAAAGGGCCACACTATGCCCCAGACATAAAACGGGTGGTCGGTCCAAACCAATAGCTATGCAATCGGTGGAAAGCTTGGGAGACACACTAGCCATACAAGTATGCCCAAAGCCAAGGTGAAACAACAAAAGTGTTAACTACTGTTAACACTAGAGGCCTTATTTGCAGAGCTAGCCACCCACGACCCTAGCTTATTTTGGGGGTGACCCTTCACCGTCTTATGATTAAAGTGCTTTCTCCCTTACTTTCATCTCTGCATAAAGAGAAATAAATCACCCTCTCCATCTTCCTTTGGATAAGATTCTATCTTCCTTTCAGTAGCTATATATTGAGTACAAGTAGACCTCTACGGGTGCTTGTGTGAGTCTGTCACCCATAGAAAGTACAAGTATAATGCTGTGAGAAAAGAAAATGTGGACAAACTATCTATTCATCATGGTGGCATGTATGAGGACTAAAATGAACCACCAGGGAGATGCATAGTGCCATGTAATGTGCCCCTAATCTAGACTAAAGGAAACTAATCCGTGAGCCCACTGCCAACAAAAGGGCAAGGGAACTACAACATGCTCTTCACCACCCAACCACCTCCTCTTATAGGCCGTTGACGGTTGTCTAAGTCCACACATACATTTACTCTCCACATGCGGAGTAAATCCCAAAACTAGTGTTGTTCTTCCCAATAGAGGTCTTTCGTAAAGTATCTCTTGGCAACTTGACAAAATCCTACTTCTTCTTAACTCCACAATCTGAGGGAGGTTACAATGTGCCCAATCATGGCTGCACAATAATTGAACCTACATCCCTTTGCTTAAAACTGTGTGCCATTACAACTATGCGTTGCTTCTAGTTTGAGTAGCGAAAGGTGACCCTAGATGTGATCAAAGCTAACATCAAACGACACACATAGTGTTTTAAAAGAGTAAGGCTAATAAGAAAACTCAAAGTAGCCACATAAGTCATGCTTTCTCTTAGCCATATACACATCAAAATATTCTGTTGAAAGAGAAATACTAATGTGAAAAACTAAATTGGAAACACATCTAGTGCACACACATAGTGTCGTGATGTAGTGAAATGATTTGGGTTTGCACTTTGCTCAAGATACACTCGAAATACACCATACTTGTCACGTGCACATCTAACCTATGTGCATGTGGACAATACTTTTAAGGTTTAGAACAGCCTAGGAAGTGTTTTGCACCCTTGTGAGCTTGTACGTAAGACCTGCATGCCTAGACACTTTGGATTAATTGCATACCCTCTGATTGCATATGAGCACAGCCAGTGTCTGCTAGGTGTAGGCATTGGGGGGGTGTACTCATACAGATCACTAGTACCCAGCCTAGGTAGTTCACTGCATACAAAGCACATCTTATAATAGGTTTTTAACTTATTAATAAGTGACATTTAGCCCACTTTTTTTTACGAGAAAAGATCCTTCTATTAGTTAATAAAACTACCCATACGGCTACAACCACCTCTACTAGAGAGGGCTACATCACCCATAAGGGGAGACTCTCCCAATGATAAAACAGCATATGTACAATAAGGGCTAAATCAAGAGATGGGAGTAGGAAAAAGCCACACAGGTGGACGGTAGTGCCATCTAAGCTCACCCCAGGCCATGGTGAAGAAAGGCCCAGGGCCCCAGAGTCGAAGGAACTCCTCTCTGCGCTCCCGCATGCGGTTGGAGCTGCCATGAAGTCTCTCGACCTGTATGGATCAACTCCAGCCAAAAATCTCGAACAGTCTCCACTGGTGGCACAAGGCGAGCCTTGAAGATGCGGAGGCAACGGGCCCGCCAAATGAACCAGAGTGTCAGGCCACAAACGAGCTCCCAACACCTCTCTCTCACTGCAACACTCCTATGGAGTAAGCTCTGTAGCAGGCTGGAGTGTAGGTCGACCAGTGGACCAAGAAGCTGCCCCCAAGTGTATTGCCGTGCTGTGGAAAGAGTTGGCATCAGCCGAAGGACCCGAAGCCAAACCTTTGTGCCATAGGGCAGTCCCACAGACAATGACGATGACTCTGCAAAGGATGGCCACAAGCTAAGCATGCTACCGAAAGGCCACTATGTACTAGCCAGCTCCCCACTGTTGTAGCTCTATGTGCAACTAGCCACTGGAACAACGTGACTCGCCGCGGCTGTCTGGCGTCCCACAACCTCACCCAAAAAGCTGACAAGAACTTAGCTGTGAGACCCTCCTCCTACCAATGAGGTGTTGCAACAGGACGAGTCTCTCTTTGTGCGGCCAGTATGTGACGTCCCAATCGAATAGTGTACTGAAAGAAAGGGACCCCTAGATGGTCGGCTGAGGAGAAAGGGTCCCTCCAAAACCATTCTCCAGGATCCCACTGCACTCGTGCAGTGGACAGCTCTCCCAAGCCCAAAGCCTCCAATGGCCTGTCTCAAGAGCTGTTGCGTCAGGATCGATGACACAAGTCCTCCTGCAGATGCCCACTACTCGGATCCTCTGAAAACAACACTCTGCAACCTGTGGAGCCTCTACTGATACTCTGTGTAGTTGCCCCTCGCCCTGTATCTCGAAGAACATGGAGAGTACAGTCTCTGAACAAGCTCGAACTGTGATGAGGACCTCTAGTCGCGTGAAGGCCCCCATACATCTAGGAGTTGCTGCCTCTAGAGGTGCCAGCCACTCAACGAATACTACCTCTGCGATGTCCTGACACATGCTCTGCACCCCCCTCAAGCCCTGCAACTAGATGCTCTATAACTCCTCTAGCAAACCTGAGAACTCAAGCCAGTCACCTAGAGTGCACGTTGGACCCTCTGCCATGGGACCCCAAGAAACATGAGGCCTACTACCAACCAAGTGGCCTCTCTGAGTGCTGACCATGGGGTTCCGAACAAGGGGCTGTCTCAAGCGCTCCTCCTTGCAAGTGGCCTGGTGCTGCTTCAGGCCTCTCCGCATCTGCTCCCAAGAGCGAAGCAGGCTCACAGCAAAACAATCCTCCAGTCTCCTGCTCAGACCAACTCTGCGCATCTTTGTAAAGATCCATCTGATGGAAGGTCTCCAAGGGCCTCTTGCCTGAGGCACTCGTGCTCGAAGCCGTTGAAGCAAAAAATCCTTCCAGGGCTCCTCCCCTGAAAGCAGTCCTCTGACAACAAACTTCCCAAGAAGGGCTCTACTCTGTTGTGCTAGGTCAATGATCCCCAAGCCCCCCGAGAACAAGGTAGAGTGATGACCTGCCATGCTACTTTGGCCCGAGCTATCTAAGTGTCGTGCCCTGACCAAAGAAAATTCCTGATCAGCCTCTCTATCTGGCTGATGCAAGAGCTCGAAAAGATCCAACAAGATGTAATATACCACATAGTAGCCAACAACACCTCATTGGCCACTACAACTCTGCCTGCCAAAGAGTCGTGTCGAACTCCAATGTAGCAACTTCCTCCCAATGGACACGAGGAGGGGAACGATCTGTTACTCAGGGGACAAGTCCAAGCCAGCCTGATAGCCCAAGTAGCGTACTGCAGTCCCTGGGGGAATCCATCTAAAACCCTCACCTGGCAGCCAATCACGCGTAGGAGCACACCCAACCCAGAAAGCCACTGTCTTCCTCCAATTGATCAGTGCGCCTAATGCACAACAAAACGTCTCTAGAGCCTGCTCACACCTGTGCACGTTGGCCTCCTGACCCTCCAAGTACAAAGCTGAGTCTTTTGCAAACTCAGCATTCAGTAGCTCATCGCCCTGAATAGGGAGCGCTAAGCCACGTAAACCAACCTGCTGTGAAACCAAGAATTTGCTCATCGCCTCAACATAGAACAGAAAGAGGAAGGGGACTAGAGGGCAGCCCTGTCTGACGGAGCGTCTGAGCATGAAACGGTCTCCTCTACCACCTGCCAAAAGCACCTGACTGTGTGCACATATGTAGAGAGCTGATAGACCTATGCTCTAAGCATCTGAGAAGCCCATCCTACGTAGAGTACTCTCCAAGAAGTCCCAGTCAACTCTGTCGTAGGCCTTCTCAAAATCGAGAAAAAGTATCACCAGATCCTCACCTCGGAGGCGAGCGAGGACCGATGCCTCCCAAAAAGTGAACATGTTGTCAAGGATACTGCGCTCCTTGACAAAACCTGTCTGGGTCCCATGTATAATGCTCTCTAGAAGTGGCTGAATCCTCAAGCTCAGAGCCTTGGCTAGAATTTTGTAGGCTAAGTTGAGGATGGTGATGGGTCGACACTGCTGAATCTCATCCAAGGGGCCTCTCTCCTTGGGATTGAGGTAGATCAAGCCCACTCATGCTGTCAAGCATCTTTCCTGTGTGCAAGATGTACTGAAAAGCGCTGCAAAGGTCTGTGCCCAGCAAGTCCCAGTACTCCAAGAAAAAACTGGGAGTCAAACCATCCTCCCCGAGACAACTACTACGGGGAAGTGCTTTGAGGGCCACATGGAGCTCCTCTAGCTGAAGAGGCAGCTCAAGTCTCTGACGCATCTCCTCAATCACAAGACAAGGCATCTGTGCCCAAACCTGCTCTCTGCATGCATCCTGACGCTCTGACTGAGACTTTGCTGACAGCAAGTAACGGTAGAAGTCAATAGCAACTGCACGCATATCCTCTAGCTCTGAAGCAACTGACCCGTCAGGTCTCCTCAATTGGCCGACACTACATGACGGGGTCCCACTACCTCAAAGAACGACCCACTCACTCTGCCACCTGGGTCCACTGAGATGCCTGTCAATGGAAAGCAAACTAGTGACGCCTCTTCTCTATACTGGCGAGCCTGTTGCAACTGCTCCTCCAACCAAGGACAGTCTAGGTGCTACTCCTGCATCCTCTGCAAGGAAGCAACGCCCCGACGGAGACGCTGCTCCTCCTCCCTCGCTACAGCCAAGTTTGTACCTGGTCCGGCCGCCCAAGTTTGGGACCAGCCGCCCACTTGTCCAGGCACCCACATATATTTTCATATTTCATTTATTTCTTGTTGGGTCGTGAGGGATTTTTCTAGGCTTTGCCCTATCTCCCCTTGGGCACCTATTTATGGAGCCAAGGGGGTACCCACTTCCACAGATCACAAATCTCATCTGATTGTGTATTGGGTCTTCTGCTCATGGTAGTCATGGGGGGCTGATCGCCCCCTCTTCACCATCTCTGGCGTTTGTGTCTATTGTCTCTCTCTTCTCTCCTCTCTCAAGCTTCCGCACACGCGCACTCTCACAGGCATCGCCCGACCCAGCTTTAATTCCATATATAAGTAACCCTCAGGGTCACTTCTCAAGCATAAGTCCAATACCCGCAGAACCATTGTAGTATTGCATTTTCAACCTTAAGCCTCGCAGATCCAAGCATTCACCGCAAGATCCCATCAGCATCTCAACATCTAGGATCATTGTATCAGCATTTGTGATCATCCTCTCTTCTCTCTCTAGTCTTTGCACATCTATCTCATGGCGTGAAAGAAACTCTCTCGTGAAGTAGAAGGAATCTTGAGTACGCATTGAGCACTCATCCTGAGTATTCACCATAAATGATAAATCACTTCCGTTGCCCACAACAATTCCATCTCGTAGATTTATCTCAATGGAATTGCTAAAAGTTAAAACTAAAAGCACACGTTGTACTTGCTCTTAGATGTATAGTCCTCATTAAAACTCTTGGCAAATTGTAAATTTAAATGCACACTTATAGTGTCTTGATGGAATGAGAATGAATATTGGTTTGAATGTTTACCAAGGCATTAAAATAATACATCGTATCATACCACCTCAAAGTAGTAATGATAAAAGCTGCATTGGAACTCCTGAAAGAATAAACATAAACGAGCAGTTTGTATCGTACTTGCACATCCTCATAGATGCCATAAAGTATTCATAATGTTACACTTGGAATGCTACTAAAATATTTGACCTCCTCTCTCTAAATGATCATAGCATAACAAAGAAAAGACCATTAAGACGGGCACCCAATGTGACGACTGCTATATTTATACAGACAATTCCAATTAACACCTGCTAGCGGAATAAAATTTGGTTAAAAATCCACACGTGTAGAAGCAGTTTTCTATGGTTCATAGCCATGCATACTGATAAGAGAAAAAATCATATGTTACGTGCATATCAAAATGAAAGAACTCAATCGTAAATGATTCGTTGTTCGCGTCCATGGAGGCAAAATGAACTCCTAGAGGAAGATAAAGCATAGACAATGTGTATAAATGCCAATCGGAAGCCAATCTTTTTGTTGCACCATTGTGCATACCTTGCATATCTTAATTAGAATCGACTTTGTCGATCATCAAAGTTATAGAACTTGAACCTATCCAAACACTCTTGTACATATATTAAAAACAATGAACCGTAATTTGGTCGATGTTGTCCTTGACAGAGTGTCGTGCATCAGTGGAAGCGTAAAAAGATTATGCTTATATGGAGTCAGATCCACCATAGTCGCATGCCTTGCATGTAGCTTCATAGTGGAAGAGTGAAAAAATTATGCTTATATGGAGTCAGATCCACCATAGTCGCATGCCTTGCATGCAGCTTCTGCAGACATAGCAACAATCATTTGCACTTTTTTTATCTCTTCAATCTTCAAAAATTTGCTTGTAACTTTGAATTTCAAATTTCGAGCCCAATTTGCAAGCCATGTGTCACATGCACATCTAATCCTATGTGCATGTGGACAAGCTATTCCTACTTCTAGGATTTATGTAGCCTAGGAAGTGTTATGGCACCTTTATCAGCCTGTACGCACGACGTGCACGTCTAGGCACTTAGTAGCTGCATACCCTCTAATTGCACAATCCATTAGAACCCAGCATGAGCATTTTGATCGCATGAACCCAGTTCCCAAAACTTTCGAGCCCAATTTGCAAGCCATGTGTCACATGCACATCTAATCCTATGTGCATGTGGACAAGCTATTCCTACTTCTAGGATTTATGTAGCCTAGGAAGTGTTATGGCACCTTTATCAGCCTGTACGCACGACGTGCACGTCTAGGCACTTAGTAGCTGCATACCCTCTAATTGCACAATCCATTAGAACCCAGCATGAGCATTTTGATCGCATGAACCCAGTTCCCAAAACTTTCGAGCCCAATTTGCAAGCCATGTGTCACATGCACATCTAATCCTATGTGCATGTGGACAAGCTATTCCTACTTCTAGGATTTATGTAGCCTAGGAAGTGTTATGGCACCTTTATCAGCCTGTACGCACGACGTGCACGTCTAGGCACTTAGTAGCTGCATACCCTCTAATTGCACAATCCATTAGAACCCAGCATGAGCATTTTGATCGCATGAACCCAGTTCCCAAAACTACATGTGAACCATCTCTTAAGTGGCACTATTATTAATAAGTGGCTTTTTCACTTATTATTATTATTATTGCCAGATCGTGGGGGCTCCTTTTGCACTACTCGACCCAGCATACACCACCTATATAGGGAGGCAAGGGGCGCCAGTAGATAGCAGAAGAAGCAGAAGACACAAGGAGGGCACAACATCCAGTAGACCAGCAATACCCTCAGGCTCTCAGCGTTTTCTCAAGCAGCAAGACCAGCGTTTTTGCATGACATTGCATCAGCGTTTTTGCATCCAGAAGACCAGCGTTTCCACATCAGCCCTTAGCCTCGGCGCACCGCACCTTCCCGGTAGCAGATCCTCACCGCAATCATCCTATCGCAGCACATCAGCCAGCGATCAGAGTTCAGTAATAAGAACAGCCAGCATTTCAAGAATTTAGCCTCAAGACAGCAGCGTTTTTGCAGTTTTCAGCCTTGCATGCATCAACGGTTGCAGATCGGCATTTAGCACTGTTAGAGTTACACCACCGTTGCTTCGCCATTTTGTACGGCTAGTGATTATCCCGGGTTGGCCACCCATCGCACATCATGTAGATTGCATGGGCGAACACTTTTAGCACATGTCCGGCCGGTCATTTTCTCAGCCTGGTTGGGTGCACATTTTTAGCCATTTTCAGGCTTTTATGTTTTTTGCACCAGTTACACATTTGGCCCTACCTCAACCTAAGATTCTATAAATAGAATGCTTAGGGTCTTGTAGTCATTCAGATTGTGTATTGAGAACATCATTTGTAGAGCACTTGTGTTTTCTCTCTCTCTCTCTCTCCCTCCAACATTTTCGGGGCACGTGGCTCACACCCTCTCCGCTGCTCACTCTCACATGGTATCAATCGCCAAGTTGTGGAGCATCTGCATCGATCTCCCTCCCCAAGGCTAGTGCTTGCATCTCTAGCCCTTACCATCGCGGAAAACTGCAACATCAGCCTAGCGTTTCTGGAACCCTAGAGTTTTTGCAGAGTTCAGCCAGCGTTTTTGCATTTACCGGCCTTGATCTGCACACCTCCTGTAGGCGCTCCACTCCTTGCCAGAGATCGCACCCAAACAGCCCATATCAGCATAGTGTTTTTGCTGGCAGATTTGCGTTTTTGCATCTGCTGGCATTTTTGGTCATCTTGCGTTTTTGAAGACTTGCTACGTTTTCATTTCTACGCAACAATTCTGCACCTTCGTCGGCGACTTGCAATCTTATCGATCTACCTCTGGGACCACTCTTTGAGCACGCGACATGTCGACTACGAAGCAGAAGGGACAACAACAACAGTCTCAAAAGGGGGCCACTGCGTCTTCTGCGACTACCGCCACTTCCACTTCCGCGCCTACGTCGGCATCTACCAACACAACATCCAACAATTATGCCCTCGCACAGTTTGCTGAGGAGAAGAAGTTGAATTTTACACAATTATTCTATGTGGAGGACATGAGTCCGCACAATCATTGCCTACCATCCACTCTGGGAATGGTTGAATGATTTCACCCATTCGGCTACGAAGCCTTCCCTTCCCACCACCACTCAGGATAAGCTCGACGAGTGGGTGGATCGGGACAGACGAGTCTTCACCTTTCTTATGATGAACCTCTGGGACCGCATCACGAAGGAAGTTTCCAAAGAGGAGCATGCACATCCATTGTGGAGACGGATTCTTGACCAGTTTGAGGAGACCTCATTTGCCAAACAGATCACACTTGAATGGGAGTTGTACAACGTCCAGTTCAAGGATTTCAACTCACTCGATGGGGTTGACCCGCCGCATGCATGAACTCTGGGGCAACCTTGTCTCTACCAGAGGCAACATCACCCTGGCACGCATGTCTGACCTCTTACTATTCAAGCTTCCCCCACGCATTGAACCCTACTTTCAGAGTTGGCTCACACCTGGACGTACCTCCTTTCCTACCTCGGACGAGATTCTCCCTTCCCTCAAGCAGATTGAGGGGCACTCCGCATTCAGAGCCGGAGGTGCTGTTAATGCAGAAGGAGTTTTGATAGCTCAAGGAGGCAACAAGAAAGGTAAAGATAAGAAGAAGAAGAAGAAGAAGAACAAGGACATCGAATGTTACCACTGCCACAAGAAAGGGCACAAAGAATCAAAATGCAGAAAGAAGAAGCGAGATAAGGCCAATAGGGAGAAACAAACAGCCTCAACTGCAGTTGTAGCCTCTCACAAGACAACTGGGACCGCTCTTGTCGCGACGACAGACCACGCTCTTGCTACATCGCTGTCAGGTACTTGGGTTGTTGACATTGGAGCCACCACTTACATGACTCCCCAGCAGTCTTGGTTTAGCTCTCTCAGGGAGACTCACTGGCAGATCGTCACTACGGGTGACAACCATGAGATTCCAATGTCTGCCACAGGCCAGATTACCCTCATTCGTTCTACCTCAGACCCAAAGGTCGGTTAAGTGGAGGCGCTTTAGGTTCCGGACATGGCCTTCAACCTTCTCTCTATGTCCAGTTAGGACTCTTAGGGAGCTGACATACACTTTGGGAGTGGCACAGTGACCATTTCTGATTCTACGACAGGTACTATCCTTGCACGCGGTGAGCGCGATGGTTCCCTATACGGCCTCATTGCTCTTTTTTCTCGGACCACGGAGTCTTCTTCTCTATGGCATGCACGATTTGGACATCTATGCTATTAGCAGCTTCACCAGGCTGCTAGGACCTCTATGAGCGATACGCTCCTCGCTAGGCGCATGTGAGGCTAGCCATATGGGCAAGCAACACAGGGTTGCCTTTCCGAAGCAGGCATCCAAAAGAACTTCGGCACCACTCGCACTAGTTCACATTGATCTATGTGGCTCGATGAGCACTCCTTCATTTTCTAGCTCACAATTTTTGCTTGTGCTGGTGGATGATTGCACCAAGTACACTTGGGATTCGTTCTTAAAGCTCAAGTCGGAGGCTTTCAGTTTCATTCGAAATTGGAAGATAATGGTTGAAAAGGAGAAGGACTTGCAGGTCAAATGTTGTTAGGTGCAGCGGAATGAATGTTGAACTTTGCTCAAGATCAGTGCTCCGAACTGTGATCAAGGTTCCTTTTACTTAGGGAAGGGAGAGCCTTTCGTGCTTTAATAAGAGAGTGCAAGTGATCACAAACAAAGTGAATGGACACTATGAATGAAGGTGCATGAGACTGAGAGATAGAGAGAGAAGAATACAACACCAGAATGTTGTCAAACCCTCCTCCGAAGGCCCCACTCTCTATGGCGAGAGCGGTCTACTATTGATTGCACAAATCTATACAATGCAATGGACTTGCCGACGATGTCAACGACGATGAGGACAACGACGAGACGGGCTGAAATCTGAAACTGCTAAGGGCTGAAATCTGCAAATCTTTTATCTGCTGAATTCTGACTCTATGTCGGTGACGATGTCGAGGACGACGGTAGGACGACGCGCTGAAAACGCGGATGCTGAATCTGCATTTTCCGGGCTGAATCTGCAAATTGCGCAGGATCTGACCGTGCGGCGAGGATCTGTTGCGGGAAGGTGAGATCTGCGAGGTTCAGGACTTCTTCTGCGAGTGCTAACTGCTGAAAACTGAAAACACTGATGCTTGTGGGGATTCCGTCGCGAAGATCTGCAAAAACGCTGAAGTGTTTGCAGATGCAAAAACGCTAGGGCTGAAAATCTGCTGCTACTGGATAAAATCCACTAACGCTAGGGCTGATTTGTCTTGATCTGCAAAAACGTTGTTGATCTGCTGGTGCAAACTGCTAACGCTAGGGCTGATCGGTCTTCTGTTGTCGCCAGGCTGCTGCAGATGCAAAAACGCTGGCTGATCTGGGTGCAAAACACTAGACCTTCTTGCAGATGCAAAAACGCTAGGCTTGTTGGGCCCTGCTGAGAAGGTGCCTGTTGAACTGAGTTCCTGCTGCCTCTTCTGCCAGAAAGTGCTAGCGCTAGGTTTGCTTATATACAAACTTAGCAAAATTGCCCTACCTACTTTCCAACAAAAGTCACTTAAAAATAATAAGTGGAAAATGTCAAAAATAGGAAAAATAGGTCTATGCACTATAAAAATGCTCTTGATGGGATCTGATGGGAATCTGATGGTCATGCTGTGTGCAACCAGAGGATATGCATCTAATCTAAGTGTCTGGACATGCACGGTCTGCGCGAACAGACTCACTAAAGTGCCAGATCCCTTCCTATTCTAGACTCACTTGACTGATTGAACCTTGGTCATGTTGTAGCTTGTCCATGGACACATAGGGTTGGATGTGTCACGTGACATCCCCTCCTTTTCAAAGTGAGGTACTGGTACCGAACTGTATAGCGTCGAGGGAGATCGCCAATAGCGTTTGGAATCCTGGAAAGGACTCTTCGCCGGCCCACTCTGATGTGTGTGTTGTGCGATACTTGAACTTCATAAAGGTCTGCAAAGTCTTCTTCTTTGGGCCGCGCTGAAAGCGACACAAAGTCAGTTGAGTTTCCTTCAATGCTTCAACTTTGTCTATGGACGTAGGTCCACCTTCTTCAAGAATCTCCACGGCTTAAAATTCCTAAAACCACTTCCAACACAAAAACATGAACATACCCATTACATGTAAAGTGACCGGAAAAAATCTTGTCTTCCTCAAAGACTGTGCATGCAATGTAGATGAACAAAGAAACGGAGTGCCAAACCGTTCACCACACACACGCAAACAATGAGATCGAATCTTTCTCTTTTGAACGAAAGCAATCAACTGTGGCAATTCACAACGGAAATGCCCATGCTTGGTGCTCATACTTTCATGTGCTCTTTCTACAACTGTGTCGTGCCAAGGAAGAGACATGGAATGTGACTTCCTTGAATGCATACTTTTCAGCTATTCATGAAAAATCTGCAGACATCCGTGCTCATTCATGAGGGAAACGTGCTCAACGTACAAGATGTCATGCCTAGGAAAAGGGATCACATAAAGACGTTGACTAAAATACAGGAAACAATCACGAATGAAACACTCGAACAATGCGTGCTGACTAATCATTCAAACACATAGTACTTCCTATAAAGGTCCTTTGGACCTAGGCTCGAGAGCCAAGATCGGCTCTTTGTGTTTGATCGAATCTTCCTGTGGGGGTTTTGTGGACCTCGACTCGAGAGCCAAGATCGGTTCTTCGTGATTGATCAAATCTGCAACAAGGTTAGGTTCGCTAGAAAAAGCATCAACTAAACCATCATCCTTGTGAACAATCATGTCTTGATCATACAAATCATCATGCTCATGAGAAATCACATCGTGATCATCATGCAAATCATCATGCTTTGCATTGGCATTCAAATCATCATGCTTATCATTATCATTCAGATCATCATGCTTATCATCATGCAAATCCTATGTGTCATGCTTTGGAGAAGAAGAGACTGAGAGAGTCTCCTTTTCCCAAATTTCTTGCATCTATGTCTGTACTTGAGAAAAGAGTCGCAACATCTCTTTCATGTGTCGCGCTTGCTCATACTCACGCTCTATGGCTGCCTTTCTTTCTGCTTCTCTTTCTGCTTTTCTTTCTGCGTGTCTGCTATCAAATTCTGCCATTCTTTCTACCCTTTTTGCTTCGCGTTCTAACTTCATGTCCATAAACATCTACTCCAACTCCTCCATAGGAGTTAGTGCAATCCTTGGCGTAGATGGGGAAGAGGGAGGGTCAGAAAAACCTCCTGGTGGGGAAAATTCTTCTTCGCCTCTCTCATGCTCATCACCTCCAAGCGAAGTATCCATTCCGCTTCGAGTGATAACCATCCACTGAAGTGTTGGGTTCTTAAGTTCACGAGAAACTTGGATTCTTGTGGGTCTTGAGGTTCTTGAGTTCTTGAGGTTCTTCTTTCGCTTGCAATCTATGTTAGAGAAGGATATTCTCTTCACCCGAGTTCTGCTCTTTTCCGCAGGCGCACCCCTTGGCGGCCTTACGCTCACACCAAGGTTGCTTTTTCCCACCTCACATCGATTGGCCGGCCGCTAAGTGCATGGTCCGCTCTCAATGAGTGAGAAGAGGCATAAGGGGAGACTGGACAAGCCCTTCTTTCTTGGGTTTCCTGTCACTCTTCAAACACACGATTAGGAACCGACGCCCAAGAAGTTTTGGGTTCGTGCAACCGCAACAAGCAAAAAAAAATCCTGTGGTTCTTGTGGTTCTTTCCTTGAGTGATACAGAACACTGCCAAAGCTCTAATACCAATGTAAGCTGCAGCGGAATGAATGTTGAACTTTGCTCAAGATGAGTGCTCCGAACTATGCTCAAGGTTCCTTTTACTTAGGGAAGGGAGAGCCTTCCGTGCTTTAATGAGAGAGTGCAAGTGCTCACAAACAAAGTGAATGGACACTATGAATGAAGGTGCATGAGACTGAGAGATAGAGAGAGAAGAATACGACACAAGAATGTTGTCAAACCCTCCTCCGAAGGCCCCACTCTCTATGGCGAGAGCAGTCTACTATTGATTGCACAAATCTCTACAATGCAATGGACTTGCCGACGATGTCAACGACGATGAGGACAACGACAAGACGGGCTGAAATTTGAAAATGCTAAGGGCTGAAATCTGCAAATCTTTTATCTGCTGAATTCTGACTCTATGTCGGTGACGATGTCGAGGACGACGGTACGACGACGCGTTGAAAACACAGATGCTGAAATCTGCGTTTTCCGGGCTAAATCTGCAAATTGCGCAGGATCTGACCATGCCGCGAGGATCTTCTGCGGGAAGGTGAGATCTGCGAGGTTCGGGACTTCTTCTGCGAGTGCTAACTGCTGAAAACTGAAAACGCTGATGCTTGTGGAGATTCCGTCGCGAAGATCTGCAAAAACGTTGAAGAGTCTGCAGATGCAAAAACGCTAGGGCTGAAAATCTGTTGCTGGATAAAATCCACTAACGCTAGGGCTGATTTGTCTTGATCTGCAAAAACGTTGCTGATTTGCTGGTGCAAACTGCTAACGCTAGGGCTGATCGGTCTTCTGCTGTCGCTAGGCTGTTGCAGATGCAAAAACGCTGGCTGATCTGGGTGCAAAACGCTAGACCTTCTTGCAGATGCAAAAACACTAGGCTTGCTGGGGTCCTGCTGAGAAGGTGCCTATTGAACTGAGTTCCTGCTGCCTCTTCTGCCAGAAAGTGCTAGTGCTAGGTTTGCTTATATACAAACTTAGCAAAATTGCCCTACCTACTTTCCAACAAAAGTCACTTAAAAATAATAAGTGAAAAATGTCAAAAATAGGAAAAATAGGTCTATGCACTGTAAACATGCTCTTGATGGGATCTGATGGGAATCTGATGGGAATGCTCTGTGCAACCAAAGGATATGCATCTAATCTAAGTGTCTAGACATGCACGGTCTGTGAACACACTCACTAAAGTGCCATATCCCTTCCTATTCTAGACTGACTTGACTGATTGAACCCTAGTCATGATGTAGCTTGTCCATGGACACATAGGGTTGGATGTGTCACGTGACAACTTCACTCAAACAGAGGGGGTTAGTTCACCTCGAAGGACTTTGTACAGTGGTGCAAGTCAGAGGGCATCTAGCGTCAGCTGACTACTCCCTATACTCCTTCCCAAAACGAAGTTGTTGAGCGGAAGAACCGGACTATCATGGAGATGGCTCGTGCCATGCTTACGCATGCTTCTTTGCCCCGGGTTTAGGGGAGAGGCGTGCAACACGGCCATTTACATTCAGAACCGTTCTCCTACCCATGCTTTGCAGGACATGACTCCTTACCAGGCTTACTATGGGCCTCGGTCTCACACTCTCGAGTTTTTGGGTGTCCGGCCTTTGTCCATGTGCCAAAGAAGAAGCGACAGAAATTAGACTTCAAGGCGAAGAAGCTCATCTTCATGGGCTATTCACGAGTATGATGGATACCGGCTTTATGATCCTGACTTCAAGACCACCACGGTTAGCCATGATGTGACTTTCATGGAGCTTTTCAGCACACCTGCAGAGGGGGTAGCATCCAAGCCTATACCTTCCCTACCTCCTCCTCGTCCACCTCCTACACCTGACCCTGACCCTATCCATGTCCTTGTACCCTCTACACCGCAGCCAGTTACTTCACCCAATCATGCCATGTCAGATTCCGATTCTGATGTGGATGATGGTTCTCCTCCGGTGGAGACGGTCCCACTTCGTAAGAAGAAGTTAGTACTTGGTTAACTTACCTCTAAAATTTCTTCCTCTGGAGTCACGAAGTTACCAGACTCACCAAACCCTGGACAGCCTCGAAGTTCTGCACGCCTCAAGGAGAGGCAAGTTTATGACAGCGCAGAGTTCGTGAACTTTGCACTCATGTCCAAGATTCAGGCTTCACCAGTTGAGCCTTCCTCGATGGAGGAAGCATTCCAGCATGATTGCTGGAAGCGTGCCATGCAGACAGAGTTGGACGATATCGAGCGAAATAAATTTTGGACTTTGGTTCCCAGGCCCAACAAGCGAAAGGTGGTTTCTATGAAATGGATTTTCAAGACGAAGTACAAGGCCAATGGTTCCCTAGACAAACACAAGGTGAGACTTGTTGCTCAAGGTTTCACACAGCTACCAAGCGTGGACTTTGACGAGACCTTTGCTCCCACCGCTCGCATGACTACCATATGCACAGTGTTTGCTCTCACAGCCAACTTTGGTTGGCCTATCTTCCAGATGGATGTAAAAATGCTTTTTGAACGGAGATTTGGATAAAGAAGTTTATGTGGGGCAACCTCCTCGGTTTCGTATACCAGGCAAGGAGGATTGGGTCTATCACTTGTGGAAAGCATTGTATGGACTGAAGCAAGTTGAACAACAGCGGTACCTCACACTTGACCAGTTTCTCATGAAGGTGGGGTTACGGCGTACCTCATCAGATTCCAATTGTTCTATCGTCTCTGATGGCTCTTTGGTTGCCATAGTGATTGTCTATGTGGACGATATCATTTTCACAGGCTCATGGACCAGCAGAATCAAGTCGATCATGAAAGCTATGGAGACACGTTTCGAGATGACTAATCTTGGGCTTCTTCACTATTTTCTTGGATTCGAGATCTTTCAGACACCAAACGGCATCTTCTTTTCTCAACGGAAGTATGCAAAGGCTATCCTGGAGAGATTCCAGATGACGGGCTGCAGACCGATTGGCACTCCTCTTGAGCCTGAAGAGAACATATCGCTTCACGAACCTTCCCCACGAATTGACTTGGAGCAGTACAGGAATGTTGTTGGTTGGCTTGTATGGCTGACTTATTCCCGACCAGACATCTATTACACATTTTCTGTCCTCAATTCCTTCAACACCCGACCTCGTCAATGACATTGGCAGTGTGTCCAGCGTACTTTGCGGTACATCAGCGGCACCTTAGACCATGGTGTGTTCTATGGTCGCTCCAAGGGTTGCACCTTACTTGGTTGGTGCGATTCAGATTGGACAGGAAATCCAGATACTTTGCGCTCTACTACAAGGGTAGTTTTCACACTCTGCTCGGGACCCATTTCATGAAGCAATAAGCGGCAACCCACCGTTCCGCTATCTTCTACAAAGGTGGAATACAGTTAAGCTTGCTACGTTGCTTGTGAGGCCATATGGCTACGGAGATTACTACGAGAGTTGTGTTTTCCCCAAACTGTTGTGACTCGTCTTTTGTGCGACAATCAGAGTTGCATTGCTATTGCCAAGAACCCTATCTTTCACGCTCAGACAAAGCACATTGAGGTGCAGTACCACTATGTTCGGGAGCAGGTTTTGGCTGGAGATCTTCATATGGAGTATGTCCCTACAGCGGACAATTCTGCACACATCTTCACGAAGGCTATACCTCAGCGGACCTTGGCTTCTCACCTTCGACTCATCTGTGTTGTCTCAGCATCCGGTGATGAGAGGGGGTGTTAGAATCACACCACCATTGCTTCGCCATTTTGTACGGCTAGTGATTGTCACGAGTTGGCCACCCATCACACATCATGTAGATTGCATGGGCGGACACTTTTAGCACGTGTCTGGCCGGTCATTTTCTGAGCCTGGCTGGGTGCACACATTTTTAACCGTTTTTTTGGGCTTTTATGTTTTTTGCACCAATTACACATTTTTTTCCCTACCTCAACCTAAGATTCTATAAATAGAATGCTTAGGGCCTTGTAGTCATTCAGATTGTGTATTGAAAGTATCATTTGCAGAGCACTTGTGTTCTCTCTCTCTCTCTCTCTCTCTCTCTCTCTCTCTCTCTCTCTCTCTCTCTCTCTCTCTCTCTCTCTCTCTCTCTCTCTCGCTCGCTCGAGCTCGAGCGTTTTCAACGGGCGTGGCTCACACCCTCTCCGCTGCTCACTCTCACAAGCATCGCCGCAGTTGCAGATCCATAGTAGCAGAACTTAGCGTTTCCAAATTTCAGCCCATCAGCATTATAGATCTAATCACTGTCATCGTCGACATCGTCATCGTCGACACCGTCATCGACAAAGACATCATCAAGCATCATAACATCTAGACCCATTGTACCAGACTTGTGCAATCTAAAGCAAATACCTCTAGCAATAGAGAGGGGGGCCCTTGGAGGGGGGTTTGGGACCCCATCTGATGTCATCTCTTCTCTCTCTCTAGCACTCTTATGCACTCTCACTCACAGTTTGGATTCCCTTTTGTTTTGGTCATTGCACGTACTCTCATTAAGTCGAGGAAGGCTCTCCCTTTCTCTAAGTAAAAGGGAACCTTGAGCACTCACTAAT
The DNA here is from genome assembly GCF_014529385.1 of Adiantum capillus-veneris. NCBI lineage: Eukaryota > Viridiplantae > Streptophyta > Polypodiopsida > Polypodiales > Pteridaceae > Adiantum > Adiantum capillus-veneris. The sequence goes on from NC_140953.1 coordinate 43,981,520, forward strand.
CACTCATCCTGAGCTTACACCATCATTCACTTCCGCTGCATGTTACATTGGTACGAGAGCTCTTTGGCAGTGTTCAATATTATCACTCAAGGAAAGAAGCACAAAGAACCACAAAAAAAAAAATTGCTTGTTGTGGTCGCACGTAACCCAAGACCACTTGGGCATGTCAATCCCTAATCCGTGTTTTTGAAGAGTGGTAGGTAACCCAACAAAGAAGGGCTTGTCCAGCCTCCCCTCGTTCCTCTTTTCCACTCATTGAGAGCGGACCTTGCACTTAGGGGCACACCAATCGACGTGAGGTGGGAAAAAGCATCCTTGGTGTGAGCGCAAGGCCGCCAAGGGGTGCACCCGCAGAAAGGAGTTGAGCTTGGGTAAGAGAAAAGCCTTCTTAAACGCAGATTGCAAGCCAAGAACCTCAAGAACTCAAGAACCTCAAGAACCCAAGAACCCCAAATACCCAAGAACTCCTTGCATGGTCATCACCTAATAAGAATGGATACTTTGCGTGAAGGTGATGAGAGTGGAGTTGGAGAAGGGGAACTATAGCATGTTGTTCACCACCCAACCACCTCCTCTTATAGGCCTCCTAGCCCATCTTTGGGAGCCCCTAAACTTCATGCCTTGCCCACGGCCGTGCCCCACCTTGGTCCTACCCTTGTCCTCACACCAGAAGAGCTAGCTGGTGTATCCCACTGACTGCACTAAGATAGCTCTAACCGGGCGGGGCGGGGGGGGAGGGTTTGAAGACAAGATGCATTTTCTTAGCACTCTTAACAAGTTGTCGAAATGATCGATGCAAAAGGTGCTCAGATTAAGCGCTGCAGAATGCCATGTTGAGAGATGGCACGGTGCCAATATTGCTTTACAAAGCAGACACATTCAAACATCTGTATAAACAAACAATTTGATGAGTAATGAGAACTACCTGTCCATCAGCTCTAAGCTGTGGAATGATGAGTCCAGCCAGAGTATGTATAGTATAACTGTGCAAAAAATCACATAATTGGTTAATATGACCAAAACATAAAGGAAAATGCAAAGAAAAGAAAAGGTTGGTAAAACCTCTTAGTTTCTATTGTATCCTCAAGCTCCGCCACAAATCGAGCCATGCATCGGATTCCATTGCCACACATCTACCATGTTCATAGCATAAACCAATCGTGCAACTCTGAAATTGAGCTCCAAAAAAAATTGCTTCTATTACCTCAGGCTCACTTCCATCTGAGTTAAAAATGCGCATTGAGTAATCAGTCCCATTGATTCCTGGCATTGCAAAAATGACCCCATCTGCACCCACTCCAAAATTGCGATTGCACAATTTCACTGCCTGTTGTGGAGAAATCTTGGGTTCCATGGAGTCTCTGTTATCAACCTAGGAATGGTGCACGGGGCTTTGTTATTTATGGCTTACAAAGAAAAAAGGGACAACGCGCTATGTCCAAATTCTTCATGGAAATACCAGCAAGAAGTCATTTCCAAGCCCTTGATACTTCACAAACTCTAAGATTTCCTGTGTGCAAGGCCAAAGTAAACGTACGCATTACTAATACACCAAAATGCACATACAGACAGCACAGACATGGGTGATGGTACCTTGGGTGGAGAATTATTCACGGTTTCAAGGGGTTTTTCCATGATAACGGAGGAAGCTATCAATTTGAGGTGGTGCAGAGGCCGCAATAATGAAACAGATGTGATGGCATGCTGTTGAGGGACCTTGAGTAGTCGTGACGAAGATGAAATGCAACGAAGGGAGGTTAACGCGAGCTCCGCTGATGCAGAGCATTTGTGTGTATAGTGAGCCGAAGAAAGAGCAGCCATGTTCCTCACCTGCTTCGCGACTCGCGCTGCGCAGAGGAGTGGCTCTAAAAATAAATTACTTTTCGGTAACTTACATTTTTTGGTGGTACTGCTGAAGTCAACAGGGAAAATTGAAGTGCAAAGAATAATGTCATCAAGCAGGTTGCCAAAGGTTAATTCAAAATTTGAATGGTTTCAAAAAGTAGATCAAAGAGTGGTGTGACCAAAAAGTGTGCTTCCTTGTGAGGTTGGCACTATGAAATAATATAGCCTTGAGTGGTGAGATCTTATTATACACTTGTTAATATAGATTAGTAGATTATTTGCAGTGAGGACTAGGTGCAAGTTGTTTGTATTTGAGGATGTGGAAGATGCATCTATATTAAATTCCCATGTGAGCATAATGCAATAGTGTATGAAAAATTTTGTTATTCTTTGAGACAAATCATGGAGAAGATGTGCTAATGAGGTAGTTGGTTTTTTATACAAATTTATTGATGTGACAATGATTGACGGCGACACATGTAGCTACTGATATTTCAATGGTTGCAATTGTTATGATTGGTGCTTTTGAAGGTGTATATCTGAATTTTTTTTAAATGGATACAGCTGAAATGAATGTAGTTAAGCAATATATTTGTGTTTGGTGTTAATTTTGTTCCTTGCAAGTGTTTGCCCTTCACCACATATTTGTAAAAAAACCACATTGAGGAATTGCACTATCAAGTGAGTTTAAAAGAGGTCTTGGAGTGTCATTTGGGCGAGGTCCATTTTGCTTGTATATTGAGAGATTTCTTGTAAAACTATAATGTCAACTTTAATGTGCCCTAGCATGAATTTTTTGAATAGATGATTTTGAATTCAAAATCATATAACCTAGTGTGAGTTTGTTAAGGAGGTAGAGGTTGTGTGAGTCTTGAACACAAAAGAGGGTTGTATAGAATAGCCCATGTGTATGTATTTTGCCTCGTTTAAATGCTAATGTCTTAAGGGATATGTCTTGTCTGAGAACCCGAGGAATTGCCTTGGGGATTCTCCGCGCTACCACCCTATTATATAAGCCATTGGTCATCTATATCTAAAATCCCCTATACACATCTAGTAGTCGGCCCTTGGCGTGGGTCCATGACCCCCCTGGGTTTGCCCTTGGCCTTACATTACTCCCCCCTTGGAGAAGTGCGTTCATCCTTAAAAACAAAAGTGGGAAACTTCTTCTTAAGAATATTAATGTTTTCAACAATGTCATCCTTCATAGATCCAGTTGTCCATTTGATTGGAACATGGTTCGGTAGGAGGCTCAATGAAATCAAGAAGAATATCTTGATTTTTCACATTGTTGTCCCTTTGAGTAACCAGCCCATATCCAACATAGCATATAGACTCCATTTAAAGCTCACTTGAATATGCTAAACGAGTTATCACAACTAAGAGGTGTCTAAAAGAGTACCTCTTTTCACTTTCCATGAAAGTAATTGGTTGACATAACTCATCAACAAAGTATAAGTCCTTGACTTGATATCATTCTTCATCAGTAAACAACCCCACCAAAACTGGTGTTCAAGGTTGAGATCCTGATTTAAACAGGAAGAAGCTAAACTTAGTCCCAACCTGGTTTGTCTCATGGTAAGCAAACTCCAAGTAGAGAGATAATATTTCTAATTGGGTTGCTTTGTGCTAACGTACACACTCGGCAATATCCTTTAACACAAGATCAATACTTGTAAACTGTTTATCCTCTTTAGATAACTGACAGTATTGAGGTGTGTTTCCCCACCGTTTATAGACAGTCCTCCAAAATGACTCGTAAACAAGGATCACAATTCCATTCATTATTGTTGATTAATGAATAATTTTAGGAACAATCATCTTGGTTAATTGTAGTGAGTTGATCTACAAGCCCCCAAATTGAGCTATGACCTTTGTTGGCGATTGAGAGATCTACAACTAATCTCATGAAGATATTGCGCATAAAGAGTGAAATGCTTTAGAAGCTACGAATGTCATGAATGTGCATGCTGCTTGAAATCAGCCTTTGCTAAACACTAGGGCCCATAACACCTAGTGAGCATGCACTTAGCAAAAATAAGATCCAAACCTGCATTTCTATAAGGCTAAAAGCACGCTTTGGTGGTACAAAAAGGAATGTCCTTGACAGCACCTTTGACAAATCTTTGAGTTACAATTTCTGCATGTCACATGAAAAACTACCTATCATACTAAATATCAGTGGATATATCTTCGACAGAAGAATCTAAAAACACAAGGTCCAAAAAGTTTTGACCTAAAGTACAAAAAGTTTACCAGTCCCCACTTTTTCATTGATAGAAGTAAAATAGGTCCTTTTTTTGTACCACCAAACCACGCTTTCACCCATAATCGTACTTGCTAAATTTTATGGCTAATGTTATGCTCACAGGTCATCGAAAAAGAATTACTTCCCATGTGAAAACCGTGCTAACATATTTGAACCATAATAGAATGTGAAAATCCATCACCTCTAGGTACCAAATGAACTTTTTCATTAACATAACATAATTTTGATATGTGTATAAACAACCATCCGTTAAAGTTGTTTAACAATACTCGTAACCTTACAAGTCTTACTAAGTATCCGACAATTTCTGGCCACTGCAATTGTTCCTAATACAAAATGCTCAGAATGGTCTAATAAACGGATGCGACCAGCACCTGGGGACTTTGTCGCGACACATAATTGAAATAACGGGTGCCAGTGTCAGTCCTAAAGACTCATATTCTCCACATGTGGAATATATCTCAGGTAAGGATGTCCGAAAAAAGAACATCCTACAAGTAAAAGATGTACCTATGTGTGGAGGTAATTGTAAACACTCTGCAATATGAGAGAGAGGGACCCTCGTTTTCCTTGCTCCACATTGGCTAAATTGAACTCCATGAGTTCCTAGACCATGTTGCTCCTCTTGTGACAACATGTGCCAAAGAAAACTCGACCATGTAGGTCCTTACCTGCATAATGAAGAAATGTATCTAGGACACTACATCCTTACTCCTACATGACCTTGTCATGTCTCTGAAGAGCAAAGTGGATGAAACATTGAAGCTTATACATCCTACTTGGAAAAATCAATCAAACATATTCAAAAATGAAATAAAACCAAATCAGATGCGTACTTGTGGAGATTGAACATAGTGGTCACTTACCCGCAGTCAAATGCAAACGACCAAATCTCCCACCTAAAAAGGCCTAGTAACACTGTCAAACGATTAGTGAAAACCAAGAGTATTGCAGTGGTAACCTTGGGTGTTGCCTTTGCAATCCCCTTGGTTAAAATCTAGAATTTCAAACTCCTTGGTTAGACTACGTATGAAGACTACTCAAACTAGAAGCCAATGGTGACCAACACAGTCTACCATGTCTAATAGTGCTTGGAATCAAATTGGAAAGTTGAACTATTTCACTACCCCTTGGTAGATTGCGAAATTTTTTGCTTGAAAGTACAGTTGTGATGAGATCAAACTATGACCCTTAACACCTATGGAGTGATTGTATATTAGGTGGATCATACCCCTATAAGTACCACTCCGAGAAGCACAATCAGTGTTGCAACAAAACATAGATTGTTACATAGTTGGAATCTTATTGACAATTGAATTTTCAAGGAATCATATCTCTCCACGAACAAAAGACAAAATTTGTCAACACCCCAAACAAAGCAGTCATACTAAAGTTTCTTGGGTAATGAGGCCATGCCTACTTACTATCCACACAAAGCATAATCTGTATTGCTAGCACCTTGTGCATAGAAATTGCCCAAATTGTAGTCATTTACAATTATCATAAGCAAATATACCAGCCTCAACTCTTACTGAACTGAGTAGCTGATGTTATAACGAAATCGTAAACCACGCTTTAGTGGAATGAGTCCAAAACATTGGTATGCCATGCATGCATATCAAAAAAATCCTTGGCATCAATGATGGTCTCAACAGCTTGAGCCGGTAGCATACATGCCTTGCATGATTTGTAATGGCATGGATACATCACAGTTTGTTGTTGCCCAACAGTTAAGCTTATATCTTGTTATTGCCAATTTGCCAAATCAATGTGCCATGATCCTTGATCCTAAATCAATGGATAGTACTTTGCCACGAAATGGAAGCCTTGTTGCTCATTAAAACTGCTAAAGCACTTGAATGAGTCCAAAACATTGGTATGCCATGCCTGCATATCAAAAAAATCATTGGCATCAATGATGGTCTCAATAGCTTGAGCCGGTAGCATACATGCTTTGCATGATTTGTAATGGCATGGATACATCACAGTTTGTTGTTGCCCAACAGTTAAGCTTATATCCTGTTATTGCCAATTTGCCAAATCAATGTGCCATGATCCTTGATCCTAAATCAATGGATAGTACTTTGCCACGAAATGGAAGCCTTGTTGCTCATTAAAACTACTAAAGCACTTGCTTTGCACAGCCGAAAAAATCATGTCAAATTTAAAGGTTAAACACAAAAAACAAGAGGAACTTGAGATTGGCTAACCTTGTCGCCTCTCCATGGCTTGTGATCCTAAAATTCACAAGCAGTTGCTTGTTTGTGAGTGAATTTCAGTCCACGCTTGTCATCCATGTACTTCAAGCAGGCTCTTAGCCATCTATATTGATGAATCTAGCTCATAGCTATGTATACTGAAGAAATTTAGACTTGTAGGTTGTACCGTGTATGCCCTCATGGCTTGGTTCATACCGATGTCTAAGAAAACAAGAAGGAGATAGGTTGCCAAGTTTCCCCAAGTTCATATGCTAATAGCATGTTCGAAACTTTGGAAGCTCACATGCGCAATATTCCTTAAATTGAAGTCTTGCTTCTCATAATTTCATTGAAAAGATGAGACAGAATGCATCTTGAGTGCTCATAGATAATAGGTGCTCTTGTTGACACCCAAATGCCGAAAACAAAAGAGAGTTGACCTTTTGAGCTTTCATAAAGAATCGGCCTTGTCGAAGCGTACATCTTTTTAAGAATCATGAGATTAATCAATATTGTGATTGTAAATAGCTAAGGAAACGTAGCTGTCAAGCTTCATATAATTTCCAAACTCTACTTGACCTAAGCAACCTTTGCTTGTCAAGGTGGCAGTGTAAAAAGTCGGCAAAATGGAATAAGTTCAAAACTTTAAACTGGGACATGACGAAGTTTTGGAATGTCAAAGCTTCTGATAAAGATAGCCATGCTATATTCCTCAAGTTTGCATAATGTTTTCGTTAAATAAACTCTAAATGAAATGAGAATAGAAACAAACCAAACAATCCCTTACCTTGTCCGTATCTCCTTGGTTCTGTAAATTTTATGCACACTCTTCTTTTCCCTTGCAAGCCCCATGGAAAACTTTTTGCAAAGATTGGAGACCGAAAGGTCGAATCCCATTCCCATCATGGATTCTTAGGATTATGCACTGTCGTTGATGTCCATGGACTGACGTCATGCATAGACAAAACCGCACTTCTTGTGCAAGTAAATTCAAGAAATTGTCTTTCAGTGTACCGTATCCTTGTTGAGATTCTTTATTGAGACCGCCTTTTGTTGTCCTTGACATGGTAGAAGCGATATAGGGTATGCTATGAAGCGGTCCTTGAAACGGCTCTTGCCGTATTCTCGGCTCTTGTTGAGGCCGTATTAGTTTAATGTACCCCTGTGGATTACCTATATTGAGTGCCTTGTGGGACATATGGCTGCTAACAGTTGTTTGTGGATGAATTCAATCCTTGTTGGCCTTGTCGTGTGGGAACATCACATATAATGGGAGGGGGCTGCCAAAAATAGGGTGCCCTAATATTCTAAAAATTAAAAAAAACATGTGAATCCTATTTGAGCCATGGCATTGCAGAGAGCAACGATGAGCGAGAGATGAAGATATCGATGGCGCTGCATGTTGGCTGCCTCTGCCCCGGCCTTAATGATGAGAAACACTGCCCTACTCCCGTCGATTAATTCTATGAACCTTGACCGTGTGCCCTCTCTGTGTGCAAGCGATCGTTCTCACCCTCTACACACAGTCGTCCTCGACCTCTTCTCCACGACTTGCATGCTCATGCAACCCCTTTGTTTTGTCCCAAAAAGCTTAGAGCTCTGATACCAATGTGAGAACCCAGGGAGCTGCCTTGAGGATTCTCCACCCTACCAACCTATTATGTAAGCCCTTGGCCATCTATTTAAACTCCCCTATCCACATCTAGTAGTCGGCCCTTGGCCTAGGTCCATGACCCCTGTCATAAAATCTAATATCTAACCAACCCAAATGATTTTCTCATATTAAATTGATCACTTAATGTGGGAGAACAAACGGGAACAAGGATTAAGATACAGATATGCTTATACATCTATTTCAACACGGGGCCAATGGTAAAGGGGCCCAAATGAGAAATGGTATGTCAAAGAGCAAGGTTAACCAATGGAGCAAAAGACCTTAGAGTTGGCTTCATTAAAGCCTCCAAAGGTAAGTGTTGAAAGCTTTAGGACATAGTCTTTAAATTTTAAACTTTAGTCAAGTAAAGTCTAAGCAGGCAAGGGGGCAGCTTGCTTAAGCAAGGGCTGTGCTTAAGCAGGGGGCCTGCCTGCTTACCAAGTTCAAATAACTTGCTACAAAGAAGGGAGCGAGCCCTACAAAGGAGGGATGTGTGTAGTAAGTATGCACCTCACCAAGGACACATACTCTCATGAAAGGAAAGGGGCCACATGTCAAGTGTAGAGGCACATTGCTCAAGCAGGCAAGGGCTATGCTTAAGCAAGGGTTGTGCTTAAGTAAGAGGGGTGCTAGCTTAACCTCACAAGAGGGAAAGAACGACACTTGTCAAGAGACTACACAACTTGCCCCAAAGGGAGCCAAGCTCTCATTGGCTAGAGGGCTACATGGCCCAACGAGCTTCAAGGAAAGCCTAGGGAAAGGGGGGTCGACCTAGCTACCTCTCTCCCTCTCTCATTTGATCATCCCACGAGCTCTCTCACTCTCTTTGTTCTCTTCACACACTCTTGTGAAGCAAGGACTCTATCTCCTTCTCCAAGCTTGAGAAGTTGAGTGCATACTACAACAAACTATTGGCTATGGATGCAAATCCACACAAGAGAATGATTATGCTTGCTTATCAATCTCTCTAATCTCCATTATCACTATGCTAAGCTATGCTACAAGAGCTATGAGTGATTATGTGCAAGGGGTTATTGCTTTCTCGTAGAGCTACTTCTACTTCTCTCTTCTTCCTCACTCCTTGCCAGCTCTCCTCACCTTTCATGGTGTTTGAGGTCTTGGGATCGAGGCTGGGCATTTTCCAAGTTCATGCTAATCATGTTTACTGTTGTTATGCTAATGCTTGGTGAGTGAATCTTGCCATCTTCACCTCATCAAGAAGGTCTCAAGGAACACAATCAGTTGTATTGTAAACGAGTCTTCCGTCATGGAAGAATCTATAATACAAATGCCTATTGGAGGGGGGGCCCCAACTAATCCGGTCCTCTATTGGTGTCAATTTCTCTAAACTCTCACTCTCTTTTACAAGTATTGATCATGCCATGTTAATGAAGTAACATGTTAGTGTTACTCTCTCCATCCAAGCACTTTCTTTCTCACTCTACATCTACACACAAGGAAATGCTCAATATGTTATTCACTTTCTGCTCCAACTCAAGTTGAAAGTCTAATTCCATTACATTGGTATCAGAGCATTTGGTTTCTCTTTTCTTGCTTAAGAAGAAAGGTCCTTAAGTAGCCTATAAATGGTTGATGTTGTTAATTATATTAGGGTAAGTGGAACTGGGATCTATTATCGGTTTTGTTGAGTCCACTATGTGAAATATGGTGCACACCTCGGGAGCTTTGGACTTAATAATGGAGTCTTTTTAGACTTGCGTACAGCTTTACCATTATTGAGCCATAAGAAGTCTGAAAGGAGATAGCCCTCCACAACTCTGCTATGTTAGACCTAGTCCACTACTCTCTATACTTAACCACTTCGAGCCGTGGGTGTAGATACTTAAGAGCCAATTTTCAAAGGCTAAGAGGAGTGGCAACTAAAGTTTTGAATTGCCAAAGCATACACTAAGTATATACATAAATTTTGTTAACATGGCAGACAATAATCAAGAGAGTAGAATGAACATTGATAGTTTTGATTTTGCACATGAAGGTGCTATTGATGATGCTTGCATGTTTGTGAACTCTCGTAACTAGGTTGCAGCAAACTATGGGCAACCCTGCTTTACAAGCCGAAGTTACTCAACAACTTCGCGCTTATGGGATTTCCCTTCCTCTCCAAGAGGAGAGAGAGCTTAGGAGGTCTCTTGAAGAGACCCCCAAAAGAAGACTCTCTCCCATATGAGAGGACGAATCCAAATAGCAAGAAAGCAATGAAAGTTAAATTTCCTCTGAAGATTTGGCTCCACGAAGACAGCGGTCTAGACGATCGCCCACTCCTCTCAAGAGTAAAAGGTCAACACATAGCCCCTCTCCTCGTCATTCTGAAAGAGAAGAGAGGAAACAAAGGAAGAAAAGGGCTAGGAAGAGGTCACCCTCTTCTCCTTCTTCTTCACCTTCCTCCTCTTTCGATGAAATCTATGGCTATTCTCCTAGAGAATACAAGATGGGAGGACATCGCAAATCATTCCCTGCATGGCGAAGGTCACAAAAGCTAAAGAAGTTCAAAGAGGGAGGAAAGAGTCTCTTTTCTCACCTATGATGGCACCTTTAGTGCTACCGACAAAGTGTTGGCCTTCATCCAGCAATTTTATGCGGCCTTTGGAGACGAGGGCTTTACAGAGTCCTCCAAGCTACACCATGTAGCTATGCACTTTCAAAAATCAGCTTGTCAATGGTGGGCTAGCCTTCGTGGCAACGGCGAAGCCCCAAAGACATGGAAAACTCTACAAGTTTCCATCATGAAGCAGTTTCTTGCAAGCGATGCAAAGGACAAAGTGCTTACCGAATGGTGCAACCTGAAGCTTCTCTCTCATGAGTCTATCCACAAGTATGTAGACAAGTTTTGGGATTTACATCTCAAGGCTACTGTCTTTCAAAAGATAGACTTTGCCGAGCAAAGGTAGCAATTTTGTGCGGGATTACATGAAGAGATGGCCGAATACATCAGTTCTCAACGGCCTGGTACTATTAGCGAAGTACTCCATCGCACCATGGTTGCTTCACGTATCAATGTGGATCAAGGGGCTGGACGTAACGTCAAACCCATGGACAACAAAGGCAAAAATGATGCAAAGGGGAAGACCAATGTTCAAAATTCGTCCCAAGGCACTTCCAACAACAACAATCAGTCCAAGGAGAAGGGAGTTTACAAAGGTAGAAACAAACTCTTCTCCTGAAGAGCTTGAAGCTTTTCGTAAGGATCATAAGTGTTTCAAGTGTGGGGAGCAAGGACATGGCTATCGTTCTTGCCCCAAGAAGAATACTCGCAATGAAACTCCTAGGTCTTCCACCATCGAAGCTCCAAAAGAGGATGCTCATTGCAAAGGCTCATCACTCTCCTATGCTTGGGGAAAGGTAAGAGAGCATTATACATTCATCTTGTTTGACCCTGGCTCTACTCACAATTTCATATCAACAGAGTTGGCCACCAAGTTGGGCATTCAAGCTTTTGAGATGGGAGATATGGTAACATCTGATATAGCTTTCAGGGACAGCAAGCCTTCGTTACTCCCTTGATTGGGAAGTTGAGGCTTCATGTACAAAGCTATGTCGACAAAGAAGACTTCTTCATCTCTCCTCTCCAACATGAAGATGCTATCCTAGGGGCACCATGGTTTGATCGCATGGATCCAATATGAAGTTCCTTGAAAGGAGAATTACTTCACTTATAGGATGTATATGCTAGTGAGCATGGTCGCACTATTCCACTTGTAAATTCTCATGCTTTTGATAAGTCAATGAAGAGCTTAGTTTCTGCGTACATGATTTTCATCAAAGAGTCTCTAAAAGATCCTAATGTTTCATCAAATGTAAATGATAGGAATCAAGAAGAGTTAGACTTGTCTAATTTTCTAAAAGGATTCCAAGATGTGTTCATCGATGATATCCCTATGGACTTACCTCCAAAATGAGTGGATAATGACCATCTCATTGAGCTCCTTCTAGGAAGCTCACCACCTAACAAGCCTCCTTATCGAGTCTCACAAGCTCAACAAGAGGAGGTCATGAGGCAAGTACAGGAATTGGTAGACAAAGGGATGGTGAGGCCTAGTTCCTCTCCCTTTGCTCTCCAATCCTTTTATGCAAAAGAAAGATGGTGCATACCATATGTGTGTGGACTATCGAGCACTAAACCATATCACTATCAAAAACAGATTTCCCGTGCCTCGAGTAGAAGATCTGTTTGATAAGCTACAAGGCTCTACCTACTTCACTAGGATTGACCTTAAAAGTGGCTATCATCAAATAAGGTTAGTGGATGAAGATATCCTAAAGACCGCGTTTCGCACAACGTTTGGTCTTTATGAATATCTAGTCATGCCTTTTGGCTTGACTAATGCACCAGCTATGTTCAATCGTCTAATGGAGAAAATTTTTAGACCATATCGTAAATTCACTAGAGTGTTCTTTGATGATATCATCATCTACTGCAAGTCTTCGGAGGAACATAAGCAACATCTCCAAGTGATTTTTCAAGCATTAAGGGAGAACAAGCTTTTTCTCAACCAAAAGAAAAGCGAATTTTTCCTTCAAGAGATTCAATACTTAGGTCATATTATCTCTCAAGATGGTAACCGTATGGATCCATTAAAGTTAGAGGTAATAAGAGCATGGCCTAACCCAAGGAATCTACATAAGCTAAGAAGCTTTATAGGTGTGTGTGCATACTATAGACGCTTCACATCAAAATTCTCTCAAGTAGCGGGGCCACTACACGACTTAACTAAGAAAAACGTTAAGTATGTATGGACTGCTAAGGAGCAAAATGCTTTTGATAAACTCAAAGAGAAGCTTACCTCTCAACCAGTCCTCATGCTTCCCGATCTCTCAAAGCCATTTGAGGTCCAATGCGATGCTTGTGGTGATTGCCTTGGAGCGGTTTTGCTTCAAGAAGGGCATGCCATCGCATATGAGAGCCGAAGGTTCAATACTGATGAACGAGTCTTGGGCATTTATGGGAAAGAGCTTTTAGCTGTTCTACATGCCCTAGACACATGGAAACACTACCCCCAACCATTGGCTCATACACAATGCCTTTCATGTAAGCCTACTTAAGCCTTACAAAGGAGAGCTACCAAGTGAACCAATTATTGAAGACCCTCCTGAAGTTGAAGACCAAGAAGAGGTGTTACAACCCGAAGCTATCCTTCGGCATGAAGACAAGGTACTACACCATGGTAAGATTATCCGACGGTATCTTATTAAATTCAAAAATTATCCTTTTGAAGATGCTAGATTTGGATGCAAGGAATACAGCTTAAGGATAGTATGAACCTTGTCAATGCTTACAATGCTACATTAGAATAAGCAAATGTATAAATTTCTTTTAAATGATCCATGTTTTTGTCTTATAAGACTAGTTCTCTTTTTATTGTGCACAAATTTAAAAAGTATGCATGCTTAGAATCATGTATGTGAGGACGACGTCTCTCAAACACCAAGTAGAATTTGTCACTCTACTTTGGGAAAATGAAATGGACTAAAGAGCAGACATGCTTGCGACAGCTATGTCTCCCAAGCACCAAATGGATAAGTCATCCATCTTGGAAAGATGTTGTAGGGTAAAAATGGATCCTCTACCCGCTAAGTAAAATTGACTAATGACTATGACTTTATCTATTCTACCTCATAGTCGAGGACGAATATGATTTCAAGAGAGAGGTAATGTCATAAACACTACAACACAACATGGAGATATCGACGCGCGTATATCGACGAAATTAGCGGGCGTCGATATACGCGTCGATATACACGTGGAAAGGCTTTATTTCCCACGCGTATAGCGACACGTATATCGACGCGTATAGCGACGCAAAAAAATTTGGAGGAAAAAAGCGAAATCCGCGAGCAGCAGGGGCCATTTTCGCCTGCGCTCTGCTCAAATCTTGGCCTCCACCTGCTGCGTAGGTATTATGCCCCCCTCCCCCAATCCCTCTCTCTCTCTCTACATCGTGTGTGTGTGTGTGTGTGTGTGTAGGAGAGAGAGAGAGAGAGAGAGAGAGAGAGAGAGAGAGAGAGAGAGAGAGAGAGAGAGAGAGAGAGAAATGTGTGTGTGTAGGTAATCAAAGAGAGAGAGAGAGAGAGAGAGAGAGAGAGAGAGAGAGAGAGAGAGAGAGAATATATGTATGCTTAGGAAATTAAAATTAAAGAAAAATAATTAAAGAGAGAAATGAAATGAAATGTTATATTAACGTCTTCGAAAGGCCAAAGTGACCTATGAGACATGAGACAAGAAAGTTACAATGTGATGGATCTGATACAAAGTAAGAGGAAGAAGATGACAAAATAAAATATTATGGAATCCTAAACTGCTGGGTATGGACTAAACGGCTAAACCAGCTAGCTGGGATAGGTAGATCATAGGAGATCCAGCAGCTGTCGCTGGCGGATCTCATCAATCTCCTCCATGGTCAGTAGTCTGACCGGGCGTTATGCATGTCGAGCCAAAGTGACCTAGCTAGATCCTTTGATGCAGCCTCTGTCGATGTTGTGTAGTCCTCCGCAGTCATGGACGTCTAGATCTCCCTAGCTCAGTCGCTCGTTCGATCAGTAGAGAGATAGGGAAGTAGAGAGAGAGAGAGAGAGAGAGAGAGAGAGAGAGAGAGAGAGAGAGAGAGAGAGAGAGAGAGAGAGAGAGAGAGAGAGAGAGAGAGAGAGAGAGAGAGATAGGAAATAGCTAGAGAGATAGAGAAAGAGAGTTAGGGAGAGCGAGAGAGAGAGAGAGAGAGAAAGCGAGACAGAGAGAGAGATAGGAAAATAAGGAAATAGAGAGAGAAAGAGAGATAGAGAGAGCGAGAGCGAGAGAGAGAGAGAAAGAGAGATAGCGAGAGTGAGATCGAGAGAGAAAGAGAGATCGAGATCGCTTTTTTGAGCAAGAACCATGAAAGGCTTCTGAATCTTTCTCAACTATGGAACTAAAAGAGGCAAAGGGGTTTTGTCTGCTACATGCATTGCCATGTACACCTGGAAGTGCACGTATGTGTCTACCCATATAAGATTTGACCAATAAAGACGAGATTTTGACATGGTGGTCCTGATCTCCGTACACCTCTGGACCGAGGTGTATGGAGATTGGGCAAGACTAGAGAATGCGAGGTAGTTTACATTGTGAGGAGTATATATATATATATTAAAACAACATTCATAATCATTGTAGATGGCAACGTCATCAACTAACATGGAGGAAAAGATTGCATGCTCGTGCACGCTATGCAAGTATCAAATCCTGCGCAAGCGTAGGATATGTAATGAGCATGTGCACAAGTACGGAGAGTTTGCTAGAGAAACCGTACAGAATCTGCGATACGACTCCTATGGAACGAGCATTGATTTTCGCGACATAGCACCTACATCTGAGAGAGAGAGAGAGAAAAAAAATATTATGCGTGAAGGTCCGACCAATATAGAGCCACGGATGGAAGCAGAAAAGGGCTTACAGGCAGAAGACGACGGCATGGAGGAGATGCTGGATGCCTTCTTCCAGACAAGCGAGGAGAACGCAAACGAAGCGGCACCAGAAGCCGTGCGCCTATCTCCTGAAGACATGTTGAGGAAGTTGGCACGTCAACCAATCTATGAAGGCGCCAAAATATCTGTGCTTAGTACTTGTCTGGCGTTTTTGAATCTTCAGTCAGTGTACGGGTGGTCAGATGCAAGCGTCACTGCTTTGTTTAGGTACGTAATTTACAAAAGAGATTTTCCGATTGCAACGGTGATGTGCTCGGAGAGCTTTTTAATTTAATGTGGCTTAAACAGGTTATTGCGGGAGCAACTTCTCCCGGCTGGCAATGAAATGCCCCCCTCCAGGCCAGACGCAAAGCAACTTCTGACCTCAGATGGCTTGGACTACAACAAGATTCATGCATGTCCAAATGATTGCTTTCTTTTTCGCAATGAATTCTCAGATTGTCTGTCGTGTCCTAAGTGCGGAGCAATGCGCTACAAACAAGATACAGTTGGCGAGACAGTGCTAGCTAAAGTGTTGCAGGACTAACAACTTCGGGATACAATGCATGTCCAATTTGCGGGCAGTCTTTGGATGTGCGCTATTCTACCTCTCTTCAAAAGACAATTTATCAAGGCCACCACCGTTATCTTCCAGATGGCCATCACTTGCGCGAAGGCCAGCTTGGTCGCGTCGAATGTCATCCTATGCATGTACAAGAGTGGCGTCGCCGATGGGAGCAACATGAGGGGCAACCTATTCCAGGAATGAAACATTTGTCCATTCTCCATACGTTGCCGTACTGGGGTAATCTACTAATTAACCATTTGCTGAATCCAATGCATATATTCAAGAATGTGGGAGAGCTCCTCTGGAAGACAATCATGGGAATGAAAGACAATCGAGCTTCACGAGATGATTTGCAGTCAGTTGGAAAGATGCCAGAGTTGTGGTCTTTCACCAATGCAGCTGGTCAAACAAAACTTCCAAGAGCGCCATGGGTATTGCTAAAAAACAAAGAGCGACAAGTGAAAAGGGTGATTTCAGAGTTCAGGACGCCAACAGGATATATGCGATGTCTCAAGACAGCATTCACCCGTGACGATCAACTGTCAGGGTTGAAATCGCACGATTGGCATAAGTTCTTGCAATTCATTCTTCCAATTGCGATCAAGGGGTGTTTAACGGAGGAAGTGTGGACGTGTATATACAAGATTTCAGAGCTAGTGCGGTGGATCTCTTCCAAGGAGATACGGGAGGAATCTATTGCAGTCGCAAGGGCTAACTCCATTGAGGCAGTTTGCATGATTGAGAAGTATATACCCACGAGCTGCCTAACTATCCAAATGCACTTGCTCGTCCATGTAGTAGATGAGGTTGCAGTGGCAGGTACAGTCCACAGCCGTTGGATGTTCTTTCTAGAGCGGTTCATGAAAACACTTAAGGGTTTTGTTCTCCAAAAAGCGTGTCCAAAGGGGAGCATGGCAGAAGGATGGCTGGTGCAAGAGTCTCTTGTATTGACGACCGAATTTCTATCCGTTTCTGACCCAGAAATGCCTCGACTGTGGAGCGATGAGGAGGATGCAAGACTGGTGGGAGAGGAGCCGCAAGGGCAAGGGGTGCCGAAGAAAATGAACCTGGCCATGCGAGAAAAGATCATGAAGTTCTGTATACTAAATTCAGCGCCGATGCAAAAATGGCTTGAAAGGTACGAAGAAGAGAAAGAGAGACGCAATCTAGAGCGACAGGCTTTCAGGTATCTATGAAGTACTGAATGATCTTGAAGCTTCAGGAGAGCCTGTAGACTGGGAGGCCTTACAGTCTCGTTGATCACTTGAGGTGAGACGTTAATATGTGTGAGTTGATTTAATTAATTCAGTATATGTGAAGTAATATCAATACTAATTTTGTGAGTTGTCCTATGTGCAGGTTGCGACGCCTAGTCATTAGTGGACCAGATTTCATCTATATGCTTTGTGAGACACATACACGCTTCTGTGTCTCTTTTTTGTACAAACAGTTAGTGTTCAGAGAGTTATTGTTTCCCTTATGGTTATGATTATTGTCATTTTCATTGTATAGACAGTTATTGTTTCTCTTTCTGGTTATGCTTATGGTTATTGTTAATTTTGTTTATGGTTATGGTTATCTGCATTATGGTTTTGATCAAAGTGATTATAGCCGATTATGGTTTTAAGTTATGGTTATGGTTCGTTATGGTTATGCTTTTAAGTTATGGCTATGCTTTTCAGTTGGTACGGTTGTCTTTCATTGGCCTTAAATCTCATGTGAGATCCTACATGGATAGCATGTAGGAGGCGTATACATGATATGGTTTTTTTTGAAAAGTTTATGTAAAAACAAAGGGAACTCTGCCGAAATTTCTGTGCGCGGGAGCATGGCTGATATTTTGGTGCTGCTCGCTTTCTTGGGCAGAGG
Source organism: Adiantum capillus-veneris (assembly GCF_014529385.1). NCBI lineage: Eukaryota > Viridiplantae > Streptophyta > Polypodiopsida > Polypodiales > Pteridaceae > Adiantum > Adiantum capillus-veneris. The sequence goes on from NC_140953.1 coordinate 43,999,375, forward strand.
GCAGGAAGTCTGACTGTGGCTGTGTCCATCTTTTAACTGGGCACAGGCCAGGCTACCTGCCCTCTTCTCAAGAAATTTTTTTTCTGCTATGGTCGTCGCTATATGCGTCGCTATATGCGTCGCTAATAGCGACTGGTTTCACAGCGACTGGTTTCACAGCGACGCGTATAGCGACGCTCATAGCGACGAGCAGCGTCCATAACACCTTCTTTTGTTGTAGTGAAAATCTAATATCTAACCAACCCAAATGATTTTCTCATATTAAACTGATCACTTAATGTGGGAGAGTAAATGGGAACAAGGGTTAAGATACAGATATGCTTATAGATGTGTTTCAACACGGGGCCAATGGTAAAGGGGCCCAAATGAGAAATGGTTTGTCAAAGAGAAAGGTTAACCAATGGAGTAAAAGACCTTAGGGTTGGCTTCATTAAAGCCTCCAACGGTAAGTGTTGAAAGCCCGGGAGAATAAACAGAAACAAGGGTTAAGATACAGATATGCTTATATATCTATTTCAACACGAGGCCAATGGTAAAGGGGCCCAACTGAGAAATGGTATGTCAAAGAGCAAGGTTAACCAATGGAGAAAAAGACCTTAGATTTGGCTTCATTAAAGCCTCCAAAGGTAAGTGTTGAAAGCCTTAGGACATACTTAAATTTTAAACTTTAGTCCAGTAAAGTCCAAGCAGGCAAGGGGGCAACTTGCTTAAGCAAGGGCTGTGCTTAAGCAGAGGGCCTACCTGCTTACCAAGTTCAAATAACTTGCTACAAAGAAGGGAGCGAGCCCTACAAAGGAGGGATGTGTGTAGTAAGTATGCACCTCACCAAGGACCCATACTCTTATGAAAGGAAAGGGGCCACATGTCAAGTGTAGAGGCACATTGCTCAAGCAGGAAAGGGCTGTGCTTAAGCAAGGGTTGTGCTTAAGCAAGGGGGGTGCTAGCTTAACCTCACAAGAGGGAAAGAATGACACTTGTCAAGAGACTACACAACTTGCCCCAAAGGGAGCCAAGCTCTCATTGGCTAGAGGGCTACATGGCCCAATGAGCTTCAAGGAAAGCCTAGGGAAGGGGGGGTCGACCTAGCTACCTCTGTCCCTCTCTCATTTAAGCATCCCACGAGCTCTCTCACTCTCATTCTTCTCTTTACACACTCTTGTGAAGCAAGGACTCCATCTCCTTCTCCAAGCTTGAGAAGTTGAGTGCATACTACAACAAACTCTTGGCTATGGATGCAAATCCACACAAGATAATGCTTATGCTTGCTTATCAATCTCTCTAATCTCCATTATCACTATGCTAAGCTATGCTACAAGAGCTATAAGTGATTATGTGCAAGGGGTTATTGATTTCTCGTAGAGTTACTTCTACTTCTCTCTTCTTCCTCACTCCCTGCCAGCTCTCCTCACCTTTCATGGTGTTTGAGGTCTTGGGATTGAGGCTGGGCATTTTCCAAGTTCATGCTAATCATGTTTATTGTTGTTATGCTAATGCTTGGTGAGTGAAGCTTGCCATCTTCACCTCATCAAGAAGGTCTCAAGGAACACAATCAGTTGTATTGTAAACAAGTCTTCGGTCATGGAAGAATCTATAATACAAATGCCTATTGGAGGGGGGACCGGCTCCAACTAATCCGGTCCTGTATTGGTGTCAATTTCTCTAAACTCTCACTCTCTTTTACAAGTATTGATCATGCCATGTTAATGAAGTAATGTGTTAGTGTTACTCTCTCCATCCAAGCACTTTCTTTCTCACTCTACATCTACACACAAGAAAATGGGGAAATCAAGTATACAAGGGTGGTTTTCGACGGCCACCTGGCCTACACCCTAACAAACTCCCACTTGAAGGTCATGGTGGCCAATAGTGGCATTAGTATAGTTAGTCTATACAAAGTTGATGAAGCATTGCTGAGGCTTCATCCTACACCCATAAGTTCTACAATGTGTAAATCGCTCTGAGGCTAGGTTCTTTGTGAGAGCATTTGCGGGGTTATCATCAGTGTGAACCTTGACAAGCTCGATATGCTTGCCAGCCAATGCATCTCGTATGACATGGTATCTGACCTCTATGTGTTTCAACTTTGAGTGAAACACTGGATTCTTTGCCAAAGCAATGGCACTCTGACTATCACAATGTAGTACTGGAATCTCGTGAATGCCCAAATCTCCCACTAGACGAGCCAACCAAATGGATTCCTTGCTGGCGTCAGACGTAGCAACATATTCTGCCTCATTGGTAGATGAAGACGTGCAATCTTGGAGACACGATCTCCAAGAGATGGCTGCTCTAGCAAACATGAACACATAGCCAGATGTGGATCTTCTACGATCCACGCAACCCGCATAATCCTCATCCGTGTAACCTATAATAGATGCATCACTGTTTTCGAAGCGTAAACACTTGCTAGCTGTACCTTTCAAATATCTGAGGATTTTCTTCACTACTTCCCAATGCTTCTTGCCAGGGTTTGCCATGTACCTACTAACCACTCCCAATGCATGTGCAATGTCTGGTCTTGTGGCAACCATAGCGTACATCAAACTGCCAACTGCTGAGGAATATGGTACTTTCGCCATTTCCTCTTTCTCAGCCGCTGTCTTGGGAGAGTCTTCCTTGCTAAGTTTGGAGTATGCTTGCATTGGGGTACTCAATGACTTCCCCCCCTGCATACTAAAACATTGCAAGACTTTGTGAATGTACTTTTCTTGAGATAATTCAAGAATTCCACGTTGTCTGTCTCTCTTGATGTGCATACCAAGAAAGTGATTGGCATCTCCCAAATCTTTCATGGAAAACTGAGTGCTTAGCATCTTTTCAACTGATTGATCTCATCAATTGATTTGCCTGCGATAAGCATATCATCTACATACAAGATCAAGATGATTAAAAAACCATCGTTCAATCTTTTTGTGTATAAGCAGTGATCCTCTTGACTTCTTATGTAACCCTGAGACTGCATGAATTTGTCGAATTTTTGATACCATTGCTTTGAACCTTTCTTGAGGCCATAGAGTGCCTTTTTAAGTCTACAAACCAATTTTGTCCTTGTTGGTTTTTGGGTTTCACATACGAATCCCTCTAATTGTTTCATGTAGACATCTTCATCTTTATCCGCGTGAAGAAATGCTGTGTTCACATCCATTTGGACAAGTTCCATGTCTTGGATAGCAACCAAGCCAAGCACGGTGCGAAGTGTAGTCATCTTGACTACTAGAGAGAAAATTTCATCAAAATCCACACCTTTTTGCTGCTTGAAGCCCTTGGCAACTAGACGAGCCTTGTATCTAGGCTCGGGATCTTCCCCTGTATACTTCTTCTTGTATACCCACTTGCAAGGTAAAGCATTTTTGCCTTTTGGTAATTCAACCAAATCCCATGTCTCATTAGCCACAATCGAATTGTATTCTGATTGCATAGCCTGCTCCCACTTAACCGTATCATCCATTTGCATAGCTTCTTTGTAGCAGGTTTTCTCTCCACTGTCAGTGACCAAAATGTGGTGTATACTCAGCTCAAACCGCTCAGGCGCACGTGATACTCTCTGAGAGCATCTCAGTGCCCGACTGCTGGACTCTGCTCTCTTTGGAGCAGTAATAGTATCTTGCACTTGAGGAGTAGGTGCAACACTATTGAACTGAGTTGGTTCGGAGGCTACATCCTCAAAACGAACACATCTATACTCAACATCTTTGATGGGCTTCTTGTGCATTTTTGATTCATTGAAAATCACATGTGAGCTACGAATGACTTTGTTTGATTCTGGGTGCCAGAGACGATATCCCATCTCTCCATTTGCACCATAGCCAATAAAAATGCATTTGTGTGATCTAGGATCTAACTTTCGATGAAGTTCTTTGGGCACATGTGCATATGCCTCACATCCAAATACACGTAAATGCTCATAGCTGAGAAAGTAGTTCGCCCCCCCTAGAGTTTTATGTGGCATTGGACCACACAAATCGCTGTGCACCAAGTCTAGAGGTTCACCTAGTTTCTTATTCAATGGCGAAGATGTCAATCTAGTTTGTTTGCCATATAGACAATGCTCACACAATGGAAAATCCGTGTAATCTAACACAGGTAAGTAGCCAAAACGCTGAAGTGTTTTCATTCCCTTTTGGCTAATATGCCCTAGCCGGCTATGCCACAACTCAGGAGACGACAGCTCGGTAACATAGATAGAGTGTTCGTAGACACTCGAAACAAACAAAGAGTACAGGGATCTGTTTTTATTACCTTTCATCATGATAAGGTTGTTCTTGTGGATCATCCAAGAACGATATACAAAAACTGTAGTGCAGCCAAGATCATCCAATTGCCCTATAGAAAGCAATCTTTTCATAAGCTTGGGCACATGTCTGACATTCTGCAGCACAAAAGTAGTGCCATTATGCATCTGAAGTTTCACATCACCAATGCCAATAATGTCAAGCTCATAGGAATCACCAAGCTTGACTATTCCATGCATGGATGCATAAGAGGAAAACCATTCTCTATGCGGGTGTGACATGAAAACTTGCACCAGAATCAAGAATCCAATTCTGTACATAACCCTCACCCTGTGCAATCAAAGCATCTGGAGTGAGATTTGAAGTGAAAATGAGAACATCTGAGACATCTGCTATCACCTCGGCATGAATCTCTGTCGGCATAATGAGCATCATTGGAGGGGGAGCATCCTCTACTGCAGTGGTAGGTATGGGAGACTCAACAATATTGAGCTCCTCAATCTTTACTGTACTTTTGCCTTTGCCTGAATTATCCTTTTGCATGTTTTTCTGATCTCTTAGAAACTGCAACAATCCTTTTTGTAACGACCCTTCTTGTGGCAATAGTAACACTCGACATTTCTGGCATTGCGGTCTCTACTTTGGTTCCTATGTCTGCTAGGACTACGAGGATTTCGCTCTCTACTTTTGCTTTTGTATTTGTTTCTTTCACGGCCTCTTGCCTTTATTGAACTGCCAGCCATATGTGCATCTCCATGATTAGCACCCTCGAGAGATTTACGACAAATCTCTTCAGTGAGCAACTCATCTGTGACAACATTGAACTCTAATTTGCCATTCGGAGCCTAATTGCTAATGGCTGTGCAAAAGATATCCCATGAACTGGGTAGAGAGCATAACAAGAATATAGAGTTGAGTTCATCGTCAAACTCCTTAAAGCCCTGAGATGTTAGCTAGCTGAACAAGGAGTTGAACTCATTTAAGTGACCGGAAAATGTGCTACCTTCTTTCATGTTGAGCTTCATAAGCTTTTTCATGAGAAAAACTTTGTTGGATGCACTTTTGCTCTCCCATGCTGAACATAAGTTATCCCAAAGTTCTTTGGTTGTTTTCTTCCCTATGATAGTGAACAAGACTGACTCGGCTAGATGTAGACGTATCGTAGCCATGGCTTTTGCATCCAAAAGCTCCCATTGAGCTTGTGTATAATCATCATCCTCTTCGCGCTCTTTCAACGGTTCTGAGAGGCCTTTGTTTATCAAAACATCTTTCATGCGCTCTTTCCACATGGTGAAGTTGATGCCATTGAACTTCCGAATGAAATACTCCTCCTTTCTGAAGAAGAAGCCATCGCTGACAAGAGGGTTAGAGAGGTTCCAAACTATGGCGAGAAGCTGTAGAAATTTGGGCAGAGTAACCTTTGTATCGGGAGTAAAATCTCAACCGAAATAGACTCAAAAGTGCCAACAATGAAAGTCACGACTCGCGAGAAGGAAATCTGGCAGAGTCTCCTTTGTATGAGGAGTCAAAACTCAACTCAAAATGCACATAAATGTGCCAACTGCACTAACTGGGCATCTGCTGCACAAAACCACTGTTGTGTGACTGCCAACTCGGCACAAAAGCATAAATAACCGTCCAGATACATATCCTATGGCGAGGGTACCGTAAAGGGGAACTCCAGCTACCTGTATCACCGAAGGTGTCTCAACATTCGAGCACACCCTAGCTCAAAGAAAACCTCACGCTATCGACCCTCCAAAGGCTAATGCAGACACAAATGGACTAGCCACAGTCTCAGAAAGGGCTCTTCCGGTCCGAGTCTCAAAAACGGCCGAAAAAAACTGCCAAAATAGCCAAAAATGGCTCCACATGTAGTACAGTGGACAGTGTCCATAGCTCAACGTATGTGAGTATAACTGCGCTCAAACAGGCGCCAAGAACTGCTGCATGCAGTGAAAGTGATCCCTGTGAGGATATCTGCTCTCAAAAGAGCTCAATAGCACTAGGTATGCTCACAACAAAATGCATATGTCAACTCATCTGTCCGTAGAGAATCTGCTGTCGAAATGACTGCCAAATTGCCTGTGAAAGCGCTGTGTTTGGTAACCTGGAGAATCTGTGAGTGAATGGGCTGAAAAACCCCCTGTAAACTGTAACCTGCGTGTCGGTGTCGCTATGTGCCGATTTCTGCAGTCCGAACAGAAATATGCTAGTCGAATGCTGCCAAAGGTGTCGTACAGTGCGATTGGTGCGCTCATGCCGATGCCGGGTGTCACTCCTCTATAATAGAGATACCTCACCCGCGCATGTCGCAAGCACGGTTGTCGATCGCGGGAACGCGCTCGTCTGGGGAAACGCTCGGTGTCTGGGTCGGATGTCGGAGATCCACCGAATGAGCAGTGTCGAGCCGGTGCTCATGAGTGGTGTCGATGTCGATGTCACCTTCCGCCGTCGGGCGGAAGTGGCTAGCCGAGTAGCCGCAAAACGCTAATTCTCGAAGCTGATATGTCAAGATCGCTCTCAAGCTTGTCGGACTCGGTGTGCAGACGTCGAAGTCGGGTGACGATGTCGAAATTAGAGAATTTTTGATGTTGACGATGAGACTCTGGTCTCTCTCTCTCACTTGCTCACTCGCTCTGTGTGTTGCTTGGGCTCGCTCGCAAGCACGGTGTCAAGCTCGCTTTGTTAGGAACTCGGGGTTCAACAGTGGGAACGAGATCTTGCACACACAAAGTGTGTGGGCTTAAAGTTAAAAAAAAAACCTTTTATTTACTTCTCCTGCACTATTGAATGCTGCAGGAATTGATGAGATGAGTGAGCGTACTCAGTACTGCTCGGACTCGCACTGCAAGGCCCAGCTTCACACTGTGTGTGTGTGTGTGTGTGTGTGTGTGTATCTGGATTCTGCTCACGGAATGAAACTCAGAATTTGTGAGCTGCTCGTGCTGCCTGCAGCAGCCACTCCTGATATGTGAGCATAGTCTGCTGCTCGCTATGCTGCTTGATTCCCAATTGCCCGACCTGCTCACAACCATCTCAAGCCTTTGCTCTTTGCCTTGCAACTCAGTACCCGATTCCCTTTGCCTTGGTCGAGCTCGATTTACCTGCTCGGTGCCGGTTTTTGATGTTGCTTCTCACTTGCAAAAGGTTGCCTTGTCATGCTTGCATTCCTCTGCAGAATCTCCCCAAGTTTCCCGATTGTCAATCTCCTCTGCTGTTGCACCCAATTCCCCTTCAATGGCTCAGCTCGATTCTCCCACTCCCTCTGTGCAGATGCTTCCCAAGATTCCCTTGATTCCAAGGGTCGCTGCAATACAGATAGGGGAAGGGAGATGCTGGGGGTGCCTCGATTTCCCCTTGCAGTGCTGCAGAGTTCGCAGTTCCCCCCCATTCAAGCTCGAATTGCCCGATTGTGCCCTGCTCTACAGAAAACTCACCAATTTTCTTGTTTCTTTTGTGCTCATAGCTCTGATGTTCAAAGCCCGATCTGCTCTTCTTTCTCCTTCTCCGAGCTTTGTCTCAAGCTCCAAGCTCGAGCTTTCTTTCGACTCCCTCTCTCGAGCTCCAAACTCTCGAGCTCTGAGCTCCAAGCCCGATTATGGCTGAGCTCTCGCCCGTTTTTCAAGCTCCTACTATGGTGACCTCTCGCCATGCAAGCTCCGCGATTTGCAACCGCCACCGTTGCTGTTCCCACATGAGCTCTGATACCAATTGTTTTGCGCGTGTATGGGGTGTGTGTGCAAGAGAGGGGAAGAAGAGAATGGGGAATGGGATGATACACAGACAGCTTGTGTTTGGGTTAGTGGAGAAGAAAGAGAAGGGTCAACCCTCTCCCTTTTTCTCCCCATATTGATTAGGTGAAATCAAGTATACAAGGGTGGTTTCCCACGGCCACCTGGCGTACACCCCAACAATTGGTTCCAGTACATCCCCTCACACATGTATTTATGTTAATTGAAAAAGTACTTGAAATAGAGTCCCAAATAGGAGATGTTTTTCTAAACGTGGAGTTTGCATTAGAAAGAGTCCAGAGTATGAACTAATGTTCCTACAACATATAAAGGTGCACACCACCCAACGTCCTTGAGCCGAGAGGTCATAGTCCACATTGTCACATTTTCCAAGTGATAATAATATGATTCTAGATCTTATTTCCTACCAATGGAACTATCCAAGATGGATCAATAATATCGATTGTTGTTTAACTTCTATTTTTGGAACATGCCCCAAGTTTCAAAGAAAATGTGCTCAATTGTACAACCTCAATCATGATCTGTACAAGTTAAGTTGACTCAATCAAAAATCTATGCAGGGTTGCACAAATCAATGATGTATGTAATCACTTTGGTACCTCAATCAATGATCTAAACAAGAATAGGTGTTACCTTGCCGCGCTTTCCAACATGTAATGAGAACATTGGGAAACTTGAAAATGCAAACATTTCTTCCATAAATCAATGTTTCATACATGTATTGCCTTCAACATTGATAATTAGTACAAGTGTGCATATTAAGGGTGCAATTTTGCACAAATTTTCAGCTCAAAAAATTCATAAAAACATTCCATCACATCATCACCTTTTATAAATGCTTCCAAAGCAGAAACAAGGTTTTCCACTATGCATGTGTTGCATGTAAGTGCATGCGTATGTTTTTACCATTTCTCAATCAATTTGCAATCGAATGGAAGTGCATGCACATCGTTCCACATCAATATGCTTATACATTTTTGATGTGTATTTGAGCAAATCCCGCAGGTATTCAAGAGGTGTCAACGCATACGTGGTCACTTTGACACAACTTTTGGTCATCATCGATTTCTTGTAGAGAAAATTATTGAAATATTTTTTTTATTGTAGTGCACCGTGCACCATCGCTTCAGACATACGGACTCCACATCACTTTGATTTTGAGCGATGCTGACCTACTCCCATGTGTGCTCACCCCCCACTTGAGGTTTTGCATTGCGGACATAGACAAGGATACTGCTTACGATGCCAAGTATGATTTAATTCAAAAGGAAATATTGTGAAGCGTTAGAGGCACACAACTGATACATTATACCACTAAACTTTTGCATTTTACAAGCTCCACGACTTCATTTATAGAAACTCATCTATATCACATGCATTCAAAGGCTATTTAAGAAAACCCAATACTTAGAGATAATATAATGACTCTTTTTTCTTAAGAAACTTATTGCATTTTTATTAAATGAAATTTAAAATCCCTTTTGTAAATGTAATCCTGAAAATTTTTGAGCTTTTTACCACCCAGAATCTACCCCTTGTCTTGAACTCACATGGTACAATTACGTTTTTGAAGGTGCACCCTTCTAGTAAAAATGTCATACAACTCAAGATTTAATAGCCAATTTTATGGGTCAACATGTCACAGTAGGGCTAAGGCCAAGTTAATCTGCCACAGACTCCCAATTCAATTTGTTGCAAGGTAGCTCTAATTGATGTGAATGACGTTAAGGGGTGGGATACCCAAGTTAAAATGCCCCCCTTAAGATGCAAGGAAACAACATGAGCTTAGATTTTCAAGGGTAGATTTGGTTTTCAAAAAGGAGTGGTGAAATGAGCTAGTTACTTATGACAACTATTCCACATTAGAGGCTTGGAGTTGATCAAATCAGATCAAATGTACAACGAGAATTAGATCATATTAGACTTCAAATAGCACATGAACTAGATAAAGACTAAAATGCAAATGTGAAGACAAGAGATTGGAACTGATATGTATTCATGTATTGGAAATGTACAATTGGCACCATATAAAGCTACAAGAAAGCTCAATGATGTTTAGAGCAAACGCTTAGTGATTACAAGGGGGGTAAACTCTAGACTACGGAATGACTTTTGCAAAATGAGGTAATGGGTCATGTATATAGATACCTGGGCTGGACTCTAACTGACTATATATTGTACAATTACGATGGTGAATCTATCTGGTGGTTGCTTGATCGGAAACTCCCCTTTCATTGAATTTTGGCATATACCAAAATTTCGAATATGCTTCTAACAACGACTAATATCCACAGAGATGGTTATTTTGGATCCACCCACTTTCCTTCTAACTCGCTCTTCTACAATTGATATGAGGCTCTTTTGAAACTTCAATTGTGTAACATCCTGGTTCTTAGGCTTTCTATACACGATCTCTAAGGACGTCACCGCTTCCTCTTATTTAGAGACTTCTTCTGTGTTGTCTTCTAAATCATCTGAGGTGGGGCTTGAAGTGTCTGAGGTTATCTTCTAAATTGTTTGAGGTGGGGCATGAAGTGTTTGAGGTTGACTCATTCCTTGAACATTGGTTGCAGCATTGTCCTTCTGAATGAGCAGACATATGGCTTTTTGCTCTAGATGATCCTCAATCAATCATCATCTCAACTTCATACAATGTTAAAATCATTCCAGGTCTTTGTTTCAGCATCATAGAGAGCCCTCTTTCCCTTGGTGAGTCTGGCTATGGCTAGCTTATGGCAAACTAGTGCAATATGAACTCAACCCTCCAAAAGTGGTTAGTTGGACTTAATCTAAGCTTAGAATGTAACTTCTACCATTTCTCAGAATTATGGTTTTGATATTGCTTTGTTGGCCAACTCCTACTCTGGAATCTTAGAGGCTTCCACAGACAACTGGAGGAGCTCATTGGTGCACCTAAACAATGTGTGAATGCGATCCCTCCATTAGTTCATCATACCTTTGAAGTTGTGCAAATCATCCTTCAGCTGTAACACTATTGTCTTTTGTTTAGGATCAATTAGCACATTCTTCCAAGCAACACAAATAGCTTTGCTTTGCTCATACCATTCCTTTGAGTGATCTACAACTATGAGATACATTTGCCGATCTACTGGTTCATTATACTTTGGATACAAAGTAGGGTAGAATGTAGGCATCTCATCATCCTTCATGAATAAGATGTACATGAGGATTGGGGAGTCAAGAACTAACTTTAGGAAGTTCAAAACAATCTAATTCTTGTGCATCAACATCTTTCAAAAGATTTTGACCAAATGAATTAGAGTTTTTGAAGTTGTCTCGTATTCCCTCAAACATATCGTTGTTTTGGGTCCCCTACTAGTGGATGCATTATTCTCAAGCAATATCTTTACTTTTGATCTAAGATTCTCCTAGCAATCTTCATTTTAGTGAAGAGTGCTTGTATTTCCAATATGATATCCTTCATACATTGGTATTTCTCATAAGCATCTCCAGTTGTACCCCAAGCTCTGAATATTAATGCTAGTAAGCTATTGTGCTTGAGGATTGACCATCACCTCATCAGGAGTAAGTACATATTCAGGTACTCATGCTAGCAGTTGAATGGTATTGGGGTGAGGGGGAATCTTTGGTCTATGTCTCATTCTAAGTCAACTAGTACTGCCTTGCCCTTATTTACCCTAATAACAACATCATATTCCTATTGCCCAGTTTCCCCTTGCCGTGTTTGTTGGTGAGTCTCACCAGATTGGTTCTACTCAATCTGTTGCTGGCTCTCATCTACAGACTGACAGTTCAATGGCCTTATCAATTGATATCCCATGTGAGGTCTTTGAAATTGTTTGAGCAATGACGAGTGACATTGTCCTTTTTCATGCCTTGATTTTTCTCTAGAAGATTGTGTGTACTTTTCTGTTTCTTTGATGAAGGCTCTAATGTTCTAGATTTTGATTGATCAACATTCCATTTTTCTCAACAGTGACCAAGGCCATTTTTAAAGTTGTTTATTCTTGTTGGTTTTCCACATTTGTTTGCTACCCCCACTGACTTTTGCCAATGCAATGGGTGACATTAACATGTGTTGGGATGCATGTTGCCATGTACAAAAATTTCTACACGTACCAAGTTTTGGGTTTTCACTTTGGTAGATTTGAGATTAGTTTGTGCCTGAGAGTTTCATTGGAGCCAATAACATATTGAGAAATTTTTTTATACATATGTGGGGTTGTCTTTCAGAATAATTGCTTCAATTGGAAAGTTGCAGGCTAGTCTATATTCGAGTGTAGATACTGGGATGCCTTGGTCCCCATCCTTTCTTTTCTTTTTGGTCTAAGGGTTTTCCGTCAGGAAAGCCCTGATCTCATCCACTGAGCATGGCTGAGGTTTCAAATCAAACGATAAATGTAACACGTGGTACAAGGTCATCGTAGTTATTTGTACTAATCTGCCTTTAATAATCAATGCTCCAATATCAGAATCAAATTTGTCAGTCATCTAGAGAATGATGGTAGCATCAAAAGCAATCTTAGTGGCCTCCACCACCACTTCCATGCCAGAGATATTTAGCAACGCTCTTACTTTCACTAAAATACATACTTCCCAATGTTCTAAATGGGTAAAAATATTCCCGCTCAATAGGTTGAAGTAGCTCTTCGATCTTTGTTGTATGCTCATCGATAGTAGCTTGCATGGCATGTAAAAGTAGCTGGCCCTTCTTTACCATGGCTGCGTTCTGTGATAAACTTTGTGTTGAGAACAAAAATTTGCTCGAAGACGATGGTGACGCAAACAAAGAGTACGTTGATGTTTCAGGTTGTGTAGTGGGAGCTGGGGGAGGTGAGGGAGAAGCTAATCCAAGCATATTAGAAGATGCCACAAGTGATTTAGGTGAGAGCACTCAAGGGCAAGATGCAAGATGCATAGGAGGTGAAGAATGAAACACAAGGTTGTGAACATGCCTCATAGTTATTCTAATCCCAACCATGAATGCACCACTCTTTTAGCACCATTCTCAAGATACTGAGGTGGAACGTCAGCTTGCTGAATCTTAGTAGAGGGTTTATGCAACCCAATTCATCCCCATGGGCCTCTCCCTTCTTCCATCCTTCTATAGGAGGGAAGGTCCATTGCATTTGAAAGCAAGAAGCTTGATTCAACATAGCAAAATTATTCTGCTTACAAAAGAGAACTCTATGCAATAGTGTTTGCCTTGAAGACATGGAGACATTAATTGTGTTAAGTATGGACCCTGATTTACCCTTGTAATTTTCTGTGGTAAAAGCGCACATTTGTAAGGCCCCCATTATGAGGAGAAGCCATCGTGAGTGAAAGAAAATCACTCACCGGAAACCAAAATTTTCACGGACAAGAATCAGGGGCAACTTTAAAGGCCTCGGAGGCGGAGGTCCCCGAGACTTTTTTTTTCGCCGGAATATTCTTTTTCGCCGGAATATTATGACTGGACGGCGGCCGGAAAGTGGTCGGAAAACAACCGGTCGGTTGGCCGATGGCCGGTAGTCAATGGCCGATGGCCGGTAGTCGGAAGTCAATGGCCGGTGGCCGGTGGTCGGAAGTCAATGGCCGGTGGCCGAATTCAAAAGCGGACTTGTCTTCTCAAGGGCGGCCACACATGGGCGGATTGGAGGGTCCGATTTGGACTTATTCGCACAAGGGCGGCTACACATGGCTGTCTCTCATAAGAGAGGGCAGCCCTTTTGGCCTATAAAAGGAGGCCATTTCTACACACATTTTATAGTGTGAAGTTGATACAACAAGGTGAGTGTGAGGTGGTGAGAGTGAAGCAAGGCGGGAGCTCCATTAAGGGTATAATCCCTTTGTAAACTACTTCTTGTTTTGAAGTACTAAAGCCATTGAGCGGCTACTTTCCCGTGGACGTAGCCCACATTGGGTGATCCACGTATATCGTGTGTACTCTCTCTCTCTCTCTACTCTATAATCTCGTGTATATAAATCTGTCTCTCTCCATTAAGTAATCTACTCAATAATCTATTTAGCTATGTCTTATTTCCTAACAACTGGTATCAGAGCAAGGTTTGCTCGTAGCTAAATTATCTCAAGGAAAGGATTCCTTGAATTGAGTGGGAGTTATGGCGGAGGAAGGGAAGCTCAAGATTGAGAAGTTCAACGGCAAAAACTACCAACATTGGAAGATGCAGATTGAAGACTATCTCTACCAGAAGGACCTCTATTTGCCACTAGGCGGTCTTGCGAAGAAGCCCGCAACAATGGCAGATGAACCATGGATTGTCCTTAATCGAAAGGCACTGGGAACAATCCGATTAAGCTTGGCGTCAACGGTGGCCTTCAATGTTTCGGAGATGAAGACCACGAAGGACTTGATGAAGTCACTTGACGACTTCTACGAGAAACCATCGGCATCCAATAAGGTATTTCTTATGAAGCGCTTGTTCAATCTAAAGATGACAGAGAATGGTTCAGTTGCAGAACACCTAAATGACTTTAACACAAACATAAGTCAACTTCGATCAGTGAAAATCAATTTTGATGACGAAGTGCGAGCTCTCCTTATACCATCATCTCTACCGGATAGTTGGGATAGCCTTGTGATGGCTGTAAGTAATTCTATCTCTGGCACAAATACTCTTAAGTTTGATGATGTTGTGGGTGTTCTCCTAAGCGAGGAAATGCGAAGGAGAAGCACAGGAGAATCATCAAGTGCTGCACTATCAGTGGAAACAAGAGGAAGGCTTAAGGAGAGGTTCAAAAACCAAAAGGGTCGTGATCGCTCAAGGCGGAGCAAGTCACGCACAAAGTCAGTTCTTGAATGTTGGAACTGCGGCAAGAAGGGCCACGTCAAGAAGGATTGCTGGTCCAAGAAGAAGAAGGAGACAAAGTCTCAATACAACAAGCCAACATCGGAGGCCAATGTGACAGGTAAAGTAGAGCAAGATGCTCTAATTCTCTCATTAGACAATGTGTCTAATTCCTGGATAGTAGATTCCGGGGCTTCATTCCATGCGACACCACACAAGCAACATTTCCAAGACTACACCAAAGGTAATTTTGGGTATGTATACTTGGGAGATGATGAAGCTTGTGAGATTGTCGGAAAAGGTATAGTTTTTGTCAAAACTACTAACGGAAATGAATGGAAGCTTAAAGATGTTAGGCATGTTCCTTCTCTTCACAAAAATTTGATCTCTACAGGACAATTGGACGATGAAGGTCACAACATTGCATTCGGAAACAAACGGTGGAAGATCTCAAAGGGATCTTTGGTGGTTTCCAAGGGTGAAAAAGTCGGTACACTTTACTTGTGTACTGTTAGCACGCAACCTTCAGCTTGTGCAGCAACTACAAAAGTTGACAGTGCGGTGTGGCACTACCGACTTGGGCATATGAGTGCCAAAGGAATGCAAATCCTTCAAACAAAGAAGCTTCTACCAGGTTTGAAAGAAGTGGACTTAGAGTTCTGTGAAGATTGTGTTTATGGTAAACAAAAGAGGGTAAAATTTCAAAAATTAGGAAATGAAAGAAAAAATAAAAAACTTGAGTTGGTTCATTCTGATGTTTGGGGTCCTACAAGTACACCATCACTTGGTGGCTCATTGTACTATGTAACATTCATAGACGATGCGACTAGAAAAACATGGGTTTATGTCATGAAGAATAAATCCGATGTATTTTCCATATTTCAAAGGTGGAAAGCCTTTGTGGAGAATGAAACAGGTACCAAGGTTAAATGCCTCAGATCCGACAATGGAGGCGAATATTGCAGCCAAGCTTTTGAAAGCTTTTGTGCTAGCAATGGCATTCGGAGGCAAAGGACAACCCCAAGGACACCTCAACAAAATGGGATTTCGGAAAGGATGAACATGACAATCATGGAACGAGCACGAAGCATGCGGCTACATGCAGGCTTACCGCTTGAGCTTTGGGCGGAAGCTGTAAGTACGTTTGTGTACTTAATCAATCGATCACCCTCAACGGCATTGGATGGGGGAGTTCCAGAAGAGGCATGGACAAGTAAACCGGTGAATTATGCATTTCTCAAAGTGTTTGGGTGTGAGGCTTTCATGCACGTAGATAGAAGCCTAAGATCAAAGTTTGGGTGTGAGGCTTTCTTCATTGGCTATGGAGAAGGAGACTTTGGGTATCGCCTATGGAATCCTGAAGATGGTAAAATCTTAAGGAGTAGGGATGTAATTTTTAACGAACAAAATATGTACAAAGATTACTTGGAAAGAAAACAAACAAAAGAAACAGGTGATGAGTACATGGAGCTTGAGGACGGTGAAGACTCAAGGACCGCAAACGGTGACAATGTGCAACAACGTCAACCAAATGAGGAGCCTCAACCTATTCCCCGAAGATCTACAAGAGCAAGTAGACCTCTAGAAAGGTTTTTTCCTTCCTTCAACCATCTCTTGATCTCAGATTCTAGAGAGCCGGAATCATATGAAGAAGCTATGCAACATGAATCCAAAGAAGAATGGACGAAGAGCATGCAAGTGGAGATGGACTCACTACATCGCAACCAAACATGGGAGTTGGTTGAGTTGCCTAAAGGTAAGCGGGCACTTCAAAACAAATGGGTGTACAAGCTAAAGGAAGAAGAAGGTGGGAAGAAAAGGTACAAGTCTAGGCTTGTGGTAAAAGGTTTTTCTCAAAAGAAAGGTATTGACTTCAATGAAATATTTTCTCCTGTTGTAAAAATGAACTCAATTAGGCTTGTCTTAAGCCTTGTGGCTGCTCATGATCTAAATCTCGAGCAAATGGATGTAAATACGGCATTCCCTCACGGTGACTTAGAGGAGGAAATCTACATGCTTCAACCAAAGGGGTATGAAGTAAAAGGTAAGGAGAAAATGGTTTGCAGATTAAAGAAAAGCTTGTATGGTTTAAAGCAAGCATCAAGACAATGGTACTTGAAGTTTGATCGATGGATGTTGGATCATGGATTCACAAGATGCAACTCGGATCACTGCGTCTACACGGAGAATTTGGGAGATGGGAAATTCATCATCCTAATGTTGTATGTTGATGACATGTTGATTGCAAGTGCTAACATGCAGGACATCAAAGACCTAAAAGAGGAGCTGTCCAAATCTTTTTCAATGAAAGATTTAGGTGCTGCAAAGAGGATACTTGGTATGAAAATATCAAGGGACAGGACGAAGAAGACAATAAAGCTATCTCAAGAAGATTACATCAAGAAGGTACTAGAAAGGTTTGCAATGCAAAACGCAAAACCAGTTTCTACACCTTTGGCTGGTCATTTTAAACTAACGAAGGATATGTGTCCAAAGACACAAGAGGAGATAGCCTATATGTCTAAAGTTCCATATGCTGCAGCGGTAGGTTCTCTAATGTATGCTATGGTCTGGACAAGGCCAGACATTGCACATGCAGTGGGAGTTGTGAGTAGGTTCATGGACAACCTAGGTAAAGAGCATTGGCAAGCTGTGAAGTGGATACTTAGGTATCTAAAAGGGACAACAACAAATGCTTTGTATTTTGGAGGAACTAATATTTTTCTAGAAGGGTATGTTGATGCAGATATGGCAGGTGACAAAGATACTCGAAGGAGCACTACTGGCTATGTGTTCACGGTTGGAGGCACAGTAGTAAGCTGGGCTTCAAAGCTGCAGAAAGTGGTTTCACTTTCTACCACGGAAGCAGAGTATGTAGCAATGACGGAGGCAATCAAAGAAATTATGTGGCTTCACAGATTCTTAGAAGAGCTTGGATTCAAACAAGACAATTGTGTCTTGTACAGTGATAGCCAAAGCACTATCCATCTTGCGAAGAACTCAGCCTTTCATTCAAGGACAAAGCACATTGAGGTGAGATATCACTTCATACGCACTCTTTTGGAAGAGGGACAACTAAAGCTAGGAAAGGTGCATACAAGTGAAAATCCTGCAGACATGTTTACAAAGGTGGTCAACAAGGAGAAGTTGAGCTTTTGCTCATCTTCAATCGGCATTCAAGGATAAGAAGCCAGAATGGAAAGCAGTCACAGGTTTGGTTTGGAGATCAGTCTCCAAGTGGGAGATTGTTAAGTATGGACCCTGATTTACCCTTGTAATTTTCTGTGGTAAAAGCGCACATTTGTAAGGCCCCCATTATGAGGAGAAGCCATCGTGCGTGAAGGAAAATCACTCACCGGAAACCAAAATTTTCACGGACAAGAATCAGGGGCAACTTTAAAGGCCTCGGAGGCGGAGGCCTCCGAGACTTTTTTTTTCTGGAATATTCTTTTTCGCCGGAATATTATGGCCGGACGGCGGCCGGAAAGTGGTCGGAAAACAACCGGTTGGTTGGCCGATGGCCGGTAGTCAATGGCCGATGGCCGGTGGTCGGAAGTCAATGGCCGGTGGCCGGTGGTCGGAAGTCAATGACCGGTGGCCGGTGGCCGAATTCAAAAGCGGACTTGTCTTCTCAAGGGCGGCCACACATGGGCGGATTGGAGGGTCCGATTTGGACTTATTCGCACAAGGGCGGCCACACATGGGCGGATTGGAGGGTCCGATTTGGACTTATTCGCACAAGGGCGGCTACACATGGTTGTCTCTCATAAGAGAGGGCAGCCCTTTTGGCCTATAAAAGGAGGCCATTTCTACACACATTTTATAGTGTGAAGTTGATGCAACAAGGTGAGTTGAGGTGGTGAGAGTGAAGCAAGGCGGGAGCTCTATTAAGGGTATAATTCCTTTGTAAACTACTTCTTGTTTTGAAGTACTAAAGCCATTGAGTGGCTGCTTTCCCGTGGACGTAGCCCACATTGGGTGAACCACATATATCGTGTGTACTCTCTCTCTCTCTCTACTCTATAATCTCGTGTATATAAATCTGTCTCTCTCCATTAAGTAATCTACTCAATTATCTATTTAGCTACGTCTTATTTCCTAACAAATTGTATGGATCTCAATGTGAGACTGTGTTTGACCATGAAAGCATAAAATGGTTTACACAACAAACAGACTTTAAGGGTTGAAAGGTCAAGTGGGATGAGATTATTTAGGAGTATGATGCAAGCTTTGGTATCATGAAGGACAATACAATGTGGCGGTTGATGCTCTTAGTCATATGCCTGAGATCAACTCTCTTCTTTATCGAGCTTCAAAGTGAGTTTTTGGAATCTATCAAGGGCAAATGTGAGCATGACGATGCATACTCCAAAGTGTGGAGCTATGTGAAAATGAGGGATCCTTCTGAATCCAATGTTGGTAGCGTGTCTTTAACCTCCACACCTAGTTCCCCTCTTCTGAGTGACGAGCTACAGAGATGGAATAATTTTTCCATGGATGATGGGTATCTACTCCACAAGGGGAGTTTGTGTACCAATAGACACGGACATTCAACACCAAATTCTTTATGAATGTCATGACAGTCCAAGTGCAAGGCACTTAGGCATAAAGAAAACTTATAAACTTGTATGATGATAATTTTACTGGCCAGGTTTACATGGCTATGTCCAAGACTATGTCTTACATTGCCAAAAATGTCAAGTAAACAAAGTAGAGTGCCTTACAGTAGCATTGGAGATTCCAATGGTGAATGGGAAATTATCTCTATGGATTTACCAACTACTATACGAGATCATGACTCGTTATGGGGTGGTCATAGACCGGTTACTAAACTTTGCAAGTTTATTCCAACCAAATCCAATGTTAAAACTCCATAGTTAGCTAAGTTATTTATGTACACGTATATGGTTTGCCCAATAACACTATGAGTGATCATGATCCCAAGTGTAACAGTCATTTTTGGAGGCTGTGTTTAAATGATTGGGTACACAACTCAACATAAGTACTATAGATCATCCTGAAACGGATAGTTAGACTGAACGGGTCAACCAAGTGCTAAAGGATATGCTACAAGCATATATTAGCAAAGAAGCAATCGGATTGGGAAGATTATCTTCCTATTCTTAATTTTGCTTACAATAGTGCTAAGCATGTGACGAGTAGTTTTAGTCCTTTCATGCTTATGTATGGTTTTCAACCTAGGCCACCAGATACGGTGGGATTGGCAACTAAAAAGTTTTAGCAGGTCAAGGGTTTCCTCCAAGACTGTATGGAAATGCTAAAACTAGCTTGTCAAACATTTGACAAGCACATGATTGGTATAAAAAGTATGCTAATGAGAAACATCAGCAAGTTACCTTCATGGAAGGATACCTCTTTGCATGTGTTAGAACGTTCAGAAAGTCTGAAGACTCGGCCAACACCTAAATTGTCTCCGAGGTATTGTGTGACTTTTAAGTTACTCAAGCAAGTTGGTGATATGGCCTACAAAATCTCATTACCTGCACCGTCTCGCATTCATCTGGTATTCCATGTAAGTTGTTTATGTAAACGCTTACATAAGGACGACAATGTTATCTATCAGCAAAATTTGATTGGTTTCATTGAACCTCCTACTCAACCGTATGAATTTAAGCGTATACTCAACTGTCATGATCTATGTATGCATAATCATGTATGTTGACAAGCATTATTCAAGCGAAAAGATAGCCTTGAGGAAGGTGCCACTTGAGAAAACATTAGAATTTTTAAGATGAAATTTTTCACTTTTGTTTTGACAAAAACGCTTCTCCAAGGGGTAAGTAATGTCAGGCCAAAGGCCAAGTTTGAACTTAGCTTGGGGGTAGCCTATTTAATGGAAAAGGCTGGGAGGAGAGTACAGAGTTCGGATCCCCTGCCTCATATCTAAAACAATTGCTTGGCCTTTTCTTTGATCTCTAGTTTCAGATGCCTATTGATTCAGACCATTTTGGGATTCTCCTTTGAACAAAGATTCCATTCTTCAATTTCTTAGTCATTTGGAAATAACCAATTTGGTCCACCTACTTTCCATTTTGCCGTTGTCTCTGCCTCCTTATTAGTCCAAATTCTTGCTGTGTATTCATTAAATGGATTCCCTAGTTCAACTAACCCTGCTTCCATGTCCATTCGTTCAGTGCTTCAATGAGAATTCTCTACATTGGTCTTCCCTTGACCTGCCTTTGATCTAAAATATTCCATTTCCTGTACCGATTCAACTGGTGTCTTTGCCATCCGGAATTACTAGCCTCTCGCCTCCATTGGGGGCTCAGTAAATCTTTTCGGGTATTTTTGCATTTGTCTTTCAACTCAATCTCTATCCATTGGCACTCCATTTATATCAATTTCTAATATGGGAAATATGTTCATTGATGTGAGAATTTTCTCGATCTTCTTTGTCCCATACATACTTCATGCAAAGCTCCATTGGTCTCATAGCTTTCTTCCAGCTTCTATGTTGTTGGTATTCACCTGGATAAGCCTATTGGGCCCTTGAGTGGTCAATGTCTAACCCACATAATCATGAATGGCTCCCACACTCTTGAGCCACGATCGACCCAATATCATACTATATGCTCCTCGCACATCTAGTACTAGAAAACTGGTTTTGAACTTTTCCTTCTCAACTCTGATTTGTAGATTTTCCACCAACACAGTGGCTTGGGAAACTTGCTGGTCATCCATCCTTATTTTGAATGGCATTGGTTGCATTTCCCTAATGTCAAGTTTCTACCTGACATATTTTCCCAATATATTCACCCATGCCCTGCCATCTAGTGTTACATCTGATAATGGCTTCCATTGCTTCCTTGTCTTATAATCTACCTAGATGACTAGTAATTCATCATCTTTTATGGTAGATAGGTCCATGGACATTGATTCAACTACTTTCTTTCTCTTTATTGTGATAAATTTCATAGCCTTTGGTAGGATCTACCCTGATATCATCTAGTTCTATAGTTAGCTTCTGAATCCGCTCACAGACTTTGACATAAATCTCATCTTGTTCATTGCCAAAGTTGTTGACTGAATTTGGACACCTTCCTTGCGACTGACTGTTCTCACAGTGCCATGCCTTAGGTGGCCTCCTACGTCTATTGGTTGATTGGTCCCTTGGTGAGGATTCGGGTTTCCCCTAGAGATTTTCCATCCTCATGTCTGTTTTCTCAGCCCCAACTAACTTTGGTCTAACTTATCGTACTTCCTCCTCCAAGAACTCCATCGAGGCCTTAATTTACTCGTCAACTTCCTTTCCTTATCAAATACACCTTCTATGGGCCTACTCTCCTGAGCTACTAAAAGTTGTGGCATCAGCCCTCTGGATGGTTCTGGTCTCAAAGCACATTTGTTGCTTCGGCAACTTCTTAGCTAGATTGTAATGGAAATGGCCTATAAACTTTAAGAATAGTGGAAGGAGAAATAAAGAGAGCAATTTGGTGAGATTACTTTGAGAACATAGAGGGTGAACTTAATTAATGGTAGCAACATAAACATAATACTTAATTAACTTGGCATGAACAATACTTTTGCAAGAGAGAGAGTTTAGAGAACTTGACAATAGTTGAGGATCCGATTTATGTGGAGCTGGCGGTCCCCTCTCCAATAGGCATTTGTATTATAGATTCTCCCATGAAGAGAGACTTTGTACAATACAATCTTTGTGTTCCTTGTGACCTAGGTGATGCAATGAAGATGGAAAGCTTCATGCATCATGAGCATAACATAAACTTTGTAAAAAGCATTAAATATCCCAAGCCTCAGTCCCAAGGCCTCAAACACCTTCGAAGGTGGAGAGAGCTAGTGGGGAATGAGGGTAGGGAAGAGGAAGAAGAAACATTTCGTAGGAGAAAGAAGTAGTTCCTCACTTATCATCACTCTTCTTGCTAGCATACATAATAGCATAGTAATGAAGATGGAGAAGATGGCAAGCTTAAGCATTGAAGCATGGCTCTTGTTGGATTTACATTCCATAGGCAAGAATGTTGGTGTAGGCTCTCAAATTCTCTACTAGCTTGGAGAAAGAGATGGAGCTCTTGCACTTTGCACTTTACACAAGGAGAGTGTGTGTGTGAGTGTGTGTGGGAGAGTATATCCCAAAGGCAACCCCCCTTCTTGCTTTGGTCGACCCCCCCTTGTAGCTCATTGGAACCCTCTAGGCCTAGCCAATCACATGCAAGAGGCATATCAAGCAACAAGGGTAGTCTTGGGACAAGTGTCGCCCTTTCCCCTTTGAGAGAGAGGACTTGATAAATGCAAAATCACTTAATTAAATCAAGTAAATTATCATTGGACCCCTTGGGAGGCTATCCGATAGGATTCAAGCACACCTTGAGGGCAACATGGGTAGGGGCTTGACATGTGTCCTTGTTGCCTCTTGAGGTTTGGCTTACCTTGTATGTGTGTGTGTGTGTGTTCTCTCTCATCCCCTAGATTTAGGGCTCGCTGCCTCCTTTGTAGGGATGTTGTTGACTTTTGGAACACAAGCACCTTAGTCAGCAAGCACGACAAAGCACGTCAAGCTTGGGTAGTGTTTCTACAGGCACCTCAATCTCCCTAGTCGGCTAGCACGATAAGCACCTTAAGCATCTTAGTAAGCAAACACGACAAGCACCTGAAGCACCTTAGTCATCAAGCATGACAAGTACCTCAAGCTTGGGCAGGGTTTCCACCTCAAGCTTGGCCCTAGCTTACCTAAGGTCAAATGAATTTTACCACTAACCTTTGGAGGTCTTCAATGAAGCTAACCCTAAGGTCTTTAAGCTCCATTGGCTAGCCTTGCTCTTTGACAGGTCATCTCACATTTGAATCCCTTTACCATTGGCCCCGTGTTGAGATAGACCCGTAATTAGCACATGTCTATATTCTAACCGTTATTCCTGTTTATCCTCCCACATTAAATGATTAGTTTAATATGAGAAAATTATTTGGGTTGGTTATTAGATTTTATGACATAGAATCTCTATCTTGAAATCATAGTCGTCCTCGACTATGAGGTAAAAGAGATAAAGCCTTAGTCATTAGTCAATGTTTCCTAGCGGGTAGAGGATCTCTTTTTACCCTGCGACATCTTTCCAAGATGGATGACTAATCCATTTGGTGCTTGGAAAACATAGATGTCGCAAGCATGTCTGCTCTTTAGTCCATTTCATTCTCCCAAGTCGAGTGACAAATTCTACTTGGTGTTTGAGAGACGTCGTCATCACAAACATGATTCTAAGCATGCATACTACTTAGATTTGTGCACAATAAAAAGAGAACTAGTCTTATGAGACAAAAACATTGGTCAATGAAAGAAATTTGTACATTTGCTTACTCTAATGTAGCATTGTAATCATTGACAACGTTCATACCATCCTTAAGCTGTATTCTTTGCATCCATCTAGCATCTTCAAAAGGATAATTTTTGAATTTAATAAGATGTTAGCAGCAAGCTAACACAAGCACCACAGATACCATTTTTCGGAGTTCTCATTGTAAACACTTATATTTTGATAAATCGGGAATATTGTAACTCCTATTTTCTTGGATAAACTTTGCCAGGGCTACAAGCTTCCAGATTGTATCAACCTGTCATTACCCATCTTTGGTAGAACTCCCAGATTATTAGTTTTGACCACCAAAAACCTTGGCTAAGGTATAAAAACCAATTTTTGTAAGTTATTATTAAGTTTTGGATGATGAAATACACAGCGTGAGCTAACAGAGCTCACCTCTCTCCTTCTCGCGCTTCCTACTCCCTCCCCAGTTGTCACATTGCAGTCGTGTTTGTTGCATTGCAACCGTAGGTAAGAGCTCTAGCATTGACATAAACACATCACAGTAATTCGTAGCTTTTGGCGTTGCCGACCCGTGGCCTAATTTCATCATAACTAGGAATTTACACTTTCAAATAAAAAACTAAACATAGGCGGGGTATTGGGGCATCATTTCTACGCATTTAGATGCATTCTGGGTCGAAAACGACTAGGTCAAAAATCCACTGTTGTTAATAATCGCGATTCTGAAACTTGACCTAAAGTGGGTTTTGAGACCATAAGCATGTCTGCTTAGGTCTTATAAATATGTCCTAGAAGTTTCGTTACGTTTGGATGTCATTTGATGCTGCAAAGGATGTGATTTGTTTACCGATGAGCGATTGGCTTTTGGTAATTTCAGTCACTTGAGTGTAGCTTGAGTTAAATGCGAGTTGTTAGTTTTTTTTAAAGAGATTGACACCCTCTTGTAGCCTCTATGTACTAGTCGAGTCAGCTTCATCCCATGGATTGACAATTTAATCGTGGTTCTCACTAATACTGCAATAAGATAGGATAGTGAGGTTAGACATGCGTCCCACATTTGGCGCCACTGGCGGGGATCGAAGATACCTAAACTAGGGAAAAACACGAGCATCTTGTGAAGTTATCCTTTAACTTCCTCTAGGATCGCGTAGAGTTCAAAACTTCCTTTTAGAAACCGCATAGCCTAAGATTGTCGTCTTTTGCTGTGTAGAGGTAGCTTGGAAGTAATCGTACTTGCTGAGTGCCTTTAGGATTGTAGGATTAGATTAGGATTTTGAGGATGATTGATAGACGAGACAAGTCTTAAGATCAATGCTCAGGAAACCATAAAAGACAAGAAAACGAGTGTTTGTGGACACTTTCCACAACCCCATTGCATGAGAATCTAGGAGTAGGGTAAGTAGGATCCGAGGTGGATTTCAGAAAATTGCTCTCTCTTAAAGAATCATTGTGAGTTGTTGTTGGAAGTTGCAGAATTTCAGGTCTATGGCTAGAAATAGCACGAAAAGACTCCAAACCACTCAATCCGATAGGATAGTAAGCTAAAAAGTTGTTTGAACCAGTGGGTAAGCTCAAGGATACTTCGAGGTAAAAATTTCAAGAGTTGGCCAAAACTCAGATTATTTACTTTTTCTTGACATTTTATGCCAAATTAAGTTTTGACTTGATTCATAAGCTTAAAATAGCTCATAAAAGGACTGTCCTTGAAGAAAGTGCAAAAAAGTGTTCATTTCAAGCCAATAGTAAATAATCGTGATTATTAACTTTCAGCTCAGATTTGACCAAGGTTCATACCATTGACTCATTGCATGTGTACAAACAACTTTTGTAAAGGCGCAATAGATTTGGATCACCAAAAACTGACAAAAAACTGGGTGAAAACTAAAGTTTGTACTGACTTTCTGAGTCTTGAGTGTAAATTGGGGAAAAATTTGTCCAAACTTGTTGAAATTTGGCTCATAGGATTATATTGATGTGATAGACATCTGTATATGCTCAATTGATCAAAAAGATGCAAAAAGTTACCAGTTGTAAATAATCGCGATTATTTACATCTGTCCCATTTTTCAACTTTTTTGACGAAGTTGGCATACCACTAGCTTTACCATGTTGTAATAAGCTCACAAACCAAATTTGATAAGATTTGGATCATTGGATTGAAAATTGTGACCAAATTTGCAAAGCTAGTCTACGAACATAAAATTGATGGCCATTTGACCAAAACTTGTCCAAACTTGATGAAACTTGGCTAGGGACCTTAACTTGAGGTGCTTAACAGATCTGTGTTAAAGTTGGAGAAAAATTTGCAAAAATATAGCTGGAGTAAATAATCGTGATTATTTACATCTGCTTCAGAAAGTGAAAATTTTGCATGTTTGAGCATACCATAAGGTCAAGCATATCAAGTAGACCATCCAAATCAATTTTGGTGAAATTTGGATCACAAAAGTGAGACTTAAGCCAGATTCTTGAAGTCAGACACAAAACTGTTGATAAACTTGAACAAAAATTGTCCAAACTTGTTGAAACTTGTCTAGGGACTTTAACAGTTTGTATACTTGCCAAACCAAGCCAAAAAGTACAAAAAACTAGCAAAAGTAAATAATCGTGATTATTCACTATTGCTACCCAGGGACACCATTTTTGACTTTTGAACTTATACAGTGTTTAGACCAGGATAATACAAAGCCACCGGGCAATTTTGGGTTCAATCGGATCCAAATTGGTACATGTTCACTCAGTTTCCAAGTTGCAAAGTAACCCTTTGATTTTTGCCAAAGTCAAATTTGAAAGTCATTTGTTGACTCCCATAGCTCGATTTGAAGTGATACACAGAAACCAATCACGATAGTTAGAAAAAACTCTAATGTCTTTATAGAAGAATAGCTAACTTGATCAAATTTGTATAGGAATCAGGTTGCATACGAGGATTCGGTAGCTTGACAAAAAGTTGCAATCGAGTCAAGTGGAAATTGACAAAGTCAATCCAAAGGTAAGTACTCTATCCAGGGCTTCGCAAGTCTTTATGACCATTAGATCTGGTTGTGTACTAGGAAACCAAGGCATATTTGGAGAAACCTCCAATCAAGTATCCACCGAAGAAAGCGTAAATCAAGGCAATTTCTTGCACAATATTCCAGAAAAAGTCTCAAACACTTTTTCTAATTCGACATCCGAAATATCTTCTTATTCGACTCACTCGGAAATCGAAATGACAATGCGCTATAAGCATATACTCTCGTTTTATAAGACTAATCGCCATGGAGCTCAGGTTTACCTGGATCCTAACAAAGAGTATGTTATTCACATTGATGACCATGGTATTGAGTTCGAAGAAGAAATCAGGGCAAACAAACAAGGAAAAATGTACATAGATCGAAATAGAACTCAGTATTTACAAGTTGAAAACCCTAACATGATAGACAAATGGGGGTTAGAAGTAAACACTATAATCCCAGATATGTCAGCAAAAGAAGGACCACCGACTTTAGAATTTGAGGGATACGATCAAGTAGATTTGAAGCCTTTGAAACGGATTTGTACGGTAATCCTCGAATCGGAGTCTACTGTTGGGAGGATAGAAACATAAAAGATCTTTTGTGGACTTCGTATGCCAAATCAGGATAATTAACGACCATGAAGATCATCTATATCTTGAAGATCAAAGATAAGGGATCAACAGGCCTACTAACCTACCTGTTTAGGGATTGTTATAACAACAACTTTGTTATGATGACTCCTAAGGAGGTAGAACAAACCAAATACCAAGGGCATTCTATACGGGATTGGATATTGGGCCAAGGATTAGAAACCATTCCAAGAGACGAACACCATGAGAGATCATCTGAGAGTAATGTTAAGAAACCAGAAACCACCTCATCACAAAGAAAACCGGGTGACACTAGGGCCAGTCCAGGGCTACATGAGTCACTATTTCCAACAAACTGGTTTGAAGGACCCGGAACAGGACCAACTGCCAGGAGACCGGGAGTTGAACCAAATAGACGCATCAGATCGACTGATTATCAAAAATGGGTCAGAAAATACAGTGGATCAGGGGATCCATACGACCATTTAGTAAGCTTTAAGCAAGTGCTAAGAGTAGAACGTATATTCGATTTCCATACTCAATTTAAAGGATTTGGAATGACATTAGAAGGAAAAGCATTGACATGGTTCCAAAATATTCCACCAAGGTCAATCATGGACTTGAACACTTTAGCTCAAGGATTTGTAGCTGCTTACTCCAAAACTGGGATCAAACACAATACGGTAGCTCAAATGTACAGCTTTAAACAGAAACATGGTGAGTCTATTAGGGATTGTGCAACACGAATGAAACAATACATTGCCAGATGCCGAGAGATAGAGATACCTGTAGAAGAACGATTGGTATCATTATTTGTAGAGGGACTGCTAAAGAAAGAACTTCATGCTATACTCTATAGCAAGAAGCATACAACCTAGAAGCGTGTGTGTCAGATGCGATTGACTTAGGAGACAATTGTGATATTTTCAACAAAAAAGATGTCCCTAAGGATAACCAAAGTAAAAAAACAGCATCCACTAAACTAGCACAAGTGGGAAACGTTGAGATGTCGAGCTCTACATCTTGAGCTAGCATCCACTACGGGTCTTGGCCGCTTACGGCATTTACTCACTAGCGTGTTGGGTGAGCGACACGGAGGATCTCTGCCAGTGATTCTACAGCTAGACTACACTTATAGTGCCAGCCTAGTACGCTTCTAGCGTGATCACACTTAGTGACCGCATGTACATATGTGCTACTTTTCAGCTTTAGCACTTAGTCATTTTGTACTCTCTTTTCTGTACGAAGAAGAAGAAGCTTTCCATCTCTGTGTGCTTTGTGCTTGTCTTGTGTAGCTCTATTGCATCCTCATTCTTTACATGGTATCAGAGCCTGGTGCAAGCAAGAGAGGCTAAGAGAGCAAGAGCATCACAATCCCTTTGTTCGCAATCTACGACCACTTTCTAAACAGGTCTCCAAAGTGCAGTACACAAAGATTTACTGTACAAGTATAGTGGTTGTATGTACGCTTGATTGTGGACACTCGTTGAGTGTAGAAAGCGTTACAGGTACCACGCTAGCAGGTTCAACAGATTTGCAGGTTTTTGCAGATTGTAGCTATTTTGTCTTAGTGCTTCAAGATGTCTGACGGTTTCAGTCAGATTGTTACTCAGAAGCTTGAGAAAAATAACTACCTTGCATGGACGTTCAAAATAACTAATTTCCTAAAAGGAAAAGGTTATTGGGACTATGTAGAAGGAGACAATGAAAAGGAACCAGAGATTCCCAAGGCAAATGCTACAGCAGAACAAAGAAAAGCCTTGAGGGACTGGAAACAAGGCCAGAGCAAAGTGATGTATTGGCTTTCTATGAGCATCACAGATGGCATGATGGGCTATCTACAGGATGTTGAAACCCCCGCCATTGCATGGAAAAACTTAGGCAGAGTGTTCGAGGTGAACACCAAGGCCAGGAAGCTTCAACTAAAGTTAGAGCTAAATCAGGTTAAGAGGAACAACCTCTCAATCAATGATTATGCCTTGAAGATCAAGAGTATCATTGAGGCTCTTGGATCTATTAAAGTCTCAGTGGAAGACGATGACATTGTCCGTGCATGCTTGGATGGTATAGGAGATGAGTATGTACATTTCAGGTCTTCCATGAATACAAGAGACGACATCCCCGTGTTCCAAGATTTGATTTCTATGCTTATTCTTGAGGAGAAGAACCTTGACACATCTTCTTCTCATGGCAGAAATAATTCTGAACAGGCCTTCTATTCTAACTCCAATAGAGGTAGAGGTAGAGGTCGTGGTCGAGGCCCAAGGGGTTGCAGGGGCCAATTTCAAGAAGGTCAATCAAATCAAAACAATACAGGTGGCAGGGGAAACTAGTCTAAAGGCAGGGGGAGTCAAAGAGGTCGTGGTGCAGGATCAAGCAGGCGGCAACATACTCCAGATAGTAGAGAATGTTGGACTTGTGGTGAAAGAGGTCACATGTCACGTGACTGTCCAAAGGGAAAAGCAAGTAGAAAGAGAGAACAAGGCAACTATGCATCTACTAGCAGAGATGCAGATGACAGCAAAAGCGAGAGCATGTTTGTTATGCGGCATGTAATGAATACAATGCTTGTAGAGAATTCCACCCAAGATGATGTTTGGTATGTGGATTCAGGTGCCTCTAATCACATGACGTCTCGTGGAGAGTGGTTTAGAGATATGCGCAAACCAGATGTGTCAGGCTATGTGCAGACAGGAGATGACACAGCTCACCCCATTGCTCATGTAGGGGACATACCTCTAAATACGAAGAGTGGGAAATCAAAGTACTTAGTAGATGTACTTCATGTCCCAAACATTACAAAGAATCTTGTTTCTGTTGGACAAATGGTTGAGCAGGGTTTGCAAGTTCACTTCAATCCAAATGGCTGTTATGTAGAAGATTTCCAGAATGGCTGTAAGCTGATCACAGAGGGCAAATGTGTGGGCAGAATGTTTACGCTGAATGTAGACATGCCTGAGGTAAAAGCTGCATTATTTGCACAGGGCACAGGTGTTGTGGCTGATGTTGACATTTGGCACAAACGCATTGGCCATGTCAATGAGCAGAGATTGCGCAGCATGCAATCAAAATAGATTGTAAAAGGTTTGCCCAAATTCAAGGTGGATGGTATGCATAAAGTGTGTGCAGCATGCCAGTTTGGAAAACAGTCAAAGGGCTCATTTCCACATGAGCGCAATGTATGTAAAAAGCCACTTGAGGTGGTGCACACAGATGTTTGGGGTCCAACCGATACTGCAAGTATACATGGTTGCAGGTATTATGTCTCTTTCATTGATGACCATACAAGGAAAGTATGGGTCTACTTCATGCGTAACAAAAGTGAAGTGTTTGGTCACTTTCAGGACTTCAAAGTCATGATTGAGAAGGAGACAGATATGCAAATCAAGACATTGAGGTTAGATGGAGGAGGAGAGTACTTCTCCAACGATTTTTCAAATTTTTTGCGAATGCATGGTATACGCAGGCAGTTTACATGCAGATATACTCCACAGCAGAATGGGGTCACAGAAAGGAAAAACAGGCACATTGCAGAGGTTGCACGTGCATTGATGAATGAGAAGAACATGCCTCATCATTTCTGGGCTGAAGCTATAAATATAGCTGTGTACATTATGAACAGGACACCTATAGCTGCGGTGCATGATGTAACACCTGAGGAAAAGTTTACAGGTACAAAGCCTGATTTGGCACACTTGAAAGCGTTTGGCTGCATAGCTTACGTGCATGTACCAGATGAGTTGCGTAGGAAATTGGATACTAAAGCAGAGAAATGTATGCTTGTGGGATATTCCCTTGAACAAAAGGGGTACAGGTGCTACAATCCTACTACACGAGAATTACGACTGAGCAGAGATGTAGTCTTTGATGAGATGAGCAGCTGGTACAGTAATGCACATGGCACTATTGGGGCTGATGTAAAAGATGATGTGGTTCTACAAAATGTGAGGCCACAGTCACAGGTTTTGAGTGGACCACAAGAGTTCTCTTCTTGTGGCTCTGTTGAGAAGCCATGGAATGGTAGACTACGTACGCAGGTTACTCCACCAGCAGGTACAGGGAATGTATCACGAAAAGGAAAGGAAAAGGTTAATGAACCTCCCTTTATGGCTGATGCATCATCAGGTTTTTCACATGTAGACATGGATTCAGATGGTTCTGAACAAAGTCTTGATGAGGAATTTGGAATTCCGGCTGTCAGGACACCTGGTGTAAGGAAAGTACAAGAAGATGTTAGAGGGCAAAGGAGTGACCCAGGACCGTGCAGATCTAACAGAGTCAAAAATATAGTTCAAAAATTGACTTATGATGGGTATCTAGCTCATCACCAAGCCTACATGGCTAGGGTGATACAAGATGTGGAGCCCACATGTTTTGAGGATGCAGTTGGAAATGTGCATTGGGATGATGCAATGAATGAAGAGATGGTTGCATTGGAAGCAAATGACACATGGGAGTTGGTGCCATTGCCAAGTGGCAAGAAAGCTATTGGCTGTAAATGGGTGTATAAAACCAAGCATAAGGCTGATGGTAACATTGAGCGTCACAAGGCAAGGCTGGTTGCAAAGGGTTATGCATAGACGTATAGCATAGACTATGAGGAGACCTTTGCTCCAGTGGCAAAGATGACGACTGTGAGAGCTGTCATAGCAATGGCTACATCTAGAGGATGGATTATGCATCAAATGGATGTAAAGAATGCCTTCTTGAATGGTGAGTTGCAAGAGGAAGTGTATATGGATGAGCCACCTGGTTATGTCGATCCAGGTTACCCAGATTATGTATGCAGGCTTCTCAAAGCTTTGTATGGTTTGAAGCAGGGCTCTAGAGCATGGTATGACAGGATTGCCACGTATCTTGTCAGTATTGGTTTTAGGAGAGCTCATGCTGATCATTCATTCTATGTACGTGAGAGTGATGTGGGGATTGTGGTCATTACCATATATGTAGATGACCTTATTATTGTGGGTGACAATGCTATGGAGATTGACCATGTGAAGGGTCTTCTCAAACAGGAGTTTGAAATGGAAGATTTGGGCGAGTTGCGCTACTTTCTTGGCATTGAGGTGATCAGGACTCCAGAGGGTGTATGGCTGTCACAGAGACAGTATGATTTGGACATGTTGTCAAAGTATGGTATGGCTGATTGTAAGCCAATTTCTATTCCCTTGGATGTGAATGAAAAGCTGAGTGCAGAGAAGGGTGATGTTGTTGAGGATGTCAAGATGTATAGGAAGATTGTGGGTAGTCTAATCTACTTGACTATCACGAGGCCAGACTTGAGTTACACAGTAGGCTTGGAGAGTCAGTTCATGCAGCTTCCGAGGAAGCCACATTTGGATGGAGTACGACGCACACTTCGGTATGTGCAAGGGACTCTTGACTACGCATTGTTCTATGCAGCAGATGTGCCATTAGCATTGTATGGGTATACAAATGCATATTGGGCAGGTAGCATTGTTGATAGGAGATCTACGAGTGGCTTCATGTTCTATTTTGGGAGTGCTACTGTTACTTGGAGCAGCAAAAAGCAGCCTACGGTCGCTTTATCGAGCACAGAGGCCGAGTACAGAGGTGCAACAGTTGCGGCGTGCGAGGTAGCTTGGCTACGCACATTACTTGAGGACTTGGGAGTGCAGGTGGACCAACAGATTGTCATCCATTGTGACAACCTAAGCAACATGCAGTTGGCTAGGAACCCAATGTTCCATGCCAGGACCAAGCACATAGAGGTCCATTACCACTACGTTCGAGAGCGAGTGTTGGCGGGCGACATCGACTTGGTCTACGTCATCACAAAGGAGCAGATAGTGGATATCTTTACCAAGGCCCTCAGAGCTGCGAAGCTTCGACGTTCCGGACTATGCTTGGACTCTACAACATGCAGAGCTCGAGGGGGAGTGTTGAGATGTCGAGCTCTACATCTTGAGCTGGCATCCACTACGGGTCTTGGCCGCTTACGGCATTTACTCACTGGCGCGTTAGGTGACCGACACAGAGGATCTCTCCCAGTGATTCTACAGCTGGACTACACTTATAGTGCCAGCCTAGTACGCTTCTAGCGTGTTCACACGTAGTGACCGCATGTACATATGTGCTACTTTTCAGCTTTAGCACTTAGTCATTTTGTACTCTCTTTTCTGTACGAAGAAGAAGAAGCTTTCCATCTCTGTGTGCTTTGTGCTTGTCTTGTGTAGCTCTCTTGCATCCTCATTCTTTACAGGAACGGCTACTGCAACACCACTTTCATCCATAGAAGATATGCTCAAAAGGATGAATGACATGATGAAAAACATGAAAAAAGCACCTATGAAGGGACCAGGAGAAGGGATACCTCAACAGGGACAACCAATTAGGCCACAAAAATGATGTGCAATCGAGGGTAAATGGACCAACCATGAGACGAATGAGTGCTACTTCCGACCAAAGTATGATGGGAATGTTTATTACGTGCCCATGAGGCCACAAGGACAACCCATGTACAGATATCAGCCTAATATGGCCCAAGCTCAAAGACCACCTATGGGTATGGAAAGACCTCAACCTGTGTTGGGTCAGCAACCTCTGTATCCAGGACATAATGTAGTGCCTATAAAGTACATGCATTCTGAAGGAGTCATATATGAACAGGCACTAGTGCCTGTTACACCTTATGCTGAGCCTAGTCCATCTACAGTAATGGTAGAGGGAGATTGGTATAATTCACATCCACCACCAGTGGAGGAACCTGTGACTTATGCTCCACCAGAGCTCGCACCAATGTATTATGTAGCTAACAAGGTGTTAGACCTCCTATGGTAAGACCCATGATTAAGCCAAGAACGACAAACTTTCACAACTGTGGTGTAGATGATCATTGGAAAAATGAATCTCCACAGCCTAACAAAAACCTCAAGCCTGTTGAAGCTTATTGCATACAATATTGCAAAAAGGGAGGACACTTTTCAGAAGATTGTCATAAAAATCCTTTAAACAAGGGTAAAACAGTAGTAAACGTAGTCCAACTGATACCTAGTAGTGAACCGATTGTTCCAATTAAGGTAATCACTAGAGATTAGGCTAAGAAAAAGAAACACAACTCCTCTGATGATTCGGAGACTACAAAAGCTGCCTCTCAAAAGATCAAAAGAAGCAGAAGCAAAAGGTATGAATTGAGAAGACAGAAACAACGAGGTGAAATCGAGGAGAAAGCAAAACAGCTATTCCAGGAAAAGGTGAAAGAAACTGGAAGTGAAATCAAGGAAACAACCGTGAAATCTGGAGGATCAATTTTGGTTGATAAAATTTTTGAGCCTATTAATGCAGCCTTGGAAGCTTACCAAGAAGGACTAAAAGCATGCCAAAACATGGAAAACAAATGGAAGAACTATCCTTCTCCAGACATGGAAGCAACTAAGATTGAAGCTTATCAAAAATTGATAAGAATCACGCAAGAAATGCTAGGAAAACAAAAACCCAAGCTTGAAAGTATCGCAAGACCTGAGGAGCTTGTGGTAAGAGACACTAGAGAAAAATCCGATGTGGTGGTAGAACCCCACCTTGAAACAAAAGAACCAGAACTTATAGTGCAGGACAACGAAGATGCCTTAGATGGAATTCCATTCGTTGAGGAAGACTGGCCATGACACTTATGAAAAAAAGTTAGAGAGATCAATGATGGGAGCCTAACTCTAAAGTCAGCTCCTATAGAGGAAGTTTGGTTAGACAACCTACCTCCTGATATGGACATGGATGTATAATCCTTGTATGTGGATTGCGGATCTAAAGCTTCAGGAATGTCGAAACCATTGACCTTGAAAACATTACCCTCTTACTTGGGAGATAACGAAGATGAATCCATAGTGTGTAAGACCACTCAAGTAAAAAGAGCGAAACAGACCCTAGAAGTAGACAACATTCATTTAATCATGTCTACACCCATCAAATGCACTCTTATTTTGGGAGAACTGTTAAAACTCAGACCATATTTATGGAATGATCTATAGAAAACCCTAGAGAAGGTGGGGATAACGGGGCTGATCTCAAAAAATTTGGAAAAATTGAAAAACGAAATGGATAACAAAAAGATTCGACCTGTTCCAATGAACAAACTCAGAGAATATTACGAGGGAGAAGAAGGAAACACAACCCTTCCATTAAAATATAATGACATTGAAACCATGGCAATACTGGATATTGGGGCAGGCATAGCCATAGCCACGAAAGCTGTATGGGAAACTTGGGGACAACCATCCATTGGACAAACTCGAATGAAATTGCAATTGGTTGACGGACACATTGAGAGACCATTAGGGCTGCTTGAAAAAATGATAGTCAATTCCTGTGGGATTGAATATCAACACACTTTTGCCATAGTAGACTTTGGAAAAAAAACTCAATTACGAAATCATATTGGGAAGACCTTTCATGCGACAGGTACAGCTTATCCAAAATTGGAGAAACAATTATTTGTACTTGAAGCAAGTGGGATCTACAGCAAGGGTAAATCTAAAAGATCACACTTAAAGAGATGTCTTGAAAACACCCATTCAAGAGTTTGATTCAGTCTCTTCGGTTGAAACTAAGTTTTCATCCCTGGTTAAACAAAGACACTCCTATTTGGATGTGTGGAGACTTAGAAAATGGGAGTTTAAAACAAGAAGAATGTATTTTAGAAAGGGATTGCACAGACGAAGCATAAGTACTTGAACCCTTTCCTGAGCATTTGTTTGAGCCATTTGAGTGGACTCAAATTTCAACGACAATGGATGTATGTGTGAATACGTATATGCCTACTCAATTTTGCAATGAGGACGGCTACGACATAATTTCCTTCAAATGATTTCAACCCTCAACATGGAAGATGAAAATGAGGAACCTAAGGACTTGATGAAAGCTCAACAAGTCTTTTCAGACCTCTACTACAATGCAACAGATAAGTTAGATGAACACTCAGCTACCTCAGAAGATTCCGGCCAGAAAAAGAGCATACAAGAGCTAAGCTACTCATGAAAGGAGGGGAGGAAAAGTGTTTTGAATTTCCTAACCAGTAATTCAGAAGACAAAAATGGTATATGTGAAAAAGAGACACCAGAAATGTGAAAGCTAGACCTATGCCATCAGTCTCTAGTAGAACACAATTTTTGATGCAGATAGATGCAGATGATTGTGTTAAGGACAAAATCACTGGCAGATATCCTTCAAACAAAAATAAAAAATGTCGAAAACAAGGAAGGATACTCAAGGAAAGCCAACCAAACAGGACAAGGGGCCAACCATGACACGAGTCGAGAGGAAAAAGAAATATCAAGAGTTAAGAAAAGCTCTAAAGGAGATATACACAACCGAAATGGAAACCATGGGAGAGGATGGTAAGGATGTAATGAGTGTTCCATCCCCTTACAAAACATATGCTTTCCAAGATTGAAAAGTCATAGTCAAACAACCTGTTAGGGAATTTCAGAAACAAGGCGAGTCCTACGAAGGGCTGGAGAACGCAAAAAGATAGACTTGGCTGAACCAGGGGAAGAACCTAGGCCTGCCTACATTGCAAACGACCTAACAGAGGATGAAGGAGAGATTTTGCAAAGCTTGCTAAGAGAATACCGAGATATCTTTGCTTGGTCTTACAAGGATCTCAAGTGTGTTGATTCAAAATTTTGTCAACAGACCATACCCATGAGAGATGATGCGAAACCAAGTAGACAAAGGCCATACACATATAATGAAACATTTTCCAGGAAAATCAAGGAAGAGATTGAGAAACTCAAGGAAGTTGAATTCATTTACGAAATTGAACACACAGACTGGGTGCCTCTAGTTGTGGTAGTACCCAAAAATAATGGAAAATTACGAGTGTGTGTCAACCTTAAAAAAGTGAATGCAGCTACCATTAGAGAAAATTTTCCTTCCAATCACTGAGCATGTTTTAGAATCAGTTGCAGGAAAAGAAGCTTACAATTTCTTAGATGGATTTTCGGGATACAATCAACTCTTGGTTGACCCAAAAGATCAGCATAAAACTGCTTTTGCAACAGAATGGGGTATTTTTGCTTATCGGGTTATGCCCTTTGGGTTAACTAATGCTCCAGCCACCTTTCAAAGATTGACGAGCCATGCTTTTAAGAATATCTTAGGAAATTCTTGGAAGTATACATGGATGATCTATGCGTACATTCATCAATCCGGACTGATCATTTTGAACACCTCAAAAAGGTATTCAAAAAATGTAGACTTTATAGGATTTGCTTAAATCCTGAAAAGTGCACATTCATGGATAGACAAGGAAAAATTCTTGGACATATAGTGTCTCTAAATGATATAGCTACTAATACTGAAAAAGCTCATGTCATTGCTGATTTGCCTAGACCAAAAACGGTCAAGGGGGTTCAAGCCTTCATGGGGCATTGTGGATATTACAGACAGTTCATTTACATGTATGCTATAAGTGCAAAACCCATGTATAGCTTGATTACACACTTTGAATGGATCGAGGCATGTGAAGAATCCTTCATGAAGCTTAAACAAGATCTCACCTCAGCTCCAATATTGAAAGCACCAGATTGGAATAAGATATTCCACATACATGTAGATGCTTCCAATTTTGCCATAGGTTGTATACTAGCTCAACTAGGAGATAAGAAAATTGATTTTCCTATTTCTTATGCTAGTCGACAGTTGAACATGGCAGAAAAGAATTACACCACCACTGAAAGAGAAGGGTTG
The DNA here is from genome assembly GCF_014529385.1 of Adiantum capillus-veneris. Classification (NCBI taxonomy): domain Eukaryota; kingdom Viridiplantae; phylum Streptophyta; class Polypodiopsida; order Polypodiales; family Pteridaceae; genus Adiantum; species Adiantum capillus-veneris. The sequence goes on from NC_140953.1 coordinate 44,037,724, forward strand.
ATCTATGCCGTTAAAAAGTAGAGACATTACCTATTAGCCAACAAATTTGTGTTCTTGTAGACCACCAAGCTTTGTTGTATTTGGTCAACAAGCCATGCAACACAGGATGAATAGTGAGATGGTTCATCATTCTTGGGGAATTTGATTTCACTATGGTTGTAAAAAAGGGCACTACACATCAAAGAGCAGATCATTTGTCAAGGATTGTTTCAAGACAATCACCTAAAGGGGTAGACGATGATATACCAGATGCCTTTTTGTTCTTCGTGGAAATGATACCTCGATGGTCGAAAAACATGGTATCATTGATGTGACAATAGCTCAAGTGGATTCACAAATACCACTTCCTATTACAATTGGATTAATCAAGCAATGGGCTATGTATCAATTACTAGCTGGTAGGCTATACAAAAGAAATTGAGATGGAATATTTCTCTTATGCATTGATCCTGAAGAGAAAGACCTGTATCTAAGTCAAGCACATATTACCATAGTGGGACTTCACTTTGTGGAAGACCAAACTATGCAAAGAATCTTGAGACTTGGAGTATTTTGGCCGACTATGAGGAGTGCTGTTAGATCTTTTGTAAAGGATTGCCTTCAATGTCAAAAACAAACACCCATCCCTCATGTAACATTGTTTCAAATGTCACCTGTTCCTAAGTGGAGTAACTATCTGTTAATTACTCAAGACAAACATTTCTTGAGGATATGAGTAAACGCCGTCAAAGAGCAATTGAAACTGAAGCAAGAGACTATGCTCTTATTATAAACCAATTGTATCGAATAGGTAAGGATCAACATTTGCGTCTTTGTGCAAATGAAGACGAATATATTCCAATTATAGAACAAGCACATGCCAGATTAGCTGGAGGTCACTTTTCTAATGGAATCACCACAAGAGCAATCTTGATGGCAGGCATATGGTGGCCAACACTTTTTGTAGATGCCAAGTAATATGTTAGAAGGTGTCGATAGCATGCCCTTAAATCCAATGATGGGGGCAAGAGATTTCGCAAAGTGGGTATAGATTTTGTTGGGCCAATACAACCACCTGCTTATAGAACGCAAGCTCATCATATCATTGTAGCTACGGACTATTTGACCAAGTGGGCCGAGGCTAAAGCAACTCAAAAGAATGATGCTAGAACCAATGCAGCTTTTTTATATAAGTATGCATTTACGAGATATGGACTGCCAGTTGAAATTGTCAGCGATCAAGGAACTCATTTCCTCAATGAGGTAATTGAGTATTTGAGCAATGAGTTTATGGTCATCCATACCAAATCAGCTCCCTATCACCCACAAGCAAACGCACAAACTGAGCATACAAATAAAATTCTTAGCTCGGTATTGACTAAAGTCGTTAGTTCAAGAAGGAAAGACTGGGAAATGAATCTCCATGCAGCTCTATGGGCTTATCAAGTTTCATTCAAGATGGCTTTAAGTGCTACACCCTTTAATCTTGTTTATGGTCTGGATGCCATACTGCCAATAGAATTTCTATTGCCGACACTAAGGGTAGCAAAGAATGTTGAGTGAATTGGGCATGAATTGTCAGAAAGACTAGAAGATTTAGAGAAGCTAGATGAGCAAAGGCTAACTGCAGTAGCTTACATCTATGCACAAAAGTGGAAACAAAAACAGTTTTTTGATTCCCATCTAATAACAAAAATCTTCAAGAAAGGGGACTTAGTTTTAATTTATTCCCTTAAGCAACACATTCCCAAGTTTAAGAAAAAGGAAAACGGACCATTTATCATTGAAGATGTATCTCCAAGCAGATCGGTGAAGCTGTCCACCCTAGATGGTGAACCAATGGCTAATTGGATAAGTAGACGCCGTTTAAAGAAATACAATTTGCTGCTAACCAATGAATTGCTAGAACGAATGCATGCAGCGAAGCAAAGGAGGATTAAACAACAGCAGGTTATTGATGAAGCCCAAGAGGAATCTTGACTTCGGGTACTCAAACGAAACGCTGCTCTCAAGAATCAACAAATATCGATTCCCATCAACACTTTGGAAGTAGATGACCGACAATGGGAATTACCTAAAGATGCAGTTCCAACAGATGATGATTGGTTTGACGGAATGGACCTGCGCATCTAAGTACAACTCAACAATCATAGCACAAATGCTTTGGTTGACACATGAGATAGAGTAAATGCAGTCGATTATTCCACGTACAAGAAGGTAACAAGTCAAGCATTGACAACAGGAATAGCGACAATCAAAGGATGCAATAAGAACCCAACCCCAACATTGAAGTAGTCAACTTGAACGTGATAGTACATGGATGTTCATATCCTCATCAATTTGTATGCTTACCAAATGAACACATGAATGAGATGATGATTCTTGGAATTCCCTGGATGCGGACATACAAAGCAGTACCAGAATGGGATACAAATCAGCTCAAGCTATCACCTAAAGGTGGGCAACTCATTGTTCCAATTGCACCAAGCAAAAAGGAATGGAAAGGAAGCAATCATCATACCAAACCACAAAGTAATCAATCTTCTCCATCCTCTTGACAAGCAAAGGCTACAAGTAGCATGCAAGGAGTCAGGCAAATTTGGGTACCAAAAGCATAGCTTAAGGACAAGCCGATTCAAATCTGGGTGCCCAAAACAATACCGACAAAACCAAAGACGGTTCCAAGGGTCAAGACATAGAGACAAGCTTCTCCAAGCAAGGAACCTAAGACGAAATGGATTTGGCAAAAAAAAGGAGCACTTATCTTCTCCACAAACCGTAAAACCAATCAATCAATGGAGAGTTAAGTCTCAAAAAACTCCACCACACCATTCCACACCAATCAAACCAACCTACAAATGGCGAGAAAAAGCTCAACAACAGTCAAAAGCGCTACAACAGCTCACACAATCAACGTGCTGAAGCATCCTAATGGTACAATCAAACAGAGAGCACATAAGCTACAAGATTTGCTCTTTGGAAGACAGCATTAGAAAGCCTCGACATCAAAAACCCTTGAGTTAATTATTCAAGACCCAGCTCTTGCACAGCATAGTGGTTTGAATTGCATTGATCTTCAAAGCATGGTAGAGCCAACCACGGCTACGCATAAACACGATTGTTCAACCCATGCACACAGTCGTCCCGGAGTACGCCATCTAGGAGGGGTGGAAGGGCGCTAAGTAATTGAGGGCAATGTTTGAAGAGGGAGGAAAAAAGTTTGATGTTAACGTGTGAGTTTTTTGCAAAATTACCTAATAAGGCCCTTATAATTCATCATCAAGGGAAAATTCAATGATAATATCTTCCCGATGAGTGTAAATAGTGTATATACTATCAAAAAATAGTCCTTTTTGGTTATTTTTCATCATTTTGCTTGATAAGGAGACTTAAAAATGGAAAAATTTGACAAAAAAAGCTATGATTTTCAATGGATTATTCTAATTATTAGATTTTCACTTTGCTTTCTTAGTGCGTTTTGTTATTTTCTTTGATTTTTTTCAAGAAACAGGTCAAAAACTAATAATAAATAGCAAATGAGCTCAGATGGAAAAACTGAAGACACGATGTTGATCAGAAAGACAAGGCGGACAAGCACAAAAATTTTCAATGAAATCAGAAGATGAAAGTGAGAAGCTTAAATTAGGCGGCCAAACTTACTTTTGCAAAATTCTTGCAGAATGAGCTATAGGAATCCGGTCGGGAATATTTTTGAGTATAACATAGATTTCACGGCCTAGTAGGATTAATGAGGGAATCTGGGGAAAATTGGTTCGGGAAGTCCGGGTATAGATATCCCATGTAGGCTAAAACCACCTCATTTCCACTTGTGACCTTTGCAGAGAGAGCTATTCGACCTCTTCCTCACGTACTTTCCTGAGTCTACAATCGCCCGTATTCAGTGCCGTCTCACATGCGACATAAGGGGTAAGTTATTTACTCATCAATGATCCATTTTGTATGGCCGGAAGCTAGTTTAAACCTTTAGAAAAAACCCTAGAGTCCGAGCAGTACACGAAGACCTACGACCAAAAAGTAACCATAGCGGCCTGTCAGCTTGACCAAATTAGATGGGATATGAACTGTAGCATGCCCTAACATAATAGAACCTTTTTATATCATCAGTTGACCATTCGACAAGGGTTGAGGGGGTCCCCAGTAGAAAAGCTAGGTTTTTGGCAGATGCCAAAATTTAGTTATGACTCCATAGATAGCTTGCCTACGAGGTTTATATACAATGTATATGATTGGTCTTGTGAAATCAATCAAGCAAAGCCTTCGAAAAGCAAAAAATGGCTGGAAGGATACAAAGCGTCAAATTCGACATACAAGTTCAAACTGACTCCAAATGAGCCAAAATTGGATGAGTTGCTTAACGACTATGTTGCGGAGAAGTCCAAAGCCTCACAAGTGACAAACCAACTCAACAGGCAGTGTAGTCACAGAAATCAGAGAATTCAGAGTCAACAAAGCACAAAGTGATGCCGACAATACCAAACTTGACCAAATTCAATTCATGACTTGTTTTTGGTGTATAGAATGTGTTTAGGTCAAAATTTTTAAGTTTTGCAAGAAAATTGTGACTACTGTAAATAATAACGATTATTTACTTTTGTACTATTTTTGCTTAAAATTTGCATCATCACCCCACCTATTATGTGTACGCGCCTATCACATGCCAAAAATCAAGTATGAGCCAAAATGAGCACCTATAACTTGGAAAATTGCCAAAAAAGGCAAAGAAGTCTTTGCAAGCCAAATTTTGAGTTATGGACCACTTTTTCTGATCCAAATCACCTCATATCACATACACAGAGTCTATACAATGCTTAGAATCAATTTGTACCAAAAAATTGTTGATTTTGGTAGAAAAGTTAATAATCGCGATTATCTACTTTCATGCCAAAATGGGAAAATTTTGCTATTTTGCCATCATACATCCAAAGTACATGATGTGTTAAGCCTACTAGCCAAGTTTGAACCAATTTGGAGCTTAAAATCCCAAATTTCTTTTATATCTACTATTTCAGAGACCTAAAGCCAAAATCTGGTACCATTTTCACCCTATGCATCCAAATGAGCCCATATTTCACTCAGAGCATATATTTGGTATATACTTCAAGCCCGTAATGCCAAGTTTGTAAAAAGTTGGAGAAATTATTCAGTGTAAATAATCACGATTATTTACTTTGGTTGCAATTTTTTTTTTGGACTTTACAATTTTGCTGCTTACATGTTTTTATGCATTTATGCTTGTTCAAAAATTGATTTGAAGCAAATTGGACCAAAATTGACAGCATTGCAGACTAAAGGACATTTCAGAGAAAAATTCGACAACTCTGCTAATTTTGACATCTATTCAATGAACAAGAGCCATGGAAGCTTGAAGCAGCAGAGAGGGCCAAGAAGAAGCTCAACCAGAAAGAAAAGTTGCAAGAACTACCAGCATATCAACTGGACCTAGATTTAGTCAAAACGCAAAAGCAACCTATCTCTCAAAAGAACAGCTTGAAGAGCATCACACCACAGTTTTCATTGGAAGATTCAAGAGCGAGGAGGGACATCAGGTAGGGTTGCAACTCCTACCAAAAGAAGTGTATGATGTCACCGCAAAGCCCGAAACCAAAGATGCCAACTAACGGCTAGGACTCATAGACTTTTATGAACATGAGCTGTGCGGAGTGGACTTCCAAAAAGCTTAAGAGCTTTTGTCCACGATCAAGGAAGATGGAATGGCACAGATTTCTGACCCACAAGGGAACAAAGTTGAAGTGGTGATCACCAAGGAAATAGTGGCAGAAGCACTCACACTGCCCACAGAGGGAATGCCAATGAGGACAAGGGATAGGAAGATGATTGGAAATTTCATAAAAGAAACCACCGCGGCCACCTTTGTGGACCTTATTCAGAAGCAGGTTGAAGAACCAGCCATGTTATACCACCAACACTTCCATTTCCTCGCTAAGAGTCTGCCAAGGTATACAATGCCAAACCATGCGGTTGCCACCACCTTCACACAAGTCCTCAAGTCAACAACCAGGCAACCGATTGACCATGCCCAATATGTCTTGACCACTTTGAAAGGAGTAAACAAAGAAGCAAAGATCACATACCTGGGTGCACCAGAGGTGTTGACAAGAATTGCATACCATGCCATCGGCATGGCCGATAACCTACCACCTGCCACATATCAAAACACCTGGATAGTGTCGGCTCCAACATCTCCTCAAGCTACAAGATCGACCAAGAGATCCTACAAATCTGATGAAGAATCTGCTGAAAGCTCGTCGGAATGACACAACAATGAGAGCTCGGATAATGAAGAAAGAAGAGCGTGCATAGAAGAAATGAAGAGAAAAGCCGTGGCAGCACACCAAGAAGAGCTTGTGCAAAAGCAAGCCCGGTTTGAAAGGGAGAAACACTCATACCAACGCAGCCACCAAGTACAAGGATAGGACCTAGAAACGTGGGTGCCTATTGAGCTTAAAGGGCCTAGAACAAAGCATCATACCAAGAAGCAGTTTGAAGATGCAACGGAATCCTTGGAAAAGATGTACCAAGAAGCGGAAGCTTTAAATATGAAAGAAGCCGAAGAAGCGGCAAGAAAAGCAAAAGAGGTGGAAGAAGAACAAAAGAGAGCAGAGGAAACTACTGCACAAGGAGAAGCACAACATGCCCAAGGTGATGTGTCTCCCGACATCTCTTCTCCTGTCTCTGAACACCAAGATCAACCAATGCCAAGCCCACCACCATCACTGGCATTTGAAGACACAACAAATGAGCCAACGAAAGAAGCAGAAGCTGGACAGGAAAAAACAGTTGAAGCTACACAAGATTCTAAACAGCAAGAAGCAGCGGAAATAGCATAACAAGCAGATGTCTCTAATCAAGAGAAGCAAAAAGAGAAAGAGCCAAAGACCGAAAAGGCAACCAGTCTTGCACCAGCCCTCTACCTCCATAGAGAAAGATCAGCAGCCACAAGGGCAACAACAACAACCAACAGCCAAGACGCAGCCTAAGGTAAAAGAATCTCCAGAGAAATCAAAATAAATAACACAAAGCAAAGATTGGGAATCGAATGATGAAGTGATCCTGCAAGTGATCGAATATGCTAAGCAAATGCAGGAGATGATAGAAAGACTTCGCTCAGCAGCACTTGGCCGTAGCATACGGGCCAAAGAATTAAAGATGGTGATCGATGCATTCCAAGGGGAGTTAGACGACATACTTAATTTCATCGCCAATCTTTAGAGGCAAGTGCAGGAGTTAAGAACGGAAGCTGAACAGCATCAGCTCGTAAGAGACAAGCAACAGAAAGAACTGGGTGAGTTGCTTACCAAACTGTCAGATTCATGTGAAGCCAAGGATGATCAGCTGACAGAAGTGACAAATGAACTTCTAACTACCACTCTATCATCTCAAAGGATCCAGATACAAATAGATGTGGCCAATGCTTCTCTACAGTACTGAGAACAAAGAATCAATCATCAGGCAATATTCTTGCGACAAATATGAGAAAATCCAGCCATCACCTCGATCAAGGGAACAGACGAGGTCTACAAGATGTTAGAAAAGAAAAATAAAGACCTCGAGTTGGAGCTAAAATTAGAGCAGTCTCAGTGCAAAGACCTAGCCTTGATGCGGGTCCAAAGAGAAGAGGAGCTGCTGAAGGAGGTAGCTGAACTCAAATGAGTCAACCAGCTACTGAGAGAGGGAAGGACAGAAATGCAAGAAGAGACAGGAACTTTGGAGCCATCTCAGATAGAAATCACTCAGTATCATTTCCTGACACGGAGACACAGGCCGCAGTAGAGCTGAGGGCCGAGGAAGAATTTCAGGTACCCATCATAGAAGAAGACACAGTCCCCATGGTCTATCTCTCAAAGGCTGAAGAAGATGCACTAAAAGAAAAAGTTACACAAGAGGTAGATGCGGCAGTGGAAGGCAACAATGGATTGGGTGTTGAGAGTACTTCATTCTGACAATGTCACACAACTCACTCCCAATCAAATAAATGCGCAATGGCACCAACAATCCCTGCCCTACCCTCTTATTAAAGTTGAGTTGCTACAGGTAAAAGAAAGACTTTACACAGACATGCAAGTTGAGGATGCAGATAAAGACCACCCAAAGTGGAGGTTGAGTTGGCTGAACAAGAATCCAAGGTACTTGTTCTATTCACAAGAGCACCTGCGGCCCTGCAAAAGGATCCCACCTTTTGTCCTGTACCAAGAGTAAGGACCTGGATAGCACATGAGGCACTACAAAAGAAGCGGCCAACTTGGTTGAATTTCCCCAGATTGCCTGCTCCAAAAAAGGGACCCACGACTGAAGAATACATGGTGAAAACCCTAAAGGGTGCCATGTCATTCTTTAAAAGTCTACTAGATTTGTCATGTGCTATGTTATATAAAATCTGCCGAATGCTGCTCCCCTGCATCGAAGTGTTCAATGAGACAGAGCAAGGAGGCACCCCTTGGATGTCATTCCTCGAGGGTAACAAAGGTTTGTGCTATGATATCAGTGGCCAGCCTTTTGAGGAAGTCGTCTATGGCTTCTATGTCAGATGCATGTTTCTACCTTCTCACAATATGTTGGCATTTGAGGAAGCGTTCTACATGGGATTCTTCACTTGGCAAAGGAAGATATTTGCGCCAGTGATCAGCAATTTGACCTCAAGGTTTGTAGGCTACTCAGCAGTGGAGCTGAAAAACAGGGTAACTATGCAATTCTTGCAAGTGCCAGATAAGGAAAGGAAAATCAGATATCAAAAGGCTCTAACAACGCTTAAAGATCGCCTTGCCAGCAGCCAGCCAGGCCCGAAGACTATTTCAACCCATAAAGCTGTGTCAAGGGACGACACAGGCGAGGAGGGGGGCAATGTTAGCAGCAAGCTAACACAAGCACCATGGATACCATTTTTCGGAGTTCTCATTGTAAAACACTTATTATTTTGATAAATCGGGAATATTGTAACTCCTATTTTCTCGGGTAAACTTTGTAATTGATGAGCCGAGGCTACAAGCTTCCAGATTGTATCAACCTGTCATTACCCATCTTTGGTAGAACTCCCAGATTATTAGTTTGACCACCAAAAACCTTGGCTAAGGTATAAAAGTCAATTTTTGTAAGTTATTATTAAGTTTTGGATAATGAAATACACAATGTGAGGTAACGGTGCTCACCTCTCTCCTTCTCGCGTTTCCTACTCCCTCCCCAGTTGTCACGTTGCAGTCGTGTTTGTTGCATTGAAACGCACGTAAGAGCTCTACACATTAACGTAAATACATCACAGTAATCCGTAGCTTTTGGCGTAGCTGATAATTTCATCATAACTAAGAATTTACACTTTCAAATAAAAAACTAAGCATAGGCGGGGTATTGGGACATCATTGCTAAGCATTTAGATGCATTCTGGGTCGAAAACAACTAGGTCAAAAATCCAGTGCTGTTCATAATCGCGATTTTGAAATTTGACCTAAAGTGGGGTTTGAAACCATAAGCATGTGTGCTTAGGTCTTATAAACATGTCCTAGAAGTTTCATTACATTTTGATGTCATTTGATACTGCAACGGATGTGATTTGTTTGTCGATGAGCAATTGACTTTTGGTGATTTCAGTCACTTGAGTGTAGCTTGAGTTAGATGCGAGTTGTTAGTTGTTTTCTGAGAGATTGACACCCTCTTGTAGCCTCTATGCACTAGTCGAGTCAACTTCATCCCATGGATTGACAATTTAATCGTGGTTCTCACTAATACTGCAATAAGATAGGATGGTGAGGTTAGACATGCAACCCACATAAGACACCGTCGAATAATCTTACCATGTCGTAATACCTTGTCTTCATGTGGAAGGATAGCTTCCGGTTTTAGCACCTCTTCTTGGTCTTTGATTTTGGGAGGGTCTTCAATAATTGGTTCACTTGGTGGCTCTCCTTTGTAGGGCTTAAGTAGGCTCACATGAAAAGCATTGTGTATGAGCCAATGGTTGGGCAACTTGAGTTGATAATCCATCTCATTGATTGGCTTCAAAATTTGGAAAGGACCAAAGTATCTTTTTGCTAGTGTAGCATAATACTTTTGATGGCCCATAGGATTTTTGCCTGTCGTTTGCCTCAATCGACCTTGGGAAACTTAAGTAAGACCCAATCATTTTCTTTGAATGTTAAGGCACTTCTGTGCTTGTCAGCAGAAGCTTTTTGGCTTTGCTCAAAGATGGATATAGCCTCCTTAATCTTTTGAAAAGATTCTTGTAGGTCACGGCTATACTCATCAGCGGTGAAGATCTTCCCATGTACATTGAGTAGCAAGGGAGTTTTAGGTCTTCCCTCAATGATTTTCAAAGGTGCTTTTCCTGTAAAAGTATGGACAGTATTATTGTAGACATACTCTACAAGAGGTAAATACTTCTCCCATTGTGAGAATTGATCTACTTTGGTAACATAAGTCTTTAATAGATCGAGTATCGCAAAATTGGCTATCTCACTTTTCCCATCCGTTTGTGGATGATAGGCCGAAGAGAAATTCATTCTTGTACCTAGATTTTCAAAGAGACCTTTCCAGAAATTACTACTCATTCTAGGATCTCTATCGACACGATGGATGCTGGCAATCCATGGTGTTTGAAAATCTGTGATATGAAGAGAGTGGCCATTTGGTGTGCTTTGATAGTCTTTTTTGACAGGAATAAAGTGTGCTTGCTTACAAAACCTGTCGCCTATTGTCCATATTTCCGTATTCCCATGAATAGACGTGGGTAATCCAAAGATAAAATCCATGGATATACTCTCCCATGGTGAATTTGGAATAGGCAAAGGCTGGAGTAATCACCAGAAGCATCACACCTCAAATGGATTTGAGAGATCCGGAAGCATGAGGACTGGTTGGGAGGTAAGCTTCTTTTTGAGCTTCTCAAAAGCATTTTGCTCCTTAGCAGTCGATGAATACTTAACGTTCTTCTTTGTTAAGTCATGTAATGGTCCTGCTATTTGAGAGAATTTTGCCATGAAGCGTCTATAATATGCACACATACTAATAAAGCTTCTTAGCTCATGTAGATTCCTTGGATTAGGCCATACTTTTATTACCTCTAACTTGGATGGATCCATACGGATACCATCTTGAGGGATAACATGACCTAAGTATTGAATCTCTTGAAGGAAAAATTCACTTTTCTTTTGGTTGAGAAAAAGCTTGTTCTCCCTCAATTGTTGAAAAATCACTTGGAGATGTTGCTTATGTTCCTCCAAGGACTTGGAGTAGATGATGATATCTAAATATTTTCTCCATTAGACGATTGAACATGGCTGGTGCATTGGTCAAGCCAAAAGGCATGACTAAATATTCATAAAGACAAAACGTTGTACGAACATCCTCGCTTCAAGCTCTACAAGAGATTTTATTTTTACCTTTGTAGACTCCCTTCTCCTTGGACTGATTGTTGTTGTTGTTGTTAAATTGGGCATTGGTTTTTCCCTTTGCATCACTTTTGTCTTTGTTTTCCATGGGCTTGACATTTTGTCTAGCCCCTTGCTGGAAATTGATGCGTGAAGTAACCATGGTGTGGTGGATTACTTCGGTGATAGAACTAGGCCCTTGGGAGTTGACGTACTCGACCATCTCTTCAGGTAATCCCACACAAAGTTGTTGCTTTTGCTCGGTGAAGTCTATCTTTTGGAAGACTATAGCCTTGAGATGTAAATCCCAAAACTTGTCTACATATTTGTGAATAGACTCATGGGAGAGAAGCTTCAAACCCCGCCATTCGGGAAGGACTTTGTCCTTTGCATCGCTTGCAAGGAATTGCTTCATGATGGAAACTCGTAGAGTTTTTCCAACGATATTGAATATTTGTCCATCTGTTGACTGCAGCTCGAAGAGAAAATGGCTAATGAAGAAAAAGATATTGGCACCCAATCACTGCTCAATGATCAACAACAAGCGGCTGTTAATGCATTTCAGCGCATGAAGTCTCTGGCACACGGAATGTCGACACAACAAGCGACGCGTACTGCTCGAGGACTCTCAAAATGAACAAATCCAAACCACATGCAATGGAAAGAGATCCATAAAGAAGTGACAAAGGACATGATAAAGACATATGGCCATGTGAGGACGCAGAGATCAAGAAAGGAAGGTGGAAGGTTTCGAAGTTCAACCATGATGCGATCAAAGAAAATGCTGAGAGGATTTATTTGGAGGTTTATGGCCATCCCTTGCACAATGCAGATTGTGCGCTATATTTTGCAAAAATGTTATATGTTCACTTTGTGCAACAGCGACCAATAGACTTCTCATCAAAGGAGACAACTGTTGTCACTCATGATTTAAGAGAGAGTTGTGTCACTTTCACCCGAGATGAGTTGGCATTGATAGTGGAGGGCACCGACCTATAGTTAAAAAGAGAGAAGGATATTTACACGACACAATTGGCAGAGAAAGATGCAGAGCTAATATGGCTTTCTATAGCCACCCAGACACCCCAACCCTCACAAGTCCGGATGGAGAAAAGCTTTCACCACTTAAGTCAGGATGTTCAAAATCTGACACAACGAGTGAATCCAACACATGTACAAGGGACACACATCAGCCACCTTGTCATGCATCCGAATTTGGTCCCCTTGTCTACTTCAGATGCTTCCTCATCTTCCCGATGTTCAGTTTGCTACAAGAATTTTGATGGATGGAGTGGATTTTATACATTTCATGTGGTCATTATTATCATTCAGTTTGTCTTATTCGTTTGATGCAAAATAGTAGTCGATGCGCAATCTGTTCACAAGATATTTCACAAGGCATATATATTATGTTTGGCATGGAAAATGAATATAAATTCAAGCAAGCATGCCAAGATACCCCTAGCACAATTAGAAATCTGTTTGATGAGCAAGAAGCTCCTTCAGGGCAGCACAATTGAGATCGACAAACTATGTACTATCGCAAATATGAAGCATTGTAATTACTCAAAACACATTTAAATACAAGGTCTTTTACAATGGTTTTTGACATTTACTCGTTCTACTCTCAAGCTATATTGAATCTGTTGAGTTGTAATCTCGTTCTAAGTTTGAGTGTTGTGGTTCTCCTTGTAATTCAACCTCCAATGTATTATCAAATTCTCTTCTATTTCATCTACAGTGCATTGAGATACACCAACATTGAACTCTTCTTCATCTTCGTTTTGACAATCATACAACCAGGCTGGCATTTCCTCCTCATAGCCAACACTTTTGATGTGATTCAATATCTTTTCGTTGCAAAACATATACACTAATTTTTCTTAGTCTATTGTGAATAGTGTTGTGAACATGCTTGTACATACTCCAGTTTCTCTTTGAACTTGAGTTTGCTGCACATTGTGTGAGTACTTTCATTGCAAGGGGACGTAAGGTAGAGTAATGCTCTCCACCATTCATCATCCACCACTTCCATGCAGGTTGCTCTTTTGCTGTTACCTGTAAAACATCTTTCGTAGAAGGATCTTCTTTTAATCTAAATGCACTTATTTCTTTGATGCAATTAATTTGGTCCTGAACGTTGGAGTAGAACGTTGTCGTGCAGCTTCGCTGCCATGAAGAGAAAAAGAGCAGAGAAATGCAAGCTAAGCTTCTTTGAAGCCTACACATTTAATGGTCAGTGATCAGGGCTTGTTAAGAGGCCACGTTTGATGATTAATGTATGCCAGATGCAGCTTAAAAGGGCCAACAGATGCCTTAATGATGCCAAAAATGATTATGCTTGAAGTGAGCATAGATGGGATATTATGATCTAGAACTGCATTGCTTGAAGTGCTCTATCGGCATGTCTTTATGGCTCATCGATTGGAGCTACGGTGAAGAAGTTATGGCAGTTTGAAGTTTGAGTTAATGCAGATCCGTGCCAGATTGGGCAACTGCAACTCAGGCGACATAAAGGAAAGGAATGCACGGACATGAACTTCTCACTTTGTGGAGCGCGTCGGTCTTTTCAGATCAGTGATCGGAGTTCCGGTTGCCAAGTTATTGGCTGTTCAAGATTCACCGGGGGCCGGGTCCGTGCCAGTCTAGTCGGCTCGGCTGGAGTGCGATCGGGGAGTTTTGAGCTTCATCCGGGTTCTGGAAAATGGTAGAATAAGTGCTCGAGGAATATCTTGTTCAAAATTGAATCTCTTGCAGTGCACTGATAGCTAATGCTCCATTTGAATTGAATTCCATGGCCGGCTAAAACATGATATGCTTAACAGAGCTTTGGCCGATACATATGCCAAACAGGGAGGTTCATATTAATTTACAGTAATGCTAAAAGCCTTTGGAGACGAATGCCAAGCTTAACATTGCCTGGATGATATGCATGCCAGTTGTGGTGCTGTTACGAAAGCACAAAAAGCTATTGTTGAGGTCTTAGTCGAAAATGTCATCTTTTGAAATGCAATGATTGCGGGCGGTGCCTAGGTTGATATGCATGCCAAATGTTCTGCCTTTATGAAGCTTAAGGGTTGAGAGGCCTCCCCTATGCACCAAAGGCCAAGGGGCATGGCCGCCCGCCCCAAACCAAACTAAGTTGGGCGCCCAAAGGCCACCCAAAGGATTACATAAATGTGAAAAGGAAAGAAAAGGAGGAGATCCCTGGCGTGATTAGCGAGCAGCGGCTCAAGCGGGTGAAAATGAGCTCGCGATGGCCTGCTCGAACATGGGGTGAGGTCGCCGTAGAAAGGAAACTTGCATAGGATCGCCTCGCGCACAAATTTGGAACTGGTCTCGCTGGGTTTCATGTTGCTCGTGTTACTCGCTGCCACATCATCGAGTTCATTCACGCCCCTAGCAACGACGGCGCCGTCGTTGCTTAGGGGAGAAGATTTTTTTTAGGGCATAAGAAAGGAGGGCAATTAACGAGTGTTAAAGGAGGGCAAGGAGAAGAAAACAAAGCAAGGCAGGAAGGCTCGTGTTCTCTCTCTCTCGAGCTTGAACAAGAGGGCACTTAAACTCCATATCTTTCGAGCTAGTTCTCGGCTAGTCTTTGGTAAGCAAGAAAGCAGCAGGAAGTGTTTCTCTCTCTCGACCTTGGCTACCAAAGCAAGGAACGAAGGTTAAAGCCACTCTCTCTCTCGTCCTCCGAGAGCTAGCAAAGCAAGAGGATAAGCAAGGGCTCTAGACCTCAAGGGCGGGCTTGCCATCTCTCTCGCTCTCCGCTTCGAGAAGGAGATGATAAGGGAGGTTCGAAGAGTTGCATGAGGAGTTAACGAGCAAGCAAAAGTGAAGGGAGCCAAGGCGAGGAGGTGACGGGAGCCAAGGCGAGGTTTCTCTCTCTCCCGGCCTTTGAGAAGCTCGAAGGAGAACACTCTCGTTCTCAAACCAAGGAGAGGGTGAAGTGGGAGAGCAAGGAGTTTACAAGCAGGAAGACATAAGCAAGAAAGGAGAACGAAGGCGGCTCTCTCTCTCATACATAAGCAAGCAAGAGGGTCTCTCTCATCCATGAGTAAACAGGTTTCTTTGTCGACGAGCATAAGTCAAGCATAAGGAAGAAGGAGAGAGGGTAACCTCCCTCCACCATAATTGAGAATTACAAGGGAATCAAACAGGGAATTTAATCATATATGTACGTCCTGATCAGCTTCAAATGACTCTAATGGCAGGCATAAGTGAGAAATTTATAGTCATGATCTAATTTGAGAGCGTTAAACTCTCCTATCACCATCAGTGCCGTTAACGCCAAACATTTGTAATTGAATTTCACTTCAGCTAATCATTAGTAGCTTGGAACATTCTGCTTGTCAATTTTTAAGCATTCAAGGTGTTTTCAGAGTCTTTTGCTTTGTGTCTTGCATCTAGTCTCTCACACCTCCCACAGCCAGAGGCCCGGCGCCTGCCCGGCTCACGTAGCGAACACATATCCCCCGACAACGTGTTGACCTTGTGATAGAAATCACTTACCACCTCTATATTGAACATCCGATCTAAATTCCAATACTTTGGATCGAGCATGTAAGAAACACTATGGAGTGGACTATGAGCGCTCTTCCACCTTGCATGAAAATACTTAGCCAAAATTTTTCATTGTTTGCCAGAGAATGGTAATCACCACTCCTTCTCTACTACAGACTCTTTCAGCTCTTCAAGATTTTCAAGACTCTGTTGGACTGACCACCATGTCATCCACACTTTGCCCAAGTTTGACATCCTTTGATCAAGATTGCAAATTGCAAACATAACAGGTATCATTACATGGTATGCATCCATTACACTCCTCCACCAAGCAACCTTGTTTACATTGCCACGTAGAAATGTAATTTTATCTTTCACTTTTTCTTTCTGCTCAAGCTGCCATTCATCAAAGGCCGTGCAATTGAATGTGTCAATCACAACGCATTTATTATGGAGAAGTGATTCCAAGGTATAAAAGTGTTTGTAGAACCGAGTTTCAGCAGGAAGTTTCAACATCACTGACATGCGCATCCTATACAAATCAAGCACTCTTTGGCATTTCAAGATAAATTTCACAACCTGACGTGTTGTATCAATTATTTTGGCAAACCATGTGGTTTCTTCGCTAGTGTACCAACCTTTCAACACCAAGTTTAAGCTGTGCGTATTACAACCATTGGCAAAAATGTGTGGAAAGCACTTCTTTATTAATTTACTGGCATTCAATTCTTTGCGTTGTCCATGACTACTTGAATGACATGTTCAGCACCAATTTCTTTAATTACATTAATCAAGACCTCAGAAATATATTTGCCACTTTTAATTGCACCAGAACTATCAATCACCTTTATAAAAAGTTTCTCCCCTTGGACAAACCAACATTACATTGATCAACGGTCTTCTCTGAACATTTGATCAGCCATCACTCACAATCGTACATCCTGAAAGTGAAATATTCCCAAGTATTATTTTGCCAACATGCTCTTTCACTTTGATGTAACATTTGTCCAAGAAAACATTTCTTATCGTGTGATAAGGAGCATAAAATCCTAGACCAAACTCACCGATTTTCTTCCAAGCAGCCTTCCAACATTGTTGTCTACCATGACCAAAGCACTTCCAATAAAGAATATTGCTTTGGCGTCCGCAGTTTGTGCTTCTTCTAGAGAATGCACTCGAAACCTTTAATGTAATGATTTTTGACACATTTGACAAAGTACACCTTCATTGTGACGTTTAAAAGGAAAACTGCCTGGAATTTCCTCTCCTTGTGCAGGTTGTTGTCCAAGGTTAGTTGGCATCACTACAGGATCTGTAGAGTTAATATTTGGCTCTTGGAACTCTTGACTCGAAGCCACAGAGCTATATATCTGTTGTCTCTTGCCACCTTTTTTGGCGAGCTCTTCTCTCCAACGCTTTGCAACTCTAGGTGCCTGAGAATGTTCACATTTCTTACAACTCTTTTTAGCACTACCCAGAAAACGATCCCTAATTATACGTGGTGCACCGCCTGTTTTTTTGTGTGCCAAAATTTACATTGCCACTCTATATATCGGCCGCATATGTTGTGAGCATAATCCCACTCTTTGCCAGGAGCTTTTTTACTCTTTGGCTTCTTCGACCACTTGTGCCCACATTTTGCTCCATTGCTTTTAAATCTAAACACCAGTCAATATGAAAGTAACCATGATGCACAATATGAGATTTTCAATGCACGCTAGTCAATCCACATGTTGATCACCTATATTGTGAGCAACCATACACATTGCAATGTAGTCTATGCATGGCATAATAACTATAACAATGCTATGAATCTCTCTATGCAATTATTATTATAATGATTATTTATATGTCCACTTTGATTTGCAAACAATAAGACACATCTAATTTCAATTGTTACAAAAAAATAAACGAAATCAATAAAATATATGATTGGTCATTTCATGCACTAATAATCTATCGTAATACATAATGCACTCTCCATATAAACTAATGCATGAACTAACGCAAATAAATCTTCATTATAATCACTCAATTGAGGACTACTTGTACCCAGTGAAGGATTGTAGCCCACCCATGCAACCAATCGAATATATAAAAGCTATTTAACCCAATCAAGGATTATAGCTCTTATATTGTGCAGTGACAAGTGTAAATCAACTCATATGCAAGACTTCAAGGATCTTTATATGCCCGCTATACTAGGATAGGATATCCTACCCTTGACTATCGACTCGTCATTTACATATGCTCATCTTCTAAAACCAATTACATCCCTCATTTGGACCAATGCCTTTTTTGCAATGAGCATGATTCTCCAAGTTTTCAGTTGTTTTGGTTTTGTACCTTTATGTCAGTAACAAAAAAAAAAAGAAGTGGTTAAGAGTCACGTTCGGCCCAAAAAAAGGACGTATGACTTTGTAACCTTAGGTCGATTCACAAGGAGATGACTATGCCTGGCACTCGGATAAACTCCCCGAGGATTTGCCTAGCTAAAAGGGCCGCCAAGAAAATGAAAAAGGCTGGTGGGCCCCGTAGGGAGAAATGGAAAATTCGGAGCGCTAACCGGCTATAAAGGTTTTTGTAGGTCATAAATCAAAGTCACGTTAACAATGAACGTGATCACGTGATTTTTTTGTGTAAATACTAAATTTATTGACGTAATCACCCGATCGTGATTACGTAAATGAAATCCCTGCTGGTGATCAGCTCTTTCTCAAGGATCTTAGATGCTTCAATAGATAGTCGGAGTAGCTCATTAGTGTACTTTATTAATATAATGATCTGGCTCCTTGGCTCATCATCTTTGATTGGTAGGGCATACATGAGCACTGGGGAATTTTACACTAAGTTGATGAAATTTAGCACTATCTGGTTCTCTTGCATCATCATCTGTGTCTTGTTTCTAGAAGCTCATTCTAGGGGCCTCTATTGTTAGACGCATTGCTCTCAAGAAAAATCTTCAATTTTTGGTCCATGCATTGGTCTATCCTTCTAATGATTATAGGTGGGGTACTAAAAATGATTCGGTCCTTAACATTAGGTTTGTGTTTGAGCCATTAAAGGGGCTTGAGCCACAATAGTGGCTTGGCACATCATTCTATAAACTTTTCTTTAAGACTATCTATTCTTCATGAAACCATGAAGATAAGATATCAATGAGGTCCTATCACATAGAGGAGCATTTTAATATATCATTTATCCCAAAAAAGTGAAAAATAAAAATAATGATGTTCTTAAAATAGTAAAAAGAACCCACTAGAATGGCTTAAAAATTTGGCAACATACATGTCTTTGAGGCCTAAAAAGAGTTCACTGTCTTTTTCCTAAAAATAATATATGAATGTATTCTTGTTGTATGCATATCCAAGTATTTTTCAAAAAAGTTTCAGTGTGCTTTGAAGGGTTTTAAGGGGTCGACATGGGATATCAAACTTTTGAGCAAGTTTTGCTCGATTGTACTAAAAGATGAACCTTGAAAAATACTACTTTAATGGCTCCCTATATGCCTTGAGCACAAATCCCTGAAAGGTTTTGGTGAGGTTTTCTATGGTTGGTGAGAATAAGAATTTACACAAAAGTCACTTATAGACACTAAAATGGCATATGTTCACACAAACCTAGTGTTAATGCATCACCAATGACAATAATCAGGTTCATTGTGCCTTGTAAATTTGAACCATCTTGTTTTTGGTGTTTGGTAATCCTCATATCATCACATATATCCTATTCTTCAAATATCCTAACTACATCTACTATGATGATAAACAAATTCAATCGTTGATCTTCATAATTAGACTCTTTATTATCAAATGAATGAACCCATTTTATTAATGAGATGATAAAAAAATTGACTAAAATCTATACTGGTTCATCTCTTAGTCCTTTCTTTTGGATAAACGGTCAGCACCATAGTGAGTTTTCCTTGTCTTATGGAAAATCTTGACCTCAAACTCTAGCAAAAACATCATCTAATTAACTCACCCTGAATCACCACCTTGTTAATAAAAAAGAGAAGTGCTTGATGATTTACATAAAATTGGAACAACCGTCCCAACAAATAGTGTTTGAACTTGGTTACACAAAACACCATTCCTAATACCTCTCTTGTAGTAGTGGAGTACCCTTATTCAACTACAGTGAACCTACAATTGGAAAAGTAGACTCGATAGTCCATATTCTCACCAAGCCGAGCCAAAATTCACCCCATCATCATACCAGATGTATTCACATGAGCATGGAATATCACTTCCTAGTTTGGGTGACAAAGAATTGGATTCTTGCTAATCGCCTTTTCAGACATTGGAAACTACCCTCACATTCTAGGGTCCATACAAACTTTACTCCCTTATGAGTCAGTTTTTATAATGGGAGAGCCTTGATTGCAAAAGTATGAAGGAATCTCCTATAAAAGTTAATACATCCCAAGAACAAGCTCAACTCAAACACATCCTTTATTGCTCTTACCTATTGTACACATCAGACTTTGTATTCATCCATCTCAACCCCCTTCCTAAATACAATATGCCCTAGAAGCTTCCCCTTTCAAATCATAAAGACAGACTTAAAAAGGATTCATACAAATCTACTTTTCTCTACATCTCTCAAAGACCACTTCCAAGAATAGGAGATGCATATTTTCCATTGAAAACACAATAAACTCATTGAAAAATGTAGCCAAGAACTTGGGCAAAAGCTCGTTGAAAATTTAGATCATGCATTTTGAAAGGGTGCTAGAGAATTCCATAATCCAAAGGCATTACCAAGTACATAGATGCTCCCCATTCAATGAGAATGAATGTGATTTTGGCTCTATCCTCTAGTGCTATCCTTAATTGATTGTGCAGACACTATATCCATCCATGAAACTATACATCTGGTGTGGCTAGTAATCTCATCCAGCATCATACTAGTGAATGGAAGTAGAAATTGGTCCTTGATGGTATGAGCATCAATTTTTGAAAATCCACAATGTAGGCCCTCACCTTCCCATTCCTCTTTGAGACAAACACAATTGGAAAAACCCAATCATTTCTAGCCACTTGTGTGATGAGTGTAGCATTAGGAAAAGTATGAACTCCAAAAGGGCCTTGTAAGAGCAACCAATATCCGTCCTGATCCCTATTGCATATTTATTAAATGGATTCCCCATTTCAAAAATGCCTGCCTCTCTATCTATTTGTTCATTGTTTCAATCAAGCGTGTCTACACTGGTATGCTTGTAACCTTGCTCTAGTTTGACATGATTGTTTTGGAGTCTTATCATCCAAATTCACTAGCCTTTCTCCTATGTTAGACTCAATGAAGTGTTTTGGATAATTTTACCACTATTGTTCTTCTCTCTCTTCATCCAGCAAGCACATTCATATCAATTTCTACTATAGGAAATATAGTCATCAATGCCAATACTGGTTCAATATTTTTATGCCATATTTCCTATGCAATTCCTCTAGCCTCATTGCATTATTCTAGCTTCTTATGTTGTTTGTGCTTACCGAAATTTTCCTTTTGGGTCCTTGAATTGTTAATGTTTGGCCTCCATAATCATGGATGAATCCTACACTCCTAAGCCAAGGGTGGCCCAATAGCATACTATAAGTATGGTCTTAAATTTCTCCTCTTCCACTCTAATCTGTAGGTTCTTGACTAAGCCACTAGCACAAACCACTCTTTGATCTACCATCCTTTTTCTGAATGGAGCTAATCTTAGGTCTTATACCCTTAGTTTTTGTCAGATATGCTCTCCAAGGATATTCACTCCAGCCCCGCCATCTAGTATCACACCCTGCAATAGCTCCCACTATTCCTCAGCGTGTAGTCTATCAAGAGGCTAGCATTTTATCATCCTTTATTTCAAATAGATTGACGGCCATAGATTTTGATGCTTTCTTCCTCTACTTTTTGATAAAGTTAACAACCTCTCAAAAGGTCAATGTGATGTCATCCAATTCTATAGTTAGCTTTTGAGTCCTTTCACAGACCTTAACATAGATTTCAAATAGCTCATTCCCAGAGTTTCTTTTTCTAACTTGGAGCCAGTGATTTAATATTCACGTGATAATGTGAAATTTCTTGTGTTCTTTGTATGTTTATTATCACATTCACATAATCACAATTAATGTGATCACAAAAAAGCTGATAAGTGGTGATGTGGAAATCCACCAAAACCCCGCCGGGGTATGTGTTTTTCATGATGACCCTACTGGGAAACTATGTGAACTCTATACCGGGCCTGCCAAGAAATAAAAAAATCGAAGCAGGCTTACCAAATTGGACAATTTCTATAGGTTAAGGGGCAATCACATGAATATTTAACGTGATCACGTATTTTAGAATGTGATCATTCAACATTATTAACATGTTCATGTATTTGTGATCACGTTAATGAAATCCTTCCTTGGAGCATCTTCCCTCCAAAAACTATCTTTGTAGTGCCATGCCACTACCTACCTTTTGCATCTCCGTCCGGGGTGATTGATTCTTTGGTGAGGAATGAGATTTTTTTCTGCTAAACATTTTCCACCCTTGGATCCATTATCTTAGCATGGGTCAAATCTATCCTGACTTTTCATACCTCTTCTTCTACGCACTCCTCTGAGGACTTCACTGGCTCTTGAACTTCATCTTATACATATTGAGATGTATTTAAAGGTTTGTTATTTTTTTGAGATTGGGGGTACTACTTGTGGTGATCAGTTTTCTTTTGGGTGACTTTCTTGTAAACACAATTTTTCACACAAATCAAGAAATGTATACACACACTTTCTGTGGTGATCATACAAGAAAACACAACAAAATGTGTGCAAAAATTCTTGAAGGAGAAGGAGAATATTGTCTAAGGGATAGACATTGTCATGCCAGTAAAGACCTCATACAAGAAAACACAACAAAATGTGTGCAAAAATTCTTGAAGAAGAAGGAGAATATCGTCTAAAGGATAGACATTGTCATGCCAATAAGGCCCTCATACACATAATCACCATAAATGCAAGCTCCAAAGCTCTATACGGAATTTATGTATTGCCTCTTACAACATTTTCACATTATTTCACACATAAGCTCTTATTGAGGTCCTTTGCACTTAATGAAAGGAGAGGTATCATATTAAAACATCAACAAACATTGATGACAAAGACATTCAAAGAAGAAGACGACAACACTGACACAAATGAGAAAAGAGAAACCAACACAAAGACTTTGGATGACATGAAGACAAATAAAAATTTGATGATGGCATTGAAAAGATTTTGTAAATTTGAAGATGGAATTAGAAAACAAATTAGGCCTTCTAGAATAGAGGCACACTCACAAAACAAAATCATTTGAAAGCACCACATTTGTGTTTGAGCCTACACACCTTGACTCACATACATTCTCTCAAGGGGAATCCCATACTTTTGGCCTACTTCTACTGTTAAATATTTAAAGAAAGACATTTGATCTTACACCCTATTATTAAATATCTAGGGGAGCACCCGTTGTACTTGGGTGTTACATATGACACTTAAGGGGAGGCTTGTTAAGTACACATGGCATATTCTACACCACTTATGGAGCCCTAAGTATCAAAATAGCACACAAGTATCATTTTTGGGACTAGGAAATATCAAAATAATATGACACTCAAGATCAAATTGAAATCAAGAGATTTGAATATGGTATTAGCAAGTTAAAGGTAGAAACAATCCAATGCCAAAATGACTCTAGACATTTTTAAAATTGGTACTATTAGACAAAGAATTTGGTAGTATGAAGTACGCAAATTAGTGTTGTGAAAAATAAAAAATTAAATTTGGTTTATATAGTATTATTAGACTCCTTTACAAGAATATTATAAGAAAGACATCAAAGAATTGGACCAATAATAGATATCAATGATAGAAGAATAAGAGAATGACTTTGATTTGTGTAAATCCTTCTCCTAAATACAAAATGACGTCCTAAAAGCTAAGTCTTATATGCATGTGGCTTCAAACCAAAAATTTTAGGGTACTTTCTTTCTTTAAAAAAAAACTCGCCGATAGTTTGTGAGGAGTCGATGCAATCATTTGTATCTTTGTCGACTATAGAGGCCCTATCCCCCACAACATTATTTTCCTCTACACTTTCTATCTTAAAAATCTTTGTATCCCCTTTAGCATCACCCCCCCATCCCATGGAAACCTGTCATGTCAACCTCCATTGCATAAAAAGTTTCAAGTAATGAATAATATGGTATTATCCACAAATACTCAAAATATTGATGAGTTTCTAGATAAATATTAGCATAAATCAATCGGTAAACTTTTCGATCAATACAATGTGTAGGTTTTTTATTTTAAAAACTTATGTGTACTAAATGATCAAATAATTCTAAGCCCATTAAAAGTAAGAACATATGTACTTCTTTTTTAATCTACCACCTAAAACTTAACTCTATGTTTTGAAAAATGCCTTTAAATACTATGCAATAAAGACACTTTGTAGAAATACATTCATCTATAAGTGGTTCAATTTTTGTTCAAAAGCTCTCTAAACATTGATTGCGATCCATGTACCTTTCCCCAATGTTTGAGCCAAAACCTAGCCACTTTGATCTACCTGCTTAATCACAAAGTTTCATCTCATTTGGACATCAAAATTATAAAATCATCAAGTACTCTAGGAAAGAGAGAAAATTGACCTAATTTATAATACAAAGTTCGAAACCAAAATTTTTTGATATGATAGCATCTAGTAATAATGTTGATCCTAATGGTACTAAGAGAAATGAAATTGGCCTCCAAACATGGAGTGCCATCCATGTCCCCATGGTGATAGCTTGACCTGAATGTTGTCTAGACTGTAGTCTATTTATAAGGAAACATATCCCCAAGTCCAATTTTGAAAAAATATGAGCAAATTTGGGTAAAAAGGCATCAAAACAGAAGATTTGAAATGATTTGAAATATAGCTTGTAGACATAGGGCGTAACAAGATGTCCAGATATCAAGTCCAGTATGGTACATATATATCACAATCCATGTCCTCCAACCTCAAAAATTGGTACAAATCCTATAGATGACCTTGTCTAGGTATTGTCAAAATTTGAAGTCAAAATTAGATAGGGGATCATGAAGCGCGATCCATGTACCTTGTCATAGTGAGACCTTGTCATAGTGAGGGTATCTAACTTGATGGGACTTTAGATATACTTGATTATATCTTATATCTCAAGTTTGAGCTAAAAATACCATCTAGAAACCAAGATATAAGTGAAAGTTCTTGTGTTCTGGTCTTGAGATTGTTTTGATTTCTTTTCTTAGTGCAATTCATGAAAATTGCTCCAGCTTTTTCTACACAACTCAAATTGAGTCAAGTTAAGCCAGGATAAGAGCTTGTGAGAAATAGGTTTTAATTTTAGAGAAAAAATTTGATAGGCTTCCTAATTCCAAAGTTTTAGGGTACCCAAATCCAGTTTCCATAGACCAAGGGGTCACAAAGACCTGACTTTTGATAAGTTGCACTAAGCCAAGATGGGATGGTCAAAGACTATATTGAGAGTATTGAGTGAGCCTTAACCATGAAAACTAATATCCACCACCAAGGTTTTCTACTTACCTCACATATATGCAAACCATAAGAAATGTTGCAACACATTTGATAGTGGGATTCAGACTCGAGAGAAAACGTGGAGACATATCAAACATACAACACCATACCTCAAGGCATGGCTCATGGATCCTTTTAAAGTGGTTATATACCTTGTCAAAAACCACACCACCCAATACATCTCAACTCCAATGCGTGTACTTGGAAATTCAAGAGGAAACTTTGCTGAGGACGTAGAGGAGATGCATCCCCTGATAAAAAACCCCAATGTGCGATTCATTAAAACCAACAAAACCGTTAGAGTTCTAATGGATTATACCCATTAGGGCTTGTATAGGTTCACAAATAGAGATCAACATAACTTCTACAAGAGTGTATAATCCAATGCTAGAAATAAATTAAGAACCTTCATGCATTTATGCATACAGATGTCCAAGAAGGAGTGCAACTTTTGATGGTGGATAAGTATTGTAATGGAAATTATGGCTATGAACTTTAAAAATAGCAAAATTAGGAGAATTAAAGGGAGCATTTTTGTGAGACTACTTTGAGAGCATAGAGGGTAACTTTATTTAGCAGTAGCAACTTCACCATAATACTTAATTAACTTGGCATGAACAATACTTTTGCAAGACAGAGAGTTTAGAGAACATGACAAATAGTTGAGGACCGGATCTATGTGGAGATGGTCCCCCCTCCAATAGATTTTGTATTATAGGTTCTCCCATCAAGAGAGACTTGGTACAATACAATATTTGTGTTCCTTGTGACCTAGGTGATGCAATGAATATGGAAAGCTTCATGCATATGAGCATATTATAAGACTTTGTGAAAAGCATAAACTATCCCCAACCTCACTCCGAAGGCCTCAAACACCTTCCAAGGTGGAGAGAGCTAGCGGGCAATGAGGTTAGGGAAGAGGAAGAAGAAACATTCATAGAAGAAAGAAATAGTTCCTCAATTATCATCACTCTTCTTGCTAACATACATAATAGCATAGTAATGAAGATGAATTAGAAGAATTGGAGCATGGCTCTTGGTTGGATTTGCATTCCATAGCCAAGAGTGTTGGTGTAGGCTCTCAATTTCTCTACTGTCTTGGAGAAGGAGATGGATCTCTTGCACTTTGCAACTCCACACAATGAGTGTGTGTGCGTGCGTGGCTGGGAAGGGAGGGGGAGGGGGGGGGGGGGGGGGGGGGGTATATACCCACCAAGATAGCCCCCTTCTTGCTTTGGTCGACCCCTCTTCTAGCACTCTCTGGCACTTGATTGGACCTCCTCAAGCTTGGCCAATCACATACTTAGTGCATATCAAACAACAAGGGTAGCCCTGGGCAACTGTCCTCCTTTCCCCTTTGAGAGAGAGGACTTGATAAATGCAAAAAATTAAGTAAATAAACTAAATTATCATTTGGCCCCTTGGGAGGCTGGACGAATAGGCTTTGGGCACACCATGAGGGCAACATGAAGAGGAGATGGACAAGTGTCCTATTTGCCTTCTTGGTACCAAGCTTGCCTTGTGTGAAGGTGTTTGTGTTCTCTCTCTAGCCCCTACAAAGAGGGCTCTCCCCCTCATGATTAGGGATTATGTTGACTTTGTGGAACACCTTACCCTCAAGCACCTTAGTCATGGTTCACCTTATCACCTTAGTCATTAAGAACCTCAAGCACCTTAGTCAAGGAGCACAATAATCACCTCAAGAACCTTAGTCAGCAAGCACAACAAGCACCTCCAGCCCCTTAGTCAGCAAGCATGACAAGCACCTCAAGCTTGGGCCAGGTTCCCATCTCAAGCACAGCCCTAGCTTACCTAAAGGTCAAAGGACTTCTAACACTAACCATTTGAAGGCTTTAACAAAGATAACCCGAAGGTCTTTAGGCTCCATTAGCTAGACTTGCTTTTTGATAGACCATCTCTCATTTGGACCCCTTTACCATTGGCCCCGTGTTGAGATAGACCCATAAGCACATGTCTATATTATAACCCTTGTTCCCATTTATTCTCCCACATTAAATAATCAGTTTAATATGAGAAAATCATTTGGGTTGGTTAGATATTAGATTTATGACATTACCTCTTTCTTTAAATCATAGTCATCCTTGAGTATGAGGTAGAAGAGATAAATCCTTAGTCATTAGTCAATGTTTCTTAGTGGGTAGAGGATCCCTTTTTACCCACAACATCATTCCAAGATAGATGACTAATCATTTGGTACTTGGGAGACATAGCTGCCGCAAGCATGTCTGCTTTTTAGTCCATTTCATTCTCCCAAGTATAGATTCTATTTGGTGTTTGAGGGACGTCGTCATCACAAACATGATTCTAAGTATGCATACTACGTAAACTTGTGCACAATAAAAAGAGAATTAGTCTTATAGGACAAAAAAATTGATCATTTAGAAGAAATTTGTACATTTGCTTAATTTAATGTAGCAATGTAAGCATTTACAAGGTTCATACTATCCTTAAGCTGTATTCCTTGCATCTATCTAGCATCTTTAAAATGATAAATTTTGAACTTAATAAGATATATTTGGATAATCTTACCATGTTGTAGTACCTTGTTTTCATGCCGAAGGATAGCTTTGGGTTGTAGCATCTCTTGTTGGTCTTCGATTTTTGGAGGGTCTTCAATAATTGGTTCAATTGGTGGCTCTCCTTTGTAGGGATTAAGTAGGCTCACATGAAAATCATTGTGTGTGGGCCAATGGTTGGGCAACTTGAGCTGATAAGCCATCTCATTGATTGGCTTAAAAATTTGAAAAGGGCCATAGTATCGTTTTGCTAGTTTAGCATAATACTTTTGATGGCCTGTAGGAATTTTGTCCGTCATTTGCCTCAATCAAGACTTGGGAAACATAAGTAAGACCCAATCATTTTATTTGAACGTTAAGGCCCTTCTGTGATTGTAAGTAGAATATTTTTGTAGGTCACGGCTATACTCATTAGTATAGCAGCGATATCTTCCCATGTACTTTAAGTAGAAAGGGACTTTTAGGCGTTCCCTCTATGATTTTAAAAGGTTCTTTTCCCATTGAAGTATGTACAACGTTATTGTGCGCATTTTCTACAAGAGGTAAGTACTTTTTCCATTGTAAGTGTTGATCTACTTCTGTAACATAAGTCTTTAGTAGATCGAGTATTGTAAGATTGACCATCTCAGTTTGGCCATCCGTTTGTGGGTAATAGGCTGAAGAAATATTCAATCTTGTACTAAATTTTCAAAGAGACCTTTTCAAAAATTCTTGGTCATTCTAGGATTTCTAATTAACACCATGGATGTTGGCAATCCATGGTGTTTGAAAATTTGAAATATGAAGAGAGTTTCCATTTGGTGTGCCTTAATAGTCTTTTTGATAGGAATAAAGTGTGTCTGCTTGCTGAACCTGTCGACTATTGTCCATATTCCAATATTCCCATGGATAGACTTGGGTAATCCAAACTAAAATCCATGGATATACTCTCCCATGGTGAATTAGGGATTGGAAATGGCTGGAGTAATCCATGATACTTCCCTTTATCATACTTAGTCTTTTGGCATTCCAATTTTGAAACATACTCTTGAATGTCCACTTTTCATGGTATTCCAATAGAAGTATGTCTCTACTCCTCAAAGAGTAGGTTGAATGCCCTTATGTCCCGCATAGGGAGAAGCATGAGATTCATACATAACTTTCTCAACAAAGGAGTGGGTAAGACACAACCTATTGCCATGGAGAAGATAAACATCCTGCAAGGTGAATGGTCCCTCTTTCTTCCCCAAAGCAAGGGCTGACATTATGTCTTTAAAATCAGGGTTAGTAGCATACTCATCTATCATGAAAGATAGATCATTGTGAGTTGCTATAGACACGCATTGACCTTTGGTCATCGTGAAATTTCATAGGCCACTTGATTGTGCTTACCAGCAATGTGAGCAATATGAAAATAAAATTGTGAAATAAAAATTTTCCCACCTCGTTTGTTTGTCGAAACCCTTGGTTTGCATCATGAAGTACTTGAGAGTTTGGTCGTCAATTCGTAAAATAAATGGAGTCCCCAATAGATAGTACTTCCATGTGTCTAGGGCGTGTAGAGCAGCTAAATGCTCTTTCTCATAATTGCCCAAGATCCGTTCATCCTTATTGAGATTTTGACTCTCATATGCTATGTAATGCCCTTCTTGAAGCAAGAGTGGTCCAAGGAAATCACCACAAGAATCACATTGGACCTCAAATGGATTTGAGAGATCTGGAAGCATAAGGACAAGTTGGGAGGTAAGCTTCTCTTTGGTTTTGTCAAAAGCATTTTGCTTCTTAGCAGTCCATGAGTACTGAACGTTCTTCTTTGTAAAGTCATGTAATGGTCTTGCTATTTGAGAGAATTTTGCTCTGAAGCATCCATAGTATGCACACATACCAATAAAACTTTTTAGCTCATGTAGATTCCTTGGGTTAGGCCATGCTTTTATTGCCTCCAACTTTGATGGATCCATATGGATACCATCGTGAGAGATAATATGACCTAGATATTGGATCTCTTAAGGAAAATTTATCTTTTCTTTTGATTAATAAAAAGCTTGTTCTCCCTCAATGCTTGAAAAATCACCTGGAGATGTTGCTTGTGTTCCTCCAAGGACTTACAGTAGATGATGATATCAACAATCTAGAGAATTTGCGGTAGGGTCCAAAGATTTTCTCCATTAGATGAGAGTGAAGAGGAGGTTGACAAGTGTACTATTTGCCTTCTTGGTACCAAGATTGCCTTGTGTGAGGGTGTGTGAGGAGCTTGACAAGTGTCCTACAAAGAGGGATCTCCCCCTCATGAGTAGGGATTATGTTGACTTTGCGGAACACCTTACCCTCAAGCACCTTAGTCATGGTTTATCACCTTAGTCATTAAGCACCTCAAGCACATTGGTCAAGAAGCATGACAAGCATCTCAAGCACCTTAGTCAACAAGCACGACAAGCACCTCAAGCACCTTAGCCAACAAGTATGACAAGCACCTCAAGCACCTTAGTCAGCAAGCACGACAAGAACCTCAAGCTTGGGCCGGGTTCCCACCTCAAGCACAACCCTAGCTTACCTAAGGTCAAATGAATTTTAACACTAACCATTGGAGGTCTTTAACGGAGCTAACCCTAAGGTATTTAAGCTCATTAGCTAGCCTTGCTCTTTGATATATCATCTCTTATTTGGACTCGTTTACCATTGGCCTCATGTTGAGATAGACTCAATCTATGGGAAGAATGGGATTCAACAAGTCTCTTGAACATACTCATGTTTTAGAGACTAAAACTATGGGGTCAATAGGACCACGATCCGGATATAGATTCTTAAAAACAATTTCAGAGAATATATTAGAGAGGATTCCACTAGGATTTTATCGAAGATGAGAAAAGAGAGAGAGACACATTTACAAGAGACCCCAAATTGGTAAGATGGGTAACTCAACCACAATAATTGAGACCACCTCAAGTGGCCAAATGTGTCAAGACAAAGTACAATGGGTCAGGGTATCCGTATGCACATGTGTCATAATCTAAATAAGTGTTAAGGGTTGAATAAGTACCTAATTTCTATATACAATATGAGGGATTTGAATTAACCTCGGAAGGGATAGCATTGATTTGGTTCCAACCAATCAACATAGTTGCTTTTTCAAATGTTGAACAACTCTTGCAAGAATTTATAGAGGAGTTCTCTAAAAGGGAGGTCAAACACAACACGGAGTCACAAATCTATTCTTTCAAGCTAAAGGAAGCATTGCTTCAATTGAAACAATACCTTCAGAGAGATCCTACACGAGAGCTAGCTTTGGAGGAAAGATTGTCAGTTCTCTTCTTAAAGGGCTTAAAAAATTATACTCTCAAAAAAGATCTACACTTAAAGTATCTATTGAAAATTGTAAAGCTTACAGTGAGGTTGTAGGAATAAGGAAACTACAACAAGAAATGTCTCCTCGTCTTCTAGTGAAGCCAACATGATACGAGTTGCCCAACCTCAACCAATGTCTAATCTAGATAAGCTACTAGAGGAAGTAGCGCGAAAATTGAGCCTAGACTTGGGACAAAACAAAAACATGAGACAATGAAAGCATGACACGTGTGGGAGGGACCATCCTACTCACTACATAATACATAAGAAAAACCACTACTAGTCAACTACACTCAACTAACGGAACCACATGAGAACCAAGCATTGGTGATAACTTCTTCGTGTTATGAAAAGCCTAGAGACACTTATGGAATGATCCAGAGAGTAGCTCTAATGTTAGATATACCTATTCTTTATGAAAAAGTTTAGAATTGAATGCGCAACCATCACATGTGAGAAATCAATATTCCATGAGCAAGAACACCTTAATGTTCATAGCCAATCAAGTGTATGGATCAAAGACCATTCTTACTTGGCAAGAACAATCATCAGTTGCACCATCAATTATGCAACAATTAGGACCATTCTATAAGTGTGGAGGCAATCATTGGGCAAGAAATTTCCTTATCAAGCAAAGAACGTAGATAAATTTTGATCTAGAATGTGATGTTACACACGTCAATCCTAAATATCCGAAACACCTAAACAAAAAGGTGAAAGAAGCAATGAATGTTTTAGGAGTGTCAAAGTTATTCAAGAAAAATTGAGACTGAACCCAGAATACCAAAGCTACCAGAAATAGATATATCAAGGATGAACACAAACTGCCTATTCAAACAAAAACTAAGAACATATCAATGAGGACTCAAAGAAAACTATGGAAATCTAAATGCAACACAATGAAAGCAAAAAGGCTAAAAGAGTGAACTTTCTTGGAAACCGAGTTGCAACAAACCAAAGAGAAACTAGGACAAGAGCAACAATGCAAGGAACCAACAGAGAAATAAAAAAAATATAAGATGTCATCAAGAGGATCAATGTTGGTAGACAAAGTCCTAGAGTCGTTATAGCATCCCTAACTTTCTTGTCCCGGAATATGCACATACTCACCGGAAGAATGAACTACAATGTAAATTAGAGGAAGGGAAATTGAGAGAAATTGATACACACAAATCATATATGTCCTAAAAAACAAATAATAGAAAGAATAGAGAGAGGGAGTTACCTGAAGTATCTTGTGCCAATCATGGGACTTAAACCCATACAATGGAACACTTCCACCTTTCTTTACTTTTGTGAAAGATCCCTTTAGCGACCTCATGTATCATGAACTGGTGTGCAAATAGACACAATGGTACCCTTCACTTGGTCCAATTCTTCTTTGGCTAGAATCCATGGCGCTTTAGGAATCACAATCTTCCCATTGGGGGCATGGTGTGGAGTAGCACATGCAGGGAGACGTTTCAAGATCCTTAAATCCTCGCTCGCCCCCATGAGTCCTTCTTGCCAATAATGTGGTCCCACAAGGTGTGGGCTACATTCTTGAATGTGCATGGAATCCAAGAGGTGTTGTATTTTCAAGTCCTTCCAATGTGGAGGTCTTATAAATATGGAATACCTTGACATACCTTTTGGTGGAGTGCTCGGAACCGGATTTTTGTTGTAGTTCTCTTCCCAAATAGTTGTCCACTTTGCCATCCTGAGCTTTAGAGGCATCTTCCCATTTGTTGGAGTCTTGTACTTACTATGACCTTGGGGTAGGAAATGATGGTTGTTTGGATAGATTACCTTGTGCAAGGCATCTGGACTCTTTTTCACCAATGATGGCCCGCAAATAGGACATGCATTGTGGCCCGACATGGAAAATCCTGCATACATATCATATCAAAGAGAGAAGCTTCAAAATAGAGGGAGAGACATAGAGAGAGAAGGGAAATGGAGATACCAAAAATCTCCCCAAGTCTTGGATAGTCATGCATAGTCCACATAAGGATTCCCCTTACAATGAATTCTCCCCCTCCCTTTGGAAGTGAGGCATCTAACTCCTCGATGAGGGGCTTGCGGTAGACAACAACATTTTCCACTTTGTACCTCCCTTGTACAAGCAAGCAATGAAGTATATTACCCTACTTGGTTGTCTCCCATGGTGGAATATTGTAGTTGAAGATCACCACATGCCAAGTGCTCCATGAAGTAGACTTAGTGTCAAAGGGGTTGACACCATCACTTACCAACGCAAGCCTCAAGTGTCGAGGCTCCCATGAAACAAAATCAAAAATTAGGAGAGTACCATCTCAATGGAAATTTGATTCCAAGATGATGGACACTAAGACTCTTCATGAGTTGATGTCATCTTCCATACATTGCACGCTAACTCTATCCGAGTTACTGTAGATAAGACCTCATCTTTGGGAAGAAGTGGGATTTTTTTTTTTGGAGAAAATAGGGCTGATGATTCCCCAACAAATCATTTCTTCAAAAATACCAGGCAACCAAATGTCAAAACAATCTAAATAAAAACATATACTAGTAAATAAGGTGGGAAACTACTACGAGGGAGAAGAAGGAAACATGATCTTACATGTGGAGTACAAAGGAGTAAAGACGGTTGCGATAATAGACAGTAGGGCAGGAAAGTGGACTTTGAAAATGGCTTGTTCGTGATCCATTTGTGCATGTGAGCTTACAAGGAGATAAAGAGCAATGGTTGTAAACGAAGCCACCGTTTTGTGGTGTGCGCAATGCGGATCTACTTTTGCTTTTGTATAGTGCTTTGAAAACGAAATTATTTACATGAAAACGATGGAATTCTAAAATGACTTTCTACTCTCTTCTCCTTCCCTTTTCTATCTTTCTCTCTCTCTTCCTATCTATCTCTCTCTTTCTCCCCATGGATACGGCATTAAGTTGGAAAGCATTAAACGGTACCATACCTCAGAATGGAGGCAGGCATGCAATGTGCATAATAATCCCTTGAACAAGGAGCTGTTGTGAAGAGATGTGGCACAAGAAGCACAATCAACAAGCTCTTCTTCAAAGCACTCTACAGAAGCGGGAGCACTCTCACACTGTGCACAACACAAAATGATGGCTACATATATAGCCATAGCTCTATATCTCTACTCAAAACGATGACTACATTTACATAATTGTATATACTTAAATTTTATATTTTACACAAAATGATGGCTACATATACGTAATTGTATATACTTAAATTATACTTAATTGTAGAGAGTTCATAATTGTATATACTTAAGTTATAAGTGGGTGTGTACGTATATATTTGTTATTGGGCTTCTGGCAGAGCTCGAATGGGCTAGCTATGTGGAAATTATGGCTTTTGAGTTGTCTTGCATGCATGACAATTCAATGTGATGATGATTAACAGATTTGCCAATCTTCGGAGGAGTTCACTAAAGTATAACACAACACCCGAGTTCAACAGAAGGGATTTTATATTTTTGTAAAGTTAATAAACATGTGCGCAAAAGGCCTATATACCCAAGTGGTGAGACCAAGCACAAAAATTAAGACTATTTAAGGCTAGTTTTTTGTGACCATGAGTGTTGTAGGTTTCTCTTTGTTATTTGTAGGCATGGTCATCCTACACCTACTCTACTCAAGTTCCTCCACCGGTGATAGATCCAGAACTACAACGGGGGCTCTCTTTACGACACTAGTACCTCCATTCAACGGAGGGATTGTTTGGCCACTACACTCCACAACAACTTGCGAGGTACATTCTTTCTTCACAGTCCATGCCATGGGGGAGTCAGGGAGGGACTCCTTACATCCAGAGCCTCGCATGCATTAGTCAAGCCAAAAGGCATGACTAGATATTCATAAAGACCAAACGTTGTACAAAACATGGTCTTTAGGATATCTTCATTCACTATCCTTATTTGATGATAGCCTTTTTTAAGGTCAATCCTAATGAAGTAGGTAGAGCCTTTTAGCTTATCAAATAGATCTTCTATTCGAGGTACGAGAAATCTATTTTTGATAATTATATGGTTTAGTGCTCGATATTCCACACACATGAGGTATGTATTATCTTTATTTTGCAGTAAAAGGACTGGTGAACAAAAGGGAGAGGAGATAGGCCTGACCATCCCTTTCTCTACCAATTCTTGTACTTGCTTCATGATCTCCTCTTGTTGAGCTTGGGAAACTCGATAAGGAGGCTTGCTAGGCAGTGAGCTTCCTGGTAGCAGCTTAATTCGATGGTCATCATCCCCTTTTTTTGGACGTAGTCCATAGGGATATCATCGATGAACATATCTTGGAATCCTTTTAGAAAATTAGACAAGTCTAACTCTTCTTGATTCCTACCATTTACATTTGATGAAACATTAGGACCTTTTAGGGACTCTTTGACAAAAATCATGTAGGCAGAAACTGAGATTTTCATTAATTTATCAAAAGCATTAGGGAAAATTTGTACTCACAAAGGGGCCCTATAAGGAGTTTGACTTCCTCTCTCATATCCAAAACGGACGTGCGGTAAAACTTTTGCAAATCAACTCTAAACTTGGGGGAGATTTGACAGCTAGAATCTCCTCTTCAAGCTCTTTCTAATAATACATGGCACGCCACGAGATTCCTCATATTTTGCAAGATTTTTATTTTATTCTCTAGATTTTAGACGGAGTTGTCACATCACAAGAGAATCAATTATAGAATTTTTCAAAATATGAGGAATATCATGGCGTGCTATATATCAATAGAAAGTGCTTGAAGAGTAGATTCTAACTGTCAAATCTTTGCCAAGTTTAGAGTTGATTTGCAAAAGATTTATGACACGCCCGTTTTGGACATGAGAGAGGAAGTGAAACTCCTAATAAGGCCCCTTTATGAGTCCAAATTTTCCCTAATGAAGGAGGATTTACAAGTGGTATAGTACGACTAGACTCACAAACATCTATATACATGCTCTTTTCCCTATAGGTGAAGTAGATTCTCCTTTTAGGGAACTTCATGTTGGCAGCCATGCGGTTGAACCATGGTGCCCCTAGGATCGCATCCTCATGTTGGAGAGGAGAGATAAAGAGGTCTTCTTTGTCGACATAGCTTTGGACATGAAGCCTCAACTTCCCAATCAAGGGAGCAACGAAGGCTTGTTGTCCCTTGAAAGATGTATTGGCAGTTACAGTATCTCCCATCTCGAAAGCTTGAATGCCCAACTTGGTGGCCAACTCCGTTGTGATATGAAGTTGTGAGTATAGCTGGTGTTAAACAAGATGAAGGAATATGCTCCCTTGCCTTTCCCCAAGCATAGGAGAGAGGTGATCCTTTTCAATCAACATTCTCGTTTGGAGCTTCGTTAGTGGAAGATCTAGGTGTCTCATTGTGGGCATTTCTAAAGATATCCATGTCCTTGCTCCCCACACTTAAAACATTTATGATCCTTGCGAAAAGATCCAAACTCTTCAGGAGAGAGTTTATTTTTACCTTTGTCAACTCCCTTCTCCTTAGACCAATTGTTATTGTTGTTGGAATTTCTTTGGGAAGAATTTTGGGCATTGGTTTTCCGCTTACCCCAAAAAGGACTCGTGTTAGCGAGACTCACAATGATGAGGCTGGCACTAGCCGAGAAGCTGATAAAGGAAAAAGAATTTCCTTGGAGGATGTGCCACCAAACTCGCCAGGTAATGGTCCTACATTAGACAAGGTTGGAATTAATTTTGTTAAGTATTTGCATTCATTGCATAGACGATAGAGTAGAAAAAGGGAAAACAGTCTCTATAGATCATAAAACCATCACAAACTACGGCATATGTTTTATATAATTTCTTTGAAGAGTGAAAAATTGTTTGGAAAGTAATCTGTTTGCTCGTAGGAAAGAAATGTTTGTCTAGTAGGAGAACTCTGGAACCTTCTTCATTAAAATATCCTATACTGATATAGTTAAAACTCCCTTTGATATCCAGGGAGAAGAGCTTAGCGGAGTGAACGCTAAAGGAATGCATATGGTTGCACACATCTTGTGGGTTGGACAAATCATCTTTTCAAGCATATAAAATTCCTTTCCTTGAACTTTGCACAAGGAAATTTTAGAAAATTAGGTTTATTTTGCGACTTTTCTCTATTTTGGGGCAGAATATGTCCTTTTTTCCTTGCCCTCAATTGGAATTTATGAAATTGTAAACGACATGATATTAAGCTAACACACATTTTTCCTGAACAGTGCCTGTCTATGGATCTCACGGAAGGCTTGGAGCAGACCAAAGAATGATTTTAGCAGACAACAAGCAGTGTGTTGGAGATGCTAGCTTGGCCTTACAACTCCCATGCTTTTGGTGAGAAAATTACAATAAGTACAGTGGGATCATAGTTGTAGTCAAAATGTTCTTAATTTGTATAGTTATTGAAGATGTGGAATGAAACAATTTTTCCTACCAGCTAGTAGCTAAGCATTTACATCGCCTAGTTTTGGTTTTGCCTCTTATAGGAGTCTGGTGATATTTGTACCAGTGTTGGGGAAAAATGTGTCTGAACTTAATATCGTGTCGTTTCCAATTTCAGCTAACGGCAAGGGGGAAAGGAGAAATTCTGCCCCAAAATAGAGTAAAATAGTGTAAAAACTCAAAAAATACCCTTAATTTTCTAAAATTTCCTCTTGGCAAACTCAAGGAAAGGAATTTTGTATGTTTGGAAAAACGATTGTTGCTGAACATTGATTGGTACATAAGCCATTCCTTCAAAGTTTTTCACATTTGTACAAAATCTTCTATGGACAAAAATAGCTACTAATCAATAAGAAAGGTTTTTCTACTTAGGGTCGTCGGAATTCTCAAAAGGGGACCTCATACTTTTGTACACCCTTAAGAAAGACAAGTGTAAGCTCATTCTACACTTCATAGTTCAAGAGTGATAAACGCATAGAGACTATTGAGGATTTGGAAAAGCCAATCTGATTATTCAACACCAACAGAGCTCACTCCACTCCAACCCTTGTGATGTTCTCCTCCACTAGTAGAAATTGTAGCCCTCGTACCTCCTCTTTTGTATAATCATTGTCATCCACATTCTGTAAAAAAATGACACCGAGTCTTGTTTTTGAAGGATAACCCTTGTGATGTTCTCCTCCACTAGTACAAACTGTAGCCCTAGTACCTCCTCTTTTGTATAATCATTGTCATCCGCATTCTGGAAAAAAATGACATCAAGTCTTGTTTTTCAAGCATAAATCTTGTTTAAAATATTGACATGCTTAGCTGGCTCTATATGAGCATGTAGCTGCACAAGCTTCATGATAAAATGGATATCTTTTTGATAGATACCAGCAGGGAGCTGGTGGGTCATTTCATGGGTGTTGATAGCTAAAGGATTCTTCCTCGTGGTGCCAACATCAAACTATTAGGAGATTTCTTTCTAAGGCACCTTCTAGAATTTTCCTTGGCCCAACTATTAGGAGATTGTAGCCCTCATAGACTTGTGTATTTTGAGGGGCAACGAGAATGCATACCACCATAATGGCACCAAAGTTTTGGAATAGAAATACCTACAAATACGAAATGCCATATATGAGATTTCTTATAGTCAATCTTCACCATCACCTATAGTAAAACTCATGGACCTACTTATTTGTAGTGCCTAGGAAGGATGAATGTGCCTCAAATATTGCTCTATTTTTCTTCTTGATTCAATTAAAAAAAAAACTCAAGTCTCCTATATGTACTATTGCCGCATGGCCTCTATCATGCACATGGAACCCTTTTTAATACACTCTCAAATTTTGTTGTAGCCAAATCCACAATTCACATTTGTCATTCACTAGCCTACTTGAGTTTAGCCATAACCCATGGTTATATACACATTGATTTGTGTCAACTCACCTTTCTTTCGAGTATCAATGATTACACCAAGCTATTGTTTACGACTTACAATGCATTAAGACAGTTATGATGATCAATGATTACACCAAGCTATTGTTTATGCATTACACTGCATTAAGATAGTTATAAGATAATAAACCAAGCTCCTAAGCCAAACCCTTTGAAGAGTCAAATATCAAAGATTTACCTTAGTGATGCAACCTTGAGAATACTTCCAATCATCTTTTGTCACTTGTATACCTTCTCGGAGGGCTCTCACCACATCCTGCAACCATCTTAGACTCATGAAAGATGGAAATGTCTCAGCCTCCCTACAATAGTGCATCGAATTGCCATTTTCCCATTTCTAACGGAATGTCACATAGGTTATCTGTTTTGCTTTGCATCCTCATATTGGGAAAAAAACTTATCCATTGTTAAATTGTAAGCATACAAAGTCATTTGACCTCTTT
Source organism: Adiantum capillus-veneris (assembly GCF_014529385.1). Taxonomy (NCBI): domain Eukaryota; kingdom Viridiplantae; phylum Streptophyta; class Polypodiopsida; order Polypodiales; family Pteridaceae; genus Adiantum; species Adiantum capillus-veneris. The sequence continues at coordinate 44,077,326 of NC_140953.1, forward strand.
ATCTCCATATTCATTCTCGTTTTTACAACTAGGCCCACCATCACAACTCCAGTAGGGTGTTCATCCACCATAGCATGTCATCTCTATTCTCATTCTCAAAGTGGTACTCTCAATGTATACTAGTGACTCTAAAATAATCAATCCTTGGCCATGATTCCCTATGGACATGGCTTTTCATGGATGGATCCCTTAACTGTGTTCAAGAAGATCTCTAGAATGCATGGTCTTTATTTCCACCTTGTCAACTATCTACACAAGGACATGCACTTCAATGATAATCATGTTGGTGGGGAACTATGTTTTAAACTTCCAAACCATTTTCAGTATGTTGTGCTTTGTGGCAGATATGTAGGATGTTTTAATATCCTTTTTTGAAATACGATGTATCAATGTTGCAAGCTTGTACATTGTGTCATGGACACTTGCACACACAAAATCTGGAATGAGATGATCACTTCTAAGAAGTATCCCAAGGTTGAGAGCTAGACTTAGATGTCAGATCAGATGGATGATTAGATTTAGACTTCAAAAAAATAAAAAAATCAGACACAGACTAAAATGAAAATACAAAGTCATAAACTGGACACAAGAATTGGTGTTGGTATAATTGGATACTGAAGGAAAGTACTACTAGCACCAAGTGCTAATGTAACTTAGCTAAATGAAAAAAGGAGAAACAAATCAATGTTTACAAAGACCCATTGTAGTCTACGGAGTGCCAAACCCCTGAAAAGAAGTATTAGGTCCTATTTATAGGTACCCCAATTGGATTGTGGTGTACATTATTACAACTATTTTAGTAATGGTAGCAAGTAAATACCACATTCGACTATGTAACCAAACTAATTACAAGTGCTTGTGACTAAGGCTCGTTCCCACGGTCTACATTCCTCCTCCCCTTTCTTTGAATTTTGGCATAATTTCAAAATTCAAGATATCCAATTGATGTTACCTTTCTTTGAATTTTGGTGTATATCTAGAATTACAAATATGTATTTCCACAAGGATCATTTCATAATACTTATAGATGGAATCCTAATTGATCAAATATGAGTTGAGCACTTTCAATCCATCCAATTTACTTCTTGCTCGCTCTTCTATGACTAATTTCAAGCTTCAACACTTTTGCTCTTGCTTATCTAGAGGCTTCCTTACTGTTGTCTACTAAATAGTGTGGCATGGGACTTGAAGTGTCCCAGGTTGACTCATTCCTTGATCACTGGAGAAAATATTCTCGTTTTAAATGAGTTTGTAGATGGACTCCTACTCTAGATGCTTCCTAAAATCAATCATCATATCAACTTTGTATGGCGATGGAGCATCCCAGATGTTTGTATCAACATCATAGAGACTTTTCTTTCCTCTGGTGAGCTTGGCTCTAGCGAGCTTATGCAATGTGAATCCAACCAGCTAGATCTAGTTGGTTGGCCTTGATTTAAGCCTAAAACATGACTTCAACCATTTCTCTAAACTGAGGTTGAGAGGCTTCTTTGCTGGTGAGATCTTTCTCAAGGATCTTGGATGCTTCAATAGATAGTCGGAGGAGCTCATTGGTGTACTTTATTAATATAATGATCTGGCTCCTTGTGTCATCATGCCTTTGAAGTTCATCAAATCAACTTTTTGCTCTGATACTGTTGTTTTCTATCCGATTTCTTTGAGAGAATTCTTCCACGCAACACGAAGAGCTTTTATTTTCTCATGCCATTCCATAATCTGGTCTATTATCCTAGTGTACCTTTTTTTGATTTATCTGGTTTATTGTATTTTGGATACAAAGTAGGGTAAAACTTGGGAATCTCATCGTCTTTCATTGGTAGGGCATACATGAGCACTGGGGAATTTTACACTAAGTTGATGAAATTTAGCATTATTTGATTCTCTTGCGTCATCATATGTTGCTTGTTCCTAGACGCTCATTCTAAGGGCCTGTATTGTTAAAGGCATTGCTCTCAAGAAAAATCTTCAATTTTTGGTCCATGCATTGGTCTATCCTTCTAATGATTATAGGTGGGATACTAAAAAAGATTGGGTCCTTAACACCAGGTTTGTGTTTGAGCCATTAAAGGAGCTTGAGCCAAAATAGTGGCTTGGCACCTCATTCCATAAAATTTTCTTTAAGACTATCTATTCTTCATGAAACCATGAAGATAAGATATCAATGAGGTCCTATCACATAGACGAGCGTTTTAATATATCATTTATCCCAAAAAAGTGAAAAATAAAAGATAATAATGTTCTTAAAATAGTAAAAAGTATCCACTAAAATGGCTTAAAAATTTGGCAGCATACATGTCTTTGAGGCCCAAAAAGAGTTCATTGTCTTTTTCCTAAAAATAGTATATGAATATATTCTTATTGTATGCATATCCAAGTATTTTTCAAAAACGTTTCAATGCGCTTTGAAGGGTCTTAAGCAGTAAACATGGCATATCAAACTTTTGAGCAAGTTTTGCTCGATTGTACCTAAAAGATGAGCCTTGAAAAATACTACTTTAATGTGGAATTGTTTATGTATATTTTTTTCAGCTCCCTATATGCCTTGAGCACAAATCCTTGAAAGGTTTTGGTGAGGTTTTCTAAGGTTGGTGAGAATAAGAATTTACACAAGAGTCACGTATAGACACTAAAATGGTGTATGTTCACACAACCCTAGTGTTAATGCATCACCAATGACCATAATAAGGTTCGTTGTGCCTTGTAAATTTGAACCATCTTGTTTTTGGTGTTTGGTAGTCCTCATATCATCACATATATCCTATTCTTCACATACCCTAACTACATCTAGTCTGATGATAAACAAATTCAATTGTTGATCTTCATAATTAGACTCTTTATTATCAAATCAATGAACCCATTTTATTGATGAGATGATAAAACAATTGACTAAAATCTCTATTGGTTATCTCTTAGTCCTTTCTTTTGGATAAATTGTCAGCACCATAGCGAGTTTCCTTGTCTTATGGAAAATCTTGACCTCAAACTCTAGCAAAAACATCATCTAATTACCTCATGGCCATGAATCACCACCTTGTTAATAAAAAAGAGAAGTGCTTGATGATTTACATAAAATTGGAACAACTGTCCCAACAAATAGTGTCTGAACTTGGTTACACAAAACACCATTCCCAATGCCTCTCTTTTAGTAGTGGAGTACCCTTATTCAACTACATTGAACCTACAATTGGAAAAGTAGACATATTCCCATCATCATACCAGATGTATTCACATGAGCATGGAATATCACTTCCTAGTTTGGGTGACAAACAATTGTCTTCTTGCTTATTGCCTTTTCAGGCATTGGAAACTAGGCTCACATTATGGGCTCCATACAAACTTTACTCCCTTATGAGTCAGTTTCTATAATGGGAGAGCCTTGGTTGCAAACATGTGAAGGAATCTCCTATAAAAGTTAATACATCCCAAGAACAAGCTCAACTCAAACACATCATTTATTTCTCTTACCTGCTGTACAAATCATACTTTGTCTTCAACCATCTCAACCCCCTTCCTAGATACAATATTCCCTAGAAGCTTCCCCTTTCAAATCATAAAGACAGACTTAAATAGGATTCATACAAATCTATTCTTCTCTACATCTCTCAGAGACCACTTCCAAGAATAGGAGATGCATATTTTCCATTGAAGACACAATAAAATCATTGAAAAATGTAGCCAAGAACTTGGGCAAAATCTCATTGAAAATTTAGATCATGCATTTTGAAAGGTTGCTAGAGAATTACATAACCCAAATGGCATTACCAAGAACATTGATGCTCCCCATTCAATGAGAATGAATGTGATTTTGGTTCTATCCTCTAGTGCTATCCTTAATTGATTGTAGCCACTATATCCATCCATGAAACTATACATTTGGTGTGGCTAGTAATCTCATCCAGCATCATACTATTGAATGGAAGTAGAAATGGGTCCTTGATGGTCTGAGCATTCAATTTTGAAAATCCACGGTGTAGGCCCTCACCTTCCCATTCCTCTTTTAGACAACCACAATTGGAAAAACGCAATCATTTCTAGCCACTTGTGTGATGAGTGTAGCATTAGGAAAAATATGAACTCCAAAAGGGCCTTGTAAGAGCAACCGATGAGATTTGAGTTAACAATAGGACATAAAAGGGGGGCATGGATAGCCCATATCTATGTACCTCAAAACTATATAATGAAACATAGCTATGGAAAGAGCTTGGCAATGCAATCCAAATGCACTATTCTCTGGAAAATTTGAACTTAAAAATTCTCAAGCGATAACCATTCAAAACAATGCAAAAAATGGAAGGACCATGGCTGCAAGCCCATTCTCATTTTTGTAGAGAGTATATCGCAAAAGAATCTTTGATCCTAACGGGCCCTTTTGAGGCTCTTATTTTCCCTAGTATCGTTTAGGAAATTGTCGATTTATTCTTTCATTTTCTTGGCATAAGTTGGATTCATCCTAAACATCTAGAGTCTTACTAGTTGTGTGTCTTGTTTTAGTGGTATCTTGTGATGTCAAACCTCTAGATCTACCCATGTTAAGTTTGTATGATCCCAAGAAAATTACTGATATACTTTTGGAACAATTGCTTAGATTTTTATTTGATCTCTAATCTCAGATGTTTTTTGATCTCGACCATTTTTGGATTCTCCTCTCAATCAAGATACCACTCTTTAATTCCTGAAAATAAAAAATGTGGTCCACCACCTTTTATTTTTTCCCATGATTTGGATTTCTTATCCGTCCTTATCCCTATTGCATATTTATTAAATGGATTCCCCAGCTCAAAAATGCCTACCTCTCTATCTATGTGTTCATTGTTTCAATCAAGCGTGTCTACATTGGTTTGCTTGTAACCTTGGTCTAGTTTGACCTGATTGTTTTGGAGTCTTCTCATCCAAATTCACTAGCCTTTCTCCTACGTTAGACTCAATGCAGTGTTTTGTTACTACTGCCACTGTTGTTCTTCTCTCTCTTGATCCAGTAGCAAGCACATTCATATCAATTTCTACTACAAGAAATATAGTCACCGATGCCAATACTCGTTCAATATTTTTTATGCCATACTTCCTTTGCAATTACTCTAGCCTCATTGCATTATTCTAGCTTCTAATGTTGTTTGTGTTTACCTAAATTTTCCTATTGGGTCCTTGAATTGTTAATGTTGGGCCTCCATAATCATGGATGAATCCTACACTCCTAATCCAACGGGGACCTAGTAGCATACTATAAGTTCCCTGAACATCCAATACTAAAAAGTTTGTCTTAAATTTATCCTCTTCCACTCTAATCTGTAGGTTTTTGACTAAGCCAATAGCGCAAACCACTATTTGATCTACCATCCTTTTTCTGAATGGAGATAATCTTAGTTCTTATACCCTTAGTTTTTGTCAGATATGCTCTTCAAGGATATTCACTCCAACCCCGCCATCTAGTATCACACCTTGCACTAGCTCCCACTATTCCTCAGCGTGTAGTCTATCAAGAGGCTAGCACTTTATCATCCTTTTTTTTCAAATAGATTCACGGCCATAGCTTTTGATGCTTTCTTCCTCTACTTTTTGATAAACTTAATAATCTCTCTAAAGGTCAATGTGATGTCATCCAATTCTATAGTTAGCTTTTGAGTCCTTTCACAGACCTTAACATAGATTTCAAATAGCTCATTCCGAGAGTTTCTTTTTCTAACTTGGAGCGAGTGATTTAATATTCACGTGATCATGTGAAATTTCTTGTGTTCACTGTATGTTTATTATCACATTCACATAAACACAATTAATGTGATCACAAAAAAGACGATAAGTGGTGATGTGGAAATCCACCAAAACCCGCTGGGGTATGTGTTTTTCATGATGGCCTTACTGGGAAGCTATGTGAACTCTAAACCGGGCCTGCCAAGAAATAAAAAAATCGGAGCGGGCGTACCAAATTGGACAATTTCTATAGGTTAAGGGGCAATCACATGAATATTTAATGTGATTATGTATTTTAGAATGTGATCGCTCTACATTATTAACATGTTCATGTATTTGTGATCACGTTAATGAAATCCTTCCTTGGAGCATCTTCCCTCCAAAATGACTATCTTTGTAGTGCCATGCCACTACCTACCTTTTGCATCTCCCTCTTTGGTGATTGATTCTTTGGTGAGGAATGAGTTTTTTTGTGCTAAACATTTTCCACCCTTGGATCCATTTTCTTAGCCTGGGTCAAATCTATCCTGACTTTCCATAGCTCTTCTTCTACGCACTCCTCTGGTGACTTCACTGGCTCTTGAACTTTCTCTTCAACTTCATCTTATACATATTGAGAGGTATTTAAATTTTTTTTATTTTTCTGAGACTCTGGGGTACTACTTGCGGTGATCATTTTCTTTTGGGTGACTTTATTGTAAACACAATTTTTTACACAAATCAAGAAATGTATACACACACTTTTTGTGGTGATCATACAAGAAAACACAACAAAATGTGTGAAAAACTTCTTGAAGGAGAAGGAGAATATCGTCTAAGGGATAGACATTGTCATGCCAGTAAGGCCCTCGTACACATAATCACCATAAAACCCAAGTTCCAAAGCTCTATATGGAATTTATGTAATGCCTCTTACAACATTTGCACATTATTTCACACATAAGCTCCTATTGAGGTCCCCTTTAAGAGAGGACTTGATAAATGCAAAAACAATTAAGTAAATCAACTCAATTATCATTGGACCCCTTCGGAGGCTAACCAATAGGCTTTGGGCACACCATGAGGGAAACATGAAGAGGATCTTGACAAGTGTCGTATTTGCCTTCTTGGTAACAAGCTTGCCTTGTGTGACGGTGTTTGTGTTCTCTCTCTAGCCCCTACAAAGAGGGCTCTCCCCCTCATAAGTAGGGATTATGTTGACTTTGTGGATCACCTTACCCTGAAGCACCTTAGTCATGGTGCACCTTATCACCTTAGTCATTAATCACCTCAAGCACCTTAGTCAACAATCACAATAAGCACCTCAAGAACCTTAGTCAACAAGCACAACAAGCACCTCGAGCACCTTAGTCAGCAAGCATTACAAGCACCTCAAGCTTGAGCCGCGTTCCCACCTCAAGCACAACTCTAGCTTACCTAAAGGTCAAAGGACTTCTAACACTAACCATTTGAGGGATTGAACAAAGATAACCCTAAGGTCTTTAGGCTCCATTAGCTAGACTTTCCCTTTGATAGATCATCTCTCATTTGGACCCCTTTACCATTGGCCCATGTTGAGATAGACCCATAAGCACATGTCTATATTCTAACCCTTGTTCCCGTTTATTCTCCCACATTAAATAATCAGTTTAATATGAGAAAATCATTTGGGTTGGTTAGATATTAGATTTTATGACATTACCTCTCTCTTGAAATCATAGTCATCCTTGACTATGAGGTAGAAGAGATAAAGCCTTAGTCATTAGTCAATGTTTCTTAGCGGGTAGAGGATCCCTTTTTACCCTATAACATCATTCCAAGATAGATGACTATTCCATTTGGTACTTGGGAGACATAGCTGCCGCAAGCATGTCTGCTCTTTAGTCCATTTCTATAGTCCATTTCATTCTCCCGAGTAGAGTGACAAATTCTACTTGGTGTTTGAGAGACGTCATCATCACAAACATTATTCTAAGTATGCATACTACTTAAACTTGTGCACAATAAAAAGAGAATTAGTCCTATAAGACAAAAAAATTGGTAATTTAGACAAAATTTATACATTTGCTTAATTTAATGTAGCATTGTAAGCACTGACAAAGTTCATACTATCCTTAAGCTATATTCCTTGCATCCATCTAGCATCTTCAAAAGGATAATTTTGAACTTAATAAGATATCTTTGGATAACCTTACCTTGTCATAGTACCTTGTTTTCATGCCGAAGGATAGCTTTTGGTTATAGCATCTGTTTGTGGTCTTTGATTTTGGGAGGGTCTTCAATTGTAGGGCTTAAGTAGGTTCACATGAAAAGCATTGTGTATGAGCCAATGGTTGGGCAACTTGAGCTGACCATCTCATTGATTAGCTTAAAATTTTGAAAAGGACCATAGTATCTTTTTGCTAGTTTAGCATAATACTTTTCATGGCCTGTAGGAATTTTGTCCGTCATTTGCCTCAATCGAGCCTTGGGAAACTTAAGTAAGACCCAATCATTTTATTTGAACTTTAAGGCTCTTCTGTGCTTGTTAGTAGAAGCTTTTTTCCTTTGTTGAGAGATGGGATATAGTCTCCTTAATCTTTTGAAAAGATTTTTGTAGGTCACAACTATACTGATCAGCAGCAGCGAGACCTTCCCATGTACTTTAAGTAGCAAAGGACTTTTAGGCCTTCCCTCGATGATTTTAGAAGGTGCTTTTTCCATTGAAGTATGGATAATGTTATTGTACACATACTCTACAAGAGGTGAGTACTTTTTCCATTGTGAGCGTTGATCTACTTCTGTAACATAAGTCTTTACTAGATCGAGTATTGTAAGATTGAATATCTCACTTTGGGCATCCATTTGTGGGTAATAGGCCAAAGAAATACTCAATCTTGTACTATATTTTCAAAGAGACCTTTTCAAAAATTCTTGGTCATTCTAGGATCTCTATCTAACACCATGGATGTTGGGAATCCATGGTGTTTGAAAATCTGAGATATGAAGAGAGTTGTCATTTGGTGTGCCTTAATAGTCTTTTTGATAGGAATAGAGTGTGTTTGCTTGCTAAACCTGTCGACTATTGTCCATATTCCCATATTCCCATGGATAGACTTGGGTAATCCAAAGATAAAATCCATGGTATACTCTCCCATGGTGAATTAGGGATTGGCAATGGCTTGAGTAATCCATGTTACTTCCCTTTATCATATTTAGTTTTTAATGCATTCCACAAATTTTGAAACATACTCTTGAATGTCCACTTTCATGGTAGGCCAATAGAAGTACGTCTCTTCTTCTCGAAGAGTAGGTTGAATACCTCTATGTCCCGCATAGGGAGAAGCATGAGATTCATACATAACTTTCTCAAGAAGGGAGTGGGTAACACATAGCCTAATGCCATGGAGAAGATAACCATCTTGCAAGGTGAATGGTTCCTCTTTCTTCCCCAAAGCAAGGGCTGACATTATGTCTTTAAAATCAGGGTCAGTAGCATACTCATCTATCATAGAAGATAGATCATTGTGACTTGATATAGACACCGCATTGACCTTTGGTCATCGTGAAAGTTCATTGGCCACTTGATTGTGCTTACCAGTAATGTGACCAATATGAAAATAAAATTGTGAAAAAAAAATCCCACCTCATTTGATTGTCTGAAACCTTGGTTTGCATCATGAAGTACTTTAGACTTTGGTGGTCAATTCATAAAATAAATGGAGTCCCTAATAGATAGTACTTCCATGTGTCTAGGGTGTGTAGAGCAGCTAAATGCTCTTTCTCATAATTGCCCAAGATCTGGTCATCCTTATTGAGATTTCGACTCTCATATGCTATGGAATGCCCTTCTTGAAGCAATTGGACTTCAAGTGGCTTTGAGAGATTTGGAAGCATAAGGACTAGTTGGGAGGTAAACTTCTCTTTGATCTTGTCAAAAGCATTGTGCTTCTTAGCAGTCCATGAGTACTTAGGGTTCTTCTTTGTTAAGTCATGTAATGGTCTTGCTATTTGAGAGAATTGGTATGAAGCATCTATAGTATGCGCACATACCAATAAAACTTCTTAGCTCATGTAGATTCCTTGGGTTAGCTAGGCCATGCTTTTCTTGCCTCCGACTTTGATGGATCCATATGGATACCATCTTGAGACATAATATGACCTAGATATTGAATCTCTTAAGGAAAAGTTTTCTTTTCTTTTGATTGATAAAAAGCTTGTTCTCCCTCAATGCTTGAAAAATCACCTGGAGATGTTTTTTGTGTTCCTCCAAGGACTTAGAGTAGATGATGATATCAAAAATCTAGTGAATTTGCGGTAGGGTCTAAAGATTTTCTCCATTAGATGATTGAGCATATTTGGTGCATTAGTCAAGCCAAAAGGCATGACTAGATATTGTACAAAACGTGGTCTTTAGGATATCTTCATTCACTATCCTTATTTCATGATAGCCTTTTTTAAGGTCAATCCTACTGAAGCCAGTAGTGCCTTGTAGCTTATCAAATAGATCTTCTACTCGAGGTACGAGAAATCTATTTTTGATAGTGATATGGTTTAGTGCTCGATAATCCACACACATGCGGTATGTACCATCTTTATTTTGCACTAAAAGGACTAGTGAACAAAAGGGAGAGGAGCTAGGCCTCACCATCCCTTTCTGTACCAATTCTTGTACTTGGTTCATGATCTCCTCTTGTTGAGCTTGGGAAACTCGATAAGAAGGCTTGTTAGGTGATGATCTTCCTGGTAGCAGCTTAATTCGATGGTCATCATGCCCTCGTTTTGGACGTAAGTCCATAGGGATATCATCGATGAACACATCCTGGAATCCTTTTAGAAAATTGAAAAGGTCTAACTTTTCTTGATTCCTACCATTTACATTCGATGAAACATTAGGACCTTTGAGAGACTCTTTGGAGAAAATCATGTAGGCCAAAACTGAGCTTTTTATTGATTTATCAAAAGAATTAGGAAAATTTTGGGCTCACAAAGGGGCCCTATATGGTGTTCGACCTCCTCTCTCATGTTCAAAATGGGCGTGCGATAAAATTTTTGCAAATCAACTCTAAACGTGGCGGAGATTTCACAGTTAGAATCTCCTCTTCAAGCTCTTTCTAATGATATGTAGCACACCACGAGATTCCTCATATTTTGAAAGATTCTAGTTTTTATTCTCTAGATTCTAGATGGAGTTGTCACATCACAAGAGAATAAAAAATAGAATATTTCAAAATATGTGGAATCTCATGGTGTGCTATATATCAATAGAAAGAGCTTGAAGAGTAGATTCTAACTGTCAAATCTCCGCCAAGTTTAGAGTTGATTTGCAAAAAATTTACTGCACGCCCATTTTGGACATGAGAGAGGAAGTCAAACTCCTTATAAGGCCCCTTTGTGAGTCTAAATTTTTCCTGATGCAGGAGGATTTACAAGTGGTATAGTACGACCAGACTCACAAACATCTATATACATGCTCTTTTCCCTATAGGTGAAGTAGATTCTACTTTCAGGGAACTTCATGTTGGCAGCCATGCGGTTGAACCGTGGTGCCCCTAGGATAGCATCCTCATGTCTTCTTTGTCAACATAGCTTTGGACATGAAGCCTCAACTTCCCAATCAAGGGAGTTACGAAGGCTTGCTGTCCCTTGAAAGATGTATTGGCAGTTACAGTATCTCCCATCTCGAAAGCTTGAATGCCCAACTTGGTGGCCAATTCCGTTGATATGAAGTTGTGAGTATAGCTGTGTTAAACAAGATGAAGGCATATGCTCCCTTGTCTTTCCCGAAGCATAGGAGAGAGGTGATCCTTTGCAATCAACATTCCCATTTGGAGCTTCGTTAGTGGAAGATCTAGGTGTCTCATTGTGGGCATTTCGAAAGATATCCATGTCCTTGCTCCCCACACTTAAAACATTTATGATCCTTGCGAAAAGCTGCAAGCTCTTCAGGAGAGAGTTTATTTTTACGTTTGTAAACTCCCTTCTCCTTAGACAGATTGTTGTTGTTGTTAGAATTTCTTTGGGAAGAATTTTGGGCATTGGTTTTCCCCTGAGTCACTTGTCCTTTGTTTCCACGGGCTTGATATTCCTTCGAGCCCCTTGTTGGAAATTGATGCACGAAGTAACCATGATGTGGAGGATTACTTTGGTGATAGAAGCATGCTATTGAGTATTGACATACTCGGCCATCTCTTCAGGTTAATCCCGCACAAAATTGTTGCTTTTGCTTGTCAAAGTCTATCTTTTGAAAGACAGTAGCCTTGAGATGTAAATTCTAATTTGTCCACGTATTTTTGGATAGACTCGTGGGAGAGAAGCTTTGAAATATGCCATTCGGTGTGTACATTGTCCTTTGCATCACTTGCAAGGAATTTCTTCATGATGGAAACTCGTAGCATTTTCCATTTCTTTAGGGCTTCATCGTTGCCACAAAGGCTAGCCCACCATTGACGAGAAGATTTTTGGAAGTGCATAGCTACATGGTGTAGCTTGGAGGACTCCATGAAGCCCTTGTCTCCAAAGGCCACATCAAACTGCTGGTGGATGAAGGCCAATACTTTGTTGGTGGCACCAAAGATGCCATCATAGGTGAGAAAAGAGATACACTTTCCTCCCTCTTTGAACATCTTGAGCTTTTGGGACCTTCGCCATGAAGGGTAAGATTTGTGATGTCTTCCCTTCTTGTATTCTCTAGGAGAATAGCCGTAGGTTTTGTCAAAAGAAGAGGAAGAAGAAGAAGAAGAAGAAGAGGGTGACCTGTTTCTTGCCCTTTTATTTCTTTTTTTCCTCTCTCCCCTTTTGGAGTGACAAGGAGAAGGACTGTGGGTTGACCGTTTCCTCTTGGGCGGAGTTGGTGACCGTCTAGACCACCGTCTTTGTGGAGCCACATCTTCATAGGAACTTAGGGATTCATTACTTTCTCGTTCTTTGGATTCCTCCTCTTGTATGGGAGAGAGTCTTGTTTTTGGGGGTCTCATCAAGAGGCCTCCTAAACTATCTCTTCTCTTGGAGAGGAAGAGAAATCTGAGAACCACAAAGTTGTTGGGTAACTTCCGCTTGCAAAGCAGGGTTTCCCATAGCTTGGTTCTACCTAGTAACAAGGTAATTAACAAACATGGGGGCGTCATCGTCATTAGCACCTTCATGTGAAAAATCAAAGCTATCAATATTCATTCTATGCTCTTGGTTATTGTTAGCCATGCTAATTAAACTTATGTATAGATTACTTTGTGCTTTAGTACCCTCAAAAACCTTAGTTGCTACTCTTCTTTACCTTTGAAAATTAGTTCTCAAGCAGCCACACCCGTGGTTTAGACACTATTGATCGCAAAAACTTCTGGAGATGGTCTAACATTGATTGGTTGATTATGGTTCCTATTGAGCTTGCTTGTAGCTCAATAATGGTTAGGCCAAAGGCAAGCCTCTAGAGGCTCCATTATAAGACTATAGTTCCCAATGGTGTACCTCGAACTAAGTCCTTCTCAACCAAGATAATAGATCCCTGTCCCACTTACCCTATTGCAATAAACAGGCCCAGCCTTTCATGGACAACTTAAGGACCTCTCTTCTTAAGCAATAAACGAGAAACCAAATGCTATAATACCATTGTAACGGAAATGGCCTATGAAGTTTGAGAATAGAGAAATTATGAGAATTAAAGGGAGAATTTTTGTGAGACTACTTTGAGAACATAGAGGTTGAACTTATTTAGCAGTAGCAACTTAACCATAATACTTAATTAACTTGGCATGAACAATACTTTTGCAAGGGCGAGTTTAGAGAACATGACAACAATTGAGGACCAGATTTATGTGGAGTCGTCGCCCCTCCAATAGGCTTTTTTATTATAGGTTTTCCCATCAACAGGGACTTGGTGCAATACAATCTTGTGTTCCTTGTGACCTAGGTGATGCAATGAATATGGAAATATTCATGCATCATGAGCATAACATAGACTTTGTGAAAAGCATTAACTATCCCTAGCATCAGTCCCAACCCCTCAAACACCTTCAAAGGTGGAGAGAGCTAGCGGGGAATGAGGGTAGGGAAGGGGAAGAAGAAACATTTATAGGAGAAAGAAATAGTTCCTCACTTATCATCACTCTTCTTGCTAGCATACATAATAGCATATTAATGAAGATGGAGTAGATGGAAACTTAAGCATTGAAGCATGGCTCTTAGTTGGATTTGCATTCCATAGCCAAGAGTGTTGGTGTAGGCTCTCAACTTCTCTACTAGCTTGGAAAAGGAGATGGAGCTCTTGCATTTTGCACTTCACTAGCTCTACGTCTGATAATTTTCTCTCTGCTACCAATTTCATTCGGCTTGCACAATATACTGGCCTCATATAATGGCTGCCCTTCCCCTTTTGCAATAGCATGGCTCCAATGGCATCATCCCCTACTGATGGATTTACATAAAACACTTGATCCGAATCAGGAGCCTGCATGGCTGACAAGCAGGCTGACAACCCCCCTAACACCTCTTTCACCTCTTGAAACACTTCTTCACACTTGTCATCCCATTGCAATGGATCATGCTTTGCCACTTGCTGTAATGGATAAAGAAGCTGCGAAGACAATGGAATAAACCGCGCCATGTACTTCTCTTTGTGTATAAAGGTTGCCAATTGCTTTGTACTCGTAGGTGATGGAAGAAGAATAATAGACTTAACCTTTTCTGGATCAGCCTCAATGCCATTTTATGACATCATGTGGCCCAATAACTTCACCCTTGGCTGTGCTAGATGACATTTCTTGGGATTTAGTTGTCCTTCACATTCATCATATCGAGCCAATACCATCTGCAACTTCTCATGATGTTCAGCCCTACTGCTATAGACACAAAAGTCGTCCATAAAAGCTTTAACACAACTACCAATGAATGGTTTCAATACCCAATTTGCTCTCTCTTGATAGAAAGATGGTCCATTTGTCAACCCAAATGGCAATACTGTGTAGCAATAGCAGCCCCATGGCGTAATAAAAGTTGTCATTGTACGGTCTTTTAGAGCAATCTTCAATTGAAAATAGCCTGAAAAACCATCACACACACTGTACCTCTCATAACCTACCACTGAATCCAAGATCTGATCAAATGAATGGAAGAGGATATGGGTTCTTCTTAGTGGATGCATTTAAGGGTTTAAAATCTACACAAATCCTCCACTTCCCATCCTTCTTTGGACTGACTACTACTGGACTCACCCATTCTGTGGTCTCCACAGGGACTATGAACCCTGCCTTCAATAACTTGTCCACCTCTTCTCGCAAGGCTTCCATTTGCTCTTGACCCATCCTTCTTAGACTTTGCCGCACTGGCTTAGCACCTTCTTTCAGCTCTATATGCATCTCTTCGCCCTTGAACCCTCTGATCTCTTCATATGAAGTAATGAACAAATCAGGAAAACTAGCTAGCATGTGCAAATTTATCTCCTTCTCCATAGCCGAGAGGTCTCCACTGATCATTTGTGTCATCAATTCCTGCTTCTTTGACAACTCAGCCTTGGTTTGCATCAGCCCTTCAATCACTTCATAAGGCCCTTCACTTTCATCTTCAACTTCATTCGCAAATGCAACTAAACCAGACTCCTGGATTTCTTTATCCATCAAAAGAAATACAACATCAACATCCTCATCACTGCTGGTAGTGCTATCACTATCCTCATCTGTCACCGTGGAATAGTCTTCATCACTAGATTCATCCTCATCTTCATAAAGCTCCTCCAATCGTTTCCTTGTGTCCATATTATATAGCTTCTTGGCACCTGTCTTTCCATAGAGGCTAATCGTACCAGGTCTCCAATCTTGAACAGCTCCCACTGCACGTAACCATGGTCTACCCAGTATAATAGGATATTCTCCCAACCCTGCTAGCATCACATGAAAATCAACCACCGCCTTTGCATCATATGCCTCCACTTCTAATCTCTTTACAACACCCAAACATTTTACCTTCTTATGGTTTGCCAATCTGATCCAAAACCCTGACACCCCAATCACTGTAAGACCCATCTTCTCAACACATGAGTGTGTTATGACACATATTTGGGCTCCACCATCCACATAACCTTGTCCCATATTTTTTCTTTTGTGCCACACATCTACTATTGGACAAATGTCTGGTAGCTCATCCATCGCCAAAACCTTCACTGAACCTCTCTCTAAATCTTTCTCCATTGGGTTAACCATCCTCTTCCATTGTCGCTTTAGCTTAGGCACCATCTCTAAAAGTTTCCCAAAAGTAACATCTGCCTTTCTGCTTGTCAGATCCTCCTTCAAGTCATAGCTTAATTGCCAATCCCCTAGTGGAAAATCTGAAACATGGAACTTGCGATGAGCCCTCCTTTTCCTCTTGGCCTTGAAATCCTCACCTTCATGGCTCTTTCCCTTCTTCTTACTAGGACGTGGGGCACTTCTTCCTTCCTTTTCCTCTATGGTCCTCTTCCCAATAGGCATCACTAATGTATCCTCTAGCTTTGATGCCTTCTCTAAGGTGACTACACTAAGCACTTTTGTCTTTCCCTTTTCCTCCTGGGTTAATCCACTGGTTCCTTCATCTCCCTTAATTTCAATGCCATAATCATTTGACCTAGTTAGCACCTGTCTTCGCAATGGATACATGTCTCCCCCCATCCTTGGTGGCTTGTCACATTGCGGGCTGATCCCAACTCTCCACAATTATAACATGTGGGCGTCTGCCTCCACAACCTACCATTGCTTTGTCCAACACCATTCTTAGGTCTTTCTTCACCTCCTGGCTGATTTACAAACCTCCCTCGACCTCGATTATTTCCCACTGGACCTAGCATGTTTAGGCTGAGATTCTTCATTAAATCTACCACTTGCCTCATGTCTTGCCTTAACCCATCATCCTGCATTGCTGTAGTGACCACTGTTGACATAACCGGAGGAGTAATAGGAACCACTGGTTCATGATGAACCGATGGCATGCGACCTTGTAAAGGGTCCATAGGCTGAAATTCAGACCTCATAGGCAAAGACTCTACTCCTAGCTGGCTCATTTTCCTCAGCTTCCACTCTTTGTTCCTTGCCACCTCTAGTGCATCTTCATATGTCCTAGGCCTCTTTAGCTCCACTCTCCAACGTATATTCTCCCAAAGACCAGCCAGGGTACTTGTGGTGCTAAGGCCTCGCACATCCTCTCCCATGCCAATGAGAACTTATGTATGTACGCATCTACTAGCTCACCTTCCTTTTGCACTAAACCCTGTACTTCTTGCCACACTTTGTCATGATCTTCTATCTTCACAAACTTCACTTCCAATCCATGCCTTAGATTGTCCCAACTCAATCTTACAGGTGGATCAGCCACACGCAACTCCTCTTCAAATGCTTTGGACCAAACTCGTGCATCACTCTTCAAACAAATTTGGAGAAGACGTAACATCTGCACAGGGTCATGAATCTGGTTGCTAATACAGGTAACCTCCATCTTTTCCAAAAAGTCTTCCACATCTTCATCACTTCTTCCATGAAACTCCGGATAAGAGAAATCCATGGATACCCAAGCTACGATGCTTTGAGAACCCCTTCAAACACTCGTGCAAGAGCCCAAAACTTTTGACTGACTCAATTCCCAAAAACTTCAATGGAGCTCAACTTTAGATAAGGACAAACACATGCACATCAAATGAGTTTTCATAGTTAATCATCGGAATTACAACAGGCAAAGGACATTCTAGGATCTCTATTAATCTTCTTGGCCTGAACATAAAGACAATGCGCTGCTGGGAAAAAATCTTCCTGGAAAAATGGACATTTATCTGGATTCTTTGAGTTAAATGAAAAGGAGTGAATTGAGGGCCATTTTGATCATCCATTAAAGTCAACCATGAAGCTCCCAAGAAAGCACACCTGTCTTATACTTTGATTTTGCCAAAATTTTAGCAGAATAACAGCATAAATGGCTCAAAAGACCAAAAAACGAGCCATCACAATTTGGAAAAATTTTGGCAGAGTTTCCCCAGAAGTAGAGTAGTGTGAACCCAAAATATAGACTGTATATGTATGCATAAACTGCCAACAATAGAACCCAAGCATCAAATAGGAATCACTTGTACATAGCCTATGGCGAGGTCACAAAAAGGGTGCTCCAGCTACCTGTATCACTGAAAGGATCTTCACATTTGAGAATCCCCCAGCTCAATAAAACCTCACGCTATCGACCCTCACACGAAGGCTAATGCAAATCGCGTATAGTCAAGTCTCAGAAATGACTATCTTCCAGACTAAGTCTCAGAAATGGCTGGGACTGCCAAATAAAACCAAGTATGGTTCCACAAAGGCGTACAATGGTAGTTTCCACAAGTAACGTACAATACCAACAGACAATGCGCTCAAACAGGCGCCTACTGATGCATACCCATGGCAATTGCAAGTGACTCCCACTTGCCAATGTATCACTGAACTCCAGCTACCTATACCTCTGTGAATCACCTGTACCTATACCTATCCCTGTAATCTGCAACCTGTAATCCCAAATCTCGAAGCTCGAAGCTCGAAGCTCGAAGCTCGAAGCAGAAGGTACTCGAAGAAGATCCTCAGTGGGGGCACCAAAAGAATGTGAGCGGGATGGAAACACACAGAACGCCTCTATAATGACCCGGCACACACTCTTGGAAGTACACACACACACACACACACACACACACACACACACACACACACACACACACACACACACACTATGGGGCACCACTCAGCTTACACAACCCACCTGGCCGAGACAGGGAACACACCGATGGAGTGAGAGGAGAGAGACTATCTGTTTATCCACTCCACACAGAGAGACACACTCACACACACACCCAAAAACCTCAGCTCAAAAGAGGAGAATTTCTAATGTTTAGATTCAATAGAGCTTGGGCCAACACCAATGGGGCAAATAGCTCACACAATATGGGTAAAATATGCCAGATACAATCACAAATTGGAGCAGAAGCTTTGCTCATAGGAGAAACTTACATAGCCAAAAAAGCAAAAAAAGAGCGAGAAAGTTGGCAAAATGGACAGCGCCATCGCGTCTGGAACGGCCCAACACCCCAGTCTACAATGTCAAATTGCTCAAATCCGACCTCGGATGAGCAGTTTACGGCCAAAACAGGCTCCAAAAACCCCAAAAACACAGTTGCGACTGTTCCTCCTCTCTTCTCCACGTTTTTTCTGGTCTTCTCTATGTTTTTTCAGTTCCCACACTTAGATTTATTACTTGGGCACCCTTGGCCTTTTAGATGACCTCAAACGGACCCCGAACAGGACAAAAACTGACCTCGCAGTGCATAGTTGTCACCTTTTTGCATCCATACGCACACCTGGCACTTGACTTTTTTCAATAATGCATCCCGCCACCACGTGAAGTGGCCCCAAAAAGTGGTCCTAATGATGACCGTTTTACATAATTATCACAAGAAAACACCCACGTTGTGTCTGTACCCACGTGCAAATATTGACCCCATTCGACCTCCTGATGCCACTAGATGCCATCTGACGCACCTGCTTACCTCATGTCATCGGCCCGTCGATAGCTTCCTCGAGAAGTTTTACACGCTATCAACTTCTCATTATTATAGAAAAAACACACTGGTACTGGTGATAGTGAAAATTGATGCACTATGTACATGCTGTCCTACCTGTACACATGTGGGCCCCACATAACCACCTGGCTATGGAAAATGGGCAATCCTTTATTCGATGCACCATGCATGGGTATGTACATATGCACAATCCCTTGCTCCAAAAAACTCCCAACAACGGTTGTTTCCTTAAATTCACTGCCAGTTTCTTTGAACTTGTCCTGGGCTATAATTTTTGCTTTCTCTTCGTTTTCAACCCGTTGTTTTTGTTTTCTCATCTCATATCTTTTGCTTCTGCTCCTTTTGATTCTTTGAGACGAAACTTTTGTGTTTTCCGAATCATCAGAGGAATTGTGTTTCTTTTTCTTTGCCTGAGCTCTAGTGATTACCTTGATTGGAACAATCTGTTCGCTCTCTGATGAGCTACTAGGCATTACTTGTACTACATTGACTACAGTTTTTTCCTTGTTCAAAGGATTCTTAGGACAATCTTCCGGAAAGTGTCCTCCCTTTTTGCAACATTGTATGCAATAGGCTTCAATTGGTTTGAAGTTTTTGTTAGGCTCTGGACTTTCGTTCTTCCAATGGTCATCGACACCACAATTATGACAGTTTCCTGTTCTGGGCTTCATCATGGGTCTTCCCATAGGAGGTATGACACCTTGATTAGCTACATAATACATTGGTGCGAGCTCTGGTGGAGCATAAGTCATGGTTTCCTCCATTGATGGTGGGTGTGGACTATACAAATCTCCCTCTACCATTACTGTAGATGGACTAGGCTCTGCATAGGGTGTAACAGGCACTAATGCTTGTTCATCTATGACTGCTTCTGAGTGCATGTATTTTACAGGCACCACATTATGTTTTGGATAAGGAGCTTGTTGTCCCCACATAGGTTGAGGTCTCTCCATACCCATTGGTGGTCTTTGAACTTGAGCCATATTAGGCTGATATCTGTACATGGGTTGTCCTTGTGGCCTCATGGGCACGTACTACACATTCCCATCATGATTTGGTCTGAAATAGCACTCATGGGTGTCGTGGTTGGTCCATTTACCCTCGATTGCACACCATTTTTGTGGCCTGATTGATTGTCCTTGTGGGGATATCCCCTATCCTGGTCCTCTCATAGGTGTTTTTTGGATATTATTCATCATGTCATTCATCCTTTTTAGCATATCTTCTATGGCTGAGAGTGGTGCCGCGGCAGCCGTTCCCACTTGTGCTGGTTTTGTGGATGAAAAATTCTCGCTTTGGTTATCCTTAGGGACATCCTCTTCATTAAAGATCTCACAGTTGTCTCTTAGGTCGCATTAGACACACATGCCTCTAGTGTTGTATGCTTTTTACTATAGAGTATAGCATGAAGTTCTTTGTTTAGCAGTCCCTCCAGAAACAATGAAACAAGTGGCTCCTCTGCAAGTGGACATCTGGCAATGTATTGTTTCATTTGAGTTGCACAATCCCTAATAGACTCATCATGTTTCTGTTTGAAGCTGTAGATTTGAGCTACCGTATTATGTCTAATCCCCGTTTTAGAACAAGCAGCTACAAATCCTTGAGCTAATGTATTCAAATCCATGATTGACCTTGGTGGAACGTTTTGGAACCATGTCAAAGCTTTTCCTTCTAATGTCATTCCAAACCCCTCGAATTGAATATGGAAGTCGAATATACGCTCTGCTCTTAGCACTTGCTTGAAGCTTGCTAAGTGGTCATATGGATCCCCTGATCCACTGTATTTTCTGACCCATTTTTGGAAATCAGCTGGTCTGACATGTCTATTTGGTTCAACTCCAGGTCTTCTAGGAGTTGGTCTTGTTCCGAGTCTTTCAAACCAGTCTGTCGAAAATAGTGACCCATGTAGGCCTGGATTGGCCTTAGTGTCACCCATTTTTCTCTGTGATGAGGTGGTTTTTGGTTTCTTCACATTACTCTTAGATGATCTCTCATGATGTTCGTCTCTTGGAGTGGTTTCTGGTCCTTGACCCAATATCCAATCCCATATGGAATACCCCTGGTATTTGGTTTGTTGTACCTCCTCAGGAGTCATCATAACAAAGTTGTTGTTAGAACAATCCCTAAACAAGTAAGTTGGTAGATCCGCAGATCCTTTATCTTTGATTTTGAAGATATAGATGATCTTCATGGCTGTTGACTGTCTTGGTCTAGCATGAGAAGTCCACAAAAGATCTTTTATGTTTCTATCTTCCCAACAATAGACTCCGATCCTAGGATTATCCGTACTAAGCCGTTTCAAAGGCTTTAAGTCTATTTGATTGTATCCCTCGAATTCCAAAGTTGGTGGTCCTTCTTTTGCCGAAATATCCAGGATTATAGTGTTTACTTCTAATCCCCATTTGTCTTTCACATCAGGATATTCAACCTGTAAATATTGCGTTCCGTTTCGATCCATATACAATTTTCCTTGCTTGTTGGCCCTAACTTCTTCT
This sequence comes from Adiantum capillus-veneris, assembly GCF_014529385.1. Lineage (NCBI taxonomy): Eukaryota > Viridiplantae > Streptophyta > Polypodiopsida > Polypodiales > Pteridaceae > Adiantum > Adiantum capillus-veneris. The sequence continues at coordinate 44,099,019 of NC_140953.1, forward strand.
TCAAACTCAATACCATGATCATCAATGCGAATAGCATACTCTTCGTTAGGATCCAAGTAAACCTGGGCTCCATGATGATTAGTCTTGTAAAAAGAGAGTATATGCTTGTAGCGCATTGTCGTTCCGGTTTCCGAGCGAGTCGAGTAAGAGGACATTTCGGATGTTGAATCTGAAAAAGTGTTCGAGACTTCTTCAAGAATTGTGTGCAAGAAATTGCCTTGATTTACGCTTTCTTCAGTGGATACTCTACTGGTGTTTTCTCCAAATAGGCCTTGATTTCCTATTACACGACCGGATCTAAGGTTCATATAGACTTATGAAGCCCTGGATAGAGTACTCACGTTAGATTGACTTGTAGCCAATTTCCACTTGACTCAATTGCAACTTTCTGTCAAGCCACTGATTCCTCGTTTGCAACCTGATTCCTGTACAAAATTTGTCAAATTAGCTATTTTTGTATAAGACAGTAGAGCTCTTGAGAACTTTAGCGATTGGTCTCTGTATTTCACTTCAATTTGTGCTATGGAAGTTGAAATTTTGACTTTCAGATTCAGCTTAGCAAAATCAAAGGTTTATAAGCCCAAAAGTCAAATTTGAAGTCTCTGGATAACAGAAGTAAATAATCGCGATTATTTACTTTTGTCACTTTTTTACACTTTCTGGATTGGTTTGGCAAGTATACAACTTGTTAAATCCCTTGGGCAAGTTTTAACAAGTTTGGACAAAATTTGATCAAGTTCACCCACTGTTCCGTGTCCGTAGACTCTGATTTCGAGAATCTGGCTTAGGTTTCACTTTTGTGGTCCAAATTTCACCAAAATTGATTTGTGGGGTCCAATTGATGTGCTTGACCTTGTGGTATACTCAAATTTGCAAAATCACCAAGTTTTGAAGCAAATGTAAATAATCACGATTATTTACTTTTGACAAATTTTTGCAAATTTTTGTCCCAACTTTGACATAGATCTATTTAGCACCTTACGTTAAGGTCACTAGCCAATTTTCATCAAGTTTGGACAATTTTTGGTCAAATGGTCATCAATTATTTGTCCGCAGACTAACTTTGCAATTTTTGTCACAGTTTTCACTCCAGTGATCCAAATCTTACCAAATTTGGTTTGAGGGCTTATTACAACATGGTAAAGCTAGTGGTATGCCAACTTGGTCAAAAAAGTTCAAAAACAGGGCAGATGTAAATAATCGTGATTATTTACTTTTGTCAAATTTTTACAAGTTTTTGGTCAACTGAGCATATATACACATGTTTATCACATCAATATAAGCATATGAATCAATTTTCAACAAGTTTGGATAACTTTTTCCTCTATTCACACTCAAGATTCAAAAAGTCAGTACAAACTTTAGTTTTCATCCAGTTTTTTTGCCAGGTTAGTGATCCAAATCTCTTGGGCCTAGTCTACGAACCCTTCTTACCATCCTACTCCCCTTCCATCGCATAGTCCCACTCCCATGGCATCGCATGGTCCCACGCCACTCCATTCCACTCTTGCTTCGCCCAAGCACCGTCAATGCAATTCTTCTAGTGATGCGCATCGACATTTATCTCAGGGCAGTGAGTAGTAAGAGAGACGGAGTGACTGGGGATCTTATGGCTTTGCTTGTTTTGGTAGGGGTAGTGGGAAGGGGGAACGGAGTCTCCTATTTCAGAGTGTGCAGTCCCATACGTAGAGAACGAGGATACTGACACACCCAAACGTCCATGGGCGCTGCTATAGGGTAAATTATGGTGGGGAGGTGAACTTCGGTAGAGCACGCAAGGCAGGGCGTTTCAATGCCATCTTCAAATTCTTATACATTTGATGTATAAGAATTGTATTGTAAAGTTTAGAGACAAACTGCCCGATCATGCACGCTACATTGAGGACGCGTTGCATACTAGATTTTCAAATGTTCCCAATCATCATTTTTCACAACAATGGTTGGAGGGCTACATAATAACATTTTTGACAAGCAAGCAGACAGTCCAATGTATGGCACATAGCAGCCAACCAAGTGAGAGAGCTAGACAGGAGCTATCGCAGTGGCAACATGGCAGATGTGGAGTGGGAGTGAGAGTGGGCAATGGAAGATAAGAGTGATCAGGCTCATACTACAAACAACAACATGAAGCTCAAGCTAAAAAAACTCCGCACTATGGCTCAAGAGGCCAAGCACCTTGGAAGGACAAATATGTGAGTTTGATTAAATTACAATCTAAATTGATGACTAGAAAGATTTTAATTAATGATTTGTTGTTGTTATTGCTTACTTAGGAAAATATCACTCTTAGTTGACCAGCCAGAAAGATGGTCAAGTTTCAGGAGCGACATACAGAATTTGAAACTTGGAGATGGTTGTTGGAGAACAACCACATCCCTCGCGAGCAATTCGACTCAGTGGTTGGATCTCTACAACGGGTAGGTTTAAACAAATAATATTATATCAATTATTTTGAGATGGTGATTTGTTTAGTTTGGTTTCGGTTAATGTAGAGTCAGAGCAATCAAACGTACATGTCTGTGGACGACGATGAGGAGGAGGAGGATTAGATAGAAAATTATTTGCTTAACACTAGGTTGGTAATGGGACACTTTTATGTCCTGGGACACTTTTATGTCCTGTGAAGTGACCATTTTCCTTGAATTATGTCAAGAGTTTCAAAATGGATTTTGAGGTGCTATCTATCTAGAAAGTTGTATCATGAGCTGAAAAAAACTCGACATTTTTTTGGAATATCAATTCCATCTTTAACATTGTCCTTGCACAACATTTCACAACCTAAACTGTGTGAAAAAACGGGTCCTGTTCTTGGCTTTTTTCGACTTTTTGCATTTATACCACTCTAGAATTCATGTTTGTGAGGTCTATAATGCTAGAGAACTATCTTTAGTAGTCCTCAACATGTCCTGATGCTTCTAGGGAGAAATAAATATTAAAGTTGTAAGTTATGACCAAATTACAAAAATTATCAAATCCTGTCTTTTAGCCAATTTTAGCTCTTCTATGATTTTTTTGGTGGATTTCATGATATCCAAATTCATTTTTGATTTTCTATGTCACATATTGCAACATAAAGCTAACATTCCTTGAGTTTTGGGGAACCTAATACCCTATTTTGCATAGTACACAACGATGGTTGATTTTTTCAATTATGGAAGAAAACCAAACATTGTAGGATATCAAGTATAGCTTTTTCAATATTGCTAGTTTCTTGTGACAACTACATGCATTTTGTAGGTAGTAACCATATCTAGTCATAAGGATCAAATTTGGCTAGATATTGAATAGTTTCTATGGGATTCTACAACTCATAATGTTCAACCCAGTTTTTTCATGTTTGCTGTATTTAACACTTCATCTTTGTCCCCAAGATTCCTCTTGGTAAGAGATGTATTATTCTTTTGACATGCTTCATGGCTCCTTATGAACATAAGGACAATAGGGAACTAAGAAAACATGCATATATTATTTGTATTGAGCGTGGCTATAGAAAATTTGATGATAGGTTTGCAGAATGGTAAAAATTCAACTTTTTTGTACCAATTTATTTTGGCAAAACAAAAAATAGTGAGTGAGAAGCAATCATATGTTCTCATCACCAACCCATTGAAGTTAACTAGGGAATTTATCTCAAGTCCTACAAAAATCCCTAATCTTATTTTTATGCAACAAAACGTATGAAATGACTGTTTTGATGAAAATTCACTGGTCCATCAACTTTGGAGGCTCGGTGTGAGCAAAAGATGAGAAATTTTACAAGTTTCTTATTTTTTCCATGTTTAGTAGGCCTTGAACTATAACCTCATGAAAGGATTTTACAAAATGAGTGGATCTACTATGGTTTTGGAGGTTTTTTTCAAAACCCTGAAAGGACACTTTTATGTCCTGTTAGGTTACCAACCTAGTGTTAAACTCTCATAAAGTCAAAATGTGGCACAATGTATATACAACTATTTTTTCATTTTATTTGTAACTTTTTTAAAATAGTTAATCTTCTGCACGTTAAATTGTCAAGGTAAAGTATATCCAATTTCATTTTTTTATAATACTCTTTCAAAAAACAATTGATGTTTCATATGTTTTATGCAGGTAAAAAATAAAGGTGCTCATTTTGGGTGGCCCAAATAAGCACCTTTATTTTTGAATAGGTGTTAAGCGATAATAGTTGCGGAAATTCATATATTCCCGCAAATATTACAATGTATATTGCTGTTAAACCACTACCGCGGCAGTTGCTGCTGTTATTGTCTCACACACAATCTTTTCTCTTTCTATTTTCCTTTGTTAGCCCTCAGCAATGCTAGCAGTTTTGTGATATGTACTTTCAAGTTACATCTTCCTATCTTTGTATATGGGATAAATAATCTACCACGTCGCATCCTCATGGCTCATCCCATTGTTGAAACTCCAAAGCCTCACAAAACCCATCACACAAAGCATAGAAGTTTCCTTAGAAAGCTATTTGGCGGCCACCACTTTCCCATTTTGAATGTGATTGGGGCATGATAAAGCCCTAAAAACTTCCAATCTTGTTGGCCACGTCCCAAACATCCGATTTAATAGGCCTATAGATTGGCCCCAGGGCATTCACTATGTAAAATTTTCCTATATCACGTGCGTTCACCCCTTATAGGCCTTTTGCACACATGTTTCTTTAACTTTACAAAAGTATAAAATCCCTTTTGTTGAAATCGTGTGCTATGCTACATATTTTTCAGGGAACTCCTCGGGAGATTGGCAAATTTATTATTCATCACATTGAACTCCATGTGAACCATAAACCACAATATACACATGGTAGCAGTGCGATCAACTCTGACTTGCAATCCCTCTTGAATTCTCTCACCCATCTGACGGTCTCACGTAAGGCCACATGCCTTCAAGGTGCAAGCATAGGTGTGATAGCATTTCAAGAAGAGGCTTTTCTTGTAAGGCCACATGCCTTCAAGGTGCAAGCATAGGTGTGATAGCATTTGAAGAAGAGACTTTCTTGTAAGGCCACTTGACATAATATGGTGGAGGGGAGTCCCCTTTACACGTGACGCAAGCTGCGAGATGAAGGCTACGTTCAAAAAGAGGGACATAGAAAGATAGAGAGAGGACATGCAATAAAGAGGGAGAGAGAAAGAGAGAAGGACCACCGAAGGCGGCCAGCCGTACTAGTATGGTTAATACAACCTAAAGCTTCCTTGCTACAACCATGCTGGGCATACCCAATAATCAAAGTGCCCCTGAATTGCAATCTCAATATAAATTCTCTCACCCATATGAAGGTCTCTAATCCGTGCCATAGCCAAAGCTGTTTTTGTAGATTCCATCTTTCCATGTGGGTTCCTTTTAAAAAACCCTAGCACTAGATTGGAATCTCAATGCTCGAAAAAAACACTTAGGTTTAGTGTAATCCCACTTACAATTTTTGAGATCTACCTCTAAATTTTAGACTTGAAGATTAGAAGCCTACAAAATTTAATAAAGTTGAGCTTGAAAATCTTCACTAACTAATATTTCTCATATGTAGGCTTCTCAAGTGAAGATTTTTTGAGCATAGGCTAGCCTTCAGGCAGCAAATATCCTGCATGCTGGAAGGTTGCTGAAATTTGAGCCTAAGGGCTTACAAATGTGGGTACCCAGTTCTAGAAGGGTTCAAACTCACCCCTATGCCTTCTCGACCCTATTCTTCTCCAATATCACACTTGCCTCTTGATCTTGCTTCTGATTTAATTAGATAACCAAAATTGTCCCTCGTTGCCATTGTTTTGCCCTAGAATAACTCATCTTGGTTCTTAGTTGTCGCAGCAGTTAGACTCACTAGCCCTTGTCACTACTGATTTTCCCTTCACTAACCGCATTGAGTAGAGTCGCAGTCCGCTATTTGTGCATTGAGGACAACAGCCTCGATCAAGGCTCTCATGGAGGTGATGACCGTACACCTGGTTGACCTGCCCTTAGAGGGTCCCTTCCACTTTCCATTATTGTGAAGTTTTATCATTTCACCTTTTGGGGGCTAGGGTGATGGATAAGAGTGCGGTGGACATTAAAGACCAGATGAACCAAAAGTGGGACACGTGGCTACAACATTCGGGACAGATCATTTTTTCAAACATATAAAATTCCTTTCCTTGAATTTTGCACAAGGAAATTTTAAAAAATTAGGTTTATTTTGCGACTTTTTACACTATTCTTCTCTATTTTGGGGTGGAATATCTCCTTTTTTCCTTGCCCTCAATTGGCATTTTTGAAATTGAAAACGACATGATATTAAGCTAACACACATTTTTCTCGAACAGTGCCTGTCTATGGATCGCACAGAAGGCTTGGAGCAGACCAAAGAATGATTTTAGACAACAAGCAGTGTGTTGGAGATGCTTGGCCTCACAAATCCCATGCTTTGGTGAGCAAATTACAATAAGTACAATGGGATCATAGTTGTATTAAAAAGTATAGCGTCCATGCAATTCTTTAGTTGTTGATAGAACATGCACTGATTGGCTGTAGCAAAGCTGATTTCTCTGGAGTCAAAATGTTCTTAATTTGTATATTTATTGAAGATGTGGAATGAAACAATTTTTCCTACTAGGTAGTAGCTAAGCATTTACATCGCCCAGTTTTGGTTTTGCCTCTTGTAGGAGTCTGATGATATTGGCACTAGTGTTCGGGAAAAATATGTCTCAACTTAATATCGTGTCGTTTCCAATTTCAGCTAGGGGGAAAGGAGAAATTCTGCCCCAAAATAGAGCAAAATAATGTAAAAACTCAAAAAATACCTTAATTTTCTAAAATTTCCTCTTGGCAAACTCAAGGAAAGGAAATTTTTATGTTTGGAAAAATGATTTTTTCCGAACATTGATTGGTACATAAGCCATTCCTTGAAAGCTTTTCACATTTGTACAAAATCTTCTATGGACAAAAATAGCTACTAATCAATAAGAAAGGTTTTTCTACTTACGGTCATCGGAATTCTGAAAAGGGGACCTCATACTTTTCTACACCCTTAAGAAAGACAAGTGTAAGCTCATTCTACACTTCATAGTTCAAGAGTGATAAACGCATAGAGACTATTGGGGATTTGGAAAAGCCAATCTGATTATTCAACACCAACAGAGCTCACTCCACTCCAACCCTTGTGATGTTCACCTCCACTAGTAGAAATTGTAGCCCTAGTACCTCCTCTTTTGTATAATCATTGTCATCCGCATTCTGTAAAAAAACGACACTGAGTCTTGTTTTTGAAGCATAACCCTTGTGATGTTCTCCACCACTAGTACAAACTGTAGCCCTAGAACCTCCTCTTTCGTATAATCATTGTCATCCGCATTCTGGAAAAAAATGACATCAAGTCTTGTTTTTCAAGCATATCTCTTGTTTAAAATATCGACATGCTTAGCTGGATCTGTATGAGCATGTACCTGCACAAGCTCCATGATAAAATGGATATCTTTCTGATAGATACCAACAGCGAGCTGGTGAATCATTTCATGGGTGTTGATAGGTAAAGGATTCTTCCTGGTGGTGCCAACATCAAACTATTAGGAGATTTCTTTCTAAGGCTCAAGTCTCCTATATGTACTATGGCCGCATGGCCTCTATCATCCACATCAAACCCTTTTTAATACACTCTCAAATTTTGTTGCAACCAAATCCACAATTCACATTTGTCATTCACTAGCCTACTTGAGTTGATCCATAACCCATAGTCATATACACATTGATTTGTGACAACTCACCTTTCCTTAGAGTATCAATGATTACACCAAGCTATTGTTTACGACTTACAATGCATTAAGATAGTTATATGATGATCAATGATTACACCAAGCTATTGTTTATGCCTTACACTGCATTAAGATAGTTATAAGATAATCAACCAAGCTCCTAAGCCAACCCTTTGAAGAGTCAAATATCAAATATTTACCTTAGTGATGCAACCTTGAGAATACTGCCAATCATCTTTTGTCACTTGTATACCTTCTCGGAGGGCTCTCACCACATCCTGCAACCATCGTAGAATCATGAAAGATGGAAATGTCTCATCCTCCCTACAATAGTGCATCGAATTGCCATTTTCCCATTTCTAACGGAATGTCACATAGGTTATCTGTTTTGCTTTGCATCCTCATATTGGGAAAAAAACTTATCCATTGTTAAATTGTAAGCATACAAAGTCATTTGACCGTTTTATCTCCATATTCATTCTCGTTTTTACAACTAGGCCCACCATCACAACTCCAGTAGGGTGTTCATCCACCATAGCATGTCATCTCTATTCTCATTCTCAAAGTGGTACTCTCAATGTATACTAGTGACTCTAAAATAATCAATCCTTGGCCATGATTCCTTGTGGACATGGCCTTTGATGGATGGATCCCTTAACTGTGTTCAAGAAGATCTCTAGAATGCACGGTCTTTATTTCCACCTTGTCAATTATCTACACAAGGACATGCACTTCAATGATAATCATGTTGGTGGGGAACTATGTTTTAAACATCCAAACCATTTTCAGTATGTTGTGATTTGTGGCAGATATGTAGGTTGTTTTAATATCCTTTTTTGAAATGTGTGGAGGTTGCTGAAATTTAATATGCAAGGAGGTTGCTGAAATTTGAGCCTAAGGGCTTACAAATGTGGGTGCCTAGTTCTAAAAGGGTTGAAACTGACCACTATGCCTTCTCAACCCTATTCTTGTCCTATATCACATGCGCCTGTTGATCTTGCTTCTGAGTTGATTAGATAACCAAAATTGTCCCTCGTCGCCATTGTTTTGCCCTAGAATAACTCATCTTGGTTCTTAGTTGTCGCAGCAGTCAGACTCACTAGCCCTTGTCACTACCGATTTTCTCTTCACTACCGCATTGAGTAGAGTCAGAGTCCGCTATTTGTGCATTGAGGACAACAGCCTCGATCGAGGCTCTCATGGAGGTGATGACCGTATACCTGGTTGACCTGCCATGTCCCTTCGATTTTCCATTACTGCGGAGTTTTATCATTTCACCTTTTGGGGGCTAGGGTGATGGATAAGAGTGCGGTGAACATTAAAGACCAGATGAACCAAATGTGGGACACCTGGCTACAACATTCGAGACAAATCATTTTTTCAAACATATAAAATTCCTTTCCTTGAATTTTCCACAAGGAAATTTTAAAAAATTAGGCTTATTTTGTGACTTTTTACACTATTCTTCTCTATTTTGGGGCGGAATATCTCCTTTTTCCCTTGCCCTCAATTGGTACTTTTCAAATTGAAAACAGAACCATATTAAGCTAACACACATTTTTCCCGAACACTGCATGTCTATGGATTGCACGGAAGGCTTTGAGTAGACCAAAGAATGATTTTAACAGACAACAAGCAGTGTGTTGGAGATGCTTGGCCTCACAACTCCCATGCTTTTGGTGAGAAAATTACAATAAGTACAATGGGATTATAGTTGTATTAAAAAGTATAGCGTCCATGCAATTCTTCAGTTGTTGATACAACATGCACTGATTGGCTATAACAAAGCTGATTTCTCTTGAGTCAAAATGTTCTTACTTTGTATATTTATTGAAGATGTAGAATGAAACAATTTTTTCTACCTAGTAGCTAGCTAAGCATTTACATCGCCCTGTTTTGGTTTTGCCTTTTTGTAGGAGTCTCAGCTTAATATCGTGCCGTTTCCAATTTCAGATGAGGGCAAGGGGAAAAGGAGAAATTCTACCCCAAAATAGAGAAAAATAGTGTAACACTCAAAAATTACCCTTAATTTTCTAAAATTTCCTCTTCGCAAACTCAAGGAAAGGAATTTTGTATGTTTGGAAAAATGATTTTTACCGAACATTGATTGGTACATAAGCCATTCCTTGAAAGATTTTCACATTTCTACGAAATCTTCTATGAATAGAAGTAGCTACTAATCAATAAGAAAGGTTTTTCTACTTAGGGTCGTAGGAATTCTAAAAAGGGGACCTCATACTTTTGTACACCGTTAAGAAAGACAAGTGTAAGCTCATTCTACACTTCATAGTTCAAGAGTGATAAACACATAGAGACTATTGGGGATTTGGAAAAGCCAATCTCATTATTCAACACCAACAGAGTTCACCCCACTCCAACCCTTATGATGTTCTCCTCCACTAGTAGAAATTGTAGCCCTGGTACCTCCTCTTTCTTATAATCATTGTGATCCGTATTCTTTAAAAAAAAGACATGGAGTCTTGGTTTTGAAGCATAACCCTTGTGATGTTCTCCTCCACTAGTACAAACTGTAGCCCTGTACCTCCTCTTTCGTATAATCGTTGTCATCTGCATTTTGGAAAAAAATGATATCAAGTCTTGTTTTTCAACCATAAATCCTGTTTAAAATATTGGCATGCTTAGGTGGCTCTGTATGAGCATGTACCTACACAAGCTCCATGATAAAACGGATATCTTTCTGATAGATACAAGCAGCGAGCTGGTGAATCAGTTCATGGGTGTTGATAGCTAAAGGATTCTTCCTGGTGATGCCAACTTTAAACAATTAGGAGATTTCTTTCTAAGGCACCTTTTAGAATGTTTGCAATTTTCCCTGGCCCAACTATTAGGAGATTGTAGCCCTCATAGGCTTGCGTATTTTGAGGGGCAACGAGAATGGCATACCACCTTAATGGCACCAAAGTGTTGGAATAGAAAATACCTACAAATAATAAATGCCATATATGAGATTTCTTATAGTCAATTTTCACCATCACCTATAGTAAAAATCATGGACCTACTTATAATTTGTAGTGCTTAGGAAGGATGAATGTGCCTCAAATATTGCTCTATTTTTCTTCTTGATTCAATCTTTGAAAAAGCTCGAGTCTCCTATATGTACTATTGCTACATGGCCTCTATCATCCACATGGAACCCTTTTTAATACACTCTCAAATTTTGTTGCGGCCAAATCCACAATTCAAATTTGTCATTCACTAGCCTACTTGAGTTTAGCCATAACCCATAGTCACATACACATTGATTTGTGTCAATTCACCTTTCTTTAAAGTATCAATGATTACACCAAGCTATTGTTTATGACTTACAATGCATTAAGATAGTTATATGATGATCAATGATTACACAAAGCTATTGTTTATGACTTACACTGCATTAAGTTAGTTATAAGATAATCAACCAAGTTCCTAAGCCAAACCCTTTGAAGAGTCAAATATCAAAGACTTACCTTAGTGATGCAACCTTGAGAATACTTCCAATCATCTTTTGTGACTTTTATACCTTCTCGGAGGGCTCTCACCACATCGTAAAACCATCTTAGCTAGATACAATATGCCCTAGAAGCTACCCCTTTCAAATCATAAAGACAGACTTAAAAAGGATTCTTACAAATCTATTTTTCTCTACATCTCTCAAAGACCACTTCCAAGAATAGGAGATGCATTAATTGCATTGAAAACACAATAAAATCATTGAAAAATGTAGCCAAGAACTTGGGCAAAAGCTCATTGGAAATTTAGATCATGCATTTTGAAAGGTTGATAGAGAATTACTCCCCATTCAATGAGAATGAATGTGATTTTGGTTCTATCCTGTAGTGCTATCCTTTTGGTTCTATCCTCTAGCCACTATATCCATCCATGAAACTATACATATGGTGTGGCTAGTAATATTGTCTAGCATCATACTAGTGAAAGGAAGTAGAAATGGGTCCTTGATGGTCTGAGCATTCAATTTTTTCAAATCCACGATGTAGGCCCTCACCTTCCCCTTCCTCTTTGAGACAACCACAATTGGAAAAACCCAATCATTTCTAGCCACTTGTGTGATGAGTGTAGCATTAGGAAAAATATGAACCCCAAAAGGGCCTTGTAAGAGCAAACAATGAGATTTGAGTTAACAATAGGACATCAAAGGGGGGCATGGATAACCCATATCTATGTACCTCAAAACTATATAATGAAACATAGCTATGGAAAGAGCTTGGCAATGCAATCCAAATGCACTATTCTTTGGAAAATTGAAGTTAAAAATTCTCAAGCTATGGCCATTCCAAAAAATGGAAAAAATGGAAGGACCGTGGCCACAAGCCCATTCTCATTCGTTAGAGAGTACATTCCAAAATAATCTTTGATCCTAAAGGGCCCTTTTGAGGTTCTTATTTTCCCTAATATCATTTAGGAAATTGTCGATTTATTCCTTCACCTTCTTGGCATAAGTTGGATTCATCCTATACATCTAGAGTCTTACTAGACGTGTGTCTTATTTTAGTGGTATCTTGTGATGGCAGACCTCTAGATCTAACCATGTTAATTCTGTATGATCCCAAGAAAAATACTGATATACTTTTGGAACAATTTCTTAGCTTTTTATTTGATCTCTAATCTCAGATCTTTTTGATCTCGACCATTTTTGGATTCTCCTCTCAATGAAGATACCACGCTTTAATTCCTGAAAATCACAAATGTGGTCCACCACCTTTTCTTTTTTCCCATGATTTTGATTTCTTATCCGTACTTATCCCTATTGCATATTTATTAAATGGATTCCCCAACTCAAAAATGCATGCCTCTCTATCTATTTGTTCATTGTTTCAATCAAGCGTGTCTACATTGGTTTGATTGTAACCTTGGTCTAGTTTGACCCGATTGTTTTGGAGTCTTGTCATCCAAATTCACTAACCTTTCTCCTATGGTAGACTCAATGAAGTGTTTTGGATAATACTTCCACTATTTTTCTTCTCTCTCTTGATCCATTAACAAGCACATTCATATCAACTTCTACTATAGGAAATATAGTCATTGATGCCAATACGCGTTCAATATTTTTTATGCCATATTTCCTATGCAATTACTCTAGCCTCATTGCATTATTCTAGCTTCTAATGTTGTTTGTGTTTACCTAAATTTTCCCATTGGGTCCTTGAATTGTTAATGTCTGGCCTCCATAATCATGGATGAATCCTACACTCCCTAAGCCAAGGGTGACCCAATAGCATTTTATAAGTTCCCTGAACATCCAATACTAAAAGATGGTCTTAAATTTCTCCTCTTCCACTCTAATCTGTAGGTTCTTGACTAAGCCACTAGCACAAACTACTCTTTGATCTACCATCCTTTTTCTGAATGGAGCTAATGTTAGTTCTTATACCCTTAGTTTTTGTCAAATATGCTCTTCAAGGATATTCACTGCAGCCCCGCCATCTAGTATCACACCTTGCACTAGCTCCCACTATTCCTCAATGTGTAGTCTATCAAGAGGCTAGCACTTTATCATCCTTTCTTTCAAATAGATTCACGGCCATAGCTTTTGATGCTTTCTTCCTCTACTTTTTGATAAACTTAACAATCTCTCTAAAGGTGAATGCGATGTCATCCAATTCTATAGTTAGCTTTTGAGTACTTTCACAGACCTTAACAAAGATTTCAAATAGCTCATTCCCGGAGTTTCTTTTTCTAACTTGGAGCCAGTGATTTAATATTCATGTGATCATGTGAAATTTCTTGTGTTCATTGAACGTTTATTATCACATTCACATAATCACAATTAATGTGATAACAAAAAAGCTGATAAGTGGTGATGTGGAAATCCACCAAAACCCCGCCGGGTATGTGTTTTTCATGATGGCCTTACTGGGAAGCTATGTGAACTCTAAACCGGGCCTACCAAGAAATAAAAAAATCGGAGCGGGCTTACCAAATTGGACAATTTCTATAGGTTAAGGGGAAATCACATGAATATTTAACGTGATCACGTATTTTAGAATGTGATCACTCAACATGATTAACATGTTCATGTATTTGTGATCGCGTTAATGAAATCCTTCCTTGGAGCATCTTCCCTCCAAATGACAATCTTTGTAGTGCCATGCCACTACCTAACTTTTGCATCTCCCTCCTGGGTGATTGATTCTCTGGTGAGGAATGATAATTTTTTTGCTAAAAATTTTCCACCCTTGGATCCTTTTGCTTGGCCTGGGTCAAGTCTATCCTGACTTTCCATACCTCTTCTTCTACGCACTCCTTTGAGGACTTCACTGGCTCTCGAACTTTCTCTTCAACTTCATCTTATACATATTGAGATGTATTTAAAGGTTTGTTACTTTTTTGAGATTGGGGGTACTACTTGTGGTGGTCATTTTTCTTTTGGGGTGATCATACAAGAAAACACAACGAAATGTGTGCAAAACTTCTTGAAGGAGAAGGAGAATATCGTCTAAGGGATAGACATTGTCATGCAAGTAAGGACCTCGCACAAGAAAACACAACAAAATGTGTGCAAAAATTCTTGAAGAAGAAGGCGAATATCGTCTAAGGGATAGACATTGTCATGCCAGTAAGGCCCTCGTACACATAATCAGCATAAACTCAAAATCCAAAGCTCTATATGGAATTTATGTAATGCCTCTTACGACATTTACACATTATTTCACACATAAGCTCTTATTGAGGTTCTTTGCACTTAATGAAAGGAGAGGTATCATATTAAAACATCAACAAACATTGATGACAAAGACATTCAAAGAAGAAGACGACAAAACTGACACAAATGAGAAAAGAAAAACCAACACAAAGACTTTGGATGACATGAAGACAAATAAAAATTTGAGGATGGCATTGAAAAGATTTTGCAAATTTGAAGATGGCATCAAAAAACAAATTAGGCCTTCCAACAATAGAGGCACACTCACAAAACAAAATCATTTGAAAGCACTAGATTTGTGTTTGAGCCTACACACCTTGACTCACATACATTCTCTCAAGGGGAATCCCATACTTTTGGCCTACTTCTAGTGTTAAATATTTATAGAAAGACATTTGATCTTACACCCTATTATTAAATATCTAGGGGAGCACCCTTTGTACTTGGGTGGTACATATGAAACTTAAGGGGAGGCTTGCTAAGTACTCATGGCATATTCTAGACCAAATATGGAGCCCTTCCATAACTATTTATGCATGCCTAGATATCCCAAATGATGCCCATATATGTATACATGTCCCATTGCTATTTCTAAACACTCTACACATGCGCTAGAGGCCAAAAGCAAGGTAAATTGTGTTTCTACCATAGGTTTTCATTCTATAAAAATACACCATTGATATCCAAAATTACTAGCATATGGATTACAATAATCAGATCTTTGGGGTGCTTTGTGGCCATCAATTGCTCTTTTAACCACCAACGATGCCTTCGTACAATACCCAAAGTGAAAATGAGTGAAAAAAGAGACATTATTTGCATTAGAAGTTCAAATATAGCAACTACAAATTGTAAAGTATAGGAATATACAATATCAAATAAAATTTACAACGATGCCAAAATTTGATACTATGTTTGGTACAACATGGTACCAAACTAGCACATGAGTATCAATTTTGGGACTAGGAAATATCAAAATAATATGACACTCAAGATCAAATTGAAATCAAGAGATTTGAATAGCAAGTTAAAGGTAGAAACAATCCAGTACCAAAATGACTCTAGACATTTTTAAAATTGGTACTAGTAGACAAAGAATTTGGTAGTATGAAGTATGCAAATTAGTGTTGTGAAAAATAGAAAATGACATTTGGTTTATACAGTATTATTAGACTCCTTTACAAGAATATTATAAGAAAGACATCAAAGAATTGGACCAATAATAGATATCAATCATAGAAGAACAAGAGAATGACTTTGATTTGTGTAAATCCTTCTCCTAAATACAAAATGACATCCTAAAAGCTAAGTCTTATATGCATGTGCCTTCAGACCAAAAATTTTAGGGTACTTTCTTTCTTTCAAAAGAAACTCGCCGATAGACTGTGAGTCGATGCAATCATTTGTATCTTTATCGACCATAGAAGCCCTATCCCCCACAACACTATTTTCCTCTACACTTTGTATCTTAAAAATATTTGTATCCCCTTTAGCATCACCCCCCCTTCCCATGGAAACCTGTCATG
The DNA here is from genome assembly GCF_014529385.1 of Adiantum capillus-veneris. Classification (NCBI taxonomy): domain Eukaryota; kingdom Viridiplantae; phylum Streptophyta; class Polypodiopsida; order Polypodiales; family Pteridaceae; genus Adiantum; species Adiantum capillus-veneris. The sequence goes on from NC_140953.1 coordinate 44,114,918, forward strand.
TCAAACTCCATTGCATAAAAAGTTTCAAGTAATGAATAATATGGTATGATCCACAAATACTCAAAATATTGATGAATTTCTAGATAAATATTAGCATAAATCAATCGATAAACTTATCAATCAATACAATGTTTAGGTTTCTATTTAAAAAAATTATAAGTACTAAATGATCAAACAATTCTAAGGCCATTAAAAGTAACAATATATGTACTTCTTTTTTAATCTACTACCTAAAACTTAACTCTATGTATTGAAAAATGCCTTTAATCACTATGCAATAAAGACAGTTTGTAGAAATACATTCATCTATAAGTGGTTCAATTTTTGTTCAAAAGCTCTCTAAACATGGATTGCGATCCATGTACCTTTCCCCAATGTTTGAGCCAAAACCTAGCCACTTTGATCTACCTGCCTAATCACAAAGTTTCATCTCATTTGGACATCAAAATTGAAGTCAAAATCCCAAAATTATCAAGTACTCTAGGAAAGAGAGAAAATTGACCTAATTTCTAATACAAATTTTGAAACCAAAAAAGTTTGATACGATAGTATCTAGTAATAATGTTGATCCTAATGGTACTAAGAGAAATCAAATTGGCCTCCAAACATGGAGTGCGATCCATGTCCCCATGGTGACAGCTTGACCTAAATGTTTTCTAGACTGTAGTCTATTTATAAGGAAACATATCCCCAAGTCCAACTTTGGAAACATATGAGCAAATTTGGTTCAAAAGGCATCAAAGCAGAAGATTTGAAATGATTTGAAATATAGCTTGTAGACATAGAGCGTAACAAGATCTCCAGATATCAAGTCTAGATATGGTATATATCACAATCCATGTCCTCCAACCTCAAAAATTGGTACAAATCCTATAGATGACCTTGTCTAGATGCTTTCAAAATTTAAAGTCAAAATCAGATAGGGGATCATGTAGCATGATCCATGTACCTTGTCATAGTGAGGGTATCTGACTTGATGAGCCTTTAGATATACTTGATTATGTCTTATATCTCAAGTTTGAGGTGAAATTACCATCTAGAGACCAAGATATAAGCAAAAGTTCTTGTTTTCTGGTCTGAGACTGTTTTGATTTCTTTTTTTTAGTGCAATTCATGAAAATTGCGCCAGTTTTTTCTACACACCTCCAAATTGAGTCAAGTTAATCCAGGATAAGAGCTGTGAGAAATAGGTTTTAATTTTAGAGAAAAACTTTGATAGGCTTTTTAATTCCAAAGTTTTAGGGTACCCAAATCCAGTTTCCATAGACCAAGGGGTCACATGCATCACGAGCATTACATAGACTTTGTGAAAAGCATTATCTATCCCCAGCCTCACTCCGAAGACCTCAAACACCTTCAAAGGTGGAGAGAGCTAGCGGGCAATGAGGTTAGGGAAGAGGAAGAAGAAACATTCATAGAAGAAAGAAATAGTTCCTCACTTATCATCACTCTTCTTGCTAACATACATAATAGCATAGTAATGAAGATGGAGAACAATTGAAGCATGGCTCTTGGTTGGATTTGCATTCCATAGCCAAGAGTGTTCATGTAGGCTTTCAATTTCTCTGCTATCTTGGAGAAGGAGATGGATCTCTTGAACTTTGCAAATCCACACAATGTGTGTGTGTGTGTGTGTGTGTGTGTGGGGAGGGGGGGGGGGGGGAAGAGTATACCCCCCAAGATAGCCCCCTTCTTGCTTTGGTTGAACCCCTCTTCTAGCACTCTCTGGCACTTGATTGGACCTCCTCAAGCTTGGCCAATCATAGACTTAGTGCATATCAAGCAACAAGGGTAGCCTTAGGACAAGTGTCCCCCTTTCCCCTTTGAGAGAGAAGACTTAATAAATGCAAAAGCAATTAAGTAAATCAACTAAATTATCATTGGACCCCTTGGGAGGCTAACCAATAGGCTTTGGGAACACCATGAGAAAAACATGAAGAGGAGCTTGACAAGTGTCCTATTTGCCTTCTTGGTACCAAGATTGCCTTGTGTAAGGATGTTTGTGTTCTCTCTCTAGCCCCTACAAAGAGGGCTCTCCCCCTCATGAATAGGGATTATGATGACTTTGTGGAACACCTTACCCTCAAGCACCTTAGTCATGGTGAACCTTATCACCTTAGTCATTAAGCACCTCAAGCACCTTAGTCAACAATAACAATAAGCACCTCAAGAGCCTTAGTCAGCAAGCACAACAAACACCTCAAGCACCTTAGTCACCAAGCATGACAAGCACCTCAAGCTTGGGCCGGGTTCCCACCTCAAGCACAGCCCTAGCTTACCTAAAGGTCACAGGACTTTTAACACTAACCATTGGAGTGATTTAACAATTTAACCCTAAGGTCTTTAGGCTCCATTAGCTAGACTTGCTCTTTGATAGATCATCTTTCATTTGGACCCCTTTACCATTGGTCCCATGTTGAGATAGACCCATAAGCACATGTTTATATTCTAATCCTTGTTAACATTTATTCTCCCATATTAAATAATTAGTTTAATATGAGAAAATCATTTGGGTTGGTTAGATATTAGATTTTATGACATTACCTCTCTCTCTTGAAATCATAGTCATACTATCCTTAAGCTGTATTCCTTGTATCCATCTAGCATCTTCAGAAGGATAATTTTTGAAGTTAATAAGATATCTTTGGATAATCTTACCATGTAGTAGTACCTTGTTTTCATGTTGAAGGATAGCTTTGGGTTGTAGCATCTCTTCTTGGTGTTCGATTTTGGGAGGGTCTTCAATAATTGGTTCAATTGCTGGCTCTCCTTTGTAGGGATTAACTAGACTCACAGAAAAAGCATTGTGTATGAGCCAATGGTTGGGCAACTTGAGCTGATAAGCCATCTCATTGATTGGCCTAAAAATTTGAAAAGGACCATAGTATCATTTTGCTAGTTTAGCATAATACTTTTGATGGCCTGTAGGAATTTTGACCGTCGTTTGTCTCAATTGAGCCTTGGGAAACTTAAGTAAGACCCAATCATTTTATTTGAACTTTTTAAGGCCCTTCTGTGCTTGTTAGTAAAAGCTTTTGGCCTTCGTTGAAATATGGATATAGTCTCCTTAATCTTTTGAAAAGATTTTTGTAGGTCACAGCTATACTCATCAGTAGTAGCAGCGAGATCTTCCCATGTACTTTAAGTAGCAAGGGACTTTTAGGCCTTACCTCTATGATTTTAGATGGTTCTTTTTCCATTGAAGTATGGAAAATGTTATTGTACGAACACTCTACAAGAGGTGAGTACTTTTTCCATTGTGAGCATTGATCTACTTCTATAACAGAAGTCTTTAGTAGATCGAGTATTGTAAGATTGACTATCTCACTTTGGGCATCCGTTTGTGGGTAATAGGCCAAAGAAATATTCAATCTTGTACTAGATTTTCAAAGAGACCTTTTCAAAAATTCTTGGTAATTCTAGGATCTCTATCTAACACCATGGATGTTGGGAATACATGGTGTTTGAAAATTTGAGATATGAAGAGAGTTGCCATTTGGTGTGCCTTAATAGTCTTTTTGACAGGAATAAAGTGTGTTTGCTTGCTAAACCTATCAACTATTGTCCATATTCCCATATTCCCATGGATAGACTTGTGTAATCCAAAGATAAAACCCATGGATATACTCTCCCATGGTGAATTAGGGATTGGAAATGGCTCGAGTAATCCATGTTACTTCCCATTATCATACTTAGTCTTTTGGCATTCCACAAATTTTGAAACATACTCTTGAATGTCCACTTTTATGGTAGGCCAATAGAAGTACGTCTCTACTCCTCAAAGAGTAGGTTGAATGCCTCTATGTCCCGCATAGGAGAAGCATGCGATTCATACATAACTTTCTCAAGAAGGGAGTGGGTAGCACATAGCCTATTGCCATGGAGAAGATAACAATCCTGCAAGGTGAATGGTTCCTCTTTCTTGCCCAAAGCAAGGGCTGACATTATGTCTTTAAAATCAGGGTCAGTAGCATACTCATCTATCATAGAAGATAGATCATTGTGAGTTGCTATAGACACCGCATTGACCTTTGGTCATCGTGAAAGTTCATCAGCCACTTGATTGTGCTTACCAATAATGTGAGCAATATGAAAATAAAATTGTGAAATAAAATTTTCCCACCTCATTTGTTTGTCGGAAACTTTGGTTTGCATCATGAAGTACTTGAGACTTTGGTGGTCAATTTGTAAAATAAATGGAGTCCCTGATAGATAGTACTCCCATGTGTCTAGGGTGTGTAGAACAGCTAAATGCTCTTTCTCATAATTGCCCAAGATCCGTTCATCCATATTGAGATTTCGACTCTCATATGCTATGGAATTCCCTACTTGAAGCAATTGTGGTCCAAGGAAATCACCACAAGAATCACATTGGACCTCAAATGTCTTTGAGAGATTTGGAAACATAAGGACTAGTTGGGAGGTAAGCTTCTCTTTGATTTTGTCAAAAGCCTTTTGCTTCTTAGCAGTCCATGAGTACTTACGTTCTTCTTTGTTAAGTCATGTAATGGTTTTGGTATTTGAGAGAATTTTGTTATGAAGCGTCTATAGTATGCACACATACCAATAAAATTTCTTAGCTCATGTAGATTCCTTGGGTTAGGCCATGCTTTTATTGCCTCCAACTTTGATGGATACATATGGATACCATCTTGAGAGATAATATGACATAGATATTGAATCTCTTAAGGAAAAGTTTTCTTTTCTTTTGAATGATAGAAAGCTTGTCCTCCCCCAATTCTTGAAAAATCACGTGGAGATGTTGCTTGTGTTCCTCCAAGGACTTAGAGTAGATGATGATATCAACAATCTAGTGAATTTGCGATAGGGTCCAAAGATTTTCTCCATGAGATGATTGAGCATAGCTGGTGCATTAGTCAAGCCAAAAGGCATGATTAGATATTCATAAAGACCCAAACATTGTACAAAACATGGTCTTTAGGATATCTTCATTCACTATCCTTATTTCATGATAGCCTTTTTTAAGGTCAATCCTACTGAAGTAGGTAGAGCCTTGTAGGTTATCAAATAGATCTTCTACTCGAGGTATGAGAAATCTAATTTTGATAGTGATATGGTTTAATGCTTGATAATCCACACACATGCGGTATGTACCATCTTTATTTTCCACTAAAAGGACTAGTGAACAAAAGGGAGAGGAGCTGCGCCTCACCATCCCTGTCTCTACCAATTCTTGTACTTGCTTCATGATCTCCTCTTGTTGAGCTTGGGAAACTCGATAAGGAGGCTTGTTAGGTGGTGAGATTCCTGGTAGCAGCTTAATTTGATGGTCATCATCCCCTCATTTTGGACGTAATTCCATAGGGATATCATCGATGAACACATCTTGGAATCCTTTTAGAAAATTAGACAAGTCTAACTCTTCTTGCTTCCTACCATTTACATCCGATGAAACATTAGGACCTTTTAGGGACTTTTTGTCAAAAATATGTAGGCAGAAACTGAGATTTTCATTGATTTATCAAAAGCCTGGAGGATTTACGAGTGGTATAGTACGACCACACTCACAAACATCTATATACATTCTCTTTTCCCTATAGGTGAAGTAGATTCTCCTTTTAGGGAACTTCATGTTGGCAGCCATGCGGTTGAACCATGGTGCCCCTAGGATAGCATCCTCATGTTGGAGAGGAGAGATAAAGAGGTCTTCTTTGTCGACATAGCTTTGGACATGAAGCCTCAACTTCCCAATCAAGGGAGCAACGAAGGCTTGTTGTCCCTTGAAAGATGTATTGGCAGTTACAGTATCTCCCATCTCGAAAGCTTGAATGCCCAGCTTGGTGGCGAACTCCGTTGATATGAAGTTGTGTTCGTTGGTGTTAAACAAGATGAAGGCATATGCTCCCTTGCCTTTCCCCAAGCATAGGAGAGAGGTGATCCTTTTCAACCAGCATTCTCGTCTGGAGCTTCATTAGTGGAAGATCTAGGTGTCTCATTGTGGGCATTTCTAAATATATCCATGTCCTTGATCCCCACACTTAAAACATTTATGATCCTTGCGAAAAGCTCCAAGCTCTTGAGGAGAGAGTTTATTTTTTTGTGAGCTCCCTTCTCCTTAGACCGATTGTTGTTGTTGTTGGCAATTATGGCCTGTGAACTTTAATAAGCAAGATTAGGAGAATTAAAGGGATAATTTTTGTGAGACTACTTTGAGAACATAGAGCGTGAACTTATTTAGCGGTAGAAACTTCACCATAATACTTATTTAACTTGGCATGAACAATAATTTTGCAAGCAGGGATTTCAAAATGACGTGATCACACTATAATTTCAGGTTAATAACAATAGAAATGCAAAATAACAAATATTATGTTAATTGAAATTCATCTTTTTTGACCTGCAAGGAGACTTGGAGACCGGCTAAAAGCCCGCCGGGCTAAGTAGTTAACCCGTCGGGTAAAGCCACTTCCCCGCCGGGCCCGCCGTGGCTATATAAAGATGACGCCGGTGCTTGTCTTTTTCACAAGAGAGGTACATTGAAAAGTCTTCTTCACCAAACAATCTGGCAGCTTTCCACATTCTCAAAGCAGTGTAGTGGTAATTTTTTAATCCCTTCCTTATTTTATTGATGTTTTTCTGAGTTTTTTGCGTTAAAACTCAAAGGTATAAAATTTCTTTTATCAAATCATCGTACGTGGATGCACTGGCATATGGTTGCAATTGCGGCTAGGTGTGTCATTGCAAAAGCGTACGATGATTATGTTTTATATTGCTCCCAGTCATTCATGCTTCGGCACATGGTTGCAATTGCGACTAGGTGTGTTGCTGCTAGATTGACGGTAGCATCTGTTTGAAAGAAGTCACCGTGCGTGGATGCACTGGCACATGGTTGCAATTTTGGCTAGGTGTGTCATTGCAAAAGCGTAGGGTGACTATGTTTTATGTTGCTCCCAGTCATTCATGCTTCGGCACATGGTTGCAAATGCGACTAGGTGTGTTGCTGCTAGAATGATAGGAGCATCTGTTAGAAAGAACTCACCGTGCCTGGATGCACGGGCACATGGTTGCAATTGCGGCTAGGTATGTCATTGCAAAAATGCAAGATGACTATGTTTTATGTTGCTTCATGTCATTCATGCTTCGGCACATGGTTGCAATTGCGACTAGGTGTGTTGCTGCTAGAATGACGGTAGCATCTAATGCATGAATGTGTGCTCAAATAATTTCATAATGTTTCATATGCTTGAATCTTGAAAGAAGACATCGTGCGTGGATGCACTGGCACATGGTTGCAATTGCGACTAGGTGTGTCATTGCAAAAGCGTAGTATGACTATGTTTTATGTTGCTCCTAGTCATTCATGCTTCGGCACATGGTTGCAATTGCGACTAGGTGTGTTGCTGCTAGATTGACGGTAGCTTCTGTTTGAAAGAAGTCACCGTGCGTGGATGCACTGGCACATGGTTGCAATTGCGGCTAGGTGTGTCATTGCAAAAGCGTAGGGTGACTATGTTTTATGTTGCTCCCAGTCATTCATGCTTCGGCACATGGTTGCAATTGCGACTAGGTGTGTTGCTGCTAGAATGACAGGAGCATCTGTTTGAAAGAACTCATCGTGCGTGGATGCACTGGCACATGGTTGCAATTGCGGCTAGGTGTGTCATTGCAAAAGCGTAGGGTGACTATGTTTTATGTTGCTCCCAGTCATTCATGCTTCGGCACATGGTTGCAATTGCGACTAGGTGTATTGCTGCTAGAATGACAGGAGCATCTGTTTGTAAGTTGTTGTACGGTGAGGCATACTGCACTTTTTCTATACTGCACTTTTTTTTTCACGTAGAAAAGATCCAAATGGAGTGGCACATAGTTATATTTCACAATGTGTTGTTTGCAATAATACCATTGCAGGCAAAATGGATCCTTCTGCTACTTCAGTGATAGAGCTCAAAAAGAAAATTAGACAATTGTTGATTACAATCGTCAGTGCACTAGATCCCGACGATATAGCGCAGATTGTTGCAGATGAGTCTAGATTGCAATCATTATACAGTGAGATTGCCCGCAAAATTTTGTTGTTATATCCAGACAAAACAACCGAATCAATAATCTCATTACTGAGTAGTTGGGTGGGAAATTTGCCCAAGGTGGCCTCTGATTTGAAAGAGGAATGCCCTCAAGAAGTAGACAAGGGTAAGCTAGAGCATTGGAACGTGAGATGGAGAGCTGAAAAGGAGAGGTCAAGGAGAGCATCCCACATAGACACACAGTTTGGCCTAAGCAAGAAAATGAGAATGGCTAACATGAGAGTTATGGGGAGCAGCCAAGTTGGAGAACCGTTTATTGAGGAGGCTGCCATTGAGGGAACATCGAGTGCTATTGCTTCTGCCAGTCACCTGGAGAGCAGTATATACAATTCTGAATGTAGTATGACTTTGGGCATTCCAAATAATTCCATTAAGAAGATCAAGAAGCTTGGGTCAGGGGCTTATGGCACAGGGTGGCAAGTTCAAATCAAAGGGATCAGTTTCCTTCCTGCAATGAATACTTATTGTGCCAAGGAGTTCAAAGGACAGGACAAGCATCAGTGGAAAAGCTTTGCATCAAAAAGTGGAGTAGATCTCAACCATAGAGGGATTGTGAGGAGTATTGCCCACTCTGTAACATTTCCATGGTTTCTGATATTCCCCTACTTCAATGGGGGGACTTTAGGTGATCTTATGGAGACAGTGCCCCTTCCACATGGCTCTTTCATGACGCTTGTAGCGCATCAAGAGGGGAAAGGAAAGATCCCTGAAGACTTTAAATGGGAGCAGCCCTCTGAAGACAAGAAATTAAACGTATCAAGATCCTGTGCAATCATGCTCCCTCGTTGATCCATGCCTTGGTGAAGGCATTGCGATTCACACATGACGAGGGAGTGATCCACAATGATCTCCATCCATGGAACATCATGTTGGACTTTACCAAGGATCTTACTCCCCGTATTGGAATAATTGATTGGGGATTGGCTCTGCGTGTTGGCTTAGAGACACAAAAGACCAACAATACCGATGAAAACTGGCAAAAGCTTCATCCTTGGCGAGCTCCTGAGTTACTAGATGGCAGGAATTTATGCCCATGGACCAAGGCCACAAATGTGTACGCCATAGGATGGGTGATATGGCAATTCTGTAAGTTTTGTGGAGAGTTCTTTGACTACTACAGCACAGATTGGTTCAAACATAAGGTTTCAGTGGAGGTACAAGCCATAACTAGGATTGTTGTGGAAGGTTGGGTGAGGAAGAAATCCACAGACAGAAAGACCTTGGCACTTTTGGACGAAGAATTAGAAAGATTTGAAGCCCAACCAGAACGATGCTTACGCCCTCCCTCTGAAATGAGTGTAGCCTTTTTTTGATAAATATATGATGTACTTTATTAAGCAGGGTTTTCTGAGACTTGTGACTTATAAAAGCACTTTTAAAAATTGGGTTTTATGCGCAATGGATGATGTATGAGTAATAAAAACACTTTGTTATATCTCAATAGACAACAAATTTTCTATGAGTTTTGTTTTTTCTCTTAAGTTTCAAGAAATAAGCCACGTGGAGTCACTGATTGTCATTCATTGATTTAAAAAATGGTGGTTACTCTTATATCAACTGATTGTCGTAATATGGTGGTTATTCTAATATCAATTGATTGACGTAAAATGGTGGTTAAAATTATAGCAATTGATTGTCGTAAAATGGTGGTTACTCTTATAGCAATTGATTATCATTAAGTTTGTATGTCGTAAAATGGTGGTTACTCTTATAGCAATTGATTATCATTAAGTTTGTATGTCGTAACTGAAGTATAGTGTTTAATCAGGATATGGATAATGATAATCAAAGGGCTAAGCACGCTTTTGAGCGTCTCAGATCCATGTGTCAAGGCGGTGGAGTGAACGACACCGCTCGAATTGCTGCTCGTTGCTCCCAGTGGGCCAACCCGGTGGGTACACAATGGAAAGAGGTGAACACTAGGATTGACCGAGAAATGGTGAAATCCATATGGCCAGGCGTTGCAGATGACAACATCAAGAAAGGCCGACTCAAGCTATCACAATGTATTAATGCAGACATACGAGACAATGGAGAGAATATATATCTCGATGTTATGGGTCATCCTATGCATCATATGGATTGTCCATTGTGGTTTGCCAAGATGTTATACATGCATTATGTCTTGGGTGAAGCAGTGGAATTTAGCTCAAGGACACCTCACATGAAGGTTGAGGACATTCGCAGTACTCCAATCACCGTCACACGGCAAGAGATGTCATTGGCACTAGAAGGTGCATCAATGGAAGTGCATCAAGTTAAGGAGGAGCTTCAAAATCAACTCAGGCAAGCATCACAAGCTACACAAGGCTCTCATGTAGAAGAAACCCTAAATAGAGACTTGCAAAGGGAGGTGAAGGTGCTATCTCACCACGTAAAAGAGTTAGAGGCGACTATAAAAAAACAAAATGCTGCCACATTGATTGAGCACCCAACATCTATTGAGGCCCCTCCAGCTTCTGGTGAGCACGGTGGTCCTTGCCCCATATGTAGATCATTCTTTCATGAGTGGTGTGGTCACTTCAGCTTGCCATGCGGACATATGTATCATATATCATGCTTGATGCAAAGCATGATGAATAACTTTCATTGTGCTATATGTGAGTTTGAGATATCCAAAAAGCTATATGCAATGTTTAAAATTTCCAAAGACTATAATAAGCTTAAATGTCAGCATGAACAGGAGAATGAAGATATTCTCACAAATATTTCACTATCACTTGGATAGTTTTTGTAACATTTGATAACATTGACTCGTTGTCTTGCAAGAATTTATTAGTGAATTGTGAATTGTCTTCTCTTCAGCTTCAATTATGATATTTGATAATGCAACGATTTGTTAGGGCTTTGTATATTATGAAGCTTTAATAGTGATTTGTGGCCTTGTAAAGGTTTTTAAGGGCTTCGTTTATTATTAAGAAAATGTCTAAACCTTAAACTAAATATAAAAAAAGCTTATAAGATAAAGAGTTTCTAAACTTAAGCAGAAGTCACTCAATGGATTCGATAATCTATTAATTAAACCACCGCCGCTTGCTACGACGGGTCAAAGTTGTTTCAATTTCCAAATTCTCTTCAATCTCTTCTAAAGTACATGTAGTTTCTACTTCATGAGATTCCCCTTGCAGCTCACTGTCTTTGTCCACCTCATCATTGGTTACATCATAAGTCCAGCGCGGCATCTCCTCTTTGTAGTTCTCAGCTTGCACTCTTGCCAATAGCCGATGGTTGCAGTACATATACACCAATTTTTCAGCTCTTGATTTTAGAAGGCGGTTTCTGATGGTGGAATGTACATATTTATATGTACTCCAGTTTCTCTCAGAACTTGAATTGGATGCACATTGGGCTAGGATTATAACAGCTAGGCGTTTAAGGGTGGGTGCACTACCACCATTCATCATCCACCACTTCCACATTGGTTGCTCCGTGGCAAGTTTCTGCACAAATTCTGTACCAAACTTACCCTCTTTGAGTTTAAACTTCATAAGATAAGTAACAGCTGATGCATGCTCATCAGGATCATCATAAAACCTGCCTATCACATCATAAAAGTCTTCTAGCACCTCCTCATCAAGTTTGTCTATTTCCATTGCCCAATACTCTGGATCCAATAAGAAAGCTATGCTGTGTAGTGGACTATGTGCTCCAACCCATCGACCATGCACATACTTTCTCAAAATTTCTCTCCTCTTTTGAGTGAATGGTGTCTTCCAAGGCTTCACAATTGGCTCCTGGGGCTCCTCTGGATTTGCAAGGCTTTCTTGAACAGTCCACCAAGCCATCCACACCTTACCTATGTTAGGCAAGGCAGAATCCAGTTGGCGTAATGCGAGCATAATGGGCATCATGACATTGTGCACATCCACCACATCATCCCAGAAGTGGCAATCAGCTAGTAGATCTCTGATCACCCCTATTTTGCTTTTTATCTTCTCCCTTTGACCAGCCTCCCATTTTGAAAAGGTGGCACAAACAAATGTCACCATCACAGCATTCTTATTTTTTATTAGTGATTCTACCGTATAGTAGTTGGTGCAAAATCTAGTTTCGCACGGCAGTTTTAACATAGTAGACATCCTCTGACGGTACATGTCAAGAACTCTCTGACGCTTCAAAACAAACTTGACTATTAAGTGAGCATTGTCTACTATCCATTTGAACCACTCTGTGTCCTCCCTCTTGTACCAATCTTGCAATACCAAGTTCAAGCTGTGTGTACTGCAACCAGCACTATATAGGTGAGAGAAGCGACTTTCAAGTATTCTACCTGCAGCCCTGCAATTTTTGGCATTGTCCATGATTACTTGGACAAAATTTTCTTTTCCAAGTTCCTCAACTGCGTCGCCAATGATGTCAGCTATAAAACTGCCAGACTTTATTTGACCAGAGCTATCCACATCTTTGATAAAACATTCACCACGAGGACATACAAGCATGATGTTGATCAATGGCCGCCTTTGAACGTTGGACCAACCATCACTAACTATGGTGTATCCAGATTGTTCTGTTGCATTTAATATTACCCTTTGAATATCCTGTTGTGTGCTTGTGTAACATTTATCCAACAATTGGTTTCTCATATGGTGATATGTTGGAGGGGTAAATCCAGCACCATACTCCCCAATGCGTTTCCAAGCTGACTTCCATGCATCACGGGTGACAATGGCCAATGATCCCCCAGTGAAATAGACGGCTTTAGCTAGTGCAAGTTGTGCTTCTTCTAAGGCAAGTGTTTTGAAGCTCGTCTGTAAGCTAACCTGTCTACTTTTTGACGAACCTACCTGAAAGTCAGGAGAGCCATGGTTTGGAGGAGTACTTCCATCGATATGAGAAGTTGGTTCCCTACTTTGAGTGCTTCCATTGGTGGGCGTTACACCCAATGATCCCTCATACTGGTTTGATCTTATCGATACGCGGGTGTGATGGTCGAAAGTAGAGAGTTTTGATCTTTTGCTCGTGGAAATTAGCTTACCAATTAAAGCTTTTAAGCGCATAGCTGCTTCTTCTGCACCTAAGCCCTTACACTTTCCTCCTTGAATTCTGGTATTGCCACCTAGAAAATGATCCCTTATTCTTGGTGCTCCTCCAGATTTCTCTTCGCCACAAAAGTTACATTTCCAATCTTGATACTTATTTAAATTTGTGGCAAAATTCCACTCGGGTCCTGGACTTTTTCCACCTGCCTTTCGCTTGCCCTGCGAAGCAGGACCTGGCATCGAGGTAGGAGGTCTCCTCAAGGAAGCCAGACTTGGGACACCAACACCACCGCTGACATTCCCGGTGGAAGACATACTTATTGGATGCCTGCAATACCAATAAGATGCTCAGTCAGAAGCCGTTGAGGTGGTGCTAGACGAACATCAAGCTGCTACTCTCTATGGAGTGCATGCAGAGGATCTACAAAATGAAACGGAGGACATCTGTTTAAACGGAGAGCTTTATATAGATATAGGAAGTTATGCTGAGCTATGCGAGGATGAGAGAGAGATCTCTTAAAGCCATAAATATTGTATTTGAACAATTTTGCTACATTTTGTAAAAACTATGGCTCTCTAAGTACCTTCCATCTTGTATAACGCTCTTTTGATTTTGCGCTCACATCCTGGGCAATCCATGGCCACATGGAGCTCCACCACCTGGTTTTTCGACTGCAAGATTTGATTGTGTACGCTCTCTCTCTCTCTCTCTCTCTCTCTCTCTCTCTCTCTCTCTCTCTCTCTCTCTCTCTCTCTCTTTCGATTGAAAATTCTGAGTTATTGACTTGCCTCTTCCATCACTCAAGTTGAATAGAAGAAGAACGCGTTCTGTTGCTGCTAGCCTTTGAACATTCCAAAGCTACAAGCACCTTCAAGTTCTACGTCAAAAAAGAAAGAGATAGTTCGGATTCTTGTGCGATTCTCCGTTTTGAACAATTTTGCTCCGTTTTGTAAAAACTGTGGCTCTCTAAGTACCTTCCATGCTGTATAACGCTCTTTTGATTTTGCGCTCACATCCTGGGCAATCCATGGCCACATGAAGCTCCACCACCTGGTTTTTTGACTGCAAGATTTGATTGTGTGGACTCTCTCTCTCTCTCTCTCTCTCTCTCTCTCTCTCTCTCTCTCTCTCTCTCTTTCGATTGAAAATTCTGAGTTATCAACTTGCCTCTTCCATCACTCAGGTTGAATAGAAGAAGAACGTGTCATTGCGTCATTGTATTTATATGCACCATTGCCTCATTGTATTTAATGGTCTTTGCGTCCACTCCAGGTACGTATGATTTAGGTATGTTCTCACAAGTAGGGACGATGAGCACCTCCTTCTCTCTCTCTCTCTCTCTCTCTCTCTCTCTATCTATCTATCTACTTGTCCATGTTTTCTATTCCATCCATTCAATATTAAGTTTAAATTTTCATGTGTTTAATGCACGTATGGATGATAAGGAGTTTCTTTCTTCTTTGTCACCCTAGGAGAGACAGTGGTACGTGGAGCGTCATTGCTCTGGTGCACCATCGCGCATTCCTAGTCCATCCGCATCTCCCTCTGTTTCGGAGCATTCAACACGCTCCAAAGCTTCGGTGTCGACGAGACGATCTTCACACTCGTCTAGGTGCCGGCGCTCTAGTGGTGGCGGTGGCGGTTGTTGTGGGGATGCCGCCGTCGATGCTTCGACACCGCCTCGTGTTCGACGAGGCTCTTTACCCTCCCCTTCTTTGCCAGTCCTGACACTAGCCACGACATCGCCATCGATACCAGGTTTTACGCGGCTCACTGCCGTTCCTAGCAGCTACACACCACTAGCTACTCCTCCAAGAGTCACTACAGTGGACACTCCTCGCTTCAGGACTCAGACTCCAGTGGAGACACCTGACGTCCGTACCCCCGTTGACACGCCGCTAGAGACTGTCGTTTCACCCAGGTTCACGTGTCAGCGGCGAGAGGGCTTGCCTTACTCCGTCTACTTCAACGGCGGCATCATCTTGGATGATGAAGGCAAGAAAGTGATTTCGTGCATGCGCAGTCTTTGATCTCAGGTGTTTAGACACTATATACTAAACACCTGGAGTGAAGTACCAAATGATTTAAAAGACAGAGTCATCAGCATGCTTCATGACGAGTTTCCCATTCCAACACGGGATGACCGCTTCAATGAAGACGTGATGAAGGTTCGAATGCGCGAATACTACAGGCACAAGCGTTTCAAAGTGCAAAAAGCAATCAAGCATGGGTGGAACAGATCAGATTGGCTGGCCAAAGAAGATTGGAAGAATGCGAAGAAAGCAGCACGCGAGAATCCCGACAAGTGGAAGCAACAAAAGGAGGCAGCCAGAGCGTGAGTAGAGGCAAGGAGATCGCACCACTTGGGGATCGGCGGGTGGGCATCATTTGAGGCCGATTTTATAAGTGTTTTCGCATTGCTCTCTATGTTTGATAGTTTAGGGTTTATGGGTTTTTAAATTCTAACATTATGGATTCTTTGTATGTTTTGACAGTGGTCGATGACAGGACATGATCCCACACCGTACGAGCATGAGTACGTAGGCAGGAAGGGCTTAAACGTCCTTATGGACATTCTGAGTTCTCGCGGCGGCATGGTTAGTATTAGGGTTTATTCTTTTCTATTTGTTGTATTGTTTTATAAACGTCGCTATATGTTTATACTTACAAAAAGCTGTCTTATTGTTTTTTTTTGTAGAATCCGACAGATATGCAGCTTGGACGTGATGAGACGTCTGATTAGACGACGTCAGTTTAGCCATAGCTAGATAGCATTAGTTTCTTTTTGTCATAGCTTATGTATCATGAGACGACTTTTATACGTCTTTTTGAAAACCATGTATATTTTTTAAATAATAACAATGGTTTGTAACTATTACATTTCCAAAGTTTAACAATCAAGTGATTTTGCCTATGTGTACAATTGTCATTGATTTACTTTCATCAATTCACGCTTGTCAATTTTGTCTCTTTATTTTGCAAACAATGTGTACTATGGATGATGGAGTTAATGGTTATATTGTCTTGTGGGTGACTATTTTGGGTCTAAATCTACCTTTGCACTTTTTTCAAAGGTGAATCAATTAATGAAACATTCAATATGGTTGATGGGTGGTAGGGCATTCAATGCCCTGCCACCAAAAATTGTTCCTCTCGGGCGTCGCTATGAATGTCGCTATATAAGGCTCTGCAACGTCGCTATAGATGGCTCTGTAGCGTCGCTATAATCGTCGCTATAGGTGTCACTATATAGCGACATTTACAGAAACGCATATAGCAATTGTCATAGCGATGCTTATAGCCACATCCCCGTATTGACGCTGGTAGCGACGCTCTTAGCGACGCCGGGGGTTATAAAAACCCAGTGCATTTCCGTCACTAAAAGCGTCACAAGACCACACAACCTCTTGTAGTGATGCACATACAAATTATATGACGTTTGTACGGCCAGGTTAACGACTTGGAAGACACATTTATGCAAAAACAGATGCTGCTAACAAACGACACTCTATTAGCCGCATTACCGACTGAGTGCCACTTGAATCTAAGGAAAAACAATGGCTTGCATACGAAAATCATATAGCCGCGTTACCGGTCGATGCCCATATGTTTTTTGGGAAAGGGGAAGGGAAGTTGACTTACCATAAGGATACTAGATTCGCGGCATTACCAACGTAGTAACCAGATAGTAAGCCAATACTTACCACAAGGACACCATCTTCTCCGCGTCACCGAGGTGATGCCCCCGTGATAAGCATTGTTTCATAGAACAGCTTACACACACACTCCCATTGTGTGGTAAGGTACCTTATTGCTGCCATGCAATACCACAAAAGGCACGCTACCACACAATGCATACACACACACAACACATATCCGGATCGTGTGGTCAGGTACTCTACTACTGCCATGCACTGCGACGCAAAGCACGCTCCCACACGACCCCCTCTCTCCCCCTCTCCTCTCTCCTCTCGACGTACTTGCAAAGGTTGTTGACTCTCTCTCTCTCTCTCTCTCTCTCTCTCTCTCTCTCTCTCTCTCTCTCTCTCTCTCTCTCTCTCTCTCTCTCTCTCTCTCTCTCTCTCTCTCTCTCAAAAGAGGAAAGCAAGAAATAACACCCAGTGGGCCCGATCGGGCCTGCATATATCTAATTCTGGAAGCCCGCCTGGCTTTTCAGTATTCTCGACGGGCCCGCAGGGAAAATAAAAAATCTCGACGGGCCTGCTGGGGAAACTGAAAAGCCCGGTAGGAATTTAGTGAGTCTGCAGGTCGCCCTTAACCGGACTCTGTGTGATTATGTTTAGTGTAATCATGTAAATGTGTCAATAAGACCTTGTGATCACACAAAATTTGTCGTCATTACGTAAATATTAAACCCATGCTCACCAGCAAAGAAGCCTATCAACCTCAGTTTAGAAAAATGGTTGAAGTCATGTTTGAGGCTTAAATCAAGGCCAACCAACTAGATCTAGCTGGTTGGATTCACATTGCATAAGATTGCCAGAGCCAAGCTCACTAGAGAAAAGAAAACTCTCTATGATGTTGATACAAAGATCTGGAATGCTCCATTGCCATACAAAGTTGAGATGATGATTGATTGTAGGGAGCATCTAGAGTAAGAGTCCATCTACAAGCTCATTTAGCACGAGAATATTTTCTCCAGTGATCAAGGAACGAGTCAACTTGGGACACTTCAAGTCCCATGCCACATTGTTTAGTAGACAAAAGCAAAGAAGCCTCCAGATAAGCAGGAGAAAAAGTGTTGAAGCATGAAATTAGTCACAAAAGAGCGAGAAAGAAGTAAATTGGATGGATTGAAAGTGCTCAACTCATATTGGATCAATTAGGATTCCATCTATAAGTATTATGAAATTATCCTTGTGGAAATAAATATTTGTAATTCTAGATATACACCATAATTCAAAGAAAGGTAACATCAATTGGATATCTTGAATTTTGAAATTATTCCAAACTTCAAAGAAAGGGGAGGAGGAAGTAGACCGTGGGAATGAGCCTTAGTCACAAGCACTTGTACATAGTTTGGTTACATAGTCGAATGTGGTATTTACTTGCTTCCATTACCAAAATAGTTGTATTAATGTACATCACAATCCAATTGGGGTACCTATAAATAGGACCTGTTACTTCTTTTCAGGCGTTTGGCACTCCGTAAACTACAGTGGGTCTTTGTAATCATTGATTTTTTGCTCCTTTTTTCATTTAGCCAAGTTACATTAGCACTTGGTGCTAGTTGTACTTTCCTTCAGTATCCAAATATACCAACTCCAATTCTTGTGTTCAGTTTATGACTTTGTATTTTCATTTTAGTCTATGTCTGATTTTCATATTTGTTTGAAGTCTAGATCTAATCATCCATCTGATCTGACATCTAAGTCTAAATCTCCAACTTGGAATAGTTGTTAGAAGTGATCAACTCATTCTAGATTTCGTGTGTGCAAGTGTCCATGACACAATGTACAAGCTTTCAACATTGATACATCGTATTTCAAAAAAGGATATTAAAATGGCCTACATATCTGCCACAAAGCACAACATAGTGAAAATGGTTTGGATGTTTAAAACATAGTTCCCCACCAACATGATTATCATTGAAGTGCATGTCCTTGTGTAGATAGTTGACAAGGTGGAAATAAAGACCATGCATTCTAGAGATCTTCTTGAACACACTTAAGGGATCCATCCATCAAAAGCCATGTCCACAGTGAATCATGACTGAGGGTTGGTTATTTAGTGGTCACTGGTATACATTGAGATTACCACTTTGAGAATGAGCATAGAGATGACATGCTATGGTGGATGAACACTGGGCCTAGTTGTAAAAACAAGAATGAATATGAAGATAAATAGGTCAAATGACTTTGCATGCTTACAAGTTAACAAAGGATAAGTTTTTTTCCCAATATGAGGATGCAAAGCAGAACAGATAACCTATGTGACATTCCTTTAGGATGGGAAAGTGGCAAATTGATGCACTATTGTAGGGAGGCTGAGACATTTCCATCTTTCATGAGTCTAAGATTGTTGCATGATGTGGTGAGAGCCCTCCGAGAAGGTATACAAGCGACAAAAGATGATTGGAAGTATTCTCAAGGTTGCATCACTAAGGTAAATCTTTGATATTTGACTCTTCAAAGGGTTTAGCTTAGGAACTTGGTTGATTATCTTATAACTATCTTAATGCAGTGTAAGTCATAAACAATAGCTTGGTATAATAATAGATCATCATATAACTATCTTAATGCATTGTGAGTCGTAAACAATGGCTTGGTGTAATCATTGATACTTTAAAGAAAGGTGAGTTGACACAAATCAATGTGTATATGACTATGGGTTATGACTAAACTCAAGTAGGCTAGTGAATGATAAATGTCAATTGTGGATTTGGCTACAACAAAATTTGAGAGTGTATTAAAAAGGGTTCCATGTGGATGATAGACGCCATGCGGCAATAGTACATATAGGAGACTCGAGCTTTTTTAAAGATTGAATCAAGAAGAAAAATAGAGCAATATTTGAGGCACATTCATCCTTCCTAAGCACTACAAATAAGTAGATCCATGATTTTTACTATAGGTGATGGTGAAAATTGACTATAAGAAATCTCATATATGGCATTACTATTTGTAGGTATTTTCTATTCCAACACTTTGGTGCCATTATGGTGGTATGCCATTCTGGTTTCCCCTCAAAATACACAAGTCTATGAGAATAGTTGGGCCATGGAAAATTGCAAACATTCTAGAAGGTGCCTTAGAAAGAAATCTCCTAATAGGTTGATGTTGGCACCACCAAGAAGAATCCTTTAGCTATCAACACCCATGAAGTAATCACCAGCTCGCTGCTGGTATCTATCAAAAAGATATCCATTTTATAATGGAGCTTGTGCAGGTACATGCTCATATAGACTTAATGTCAATTGTTTCTAGAATGCGGATGACAATGATTATACGGAAGAGGAGGTACTAGGGCTAAAATGGTACTAGTGGAGGAGAACGTCACAAGGGTTATGCTTGAAAAATAAGACTCGATGTCGGTTTTTTACAGAATGCAGATGACTATGATTATACGAAAGAGGAGGTACCAGGGCTACAATTTCTACTAGTGGAGGAGAAGATCACAAGGGTTGGAGTGGAGTGAACTGTGTTGGTGTTGAATAATGAGATTGGATTTTCCAAATCCCCAATAGTCTCTATGCATTTATCACTCTTGAACTATGAAGTGTTACACTTGTCTTTCTTAAGGGTGTACAAAACTATGAGGTCTCCTTTCTTATTGATTAGTAGCTATTTCTGTCCATAGAAGATTTTGTACAAATGTGAAAAACTTTCAAGGAATGGCCTATGTACCAATCGATGTTAGGCAAAAGTCATTTTTCCAAACATACAAAATTCCTTTCCTTGAGTTTGCCAAGAGGAAATTTTAGAAAATTAAGGGTATTTTTTGAGTTTTTACACTATTTTTGCTCTATTTTGGGGCATAATTTCTCCTTTTCCGCTTGCCGTTAGAGCTGAAATTGGAAACGACACTAAATTAAGTTGAGACACATTTTTCCCAAACATTGGTGCCAATATCACCAGACTCCTACAAAAGGCAAAACCAAAACAGGGAGATGTAAATGCTTAGCTACTAGCTGGTAGGAAAAATTGTTTCATTCCACATCCTCAATAAATATACAAAGTGAGAACATTTTGACTCAAGCGAAATCAGCTTTGCTACATCCAATCAGTGCATGTTATATCAACAACTGAACAATTGCATGGATGCTATACTTTTTTAAACAACTATGATCCCATTGTACTTATTGTAATTTTCTCACCAAAAGCATGGGAGTTGCGAGGCCAAGCATCTCCAACACACTGCTTGTTGTCTCGGGGTTGTCTCCTAAAATCATTCTTTGCTCTGTTGCAAGCCTTCCGTGCGATCCATAGACAGGTAGTGTTCTGGAAAAATGTGTGTTAGCTTAATATTGTGTCGTTTTCAATTTCAAAAATGCCAATTGAGGGCAAGGGAAAAAGTAGATATTCCACCCCAAAATATAGAAGAATAGTGTAAAAAGTCGCAAAATAAACCTAATTTTCTAATCTGTTCCTTGTGGAAAATTCAAGGAATAGAATTTTATATGTTTGAATAAATGATTTGTCCCAAATGTTGTAGCCAACTGGTGTCTCACTTTTGGTTCATCTGGTCTTTAATGTCCACCGCACTCTTATCCATCACCCTAGCCCCCAAAAGGTGAAATGATAAAACTTCTTAGTAATGGAAAGTCGAAGGGACCCTCTAAGGGCAGGTCAACCAGGTGTGTGGATATTGCAATTCAGGGACGCTTTGATTATTGGGTATGCCCAACATGGTTGTAGCAAAGAAGATTTAGGTTGTATTAACCATACTAGTACGGTTGGCCTCCTTCGGTGGTCCCTCTCTCTGTCTCTCTCCCTCTTTATTGCGTATCCTCTCTCTCTTTCTCTCTCCCTCTTTTGGAACGTAGCCTTCATCTCGCAGCTTGCATCACGTGTAAAGGGGACTCCCCTCCACCATATTATGTCAAGTGGCCTTACAAGAAAATCAAATACTATCACACCTATGCTTGCACCTTGAAGGCATGTGGCCTTACAAGAAAAGCCTCTTCTTGAAATGCTATCACACCTATGCTTGCACCTTGAAGGCATGTGGCCTTACGTGAGACCGTCAGATGGGTGAGAGAATTCAAGATGACAATTAAATCATCACCAAGCCACATTAACCGACTTCTCTCGAATGGCAATACAAGAACTAGACCTTGAGAAGTAAGGACCTGCATCTTGCATCGACTGCAAGCCATAAAGAAGATCAACACCTACGCACGGACGTCATCTTCATCAAAATGAGTTTCGACCCAGTGAAGCCGCTCACTGCCAAAGGCTATGCCTTCTACCATCGCCTCGTGGAAAGGCTGATCCACTCCATCGCCTCCACGCTACGACATGCACATTGAACCAATTCGGACGTGTAAAGGCACAAATCGAACAAGCATGCAAAATAAACATAATAGCTATTTTATGTAGCATAGACTAGAAGTAGAGGTGGCCTCAAGAGTTTGGGTAGCTTATTCTTACGCTATTTGATCGAGGAGGTTGCTATAAAATGTATGGTCACATTCAAATTGGTAGCATGTTTGATGTCACGGGGAATTTATTGGTTATCGAGTGCATGTGCTTGGTTGATTATAGCTTGTTGAGCTTTCCATACAATCCTAGAGGTTTTTCTAATTCCAACAAACATTGGGTGTTATTGCTACCATGTGTATATTGTGGTTTATGGTTCACATGGAGTTTCACAGTGGGCGATTATTGCTAGCATGATTACAATGGGACAATGATTATATGTTTACAAATTTTTTTGTTTGCAGATGTGATGCAACTAGCACGTGCCGTAGGATGTGCAAGCTAAGAGTGGATTGATTGTGGAGGCACGATGAAAAGTGTCAGCTTGTCAATTGATGTATTTTTTAGATTCGGTTGCAAATGGTGGAGGGATGTGCTTTGTGCTATGAACTATGTTAGATGCATGTGATTGATGTTTTTGGGCTTCCGTCAGAGCTGGAATGGGCTAGCTACGTGGAAATTATGGCTTTTGAGTTGTCTTGCATGCATGACAATTCAATGCGATGATTAATAGATTTGCCAATCTCCCGAGGAGTTCCCTAAAGTATATGTAACATAGCACACGAGTTCAACAAAAGGGATTTTATATTTTTGTAAAGTTAAAGAAACATGTGTGCAAAAGGCCTATAAGGATTGAACACACGTGATATAGGAAAATTTTACATAGTGAATGCCCTGGGGCCAATATGTAGGCCTATTAAATCAGATGTTTGGGATGTGGCCAACAAGATTGGAAGTTTTAAGGGATTTATATGCCCCCATCATGCCCCAATCACATTCAAAATGGGAAAGTGGTGGCCGCCAAATAGCTTTCTAAGAAAACTTCTATGCTTTGTGTGATGGGTTTTGTGAGGCTTTGGAGTTTCAACAATGGGATGAGCCATGAGGATGCGACGTGGTAGATTATTTATCCCATATACAAAGATGGGAAGATGTAACTTGAAAGTACATATGACAAAACCGCTAGCATTGCCGCGGGCTAACAAAGGAAAATAGAAAGAGAAAAGATTGTGTGTGAGACAATAACAGCAGCAACTGATGCGGTACTGGTTTAACATCAATATACATGGTAATATATGCGGGGATATACCCGTGACTATTATCTCGTGAATTGCCGCAACCATTACCGATTAACGCCTATTCAAAACTAAAGGTGCTCATTTGGGCCACCGAAAATGAGCACCTTTATTTTTGACCTGCATAAATCATATGAAACATCAATTGTTTTTTGAAAGAGTATAAAAATAAAAAATTGAATTATAATATATTTTTACCTTGACAATTTAACGTGCAAAAGATCAACTATTTAAAAAAGTTACAAATAAAATGAAAAAATAGTTGTATATACATTGTGCCACATTTTGACTTTATGAGAGTTTAAACAAATAATTTTCTCTCTAATCCTCCTCCTCCTCATCATCGTCCACAGACATGTGACTCTACATTAACCAAAACCAAACTAAAGAAATCAACATCTCAAAACAATTCATACAATATTATTTGTTTAAACCTACGTGTTGTAGAGATCCAACCACTACGTCGAATTGCTTGCGAGAGATGTGGTTGTTCTCCAACAACCATCTCCAAGTTTCAAATTCTGTATGCCGCTCTTGAAACTTGACCATCTTTTTGGTTGGTTGACTAAGAGTGATATTCTTCTAAGTTAGCAATAACAACAACAAATCATTAATTAAAATCTTTCTACTCATCAATTTAGACTTACATAATTGTCCTTCCAAGGTGCTTTGCCTCTCGAGCCATAGTGTGTAGGAGTTTTTCTAGCTCGAGCTTCACGTTGTTGTCTATAGGATGAGCCTAATCACTCTTTTCTTCGATTGCCCACTCTCACTCCCACTCCACATCTGCCATGTTGCCACTGCGATAGCTCCTGTCTGAATCTCTAACTTGGTTGGCTGCTGCGTGCCATACACTAGACTATCTGCTTGTTTTTCAAATTTTTTTTAATGTAGCCCTCCAACCCCTGTTGTGAAAAATGATGATTGGGAACATGTGAAATCTAGTATGCAACACATCCTCAATGTAGCGTGCATGATCGGGCAGTTCGTCTCTAAATTTTACAAAACAATTCTTATACATCAAATGTATAAGAATTTTAAGATGTCATCGAAATGCTTTGCCTTGCGCGCTCTACCGAAGTTTATCTCCCACCATAATTTACCCTATAGTAGCACCCATACATGTTTGGGTGCATCAGTATCCTCGTTCTCTACGTCTGGGATTGCACGCTCTGAAATAGGGGACTCGGTCCCCCCATCTCACCACCCTACCAAAACAAGAAAAGCCACAAGATCCCCCGTCACTCCGTCTCTCTTACCGCTCACACTGCCCTGAGATAAACATTGATGCATGTCGCTAGAAGAATTTCATTGACGGTACTTGGGCGAAGCAGGAGTGGAATGGAGTGGTGTGGGACCGCGCGATGCCATGGGAGTGGGACTATGCGATGGAAGGGGATTAGGATGGTAAGAAGGGACCGTAGACTGAGGTGTTGTTGGTGTGAGGCCCGAGGGGTTCACTATGTGTAAAACTACCATATCACGTGCGTTCAAGACATGTTTGTAAAACCCCTTATCTGTGAATTTTGTTAAGAATATAATGTACCCTTTTCTTTTAAAATCTGTAAGTTTTTTTAAAATTTGAAAAAATAATGCCCTTCTGTATATATATTTCTGTAAGTTTCAAGAACTTTAAATACCCTTCTATTGAACTTACGTGATAGGTTACATTATTATGAGGTGACCTCCCCGGGGTGCGAGGCTCTCGATGTAAGGAGTCCCTCCCTGACTCCCCCATGGCATGGACTGTGAAGAAAGAATGTACCTCGCAAGTTGTTGTGGAGTGTATCGGCCAAACAATCCCTCCATTAAATGGAGGTACTAGTTCCGTAAAGAGAGCACCCGTTGTACGTCTAGATCTACCACTGGTGGAGGAACTTGAGTAGAATAGGTGTAGGATGGCCATGCCTACAAATAACAAAGAGAAACCTATAACACTCATGGTCACAAAAAACTAGCCTTAAATACTCTTAATTTCTTTGCTTGGTATCACCACCTGGGTATATAGGCCTTTCGCACATATGTTTCTTTAACTTCACAAAAATATAAAATTCCTTCTGTTGAACTCGCATGCTATGTTATAATTTAGTGAAATACTCGGGAGATTGGCAAATCTAATAATCATCACATTGAATTGTCATGCATGCAAGACAACTCAAAACCCATAATTTCCACATAGCTAGCCCATTCCAGCTCTAACAAAAGCCCAAAAACAAATATATACATACACACCCACTTATAACATAAGTATAAACAATTATGTACTCTCTACAATTAAGTGTAATTTAAGTATATACAATTACGTATATGTAGCCATCATTTTGTGTAAACTGTAAAATTTAAGTATATACAACTATGTAAATGCAGTCATTGTTCTGAGTAGAGATAAAGAGCTATGGCTATAAATGTAGCCATCATTTTGTGTTGTGCACAGGGTGAGAGTGCTCCCGCTTATGTAGAGTGCTTTGAAGAAGAGATTATTTATTGTGCTTCTTGCACCACATCTCTTCAAGGCAGTTCCTTGTTCAAGGGATTACTGTGCACATTGCATGCATGCCTCCATTCTGAGGTACGGTACCCGTTGAATGCTTTCCAACTTAATGCCGCATCCATGGGGAGAAAGAGAGAGATAGATAGGAAGAGAGAGAGAAAGATAGAAATGGAAAGGAGAAGAGAGTAGAAAGTCATTTAAGAATTCCATCATTTTCATGTAAAGAAGTTCTTCTTCAAAGCACTATACAAAAGCAAAAGTAGATCCACACTGCGCACACCACAAAACAGTGGCTTCACTTACAACCATTTCTCGTTATCTCCTTGTAAGCTCACGTGCACGAATGGCTCAAAGATAAGCCATTTTGGAAGTCTGATTTCCTGCCCGACTATCTAATATCACAACCGTCTTTACTCCTTTGTACTCCACCTGTAAGATCATGTTTCCTTCTTCTCCCTCGCAGTAGTCTCCCACCTTATTTACTAGTATAGGTTCTTATTTAGATTGTTTTGACATTTGGTTGCCTAGTATTTTTGAAGAAATGATTTGTTGGGGAATCATCATCCCTATTCTCTCCAAAAAAAATTCCCATTTCTTCCCAAAGATGAGGGTCCAAGACTTGGAGAGATTTTTGGTATCTCCCTTTCCCTTCTCTCTCTATTTCTCTCCCTCTAATTTGAAGCTTCTCTCTAATGATACGATATGTATGCAGGGTTTTCCACATCGGGCCACAATGCATGTCCTACTTGTGGGCCTTCATTGGTGACAGAGAGTCCAGATACCTTGCACAAGGTAATATATCCAAACAACCATCATTTCTTACCCCAAGGTCATAGTAAGTAGAAGACTCCAACAAATGGGAAGACGCCTCTAAAGCTCACCATGGAAAATTGGGCAACAATTTGGGAAGAGCACTACAACAACAATCCGTCTCCCACTACCCCAAAGGTATGTCAAGGTATTCCATATTTTTAAGACCTCCATATTGGAAGGACTTGAAAATACAACACCTCTTGGATTCCATGCACATATTCAAGAATGTAGTCCACACCTTGTGGGACCACATTATTGGCAAGAAGGACTCATTGGGGGCTAGTGAGGATTTCAAGATCTTGAAACGTCTCCCTGCCTCTGCTACTCCACACCGTGCCGCCAATGGGAAGATTGTGATTCCTAAAGTGCCATGGATTGTAGAGAAAGAAGAATTGGACCAAGTGAAGGGTACCATTGCGTCTATTTGCACACCAGTTCATGATACATGAGGTTGCTAAAGGGAACTTTCACAAAAGCGAAGAAAGGTGGAAGCGTTCCATTGTATGGGTTAAAGTCCTTGCATTGTTGCTCTTGTCCTAGTTTCTCTTTGGTTTGTTGCAACTCAGTTTCTAAGAAAGATTCACTCTTTTAGCCTTTTTGCTTTCATTTTGCTACATTTAGATTTCCATAGTTTTCTTTGAGTCCTCATTGATATGTTCTTAGTTTTTGTTTGAATAGGAAGTTTTTGTTTGTCCTTGATATATCTATTTTTGGTAGCTTTGATATTGTGGGTTCAATCTCAATTTTTCTTGAATAACTTTAACACTAGGTTGGTACTGGGACACTTTTATGTCCTGGGACACTTTTATGTCCTGTTAAGTGACCATTTTCCTTGAATTATGTCAAGAGTTTCAAAATGGATTTTGAGGTGCTATTTGTCTAGAAAGTTGTCTCATGAGCTGAAAAAAACTCCACATTTTTTTGGAATATCAATTCCATCTTTAACCTTGTCCTTGCACAACATTTCACAACCTAAACTGTGTGAAAAAACGGGTCCTGTTTTTGGCTTTTTTCAACTTTTTGCAACTATACCACTCTAGAATTCATGTTTGTGAGGTCTATAATACTAGAGAACTATCTTTAGTAGTCCTCAACATGTCCTGATGCTTCCAGGGAGAAATAAATGTTAAAGTTGTAAGTTATGACCAAATTACAAAAATTGTCAAATCTTGTTTTTTAGCCAATTTTAGCTCTTCTATGATTTTTTTGGTGGCTTTCATGATATCCAAATGCAGTTTTGATTTTCTATGTCGCATATTGTAACATAAAGCTAATATTCCTTGAGTTTTGGTGCACCTAATACCCTATTTTGCATAGTAGACAACGATGGTTGATTTCTTCAATTATAAAAGAAAACAAAACATTCTAGTATATCAAGTATAGCTTTTTCAATATTGTTAGTTTCTTGTGACAACTACATGCATTTTGTAGGTAGTAACCATATCTAGTCATAAGGATCAATTTTGGCTAGATATTGAATAGTTTCTATGGGATTCTACAATTCATAATGTTGAACCCAGTTTTTTCATGTTTGCTGTATTTAGCACTTCATCTTTGTCCCCAAGATTCCCCTTGGTAAGAGATGTATTAATCTTTTGACATGCTCCATGGCTCCTTATGAACCTAAAGGACAATAGGGAACTAAGAAAACATGCATATATTATTTGTATTGATCGTGGCTATAGAAACTTTGATGATAGGTTTGCAGAATGGTAAAAATTAACTTTTTTGTACCTATTTCTTTTGGCAAAACAAAAAATAGTGAGTGAGAAGCGATCATATGTTCTGATCACCAACCCATTGAAGTTAACTAGGGAATGTATCTCAAGTCCTACAAAAATCCCTAATCTTATTTTTATGCAACAAAACGTAAGAAATGGCTGTTTTGATGAAAATGTACTGGTCCATCAACTTTGGAGGCTTGGTGTGACCAAAAGATGAGAAATTTTACAAGTTTCTTATTTTTTCCATGTGTAGTAGGCTTTGAACTATAACCCCATGAAAGGATTTTACAAAATGAGTGGATCTACTATGGTTTTGGAGGTTTTTTCCAAAACCCTGAAAGGACACTTTTATGTCCTGTTAGGTTACCAACCTAGTGTTAACACTCCTAAAACATTCATTTTTTCTTTCACCTTTTTGTTTAGGTGTTTCGGATATTTAGGATTGACATGTGTAACACCACATTCTAGATCCAAATTTCTCTACATTCTTTGCTTGATAAGGAGAATTTCTTGCCCAATTATTGCCTCCGTACTTATAAAATGGTCCTACTTGTTGCATAATTGATGGTGCAGCTGATGATTGTTCTTGCCAAGTAAGAATGGTCTTTGATCCATACACTTGATTGGCTATGAACATTAAGGTGTAAAAGTTCATGGAATAATGATTTCTCACATCTGATGGTTGCACGCGCATTCAATTCTAAAATTTTTCATGAAGAATAGGTATCTCTAACATAAGAGCTACTCTCTAAATTATTTCATAAGTGTCTCTAGGCTTGTCATGACACGAAGAAGTTATCACCAATGCTTGGTTGTCATGTGGTTCCGTTAGTTGAGTGTAGTTGACTAGTACTGGTTTTTCTTATGTATTATGTAGTGAGTAGGATGGTCCCTCCCACACGTGTCATGCTTTCTCAATTTTCAATGTCTCATGTTTTTGTTTTGTCCCAACTCTAGGCTCAGTTGTCGTGCTACTTCTTCTACTAGCTTATCTAGATTGGACATTGGTTGAGGTTGGGCAACTCGTATCTTGTTGGCTTCACTAGAAGACAAGGAGACATTGCTTGTTGTAGTTTCCTTATTCTCTATAACCTCACATAAGCTTTACAATTTTCCAGTAGATACTTTAAGTGTAGATATTTTTTGAGAGTTTAATTTTTTAAGCCCTTTATAAAGAGAACTGACAATCTTTCTCCAAAGGTAGCTCTTGTGTAGGATCTCTCTCAAGGTATTGTTTCAATTGAAGCAATGCTTCCTTTAGCTTGAAAGCATAGATTTGTGACACCGTGTTGTGTTTGATCTCCCTTTTAGAGAACTCCTCTATAAATTCTTTCAAGAGTTATTCAACATTTGAAAAAGCAACTATGTTCATTGGGTGGAACCAAGTTAATGCTATCCCTTTCGAGGTTAATCCAAATCCCTCATATTGTATATGGAAATTAGGTACTTATTCAACCCTTAACACTAGAATGGTAACATGACACTTTTATGTCCTTGGACACTTTTGTGTCCTGTTAAGTGACCATTTTGCTTGAATTATTTGAAGAGTATGAAAATGAATTTCTAGGTGCTATATATCCACAAAGTTTCCTTATGAGCTGAAAAAACTTAGCATTTTTTTTTTAGTATCGATCTCACCATTAACCTTACTCTTGCACAACATTTTTGAACCTAAACTGTGTGAAAAAACGGGTCTTGTTTTTGGCTTTTTTTTTTCAATTTTTGGCAACTATACCACTCTAAACTTCATGTTTGTGAAGTTTAGATGGCCAGAGGTTAGGCCTTCATAGTTCTCAACGTTTTTTGATGGTTTTAGGGAGAGATAAGTGTTAAAATTGAAAGTTATGACCAATTTACAAGAATTGCATAATCCTGTTTTTTGGCCAAAATTAGCACTTTTATGATTTTTTTGCTGGCTTTCTTGATATCCAAATTCAATTTTGATTGTGTAAGTGTAATGTATAACATAAAGCTAATCTTCCTTGAGTTTTGGGGGACCTAATATGCTATATAGCATAGTATATGATGATGGTTGAGTTTTTTGATTGCTGAAGAATACGATACATTTTAGAGTAGCAAGTATAAATTTCTCAATATTGCTAGTTTCTTAGGCCAATTGTATGTATTTTGTAGGTAGTAACCATATCTAATCATAGAGTACAAACTTGGCTAGATATTGAGTAGTTTCTATGGGTTTCTAGAGGTCATAATGCTAAACCCAGTTTTTTCATGTTTGCTGTATTTAGCATTTTATCATTGCCCCCAAGGTTCCAATTGTAAGAGATCCATTATCCTTTTGACATTCTCCATGGCTCCTTTTGAATCCAAATTCCCAAAGGAACTAAGAAAACATGTATATAGTATCTGTATTGAGCGTGACTATGGAAACTTTGATGATAGGTCTGCAGAATGGCAAAAATACAACTTTTTTGTACTTATTTTTTTTGACCAAAAAAAAATTAGTGAGGTAAAAGGAACCATATGTTTTGGTCACCAACCCATTGAAGTTAATGGGGCATTTTATCTCATGTCCTATAAAAATCCCCACTCTTATTTATATGCAATCAACCGTAAGAAATTGCTGTTTTGGGCAAAATGCACTGGTCCATCAACTTTGGAGGCTTGTAGTGGGTAACTCTTGTGCTGGAGGTTGGACGGCTTCGACTTCTTCTTCGATTGATGTTTTCGCATGGGATACGTTTGGAATTGACACCTTTCTTTCCACCTTCCTTGGTGGTGCAACGGCATGAGCGTCCTTAGAACTTCGCGTTACACGCTTCGGAGGCATAGCTTCGGAATGGAGAAAAGAAAAGCGCATTGTTGGAGAGAGAGAGGGAGTGTGTTCACAAATCGGGTGACGGCACGTCGACGATTGGAGATGGAGATGGCTTGAGGGTGAGAGGTTAAGGGAGAGAGGCTTCCTCCGACGTGTCGTTGCGAGAGAGCTTCCGCTTCTGTAGATGTGTGTGTTCAAAGTGAGAGGAGAAGGGTCCTTTATATAGGCCCCAGGGGGGTGCTAAAAATACTGAGAGGTTTCAAGAATAGGAGAAGGAAAAGCTCGCGCGTCGTCGTGGCTCTATTTTTTTTTTCTTGCGTTCACGAATCCTATGCGCGATTTTAAAAAGCTCTATACTTACAAGTTCCCATTCTATTTTGAAAGAGAGAAAGAAAGAAGTATCCTAATTTTGACTCACCTCTCTTTCTTTTCTAAAAATACTATCTCTAAGTTTTTTCTTCACATAGATTAGGTTCCCACATAAACCTATTGTTCCACATAAAGAAAGATCATAAATAAATAAATTCTGAATCCGATTTTTGATCCGATTGCTCTGATAAACTCATGATGACTCACAAAATTGAGAATCTCAATTACTTTGCAAAATATCTGAAATGATTTTTATGGATAAATGTTAGGTACATTACATTAATCCAAATCCCTCATATTATATATGGAAATTAGGTACTTATTCAACCCTTAACACTTATTTAGATAGTGACACATGTGCATACAGATACCCTGACCCATTGTACTTTATCTTGACATATTTGGCCACTTGAGGTGGTCTCAATTATTGTGGTTGAGTTATCTATCTGACCAATTTGGGGTCTCTTGTAAATGCGTCTCTCTCTCTTTTCTCGTATTAGATATAATCCTAGTGGAATCCTCTCTAATATATTTCCTGAAATTGTTTTTGGGAATCTATATCCAAATCGTGGTCCTATTGACCCCATAGCTTCAGTCTCTAGAACAGGATTATATTCAAGAGACATTTTGAATCCCAATCTTCCCATAGATTGAGTCTCAAATCCTTGTGTTTTGGTCTCAAGGCTCACATGTGCACTCACACTCAACTTAAAGCATTTAGAGATTGGAGTATCCTTGTATGTATATCTTTCTAGGTCAATTGGATTACCAAGCTTATACTCTCATCCATATTTGTCATAAAATCTAATATCTAACCAACGCAAATGATTTTCTCATATTAAATTGATCATTTAATATGGGAGAATAGAAGGGAACAAGGATTAGCATATAAACATATTCTTAAACGTCTATCTCAACACGAGGCCAATGGTAAAGGGGTCCAAATGAGAGATGATATGTCAAAGAGCAAGGCTAGCTAATGGAGCTTAAATACCTTAGTGTTAGCCCCATTAAAGACCTCCAATGGTTAGTGTTAAAATTCATTTGACCTTAGGTAAGCTAGGGTTGTGCTTGAGGTGGGAACTTGGCCCAAGCTTGAGGTGCTTGTTGACTAAGGTGCTTCAGGTGCTTGTCATGCTTACTGGATAAGGTGCTTGAGGTGCTTGTCGTGCTTTTGACTAAGGTGCTTGAGGTGCTTGTCATGCTTACTAACTAAGGTGCTTGAGGTGCTTAATGACTAAGGTGATAAGGTGCACCATGACTAAGGTGCTTGAGGGTAAGGTGTTCCACAATGTCAACATAATCCCTACTCATGAGAGGGAGATCCCTCTTTGTAGGGGCTAGAGAGAGAACACACACACCCTCAAACAAGGAAAGCTTGGTACCAAGAAGGCAAATAGGGCACTTGTCAAGCTCGTCTTCATGTTGCCCGCATGGTGTGCCCAAAGCCTATTGGTTAGCCTCCCAAGGGGTCCAATGATAATTGTGAGGTCCCCACCCCGATACCATAACCTTTGGCAATAGGAGGGCAGCTGGCAGGTCTCTAGGCCCTATTCAATTGAGAAAACATAGTCAATATGGACAAGATTCTAATGGACAGTCTCTCGTCTCACTGAGTAACTTGAGTCGGAACCATTAAAAAGGATTCCTAGCCCTGTCTCGTAGGGAAAGCGTGAACTGTTACAATACTATGACGTTCCTAATTCTCACCTTTCGAGAGAGAGAAACCCCAATTGCCTTTTTCCCCATACTTTCAGAGGCACGTACAATTGGAATTATCTACTCTTGGCACAATGGGTCTCTAATTCTATCTTTTACAAGAGGGAGAGGAGAGTTTCTTGACTAATCGAGACCACCCATCCTTGACTAGCAACCTGAGCCAGTCTCCACTTTCCACCCCCACACTCACACTTTGTTCTGCTTGTTTTCTAGCTACTACCACGTGATTGTTCATACAAAAAGTTTTTTTTTTTTGGGTTTCCATCACAACTTCATTAAGACAGCCCTTCAACCAATTTCAAATCGGCACCAAGACAATCCTTCTAGAAGAAAAACAACATATGATCCTTCTTCATTCAAATATCCCAACCCCAAGAGTTCACTCCTCTTGGCGAGAGTTTATTGCTCCCGGTGTCTTTAGTTGCCCATACAACTAAATTGTCCTGCAATCTGGGCACCAACCCGTAGTGACTAACTTGCAATCTGGGCAGCAACCCGGAAGTACTATCTTGGATTATGGGCACAAACCTGCAAGATGTGTGCAACCATATGCACTGCTTTAGCGTTCACTCCGCTAAGCTCTTCTCCCTGGATATCAAAGGGATTTTTGACTATATCAGTATAGGATATTTTAATGAAGAAGGTTCCAGAGTTCTCCTACTAGGCAAACATTTCTTTCCTATGAGCAAACAAATTACTTTCCAAACAATCTTTCACTCTTCAAAGAAAATTATATAAAACATATGCCATAGTTTGTGATGGTTTTATGATCTATAGAGATTGTTTTCCCTTTTTCTACTCTATCGTCTATGCAATGAATGCAAATACTTAAAAAAATGAATTCCAACCTTGTCTAATGTAGGACCATTGCCTGGCGAGTTTGGTGGCACATCCTCCAAGGCAATTCTTTTTCCTTTATCAGCTTCTCGGATAGAGCCAACCTCATCATTGTGAGTCTCGCTAACACGGGTCCTTTTTGGGGTAAGGGGAAAACCAATGCCCAAAATTCTTCCCAAAGAAATTCCAACAACAAAAACAACAATAACAATCGGTCTAAGGAGAAGGGAGTTTACAAAGGTAAAAATAAACTCTCTCCTGAAGAGCTTGGATCTTTTTGCAAGGATCATAAATTTTTTAAGTGTGGGGAGCAAGGACATGGATATCTTTAGAAATGCCCACAATGAGACACCTAGATCTTCCACTAACAAAGCTCCAAACGAGAATGCTGATTGAAAAGGATCACCTCTCTCCTATTCTTGGAAAAAGGCCAGGGAGCATATGCCTTCATCTTGTTTAACACCAGCTACACTCACAACTTCATATCAATGGAGTTGGCCACCAAGTTGGGCATTCAAGCTTTCGAGATGGGAGATATTGTAACTGCCAATACATCTTTCAAGGGACAGCAAGCCTTCGTTTCTCCCTTGATTGGGAGGTTGAGGCTTCATGTCCAAAGCTATGTCGACAAAGAAGAATTATTTATCTCTCCTCTCCAACATGAGGATGCTATCCTAGGGGCACCATGGTTCAACCGCATGGCTGCCAACATGAAGTTCCCTAAAAGAAGAATCTACTTCACATATAGGGAAAAGAGCATGTATATAGATGTTTGTGAGTCTGGTCGTACTATACCACTTGTAAATCCTCCTTCATTAGGGAAAATTTGGACTCATAAAGGGACCTTATAAGGAGTTTCACTTCCTCTCTCATGTCCAAAATGGGCGTGTAGCAAATATTTTGCAAATAAACTCTAAACTTGGCAAAGATTTGACAGTTAGAATCTACTCTTCAAGCTCTTTCTATTGATATATAGCACGCCATGAGATTCCTCATATTTTGAAAAATTCTATTTTTGATTCTCTCTGCCTAAATAATTTTTGTCAAAGAGTCCCTAAAAGGTCCTAATGTTTCATTGAATGTAAATGGTAGGAATCAAGAAGAGTTAGACTTGTCTAATTTTCTAAAAGGATTCCAAGATATGTTCATCGATGATATCCCTATGGACTTACGTCCAAAACAAGGGGATGATGACCATCAAATTAAGCTGCTACCAGGAAGCTCACTACCTAACAAGCCTCCTTATCGAGTTTCCCAAAATCAACAAGAGGAGATCATGTAGCAAGTACAATAATTGGTAGAGAAAGGGATGGTCAGGTCTAGCTCCTCTCCCCTTTGTTCACCAGTCCTTTTAGTGCAAAATAAAGATGGTGCATAACACATGTGCGTGGAATATCGAGCACTAAACCATATAATTATCAAAAATAGATTTCTCTTACCTCGAGTAGAAGAGCTATTTTGATAAGCTACAAGGCTCTACCTACTTCAGTAGGATCGACCTTAAAAAAGGCTATCATCAAATAAGGATAGTGAATGAAGATATCCTAAAGACCATGTTTTGTACAACGTTTGGTCTTTATGAATATCTAGTCATGCATTTTGGCTTGACTAATGCACCAGCTTTGCTCAATCATCTAGTGGAGAAAATCTTTGGACCCTACCAAAAATTCTCTAGATTGTTGGTATCATCATCTACTCTAAGTCCTTGGAGGAACACAAGCAACATCGCCAGGTGATTTTTCAAGCATTGAGGGAGAACAAGCTTTTGATTCTAAATCTCACGATGGCAAATTGGGCAACTATTTGGGAGGAGCACTAGATCAACAATCCGGCTTCAAGCACTCCACCAAAAGGTATGTCAAGATATTCCATATTTTTAAGACCTCCATATTTGAAGGACTTGAAAATACAAAACCTCTTGGACTCCATGCACATATTTAAGAATGTATCCCACACCTTGTGGGACCACATTATTGGCAAGAAGGACTCATTGGGGGCGAACAAGGATTTAAGGATCTTGACACGTCTCCCTGCCTCGGATACTCCACACCGTGCCCCCAATGGGAAGATCCTGATTCCTAAAGCGCCATGGATTCTAGCCAAAGAAGGCCAAGTGAAGGGTACCATTGCGTCTATTTGCACAATAGTTCATGATACATGAGGTCGCTAAAGGGACCTTTCACAAAAGCAAAGAAAGCACTACAAGAGGCTATTCATATTAGCGACGCTGACACAACGACGCTCAAAAAAATAATTCCCGGCTTCGCTATGAGCGTCGCAAATTTACAAGTAAATTTGCGATGCTCATAGCGACGCTAGCTGGGCTAAAAAAAATAACAGAGAGCGCCCAAAAACTCAGATCTCAGGTCTGAGTTTTTCGGCGCCTTCAAGCAAGGAGTAGGTAACGCTCTCCCTCTCTCTCTCTCTCTCTCTCTCTCTCTCTTTCTTCTCCACACACACACACACACACACACACACACACACACACACACACACACACACGAGGAGAGGAAGGAGAGCCAGGTATGCTCCTTCCCTCTCCTCACTCTCATGTTCCCTTCCCCTCTTTTTCTCTCCCTCTCTCTCTCTCTCTCACACACACACACACACACACATAGTGTTTTTGAGAGAGAGAGAGAGAGAGAGAGAGAGAGAGAGAGAGAGAGAGAGAGAGAGAGAGAGAGAGAGAGAGAGTACAAACATAAACAAAAACACACACACACATACATAAACAAAGAATGCACACACACATTGAGAGAGGAAAAGAGAGAGAGAACATGCATAAACAAAAAACGCACACATTGAGAGAGGAAAAGAGAGAGAGAACATGCATAAAAAAAAAACGCACACATTGAGAGAGGAAAAGAGAGAGAAAACATGCATAAACAAAAAAACGCACACACATTGAGAGAGAAAGAGAGAGAAACTAATTTAACGTCGTAGGAAACTAATTAAAATTAAAAGACCTAAAGATCTAGCCGACGAGGAGTTGAACTCAAGACCTATTATTCAAGAGGGAAATGGCATAACCAATCTATCATACTTGGCATGGGTGATAGAAAGGTTATACCATTTATCTCTTTTTATTGGCACACACATCCACACACGCGCACACACACAAGAAGAAGAGAGTTATGACGTCGTAGGAAACTATCCTAAAAACGTTAAAGATTAGGTTAGATGTAGACTTACGTTAAATTAGATTTAGGTTTATTTAAGTTAAATTAGATTAGATTTAGGTTTATTTTTAGTTAGATTTATGTTTATTTACACTAGATTTAGATTTACGTTATATTAGATTAGATTTAGGTCTCCATAGACTGCGATGCCTGCATGAAGCGGGTGAAGAAAGCCCTCAATGGAATATAGGGTATTGCTACCTTCAATCATGGTGGGCTCCGTCGATCCAAAAGTACTGGTGAAATGTCTTCAAAAGATAGGGAAGAAGGTGGATCTTCAGGGCGGCAAGAGTCACTACATCCCCGACAATGACCATCTAGACAACCTCTAGTCATTCAACAGCAACTTCAAAGTTAGTAACAAGAGCAAGAACGGTCCAAAGGGCCAATTGCTGTCGTCAGATGTGGATGGAGATGAGGCAGCGTCACCGCTGGAAGTTAACTCTCACATCTTTAGTGATGAGAATGCCAACTCTTGCCGAGTTATGTGAAAAATTATGTGTTAAATCAGTTTTAAGGTTCTTATAATCCCTGTTAGTTTAGTTCTTTGTTTTTAATATAACATAATTTACGTTAGATTTAGATTTATGTTATATTAGATTAGACTTAGGTTTATTTAGGTTTACCCACACACACACACACACACACACACACACACACACACACACACACACACACACACACACACACACAAGAAGAAGAGGGTTTTAACGTCGTAGGAAACTATCCCAAAAGACCTAAGAGACACTTTCGTACTACCCGAACATTGTGAACAAGTAAGTATGTAAATATTTAACATCCCCCTTTTACAAGTTATGTGCTTGAAAGCTCTCATGTAAGTTATGTGGCTCTAGCAGGTAATATTTCATCCTACAAAGTCTACATCAAACTGGTGGTACGTCATAGAGGTAGCCCCTCATAGTGCAAGGACGTATGAAGGCTACCATGTGCCAATCACAACGGCATCAATGGAGGAGATCAGAGAAGATGCTCAATCAGAAGCCGCTGCGGTGGTGCCAGACGAGCATCAAGATGCTACTACTCTATATGGGGTGCATGCAGAGGAGCTACAAAATGAAACAGAGGATATGTGTTTAAACGGAGAGCTCTATATAGATATAGGAAGTTATGCTGAGTTATGCGAGGATGAGAGAGAGATCTCTTAAAGCCACAAATATTGTATTTGAACAATTTTGCTCCGTGTTGTAAAAGCTCTGGCTCTCTAAGTACCTTCCATGGTGTATAACACTCTTTTCTACTCGCGCTCACATCTTTTGATTCAAAATTCTGAGTTTTCGACTTGCCTCTTCTATCACTCAATTCATTGCGTCATTGTATTTATATACGTCATTACGTCATTGTATTTAATGGTCTTTGCGTCATTGTTTACTCTATTCATTCAATATTAAATTTAAATATTCGTGTGTTTAATGTAGGTATGGATGATGAGGAGTTTCTTTCTTCTTTGTCACTGCAACAGAGACAGTGGTACGTGGAGCGTCATCGCTCTGGCGCATCATCGCGCGTTCCTACTCCATCCGCATCTCCCTCTCTTTCGGAGCATTCAACGCGCTCCGAAGCTTCGGTGTCGACGAGACGATCTTCACACTCGTCTAGACACCGGCGCTCTAGTGGTGGCGGTGGCGGTTGTTGTGGGGATTCCGCCGCCGATGCCTCCACACCGCCTCGTGTTCGACGAGGCTCTTTACGTTCCCCTTCTTTGCCCGCCCCCACACCAGCCACAGCATCGCCATCTACGCCAGGTTTCGCGCGGCTGACTATTCCTAGCAGCTACACACCTCTACCTACTCCGCCAGGAGCCACCCCACTCAACACTCCTCGCTTCGGGGGCTAGACGCCGGTGGAGACACCTGACGTCTGTACCCCCATCGACACGCCACTAGAGACCCCTGCCGGGACACCCAGGTTCACGCGTCACCGGCCAGAGGGCTTGCCTTACTCCGTCGACTTCAGCGGCAGCATCATCATGGATGATGACGGCAAGAAGGTGATCTCGTGCATGCGTGGTCTTTGCTCTCAGCTGTTTAGACAGTACATACTAAACAAATGGAGTGAAGTACCAAGTGATTTAAAAGCGAGAGTCATCAGCATACTTCATGATGAGTTTCCCGTTCCAACACGGGATCAGCGCTTCAATGAAGACCTGATGAAGATTCGAATGCGCGAATAATGCAAACACAAGCGTTCTGAAGTGCAAAAAGCAATCAAGCATGGGTGGAACAGGCCAGATTGGCTGGCCAAAGAAGATTGGAAGAATGCGAAGAAAGACGCGCGCGAGAATCCCGACAAGTGGAAGCAACAAAAGGATGCAGCCAGAGCGCGAGTAGAGGCAGGGAGCTTGCACCACTTGGGGAGCGGTGGATGGGCATCATTTGAGGCCGATTTTGTAAGTGTTTTCGCATTGCTCTTTATGTTCGATAGTTTAGGGTTTATGAGTTTTTTAATTCTAACATAATTAAATCTTTGTATGTTTTGACAGTGGTCGATGACAGGATGTGATCCCACACCGTACGAGCGCGAGTACGCAGGCAGGAAGAGCTTAAACGCCCTGATGGACATTCTCCGTTCTTGCGGCGGCATGGTTAGTATTAGGGTTTACTCTTTTCTATTTTTTGTATTGTTTTACAAATGTCGCTATATGTTTATACTTACAGAAAGCTGTCTTATTGTCTTTTTTTTCAGAATCCGACAGATACGCCGCTTGGACGCGATGAGACGTCTGACTAAACGATGTCAGTTTAGCTGTAGCTAGATAGCATTAGTTTAGGGTTTCTCATAGCTTATGTATCATGAGACGGATTTTATACGTCTTTTTGAACCATGTATATTATTACATTTGTCACCGCAGTTCATTTTGCCAATCAATTCTTTATGCCTATGATGTTGTACAATTGTCATTATTACATTTTCCAATCAATTCATTTTGCCTATGATGTGTACAATTGTCAATTTATGGAAAACTTACCGCACCACGTAAGTGCAGGGGAGGGGGGTTTTTTAACAAGTTACATAAGCGTATAAGTTAGGGGTAGGCCCCCAGTAATTTATCTCCCAAGATTAAAAATAAGGGAGGGGGTTATCAAATTTATGGGGGAGAGAGAGAGAGAGAGAGAGAGAGAGAGAGAGAGAGAGAGAGAGAGAGAGAGAGAAGTGAGAAAAGGGAAACCACTACAAGAGGTTGTGTGCTCTTGTGACGCTGTTAGCGACGGAAATACACTTGGTTTTTATAACCCCCGGCGTCGCTAAAACCGTCGCTAATAGCGTCGCTACAAGAGCGTTGCTATATGCGTCGCTATAGGCGTCACTATATAGAGATGCTCATAGCGACTCTCATAGCGACGGTCATAGCGACGGTTATAGCAACGTTTACACAGAAGTCTATAGCGACGCTACAGAGCCATAAATAGCGACAGTTATAGCGACGCCCGAGAGAATTTTTTTTTGGTGACAGGGCATTGAATGCCCTGCCACCCATCAACCATATTGTACTTGATTCACTTTTTAAAAAAAGTGCAAGGGTAGATAATAGACCCAAAATAGTCACCCACAAGACGCATTGTTTGCAAAATTGACAATTGTACACATCATAGGCAAAATGAATTGATTGGCAAATGTAATAATGACAATTGTACAACATCATAGGCATAAAGAATTGATTGGCAAAATGAACTGCGGTGACAAATGTAATAATATACATGGTTCAAAAAGACGTATAAAATCCGTCTCATGATACATAAGCTATGAGAAACCCTAAAGTAATGCTATCTAGCTACGGCTAAACTGCCGTCGTCTAGTCAGACGTCTCATCGCGTCCAAGCGGCGTATCTGTCGGATTCTGCAAAAAAACAATAAGACAGCTTTCAATAAGTATAAACATATAACGACATTTATAAAACAATAAAAAAATAGAAAAGAGTAAACCCTAATACTAACCATGCCGCCGCGAGAACGGAGAATTCCCATCAGGGCGTTTAAGCCCTTCCTGCCTGCGTACTCGCGCTCGTACGGTGTGGGATCACGTCCTGTCATCGACCACTGTCAAAACATACAAAGATTTCATTATGTTAGAATTAAAAAACTCATAAACCCTAAACTATCGAACATAAAGAGCAATGCGAAAACACTTACAAAATCGGCCTCAAATGATGCCCATCCACCGCTCCCCAAGTGGTGCGAGCTCCCTGCCTCTACTCGCGCTCTGGCTGCATCCTTTTGTTGCTTCCACTTGTCGAGATTCTCGCACGCTGCTTTCTTTGCATTCTTCCAATCTTCTTTGGCCAGCCAATCTGGCCTGTTCCACCCATGCTTGATTGCTTTTTGCACTTCGGAACGCTTGTGTTTGCATTATTCGCGCATTCGAATCTTCATCAGGTCTTCATTGAAGCGCTGATCCTGTGTTGGAACGGGAAACTCATCATGAAGTATGCTGATGACTCTGTTTTTTAAATCACTTGGTACTTCACTCCATTTGTTTAGTATGTAGTGTCTAAACAGTTGAGAGCAAAGACCACGCATGCGCGAGATCACCTTCTTGCCGTCATCATCCATGATGATGCCGCCGCTGAAGTCGACGGAGTAAGGCAAGCCCTCTGGCCGGTGATGCATGAACCTGGGTGTCCCGGCAGGGGTCTCTAGCGGCGTGTCGATGGGGGTACGGACGTCAGGTGTCTCCACCGGCGTCTGGGCCCCGAAGCGAGCTGGAGTGTCGAGTGGGGTGGCTCCTGGCAGAGTAGGTAGAGGTGTGTAGCTGCTAGGAACAGTCAGCCGCGCAAAACCTGGCGTAGATGGCGATGCTGTGGCTGGTGTGGGGGCGGGCAAAGAAGGGGAGGGTAAAGAGCCTCGTCGAACACGAGGCGGTGTGGAGGCATCGGCGGCGGAATCCCCACAACAACCGCCACCGCCACCACTAGAGCGCCGGTGTCTAGACGAGTGTGAATATCGTCTCGTCGACGCCGAAGCTTCGGAGCGCGCCGAATGCTCCGAAAGAGAGGGAGATGCGGATGGAGTAGGAACGCGCGATGATGCGCCAGAGCGATGACGCTCCACGTACCATTGTCTCTGCTGCGGTGACAAAGAAGAAAGAAACTCCTCATCATCCATACCTGCATTAAACACACGAATATTTAAACTTAATATTGAATGAATAGAGTAGACAATGACGCAAAGACCATTAAATACAATGACGTAA
Organism: Adiantum capillus-veneris; assembly: GCF_014529385.1. Taxonomy (NCBI): domain Eukaryota; kingdom Viridiplantae; phylum Streptophyta; class Polypodiopsida; order Polypodiales; family Pteridaceae; genus Adiantum; species Adiantum capillus-veneris. The sequence continues at coordinate 44,157,297 of NC_140953.1, forward strand.
TGACGCATATAAATACAATGACGCAATGAATTGAGTGATAGAAGAGGCAAGTCGAAAACTCAGAATTTTGAATCAAAAGATATGAGCGCGAGTAGAAAAGAGCGTTATACACCATGGAAGGTACTTAGAGAGCCAGAGCTTTTACAACACGGAGCAAAATTGTTCAAATACAATATTTGTGGCTTTAAGAGATCTCTAAGACCATATTAGGTAAAGTGGGAAAATCCCAATTCCCAGGTTGGACAACTTTCAATATATCATGTATAAAATATAGAGATTTTGTCAAAAATTTGAGTTTTCTTAAGGTCTCATTCCACTTTATGCACATACAATACACAATGAAAACAACTAAAATATCATGGTTTCAATCAATTGGATTATTAGGAGAGGAGTATATTGCATCCATTATCGTTGTCTATGTTCTACTGTCCTACCTACAACTTATCTCAACATGGAGATCTTGGTTTCTAGGTCCACCACTTGTCCAAGTTAATGTAAAAGTGACTCAAGGTTCACAACTTGTGAAAGCAAGGATCCATTGAGGAATACAATCCACTTGGCTATTTTTCCTTAACTTATTGCATGTGACATTTAAGCAAGGTCCACTTCTAATCTATAACTTCTTAATTTGAGGCATGGGGCATACATAAAATATGTAGCATATGCTCTATTGCCTCATAGGAAGGTTGGTTTCAAGGTGCACTTATCCATGCTAGCCTATCTTGGAGAAATGATGGAGCTTGCTTCTCTCCTTGTTTCAATGGAGACTAGCTTGGATAAGTGGTGGACCTTTGCTTCTCTCTATGTTTCAATAGAGTTAGCTTGGACAAGTGGTGATCTTGGAACAAAACCCCCATGTAAAACATATCATGGGTATTCCAAGTGATTAGAAAGATTACCATTTAAGATATAACCTTATAGGTTGGACAACTAGATCTTGGCTTGGAGAAATGGTGGACCTTTGATTCTCTCCATGTTTCAATGGAGTCTATCTTGGAGAAATGGTGGAGCTTGCTTCTGTCCATGTTTCAATGGAGCCTAGCTTGAATAGTTGGTGGACCTTTGCTTCTCTCTATGTTTCAATAGAGTTAGCTTAGACACGTGGTGGATCTTCAAAATAAACCAACTACTATCAATGTTGCCTAGCTTGGACAAGTGGTGGAGTGTTTTTCTACTCCATGTTTCAATGGATCTTAGCTTGGACAAGTGTTGGACCTTAAAACAAAAACCCCATGTACAACATAGAATGGATTTTCTAGATTTCAATGGAGTCTAGCTTTAACAAATGGTGGAGCTTGTCTTCATCCATGTTTCAATGAAACTAGCTTGGACAAGTGGTGGACCTTGTAACAAACCCTCCCATGTACAACATATCATTGGTTTTCTAAGTGATGGGAAGGAATACCATTCAAGATATAAACTTATAGCTTGGATAAGTAGTTGACTTTAAAACCAAATTCATCATAATACAATGAAATACAGGTCAGCCAATTCCTAAATCTTGAGACCAAACCTCCCATGCTATTAGAGATAATATATTGGATAAGTGGTGGACCTTCTATTATTTTCCCATGCCTAGTTTAGACAACCGGTACACTTCGCAGCTATAAAGGTTGGACGAGTTGTGGAGCCTTGTTTCTATCCATGTTTTAATGGATCCTAGCTTGGACAAGTGGTGAACCTTGGAAAAAAGCTTCCATGTACAACATATATGAGGTTTTCCATGTTTTAATGGAACCTCTCTTGGACAAATGGTGAAGCTTTCTTCTCTCCATGTTGATTTTGGAACTACCTTAGACAAGTGGTGGAGCTTTTCTTTTCTACTCTTCATAATACAATGAAGTATATGTTGGTTACATGGTGAATCTTAAGGCCAAACCTCCCATTTTACTAGAGATGATAGGTTGGACAAGTGGATCAACCTTCTATCATTTCTCCATGACTATATTGGACAATTAGTAGACGTAACATCTCTCTATGCTGTCTAGAGATGAGCTTGGACAAGTGATGGACCCTGCTTCTCTCTTCCCTTGGTTTACTAGTTTGAAGACTCAGTATATATACTTTCTTAGATCTAGCTTGAACAAGTGGTGGACCTTGCATCCACAATCTTAATTCAGTATAAAAAAGTATATGAAAAAATAACATAGGAATCTTGGTTTGAAGGTCAAGCAATTAGGTTCCAAATGCACATAATAATATATTTTCCACCCATATTAAAAGAAAGTTAAATATGCACATAATAATATATTTTCCAAATGCACATAATAATATATTTTCCACCCATATTAAAAGAAATTTAAATATGTTATTACCAAATTGACAAAGGTAACGTCCAAGAATTATATCTTTCCATCTTGTCAGATCTAAATCTTCATCAAGGCGACATGCATGTATACATCAACTTTCAAGCCATTCAAGAATACATGCACTTAGATTCCATAGTTTTGTTTTCAAAGTCTTTTAGGTTCTAAAACTCTTTCACATAAAGTATGTAATGACAAAATTCTTGAAGCAAACATTTGTGCCCAAGAAAAAGATCCCTCTCACATATTTAAAGTCCATGAATTCTCTGATCCACACTTACAAGTTTTATTTTGACATCAAACATCAATTCTTTCATATTTCCAAATAAATGCAACCTCGATATGAATTGACAAAAAATGAATTTCTTTTACTATATGACCCAACATAGGCCCCAATCAAATAAAAAATGAGTCCCCAAAAATTTGGGTGCACTCTAGCAATACATCAGAGTCCCCTTACAATAGGATGCACTCCAATAGTACATTGAAGTCCCCTTAGAGTAGGGTGCACTCCATTCAAGTGTTCATAAAATTGACACACCTTTTAAAAAAAAAAGAAAGACTATATCAAATTATACAAATGTTGAAAGATACACACTAGAATAAAAAAAGCATCTTATAGCCATATTTATTCAATGATTTCGTGTTGACAAGTACACACCAAGGACATAATTTGTCTCAGAATCACTATACTGATTTACAATTGTGTTGTATGTATAGACTCTCTTATCTCTTGCATACAACCATCTTACCAACCATGGAATTATGGTTCTCTGCAAGAAGTTTTGAAGTTGCTCGGAAGTTTGCCTCCACATCTTTGGAAATATAAAATATGTCCCTGGCATGTTCCACATCACCCTATATGGAGTGTCATCAAAAATTAAGGTATTGTTTGCATCCAAATCCTCAAATATCTTCCAAATATCACTCAGATTTTTGTGATAAACCCTTGTAAATCCTAACATGATATTTGGATTTTGGAAATTTTTGTTACTCATAAACACCTTGAAATTGGTATACTGCTCAGGAAAACACTTTTGTGTGATGCGTTGCACCCTTGTTAAGTTATAGCAACTCCATATCCATAGCTCAAAGTATTCAGCACAAAAATCCAAAAAACTTTGTGCGTCTGGTCGCACCACATGATAAACTTCATCTTTGTCCTCCACAAGTCGCATGTGTTGAGCCCAAGATGGCATAGAATCTCCATGTTTCATTTCAACTGTCTTGAGAAGTAACCCCTCTAGATCCAAGATAAGTACTCTTTTGATGTCCTTGAAAGCAAGTGGTAGGTGATAAGGAGGTGATTCATTCCTTGGACAAGGTCTTGGAGGAGGTTGGATGGGTAATTCAATAGTTTTCTTCAATTTATGCCAGCATATAGCCAATCCATTTTTCTGTAATGGTTCTGAAATTAAAGAACAAGAACACTTAATGCAAACACAACAATAGACATGATTTTTACATTGTCTACCCTAAGGTTTTATTAGATACCAAAATCCATCTATGATCTACTCATTAATAGAAAGAAAGTCAAATTAAAATCCTGACTCTTTTTTATGCTACACTCTCTCTTAGTCTCAATACCATGGAGTTCAACTAGACTTAAGTCAACTAATAACTACTACTTGTTGTTAAAGGTATGCTTGAAGTGTATAAGGCTTAACCAATGCTCTAGTGTAGAATGGGTATTTAGGTCTCAAGGTCTACCACTTATCCAAGCAAAGATCCATTTAGATATGGAAACCCAATTTTTCTTAATATAATGATATAGAGTGGACAAGTGGTGAATCCTGAGACCAAGCCACTCATGCTACTAGGGATAATAGGTTGGACAAGTGGTGGACCTTGAATGTAAACCCCCCATGTACAAAGTATCAGGGGTTTTGGGTATTTCAATGGACTCTAGCATCTTGGAAACATGGTGGAGCTTACTTCTCTCCATGTTTCAATGGAGTCTATCTTGGATAAATGGTGGAGCATCATTCTCTCCATGTTTCAATGGAGCCTACCTTGGACAAGTGGTGCATGTTTGTTTTCTCTCTATGTTTGAACAGATTTAGCTTGGACAAGTGGTGGACCTTGGAACAAAATCCCCATGTAAAACATATCATGGACATTACAAGTGGTGAGAAAAAATACCATTCAATATATAACCTTATAGGTTGGAAAAGTGGTGGACCTTAACACCCAATTATTATTAATATAATGACATAGAGTGGACAAGTGGTGAATCTTGCGACCAAACCTACTAGGAAAAGTACGTTGGACAAGTGGTGGACCTTGAATGCAAACCCCCCATGTACAAAATATTACTCATGCTACTAGGAATAATTTGGTATTAAGGTCCATGTTTCAATGGAGCCTAGCTTGGAAAAGTGGTGGACCTTTGTTTCTCTCTATGTTTCAATAGAATTTGCTTGGACAAGTGGTGAACCTTGGAACAAAACCCCCATGTAAAGCATGTCATGGGCATTACAAGTGGTGAGAAAAAATACCATTCAAGGTATAACCTTATAGGCTGGACAAGTGGTGGACCTTAGCACCCAATTCCTCTTATTATAATGACATATAGTGGAAAAGTGGTGAATTGTGAGACCAAACCTACTAGGGATAATAGGTTGGAGAAATGGTTGACCTTGAATGTAAATCACCCATGTACAAAATATCATGGGTTTTGCGTATTTCAATGGAGCCTAGCATCTTGGAGACATGGTGGAACTTACTTCTCTCCATGTTTTAATGGAGCCTATCTAGGAGAAATGGTGGAGGTTCCTTCTCTCCATGTTTCAATGGAGCCTAGCTTGGACAAGTCGTGGACCTTTGTTTCTCTCTATGTTTGAATATGGTTAGCTTGGACAAGTGGTGGATCTTGGAATGAAACTCCCATGTAAAACATATCATGGGCATTTCAAGTGGCGAGAAAGGATACCATTTAAGATATAACCTTATAGGTTGGACAAGTGGTGGACCTTAACACAATATAATGACATAGAGTGTACAAGTGGTGAATCTTGAAACCAAACCACTCATGCTACTAGGGATAATAGGTTAAACAAGTGGTGGGCCTTGAAATAAAACCCCCTAGAGTGTTTCAATGGATCCTAGCTTGGAAACATGGTAAAGCTTGCTTCTCTCCATGTTTCAATGCAGCCTATCTTGGATAAATGGTGCAGCATCATTCTCTCCATGTTTCAATGGAGCCTAGCTTGGACAAGTGGTGGACCTTTGTTTCTCTCTATGTTTAAATAGAGTTATCTTGGAAAAGTGGTGGACCTTGGAACAAAAACCCCATGTAAAACATATCATGGGCATTACAAGTGGTGAGAAAAAATACCATTCAATATATAACCTTATAGGTTGGACAAGTGGTGGACCTTAACACCCAATTATTCTTAATATAATGACATAGAGTGGATAAGTGGTGAAATTGGGACCAAACCTACTAGGGAAATAGGTTGGACAAGTGGTGGACCTTGAATGTAAACGCCCCATGTACAAAATATCACTCATGCTACTAGAAATAATTTGGTATTAAGGTCCATGTTTCAATGCAGCCTAGCTTGGAAAAGTGGTGGACCTTTGTTTCTCTCTATGTTTCAATAGATTTATCTTGGACAAGTGGTGTACCTTGGAACAAAACCCCCATGTAAATCATGTCATGGGCATTACAAGTGGTGAGAAAAAATACCATTCAAGCTATAACATTATAGGTTGGACAAGTGGTGGACCTTAACACCTAATTCCTCTTAATATAATGACATAGAGTGGACAAGTGGTGAATCATGAGACCAAACCTACTAGGGATAATAGGTTGGACAAGTGGTGAACCTTGAATGTAAACCCCCCATGTACAAAAAATTATGGGTATTGGGTATTTCAATGGAGCCTAGCAACTTGGAGACATGGAGGAGCTTATTTCTCTCCATGTTTCAATGGAGCCTATCTAGGAGAAACAGTGGAGGTTCCTTCTCTCCATGTTTCAATGAGCCTAGCTTGGACAAGTGGTGGACCTTGGAATGAAACCCCCATGTAAAACATATCATGGGCATTTCAAGTGGTGAGAAAGGATACTATTTAAAATATAACCTTATAGGCTGGACAAGTGGTGGACTTTAACACATATTTCTTCTTAATATAATGACATAGAGTGTACAAGTGGTGAATCTTGAGACCAAACCACTCTTGCTACTAGGGATAATAGGTTGGACAAGTGGTGGACCTTGAATGTAAACCCCTCATGTACAAAATTATGGGTTTAGGGTATTTCAATGGAGCCTAGCTTGGAGACATGGTGGAGATTGCTTCTCTCAATGTTTCAATGGAACCTATCTTGGAGAAATGGTGGATCATCCTTCTCTCCATGTTTCAATGGAGCCTATCTTGGACAAGTGGTGGACCTTTGCTTCTCTCTATGTTTTAATGGAGTTAGCTTGGACAAGTGGTGGGTCTTGGAACAAAACCCCTTTGTAAAACATAGCATGGACATTACAAGTGATGAGGAAAAATATCATTCAAGATATAACCTTATAGGTTGGAAAAGTGGTGATGGACCTTGACAAGTGGTGAAGGATACCATTTAAGATATACCCTTATAGGTTGGACAAGTGGTGGACCTTAACACCCAGTTATTCTTAATATAATGACATAGAGTGGATAAGTGGTGAATCTTAAGACCAAATCACTCATGCTACTAGGTATAATACGTTAGAGAAGTGGTAGACCTTGAATGTAAACACCCCATGTACAAAATATCATGGTTTTAGGGTGTTTCAATGGAGCCTAGAATCTCGGAGACATGGTAGATCTTGATTCTTTCCATGTTTGAATGGCACCTATCTTGGAAAAATGATGGAGGTTACTTCTCTCCATACTTCAACGGAGCCTAGCTTTGACAAGTGGTGAACCTTTGCTTCTCTCTATGTTTGAATAGAGTTAGCTTGGACAAGTGGTGGACCTTTGCTTCTCTCTATGTTTGAATAGAGTTAGCTTGGACAAGTGGTGGACCTTGGAATGAAACCCCCGTGTAAAACATATCATGGGCATTTCAAGTGGTGAGAAAGGATACCATTTAAGATATAACCTTATAGGTTGGACAAGTGGTGGACCTTAATACATAGTTCTTCTTAATATAATGACATAGAGTGTACAAGTGGTGTATCTTGAGACCAAACCACTCGTGCTACTAGGGATCCTAGCTTGGACAAGTGGTGGACCTTGGAAAAAAGTCCCCCTGTACAACATAGATGAGTTTTTTCATGTTTTAATGGAAGAGAGATTCGACAAATGGTGGAGCTTGCTTATCTCCATGTGGATTTTAGAACTAGCTTGGACAAGTGGTGGAGCTTTGCTTTTTTACTCTTCATAATACAATGATGTATAGGTTGGTTACATGGTGAATCTTAAGGCCAAACCTCCCATCTTACTAGAGATGATAGGTTGGACAAGTGGTCAACCTTCTATCATTTCTCCATGCCTATAATTAGACAATTAGTAGAACTAGCATCTTTCTATGTTGTCTAGAGCTGAGCTTGGACAAGTAGTGGACCTTGCTACTCTCTTCCCTTGGATTATTAGTTTGAAGACTCATTATATATACTTGCTTAGATCTATATAATTACTCATTAGTTAGGTTACAAGTGGGTATGTAATTTGTTAGCCTCAAGGGACTTTGAATATTGAATAGTAAGACCAAGTGCTGGTTTGAAGATCTTTTGCTTATCTAAACTAGACTCTAACTCAATAATAAGTTTCATAAGTTCCACGAATTGTCCTATCTAGGCTCCAAAAGAGTCTTAATTGGTTTGTGCTAGATTATAACTTCCTTGATGGGGTAGAATCCTAGAAAAATGAGGCACTATAAGTTTTACCTTAGCTCAAATGGATTTTTCACTTAAACTCGACTGCAATTTGGCTATCTAGTCTTTGTCTCGATGGAGTTTAACACTAGATACATAGTAGTGATATTTAAGCTTCATGTCTCTTCACTTGATCGAGATATGAGACCATACTTTCAAGGTCACCACTTGTCTTACCTAAAGACCAATGTGAGACATGGGAGCAAGAAAGCCATCCGATATTGTTTTAAGGACTATTACATAGGCAATCAATAACTTAAGTAAAGCAAAAAGACTTGGATCTTTCACAATTAATAACTTAAGTAAAGCCAAAAAGACTTGGATCTTTGACAGTTTTTTTCAAACTAAAAAAGCACAATCTCATGCTAACAAAACTATAAATCACAATTGAAAGGTTTGAACAAGAAAAAGATCAACAATCTTAATAAGAAGGATACTTTTCATTTCATTTGATGATTACAAACTAAAATAAAGTCTCTCAAGAAATTGATAAACAAAAAATGTAGGTGACTGCTTCATTATTTTGAGCAAAAATATCAAAATCTCTATTGATTGAGCTCCATCTAGTAGTATCCTTTGTAAGATCCTGCAAGAAGGAATAAAAAGAAAGATTTGTTAGATACCATGCACATGAGTGTTCAAGCATGTGTATCAAGAATATATGACATGTCACTAGTACCTTAGGGTTGCTTTCTATCCAGCCTTAGAAGATTGTTCTCAGCTTTCACCTTATTTATATAAGCCTTTGCTGTGGTTGCCTTCAAAACTCCTTTTGTGTTACAACCCAATTGCCTAGCTAAAGTGGTCAATTGTGACGCCTTCATGCTTTCAATGGGTGTACGCTCCTTTGCCAAGATCTCTTGTATTTGGGCTCTTCTCATTTCATTGCGGTGGCTTGTGTCACTTGCATCTTCAATGATAGTTTCATCTCTGTCACCTTTTGCAGGTGGTATTCTTCTTGTAAAGAACACCTTAGCTGACCAAACATCATTTTTCTGCTTCCAATACTCCATGATTTGTTTGTATTCACTATCATTTGTCACTATAGGTTGTCCATAACGATTAGAAGCAATTAAATCACGCACATCCCTTCTCTCATCAAGCTGAATCAAGTATGGCAGTAGCTCCTCCAAGAGCATATTGTCAACCATCTTCTCAGCATCAAATTGTGGTGGAAAAATGCAATTGTTTGCTGGTGAAATACATCCCTTGTAAGGAGAGTCATCAATAAGCACTGTTCTTTGTGGATCACATTCAAACCCCATGGCAATTTTGGCTAGAGGCTTGAACATTGCCTCAACGTTTGGATTGTCGGGTCTAAACAATTTTTGAGTTTGAGCGGTGTAGCAAACATCTTGCGACCAAATTGCAAAGAAAGGCAATGTATCCTCAGCTAAGTTGTTTAGTGCTGCAAGGATTTGATACACATTATTCCTAGTAGCTGTCGACCAAATTGCAACATTAAACCTTTGTAAAATAGTCTTCAAGAATTGGATGCAACCTGGCCTGAGTATAATATATCTTTTTGAATCCATTTGCACTGAGTTGTGGTGTGAGGATGGTTGAGGGGAACGTTTCAACAATAGACCATTTAAATCCAATATAATTGTAAGCATGGATTTCTCAACATCTACGCTACATGACGTAGTACCAATTGGCAATAGCTCGTGAGTGGACTTTTCAGTCTCTTTTGATGTATGTTGCATTTTTGAAGCATCGATTTCTTGGTTCTCATTATTGGAAGCTTGCTCAAGTTGCACAACACTAGACTCTAGTATAGAAATATCATCCATCTTGGGCACTTTAGAAACCATAGAATCTATGGATTCTATAGTTGTTGACTGAACCATAGGAGCATTATCCATCCCAGTTTGTGAATCTAAGAAAACACACACACAAATGGTATCTCAAAACCACTAGAATTTTATTCACCATATTTATATGTAGAACTCCTAGTAAGAAATTTATTTAAGGTAAAGTCGTTGTTAGAATCCTTGCAACCATTTTCAGCATTCGTACACCAAACACCACTTGTCTAAAATACAATCTACTAACTCAACATTTTCCATCCTACACTTTATTAAAGATGAGTACTTAAAGTGAAAACTAAAAGCCACCCTTGTTGAGGAAACATGGATACAAGGTCCACCAAATGTCCAACCTAGACTACAAGAAAATAATTAGAGATTTGGCTTAGATTTGGATTCAAAGGCCACCACTTATTCAAGTAAGATAACTCCACTTGTTTAAGACAGTAATGTTTGAAGCCCCACCACTTGTCCAACCTAGACATTGATTAAATTTTGGTAAGATTTATCACAAATCTAGAGTAGAATCAAGATTCTATGGCCAAGGTAGTCAAATATGTTAGACAACACACAAAGCATAAGAGCACTCTAGATTCTCGTTGAGCATAAACTAAACAATAATCAAATGTTATATTCACTTGAGATTTCATCCATGAAAAATGAAAATGATGCATGTACTTGAGATTTCCATCCATGTACAATACTTTACAATGTCAAGTAAAGTTATAGTCAGCAAACAACTCTTCTCCTGCTTCAACTTGACAAATAGTCTCAATGCATACATGGCCATATTCTTCTGACTTGATGTGTGAAGAGGTGCATTTATGCCAAGGTGGAAAATTTGGATCAAATGTATAGCGTACGTTGGGACAGACATTTGTACTGTGAGAACTATTTATATAGCCCGACACGTTTCCTTCTTCTACACAACCAATAATGTATGATTGATCTTCCTCTTCTTCTATGTTTGGATCCTCTAGAAGAGAATATTTATAAGCTCTTGGAAATATTTTGCATATCTTTTTCCAGTCTTGAAATCTATACTTATGCCCTCCATAGTTTAGAATAGTCAAACCACTTTCCAGGGTAGTATGCACAAATAGCCCATAACCAGCTCCTTCAATACATGAAAGTCGCACTTCAAAATCCACACCGTTAATATGGAAAATTACATCTTTGGGAATAGGAAAAGTTGGTGTCCCAAAAGGATCTTCATGCCAATCATAGTGTGAAATACATCTAGTTTTTATATCACTTAACTCCTTTGTGTCTGCAAAAAGAAGAAAATATTATGCATAAAATAATGACAATATCAAAGAAAGATATCATTATTTTATAGTCCAATAGGTCCATTGTATGGAAGACTTAGAGTGCCTCTTACATGGTGCCTCCAAGGTTTCCAAAAAATAAAATCATTGGAAAAAAAAGGCCACTGTGTCTCCAATCTATTGCCCATTTGAAGCATAGAGAGAACCAAGGTCCACCACTTGTCCAAGCTAGACATGGAGCATTGACACAAGATCCAACACTTATCCAAGAACCCTATAGTATATGTGGTAACATGGGATGCATTGATGCAACAAAAGTAGTCTAGCCTCCTCATCCATCTCTTTTTTCTTGTAGCCTAGAGGGATTAGTTTCAAGGTCTATCACTAGTCAAAAACTACACATAGAACATTGATACAAGGTTCCACCACATGTGAAACCTATCATCTCTAGTAGCATGGATGGTTTGATATCAAGGTTCATCGCGTGTCCTACCTATACTCTATTGTAGCATATAGATTCTGGTTTGGTGGTACTACACTTGTCCAAACTTGGCTTGTTGTTGATATCTGGAGGTAATCAAGGGTCCTCCACTTGTCCAAGTTAGGCATATAAAACAATTGCAAGGTCCACCATGTGTACAACATATGATTGATTATAGCATGCATGGTCTTATTTCATGGGCAACCATCTTCTCTCCAACATGTGTCCAACCTCGGCTCCATTGAAGCATGGAGAGAAGCAAGGTCCACCACTTATCAAAGCTATTATTTTCTCCCAGTGCTTTCAAAACCCATAATACGTTGTACATGGGGGGGGGGGGGATTCTTGTTTCAAGGTCCACCCCTTGGCTAAGATTGGATCCATTGAAACATAAAGAGAAGCAAGCTCTACCATTTGTCCAAGCTAGGAGCCATTGAAACATGAAAACCCCATAATATGTTGTATACGAGGGGTGTTTTTCAAGGTCTACCACTTGTCTAAGCTATGGTCCATTGGAACATGGAGAGAAGCAAAGCTCCACCACTTTTCTAAGCTAGGATCCATTGAAACATGGAGAGAAGCAAGCTCCATTGTTTGTCTAAGCTAGGCTCCATTGGAACAAGGAGAAAACAAGCTCCACCACTTGCCTATTATTGCATAGAGATTCTGGTTTGAAGGTCCACCACTTGTCCAACCTTGCCTTCATGTATGGAGATAATCAAGAGTGCAATGCTTCTCTAAGCTAGGGACATAAAAGAGTTTCAAGGTCCACTACATATACGATCTATGATGGGTTGTAGCATGGGAGGTTTCATTTTAAGGTTGACCACTTCTCCAGCTCCGCTTGTCCAACCTCAGATCCATTGAAGAATGGAGAATAAAGGTGTACCAACTCTCCAAAATAGGCAGGACAATCTCTATAAAACCCATGAATTGTTAATATATGCTATGCTGTGGAGTTTTGTTTGAAGTTCCACTCCTTATCCAAGCTACAATCCATTGAAGCATGGAACTAAGTAAGATATATCTCTAGTCCAAGATAGGATCCATTGAAACATAGAGAGAATCAAGGTCCACCACTTGTCCAAGCTATGCATGGGTAATTGATATAAGGACCACTACGTTTTCACCTATACTATGCTCTATCATGGATGGTTTCATATCCCACCAATTTTCCAACCTATTTAGTAGGTTGTATTATGGGGGTTTGGTTTCAAGGTACTTCACTTGTCTAAGGTGGGTTCCATTGAACCATGGAGAGAAACTATGTCTACCACTTGTCCGAAATATGCTCCTTTAAAACATAAAAACAAGGTCCACCACTTGTCCAAGCTAAAGTTTCTCTCCATTGAAGCATGGAGAGAAACAAGGTCTACCACCTGTCCAAAATATGCTCCATTGAAACATAAAAGCAAGGTCCACCACTTGTCCAAGCTAATATAACAAATGGGTGTTGGTTACAAGGTGTACCACACTTGTCTAAACTAGTCTTCATGCAAGGTCTACCACATGTCCAAGCTATATGAGCTTGTTTTGAAGGTCTACCACACCTCTTGAAATTAGGATCCATGTAAGGTCCACCTTTTGTCAAGCTATGCATTTAATGAGTACTAAAACTAAGTAAATTGCAGTACTTAAATACCTTTCCAAGCTCATTAAGATTTTGGTCTCTAAGGCCGGCCACCACCACATGTCTAATCTATGCTCTAATTGATTACTTATGCTAGTTCTCAAAGTCCAAACATAAGCTCCCTTCTAGCAAGGTTAGTTTAAATTTAGGCTCCAGCACCTGTCTAAGCTAGGTTCAATTTATGAAGCATCACCATTTAACCATGCTACGATCTAATGTATCATATCAAGGGGGTATTGATAAAAGGTCCAAAACTTATTGAGTTCAAGCTCTTAAGTAATTAAGTCTTTGTGAGTATTAAATGTTTTAGTTTTAGTCTACAGATCCACCATTCAAAAACTCAAGTAATTTACTATTTACATTCAAACCTTGAATGCTTGAGATAAAAAATACAAGCTCAATCAATACTATATAAAGCAAAATCTAACATTAAGAGTATCAAATCAGTAACAAGAAACACTAACATGCACAAGAAACTCAAAACATACGTGTCTCCATTTCCAAAAAGTCCTCCATTGACAGAGGATGGTGTTGTTGTTGTTCTTCTTCTCTTTGTGGAGAGCACTCCTCTGTAACAGGCACAATGTCGCCTGATTGCGAAGTGGATTGTTGAAGTCCAGCCCATTTTTCTATATCTTCATGAGACTTAACAAAGTCTAGCAGCATGGTCTCCATGCTTTTTGCCTCCTCCACACTATCAATTAAGCAGATGACTTCTTTTTTCTGTTGTATTCCTTCTTGTGCAACCAAGGAGCCATCACCAAAAACATCAACAAGCTTGCGGTCTTCAAAACAATATGTACGAATGTAGTGCTTGACCAAAGCTCTTTTTTTGGCCTCCAAATATTGCAAATCTGACATATCGTTATCTGCTACTTGAAGAAGAGAACAATCAATTGGCATGGGATGTTCCTCTGATCTTCTTCTCAGGTCTTCAAATGCATTGCCTTGTCCCAAGAAGGCAATAACTGTTAGGAATTGAATTGCTCCTTTGCAAGGAGCTGATGGAAAGTGATGCAATGCACCACAACAATGGTAGCTCAGATTATCTCCCATGGCGTGAAAGGCACATTGCAATTTTGTGAAGTTAGTGAAATCCACAAATGCAAGAAAGACAAATCCAGGATCTGTTGACCCTCCAGCAATAGCCAAGATCCCATCCAAAGCATTGTTAAATGTCTCCTCACTCCACTTCAAATTGCCTCCAACGTTTTTTGTCATATCTAAAACACATAAGCCAATAGGCACTTTATTATTGAAGTGGCGCATCAAGTAGAGATTGCCTTCCATTTGTAGGCTCACCACATAGATTGACCATGGCAAATCTCTAGGCTCAAGTTTTCTCCTTTTGAAGGTGAATTGCCCATTGCATGTATTTTATTGCTCCATCTGGAAAAGCCATTTTCTTTGTTCCACGCGTCAAACTAGATCTGATCCATTCCTCGCATAGCATTAAAATTGTTTTATAAACAACATCATTGATGTTATACATTTTGACCACCTCCTCCAGTCTTTACATGGTGAAGACTCATTCAAATTGTTGAAGCCTTCAAGAAGTGCATCTTGAATCAATTTGTCTTGCTTCAACTGCTTGATTCGATCATACATGTCAGTTGCATCACCATCCTTTGCACTCTTTGACAGTAAAATCTTCTCATCTCTAATCTCTTCTTGAATAGTCTTTACCTCTGATTCCTCAAGGCCACAAAGGTATCTAAATACAGTTGTTGGGGGTTTCTTATTCTCCTCTTCTAGATTTTCAATGATTTCTATCCAGCAATCATAAACTAAATCAGAGTAGGTGACCATGTGTGCCTGTTTAGCAATCCAACTTGCTGCTGCACTCATTCTTGCCAATCGAAGAAAAGCCTAAAAAGAAATAGAGAAATAATTAAACTATTGAGCAAGATTTGTTAATTAAACACTATCAAAAAGACAAAGAAAATAACTTACATCCCATCCGGCACGAGATGCATGTCCCTCTGCAATTCCACTTGCTGCCTTTGGTGGTCGTCCTGAGAAGATCCATTGACTCCGTAAATGTCTCAATATTTGGCTGTAAGGTTGCTTGACATACAATGCCTGAGCCTCCTCATTTGCAATGGCAGATATAGCAGTTGCAACAAATGGAGGAGCATTCACAACAATGCGAGCCTTTCTAAATTTATACACGCTAATCAGTCTTTCAAAGATCTCTTTGTTGTTTTGTTCATTGTGAAGCAAAACTTTTGCAGCATAGATTGAATGCTGCCCATCAAGAATCCAATAATGATAATCTTTAATTTTTTGCTCCTCTACCTCTTCTACTGCCAAAGGAGTCCCCTTCTTTGATTTTGCATTTCGAACAGGCATCAAATATGCACATGCTGTAGGCTTGGTCGTACTCCGTGAAAATCCAAATAACACACTTTCAGCGTGTTTTTTATCCATAATACGTGCATTATAGTGATCAGGAGCAAGCCAACAATTTTGAATAGGGATATCAAATTCCCTATATTGGAAAGGAAAATAATTTATGTACTTATTCATTCCACCTGTATCTTTTTCTTGTCCTTTCATGGCCTCAGCTTCTAAAACATCTGGATCCACAATTCTCATCTTTGACATTGAACCCTCTGTTGATGAGGATGCCAAAGATGCCTTGTCTACATCCAAAATGGAACTAGTTCGCTTAGCTTCTACTTTCTGCACTTTTGCTTGCTTCTTTGTGGATGGTGGTCGTGAAGCTTTCACCTTTTTTCGTTGTAGTGTGGCAATGATGGAGCTTTGAAGTTGATCTACTGTGATATTTGGATTTGATTCTGCAAACTTCCATCCTCGAGAAAACATTGTCTCTTCTTTGTTTCTAGACATGCGCTCCAATGCATATGCTCCTAGAGATACTTGAAATTCTAGATTCATTGGAACTAGAATGTCAATGCATTCCACCTCTGGATGACTATCAACTACAGAGACAGATGCTTCCACAACTTGTCCAACATCTTCAAACAAGCTGTCATTCTCTTTTTTGGCAATAAATAGATGCACCTTATGAAATTGTGCACCCTCTATACCATGTATGTCCAAATACCATTTCCTAAGATCATTGCAAGTATAGTCAACTGAGACAGCAACCCTTGCAACCTGTTTTTTTGGAGCCATCTTTCCTGAAACAAAAAAAACCAAATGTTATTTTAACATATACTTTTTTGTAATGGATTAAGTTTATGTGAATACAAGTTCCACCACTTGTTCAAGCTAGATCTAAGCAAGTATACATAGTGATCATTTAAGCTAGTAAACTAAGGGAAGGGAGAAGTAAGGTCCACCACTTGTCCAAGCTTAGCTCTAGACAACATGGAGAGATTGGAGGTCTACTAATTGTCTAATATAGGCTAACTATATTGAAACATAGAGAGAAGCAAAGGTCCACCACTTGTCCAATCTAGGGTCCATTGAAACATGGAGAGAAGGATGCTCCACCATTTGTCCAAAATAGGCTCCATTGAAACATGAAGAGAAGCAAGATGCACCATGTCTTTGAGATGCTAGGCTCCATTGAAATACCTTAAACCCATGATATTTTGTATATGTGGGGTTTAAATTCAAGGTCCACCACTTGTCCAACCTATTATCCCTAGTAGCATGAGTGGTTGGTCTCAAGATTCACCACTTTTCCACTCTATGTCATTATATTAAGAAGATCTGGGTGTTAAGGTCCACCACTTGTCCAACCTATAAGGCTATATCTTAAATGGTATTATTTACCACCACTTGGAATGCACATGATGGGTTTTACATAGGGGTATGGTTCCAAGGTCCACCACTTGTCCAAGCTAACTCTATTGAAACATAGAGAGAATCAAAGGTCCACCACTTGTCCAAGCTAGGCTCCATTGAAACATGGAGAGAAGGATGCTCCACCATTTGTCGAAGCCAGGTTTGATTGAAACATGAAGAGAAGCAAGCTGCACCATGTCTCCAAAATGCTAGGCTCCATTGAAATATCTTAAACCCATGATATTTCGTACATGGGGGGTTTACATTCAAGGTCCACCACTTGTCCAACCTATTATCACTAGTAGCATGAGTGGTTTGATGTCAAGATTCACCACTTTTCTACTCTATGTCATTATATTAAGAAGATCTGGGTGTTAAGGTCCACCACTTGTCCAACCTATAAGGCTATATCTTAAAGGGTATTCTTTCTCACCACTTGGAATGACCATGATAGGTTTTACATGGGGGTTTGGTTCCAAGTTCCACCACTTGTCCAAGCTAGTTAACTCTATTGAAACATAGAGAGAAGCAAAGGTCCACCACTTGTCTAAGCTAGGGTCCATTGAAACATGGAGAGAAGGATGCTCCACCATTTGTCCAAGATAGGCTCCATTGAAACATGAAGAGAAGCAAGCTGCACCATGTCTCCAAGATGCTAAGATCCATTGAAATACCTTAAACCCATGATATTTTGTACATGGGGAGTTTACATTCAAGGTCCACCACTTGTCCAACCTATTATCTCTAGTAGCATGAGTGGTTTGGTCTGAAGATTCACCACTTTTCCACTCTATGTCATTACGTTAAGAAGATCTGGGTGTTAAGGTCGACCACTTGTCCAACCTATAAGGGTATATCTTAAAGGGTATTCTTTCTCACCACTTGAAATGTCCATGATATGTTTTACATGGGGGTTTGGCTCCAAGGTCCACCACTTGTCCAAGCTAACTCTATTGAAACATAGAGAGAAACAAAGGTCCACCACTTGTCCAAGCTAGGCTCCATTGAAACATGGAGAGAAGGATCCTCTACCATTTGTCGAAGCTAACTCTATTGAAACATGGGGGGTTTACATTCAAGGTCCACCACTTGTCCAACCTATTAACACTAGTAGCATGAGTGGTTTGGTCTCAAGATTCACCACTTTTTCACTCTATGTCATTATATTAAGAATATTTGGGTGTTAAGGTCCACCACTTGTCCAACCTATAAGGCTATATCTTAAGGGTTATTCTTTCTCACCACTTGGAGTGACCAGCATAGGTTTTACATGGGGGTTTTGTTTCAAGGTCCACCACTTGTCCAAGCTAACTCTATTGAAACATAGAGAGAATCAAAGGTCCACCACTTGTCCAAGCTAGGGTCCATTGAAACATGGAGAGAAGGATGCTCCACCATTTGTCCAAGATAAGCTCCATTGAAACATGAAGAGAAGCAAGCTACACCATGTCTCCAAGATGCTAGGCTCCATTGAAATACCTCAAACCCATGATATTTTGTACATGGGGGGTTTACATTCAAGGTCCACCACTTGTCCAACCTATTATCTCTAGTAGCATGAGTGGTTTGGTCTCAAGATTCATCATTTTTCCACTCTATGTCATTCTATTAAGAATATATGGGTGCTAAGGTCCACCACTTGTCCAACCTATAAGGCCATATCTTAAACTTTATTCTTTCTCACCACTTGGAGTTACCAAGATAGGTTTTACATGGGAGTTTGGTTCCAAGGCCCACCACTTGTCCAAGCTAACTCTATTGAAACATAGAGAGAAGCAAAGGTCCACCACTTGTCCAAGCTAGGCTCCATTGAAACATGGAGAGAAGGATGCTCGACCATTTGTCCAAGATAGGCTCCATTGAAACATGAAGGGGAGCAATCTGCACCATGTCTCCAAGATTCTAGGATCCATTGAAATACCTTAAACCCACGATATTGTTTACATGTGGGGTTTAACGTCAAGGTCAGTCACTTTTCCAAGCTATTATCCCTAGTAGCATGAGTGGTTGGGTCTCAAGATTTACCACTTTTCCACTCTATGTCGTTATATTATGAAGATCTAGGTTTTAAGGTCGACCACTTGTCCAACCTATAAGGCTAGATCTTAAAGGGTATTATTTCTCACCACTTGGAATGACCATGATATGTTTTACATGGGGGTTTGGTTTCATGGTGCACCACTTGTCCAAGCTAACTCTATGGAAACATAGAGAGAAGCAAAGGTCCACCACTTGTCCAAGCTAGGCTCCACTGAGACATTTAGAGAAGGATGATCCCCCATTGGTGGAAGATAGGCTTCATTGAAACATGAAAAGAAGCAAGTTGCACCATGTCTCCAAGATTCTAGGATCCATTGAAATACCTTAAACCCACGATATTGTTTACATGTGGGGTTTAACGTCAAGGTCAGTCACTTTTCCAAGCTATTATCCCCAGTAGCATGAGTGGTTTGGTCTCAAGATTCACCACTTTTCCACTCTATGTCATTATATAAAGAAGATCTAGGTGTTAAGGTCGACCACTTGTCCAACCTATAAGCGTATATCTTAAAGGGTATTCTTTCTCACCACTTGAAATGTCCATGATATGTTTTACATAGGGGTTTGGTTCCAAGGTCCACCACTTATCCAAGCTAACTTTACTCTTCTCATAGAGAGAAGCAAAAGGTCCACCACTTGTCCAAGCTAGGCTCCATTGAAACATGGAGAGAAGGATGCTCCACCATTTGTCGAAGCTAACTCTATTGAAACATGGAAGGTTTACATTCAAGGTCCACCAGTTGTCCAACCTATTAACGCTAGTAGCATGAGGGGTTTGATCTCAAGATTCATCACTTTTTCACTCTGTGTTATTATATTAAGAATATTTGGGTATTAAGGTCCACCACTTGTCCAACATATAAGACTATATCTTAATGGTTATTCTTTCTGACCACTTGGAGTGACCATGAAAGGTTTTACATGGGGGTTTGGTTCCAAGGTCCACCACTTGTCCAAGCTAACTCTATTGAAACATAGAGAGAAGCAAAGGTCCACCACTTGTCTAAGCTAGGGTCTATTGAAACATGGAGAGAAGGATGCTCCACCATTTGTCCAAGATAGACTCCATTGAAACATGAAGAGAAGCAAGCTGCACCATATCTCCAAGATGCTAGCCTCCATCGAAATACCTTAAACCCACGTTATTTTGTACATGGGGAGTTTACATTCAAGATCAACAATTTGTCCAACCTATTATCGCTAGTAGCATGCGTGGTTTGCTCTCAAGATTCACCACTTTTCCACTCTCTATCATTATCTTAAGAATATTTGGGTGTTAAGGTCCACCACTTGTCCAACGTATAAGACTATATCTTAATGGTTATTCTTCCTCACCCCTTGAAAGACTATATCTTAGGGGTTATCCCTAGCTATTATTGCTAGTAGCGTGAGTGGTTTGGTCTCAAGATTCACCACTTTTATTAAGAATATGTGGGTGTTAAGGTCCACCACTTGTCCAACCTATAAGGCTACATCTTAAAGGTTATTCTTTCTTACTACTTGGAGTGACCATGATAGGTTTTACATGGGGGTTTGGTTCCAAGGTCCACCACTTGTCCAAGCTAACTCTATTGAAACATAGAGAGAAGCAAAGGTCCACCCCTTGTCTAAGCTAGGGTCCATTGAAACATGGAGAGAAGGATGCTCCACCATTTGTCCAAGGTAGGCTCCATTGAAACATGAGGAGAATCAAGGTGCACCATGTCTCCAAGATGCTAGGCTCCATCGAAAAACATTAAACCCATGATATGTCGTAGATGAGGGGTTTACATTCAAGGTCCAACACTTGTCCAAGCTATTATTGGTAGTAGCCTGAGTGGTTTGGTCTCAAGATTCACCACTTTTCCACTCTGTCATTATATTAAGAATATGCGCGTGTTAAGGTCCACCACTTGTCCAACCTATAAGGCTACATCTTAAAGGTTATTCTTTATTACCACTTGGAGTGACCATGATAGGTTTTACATGGGGATTTGGTTCCAAGGTCCACCACTTGTCCAAGCTAACTCTATTGAAACATAGAGAGAAACAAAGGTCCACCACTTGTCCAAGCTAGGGTCCATTGAAACATGGAGAGAAGGATGCTCCACCATTTGTCCAAGATAGGCTCCATTGAAACATGACGAGAAGCAAGTTGCACTATGTCTCCAAGATGCTAGGCTCCATCGAAATACATTAAACCCACGATATTTCATAGATGAGGGGTTTACATTCAAGGTCCACCACTTGTCCAAGCTATTATTGCTAGTAGCCTGAGTGGTTTGGTCTCAAGATTCACCACTTTTATTAAGAATATGTTGGTGTTAAGGTCCACCACTTGTCCAACCTATAAGGCTACATCTTAAAGGTTATTCTTTCTTACTACTTAGAGTGACCATGATAGGTTTTACATGGGGGTTTGGTTCCAAGGTCCACCACTTGTCCAAGCTAACTCTATTGAAACATAGAGAGAAGCAAAGGTCCACCCCTTGTCTAAGCTAGGGTCCATTGAAACATGGAGAGAAGGATGCTCCACCATTTGCCCAAGGTAGGCTCCATTCAAACATGAGGAGAAGCAAGGTGCACCATGTCTCCAAGATGCTAGGCTCCATCGAAAAACATTAAACCCACGATATGTCGTAGATGAGGGGTTTACATTCAAGGTCCAACACTTGTCCAAGCTATTATTGGTAGTAGCTTGAGTGGTTTGGTCTCAAGATTCACCACTTTTCCACTCTCTATCATTATATTAAGAATATGCGCGTGTTAAGGTCCACCACTTGTCCAACCTATAAGGCTACATCTTAAAGGTTATTCTTTATTACCACTTGGAGTGACCATGATAGGTTTTACATGGGGGTTTGGTTCCAAGGTCCACCACTTGTCCAAGCTAACTCTATTGAAACATAGAGAGAAACAAAGGTCCACCACTTGTCCAAGCTAGGGTCCATTGAAACATGGAGAGAAGGATGCTCCACCATTTGTCCAAGATAGTGTCCATTGAAACATGACGAGAAGCAAGCTGCACCATGTCTCCAAGATGCTAGGCTCCATCGAAATACATTAAACCCACGATATTTTGTAGATGAGGGGTTTACATTCAAGGTCCACCACTTGTCCAAGCTATTATTGCTAGTAGCCTGAGTGGTTTGGTCTCAAGATTCACCACTTTTATTAAGAATATGTGGGTGTTAAGGTCCACCACTTGTCCAACCTATAAGGCTACATCTTAAAGGTTATTCTTTCTTACTACTTGGAGTGACCATGATAGGTTTTACATGGGGGTTTGGTTCCAAGGTCCCCCACTTGTCCAAGCTAACTCTATTGAAACATAGAGAGAAGCAAAGGTCCACCCCTTGTCTAAGCTAGGGTTCATTGAAACATGGAGAGAAGGATGCTCCACCATTTGTCCAAGCTAGGCTCCATTCAAACATGAGGAGAAGCAAGGTGCACCATGTCTCCAAGATGCTAGGCTCCATCGAAAAACATTAAACCCACGATATGTCGTAGATGAGGGGTTAACATTCAAGGTCCAACACTTGTCCAAGCTATTATTGGTAGTAGCCTGAGTAGTTTGGTCTCAAGATTCACCACTTTTCCACTCTATGCCATTATATTAAGAATATGCGCGTGTTAAGGTCCACCACTTGTCCAACCTATAAGGCTACATCTTAAAGGTTATTCTTTATTACCACTTGGAGTGACCATGATAGGTTTTACTTGGGGATTTGGTTCCAAGGTCCACCACTTGTCCAAGCTAACTCTATTGAAACATAGAGAGAAACAAAGGTCCACCACTTGTCCAAGCTAGGGTCCATTGAAACATGGAGAGAAGGATGCTCCACCATTTGTCCAAGATAGGCTCCATAGAAACATGACGAGAAGCAAGCTGCACCATGTCTCCAAGATGGTAGGCTCCATCGAAATACATTAAACCCACGATATTTCGTAGATGAGGGGTTTACATTCAAGGTCCACCACTTGTCCAAGCTATTATTGCTAGTAGCCTGAGTGGTTTGGTCTCAAAATTCACCACTTTTATTAAGAATATGTGGGTGTTAAGGTCCACCACTTGTCAAACCTATAAGGCTACATCTTAAAGGTTATTCTTTCTTACTACTTACAGTACGGACACTTTGTCTTGAATGGTTTGTGGCCAGCTGATCCAAATCTTACAATTGGCATAACTCAGCATAAAGTCACTAGCTAGTCGTACATTGCAAACTTACCTTGGTCGCGCAACCCCGAGAGTACTCCCACTCTTCCTCAGTCACTTCGTCACCGCATTGTTGTGCGCTTTTCAATTGGTTGTGAAACCATCTTAAGCTCATGAATGCTGGTAGGCTCTCCAGAACCGTCGGATAGTGCATCGGTGGTCGTCTTCCTTGTCTCCACTCGATTCGTGCCCTTTGTCGCTCTTGCTTTGCATCCTCATATTGTGAAATCCACTTTTGCATCACTGGATTGTGAAGCATGCAAAATCGATTGATTTTAGCCTCAAGATCTTCCGTCATCTTCTTCTCAACACCGAGATTGCACATGACAATCCCAGATATGCGCTCATCATCTATGGTTCGCCATAGCGTGTCCCGGGCTTTATCAAATCCGTCTAGCCACTCTCCAATGTACACTAGGGACTCTGATACCAACCAACCTTCTGCCATGCTACCCTCCGAACGTGCCTTTTGACGTACATATCCCTTAAGCGTTTTCATGAAACGTTCTAAGAAGAACATCCATCTGGAATGAAATGTGCCAGCTATTTCCACCTCATCAACTATGTGAACAAGAAGATGCACCTCATCTTCAGTGAGGGCGCCCTACGTGCATTCAGTCTAGGTCCACATGTGACACATGCTCTGTATCCACTTGTTTGAAGCCTTGCATGTATCCACATGATAATAGATCAACTATGGGAAAAAACAAGATTTACAGTGTCTGAGTGAGGAGTGTCAATAGATCACGTGAGCATTCTGTTAGCCCGGGATAGTCATGCATGGTCCACATTAGAATGCCTCTGATCAAAGCATTCCGTCGTCTTGTGTGTCGGCTCATATCCACCACCTCTATGCCAATCCACAATTGTTGTAGCTCTTCCAATAGTGGACGAAGATACACATCCATATTCTCCACTTTATATCGCCCTGGCACAATCAAGCTTAGCCATAGGTGCCCCTTCTTCGTAGTCAACCACGGGGGAATGTTGTAGTTGACGATGACAACGGGCCATACACTGTAAGATGTTGATCTTTGACCAAATGGATTTACGCCATCCATAGCCAGGCCTAAGCGCAAATTTTGAGCTTACCTGGCAAAATCCGACCATGTTCCATCTATATGTTTCGAGGCTGCGCAATCTGCAGGAATTTGTAGCACACCATCCGAAGATTTATTCTCCTCATGCCATGATGCTAGGGCGTCCATGGACTTACATTCGAAGAAATGCTTGATGCGAGGAAGCAGAGGAAAATGTCGCAAAACCTTTTGTGGAATTTTTGTCCCGTGGAGATCTACTCGATATCTTTCGAAATCACATTTCGGACACTTCTCCATGTCTATGTATTCCCCTCTGAAAAGAATGCAGTCATTAGGACAAGCGTGGATAGAATTGTAATCCATCCCCAAGTTTTGCAAAATCTTTCTTGCTTCATCTCGGGAATCTGGCATCACATTGTCAGCTGGTAGTATGTGCTCTTTAAGCAATCTACACAACATAAAAATACAATACAGTCGTGTAAAAATCTATCAGATCATTATATATTTAGAGTTTTATTAAAGTAAACTAATTGTAATAGATCACCTGAAAAGCGCTGTGATGCTAGTGTCACTCCATCCAAACTTTGCCTGCATGTTGAGAAGAACTAGGAGTGCTTTCAATCTAGACATACGTGCTCCATTATACAATGGAGTATCGGCTTCACTTTTCATATCATCATAGATAAGCCTTTCTGAATCCATGATCGTCTCGATCATTTCATCAATCTCGGGCTCAAACATTGCCTCGTTGGGAATGTGCTCTGCATGCTCATCCCCCGAGCTGTCAGAGGCTACATCTTGTGGCTTCACATATGCTGCTTGACCAAAGTGCCTGCGAACACGTCTATTGGGTTGCAAGATTGCTGCTTGTTGGCCAGCGTTAGAGTCCGACGAGTTATAATTGGCAACAACTCGATCTATAATAGATGGATCAAACTCGCCAAATTTGCGAACGTGCTGCAAAGAAACACGTCTTGTTCGTCGCACAGCATGCTTGCATTGATTACAAGGACATAAGACCCTCGTTGAGAGATAGGTGTTTCGGTTGGACGGTCCCACATCCTCATCACTACTCATAATGAGGATAAAAATCTTATAACCTGGACAACAAATTTAATATTCTATTGGCATTCTTCGTCTTATCTCTCTCTCTCTCTCTACCTCACATTCTCTAGTCATGTCCAATCCCCGCACACGTCGGTCTAGAGGTGCACGGAGATCAGAACCACCGGGTTATAATCTCGTCTTTATTGGTCAATACCTATATTTGTGGGTACAAGAAATCTACAGACCCACGTTTACATGATACTGCATGTAGTGGACAAAACCCCTTTGCCTCTTCTCTAGCTGTAGCACTTCACAGCATCTTAACATCTTTTCACAGTAGATCTTTTCACTGTTCATCTAACTCTAAACCCTAAACTGTAAGTAATTCTTGCGTGGACTCGATCTAATGTAAATAAGCATAAATCTAACTAAAAATAAACCTAAATCTAATTTAACGTAAGTCTACATCTAACCTAATCTTTAACGTCTTTTGGGATAGTTTCCTACGACGTTAAAACTCTCTTCTTCTTGTGTGTGTGTGTGTGTGTGTGTGTGGGTAAACCTAAATAAACCTAAGTCTAATCTAATACAACATAAATCTAAATCTAACGTAAATTATGTTATATTAAAAACAAAGAACTAAACTAACAGGGATTATAAGAACCTTAAAACTGATTTAACACATAATTTTTCACATAACTCGGCAAGAGTTGGCATTGTCATCACTAAAGATGTGAGAGTTAACTTCCGGCGGTGACGTTGACTCATGTCCATCCACATCTGACGACAGCAATTGGCCCTTTGGACCGTTCTTGCTCTTGTTACTAACTTTGAAGTTGCTCTTGAATGACTAGAGGTTGTCTAGATGGTCATTGTTGGGGATGTAGTGACTCTTGCCGCCCTGAAGATCCACCTTCTTCCCTATCTTCTGAAGACATTTCACCAGTACTTTTGGATCGACGGAGCCCACCATGAGTGAAGGCAGCAATACCCTATATTCCATTGAGGGCTTTCTTCACCCGCTTCATGCAGGCATCGCAGTCTATGGAGACCTAAATCTAATCTAATATAACATAAATCTAAATCTAGCGTAAATAAACGTAAATCTAACTAAAAATAAACCTAAATCTAATCTAATTTAACTTAAATAAACCTAAATCTAATCTAATTTAACTTAAATAAACCTAAATCTAATTTAACGGAAGTCTACATCTAACCTAATCTTTAATGTCTTTTAGGATAGTTTCCTACGACGTTATAACTCTCTTCTTCTTGTGTGTGTGCGCGTGTGTGGATGTGTGTGCCAATAAAAAGAGATAAATGGTATAACCTTTCTATCACCCATGCCAAGTATGATAGATTGGTTATGCCATTTCCCTCTTGAATAATAGGTCTTGAGTTCAACTCCTCGTCGGCTAGATCTTTAGGTCTTTTAATTTTAATTAGTTTCCTACGACGTTAAATTAGTTTCTCTCTCTTTCTCTCTCAATGTGTGTGCGTTTTTTTGTTTATGCATGTTT
Organism: Adiantum capillus-veneris; assembly: GCF_014529385.1. Classification (NCBI taxonomy): domain Eukaryota; kingdom Viridiplantae; phylum Streptophyta; class Polypodiopsida; order Polypodiales; family Pteridaceae; genus Adiantum; species Adiantum capillus-veneris. The sequence goes on from NC_140953.1 coordinate 44,184,249, forward strand.
TCTCTCTCTTTTTCTCTCTCAATGTGTGCGTTTTTTGTTTATGCATGTTCTCTCTCTCTTTTCCTCTCTCAATGTGTGCGTTTTTTGTTTATGCATGCTCTCTCTCTCTTTTCCTCTCTCAATGTGTGTGTGCATTCTTTGTTTATGTATGTGTGTGCGTTTTTGTTTATGTTTGTGCTCTTTCTCTCTCTCTCTCTCTCTCTCAAAAACACTATGTGTGTGTGTGTGTGTGAGTGAGAGAGAGAGAGAGAGGGAGAGAGAAAGAGGGGAAGGGAACATGAGAGTGAGGAGAGGGAAGGAGCATACCTGGCTCTCCTTCCTCTCCTCATGTGTGTGTGTGTGTGCAGAAGAAAGAGAGAGAGAGAGAGAGAGAGAGAGAGAGAGAGAGGGAGAGCGTTACCTGCTCTTTGCTTGAGGGCGTCAAAAAACTCAGATCTGAGATCTGAGTTTTTGGGCGCTCTCTGTTATTTTTTTTACCCCAGCCGGCGTCGCTATGAGCGTCGCAAATTTACAAGTAAATTTGCGACGCTCATAGCGACGCTGGGAATTTTTTTTTTGAGCGTCGCTGTGTGAGCGTCGCTAATATGAATAGCCTCTTGTAGTGAACATGAGAGAAATTTTTGTCTTTCAAAATCATGGCTTCACAAAAGATTTTTCCCTTGAACTTGTGAGTCAATAGCTACAAAGATACATGGAAGAACTAACACTACTTTGTATATAGTTCATTTGTTGAGGGATGAAAGCTATAAAGAGTTTGTATAGATGCAAATCTACACAAACAACATAACAAAACTTTATAGACATTTTTTTGAGTAATTTAGATGGGTCAGAATTGGACGAGTAGCTAGAGTGCAGGTTGAACGAGCACATAGTTTGAAAGTCAAACTAAGACACATTGAGGACCTACATATGTAAGATAGGGGTATGATAGTTTTTTTGCATAGATTGTCGTATAAGCGTAAAAAGGGGGGTCATATTTCCTAATATGAGTCGTATATAGGGGTTTTATCAAAGTTGTCCGCTCGCATGTGGCGTCCCATTTTTATATAGTCCTAAAATAGCACCATGGCAAGCCGTTTGGCAATACGGCAAGCCATAGATCTTGCTTACAATGCATATGCATTGTGGGAAAGCTTTATGGCTTGCCGTATTGCCAAACGACTCGCCATGGTGTTGTCTATATGTTTGCGAGTAATTTTCAAGCGCTAAAATTACCTCCTGTCCCTAAAAACAACACAATGGAAATCCATTTGACAATACGGCAAGCCATAAAGCTTGCCCATAAGGCGTATGAATTGTGGGCAATCTCTATGGCTTGCCATATTGCCAACAGCTCGCCATTGTGTTGTCTATATGTCTACGAGCGGTTTTCAGGCCATAAAATTGTTTCGCAACTCTAAAAAAAACACAATGGTGAGCGTTTGCCAAATTGGCAAGCCATAGAGCTTGCCCACATGGCATATGCATTGTAGGCAAGCTGTATGGCTTGTCGTTTTGCTAAACGCCTCACCATTGTGTTGTTTTTATGTTATGTTAGGTTAGGTTAGGTGTAGGTTATATGTTAGGTGAGATTATAGGTTAGGTTAGAGCTATCGACGACATAATATTCTACAAAGTACAAACGGACTTCGAATATGACTCGTGTACTTCTAAAAACGCAATTGGACTTCGAAGATGACTCGTGTACTTCTAAAACACAAACGGACTTCGGTTAGGTTAGGTAGATATTATAAGATAGGTTACATTAAGTTAGGTTAGGTATAGGTTTTACGTTAGGTTATATTATAGGTTAGGCATAACGATTATAGGTAATTAGGTTAGAGCTAGCGTTAAATTAATAGTAGTAAAAACGCAATCGGACTTCGAAGATGACTCGTGTACTTCTAAAAATGCAAACGGACTTCGGTTGGGTGAGGTTATAGGTTAGGTAGATGTTATAAGTTAGGTTATATGCATTAAGTTAAGCTAGGTATATTTTTTACGTTACGTTAGATTATAGGTCAGGCGTAATGATTATAGGTTAGGTTAGAGTTATCGTCAAATTAATAGTAGAAAAAACACAATCGGACTTCAAAGATGACTCGTGTATTTCTAAAAACGCAAATGGACTTCGGTTAGGTTAGGTTATAGGTTAGGTTATAGGTTAGGTTTAAGTTATAAGTTAGGTTACATTAAGTTAGGTTAGGTTTATGTTATAGGTTAGGTTAGATTATAAGTTAGGTTAGAGCTAGTGTCAAATTAATAGTAGAAAGAACGCAATCGGACTTCAAAAGTGCACATAGACTGAAAGAATCTTAATATATAGTCATTGACCAATAAAGACCCTGTGGTCCTAATTCCCGTGCATCTCTAGACCGAGGTGTGCGGGGATCGGGCCTGGCTAGAGAATGTGAGGTTGTTAAAGCTTGTAATTATAACAACTAGAGTGTTTTAATTATTTGTTGCACATTGGTAGATAAAGTATGGACGATAGGATGGTGTATCCTTGTGCGCATTGCAAGCATCAGATCTTTCGAAAACAAAAAATCTACGACCAACACATACGCATTCACGGTCTCTTTCCGATAGATCAAGTACAAGACCTACGTTATCGATCTCATGTTCTAGATATTGAAGGTCAAAGTCCGCAAGTAGATATTGCTCCAACTTCATCCCAGAGAAGATGATTTTCAAACGAGCAGCCATCGACTGAGTCCTCCCAACCAATACCTGAAGCGGAATTTCAAGAAGTAGAGATGGAGCAGATGTTGGACGTGTTCTTTAACATGGATTCCAACATAGGAGGCGACAACATTGAACGTAGTACTGTGGAACAACCTCAGCCATCCCGATCATATCGACGGCATGATAGCAACGATGAGGAGGCGAGATGATGCAAAGTCTTTCACGCATGCCGCTCTACACTGGTGCAAAAATCTCAGTTCTCTGTACCGCATTGGAAATGCTTAATTTGCAGTTTGTTTACGTTTGGTCTGACAACTCAGTCACAGAGCTTTTCAGGTAAACATATTTATCCTAAGCATGGTAAAGTGCAAATTACAGTCCATATAAAGTGATCAAGGGGCTGACTTGTTCATGTAACGTTAGGTTGCTGAATGAGCAAATCTTGCCAGAAGGGAATCACATGGCCCCTACGCGTCCATCTGCCCGCTAAAAATCTTCTTACTAATTTGGGCTTGGATTATCAGAAAGTACATGCATGTCTTAATGATTGTATACTTTTTTGCAATGAGTATGCAAACCTGGAATAGTGGATCAAACAGGTACAGGGAGGACACACAAGGAAAATTTATCCCAGCAAAGGTTCTTCGACACTTTCCTATCATTCCAAGAATAAAGAGCATGTTCAGGTGCAAGTTAATAGCCGCTTTGATGACATGGCACTCAAATACTAGATCGACAGATGATGTTATGCGGGTACCTGCTGACTCTCGTGCATGGAAGCACATAGAGGAAAGTTGGCCTACATTTAAGAACGAGCCTCGATGTATCCACTTTGGTCTGGCAATGGACGGAGTAAATTCATTTGCATTATGGAGTTCGTCATGGAGCACATGGCCTATTTTTTTGGTTAATTATAATCTTCCACCATGGCTCACTATTAAGAAGGGCCATCAGTTGTTGTCATTGATTGTCCTAGGAAAGTACAAAGAAAAGAACATGGACGTCTATCTGGCACCACTTATAGAAGAGCTCCAAATCTTGTGGATAGGAATCGATGTGGTTGATATGTCCCAACCAATCCAATGACGGAATGTACATGTGCAGGGCATTCTCATGTAGACCATGCACGATTGGCCAGGGTTCGGTGAATGCTCAGGTAAGTGCCTTTAAAACCCTCACACACATGTGATTCATGGCTATATCAACGCTTTGAAATATTAATATGTGATGTTTCAGGCTTGAGTTACTCGGGCAATCATGCATGTCCGAAATGTGATCCTCGACTTGGTTTCGGCCGCTCTGAGCATTTGAGCAAGATAGTTTACGAGGAGCATGGTAGATTTTTACCTGAAGGACATGAGCTACGTGGACCAAACATATGCAAACATGATATGCATCCACTGAAAGCGAGCGATTGGAAAAACATGTGGCTAGAGAGGGGAGATTGGATGCCACCTGGAATGCAAATACTTTCTATTTTCCATGATCTCGCGTAATGGAGTGACTGCTGATTAATCATTTGCTCGATCCAATGCACATCTTCAAGAATGTGGGGGAGATCATCTGGAAGACCATCACTGGAAAAAGGGAGAGAAAGGCCCAAAGAGATGACCTGCAGGCTGTGGGTCGAATGCCAGAGATGTGGCCTCAACTTAAACCCAATGGAAAGTGGTCTATACCAAAAGGTCCATGGGTTTTGAGTCGCGCAGAAGAGTAACAAGTGAAGAAGACTATATCTTCATTCAAGACTCCCACAAGGTGCATGCGATGTTTGAAAACATCTTTTACGAGAGATGACAATCTCAGTGGTCTTAAGTCCCACGATTGGCACAAATTTTTACAGTTCATCTTACCAATTTCCATAAAGGGTTTTTTGACAGATGACATTAGAAGAACGATCTAAAAAATCAGTGAGTTGGTACGTTGGATCAGTTCAAAAGAGATAAGAGAAGACAACATCGATGCAACATGCTTAAATGCTATTGAATCAGTGTGCATAGTGGAGAAGTACTTTTCAAAAAACATTATTACCATCCAAATGCATGTACTTGTGCATGTGGTCGATGAAGTTGCAGTTGATAGGGTGGTCCATAGCAGGTGGATGTTTTTCTTACAGAGATTTATGAAGACTTTAAAGGGGTTTGTTCGTCAAAGGGCTTGCCCCGAGGGTAGCATGGCATAAGGATGGCTTGTACAAGAGTCTCTTGTCCTCATCAGTGAATTTTTGGTCTCAATTGATCCAGAGATGCCCCAAATGGTGACTACTGAGGTCAACGTTAAGGTGACAGGGGACGAGCCATAGGGACAAGGCATTGTTAGGAAGATGAACATCACAATGTGAGCAAAGGTTATGAGATTTTGCCTTCTCAACTTAGACATCATGCAAAAGTGGCTAGAGAGGTAGAAGGGGAAAAGCAACAAATTTTGGTAGATCGCCTTCAATTCAAGCGCAACTGTGCAACTAGAAACCTTCCTTTTCTAGACCATCTTCAGAAATTTCCTGACTTTCTAACTGGGCGGTGGTTAGATGCGACACTCTTAGAGGCAAAGAGGAGTGGAGTGTTGATTACTAAAGAGGAAGAGGAGATGTCAAGGGGTTGTGATTTGCATGTACATTTCACAACTTTCTTTTTGAGCTCTACATGAAAATTAGTTTTCTTTAATAACTTTAAGTCTGTTTCAATTTTGTGGCTGCGGTATCACAAATATGGAGCTTTGTGGTCGCATGGGAAGCACTTCAGAGTGCAACGGATCAACGAACAAAGGGCCACTTTCGATAGTGGTGTTGGGGCAAGCTTCGTCCAAGAAAGTAGGAGTAGTGCTAGGGATGAGAATGTAGAGATTGGCCAGCATGAATACTTTGGCTACATCCAAGACATCTTGAAGGTTAGCTTTAGAAATTTTGATATGTTTATCTTTGATGTCAAGTGGTTCAAAGTCATTACCAGTGGCCCTAATGCAACTATGCGCAAAGACAAGAGTGGATTGATTCAAGTGAACTCGAGGCGGGTGTGGACAGATGTGTGGGATCCATTCGTAATTCCACAGCATTGTGAACAAGTTGTGTTCATACATAATCCACTATGGACAGAAAATGATGAGAATGATCTGTCTAAACCGTGTTGGCTCTATGTCGTTCAAGTTGCTCCACGTAGCAAGCAAGTGTGTGAAGGATTGGATGTTGAGCTCGAAGAGGTGATTCATGAACAAACCGCAGGACCTACTCCAACTTTAAGTTTAGATTTTGAGGTGGATGTCAGCATTGAGCAATTGTCTGAACCTAGAGATAAGGTGTCAAATAGTGAAGCTGATGCGGAGAGCGACGAAGAAGTAGAGTTCAATGACAAAGATGCAGAAGTAAGATTGAGATAGACATCTTTGCATGGCCTCTATCATCCACATGGAACCCTTTTTAATACACTCTCAAATTTTGTTGCAGCCAAATCCACAATTGACATTTGACATTCACTAGCCTACTTGAGTTTAGCCATAACCCATATTCATATACACATTGATTTGTGTCAACTCACATATCTTTAAACTATCAATGATTACACCAAGCTATTGTTTATGACCTACAATGCATTAAGATAATTATATGATGATCAATGATTACACCAAGCTATTGTTTATGACTTACACTACATTAAGATAGCTATAAGATAATCAACCAAGTTCCTAAGCCAAACCCTTTGAAGAGTCAAATGTCAAAGATTTACCTTAGTGATGCAACCTTGAGAGTACTTCCAATCATCTTTTGTCACTTGTATACCTTCTCGGAGGTCTCTCACCACATCGTGCAACCATCTTAGACTCATGAAAGATGGAAATGTCTCAGCCTCCATACAATAGTGCATCAATTTTCCATTTTCCCATTGTAAAGGAATGTCACAAAGGTTATCTGTTTTGCTTTGCATCCTCATATTGGGAAAAATACTTATCCATTGTTAAATTGTAAGCATACAAAGTCATTTGACCTCTTTATCTTCATATTCATTCTTGTTTTTACAACTAGGCCCACCATCACAACTCCAGTAGGGTGTTCATCCACCATAGCATGTATACAAATACAATGGGTCTAAATGAAAAAAGGACCAACAAATCCATGATTACAAAGACCCATTGTAGTCTACGAAGTGACAAACCCCTGAAAAGAAGTATCAGGTCCTATTTATAGGTACCCCAATTGGATTGTGATGTACATTATCACAACTATTTTGGTAATGGTAGCAAGTAAATACCACATTCGACTATGTAACCAAACTATGTACAAGTCTACATACCAAACTATCCCACGGTCTACATTCCTCCTCCCCTTTCTTTGAATTTTGGTGTATATTTAGAATTACAAATATTTATTTCCACAAGGATCCTTTCATAATACTTATAGATGGAATCCTAATTGATCCAATATGAGCTGAGCACTTTCAATCCATCCAATTTACTTCTTGCTCGCTCTTCGATGACTAATTTCAAGCTTCAACACTTTGCTCCTGCTTATCTGGAGGCTTCTTTGCTGCTGTCTACTAAATAGTGTGGCATGGGACTTGAAGTGTCCCATTTTGACTTGTTCCTTGATCATTGGAGAAAATATTCTCGTTTTAAATGAGCTTGTAGATGGACTCCTACTCTAGATGCTCCCTACAATCAACCATCATCTCAACTTTGTATGAGGATGGACCATTTCAGATATTTGTATCAACATCATAGAGAGTTTTCTTTCGTCTGCTGAGCTTGGCTCTGGCGAGCTTATGCAATGTGAATCCAACCGGCTAGATCTAGTTGGTTGGCCTTGATTTAGGCCTCAAACATGACTTCAACCATTTCTCTAAACTGAGGTTAGGAGGCTTCTTTGCTGGTGAGATCTTTCTCAAGAATCTTGGATGCTTCAATAGATAGCCGGAGTAGCTCATTGGTGTACTTTATTAATATAATGATCTGGCTCCTTGTGTCAACATGCCTTTGAAGTTCATTAAATCAACTTTTTTCTCTGATATTTTTGTTTTCTATCCAATTTCTTTGAGAGAATTCTTCCACGCAACACAAAGAGCTTTTATTTTCTCATGCCATTCCATAATCTGGTCTATTATCCTAGTGTACCTTTTTTTGACTTGGCTGTTTATTGTATTTTGGATACAAAGTAAGGTAGAACTTGGGAAGCTCATCATCTTTCATTGGTAGGGCATACATGAGCACTTGGGGAATTTTACACTAAGTCAATGCACTATCTCGTTCTCTTGCATCATCATCTGTTTCTTGTTCCTAGAAGCTCATTCTAATTAAGGGATTCTATTGTTAGACGCATTCTTCTCAAGAAAAATCTTCAATTTTTGGTCCATGCATTGGTCTAGCCTTCTAACGATTATAGGTGGGATACTAAAAAAGATTCAGTCCTTAACATAGGTTTGTGTTTGAGCCATTAACGGGGCTTGAGCCACAATAGTGGCTTGGCACCTCATTCTATAAAATTTTCTTTAATACTACCTATTCTTCATGAAACCATGAAGATAAGATATCAATGAGGTCCTATCACATAGAGGAGCATTTTAATATATCATTTATCCCAAAAAAGTAAAAAATAAAAAATAATGATGTTCTTAAAATAGTAAAAAGAATCCACTAAAATGGCTTAAAAATTTGGCATCATACATGTCTTTGAGGCCTAAAAAGAGTTCATTGTCTTTTTCCTAAAAATAGTAAATGAATATATTCTTATTGTGTGCATATCCAAGTATTTTTCAAATAAGTTTCAATGCACTTTGAAGCATTTTAAGGGGTCTATATGGGATATCAAACTTTTGAGCAAGTTTTTCTCAATTGTACCTAAAAGATGAACCTTGAAAAATACTACTTTAATGTGGAATTATTTATTTATATTCTTCCAGTTCCCTATATGCCTTGAGCACAAATCCCTGAAAGGTTTTGGTGAGGTTTTCTATGGTCGGTGAGAATAAGAATTTACACAAAAGTCACTTATAGACACTAAAATGGCGTATGTTCACACAACCCTAGTGTTAATGCATCACCAATGGCCATTATAAGGTTCATTGTGCCTTGTAAATTTGAACCATCTTGTTTTTGGTGTTTGGTAATCCTCATATCATCACATATATCCTGTTCTTCAAATATCCTAACTAAATATAGTCTGATGATAAACAAATTCAATCGCTCATCTTCATAATTAGACTCTTTATTATCAAATCAATGAACCCAATAGGTGATACGATATTTTTAATTGAAAAGGAAGGTGAATCAAATGAGATGCTTAAGAGAGCAACAGTGTGTCGAACTAGAGTCTCTCTCTCTCTCTCTCTCTCTCTCTCATGCATGGCGATAATACACGTGCCAACGAGATGGAAAGGGAAGGCCTTTCTCATATGCACAGGGGAGAGGAGGTTCTGTGTGTGTGTGTGTGTGTGTTTGTCTGCACGGGTACGAGCTACACCATAACACCCATAACCATTCGCAATTAATCTAGAGGAGGCACACGTAGGCAGTGAACCACACAAGAAGAGGAGACTCTCTGATATCTTTCGCTTTGTGAATTGCTCCATAGCCATAGTGTAGGGGAGAATATGGAGAGGGCCTGAGAGAGCTCGATGCGTTTGGAGGTTGAGAGATGTGTGCAGGCCCGAGAGTAGTGTGTAGGCTACAGATGTGTCGGGTGGGCCAGGGAAACCCGACAATTAGGTTAAAGGGGCGAGGTGTTAGGGAATATTTGCAAGTAAAAGATTTTTATTGAAAGAGAGCGAGTAGATTAATGAGATGATAAAAAAATTGACTAAAATCTCTACTGGTTCATCTCTTAGTCCTTTCTTTTGGATAAACGATCATCACCATAGTGATTTTTCCTTCTCTTATGGAAAATCTTGACCTCAAACTCTAGCAAAAACATCATCTAATTAACTCACCCCGAATCACCACCTTGTTAATAAAAGAGAGAAGTGCTTGACGATTTACATAAAATTGGAACAACTGTCCCAGCAAATAGTGTCTGAACTTGGTTACACAAAACACATTCCCAAAGCCTCTCTTTTGGTAGTGGAGTACCCTTATTCAACTACATTGAACCTACAATTGGAAAAGTAGACTTGGTAGTCCATATTCTCATCAAGCTGAGACAAAATTCACCCCATCATCATCCCGGATATATTCACATGACCATGGAATATCACTTCCTAGTTTGGGTGACAAAGAAATGGCTTCTTGCTAATCGCCTTTTTAGACATTGGAAACTAGCCTCACATTCTGGGGTCCATGCAACTTTACTCCTTTATGAGTCAGTTTTTATAATAGGAGAGCCTTGGTTGCAAACGTATGAAGGAATCTCCTATAAAAGTTAATACATCCCAAGAACAATCTCAACTCAAACACATCCTTTATCGCTCTTACCTGTTGTACACATCAGACTTTGTATTCATCCATCTCAACCCCCTTCCTAGATACAATATGCCCTAAAAGCTTCCCCTTTCAAATCATAAAGACATACTGAAAAATGATTCATACAAATCTATTTTTCTATACATCTCTCAAAGACCACTTCCAAGAATAGGGGATGCATATTTTCCATTGAAAACACAATAAAATCATTGAAAAATGTAGCCAAGAATTTGGGAAAAAGCTCGTTGAAAATTTAGATCATGCATTCTAAAAGGTTGCTAGAGAATTACATAATCCAAGTACATAGATGCTCCCCATTCAAAGAGAATGAATGTGATTTTGGCTCTATCCTCTAATGCTATCCTTAATTGATTGTAGGCACTATATCCATCCATGAAACTATACATCTGGTGTGGCTAGTAATCTCGTCCATCATCATACTAGTGAATGGAAGTAGAAATGGGTCCTTGATGGTCTGAGCATTCAATTTTTTAAATGCACGATGTAGGCCCTCACCTTCCCATTCCTCTTTGAGACAACCACAATTAGGAAAACCCAATTATTTCTAGCCACTTGTGTAATGAGTGTAGCATTAGGAAAAATAAGAACCCCAAAAGGGCCTTGTAAGAGCAACCAAAGACTTGAGTTAACAATAGGACATAAAAGGGGGGCATGGATAGCCCATATCTATGTACCTTAAAACTTTATAATGAAACATAGCTATCAAAAAAGCTTGGCAATGCAATCCAAATGCACTATTCTCTAGAAAGTTTGAAGTTAAAAAGTCTCAAGCTATGGCCATTCGAAAAAATGCAAAAAATGGAAGGACTGTGGCCGCAAGCCCATTCTCATTCGTGTAGAGAGTATATTCCAAAAGAACCTTTGATCCTAAAGGGCCCTTTTGAGGTTCTTATTTTCCCTAATATCATTTAGGAAATTTTCCATTTATTCCTTCACCTTATTGGCATAAGTTGGATTCATCCTATACATCTAGAGTCTTACTAGTTGTGTGTCTTGTTTTAGTGGTATCTTGTGATGGCAAACCTCTAGATCTACCCCTGTCAATGTAAGACCAGCGGGTAGACAGACATGCGAATAACCTCCCAACCATCCTATAGATAGGCCCGTGGCCCTCTTCCATATATAGACCCCTTTACTGCATGCGTGTCCGGCACATTGCCCGGGCCGTGCCCGTCTAGTCCTACCCTTGGCATGACATTACTCCCCCCTTGGAGAAGCGTTTTCGTCCTCAAAAACACAAGTGGTGGTATCTTCATAAGAACACTAATGTTTTCCACCGTGGCATCCCTCAAGGATCCAACGGTTCGTTGAAGCGGAACCCGGGTCATTGGGAGGTTCAATGAAATCAAGAGTAACATCTTGATTTTCTACATTGTTGTCCCTGTGCAACCGTCGTGGTTAACCGACTCATAATCAAAAGAGCGTGAAGGCTCCATGTAGAAGTCACTTGAGAATGCTAAACGAGTTATCACAACTAAGAGGTGTTTAAATGCATACCCAGGTTTCAAAATTTCTGAAGGTATTGGAATGTGCAATATAACCTCGGCTCATCTTTCCATCAAAGTACTATGCTGACATACTCAGCAGCAACCAAGTCCTTGACTTGCGGTGGTTTCTTGCCAATAGTCAACCTCATCCAAACTGATGATTGAGGTTGATAACTTGAGAATAACAGGCAGAGACTAGAACTAGCTGTAACATACCTTTCATCATATGAAGCAAACTCCAAACCAGAAAGGTAACCGATCTAGTTGTTTCACTTCTTGCTAACGTATGCACTTAGCATATCCTTTAGCGTGCTTACTAACGTATGCACTTTGCATATCCTTTAGTACTAAATAGAATGCTTGTAATCTGCCCATCCTACGCGGGATGAATAGCAACAGTAAGAGTGAGGTGCTTTCCCCCAACCACTTACAGACAGTCACCCACGAGTGACGACAAACTATGACTCAATCATTGATTATCCAACCATATACTCGATATGGAATGGAGACAACCTACGAGGTTGAAAGTAGAGTGGAGTTTCAAGAAGCCAATCACGAACACCCATACTCAGCCATCACCTTGTATGGCAGGGTGGAAACTCATACTAAATCTGCAAGAGAGATTTCACTGGCAGTGCAAAAAATTGCAGAAACAATAATGTCCATGAATTTGCATGCCGCTCCGAATAAATTTGTGTTAAACACTAGGGACCATAACACCTAGTGTGCATGCATTTAACACAAACATATCCGAACCGCAATTCCATGACGAGACTTTCCACGGTACGTATGTGAAATGCTTGCAACAAATTTGGACCATAATAGAATGTGACAACCCGATCACACCTAGGTACCAACCATGAGACATTTTGATGAATATAGCATATTTTGCAACAAAAGTTGGACCATAATAGAATGTGACAACCCAGTCACACCTAGGTACCAACCATGAGACATTCTCATGTACATAGCATACTTAGCTATATGTAGAAACGACCCTCCGTTAAGGGGGTTTCACAGCATTTGTAATCGTAACAAGTTTGTACTTAGTACCTGACAATTTTTGGCAAATTGCTCCTGATCCTGTGTGCTTAAAATGGTCGAACCTATGGATGCGACCAACACCTAGGGACTTCATGGAAGTCCAAAAATTGGTAAAAAGTTGGCGCCAGTGTCAGTCCAAGAGACTCATATTCTCCACATGTGGAATATGTCTCAAACAAGGATATCAAGAAAAGTGACATCCATCAAGTATGAGCTGGTACTTGTGTGTGGAGGTAACTGCAAACACTCCACGACAAGAGTGAGAGGGACCCTCATTATCAAGCTCCACACTGGCTAAACTGAACTCCTTGAGTTCCTAGACCATGTTGTATCCCATGTGACAACATGTGCCAAATCGAACCCTACAACTAGGTTCGTAACAACATAAGGTATAGTGGACGCTACGGTCCAAAATACTCTGTTCCAACATGCCCTTGGCATGGCTTTGAAACATTCAAGCGTATGTATACGAATTGCACTGGAAATCGTGGGTGTTGCTTGCGCAATCCAACCCGTTTGGTTAACATCAACGTAGTCAAACCCCTTGGTAAGACCCTCTGTAGAAACTGCTCAACTCGCAGGCAACGGAAACCAACATAGTTAATCGTGTACATAATGATTGGAATAAACTCGAAAAGTTGAATTCGTCTGCTACCGTGTGGTAGATTGCGGAATTCTTTCCTTCAAAGTTTAACTGGGAGAGATCAAACTGTGGTCCTCAATGCCTATGGAGTGATTTAGCAGTCACCCTCCGGGCCTTGTCCCAAACAATATGTCCATAGACACTCCGTAGTGCTATAGAGAGAGCAAGAAATCCACACAAGTGAACTGCCTAGCTCTTGTGGACAGACATGTTGTATCAATTGATTGCTGCATCTATACTTCCTTGTAGAGGTCAGCTGCTGTGAGTTGAAGATTTCCCAAAAACTCAACTTGAGTGTCGCATTGAAAACATGTAGTGCAAAACTGACACTGTAAACATCCTGAATGACAAGACCCTTGCTTGTCCATTAACGTCGATGTATAATTCCCTAGATAGATCTATTCACTCTTGAAAACAATCACCCAAAGAATGCCAATAGTTGGGTATTACCGTTGGCATGACAATGGCTCTTAGCCTGTGTGGCTCATAGCCCTTGTGCAAAGTAGCGTTTAATGGACGAACCGATGAAGACTAATTTGAGTAGCTTCTTAGCCACGTGCTAGCTGAGAGTTAGAGCACCTTGGCTCAGGCTATCTCACGATCAAAAGCTTCTTAGAAGTTTTTCATTATTCCTTTAAAGAGAGAGAACGAGAGAGAAGAAGAGCATGCTGGGCTGTGGAACTGTCCTTGAACGACTATGATGTGTATAGTTGATTGCCATGCTCGTGTGCATCTTATGCCTAACGTGCAATGTATCCTATAAGCATGCAACAAGTTTCTGCTATGACTCTCTCATTGGGAGAGGTAACAGAAAAACACAACCACATCTTGATCTACCTGCCTTGCAGGGTCGTGATTGTATGAAAATGACTTAGCATTGGCACTTTGCCTGTGAAATAAGTCATAGATTTAGGTTCCTTTTAGTGCTATTGGGTGTTGATAGCAACCAACCATCAAGTTCAACAATCCCTCACTTAGTCTATCCTTGACAGAGTTGCGAGTGTGATAGCGGAAGCATAATGCATAAAGTGGTGGAATCCATGCCACCTGCTTAGCATGCCTTGCATGCAAAAACGTAAGCCCTTGGCTACTATAACGGTCTCAAGTGTGAGAAGCAAAATCATAAGTGCCTTGCACAGAATAAACTGGTAGGGATTCTGTGAGCTGACATTCCCTATTTTGCCAGTTCCCCAAACTTGTGTGCCAAAGCCCGTGATTCCAAATCAATGGCAGTATCTCAGCACAAGGGAGAAGCCGTGCTTCATGTAAAATTGCCAAAGCACTTTGCTTTGCACAATGACAGTAATTTCCAAGTAAAGTGTAAACATGGAAAAAATAAGAAAAACTTAAAGTTGGCTAACCTGGTAGTTGTTGCTACAACCAGTTGTCATGAGATTCCAAAGTGAAAGCTCGCGTAAAGATGGCTCATAGCCAAATCAGCCGTGCGAGAAAGAGTTGTCACATATGGATATACGTCCTCTTGTATCATATACATCCGTCGTATACGGAATGAAATAATCTGCAAACGGTTTGCCAAAGCCTTCCCAAGTTTGTATGCTCATGCATATGCCAAACGTGGTGAGTCATTATGCAAGATGCATAAATAGAAGCCTTGCTTCACCTAAATTGGGTAGTGCTAATAGCCAAGTGATGTGGCTGCAAATAGAATGACAAAAAGAATCGACCTTGTCGAGCAATTTCAAGTGAAATTAACCAGTACTATGTGACAAGCATCCTATGTTGGCTTGTAGAAACAGTGACAAGGAGTCGGCCATGCCGAGCAACTTGCTGCCCTCAACAAATCCAATAATATGCCATGCATGTCACCTTGAGATGGTGGAAAACTGGCCCTTGGCCGTGTCTTTGAAGCAAAAAGTAACCTGTGATGAGCGTGCTCCATTAAGGTACTCAGGAGAAGCCATGCTTCATATAAGTATGTCTGGCCTCATTGCCAATAAATGTTATTAGCAATCGATGGCATAGCAAAAAGAGTCGACCTGCTTCGCATTATGAATGATAGCCGTGATCATTCATTCCATTGCATACGAGAGTTACGAAGCACATGCGCAATAATTACTCCACTTCATGCTGTCAAGGGCCTTGCCCATTTCACAACCAATGTGGTATCATGTGAGAACTGTAATGCTCTTACCTGTCAGGTTTGATTGCTATTGTTCATGAAAATCACCACCCCTAGCATTAGTGTCTGCATCACCACATAGTGTGGTTAAATGTTGTATAGGTAGAGAAGCCTTGCTTCTCTGCAAGTACAAACTCATGGCTCTTGCCAATTGCGTTGAAATCGGCCATGCCGATCAGCTATCCAACCATGCAAAACAACTTTTTCACGCATGAGCCAAATTAGCCACCGGCCTTGCTGTTGCATCAAAGATGAAGCTTGGAAATTTGATATGTATAAGTCTGCAAAATAGCATCACATAGGGATTAAGAAAATCCTTGGAAGTACGAAAAGACCAACCTGATGAGCATTGCGTTTGTCCGTGTACGCAGCAAACATATCCGCCACTCGATCAATAATATCATCTTTGTCTAGGAGCTTTGCCACTTGGCCAAGCCGAACAACAGGCCTAAAATCCATCTTTGGCTCCCTTTGAGGCTTGCATGCAGCCTCGGGTTCCATGCTTGGGCTCCTTGTGGGACGGAAAGCCTCCCAATCGAAAATGAAAAAAATTAAAAAAATAACTCAACCCTGGTTATGGTAGCACACTGCAGGCTGCGCAGGGATTATGGACGAGAGAACGCGTGCTGCAGAACAAACCAAGCGATGCTCCTGTGACAAAATCTGTTCCTTGAGCCAGGGAGAACCCGGCAAGCTTCACACAACCCATTTTCATGCAGGGCAAAACCACCCACCTCCCTCAAGACAGCGGCCGTTCACCCATCTGCTTGGCCATAAAAGAAAACCCGCCTAGCAAGCGTCCCTGCACACGCAGTGTGCCTTGACACCGCCCTCTTGCTCGGCCGCCTTGCACACCACATGCAAACCATGCACGCTGCGCTACTGAAAACGAGGGAGAGAGAAAAGAATCCGAAGCAAGAGAGAGGCCATGCCTCGTAATGAATTCGAGAGAGAGAGACCTAAAGAGATAGAGAGTCCTTTTCCCTCCTCCATAGGAGTCTCCCCTCCCCTGAGCTCTGATACCGGTGTAAGACCAGCGGGTAGACAGACATGTGAATAACCTCCCAACCATCCTATATATAGGCCCCTGGCCCTCTTCCATATATAGACCCCTTTACTACATGCGTGTTCGGCACATTGCCCGGGCCGTGCCCGTCTAGTCCTACCCTTGGCATGACAGTCAAGTCTGTATACTCCCAAGAAAAATACTAATATAATTTTGGAGCAATTGCTTAGCTTTTTATTTGATCTCTAATCTCAGATGTTCTTTGATCTTGACCATTTTTGGATTCTTCTCTCAATCAAGATACCACTTTTAATTCCTGAAAATAACAAATGTGGTCCACCACCTTTTCTTTTTTCCCATGATTTTGATTTCTTATCCGTCCTTATCCCTATTGCATATTTATTAAATGGATTCCCCATTAAAAAAATGCTTGCCTTTCTATCTATTTGTTCATTTTTTCAATCAAGCGTGTCTACACTGGTTTGCTTGTAACCTTGGTCTAGTTTGACCTGATTTTTTTGGAGTCTTGTCATCCAAATTCACTAGCCTTTCTCCTATGTTAGACTCAATGAAGTTTTTTGGATATTACTGCCACTATTGTTCTTCTCTCTCTTGATCAGTAGCAAGCACATTCATATCAATTTCTACTATAGGAGATATAGTCATCGATGCCAATACTCGTCCAATATTTTTTATGCCATATTTCTTATGCAATTCCTCTAGCCTCATTGCATTATTCTAGCTTCTAATGTTGTTTGTGTTTAACTAAATTTTCCTATTGGGTCCTTGAATTGTTAATGTTTGGCCTCCATAATCATGGATGAATCCTACACTCCTAAGCCAAGGGTGGCCCAATAGCATACTATAAGTTCCCTGAACATCCAATACTAAAAAGTATATTGGTCTTAAATTTCTCCTCTTCCACTCTAATCTGTAGGTTCTTGACTAATCCACTGGCACAAACCACTCTTTGATCTACCATCTTTTTTCTTAATGGAGATAATCTTAGTTCTTATACCCTAAGTTTTTGTTAGATATGCTCTTCAAGGATATTCACTCCAGACCCGCCATCTAGTATCACACCTTGCACTAGCTCCCACTATTCCTCAGTGTGTAGTCTATCAAGAGGCTAGCACTTTATCATCCTTTCTTTCAAATAGATTCACGACCATACATTTTTATGCTTTCTTCCTCTAATTTTTGATAAACTTAACAACCTCTCGAAAGGTCAATGTGATGCCATCCAATGTTATAGTTAGCTTTTGAGTCCTTTCATACACCTTAACATAGATTTCAAATAGCTCATTCCCAGAGTTTCTTTTTCTAACTTGGAGCTAGTGATTTAATATTCACGTGATCATGTGAAATTTCTTGTGTTCTGTTTATTATCACATTCACATAATCACAATTAACGTGATCACAAAAAAGCTGATAAGTGGTGATGTGGAAATCCACCAAAACCCCACCGAGGTGTGTGTTTTTCATGATGGGCTTACTGGGAAGCTATGTGAACTCTAAACAGGGCCTGCCAAGAAATAAAAAAATCGGAGCGGGCTTACCAAATTGGACAATTTCTATAGGTTAAGGGGCAATCACATGATGAGATTTTTTCTGAGAGATGAATGAGGAATGTGGAATGAGATTTTTTCTGCTAAACATTTTCCACCCTTGGATCCATTTTCTTAGCCTAGGTCAAGTCTATCCTGACTTTTGATACCTCTTCTTCTATGCACTCCTCTGAGGACTTTACTGGCTCTTGAACTTTCTCTTCAACTTCATCTTATACATATTGAGATGTATTTAAAGGTTTTTTTTTTTTTGAGATTGGGGGGTACTACTTGTGGTGATCATTTTTCTTTTGGGTGACTTTCTTGTAAACACAATTTTTCACACAATTCAAGAAATGTATACACACATTTTTTGTGGTGATGTTACAAGAAAACACAACAAAATGTGTGCAAAACTTCTTGAAGAAGAAGGAGAATATCATCTAAGGGATAGGCATTGTCATGCCAGTAAGGACCTCGTACAAGAAAACACAACAAAATGTGTGCAAATATTCTTGAAGAAGAAGGAGAATATCGTCTACGGGATAGACATTGTCATGCCAGTAAGGCCCTCATACACATAATCACCATAAACCCAAGCTCCAAAGCTCTATATGGAATTTATGTAATGCCTCTTACGACATTTGCACATTATTTCACACATAAGCTGTTTGAGGTCCTTTGCACTTAATGAAAGGAGAGGTATCATATTAAAACATCAACAAACATTGATGACAAATACATTCAAAGAACAAGATGACAACACTGACACAAATGAGAAAAGAAAAACCAGCACAAAGACTTTGGATGACATGAAGAAAAATAAAAATTTGAGGATGGCATTGAAAAGATTTTGCAAATTTGAAGATGGCATCAGAAAACAAATTAGGCCTTCCAGCAATAGAGGCACACTCACAAAACAAAATCATTTGAAAGCACCACATTTGTGTTGAGCCTACACACCTTGACTCACATACATTCTCTCAAGGGGAATCCCATACTTTTGGCCTACTTCTACTGTTATATATTTAAAGAAAGACATTTGATCTTACACCCTATTATTAAATATCTAGGGGAGAACCCTTTCTATTTGGGTGCTACATATGACACTTAAGGGGAGGCTTGTTAAGTACACATGGCATATTCTACACCACTTATGGAGCCCTTCCCTAACTAGTTATGCATGCCTAGATATCCCAAATAATGCCCATGTATGTATACATGTCCCATTGCTATTTCTAGACACTATACACATGCACTAGAGGCCAAAAGAAAGGTAACCTGTGTTTCTACCATAGATTTTCATTCTTCAAAAACACACCATTGATATCCAAAATTACTAGCATATGGCTTACAATAATTTGATCTTTGGGGTGCTTTGTGGCCATCAATTGCTCTTCTAACCACCAACGATGCCTTTGTACAGTACCCAAAGAGCAAATGAGTGAAAAAAGAGACATTATTAGCATAAGAAGTTTAAATATGGCAACTCCAACTAAAAGTTGTAAAGTATAGGAATATACAATATCAAATAAAATGTACAACGATGCCAAAATTTGGTACTATGTTTGGTACGGTATTATTAGACTCCTTTACAAGATTATTGTAAGAAAGACATCAAGGAATTGGACCAATAATAGATATCAATGACAGAAGAACAAGAGAATGACTTTGATTTGTGTAAATCCTTCTCCTAAATACAAAATGACGTCCTAAAAGCTAAGCGGCTTCAGACCAAAAATTTTAGGGTACTTTCTTTCTTTCTTTCTTTTATGTCAACCTCCATTGCATAAAAAGTTTCAAGTAATGAATAATACGGTATTAGCCACAAATACTCAAAATATTGATGAATATCTAGATAAATATTAGCATAAATCAATCAATAAACTTATCAATGAATACAATGTTTAGGTTTTTTATTTTAAAAAAATTCTATGTACTAAATGATCAAATAATTCTAATCCCATTAAAAGTAAGAACATATGTACTTCTTTTTTAATCTACCACCTAAAACATAACTCTATGTATTGAAAAATGCCTTTAATCACTATGCAATAAAGACACTTTGTCGAAATATACACACTTGTAGAAGTTATGTTGATCTCTGTTTGTGAACCTATACAAGCCCTAATGGGTATAATCCATTATAACTCTAACGGTTTTGTTGGTTTTAATGAATCTCACATTGGGTTTTTTTAATCAGCGGGTGCATCTCCTCTAGGTTCTCATCAAAGTTTCCTCTTGAATTTCCAAGCATACGCATTGGAGTTGAGATGTATTGGGTGGTGTGGTTTTGATGAGGTATATAACCACTTTAAAAGGATCCAAGAGCCATGCCTTGAGGTATGATGTTGTATGTTTGATACGTCTCCACGTTTTCTCTCAATCCCACTATGAAATGTGTTGTAACATTTCTTATGGTTTTCATATATGTGAGTTGAGTAGAAAACCCTGGTGGTGGATATTTTTTCATCGTTAAGGCTCACTCAATACTCTCAATATAGTCTTTGACCATCCCGCCTTGGCTTAGTGAAACTTATCAAAAGTCAGGTCTTTGTGACCCCTTGGTCTATGGAAACTGGATTTGGGTATCTAAAACTTTGGAGTTAGGAAGCCTATCAAATTTTGTCTCTAAAATAAAAACCTATTTCTCACAAGCTCTTATCCTGGCTTAACTTGACTCAATTTGGAGTTGTGTAGAAAAAGCTGGAGAAATTTTAATGAACTGCACTAAAAAAAGAAATCAAAACAGTCTCAAGACCAGAACACAAGAACTTTCGCTTATATCTTAGTCTCTAGATGGTATTTTTAGCTCAAACTTGAGATATAAGATAGAATCAAGTATATCTAAAAGCTCATCAAGTCAGATACCCTCACTATGACAAGGTACATGGATCGCACTTCATGATCCCCTATCTAATTTTGACAGTATCTAGACAAGGTCATCTATAGGATTTGTACCAGTTTTTGACGTTGGAGGACATCGATTGTGATATATACCATATTTGGACTTGATATCTGGAGATCTTGTTATGCTCTATGTCTACAAGCTATATTTCAAATCGTTTCAAATTTGGAATTGTTTTGATAGATCAAATGCCAAACCCTAAGTCAGGTTTTGAGTTTGTCTTTTGTTTTGATGCCTTTTGACCCGAATTTGCTCATATTTTTCCAAAATTGGACTTGGGGATATGTTTCCTTATAAATAGACTACAATCTATAAAACATTCAAATCAAGTTGTCACCATGGGGACATGGATCACACTCCATGTTTGGAGGCCAATTTGATTTCTCTTAGTACCATTAGGATCAACATTATTACTAGATGCTATCGTATCATACTTTTTTGGTTTTGAAATTTGTATTAGAAATTAGGTCAATTTTCTCTCTTTCCTAGAGTACTTGATAATTTTGGGATTTTGACTTCAGTTTTGATGTCCAAACGAGATGAAACTTTGTGATTAGGTAGGTAGATCAAAGTGGCTAAGTTTTGGCTCAAACATTGGGAAAAGGTACATGGATCCAGCATATAAACAACAAAATGGCGAGCCGTTGGCAATACGGAAAGCCATAGAGCTTGCCCACAATGCATATGTGTTGTGGGTAAGCTTTATGGCTTGCTGTATTGACGAACGAACATATAAACAACACAATAGTGAGCCGTTGGTAATATGGAAAGCCATAGAGCTTGCCCACAATGCATATGTGTTGTGGGTAAGCTTTATGGCTTGACGTATTGACGAACAGATTGCCATTGTGTTTTTTTTAATATGCGCTGTGGGTAAGCTCTATAGCTTGCCGTATTGTCGAACGTAGCTTAACCTAATGTAGCTTTACCTAACCTAACGTAGATTAACTTAACCTAACATAGCATATAAGATAACCTAACTTAACTTAACGTAGCTTAACCTAACCTAACCTAATATAACTTAACCTGACGTAGCTTAACTTGATCTAACCTAACGTATAAGATAACCTAACCTAACCTAACGTATAACCTAAGATAACAACGTAGCTGTAATTTAACCTAATCTAACTTAACTTATAATTTAAACTTAACCTAAAACACAAACCCCATCAACTACATAATTTGAAAAACGACATAATTCAATAAATTTTTTTGTCAAAACAAGATTTTTTCATAAACTTAAACAAAATTTTTCCATAATTTAAAATGAAATTTCACATAACAAATCCTAATTTCTTTTAAAGCATTGAAAGTTTAAAGCATGAAATTTTCTTTTCTTAATATTCAAAGTAATTTATAGAAACTTAATATGCATTTAAAGGTTTGAGCACTCACATTAGTCCTATTTGAGCAATGAAAGTTGTTGTAAAAGTCCTGGAACCTACAATAATGCACACACAAACACAAAGTTAAACCCTAAGCCCTAAATCTACAAGTAAACATGAAAACAATCTTACCTTAGTGTTATGCGCTAACCCACAAGCAAGATTAGCACCTCCGACGGCATGTATCGGAGCAGATCTGTGAGAGAGGGTGAAGAGGAGAGATTGAGCTGTGGCACAAAAATTAGGAGAAATGCGTAGAGAAAGCCAGTGGTTTCAGTTTTTGCAGGTACCGACAGTACAGCTATCGGTACAGGCGTCGGAACAGTCATTGGAAGGGGCGTCAGAATGCGCATTCGCGCTGCCGTCAAAATACGTGCCGAAAGAGGCGTCGGAAATTTGAAAATGAAAATTTTAAAAAAAGCTTAGCTCCCTCCATAAATACACACACATATACTGACGCCCACCAGTTGTAAAGAATAAGGATGCAAGAGAGCTACACAAGACAAGCACAAAGCACACAGAGATGGAAAGCTTCTTCTTCCTCTTCACAGAAAAGAGAGTACAAAATGACTAAGTGCTAAAGCTGAAAAGTAGCACATATGTACATGCGGTCACTAAGTGTGAACTCACTAGAAGCGTACTGGGCTGACACTATAAGTGTAGTCCAGCTGTAGAATCACTGGCAGAGATCCTCCGTGTCGGTCACCTAACGCGCCAGTGAGTAAATGCCGTAAGCGGCCAAGACCCGTAGTGGATGCCAGCTCAAGGTGTAGAGCTCGATATCTCAACACTCCCCCTCGACCTCTGCATGTCGCAGAGTCCAAGCATAGTCCGAAGACGTCGAAGCTTCTCAGCTCCAAGGGCCTTGGTAAAGATATCCGCTATCTGCTCCTCTGTGCTGACGTAGACCAAGTCGATGTCGCCCGCCAACACTCGCTCTTGAACGTAGTGGTAATGGACCTCTATGTGTTTGGTCCTGGCATGGAACACTGGGTTCCTATCCAACTGCATGCTGCTGAGGTTGTCACAATGGATGAAAATTTGCTGGTCTACCTGCACTCCCAAGTCCTCAAGTAATGTGCGTAGCCAAGCTACCTCGCACGCTGCAACTGTTGCACCTCTGTACTCGGCCTCTGTGCTCGATAAAGAAATCGTAGGCTGCTTTTTGCTGCTCCAAGTAACAACAGCACTCCCAAAAGAGAACATGAAGCCACTCATAGATCTCCTATCAACAATGCTACCTGCCCAATCTGCATCTGTATACCCATACAATGCTAATGGTGCATCTGCTGCATAGAACAATGCGTAGTCAAGAGTCCCTTGCACATACCTAAGTGTGCGTCGTACTCCATCCAAATGTGGATTCCTCGAAAGCTGCATGAACTGACTCTCCAAGCCTTCTGTGTAGCTCAAGTCTGGCCTCGTGATAGTCAAGTAGATTAGACTACCCACAATCTTCCTGTACATATTGACATCCTCAACAACATCACCCTTCTCTGCACTCAGCTTTGCATTCACATCCAAGGGAATAGAAATTGGCTTACAATCAGTCATACCATACTTTGACAACATGTCCAAAGCATATTGTCTCTGTGATAGCCATACACCCTCTGGAGTCCTGATCACCTCAATGCCAAGAAAGTAGCGCAACTCGCCTAAATCTTTCATTTCAAACTCCTGTTTGAGAAGACCCTTCACATGGTCAATCTCCATAGCATTGCCACCAACAATAATAAGGTCATCTACATATATGGTAATGACCACAATCCCCACATCACTCTCACGTACATAGAGTGAATGATCAGCATGATCTCTCCTAAAACCAATACTGACAAGATACTTGGCAATCCTATCATACCATGCTCTAGAGCCCTGCTTCAAACCATACAAAGCTTTGAGAAGTCTGCATACATAATCTGGGTAACCTGGATCGACATAACCAGGTGGCTGATCCATATACACTTCCTCTTGAAACTCACCATTCAAGAAGGCATTATTTACATCCATTTGATGCATAATCCATCTCTGTGTGCTTTGTGCTTGTCTGTTACCATCAGCCTTATGCTTGGTTTTATACACCCATTTACAGCCAATAGCTTTCTTGCCCCTTGGCAATGGCACCAACTCCCATGTGTCATTTGCTTCCAATGCAGCCATCTCTTCATTCATTGCATCATCCCAATGCACATTTCCAACTGCATCCTCAAAACATGTGGGCTCCACATCCTGTATCACCTTAGCCATGTAGGCTTGGTGATGTGCTAGATACCCATTATAAGTCAATTTTTGAACTGGATTTCTGACTCTGTTAGATCTGCGCGGTTCTGTGTCACTCCTTTTCCCTCTAGCATCTTCTTGTACTTTCCTTACACCAGGTGTCCCGACAGCCGGAATTCCAAATTCCTCATCAAGACTTTGTTCAGAACCATCTGAATCCATGTCTACATGTGAAAAACCTGATGATGCATCAGCCATAAAGGGAGGTTCATCAACATTTTCCTTTCCTTTTCGTGATACATTCCCTGTACCTGTTGGTGGAGTAACCTGCGTACGTAGTCTACCATTCCATGGCTTCTCAACAGAGCCACGAGAAGAGGACTCTTGTGGTCCACTCAAAACCTATGACTGTGGCCTCACATTTTGTACAACCACATCATCTTTTACATCAACCCCAATAGTGCCATGTGCATTATTGTACCAGCTGCTCATCTCATCAAAGACTACATCTCTACTCACTCGTAATTCTCGTGTAGTAGGATTGTAGCACCTGTACCCCTTTTGTTCAAGGGAATATCCCACAAGAATACATTTCTCTGCTTTAGGATCCAATTTCCTATGCAACTCATCTGGTACATGCACGTAAGCTATGTAGCCAAACACTTTCAAGTGTGCCAAATCAGGCTTTGTACCTGTAAACTTTTCCTCAGGTGTTACATCATGCACCGTAGCTGTAGGTGTCCTGTTCATAATGTACACAGCTGTATTTACAGCTTCAGCCCAAAAATGATGAGGCATGTTCTTCTCATTCATCAATGCACGTGCAACCTCTGCAATGTGCCTGTTTTTCCTTTCTGCGACCCCATTCTGTTGTGGAGTATATCTGCATGTAAACTGTCTGCGTATACCATGCATTCGCAGAAAATCTGAAAAATCATTGGAGAAGTACTCTCCCCCTCCATCCGACCTCAATGTCTTGATTTGCATATCTGTCTCCTTCTCAATCATGACTTTGAAGTCTTGAAAGTGACCAAACACTTCACTTTTGTTATGCATGAAGTAGACCCATACTTTCCTTGTATAGTCATCAATGAAAGAGACATAATACCTGCAACCATGTATACTTGGAGTATCGGTTGGACCCCAGACATCTGTGTGCACCACCTCAAGTGGATTTTTACATACATTGCGCTCATGTGGAAATGAGCCCTTTGACTGTTTTCCAAACTGGCATGCTGCACACACTTTATGCATACCATCCACCTTGAATTTGGGCAAACCTTTTACAATCTGTTTTGATTGCATGCTGCGCGATCTCTGCTCATTGACATGGCCAATGCGTTTGTGCCAAATGTCAACATCAGCCACAACACCTGTGCCTTGTGCAAATAATGTAGCTTTTACCTCAGGCATGTCTACATTCAGCGTAAACATTCTGCCCACACATTTGCCCTCTGTGATCAGCTTACAACCATTTTGGAAATCTTCTACATAACAGCCATTTGGATTGAAGCAAACCTGCAAACCCTGCTCAACCATTTGTCCAACAAAAACAAGATTCTTTGTAATGTTTGGGACATGAAGTACATCTGCTAAGTACTTTGATTTCATACTCTTCGTATTTAGAGGTATGTCCCCTACATGAGCAATGGGGTGAGCTGTGTCATCTTCTGTTTGCACATAGCCTGACACATCTGGTTTGCGCATATCTCTAAACCACTCTCCACGAGACGTCATGTGATCAGAGGTACCTGAATCCACATACCAAACATCATCTTGGGTGGAATTCTCTACATTCATTGTATTCATTACATGCTGCATAACAAACATGCGCTCATTTTTGCTGTCATCTGCATCTCTACTAGTAGATGCATAGTTGCCCTGTTCTCTCTTTCCACTTGCTTTTCCCTTTGGACAGTCACGTGACATGTGACCTCTTTCACCACAAGTCCAACATTCTCTGCTATCTGGAGTATGTTGCTGCCTGCTTGATCCTGCACCACGTCCTCTTTGACTCCCCCTGCCTTGAGATTGGTTTCCCCTGCCACCTGTATTGTTTTGATTTGATTGACCTTCCAGAAATTGGCCCCTGCAACCCCTTGGGCCTCCACCACGACCTATACCTCTACCTCTGTTGGAGTTAGAATAGAAGGCCTATTCAGAATTATTTCTGCCATGAGAAGAAGATGTGTCAAAGTTCTTCTCCTCAAGAATAAGCATAGAAATCAAATCTTGGAACACGGGGATGTCGTCTCTTGTATTCATGGAAGACCTAAAATGTACATACTCATCTCCTAGACCATCCAAGCATGCACGGACAATGTCATCGTCTTCCACTGAGACTTTAATAGATCCAAGAGCCTCAATGATACTCTTGATCTTCAAGGCATAATCATTGATTGAGAGGTTGTTCCTCTTAACCTGATTTAGCTCCGACTTTAGTTGAAGCTTCCTGGCCTTGGTGTTCACCTCGAACACTCTTCCTAAGTTTCTCCATGCAATGGCGGGGGTTTCAGCATCCTGTAGATAGCCCATCATGCCATATGTGATGCTCATTGAAATCCAATACATCACTTTGCTGTGGCCTTGTTGCCAGTCCCTCAAAGCTTTCCTTTGTTCTGCTGTAGTATTTGCCTCGAGAATCTCTGGTTCCTTTTCATTGTCTCCTTCTACATAGTCCCAATAACGTTTTCCTTTTAGGAATTTGTTATTCTGAACTTCCATGCAGGGTAGTTATTTTTCTCAAGCTTCTAAGTAACAATCTGATTGAGACCGTCAGACATCTTGAAGCACTAAGACAAAATAGTTGCAATCTGCAAAAACCTGCAAATCTGCTGAACCTGCTATCGTGGTACCTGTAACGCTTTCTACACTCAACGATTGTCCACAATCAAGCGTACATACAACCACTGTACTTGTACATTAAATCTCTGTATACTGCACTTTGGAGATCTGTTCAGAAACTTGTGCGAAAAACTGGTCGTGGATTGCGAACGAAGGGATTGTGATGCTCTTACTCTCTTAGCCTCTCCTGCATGCACCAGGCTCTGATACCATGTAAAGAATGAGGATGCAAGAGAGCTACACAAGACAAGCACAAAGCACATAGAGATGGAAAGCTTCTTCTTCTTCTTCACAGAAAAGAGAGTACAAAATGACTAAGTGCTAAAGCTGAAAAGTAGCACATATGTACATGCGGTCACTAAGTGTGAACTTGCTAGAAGCGTACTGGGCTAGCACTATAAGTGTAGTCCAGCTGTAGAATCACTGGCAGAGATCCTCCGTGTCGGTCACCTAACGCGCCAGTGAGTAAATGCCGTAAGTGGCCAAGACCTGTAGTGGATGCCAGCTCAAGGTGTAGAGCTCGACATCTCAACACCAGTGACGTCGGTAATGTGGCGTTGGAATTCAAGTGACCTCTTGTAGTGCTAGGTGACCTATGTCACCATTTGATTGGTCTCCTTTAAAGAATATTGAGTCACTTAAAAATCTTGTAATTAGGTAAATGACAACCTCAATAAGAAAACCTTATCCCTTTTCTAGAAGATTTGCTTCTATAGAATTGGGGCTGGGTTATGGTGTTATGTTAAGTGAAGCATGCAAAATAAACATAAACTATGGTTGTTTTATATAGTAAATTCTAGAAGCAGAGGTGGCTGAAGAGTTTGGGTAGTTTATTCTTACGCTATTTGATCGAGGAGGTTGCTATAAAATATATGGTCTCATTCAAATTAGTAGCATGTTTGATGTCACGGGAATTTATTGGTTATCAAGTGCATGTGCTTGGTTGATTACAGCCAGTGATTTAATGTTCACGTGATCACGTGAAATTTAGTGTGATCACAATGTTTATAATGATCACATTCACATAATCACAATTAACGTGATCACAAAAAAGCCGATTAGTGGTGATGTGGCAACCCACCAAAACCCCAGCAAGGTATGTGTTTTTCCTAACAAGCTTACTAGAAAACTATGTGAATCCTAAACTAAGCCTATTAAGAAATGAAAAAATCCCGGTGGGCTTACCGAATTGGATGATTTCTATAGGTTAAGGGGAAGTCACATGAATATTTAACCTGATCATGTATTTTGAAACGTGATCACTCAATTCTATTAATGTGTTTCATATATTTGTGATCACATTAATGAAATCCTTGATTACATCTTGTTCAGCTTTCCATACAATCCTAGAGGTTTTTCTAATTCCAACAAACATTGGGTGTTTATTGCTACCATGTGTATATTGTGGTTTATGGTTCACATGGAGTTGCACAGTGGGCGATTATTGCTAGCATGATTACAATGGGGCAATGATTATATGTTTACAATTTTTTTGTTTGCAGATGTGATGCAACTGGCACATGCCGTAGGATGTGCAAGCTAAGATTGGATTGATTCTGGAGGCACGATGAAAAGTGCCATCTTGTCAATTGATGTATTTTTTAGATTCGGTTGCAAATGGTGGAGGGATGTGCTTTGTGCTATGAACTATGTTAGATGCATGTGATTGATGTTTTTGGGCTTCTATCAGAGCTGGAATGGGCCAGCTATGTGGAAATTATGGCTTTTGAGTTGTCTTGCATGCATGACAATTTAGTGTGATGATTAATAGATTTTCCAATCTCCCAAGGAGTTCCCTAAAGTATATGTAACATAGCACGCGAGTTCAACAGAAGGGATTTTATATTTTTGTAAATTTAAAGAAACATGTGTGCAAAAGGCCTATAAGGGGTGAACGCACGTGATATAGGAAAATTTTACATAGTGAATTCCCTAGGGCCAATCCATAGGCTTATTAAATCGGATGTTTGGGATGTGGACAACAATATTGGAAGTTTTTAGGGCTTTATCATGCCCCAATCGCATTCAAAATGGGAAAGTGTGGCCGCTAAATAGCTTTCTAAGGAAACTTCTATGCTTTGTGTGATGGGTTTTGTGAGGCTTTGGAGTTTCAACAATGGGATGAGCCATGAGGATGCGATGTGGTAGATTGTTTATCTCATATACAACGATAGGAAGATGTAACTTGAAAGTCCATATCAAAAAACCGCTAGCATTGTCATGGGCTAACAAAGGAAAATAGAAAGAGAAAAGATTGTGTGTGAGACAATAACAATAGCAACTGACGCGGTAGTGGTTTAATGACAATATACGTGGTAATATATGCGGGAATATACCTGTGACTATTATCTCGTGAATTGCTGCAACTATTACCGCTTAATGCCTATTCAAAAATAAAGGTGCTCATTTGGGCCACCCAAAATGAGCACCTTTATTTTTTACCTGCATAAAATATATGAAACATCAATTGTTTTTTGAAAGAGTATAAAAATTAAAAAAATGAAATTGAATATACTTTACCTTCACAATTTAACACGCAGAAGATCAACTATTTAAAAATGTTACAAATAAAATGAATAAATAGTTGTATATAGATTGTGCCACATTTTGACTTTATGAGACTTTAAACAAATAATTTTCTATCTAATCCTCCTCCTCCTCATCGTCTACAGACATGTACATTTGATCGCTCTGACTCTACATTAGCCCAAACCAAACTAAACAACTCAACAGCTCAAAACAATTGATACAATATTATTTGTTTAAACCTACCCGTTGTAGAGATCCATCCCCGCTGAGTCAAATTGCTGGCAAGAGATGTGGTTGTTTTCCAACAACCATCTCCAAGTTTCAAATTCTGTATGCCGCTCCTGAAACTTGACCATCTTTCTAGTTGGTCGACTAAGAGTGATATTTTTCTAAGTTAGCAATAACAATAACAAATCATTAATTAAAATCTTTCTAATCATCAATTTAGGTTGTAATTTAATCAAAGTTACATATTTGTCCTTCCAAGGTGGTTTGACTCTCGAGCCATAGTGCGTGGGAGTTTTTCTAGCTTGAGCTTGACGTTGTTTTCTGTAGGATGAGCTTGATCACTGTTTTCTTCCATTGCCCACTCCACATCTGCCATGTTGCCACTGCAATAGCTCTTGTCTGGATCTTTAACTTGGTTGGCTGTTGCGTGCCGTATACTGGACTGTCTGCTTGTTTTAAAAAAATGATTTTATGTAGCCCTCCAACCACTGTTGTGAAAAATGATAATTATGAACAATTGAAAATCTAGTATGCAACGCGTCCTCAATGTAGCGTGCATGATCGGGCAGTTCGTCTCTAAACTTTACAAAACAATTCTTATACATCATATGTATAAGAATTTGATGATGGCATCGAAACGCCCTGCCTTGAGCGCTCTATTGAAGTTCACCTCCCCACCACAATTTACCCTATAGTAGAACCTATACATGTTTGGGTATGTCAGTATCCTTGTTCTCTACATCTGGGACTGCATGCTCTCAAATAGGGGACTCCGTCCCCCCTCCCCCCACCTCTACCAAAACAAGAAAATCCACAAGATTCCCCGTCACTGCGTCTCTCTTACCGCTCACTGCTCTGAGATAAACGTCGATGCGCGTCATAGAAGAATTGCATTGACGGTGCCTAGGCGAAGCAGGATTGGAATGGAGTGGCATGGGACCATGCGATGCCATGGGAGTGGAACTACGTGATGGAAGGGGAATAGGATGGTAAGAAGGGGCCGTAGACTGAGGTGTTGTTGGTGCAAGGCTCTCAATGTAATGAGTCCCTCCCTGACTCCCCCGTGGAATGGATTGTGAAGAAAGAATGTACCTCGCAAGTTGTTGTGGAGTGTAGTGGCCAAACAATCCCTCCATCAAACGGAGGTACTAGTGTTGTGAGGAGCACCCGTTGTAGGTCTGGATCTACCACTGGTGGAGGAACCTGAGTAGAGTACGTGTAGGATGGCCTTGCCTACAAATAACAAAGAGAAACCTATAACACTCATAGTCACAAAAAACTAGCCTTAAATAGTTTTAATTTCTTTGCTTGGTGTCATCACCTGGGTATAAAGTCCTTTTGCACACATGTTTCTTTAGCTTTAAAAAAATATTAAATCCCTTCTGGTGAACTTGTGTGCTATGTTATACTTTAGTGAAATCCTCGAGATATTGACAAATCTATTAATCATCACATTGAATTGTCATGCATGCAAGACAAATCAAAACCCATAATTTCCACATAGCTAGCCCATTCCAGCTTTGGCGGAAGCCCACAAACAAATAATATGTACACACCCACTTATAACTTAAGTATATACAATTATGTACTCTCTACAATTAAGTATATACAATTACGTATATGTAGCCATTGTTTTGTGTAAACTGTAAAATTTAAGTACATACAATTATGTAAATGTAGTCATTAATTGTTTTGAGTAGAGATAAAGAGATATGGCTATAAATATAGCCATCATTTTGTGTTGTGAATATCGTGAGAGTGCTACCGCTTCTGTAGAGTGCTTCAAACAAGAGCTTATTTATTGTGCTTCTTGTACCACATCTCTTCACAACAGACTCTTGTTCAAGGGATTACTGTGCACATTGCATGCCTGCCTCCATTCTGAGGTACGGTATCGTTGAATGCTTTCCAACTTAATGCCGCATCCTTGGGGAGAAAGAGAGAGATAGATAGGAAGAGAGAGAGAAAGATAGAAAAGGAAGGAGAAAGTCATTTTAGAATTCCATCATTTTAGAAAGTCATTTTAGAATTCCATTATTTTAGAAAGTCATTTTAGAATTCCATCATTTTCATGTAAAGAAGTTCTTTTCCAAAGCACTATACAAAAGCAAAAGTAGAGCCGCACTGCGCACAACACAAAACGGTCGCTTCACTTACAACCATTGCTCTTTATCTCCTTGTAAGCTCACATGCACAAATGGCTCACAGACAAGCCTTTTTCGAAGTCTATTTTCCTGCCCCACTATCTGATATCGCAACCGTCTTTACTCCTTTATACTCCACACGTAAAATCATGTTTCCTTCTTCTCCCTCGCAATAGTCTCCCACCTTATTTACTAGTATAGGTTTTTATTTAGATTGTTTTGACATTTCGTTGCCTGGTATTTTTGAAAAAATGATTTGTTGGGAATCATCAGCCCTATTTTCTCCAAAAAAAATTCCCACTTCCTCCCAAAGATGAGGTCTTATTTGCAGTAACTCGGATAGAGTTAACGTGCAATGTATGGAAGATGACATCAACTCATGAAGAGTCTTAGTGTCCATCATCTTGGAATCCAATTTTCATTGAGATGGTACTCTCCTAATTTTTTATTTTGTTTCATAGTCGCCAATGAGTGAAGGGAATTTTTTGTAGAGTCTGAGGTTTGTTGTCTTCTGATATATGTATCCTCTGTGTGTGTGTGTGTGTGTGTGTGTGTGTGTGTGTGTGTGTGTGTGTGTGTGTTTGTGTGTCTTTCCGTCTATCTCTATCTCTACCTCTCTCTCTCTCTCTTTCTTTATCTCTCTCTCTCTCTCTCTCTTTATCTCTTTTCTTCTTTCTCTCTCCCTCTATCCCCTCTCTCCTTCCTTCTCTCTCTATCTCTCCCTCTCTCCTTCTATCCCTTGTATACATTTTTTTTTGGTAATTTGATGGGGAAAATGTTGTCAAAAGATCACCACATGCCTCTAGATCATCGACAAGCTAGATCGTATGTCATTGCACTTGGCATGGAGTATGAGCGCATCCACGCATGCGTCAACAATTGCATATTGTACTGCAATGAGCATGCACATGCCACCTCATGTCCCCTGTGTGAGGAAGCACACTACAAGGCCAGACTAAGTGGGGTGCACCTACCTTGCAATGTATTGAGACATTTTCCATTATCCCTCGCATTCAACACATTTTTAAAAGCATTTCTACCATGGAGCTTCACACGAGGCACGCCAATCACCACTCAAATAACGGAATGATGCATGTCCCTGTCGATTCACCTACATGGAGGCACATCAAAACTCAATGGCCAGAGTTTGGGTTGGAGCCTCGACACTTGAGGCTTGGGTTAGTAGGTGATGGTGTCAACCCCTTTGACACGAAGTCTACTTCATGGAGCACTTGGCATGTGGTGATCTCAACTACAATATTCCACCATGGGAGACAACCAAGTAGGGAAAACATAATACTTTCCCTTGTACAAGGGAAGTAAAAAGTGGCAAATGTTGTTGTCTACCGCAAGCCCCTCATCGAGGAGTTGGAGGAGTTATGGAGAGGCATCCCTATTGTAGATGCCTCAATTCCAAAGGGGGGGAGAGAATTCATTGTGAGAGGAATCCTTATGTGGACTATGCACGACTATCCAAGACTTGGATAGATTTCTGGTAACTCCCTATCCCTTCTCTCTCTATTTCTCTCCCTCTAATTTGAAGCTTCTCTCTAATGATATGATATGTATGCAGGGTTTCCTTGTCATTGGTGAAAGAGAGTACAGATTCCTTGCACAAGGTAATCTATCCAAACAACCATAGTTTCCTACACCAAGGTCATAGTAAGTACAAGGCTGCAACAAATGGGCAGACGCCTCTAAAGCTCACGATGGCAAATTGGGCAACTATTTAGAAAGAGCTCTACAGCAACAATCCAGCTCCAACCACTCCACCAAAAGGTATGTTAACCCTCACGGCTCACGGACACCCCATCACCTACGATGGACGCGTATTATGTATTTGGTAGAGTCAGGTACTAGGCTTGTCGGACCAATAGGGAAAGGTAGAGTGATCGTCGATGAGAGGCGCACTTTAACTTGGACATTCAAGGGATTAGTTGGCTAAGCATGGGCGCCCAAGTGTGAATGGTGTGAGCTCCTATAAAAGCCAACTAAACCTAATTTTTACTCATTCTCTCATTTGTGCAATTGAAGAGTGCTCTTGCTCCATCTCCATCTTCTTCTTCTTCACCTCCTTGTGTGTGTGTGTGTGTGAGAGAGAGAGAGAGAGAGGGAGAGTGTGTGTGCGATCGAGCATTACGAAGGCACGACGGCGGCGAAGCGGTTGAGCGCGGCACGACTGCAGCTTCTTCTTCATCGCGGCGAGGAATCCACCACGAAGGCGAGCGTAGAGCGGTGAGTGACACACCCTTTGTTTTCTTGAGCTTGCTAGTTTAGGCTTGCTGTGTGCTTGGAGCCGTTTGTGGCTCGCACACGGTGTATTGGCAAGTCCCTTGCTTCGACAGTGCGGCAAGGAGCGCACATTTTTGGCGCCGTTGCCGGGGATATGCCCTACACTAAGCTCGGTTAGCACTTTACGCTTTCTTCTGGTGCAATTTCTATCATAGGAAAGGCAGGGAAGGAGTGTGTGGAGATTTCTGTTTTTTTGCGTTTTCTGCATTTGCTGTCAAGTTTCAATCTCTGCTATTGTCTGCGTTTTTTCAATTTCCGCAATTTCTGCATTTTCAAGTTCGGCGTTTTCAATTTCTGCAATTTTCTGCATTTCTGCGTTTTCTTAATTTTCTGCAATTTCTGCGTTTTTCTGCATTTCTGTGTTTTTTTAATTTTCTGCAATTTCTGCATCAACAAATTAAAAAAAAAAATTGGAAAAAATAAAAAATAAAAAACTTTTTCTCCCCAAAAAAAAAAAATTCGAAAAAAAAAAAGAAAAAAAAAATCGGAAATTAAAAACGCGAGTGAGCGGGCGGCAAATTTTTTCGAAAATAAAAAACGTGACTCTTAAAACGGACGGGTTGGTTTGTATAAAAGATAGATCGGGATCGTTTTCCCAAGCCCAGGCCCAGGCCCAGGCCCAGGCCTCAGTCCTATGATATATACTAAACTCACTCTTATATATATACCCTACTCCCTCAAGAGAGAATGAGAGCATGTGGGACAAGTCCTCCACTCTCCTCCTTTCTCTTCCCACTTGCACCCTTAGACTTTCTAGTTTGGGCCTAGTTCCCTACTGGAAATTGACAGTTTTAGGGATTCCGAGAGCATAGAGTGACCAAACGGAGGGCTGTAAAGCACGGCACGACCCTCTGACCGATACGCTCGTTTCGAGCTATCACATGGCCCATTCCACGACACGCTCTAAAAAATCTAGCAAAAAAACAAACAAAAAACACGCTAAAAACTAGTCACAAGGCCTCCTAGAGCAGCTTTTTGACACCTTAGGGTATCAAAAGCACATGCACTTACGCTCTGGACGAGTGTTAGAGCACGATCACATTGGTGGTGCCTCTGTTCATACGCACACCCATTACCCATCCACGATAAGCTCTAGACCCTCAGCGGGGACACAAGGTAGCACCATCCAAGACCCTAAAATAGCCGCTAGTGATTCCTCCTCCGACTCAGAAATTATGGAAGCATACCCTACCCAAAACACTGAGAGAGAAGGCCATGCACCTCCCGAAGCTCCACAGCCTAGTACTAGTATGTTTAGCCGTTTCATGGAAACATTAGGTAGAGCTACTCGCTCGGAACCTGATGCAAATGAAGCACACGAAGGGGGTGGGGAAGTGGAATCTCCTTTCACATCGCACGTGGACCCCACACCCCCAAAGAGTGTCCATGTGGATATCCTACCAACTTCTTACCAAGAAGGCCCTGTTGAGCTGCCTCCTTCAGAAGTTCCCTCTAGAGTACCGTTGGTGACAAGTAAAACCACGGGGAGCAACATTGCTTCTACCTCACAAGAAACCATTAACACGTCGACTCTAGAAGGATTGTTCATTAATGATCATTGGACATACGACCTCCACACTGAGGTGTTGACGGATCTACACTCTGGCCACGCCTACCATGTAGGATGGATAGAGATTGTACAATCCACCTCTAGTGCCACGAGCATCGAAGATCAACAGAAAATGATCTGTAATGTTATCCATGGCATTATTCAATTAGAAAGGCAAAACCGAGGGGTAAATATACTCTCAACTGGCCCCATGAGATTTTTGGATACGAGCAAGGCTCAACAGCCTACTCTATCACAAATGGAGACTCCTCTAATGAGTCCCATGGACCCATCTTACGTCATTTCACCTGGGGTCTCTATGCAATCTGAGCCTCCGAGCGAAAACTTTAGCTTCCCTAACTTGGCTCAACCCTCTATTAAGGAAAACACAGTGCTCACTCCAGGGATAAGCCTGACAGAGAATGTACCGATGACATCTACGGTTAGCGCAGTGCCACTACCTAGTGTCGTAGTACCTAATATGGGGCCTCGACCATATGTGCCTCTAGCCCCTTATGCACACATGGCCCCCACACCTCCAATTGTACCACTTGCTTATGCTCCTCGAGTGCCGCTCCCTAGCTCTTATCCGAGTGGACCTATGCCCGGTTATGTTCCATATCCAGCATCATCCACACATATGCCAAGACCGGCACCCGTCCCTCTCCCACATATGATTCCAAGAGTACCTCCACCGGCCCTGCCTCCTCACATAGGTGACTTGGCAGCGTTTGCTCAAACCATAGGTCGATCTATCGCGGAAAATATGCGTCACGCATCTGATAGAGAGCCTAGAAGTAAGGCAGTACAAATTGCCAAACTCACGCAAAAATTCAATGGGGACGAAGATGCTAGAAAACACATTGAAGTGTTTGAACAAGTATGTGATTCCTTAGGGGAACGCAACGAACTACATAAGTGCAATGCCTTAAGCTTGACATTAAGTGGGAAGGCTGGAGATTGGTATAGGACCCTAAGGGTGGACGAGAAAACAATCTACCCTACCCTTCGAAGGTTGTTTCTAAAGGAGTACATACGAGAAGGTGTGCTTTGGGGTGTAGCATCTCAGCTACAGAAGGCCGAACGTAAGGAAGGAGAGTCAGTAAGGGACTTCATTAGTCGTCTAAAGCACTTAAACTCTCATTGCCCTGTAAATGAGCGCTTCAACAATAACCAACTGCTTGATCGATTCATTCGAGGGTTGAGGAATGAAGGAATCTATAATGGACTAGTGATTAGAGGTATCACAACCTGGGAAGATGTCACTTCCAATGCAATCCAACTAGAGGACAACTTGATGATAGCAGGCATGAGGGTGTCTACTGACACGAGATCCACTAGCTCACAAGCCATTGAGTATGAACCCATGACTGCAAAGCCCATTGCCAATGAGCCAAAGGTATTTGAGACATTCTTGACAGACCTCACCAAGGCAATCCAAGAGTCTCTTAAGGATAATCGACCCCCTCAAAATAGTCACATGTATCCAAGAAGGGAGCAACAATGGTGTTCCATTTGCTTAGGTCCACATAGCACTAGTGAGTGCCCTACGTTTAGAGTAAAATTTAATGGAACTTGCAACGCATGTGGTAGGTATGGTCACCAAGCTAAGGATTGTTTAATGATCAAACGTATGATGGCAAATAGACCACCTGTAGCCTGGAAGGATGCGCCTCGAGCTCCTGTATTGATGCCTGCTCCACCTGTTGAGCAACTACCGCAACACATGGTCCCTAGATCTCAAAATGTTGTACAAGCTACACCGTTACCACCTCCTGTGCTAGGACTGCAGCCCCCGCATCCAA
Source organism: Adiantum capillus-veneris (assembly GCF_014529385.1). Lineage (NCBI taxonomy): Eukaryota > Viridiplantae > Streptophyta > Polypodiopsida > Polypodiales > Pteridaceae > Adiantum > Adiantum capillus-veneris. The sequence goes on from NC_140953.1 coordinate 44,222,082, forward strand.
GAGTCGCCCCTATGAACCAAGTGGGTTGCGAGCCATCAAATGCTTATCCAGATAGCTGTGAGGAGGAAATAGACACTAGTATTGCCTACGGACTTGATACATTGGAAGAATGTCCTATATACTACATGGAAGATTGTTGGGGACAAGTCAAGCCAGTTTATCAAGCTGCTGCTCTCGCATCCAGAGGTCAAAATATCAACACCCAGGCTAGGAGGCCACCTCTTCAATGCTACGAGTGTGGTGGACCACATCGAGCAGCGGAGTGCCCTATTAGGCTGCAAAAGAATGCTGCACAGATGCAAATGAATCAAGGGAGCACGTCTGCAATGCCAATACTCACATGTAATCATTGTGGCATAGATCACTTGATTGCCCAATGCCCCTATAACCCAAATGCGCCTAAAATCACACCCCTGAATTTGGTCGAAATTGCTAGTGTGACGTCGCCAATACCACCCGTCGCACCCGCTTATGCGATTACACGGTCCATGCTTCAAGGGCCAGGCCATATCCTCGAAGAGAGAGATACCATTTCAGTTATCCAAGCAAAGAAAAAGAAGACACGAAGGAAGAAGTCGCAGAATACGGAAAATTCAAAGCCAAGTTCCAAAACAAACATAGGAACAAGAGATGACCCCGTGTATATGAATGACCTCGAGGATGATTCAGATTCAGTCGAGACAATGGAGACTAGAACCAATACCACAAAGGGAAAGACCGACAAAGAAAACCGTAACATGGAACCAAATGAAAACCGAATAAGAGAAAACCATAAAGAGCCTCTGAAAACACCACAAGTGTTTCCAAATCCAATCCAAGACCCCCAAGATAAACCGCAGGGGCAAAAAGGGAAGAATCATAAAAAGAAGATTGGGACGTACCCAAACCCTGTAGACGAGATTAAGCAGGTGAAACATCTAAGAGATTTAGTGGAGGAGACTCAAAGGAAACTAGAACCAGAACCCATGCATGTCAAAATTCATGACACAGTGTTTCCCACGCAAGTTCATCCACCCCACATGAACCATAGACCGTTAGCCATATCTAGTATCATCCAAGAAGGGAGTGAGGACGGGACATCAGAAAGTGAGCATACACCCTTCTTGTTGGAAAGGATGTTTAACGAAGGTATACCTGATCCCATTGAGGAATATGAGATTCCATCCTCACCAGTTCCTAGTCAAGGACCTACACCCTGCAAAACACCAATGAATGTTGCCAAACTAGTGGACTTCATGTCTTCTGAGGTCCAAACCACGATCATAGCAAAGCTGTATGGAGATCCTGAGTTATTCCTTGCACTTCGAGCATTCCTTAACGGAGAGCTACGAACGGGATTACCGCAGTTTGCGCAACCACATAGGCCTGACTCGATTATGATTGATGAGGAAAATCATGTGCAATCACTTGACTTAGATGGACACGAGTCTGTGATTGAGGTACCCATTAACGAATTAGGGCAGTATTTTGAAGGCGACGAGTCTAATGCGACCCTACCCATCACTACCAAGGGATTAACTATAAAGGGAATTCTTGATGGTGGTGCGGGAGTTAGCATCGTTACAAAAGATTGTTGGGAATCCATGGGAAAACCCCGCCTCAGTGTTACTAACATTGTGGTAAAGATGGCAAATGGTACCATAGCCAAACCTATGGGGATGCTTAAGGATCTTGAGATCAAAGTTCTAGGACACAAGGTACGACATACGTTCATTGTAATGGATTTCTCTAAACACCTTATGTCATATGAAATGATTTTAGGACGACCATTCATGAGGGAAGCACAAATGGTTCACGATTGGTCTAAAAATCATGTCTATTTGCAATTCCAAGACTCTGTCCTTAGAGTGGATTTGGTGACTGGTAAGGTACACCCCTTAGGGAGTAAAACCATTATTGATCATCGCTCTGACACCACAGTTCACTCGGCCCCACTACAATATTGTTACACTTGTAAGAAGGATACAGACATTGGCCAAGATTCTCCTTACATGGATGTGTTACCGGGTATGACGGAATCAGACAATGTAGACTGGGTCCACCTAGCATCAACCATAGACACTTGTGGAAATAGGGGGACGACCTGGGTAACACCTGAGGGGGATGAAATGCCTATACCCTTAAATATGCTACAAGCAATGCATATCGCTTCTGACAAGACTCATCCTAATGTCACGAAGAAAACATACAAGTGGGTCCCTAAAGCTTCTTTAGTGACCATAGCTAGTGCTAAAAAACAGAAGCCTTGTAAGAACCGTACCACTCGCTCCAAGAAAAGTAAGAAAATGTTGCGATGGATCCCTAAACGACTATTGGAAGCCCAAGGCTACTATCAAGGAAATGATCAAATCTGGGTGCCAAAATGTAGATTGTGCTCTTACCTATCACCTGACCCAAGTGAGCCCAATCCCGTAGCTCCAAAACGAATCAATGATCGTGGAAAGAAAAAAATCACAGAATGCTACACACCCGCTCCCGAGATAGTTTGGGTACCAAAGAAAGAACGATTTGTTCCACCTAGCTCAGGAAGGGGGGAGTCCCATGAAGATTCTAGCTCATCATGTAATACATTCATAGAGGTAAAAGCTTCTACACAGTCTCCATCTATAGTAGTGGACCTCCATGAAGCTAAAAAAGAATCCACACCTCCCAGTGTTCAAGAATCACCTAATGAACCACTTCAAGTTCGATCCTGGGAGAGTACCTTACCACCGTTGCAACTCGACAAGGTGCCTAGGGTAATAGAAAACTACTGGCAAAAATCCTCACCTATTACCAACTGGAACAATTGGTTTCAAAGGGTGACAAGCTCATTTCAAATGGTATGATCTACCCAAGGAAGGGGGGAGTGTTTGCTGACAGTCATCATTCACTTGCTTCCCTCTCAACCTTTTTCCCTGACCTCTCAATTCCAATCTTAGGGAATGTACATATAAAGCTTTATACTCACAAAAAAAAAAAAAAAGAGCAAGAGCAATTAGCAAACGAGTATGCACAATAAAAGTCAAAACATTGACTCAGACCTACACATGTCACATTTGGTACAGTGAAACAGAAACCTATGCCATAAAACACCTTTGATCCTCATCACTTGAGTGATGGAGGGTAGGTAAGATTAGTACGATAGGAGTGTTTCTGTTTTAGAGTTGAGAGATTAGCAAAGTTCTCTTTTCCCACTAATGTGCCTCCTGGAGGTATTCCTTTTGTTTCCTAGTGTGTACAGGAGCGTGTTGCTATTGATAGGATTTGGACCTTCATGGAACCTTCAAATCAAGCGCGACCATCAACACAAACAGGTGTTTCTTGTCCATTAGCATTGCCCTTATCTTTTTGCATCTATGATTGTCTGCTTTGATTGTGATTGGTAGCATAATATTCAGCTCATTTGCTTAGTATCAAACATTTAATTCAATGTAATGTTTTGTCATAATCACTTGTTTAGGTGTAAAAATCAAGCAGTCCGACTAAGCTAGGTATTAGAAATCTTCTCTTAATACCATGGGGAATGCCTTCCTAATAAGCAATGGTTACTTAGGTTCTTAATCCGATTTAGGCAGCATTGTATGAAATGTACTAGGGCTTTCTAGTGGGCTTAACCCTATTGACCTTTAGCTTAAGTATTATAAAGGGAGTTTACTAATGTGATGAGCCTGGGGAGTGTATCAGTGTTATATGACCCCCCAAAGTTACAAAATTAAAATGCTGAAAATGAACAAACAAAAAATCAAAGTGCCACAATGTAAAATTTTAAGCTGGAAGAGAAATCCTGGCTTGAATTGGTACTTCACTCACATGTATTGCCTATGGTACTAGAGCCCTAGAGGTTCCCAGTGTGGGCGCTTTTCCTTGAAAAGCAAAAAACCCAAGGCATACAAAATAAGCACACACATCATAATTGAATCAATGTGAAAAGACTTTGGGGGGTCAACGAAAAAGTAATCAGTCAGGCGATGATTTCATGAGAAATTCCTTTTATGGTAGCTTAACTACAAAGTTTTCTAGATATAGTCTCTAGTCAGCCCTCGAACATGAATACTTGGCTCTCGCGATTAAACAACTTAATTGACCACAGAAAATTAAGAAGCTTACCCATGGTATTAATATTCGATCTCTAGTGCCTTTCGACCGTCAAATTAGCGACCCCAGACTTGTTTAATTTTTTGCCTTTACATCTGTTTATGCATTTGATTACATTGCAATTTAATGTTCATTGCTATCAAATTGTTTGAAATTCTTTGACCAATCAATTTTTCTACCTAAAACTGCATATGCTTTTTAAGAGAATGCCATTACTGTGCCAATGTTGTTTGATTTTGTAGTGACTGAAGAAGGCTAAGGACATTCATCTCAAATGCTCTTCCACCTCGACGACCCAGCTTCAACTCAATAGCTTCCGAGGACGGAATCTACATCAGGAAGGGGGGCATGTTAACCCTCACGGCTCACGGACACCCCATCACCTACGATGGACGTGTATTATGTATTTGGTAGAGTCAGGTACCGGGCTTGTCGGACCAATAGGGAAAGGTAGAGTGATCGTCGATGAGAGGCGCACTTTAACTTGGACATTCAAGGGATTAGTTGGCTAAGCATGGGCGCCCAAGTGTGAATGGGGTGAGCTCCTATAAAAGCCAACTAAACCTAATTTTTACTCATTCTCTCATTTGTGCAATTGAAGAGTGCTCTTGCTCCATCTCCATCTTCTTCTTCTTCACCTCCTTGTGTGTGTGTGTGTGTGAGAGAGAGAGAGAGAGAGAGAGAGAGGGAGAGTGTGTGTGCAATCGAGCATTACGAAGGCACGACGGCAGCGAAGCGGTTGAGCGCGGCACGACTGCAGCTTCTTCTTCATCGCGGCGAGGAATCCACCACGAAGGCGAGCGTAGAGCGGTGAGTGACACACCCTTTGTTTTCTTGAGCTTGCTAGTTTAGGCTTGTTGTGTGCTTGGAGCCGTTTGTGGCTCGCACATGGTGTATTGGCAAGTCCCTTGCTTCGACAGTGCGGCAAGGAGCGCACAAGGTATGTCAAGGTATTCCATATGTTTAAGACCTCCATATTGGAAGGACTCGAAAACACAACACCTCTTGGATTTCATGCACATATTCAAGAATGTAGCCCACACCTTGTGGAATCATATTATTGGGAATAAGGACTCATTGGGGGCGAGTGAGGATTTAAGGATCTTGAAATGTTTCCCTGTCTGTGCTACTCCACACCGTGCCCCCAATGGGAGGATTGTGATTCATAAAGTGCCATGGATTCTAGCCAAGGAAGAATTGGACCAAGCGAAAGGTATCACTGCGTCTATTTGCACACTAGTTCATGATACATGAGGTTGCTAAAGGGACCTTTCACAAAATCAAAGAAAGGTGGAAGCGTTCCATTGTATGGGTTGAAGTCCCATGATTGGCACAAGATACTCAGGTAACTGCCTCTCTCTATTCTCTCTATTGTTTGTTTTTTAGGACACATATGATTTGTGTGTATAAATTTCTCTCACTTTCTCTTCCTCTAATTTACATTGTAGTTCATTCTTCCCGTGAGTATGTGCATATTCCGGGACTAGAAAGTGAGGGATTCTATAACGACTCTAGGACTTTATCTACCAACATTGATCCTCCTTATGACATCTTAGATTATTTTTCTTTCTCTGTTGGTTCCTTACATTGTTGCTCTTGTCCTAGTTTCTCTTTGGTTTGTTGCAACTCGGTTTCTAAGAAAGTTCACTCTTTTGGGCTTTTTGATTTCATTTTGTTGCATTTAGATTTCTATAGTTTTCTTTGAGTCCTCATTGATATGTTCTTAGTTTTTGTTTGAATAGGCAGTTTGTTATCGTCCTTGATATATCTATTTTTGGTAGATTTGGTATTGTGGGTTTAGTCTCAATTTTTCTTGAATAACTTTTAACACTCCTAAAACATTCATTGCTACTTTCACCTTTTTGTTTAGGTGTTTCTTTCTCTACGTTCTTTGCTTGATAAGGAGAATTTATTGTCCAATGATTTCCTCCACACTTATAGAATGGTCCTACTTGTTGCATAATTGATGATGCAGCTGATGATTGTTCTTGCCAAGTAAGAATGGTCTTTGATCCATACACTTGATTGGCTATGAACATTAAGGTGTAAAAGTTCATGGAATAATGATTTCTCACATCTGATGGTTGCACATTCAATTCAAAATTTTTTCATAAAGAATAAGTATCTCTAACATAAGAGCTACTCTCTGGATCATTCCATAAATGTCTCTAGGCTTTTCATAACACAAAGAAGTTATCACCAATGCCTGGTTCTCATGTGGTTCCTTTAGTTGAGTGTAGTCTACTAGTACTGGTTTTTCTTATGTATTATGTAGTGAGTAGGATGGTCCCTCCCACACGTGTCATGCTTTCTCAATTTCCATTATCTCATGTTTTTGTTTTGTCCCAAGTCTAGGCTCAATTGTCATGCTACTTCTTCTACTAGCTTATCTAGATTGGACATTGGTTGAGGTTGGGCAGCTCGTATCATGTTGGATTCACTAGAAGACGAGGAGACATTGCTTGTTGTAGTTTCCTTATTCTATATAACCTCACCATAACCTTTACGATTTTCCAATAGATACTTTAAGTGTAGATGTTTTTTGAGAGTTTAATTTTTTAAAGCCTTTATAAAGAGAACTGACAATCTTTCCTCCAAAGGTGGCTCTCATGTAGGATCTCTCTCAAGGTATTGTTTCAATTGAAGCAATGCTTCCTTTAGCTTGAAAGCATAGATTTGTGACACCGTTTTGTGTTTGATCTCCCTTTTAGAGAACTCCTCTATAAATTCTTGCAAGATTTGTTCAACATTTGAAAAAGAAACCAAGTTCATTGGTTGGAACTAAGTCAATACTATCCCTTTTGAGGTTAATCCAAATCCCTCATATTGTATAGCTACTTATTCAACCCTTAACACTTATTTAGATAGTGACACATGTGCATACAGATACCGTGAATCATTGTACTTTGTCTTGACACATTTGGCCACTTGAGGTGGTCTCAATTATTGTGGTTGAGTTACCCATTTGACCAAACTGGGGTCTCTTACAAATGCGTCTCTCTCTCTTTTCTCGTCTTAAATAAAATTTTAGTGGAATCCTTTCTAATATACTCTCTAAAATTGCTTTTGGGAATCTATATCCGAATCGTGGTCCTATTGAAACCATAGCTTTAGTCTCTAAAACACGAGTATATTCAAGAGACTTGTTGAATCCCATTCTTCCCATAGATTGAGTTTCAACTCCTTGTGTTTTGGTCTCAAGGTTCACATGTGCACTCACACTCAACTTAAAGTATTTAAAGATTGGAGTATCCTTGTATGTATATCTTTCTAGGTCAACTGGATCAGCAAGCTTATACTCTCATCCATAGTTGTCATAAAATGTAATATCTAACCAACCCAAATGATTTTCTCATATTAAATTGATCATTTAATATTGGAGAATAGAAGGGAACAAGGATTAGAATATAAAGATGTTCTTACGGGTCTATCTCAACACGAGGCCAATGGTAAAGGGGTTCAAATGAGAGATGATATGTCAAAGATCAAGGCTAGCTAATGGAGCTTAAATACCTTAGGGTTAGCTCTATTAAAGACCGCCAATGTTTACTGTTAAAATTCATTTGACCTTAGGTAAGCTAGGGTTGTGCTTGAGTGGGAACCCGGACCAAGCTTGAGGTGCTTGTTGTGCTTGGTGACTAAGGTGCTTGAGGTGCTTGTCATGTTGCTGACTAAGGTGCTTGAGGTGCTTGTCGTGCTTGCTGACCAAGGTTCTTGAGGTGCTTGTCATGCTTGCTGACTAAGGTGCTTGAGGTGCTTAATGACTAAGGTGATAAGGTGCACCATGACTAAGGTCCTTGAGGGTAAGGTGTTCCACAAAGTCAATATAATCCCTAGTCATGAGGGGGAGATCCCTCTTTGTAGGGGCTAGAGAGAGAACACACACCATCACAAAAGGCAAGCTTGGTACCAAGAAGGTAAATAGGACACTTGTCAAGCTCCTCTTCATGTTGCCCTCATGGTGTGCCCAAAGCCTATTGGTTAGCCTCCCAAGGGGTCCAATAATAATTTAGTTGATTTACTTAATTGTTTTGTATTTATCAAGTCCTCTCTCTCGAAGGGGAAAGGGGGACACTTGTCCCAGTGCTACCCTTCTTTCTTGATATGAACTAAGCATGTGATTGGCCAAAAGCTTGAGGAGGTCCAATCAAGTACCAGAGAGTGCTAGAAGAGGGGGTCGATCGACCAATGCAAGAAGGGGCTAGCTTGGGGGGTATACTCTCCCACACACACACACACACACACACACACACACACACACACACACACACACAACAACAACAACAACTCATTGTGTGAAGTCCAAAGTGCAAGAGCTCCATCTACTTCTTTAAGCTAGTAGAGAAGCTGAGAGCCTACACCAATACTCTTGGCTATGGAATGCAAATCCAACGAAGAGCCATGATTCAATGGTTAAGCTTCCATCTTCTCCATCTTCATTAATATGCTATTATGTATGAAAGAAATAAGAGTGATGATAAGTGAGACACTATTTATTTCTCCTATGAGTGTTTCTTCTTCCTCTTCCCTACCCTCATTCCCCACTAGCTCTCTCCACCTTTGAAGGTGTTTGAGGGCTTGGGGATTGATGTTGAAGTTAATGCTTTTCACAAAGTCTATGTTAAGCTCATGATGCACGAAGATTTCCATATTCATTGCATCACCTAGGTCACAAGGAACACAAAGATTGTATTGCACCAAGTCTCTGTTCATGGGAGAACCTATAATAAAAAATCCTATGGGAGGAGAGACGGCTCCACATAAATATGGTCCTCAACTGTTGTCATGTTCTCTAATCTCTCTCGCTTTGGCAAAAGTATTGTTCATGCAAAGTTAATTAAATATTATGGTTGAGTTGCTACCACTAAATAAGTTCACCTCTGTGTTCTCAAAGTAGTCTCACAAAAATGCTCCCTTTAATTCTCATAATTTGTGTATTCTCAAAGTTCATAGGCCATTTCCATTACATTGCTATCATAGCATTTGGTTTCTCTTTTCATGCTTAAGAAGAGAGGTACTTAATTTGTCCATGAAAGGTTGGGCCTGTTATTGCAATAGGGTAAGTGGGACAGGGATCATTATCTTGGTTGAGAAGGGCTTATTTCGAGGTACACCATTGGGAACTATAGTCTTATAATGGAGCCTCTGGAGGCTTGCCTTTGGATTAACAATTATTGATCTACGAGCAAGCTCAATAGGAACCATAATCAGCCAATCAATGTTAGACCACCTCCACTAGTTTTTGCAATCAATAGTGTCTAAACCACGGGTATGGCTGCTTGAGAACTAATTTTCAAAGGTAAAGAAAAGTAGCGACTTAGGTTTTTGAGGGTACCAAAGCACAAAGTAGTCTATACACAAGTTTAATTAGCATGGCTAACAATAACCAAGAGAGTAGAATGAACATTGATGACTTTAATTTTGCACATGAAGGTGCTAATGATGATGATGCCCCCATGTTTGTTAATTACCTTGTTACTAGGTAGCAACAAGCTATGGGAAACCCTGCTTTGCAAGCAGAAGATACCCAACAACTTTGTGCTTATGGGATTTCTCTTCCTCTCCAAGAGAAGAGAGAGTTTAGGAGGCCTCTTGATGAGACCCCCAAAACAAGACTCTCTCCCATACAAGAGGAGGAATCCAAAGAAAGAGAAAGTAATGAATCCCTAAGTTCGTATGAAGATGTGGCTCCACAAAGACGGTGTTCTAGACGGTCGCCAACTTTGCTTAAGAGGAAACCGTCAACCCACAGTCCTTCTCCTCGTCACTCCAAAAGGGAAGAGAGGAAAAAAAGAAAGAAAAGGGCAAGAAAGAGGTCACCCTTTTCTCCTTCTTCTTCTTCCTCCTCTTTTGAAAAAATCTATGGCTATTCTCCTAGAGAATACAAGAGGGGAAGACATCACAAAACTTACCCTGCATGGCGAAGGTCCCAAAAGCTCAAGAAGTTCAAAGAGGGAGGAAAGAGTATCTCTTTTCTCACCTATGATGGCACCTTTGGTGCCAGAAAAACAACAAAGTTATGGCCTTCATCCACTAGCAGGTTGATGTGGCCTTTGGAGAAAAGGACTTCACGGATTCCTCCAAGCTACACCATGTAGCTATGCACTTCCAAAAATCTGCTCATCAATGGTGGACTAGCCTTTGTGGCAATGATGATGCCCCAGAAAAGACATGGAAAATGCTACGAGTTTCCATTATGAAGCAATTCCTTGCAAGTGATGGAAAGGACAATGTGCACACTAAATGACAGCGTTCAAAGCTTCTCTCCCACGAGTCTATCCACAAATACATGGAAAAGTTTTGGGACTTACATCTCAAGGCTACTGTCTTTCAAAAGATAGAATTTTCCAAGAAAAATCAACAATTCTGTGCGAGATTACCTGAAGAGATGGCTGAGTATGTCAATACCCAAAAGCCTGGTTCTATCACCAAAGTAATCCACCACATCATGGTTACTTCGCACATCAATTTCCAACAAGGGGCTCAAAGGAATATCAAGCCCGTGGAAAGAAAGGACAAGTGATTCTAAGGGGAAAAACAAAGCCCAAAATTCTTCCCAATTCCAGCAACAACAGCAACAACAACAATCGGTCTAAGGAGAAGGGGAGTTTACAAAGGTAAAAATAAACTCTCTCTTGAAGAGCTTGAAGCTTTTCGCAAGGATCATAGATGTTTTAAGTGTGGGGAGCAAGGACATGGATATCTTTAGAAATGCCCACAATGAGACACCTAGATCTTCCACTAACGAAGCTCCAAACTGGAATGCTAATTGCAAAGGATCACCTCCCTCCTATGCTTGGGGAAAGGGAGGGAGAATATGCCTTCATCTTGTTTAATACCAGCTATACTCACAACTTCATATCAACGGAGATACTGTAACTGCCAATACATCTTTCAAGGGACAGCAAGCCTCCGTTGCTCCCTTGATTGGGAAGTTGAAGCTTCATGTCCAAAGCTATGTCAACAAAAAAGACTTCTTTATCTCTCCTCTCCAACATGAGGATGCTATCCTAGGGGCACCATGGTTCAACCACATGGCTACCAACATGAAGTTCCCTAAAAGGAGAATCTACCTTACCTATAGGGAAAAGAGCATGTATATAGATGTTTGTGAGTCTGGTCGGACTATACCACTTGCAAATCCTCCTGCATTAGGGAAAATTTGGACTCACAAAGGGGCCTTATAAGGAGTTTGACTTCCTCTCTCATGTCCAAAACCGGCGTGTAGTAATTTTTTTTGCAAATCGACTCTAAACTTGGAGAAGATTTGACACTTAGAATATACTCTTCAAGCTCTTTCTATTGATATATAGGACGCCATGAGATTCCTCATATTTTGAAAGATTCTATTTTTGCTTCTCTTATGACGTGACAACTCTGTTTAGAATCTAAAGAATACAAAATAAAATCTTTCAAAATATGAGGAATCTCGTGGCGTGCTACATATCATTAGAAAGATCTTGAAGAGGAGATTCTAACTCTCAAATCTTCGCCAAGTTCAGAGTTGATTTGCGAAAATTTTATTGCACGCCCGTTTTGGACATGAGAGAGGAAGTCAAACTCCTTATAGGGCCCCTTTGTGAGTCCAAATTTTCCCTAATACTTTTGATAAATCAATGAAAAGCTCAGTTTCTGCCTACATGATTTTTGTCAAAGAGTCCCTAAAAGGTCCTAATGTTTCAACGAATGTAAGTGGTAGGAATCAAGAAGATTTAAACTTGTGTTGCGGGAGCGGCTCACACACCCATGAAGTGCATGCAAACACTACCTAGATCAACATAATGTCAATCGAGGACACAGATGACACGATAGGCACACAGAGGAAATCTCTTTAGCTTGTCAGGCTGAGACCATCCTACACATACAACACTCTGGAAGGCCAACTAAACCACTATCAAGAACCTCACTGCTCTCAACTACACCACCTAGCCACATGCACACATACGGAAGGTAACTCACCTAATCATGCCAGATTCGTATGAAATTTAAGGAACACCATCCCCTCACTAGGATACACCTGTCCCTAAGCTTCTACACTATAAACCATCACTCTAAACCCATCTGCGGAAAACGCGTAGGATGACAGAGAAGAAATTTGAAAGTGCCCGAAACTGAAATTTATGAGTACCTATGCGTAGCTTATGTCGCCACAATTCTATAGACTACTAGCATGCAGAAAACAGACATCGTTTGATACACTTACGACCACAATTATCTCGTAGATGCGTCGGCATGTGCGCTTCGTCTCACGTGGAATGCTTGGCGTTGTTGCGTAGCTCTCCTCGAGCCTACAACAATGGTACAGTCGGATCTCCAATGTGTTGAGCGAGGCGGGCTTAGCGAGAGGATAAAGCTCACGCTCACTCTCTTTCTCTCTCACACACAGTAGACGACAGCGCTAAAGTTTTGATTATGATTAAAGTCTCCCCTTTACAAAATGACCTAGGTACCTTATATACTAAGGCTACCTTAGGTTTAACCAAAAATGGGGTTGAAAGGGTCAAATGGCTTTGTATTTACAATCTGGAAGTGCCATTGCACCCCGGCTTCTGAAACTAGAATAACTACTCATTACAAATGACGTTTATAGCCATAATCCGCAGCATTTCATAACTCGCAAAAGATAATACTTTGGTACGAAACTTGAGTTATGTTGTGTTGTTGACCCAACGGTCAACACTCCCCCCTTCCGCATTCATGTCGTCCCTGACATGACTTGATTGTCAATGGCTATGTGGTCTTTGCTGTCATTTTGGCTTCATCTGTTGCACTGCTTGTAACTTTGTCGAACCACAACAAGAACTATGATCCATTAGAGCGGACATCTATCATCATAACCATTCATCTTTTGAGATCCTCTGATTACTTTTATGTCTGCTCTTCTTCATTGGGGACTTCTTTGTTCCTGTGCAATCATGTTGTTAGTGTTGTCTGCAGCTTTGTCATTGTAGGCCATTCTTCGACTCTCCATTGAGGAGAAGTATGCTATGATCTGAAACTGGTGCTCCAATTCATTTGTCAATTGATTTGAGTAGCATTTCCTTATTGTTGATGTAGATGGAATATGTACAAGAGGATGGTGATAGGTGTCTTTAGATTAGGGTCTAAAACCTGGATGACCAAAGGGAAAAAACCCGGTGGGAAAAAAAATGCCTTTGGTATACGCTCTTATTGGAGTTGAGCAGTTGAACGTGAAGTACATGTTCATGAAAGGTGAGTGCTTGGGTGAAACACGGAAAGAGTGCCTGATGCAAGTGCCAATTATGGGACACTCTATATGCATATGAGAAATTTGTCACCAAAAGCATGCAATGTGAAAGAAGGAGATGATGGGTGTTTCGAGGAATAAACGTAGCACATGTGACAGCAAAAGATGTCTCAATAGCTTCCACCTTTCCAAGAAGGGTTCTCCACTTGTATCTCATTGTGCTCAGTACGTGAGTGTATTTTGGACCTTCTCCTTCACTTCACCAGACTTAAGTACTTAGACTTCGACTCTTTTGCTCACCTATACCAGCATGAGCGACACAACGTAAATATGTTCAACTCTTCCAGCCTGAGCAGTACCTAGAATAGCTAAGACGCTTAGACCACAAATAATATTACTTGAAGCTTTGGGACTAACACCTCACTCATTTTGTGTCTTAGCTACTCGACTCTGACTTTTATGACTTGTTGGTTGCCTGTTGCACTGCTTTGTGACAAGTTCTTCGGCTGTTGTAGTGGCTACTGAGATATACTTCGTGAAGTTTCATCGTTTCCCTGTACCTTCTTCTCTTTATAGTGCTCAGGTCTCTCGTCAGTCTTTTCTTCATGTGGGTTATGGATTTTTATATTTTTTTCTTAATAATAAACAAAGAAAATCTTTAAAAAAACTTAACAAAAGAAAAATCATTCAAATAGAAATCTAAATGCTATGTACACTATACACATGTCCCTAGGGGCTCATATATGAATTTTGTCCCCATAATCCTCTGTAACACTACTATGAGGGCATATACTCTAAATTTTGTCAAAAAATTATCACAATAAAACGTAAAAATTCAATGCCTCTCACAAAACATTGCCCTCTAATAGTCATAATGTTAGGTCCGCATTTAGAATGCCTCCCCCCTTCCTATTTGGAGTCATCCTTTACGACAGGGTATCGCAAAGGGTATGTGTTGTGCTTGGGAAATTAAAAGTTGTGCCTATGCAGGCCTTGTAATGTAGCCCTATTATGCATACACAGTCAATGCAGGGAAAAGATTTATGTTGTGCAAGATGTGGGTATAAGCAATTTGCTTATTGGAACTTGTTGGCGAAGCTTCCTATTCTAAGAAATGTAATGGTCTTTGAAGCTCTTGTATCGTTGCTTGATTGAAGCGACTTGCTCTCTTCTAACTGTACTGTAATTGTAGGAAGAATTGTAAGAATTCAAGCGGCGATGCACTGAAAGCAGTTTTGTTGTTCTTCTTTGGGGCCCATTTCTTTGTGATTATTGGCTGTTTTGTTGCTGGACGCTCGTTTGGGAACCCATACTTGCTCATGCTTCGTTTTTGTTTGAAGAGACTTCTTTGGGATCCACCTTTTTGTTGTGTGAGTCAACAATGGTCTTTGCTTCAGCCCTTGTACGCTTGGTTGGGGACGGGATTCAGGCTTTGAAAGTTGATACTGTGGTTGTTTTGGAATCCAAATGAATTTCTGACTTTTTCGTGCTTGAATCAACTTCGTTGGAGCCCAAACCTGAGTTGTGAAAGCTTGCAATTTTGTGATATTCTTACCTGTTCGTGCACGCTTTCCTTGCTTTTGTTTTGGTATTGGATCTTGTGATTTGTCATTAGAGATCTTTGTCTTCTTGATCCATATCTGTTTTTGGCCGATCTGGCCTTTTGGTATCCAAATTTGTCGAGCTTTTTGGCTTTGACTTGTTGTCCTGTTCTTTTGACCTGTCATGGTTGTTGCTGAAGGGGTTGGTGATAGTGATGGCCTGAGTTGATGATAGGGGATGTCGTAAGATTCATCACTATCACTACTATCCTCAGCAAGGTTGACTTCTTGTACTTTTCCTTGATTTTTTGGCTGGTAGTGGAAAGTTACTGTCTGTTTGCTCGTGGGTGGTAGTTTCTTGGAGGACTTTTCTAGCCCATTGATTAGAGCATTGTTAGCTCGTTGCTCTGGTCGTATTCCTCCTAGCTGAGTCTTTGCATCCTTATTAGGAGCCATGTATGAGGATTCTTGTGGTGGCTGTGTCTTCACAGAGGACTTTGGAATCTACTTTTGATGCACTTTATTCGTGTAGCGATGACATTGATTCCCGGGTCATTGATCTTCTTGAAGCTCGAAGTGTTCTACAGAGTCATAGAACTCGTTGTCTTCTTCATCTTTTGATTCTCCACATTTCTTTGTTTGCTCCTTATGCCGAGAGCTTGTTGATGTCTGGTTCTCTTCGTTTTCCTGGATTACACTCACTGCAAAATAAGGAACGACATCATAGCCATTTTCATCACAAAACTTTGTTGTGGAAGCATCCTCCATGGCACACACGTCCAGAGTAGCCAAGATGTGTTCCCATCCAAAAGGATCTAACTCTTCTTCAGGAAATGGTTCTGGGATATAGTCCATATCCTCTATAACCCGCTCTAGGATACATTCCTCAAGTTTCAAGCTACCACATTGTGAAGCTCCACACATCCATAGTTCTTTAGGCTTACCTAACCAAGCTGGAAGTTCTGATCCTGCTACTGTGGCGGAATCAAACTCCTCAACCGGTGTTCTTGTCACATCCCTATAGCTATGGTCCCTCAAGTTTATCTTTGTTATGGTTTCCATATGTCTCAGGTATATATGGTCATAACCCCAATCTTGGACCATTTTCAATTGTCGCATGAATGGTCTTCCCAGAATGATGTCATAGTTGTTCTTCTTGCCAAAGTCAACAACAGCAAAAGTGTGTTCATATTCAATGCCACAAGAAGTAACAAGTACTTTTTCTAGCAGTCCTAGGGGCTTTTCCTTGTGTCCGTCTGCAAGCTGCAGGGTCATTCGTGTGGATATCAAGGCAGGTTTTCCCCATTTTTTTCAAACCTCTTTGGTTGCAATGGCCACACCAGCTCCACTGTCAAGGATTGCCATGGTTTTTACACCATTGAATTCCACAGGAAGGGTGGTGTTTCCATCTTCTCCCTCGTAGTACTTGCCTACCTTGTTTAATGGCACTGGCCTAGTATTTAGTTGAGGCATTTCAAGCTCTTTGATGCCTTCCTCGCTTTGAGTCATTGGGGTTTTTACACCAAATTTCTCTAGACATTTACCCACATTAGCCCACATGTTTGGTCTTATTCTGAGCAACTCGGCTAACATTATTGCACAGGTGACTGGGGTAGATAGAATATCTACTAGCCCCTTTGAATCGATGGCCTTGTTGGGAGACAATCTCTGTGATGGGACTGCAACGACATCTGACTTGGTCTTGTACTTTCCCATGTAGGACAGTAGTTTTCTTAGCGAATGGGGTTGACTATCCATAGATTGTATAGATCCTTTGTCGCCCCAATACGATCGCACGTCTAGATTCATTTGAGATCCAGTCTCAAATTCCTCTATTGGTGGTAGAAACACTCCTCGTTTATCTCACCAGTCTTGTCTACTTGTCTTCTTAGGTCATCGGCTTCATTGGCCTCTCTGACTTGTTTCCACAATTCGTCAAGACCATCTATCTCTTTACAATCCTCAGGTATAGCTTGGTGAAATCCCTCGAAAGAGTTATCCATGGTATTCAGTACTCTCCTTGGTTCTAATGCTGGGTCTTTGAGGTTTGGTCTGTGCTCATGACTAGAATCTGGATTTTTTAGTTCCTGGTTTGGTGGGATTACTTGTGTAGGCATGACACGGATCACATCCTCAGGTTTTGCAACTGGTGGTTCTAGTAAAGCTTGGGCTGTTTGAATCATTTTCTGGCACATTTCAAACTTTTTCTTTTCTAGTTCCGCATAGGGATATGTCATCCACCTGTGTTCTTGGGTTTGGTTGTTTTTGAGCCTCACATCATAGGCTTTCAAGAGGGCATCTAATGTCTCATTAACCTTCTCTTCCAACACAGATCCTCCTGAACTAGCACTTCTCAGTTTCTCATCCGTGGATGGTTCTTCTAGAGGTTTAACCATTTGTGTAAGAGAAGGTGCCTCCTTTTCCTCATGTTGTTTTATCTTCTCCTCAGCTTTGGTAAGCTTCTCAGATAGGGATTTTTGCTCTCATTCCCTGTGTGCTTTCATCCTAGTCTTTCTAGCTTTCCAACTATTTCGTTTGCTCTTGGTTTTCTGACTAGGTGCGTCTATCTTTGGTCCATCATCTCTCTTTGGACTCGTGTCACTTTCCGTGTTCTTTGTCTTTGGATTCTCATCAGCTTTCTTTTGAGCTTGTGCTCTCGTAACCACTTGAACTGGTACGACATTTTTATTTTCTGAGCTATTAGGTAGCTGAGCAATCCCTAATACATTTGTCGTGATTTTCTTGATTTGGTTTGGGTTTTTCGGGCAATCGGGGATCAAGTGAGTGATGCCACACTCAAGACAATAGGCATTTAATTCAGTGATCTCCGTATGAGGACATTGTTTGACCAAGTGGTTGTCAGGACTTTTGTGACAATCTATCTCTGGTTGAGGAGATTCTTTTAGCATTTCCTCTTGGCTATAAGCAAGATTTGACCTAGATAAGCCGCTATTTTGCAATGAATCGCAATGTACTTTTGTCCATTTCATACCTTCTTTCTTTCGACTGAAACCCAGGAGGTGGAGGTTGTACTGGCCTCACCACTCCATGTGTTTCTGTCACATTTTGTTGCTCCGAAGGGTATTACTCACTTTGGTTGCTATACCACATTGTAGCTGGTACTGGCGTTGGTTTATTTGATGCTTCCATCATTGGCATGTATTTCATGTCTACCTGCATTCTAGCACCTGGCAGCGGAGGTTGTTGTCCTAAGACAAGCTGTGGCCTTAAAACTCCTACTGGTCCTGGCGCATTCCCCGTAATGTATCTAGGTGGAGTAGGTGCCTCTAGAACAGGTTGTACATACCTCTCCCTAGAATTTTCCATGCTATAATAGCACTCTTCCTCCGTATGGTTCGTCCATTTTCTCTCAATTTCACACCACTTCGGCTCTCCCAAATCAGACCGTACAAGAGGAATCAACCTCTTGACCAAGTCGTCGATAAGCTTTTCTTGATCAATAGGTGCCGTTGGCTTGGCAATGGACTCGCTTATTTTTGAAACACTGTGCTGAGAGGATGTGTCATCTCCTTGACTCTTTAAGTCCTTTTCTTTGTATGCATCACAGTTATCCACACTAGATAAAGAGCTTCTTTGATCAACTCGTTTAGCGTCATCCTCCTTATCATATGAAGATCCTTCTGAAGGCCCGCATGTCACATTCCCTGGATAAAGATCAGCATCAGTCATGCTTGCGTAGGTAATTCCGCTCTTGGACAGAGCTTAACATATCTCTTGAGCCGTAATGATGCTTTGCGTACTGATTCATTCTCTTTCTGTTTGAATCTATGGATTTGCGAGACCGTGTTGTGAGCAATGCCTTTTGGCAAGAATTCTTCAATAAACTCCTCAAACAGCTCATCTAGGGTCTCAAAATCCCATTTTTCCACCGAGTCGAACCATGTAGCTGCATCATCTTCTAGAGTCAATCCAAATCCCGCAAACTGTGTCGCAAAATATGAAACTTCCTCTGCTCTAATCACTCTTCTAAAAGCCATTACGTGATCTCTCGGATCTTTATCTCCGGAGTATTTTATGTTTACCCATTTATGGACTTGGGATGGTCTAACTCGTTGATTGTCTACAAGTCTAACCAGAGGCTCTCTTCTTGGAGTTCCTATAGGAATTATCGTGTTTGGTGGAGGCATTAATGGTCCTTCATTGACCAAATATCCACCTCTTTCTAGTACACTCTGTGGATTTGTGCTTTCTACAACTCTGTATTCTCGTCCATACTTGTCGACAACTATAGATCTCCATTGACAGTCGACTCCCTATGTGTAGACATATAAGAGCTTGTAATCCGTTATCTCTTCTAGGTATGGATCTGAGCCCCTATAAAGATTGACCTCATTGTCGTCAATGTATCTATATTGTCCTTCACTCTCATGACCAATCATCCAAACTCTCTCAACAAGATGGATCTTTATCAATTGCAAGTTTGGAAGATCCATTGTGAGAGGATATTCCTCTATCGTCGGGATCTCCAAGCTTGTGTAAGCTGCATTTTAATCTAGGGTAGACATGATTTCTGGGCTTAAGAGCTTTTGCTTGGTTCAAGTAGACTTAGTCCATTGTGTTCAAGTGCTTTGGTTAGGAAAAAGTCGAAACTATGTCCAAAACCACAACCGTTTCGTCACAATTCTCGCAAATTGTTGCTTTCAGACACCCCTAGCTTATGGATATATTTTGAGGCCTCAAACTATGTTTTGCTCTAAGATCTGTAGAGCCGCTCTCAGGCTACGTTTTGATATAAAAACTTTTCCAGTCCGATACCGTTTGTAAAAGTTATGGCCAAAACAGTGAAATGCAATTTAGAATGGTCAAAATGAGTCCAAATTCAATTTTGAAAAAAGATTTGGGATCTCTGTGACATTGTAAACACTCTTGTATGGTCAAAATTACAGTTGGACCCTAAAACTGGCCTGGAGACATCCTACACGTAGGATGTCTATATGCTCAGAATTTAACAAAATTTGGTCTAGAGACTCCCCTTAAGTCCAGAAACACAATGGTATGCTCAGAATTTTATTTGGACCTAAAAATGGTCTTGAGACATCCTACGCGTAGGATGTATTTTTGCTCAGAATGACTTGAAATTTTCACCCCAACTTCTCCTTGATGTGCTGATCACAGTGGTGTGCTCATAGGTTGGTTTGGAGTCATAAATCAAGCTGGAGACATCCTACGCATAGGATGTCTAACTACTCAGATTTTGTCCAACTTGATCCCAAGATTCTCCTAGTGCTCAGCAACCCAATGGTATGCTCAAAATTGAATTTGGATGCCAATAGGTCAAGATTTGGGCTGAATAAGCTTCTAGTGCACTCCAAGAGTAGGATGTCTGAAAATTCTTGTCTTTGCTTGGTAAATAGGCCAAACAAGGTCCAAATTCACCTTTGAAAAAAGTTTTGGAATCCTTGAGACACTGGGAACCTCCCTATATGGCCAAAGTAGAATTTTGACCACTTTATGACCCTGAAGACATCCTACGCATAGGATGTCTTTTTGCTCTGTTTCAGCTCAAACTTGCACTGTAGCTTCCCCTTGATGTGCTAAACTCACAGCTATTTTTACTTTTTGATTCTGACACCTATAGGTTGGTCAAATGATCAAGAATCTGTTCCAAAAGCCTGATGTCTGTTCTGATGATTTCCCAAGTCAAATCAACTCCAAATTGGACCAAATTTGCCTAGGAGGCTTATCTAAGGCTATATGACAACATGGTATGGTCACAGTAGAATTTTGGTCTCAAAATCATGCAGGAGACATTCTACGCGTAGGATGTCTTTTTGCTCAGAATGAACCCAAACTTGGACCAAAGATTCCCCTAGTCTTCAGCAACCCACTGGTATGCTCAGAGGTTGATTTAGAGTGCTAAATCATGGTGAAGACATCCTACGCGTAGGATGTCTAAGTGCTTAGAATTGCCCCAAACTTGAGCCACAGCTTCCCCTTGATGTCAGCAACCCAATGCTATGCTTAGATTTTAATTTGGGTGTCAAAAGACCCCAAAACTAGCTATTCTTGCCTTTTGTCTGTCCAAAAACGCTAAAGTCTGTTCAATCTTCACTTTCACTTACCCAAATGAGATGAAATTTATCACATGCACTCAATACAACATTTAGAACATGCCTATGGAGTCATCCTATGGTTTGGTTTCAAAAATTATGCCTTGGGCACAATTTGGGTAGGATGTCTGGCAATTCTCATCTTTTGGCTTTGATCTGTCAAAATTTGGTCAAATTTCCACTTTCCAGGTGAAAATAGGGTAAAACCTACCTTCTAAACATACTGGTGCAGTCAGAATTTTCAAATTTGGTCTCCAGAACCCCCTTGAGACATCCTACACGTAGGATGTCTACTGATGAAAATTTTGGCAGAATTCATCCACAGGCATCCCCAAGTCTTGAGCACTACTTTTCAAGCATTCCTACCAGCTTTTATGCAAAATTGTGCTCAGAACCTTAAGTTTCTTGTTTTTGCGTTTTTGACACTCCGTGTTTGGTCTTTTGGGTGTCAAGAGTTGGTCAAAACTCTAGTTTCAATGTATACTTAGGGTAAACCCCCCCTTCTGAACACACGGTTGTAGTCAGAATTTTCAAATTTGGTCTCCAGAACCCCCTTGAGACATCCTACACGTAGGATGTCTATGTTTACAGAATTGCAGGTTTTCTTCATAGAACCCTTGCAAATGCTCTTTTATATGCACAGCATCAGTCAGTCATACAAAAATATCCACAAAAGCTTGTTTAATGCATTTTTACCCTCAAAAGCACACTTTTCCGTGATTTCAAATGCAATCAAGCACTTTAGAAAATAATTCAGTGCTAAATAGCTCTAGATCAGAATGGGATCACTAATCTAAAGCTACTCCTACAAATCATATGGGGTTTTGCATCTATGAGTAGAAAAACGCTTCACTGCCACACACGGACTAGTAAACGCTTTTATCACCTCACAAATCACTCGACCACCAACAACTACTCTAAACCACAGATCCTAACTAAACCTATCTAGTCGCAGACCCTCGGCAAGACACACGCTTCTTGGCTATCCACTTGATCGCGGAATATCCTCTTTCGGATCCACTTCAGAAAAACGCTTTCTTTAGCCGAAACTAAATCAAGCAACCATCACACGAGTGTTAGTAGGAAACCTACTTAGGTCCTTGTGTCCCCGGCAACAACACCAATGTTGGGGGAGTGACTCACACACCCATGAAGTGCATGCAAACACTACCTAGATCAACATAATGTCAATCGAGGACACAGATGACACGATAGGCACACGGAGGAAATCTCTTTAGCTTGTGAGGCTGAGACCATCCTACACATACAACACTCTGGAAGGACAACTAAACCACTATCAAGAACCTCACTGCTCTCAACTACACCACCTAGACACATACACACATACGGAAGGTAACTCACCTAATCATGTCAGATTCGTACAAAATTTAAGGAACACCATCCCCTCACTAGGATACACCTGTCCCTAAGCTTCTACACTCAAAACCCTCACTCTAAACCCATCTGCAAAAAACGCGTAGGATGACAGAGAAGAAATTTGAAAGTGCCCGAAACTGAAATTTATGAGTACCTATGCGTAGCTTATGTCGCCACGATTATTTAGACTACTAGCACGCAGAAAACAGACATCGTTTGATACACTTACGGCCACAATTAGATCGTAGATGCGTCGGCGTGTGTGCTTCGTCTCGCGTGGAATGCTTGGCGTTGTCGTGTAGCTCTCCTCGAGCCTACAACAATGGTGCAGTCGGATCTCCAATGTGTTGAGCGAGATGGGCGTAGTGAGAGGATAAAGCGCACGGAAGCGCTAAAGTTTTGATTATGATTAAAGTCTGCCCTTTACAAAATGACCTAGGTACCTTATATACTAAGGCTACCTTAGGTTTAACCAAAAATGGGGTTGAAAGGGTCAAACGGCTTTGTATTTACAATCTGGAAGTGCCATTGCACCCCGGCTTCTGAAACTAGAATAACTACTCATTACAAATGACGTTTATAGCCATAATCCGCAGCATTTCATAACTCGCAAAAGATAATACTTTGGTACGAAACTTGAGTTATGTTGTGTTGTTGACCCAGCGGTCAACAACTTGTCTAATTTTCTAAAAGGATTCAAAGATGTGTTCATCGATCATATCCCTATGGACTCACGTACAAAACGAGGGGATGATGACCATCGAATTAAGCTACTACTAGGAAGCTCACCGCCTAACAAGCCTCCTTATAGAGTTTCCCAAGCTCAACAAGAGGAGATCATAAAGCAACAACCCAAATGAGTATTTTATATTAAACTGATTATTTAATGTCGGAGAATAATTGGGAACAAGGGTTAGAATATAGACATGTGCTTATGGGTCTATCTTAAAACAGGGCAATGTTAAAGGGGTCCAAATGAGAGATGATCTATCAAAGAGCAAGTCTAGCTAATGGAGCTTAAAGACCTTAGGGTTATCTTTGTTAAAGCCCTCCAATGGTTAGTGTTAAAAGTCCCTTGACCTTTAGGTAATCTAGGGCAATGCTTGACGTGGGAACCCAACCCAAGCTTGAGGTGCTTGTCATGCTTGCTGACTAAGGTGCTTGAGGTGCTTGTTGTGCTTGCTGAGTAAGGTTCTTGAGGTGCTTATTGTGCTTGTTGACTAAGGTGCTTGAGGTGCTTAATGAGTAAGGTGATAAGGTGCACCATGACTAAGGTGCTTGAGGGTAAGGTGTTCCACAAAGTCAACATAGTCCCTATTCATGAGGGGGAGAGCCCTCTTTGTAGGGGCTAGAGAGAGAACACAAACACCCTCACACAGAGCAATCTTGGTACCAAGAAGGCAAATAGGACACTTATCAAGCTACTCTTCATGTTGCCCTCAATGTGTGCCCAAAGCCTATTGGTTAGCCTCCCAAGGGGTCCAATGATAACTTAGTTGATTTACTTAATTGTTTTTTCATTTATCAAGTCCTCTCTCTCAAAGGGGAAAGGGGGACACTTGTCCCAGGGCTACCCTTGCTACCCTTTCAAAATCATTTTCGTCCTCGAAAATGAACGTAGGAAAACGTTTTCGTCCTCGAAAACGAACGTAGGAAAACGTTTCTTAAGTGCGGAGACATTCTCCCATGTAGAACCTTCTTTAGGTCTATCTAGCAATTTTACCAGCACCTGTCGTCTGACATGATGTCTGGTGCAAAGATCATGAGAATCCAAAATCTTTTCAGGCTCATGAGGAATGCCTAGTGGTTCGATAAGGTCAACTAAAACACCTATTTCAATGACGTTATCATTCTGTCGTAGCTATTTTCGTAAACGGCTAACATGAAAAACAGGATGAACTCGTGAGTGCTTTGAGAGAGCTAACTTATAGGCCACTTGACCTATACAATTGAGAATGATAAACAATCCACAATAGCATGGGGAAAGTTTAGCAACTTTTCCCATCTTCAGACTTTCTGAATGCTCCGAAACTTTGAGGAAGACCTTGTCTCCTTCTTCGAAAGTAGCAAGATGATGATGCTCATCTGCGTACTTCTTGTATCGATCTGGAGCTTGCTTAACCTTCTGTCGAGCAACTGAAAGCATGTCAAAATGGCCTTGGAGAAAATCCTTCGCTTGTTGTATCTTCTCCTTAGCCAACCCCACCGTAACGTTGATCTAGGTTGAAATCCATAAAAAAACATAAATGAACTAAACCCTGTAGTCACATGCTTTAAACTATTATAAGAAAATTCCAATATAGGTAAGTAGTCTTCCCAATTGGTTTGCTTCTTGCATGCTAACGTACGCTCGTCACATATCCTCTAGCACTTGATTAACTCTTTCTGTTTGACCATCCATTTCTGGATGATCAGCCGTACTTAGATTAAGTTTACTTTCCAACTTTTGGAACACAGCTCTCCAAAAGTGATTATCGAACTTTCTATCTCTGTCACTAATGATACTACTGGAAGACCATAGAGTTTATATATACTCTACAAATAGCCGTGCTAATTTTGATGTCTTAACTGTAGTCTTAGTGGGAATGAATCGACTCATCTTTGTGAGATGGTCTACAATTACCCAAATGGCATCATGGCCATGATTTGTAGTAGGTAGTCGTACTACAAAGTCCATAGAGATACTCTCCCACTTACCTTGTGGAATCTCTAAAGGATGTAAAAGGCCACCTACCTTGAGGCACTCTGCCTTATTAACTTGGCACTATTGGCAGTTTAGTACGTGCTCTTGAACATCATGATGCAAGTCCGGCCAATAAAATTTCCGTCAAACTAAGGCATACGTACGTCTTACAAATACCTGTATGACCAACACTTGGACTATCGTGACACTCAAAAAAGATTTGGTGCCTAGTGTCTGAGTCCTTTGGCACACATACTCTACCTTTGTGGAGTAAGTAGCCATCATCAATGGAAAAATTCTTCCATCGCTTAAGCTCTTCCTGAGTAGGGGTGGAGCTCTGTGTGTTGGAGTTTTTATCTGCGAGTGCATAGACATGTTGATCGGGCTGTACAGAAACATGTGAGTGTGAGGGATCCCTTTTTAAAATTGCACTGCACACTTTAGCATATGATTGATCTTGTGCATAGTTGCCATGTAATGACTTTAAAAATCCACTCTTTATTTCCGTGAAAGCAAGTGATTTTTTTTTTCCGAGAAAAAGATCCTTCTATTAGTTAATGAAAACTGCCCATAGGGCTACATCCACCTCTGCAGGAGAGGGCTACAACAAAGCATGATGGGGAGACTCTCCCAATGAAAAAACAACATATATACAATGAGGCTAAATCAAGAGATGGGAGGAGGGAAGATCCACACAGGTGGACAGTAGTGCCATCTGGGCACCCCCTGGACAATGGTGTAGAAAGGCCCAGGGCGCCAGAGTCGAAGGAAAGCCTCGCGGCGCTCCCGCATGCGGTCGGAGCTGCCCTGTAGTCCCTCAAGCTGTCCTCTGAGAGTATGGATCAGCTCTAGCCAAAAGTCACGAAAAGTCTCTGCTGGTGGCACAAGGCGAGCCTCAAAGATGCGGAAACAACGGGCCCGCCAGATGAACCAAAGAGCTAGGCCGCTGATGAGCTCCCAACACTCCTCTCTCTCACTGCACCACTCCTGTGGAGTAAGATCTGTAGCAGGCTCGAGTTTAGGTCGCCCCCCCTGCATCACTATCATCATGCTTGTGAAAGATAACTCAAAATGAAGTGCCGGGCCTGTGATGGTGGACCAAGCCACTGCCCCCCAAGTGTACTTTCGAGCCGTGGAGAGGGAAGGCATCAGCCGAAGAACTCGTAGCCACACCTGTTGGGCCAAAGGACAGTCCCAAAGACAGTGACGCTGACTCTCCACCAACTGGTCACAGGCTGCACATGCGGCCGAGAGACCACTATGCACAAGCCAACTCCCTAATGCTGTGGCTCTATGTGCAACCAGCACTGGAACAAAGTGACGCGCCTCGGATATCTGGAGTTCCACAGCCTCTGCCAAAAAGTTGCCATGAGGCCCTCCTCCTGCCAATGACGTGCTGCAGTGGGGTGGGCCTCTCTCTATGCTGCAAGTATATGACGTCCAAGCCGAACAGTGTACTGAAAAAAGGGGACTCCTGGGCGGTCTGCAGAAGAGAAGGGGTCCCTCCATAGCCACTCACTAGGATCCCACTGTACTCGTGCCAGTGGAAAACACTCCCAAGCCCATAGCCTCCAGTGTCCTGTCTCAAGAGCTGCTTGGTCAGGGTCGATGACGCAAGTCCTCCCACAGATGCCCACAACTTGGATCCTCTGGAAACAGCACTCTGCTACCTGTGGGGCCTCTATTGCAACTCGCTGTAATTGTCCCCCACCCTGAAGCTCGAAGAACAGGGCTGGGACAGTCTCTGAGAAAGCTCTGACTGAAATGAGAACCTCCAGTCGTGTGAAGGCTCCCATCCATCGGGGTGCTACTAGCTCGAGAGACGTGAGCCACTCAGCTGGAACTGACTCTGAGATGTCTTGACACATGCTCTGCACCCCTCTCATGCCCTGTAGCTGGACAGCCTGCACCTCCTCTGACAAACCTGTGAACGCTAGCCAGTCACCTAGAGAGCGCGTTGGACCTGCTGCCATGGGACCCCAAGAAACATGAGGCCGACTCCCAACCAAGTGGCCTCTCTGAGTGCTAACCATGGGGTTCCAGACGAGGGGCTGCCGTAGGCGTTTCTCCGTGCACGTCGGCTGTCTCTGCTCTAGGCCACGCTGTAAGAGCTTCCAAGATCGAAGCAAACTCACAGCGAATCGGTCCTCCAGTCTCCTGCTCAAACCAACTCGGCACAACTCTGTAAAGATTCATCTGGTTGAAGGTTGCCAAGGGCCTCTTGATTGAGGCACCCTGTCACAAAGCCTCTGCAGCAAGAACTCCTTCCAGGGATCCTCGCCTGGAAGAAATCCTCTGACAACGAACTTCCCAAGAAGGGATCTGCTCTGCTGTGCTGGATCAATGATCCCAAGCCCTCCCTGAGAACAAGGAAGTGTGATGACCGACCAAGCCACCTTGGCTCGGGCAATCTGAGTGTCGCAACCTGACCAAAGGAAGTTCCTGATCAGCCTCTCTACCTGGCTGATACAAGAACTCGAGAAGATCCAGCAAGAAGTGATGTACCACATAGTCGCCAACAACACCTGGTTGGCAACTACTACTCTGTCAGGCAGCGAAAGTCGTGCTAAGCTCCAATGTAACAGCTTTCTCCTGATGGACAGGAGAAGAGGAGCAATCTGCTGCTCGGGAGACAAGTCCAAACCAACCTGACAACCCAAGTACCGAATTGCAGTCCTTGGAGGAATCCACATGAAACCCTCTCCTGGCATCCAATCTGGCACAGGAGCATTGCCATCCGAGAAAGCCACTGTCTTTCTCCAGTTGATCAGTGCGCCCGATGCACAGCAGAAGGTCTCCAAAGCCTGCTCACATCTGTGTAAATTGTCCTCCTGGCCCTCTAAGTACAAGGCTGAGTCGTCGGCAAACTCAGCGTCCAGAAGCTCATCTCCCCGTATAGGGAGTGCTAAGCCCCGCAGACCAACCTGCTGTGACACCAAAAATCTGCTCATCGCCTCCGCATAGAACAAAAAGAGAAAGGGGGCAAGAGGGCAACCCTGTCTAACTGATCGTGTGAGCATGAAGCGCTCACCTCTAACTCTTGCCAAAAGCACCTGACTGTGAGCCTGTCTGTACAAAGCTGACACCCCTTTGATCCAAGCATCTGAGAAGCCTATCCTGCGTAGTGCGCCCTTTAGAAAGTCCCAGTCAACTCTATCGTATGCCTTCTCAAAATCGAGAAGAAGAAGCACAAGGTCCTCCCCACGGAGTCGTGCCAGGGTAGAAGCCTCCCAGAAAGTGAAGATGTTGTCAAGGATACTGCGTTCCTTGACAAAACCTGTCTGAGTCCCATGTATAAGGCTCTCCAAAATTGGCTGAATCCTCAAACTCAAAGCCTTGGCAAGAATTTTGTAGGCTGAGTTGAGGATGGTGATGGGGCGCCACTGTCGAATCTCATCCAAGGAGCCACCCTCCTTTGGAATGAGGTAAATCAGGCCCTCACTCATGCTATCCGGCATCACTCCTGTGTGCAGAATGTACTTAAAGTCACTACAAAGATCTGGGCCAAGTAGGTCCCAGTACTCCAAGAAAAAACTGGGAGTCAGCCCATCCTCACCTGGAGAGCTACCACGAGGGAGGGCCCTAAGAGCCGTGTGTAGCTCCTCAAGCTGAAAAGGTATCTCTAGCCTCTGGCGCATCTCCTCAGTCACAAGACAAGGCATCTGTGCCCAAACCTGCTCCCTGCATGCATCCTGTCTCTCTGACTGGGGCTCAGTCAACAGTAACTCACGGTAAAAGTCAGTAGCAATTGCACGCATATCCTCGGGCTCACAAACAACTAACCCATCGGGTCTCCTCAACTGATTGACCTTGGCATGCGAGTGCTGAGGTCCCACTGTCTCAAAAAAAGGACCTGTCACTCTGTCACCCACCTGAGTCCACTGAGATGCCTGTCAGTGAAAGGAAAACTCATGGCGCCTCTCCTCTGTGCAAGCAAGCTCCTGTTGAGCCTGCTCTAATTGCTCCTCCAACCATGGACCAACCATGGACTGTCTGGATGTTGCTCCTGCATCCTCTGTAGTGAAGCAATGCCTCGTCTGAGACGCTGCTCCTCCTCTCTCGCTGCAGCCCGTCGAGCTAGAGACTCCTGGAGAAAAAAGTGGCTATGCTGAGCTAGGCCTAAGGCCACTCTGTCTACAGGTGGAGCTTGGCTGTCCATGCCCTCTGTCCAGAGAGCCTCTACCCTCTCTCTGAGTGCTGAGTCCAACAAGACCCGCTCTGGGATGCGAAGCATCGTGCTCCCACTCCTCTGCTTGTCTGCCACTGTGAGGATCACTGGTGCATGGTCCAAGAAGGATGTCCCTGCCAGGATGCCCACTGATCCCCCCAAGTCACTGAAGTGGACACTAGTGTAGAAGCGATCTATGCGCAATAGATTCACTCCTCCCACTCTGTGGTCCGATCTAGAGAAGGCAAGACTCTCTGGAGGCCTCACAAAGACAGAATGCTGTGATGTATCCGAGACCCTCAAAGTCATACACAACCTCTCCCAAGATGCTAACTCGACTCCATGCACAGTAGCATGGCTGCCTCCGATTTTGTCAGAAGGGTCCTCCAACATGTTGAAGTCCCCTCCTACACACCAATGGTCAACCTGTGGCAAAGACTCAACAATCTGTGACCAAAACTCTGCGCGAGCACTCGCCACAGTTTCTACTAGTGGAGGAGAACATCACAAGGGTAGGAGTGGAGTGAACTCTGTTGGTGTTGACCCCAATAGTCTCTATGCACTTATCACTCTTGAACTATGAAGTGTAGAATGAGCTTACACTTGTATTTCTCAAGGGTGTACAAAAGTATGAGGTCCCCTATTAAGAATTCCTAAGACCCTAAGTAGAAAAACCTTTCTTATTGATTAGTAGCTATTTATGTCCATAGAAGATTTTGTACAAATGTGAAAAACTTTCGCGGAATGGCTTATGTACCAATCAATGTTCGGCAAAAATCATTTTTCCAAACATACGAAATTCCGTTCCTTGAGTTTTCAAGGAGGAAATTGTAGGAAATTAAGGGTATTTTTCGAGTTTTTACAATATTTTTCTCTATTTTGCGACATAATTTCTCCTTTTCCCCCTGCCCTCAGCTGAAATTGGTATATTAAGTTGAGACACATTTTTCCTGAACACTGGTGCCAATATCACCAGACTCCTACAAAAGGCGAAACCAAAACATGACGATGTAAATGCTTAGGTACTAGCTGGTAGGAAAAATTGTTTCATTTCACATCTTCAATAAATATACAAAGTAAGAACATTTTGACTCAAGAGAAATCAGCTTTGCTACAGCCAATCTGTGCATGTTGTATCAACAATTGAAGAATTGCACGGATGCTATACTTTTTAATACAACTATGATTCCATTGTACTTATTGGAATTTTCTCACCAAAAGCATGGGAGTCGCAAGGCCAAGCATCTCCAACACATTGCTTGTTGTCTCCTAAAATCATTCTTTGCTCTGTTGTAAGCCTTCCGTGCGATCCATAGACAGGTAGTGTTCGGGAAAAATGTGTGTTAGCTTAATATCGTGTCGTTTTCAATTTCAAAAATGTCAATTGAGGGCAAGGGAAAAAGTAGATATTCCGCCCCAAAATAGACAAGAATAGTGTAAAAAGTTGCAAAATAAACCTAATTTTCTAAAATTTCCTTGTGGAAAATTCAAGGGATATTCATTTTTTCACGGGACCCTCTTTTGCCACTTGTGGTTTCCTTGACACCCATTGCTACCAAAAAAGCCTTAATTCCTACAATTACATCCCTTGGCAATCCTGGCACCCTACACACCAAAAGATTGCTTTTATTCGCGCAGAGCTTAGGAGGTACATTATTAGAGAAATCTCTCTTCAAGGCTTTATCTCCATTCATAACCTTTTCTTTTCTAGGCTAAGAGCTAAGGGCTATCCCTCTCTCCTGTTGAAAGCTTGCTTTCTCTACCTTTCCTACAAGCTGAGACCCTCTCTCCTCCAATCTGTGTCCAAAAAGAAATCCGCTCCAACCATCATCAAGATTCCTTTCTCACCTCTAATACGCCATCTCAATTTATCTCGTTCCATTATCATACCCCTTACAAGGCTTCTTAAGTCCAACACCGACCTCGCACACTTACCAAAGCCTTTGATATGTTGGATGAATGCACCCAATCTCGGCACTTTTCTGTCTAAACCATTTTCTCATCATCAAGATTCCTTTCTCACCTCTAATACGACATCTCAATTTATCTCGTTCCATTATCATACCCCTTACAAGGCTTCTTAAGTCCAACACCGACCTCGCACACTTACCAAAGCCTTTGATATGTTGGATAAATGCACCCAATCTCGGCACTTTTCTGTCTAAACCATTTTCTCCCCCCTGCTCCCAATAAAAGAATTCCACCCTCCTTTTTTTACTAAACCCTGCTGCAGCTTACTTCGATAATCTGCGGCCTCTTGGATATGTACAACCCCTCAATAAATCCAGCCATTCCCTAGACAGGGTCAGCATCCTTGGATTTTTTCCCCTTTTGTACATTCTTGACCACTCCTTTAAGCAAACCCTCCACATACTTTATTACCCTACCAACTCTCTTCCTTTCCTCCCTTTTTTGTAGAGTACCCACTTAAAGTTTTGTCATAACCTATCTTTCAGTAGGTACTACCCCTCTTCAAAATGGTACCTGATATATGTAGTTTTTTGAGCCACACCTCACTATTTATGCCCTCTCCATATCCTCCTATTGTTTACACCACTGAAGAGATTATTAAGCGAAACGTGTTTGGTGTAAACTTATCCACCAGCCATCGCTTGGTTTTACTCTTTGCTTAGCGTGAACCGGCTCCACCTTTTCAATTTCCCACTTTCCCTCTTTCCCAACACTACAAGAGGTTGTGTGCTCTTGTGACGCTGTTAGCGACGGAAATACACTGGGTTTTTATAACCCCCAGCGTCGCTAAAACCGTCGCTACGAGCGTCGCTACGAGAGCGTCGCTATATATGTCGCTATAAGCGTCGCTCATAGCGACGCATATAGCGACGTTTACACAGAAGACTATAGCGATGCTACAGAGCCATAAATAGCGACGTCCGAGAGAATTTTTTTTTGGTGGCAGGGCATTGAATGCCCTGCCACCCATCAACCATATTGTACTTGATTCACTTTTTTAAAAAAGTGCAAGGGTAGATAATAGAACCAAAATAGTCACCCACAAGACGCATTGTTTGCAAAATTGACAATTGTACACATCATAGGCAAAATGAATTGATTGGCAAATGTAATAATGACAATTGTACAACATCATAGGCATGAAGAATTGATTGGCAAAAGGAACTGCGGTGACAAATGTAATAATATACATGGTTCAAAAAGACGTATAAAATCCGTCTCATGATACATAAGCTATGAGAAACCCTAAACTAATGCTATCTAGCTACGGCTAAACTGACGTCGTCTAGTCAGACGTCTCATCGCGTCCAAGCGGCGTATCTGTCGGATTCTGCAAAAAAAGACAATAAGACAGTTTTCAGTAAGTATAAACATATAACGACATTTATAAAACAATACAAAAAATAAAAAAGAGTAAACCCTAATACTAACCATGCCGCCGCGAGAACTGAGAATGTCCATCAGGGCGTTTAAGCCCTTCCTGCCTGCGTACTCGCGCTCGTACGGTGTGGGATCACGTCCTGTCATCGACCACTGTCAAAACATACAAAGATTTCATTATGTTAGAACTAAAAAACTCATAAACCCTAAACTATCGAACATGCATAAAGAGCAATGTGAAAACACTTACAAAATCGGCCTCAAATGATGCCCATCCACCGCTCCCCAAGTGGTGCGAGCTCCCTGCCTCTACTCGCGCTCTGGCTGCATCCTTTTGTTGCTTCCACTTGTCGGGATTCTCGCGCGCTGCTTTCTTCGCATTCTTCCAATCTTCTTTGGCCAGCCAATCTGGCCTGTTCCACCCATTCTTGATTGCTTTTTGCACTTCGGAACGCTTGTGTTTGCAGTATTCGCGCATTCGAATTTTCATCAGGTCTTCATTGAAGCGCTAATCCCGTGTTGGAACGGGAAACTCATCATGAAGTATGCTGATGACTCTGTTTTTTAAATCACTTGGTACTTCACTCCATTTGTTTAGTATGTAGTGTCTAAACACCTGAGAGCAAAGACCACGCATGCGCGAGATCACCTTCTTGCCGTCATCATCCATGATGATGCCGCCGCTGATGTCGACGGAGTAAGGCAAGCCCTCAAGCCGGTGACGCGTGAACCTGGGTGTCTCGGCAGGGGTCTCTAGCGGCGTGTCGATGGGGGTACGGACGTCAGGTGTCTCCACCGGCGTCTGGGCCCCGAAGCGAGGAGTGTCGAGTGGGGTGGCTCCTGGCGGAGTAGGTAGAGGTGTGTAGCTTCTAGGAACAGTCAGCCGTGCAAAACCTGGCCTAGATGGCGATGATGTGGCTGGTGTGGGGGCGGGCAAAGAAGGGGAGGGTAAAGAGCCTTGTCGAACACGAGGCGGTGTGGAGGCATCAGTGGCGGAATCCCCACAACAACCGCCACCGCCACCACTAGAGCGCCGGTGTCTAGACGAGTGTGAAGCTCGTCTCGTCGACGCCGAAGCTTTGGAGCGCGTCGAATGCTCCGAAAGAGAGGGAGATGCGGATGGAGTAGGAACGCGCGATGATGCGCCAGAGCGATGATGCTCCACGTACCACTGTCTCTGCTACGGTGACAAAGAAGAAAGAAACTCCTCATCATCCATACCTGCATTAAACACACGAATATTTAAACTTAATATTGAATGAATAGAGTAGACAATGACGCAAAGACCATTAAATACAATGACGTAATGACGCATATAAATACAATGACGCAATGAATTGAGTGATAGAAGAGGCAAGTCGAAAACTCAGAATTTTCAATCAAAAGATGTGAGCGCGTGTAGAAAAGAGCGTTATACACCATGGAAGGTACTTAGAGAGCCAGAGCTTTTACAACACGGAGCAAAATTGTTCAAATACAATATTTGTGGCTTTAAGAGATCTCTCTCTCATCCTCGCATAACTCAACATAACTTCCTATATCTATATAGAGCTCTCCGTTTAAACACATATCCTCTGTTTCATTTTGTAGCTCCTCTGCATGCACCCCATATAGAGTAGTAGCATCTTGATGCTCGTCTGGCACCACCGCAGCGGCTTCTGATTGAGCATCTTCTCTGATCTCCTCCATTGATGTCGTTGTGATTGGCACATGGTAGCCTTCATACGTCCTTGCACTACGAGGGGCTACCTCTATGACGTACCACCAGTTTGATGTAGACTTTGTAGGATGAAATATAACCTGCCAGAGCCACATAACTTACATGAGAGCTTTCAAGCACATAATTTGTAAAAGGGGGATGTTAACTATTTACATACTTGTTCACAATGCTCGGGTAGTACGAAAGTGTCTCTTAGGTCAGTCCATTTCTTAGTAGAATCCACCTCAAGAAAACCAGACTCTCCTCTACGCACAGTAGCGTTGCGACCCTCCATGATTATCTTGAACCATTGCACGTCGAACAAGTCGACAAAAAATCCTCTGTAATCGATCCTCAAAATCTCTTGTAGCGTGCCGAAGTGAGTTCCGCCACCACAGGATCTGCATCAGAGGAACGTCGTCGACTAGACTGTTCAAATCTTGCCATGATTCCACAATCTTGAGTAAAACTCTTTTTGTCGATTCGTTCCACCCTAAAATGTCGACCTTTACACCATGCTGCTGTGTATGACTTATACTACAACGAACAAAGATTATAAGTGGCCGTTCAAACGTTTATAAATAAAGTCACTTGCTAGTCGTACATTGCAAACTTACCTTGGTCGCGCAACCCCGAGAGTACTCCCACTCTTCTTCAGTCACTTCGTCACCGCATTGTTGTGCACTTTTCAATTGGTTGTGAAACCATCTTAAGCTCATGAAGGTTGGTAGGCTCTCCAAAACCGCTGGATAGTGCACCGGTGGTCGTCTTCCCCATCTCCACTCGATTCGTGCCCTTTGTCGCTCTTGCTTTGCATCTTCATATTGTGAAATCCACTTTTGCATCACTGGATTGTGAAGCATGCAAAATTGGTTGATTTTAGCCTCTAGATCTTCCGTCATCTTCTTCTCAACACCGAGATTGCACATGACAATCCCAGATATGCGCTCATCATCTATGGTTCGCCATAGCGTGTCCCAGGATTTATCAAATCCGTCTAGCCACTCTCCAATGTACACTAGGGACTCTGATACCAACCAACCTTCTGCCATGCTACCCTCCGGACGTGCCTTTTGACGCACATATCCCTTAAGCGTTTTCATGAAACGCTCTAAGAAGAACATCCATCTGGAATGAACTGTGCCAGCTATTTCCACCTCATCAACTATGTGAACAAGAAGATGCACCTGAATGGTTAGCATTGTAGTAGAAAAATGTTTCTCAAACATGCACAAACGCTCCACAGCATTTAGTTTGGCAAATGGTATGGAGTCTACGTTGATCTCCTTTTGTGAGATCCATTACACCAGCTTTGCAAGTTTGTAGATTGTGTTACGGATGTCGAGAGACAAACATCCCTCAATGGAAACCGGTAAAATAAACTGTAAAGTATGTGCAGCAATGATATTAAAGTCCACATTTTATGCAATGATATTAAAGTCCACTATGAACGTACCTAACACATTTTATGCCAATCGTGTGACTTCAAACCGGTAAGATTTTCTTCTTTAGTAAAACACGTTAGGAGCGAGTGCATTACGCCAGTGGGGGTCCGCAAAGATCGAATGGTCTCTTTTACTTTGCGTTCTTGGGCTCCTGTGAAAATCCATGGTGCTTTAGGGAGTTTTATCGATCCATCAGACGCTGTTTGCGGCCAATATTGCTCGATACGATCCACATTTCTAAGGTCAACTCTGGCTCCCAAAGTATCTTTCTTGCCAGTCAAATGGTCCCATAGTAGATTACCCACATTCTTGAATATGTGCATTGGATCGAGCAAGTGATTGATCATGAGTCGAGGCCAGTATGGTAACTCGTACCATAGAGATAGTCTCTTCATCCCTGGAGGCAATCCGTCATCGCACATCTCCTTCTGCTCTAACCATGCTTGTGCAGACATCCTTGGTGGCTCTCTTCCCAAAAAGCCGTCACGTAACACATGATTCTCTGGAAGATACGCTTGATGACCTTCGTAGATTTGCTTCTTCAGTGAGGATGCCCTACGTGCATTCAGTCTAGGTCCACATGTGACACATGCTCTGTATCCGCTTGTTTGAAGCCCTGCATGTATACACATGATAATAGATCAACTATGGGAAAAAACAAGATTTACAGTGTCTGAGTGAGGAGTGTCAATAGATCACCTGAGCATTCTGTTAGCCCGGGATAGTCATGCATGGTCCACATTAGAATGCCTCTGATCAAAGCATTCCGTCGTCCTGTGTGTCGGCTCATATCCACCACCTCTATGCCAATCCACAATTGTTGTAGCTCTTCCAATAGTGGACGAAGATACACATCCATATTCCCCACTTTATATCGCCTTGGCACAATCAAGCTTAGCAATAGGTGCCTCTTCTTCGTAGTCAACCACGGGGGAATGTTGTAGTTGACGATGACAACGGGCCATACACTGTAAGATGTTGATCTTTGACCAAATGGATTTACGCCATCCATAGCCAGGCCTAAGCGCAAATTTCGAGCTTCCCTGGCAAAATCCGACCATGTTCCATCTATATGTTTCCACGCTACGCAATCTGCAGGAATTCGTAGCACACCATCCGAAGATTTATTCTCCTCATGCCATGATGCTAGGGCGGCCATGGACTTACATTCGAAGAAATGCTTGATGCGAGGAAGCAGAGGGAAATGTCGCAAAACCTTTTGTGGAATTTTTGTCCCGTGGAGATCTACTCGATATCTTTCGGAATCACATTTCGGACACTTCTCCATGTCTATGTATTCCCCTCTGAAAAGAATGCAGCCATTAGGACAAGCGTGGATAGAATTGTAATCCATCCCCAAGTTTCGCAAAATCTTTCTTGCTTCATCTCGAGAATCTTGCATCACATTGTCAGCTGGTAGTATGTGCTCTTTCAGCAATCTACACAACATAAAAATATGATACAGTCGTGTAAAAATCTATCAGATCATTATACATTTAGAGTTCTATTAAAGTAAACTAATTGTAATAGATCACCTGAAAAGCGCTGTGACGCTAGTGTCACTCCATCCAAACTTTGCCTGCATGTTGAGAAGAACCAGGAGTGCTTTCAATCTAGACATACGTGCTCCATTATACAATGGCGTATCGGCTTCACTTTTCATATCATCATAGATAAGCCTTTCTGAATCCATGATCGTCTCGATCATTTCATCAATCTCGGGCTCAAACATTGCCTCGTTGGGAATGTGCTCTACATGATCATCCCCCGAGCTGTCAGAGGCTACATCTTGTCGCCTCACATATGCTGCTTGACCAAAGCGCCTGCAAACACGTCTATTGGGTTGCAATATTGCTACTTGTTGGCCAGCGTCAGAGTCCGACGAGTTATAATTGGTAACAACTCGATCTATAATAGATGGATCGAACTCGCCAAATTCGCGAATGTGCTGCAAAGAAACACGTCTTGTCCGTCGCACAGCATGCTTGCATTGATTACAAGGACATAAGACCCTCGTTGAGAGATAGGTGTTTCGGTTGGACGGTCCCACATCCTCGTCGCTACTCATAAGACCCTCGTTGAGAGATAGGTGTTTCGGTTGGACGGTCCCACATCCTCGTCGCTACTCATAATGAGGATAAAAAACTTATAACTTGGACAATAAATTTAATATTCTATTGGCATTCTTCGTCTTATCTCTCTCTCTCTCTCTCTCTCTCTCTCTCTCTCTCTCTCTCTCTCTCTACCTCACATTCTCTAGTCATGTCCAATCCCCGCACACCTCGGTCTAGAGGTGCACGGAGATCAGAACCACCGGGTTATAATCTCGTCTTTATTGGTCAATACCTATATTTGTGGGTACAAGAAATCTACACACCCACGTCTACATGATACTGCATGTAGTGGACAAAACCCCTTTGCCTCTTCTCTAGCTGTAGCACTTCACTTCATCTTAACATCTTTTCACAGTAGATCTTTTCACTGTTCGTCTAACTCTAAACCCTAAACCGTAAGTAATTCTTGCGTGGACTCGATCTAACGTAAATAAACGTAAATCTAAATAAACGTAAATCTAACTAAAAATAAAGCTAAATCTAATTTAACGTAAGTCTAATGACTAGAGGTTGTCTAGATGGTCATTGTGTCGGGGATGTAGTGACTCTTGCCGCCCTGAAGATCCACCTTCTTCCCTATCTTCTGAAGACATTTCACCAGTACTTTTGGATCGACGGAGCCCACCATGAGTGAAGGCAGCAATACCCTATATTCCATTGAGGGCTTTCTTCACCCGCTTCATGCAGGCATCGCAGTCTATGGAGACCTAAATCTAATCTAATATAGCGTAAATCTAAATCTAGCTTAAATAAACGTAAATCTAGTTAAAAATAAACCTAAATCTAATTTAATGTAAGTCTACATATAACCTAATCTTTAACGTCTTTCAAGATAGTTTCCTACGACGCTATAACTCTCTTCTTCTTGTGTGTGTGCGCGTGTGTGGATGTGTGTGCCAATAAAAAGAGATAAATGGTATAACCTTTCTATCACCCATGCCAAGTATGATAGATTGATTATGCCATTTCCCTCTTGAATAATAGGTCTTGAGTTCAACTCCTCGTCGGCTAGATCTTTAGGTCTTTTAATTTTAATTAGTTTCCTACGACATTAAATTAGTTTCTCTCTCTTTCTCTCTCAATGTGTGTGCGTTTTTTTGGATCGTATGCATGTTTTCTCTCTCTTTTCCTCTCTCAATGTGTGCGTTTTTTGTTTATGCATGTTCTCTCTCTCTTTTTCTCTCTCAATGCGTGCGTTTTTTGTTTATGCATGCTCTCTCTCTCTTTTTCTCTCTCAATGTGTGTGTGCATTCTTTGTTTATGTATGTGTGTGTGCGTTTTTGTTTTTGTTTGTACTCTCTCTCTCTCTCTCTCTCTCTCTCTCTCTCTCTCAAAAACACTATGTGTGTGTCTGTATGTGTGTGTGTGAGAGAGAGAGAGGGAGAGAGAAAGAGGGGAAGGGAACATGAGAATGAGGAGAGGGAAGGAGCATACCTGGCTCTCCTTCCTCTCCTCGTGTGTGTGTGTGTGTGTGTGTGTGTGTGGAGAAGAAAAAGAGAGAGAGAGAGAGAGAGAGAGAGAGAGTGAGGGAGAGCGTTACCTGCTCCTTGCTTGAGGGCGCCGAAAAACTCAGATCTGAGATCTGAGTTTTTGGGCGCGCTTGGTTATTTTTTTACCCCAGCCGGCGTCGCTATGAGCGTCGCAAATTTCTTTGTAAATTTGCGACGCTCATAGCGACGCCGGGAATTTTTTTTTTTGAGCGTCGCTGTGTGAGCGTCGCTAATATGAAGAACCTCTTGTAGTGCAAGGATTTAATTTCACTCTACGGCTCTGACTATTGCTTTAACATCTAATGTAAAACCCTCAGCTTTCTTTTCACAGCCTCTAAACTCACACCGTGGGCGGTACATCCCCCTCCCTCCCTTTTTCTCTCTCTCCTCGCTTGCGCTAAACTCTACGACGCATGAAGCTTGCATGAACTATGTTGGGCGCATTTCTGACACCCCATTTTTTCGTAAATTTGTACATATGGACATGACACCCGATGTAAAAAGGGTGTGTGGGATTTCTTTTTGTGGGTTTTTTAGTTTGCGTTAGCAAGAAAATGTACATGCACTGCAAGTTGCTAGTCTAGTGACAACTGTCGGGCTACTGTAAGTGCCCGTGAGTGAGTTTTTTGAAGTGAGCCTTGTATATAACTTAAACTCATGTACAAACTTAAAAAATTTCATCTAAACATCATAAATTTGCAGGTTTTGGGTCGTTGTGGCTTCTTGATGCTTTTGGATGCAGTTTTTTGCCCCGACTAGCCTTCTCTACGTGTAGTCGTGCTGGGACAGCTTTCTGTTCGCGTCAATTTTGCTCATGGCGGAGTATGGAATCAAATTTGGTCATCTTCAGATTTCTCGCCAGTCATTTTTCAAGCTTTCTCTCAGGCTTTAAAGTGACCCAATTGGAGTTGTGCTCATCAGGTTACGACTAGTTCTCTGCAGGGTTATGGCTATGGCAGCCTAGTGGCAAATTGTGTGCTGACAGAATTGGAGGGCATGTATGTATGAATTATGGAATTGATGTTGAAGTTGTGGGTGTGTGATGTTCAATTATGAAAGGGGAGAGCCTTGTCTTCATATGCATTGGTCGGCGTGTGCTGTAAATCGATGCTTTGGCAGGGTTTTGCTCCTATGTGACATAGTCTCTTGGGTGGGCGACGGCTAGTAAATTCCCAAGGGGGCTACTCTTGTTGGATTAGTGGTGTTTCAAAGGAGTTTCCCAAAGCTTTTGGTGTTCTTTTTGTGCCCTTTCAACGCTCTTGGGTGACATCGCTATAGAGGTGTTTTAGTTTGCTTGTTTCCCAACAACGTGACGCAAGCTGCGAGATGAAGGCTACGTTCCAAACGAGGGAGAGAGAAAGAGAGAGAGGACACGCAATAAATAGGGAGAGAGAAAGAGAGAGGGACCACCGAAGGCGGCCAACCGTACTAATATGGTTAATACAACCTAAAGCTTCCTTGCTACAACCATGTTGGGCATACCCAATAATCAAAGCGCCCCTGAATTGCAATCTCAATATAAATTCTCTCACCCATATGAAGGTCTCTAATCCGTGCCATAGCCAAAGCTTGTTTTGTAGATTCCATCTTTCCATGTGGGTTCCTTTAAAAAAATCCTAGCACTAGATTGGAATCTCAATGCTCGAAAAAAACTTAGGTTTAGTGTAATCCCACTTACAATTTTTGAGATCTACCTCTAAATTTTAGATTTGAAGATGAGAAGCCTACAAAATTTAATAAAGTTGAGCTTGAAAACCTTCACTAACTAATATTTCTCATACGTAGGCTTC
This sequence comes from Adiantum capillus-veneris, assembly GCF_014529385.1. Classification (NCBI taxonomy): domain Eukaryota; kingdom Viridiplantae; phylum Streptophyta; class Polypodiopsida; order Polypodiales; family Pteridaceae; genus Adiantum; species Adiantum capillus-veneris. The sequence goes on from NC_140953.1 coordinate 44,263,096, forward strand.
TCAAGTGAAGGTTTTTTTGAGCATAGGCTAGCCTTTAGGCGGCAAAAATCCCACACGCGGGGAGGTTGCTGAAATTTGAGCCTAAGGGCTTACAAATGTGGGTGCCCAATTCTAGAAGGTTTCAAACTGACCCCTATGCCTTCTCAACCCTATTCTTCTCCTATATCACACGTGCCTCTTGATCTTGCTTCTGAGTTAATTAGATAACCAAAATTGTTCCTCGTCGCCATTGTTTTGCCCTAGAATAACTCATCTTGGTTCTTAGTTGTCTCAGCGTCCGACTCATTAGCCCTTGTCACTACTAATTTTCCCTTCACCACAGCATTGAGTAGAGTCCCAGTTCGCTATTTGTGCATTGAGGGCAACAGCCTCGACTGAGGCTCTCATGGAGGTGATGACCATGCCATACACTTGGTTGACCTGCCCTAAGAAGGTCCCTTCGACTTTCCATTACTGAGAAGTTTTATCATTTCACCTTTTGGGGGCTAGGGTGATGGATAAGAGTGCGGTGAACATTAAAGACCAGATGAACCAAAAGTGGGACACCTGGCTACAACATTCGGGACAAATCATTTATTCAAACATATAAAATTCCTTTCCTTGAATTTTCCACAAGGAAATTTTAGAAAATTAGGTTTATTTTGCGACTTTTTACACTATTCTTCTCTATTTTGGGGCGGAATATCTACTTTTTCCCTTGCCCTCAATTGGCATTTTTGAAATTGAAAACGACACGATATTAAGCTAACCACATTTTTCGCGAACACTAACTGTCTATGGATCGCACCGAAGGCTTGCAGCTAAGCAAAGAATGATTTTAGGAGACTACAAGCAGTGTGTTGGAGATGCTTCACCTCGCAACTCCCATGCTTTTGGTGAGCAAATTACAATAAGTACAATAGGATCATAGTTGTATTAAAAAGTATAGCGTCCATGCAATTCTTCAGTTGTTGATACAACATGCACAGATTGGTTGTAGCAAAGCTGATTTCTCTTGAGTCAAAATGTTCTTACTTTGTACATTTATTGAAGATGTGAAATGAAACAATTTTTCCTACCAGCTAGTACCTAAGCATTTACATCACCCTGTTTTGATTTTGCCTTTTGTAGGAGTCTGGTGATATTGCACCAATGTTCGGGAAAAATGTGTCTCAACTTAATATACCAATTTCAGCTGAGGGCAAGGGGAAAAGGAGAAATCATGTCCCAAAATAGAGAAAAATATTGTAAAAACTCAAAAAATATCCTTAATTTCCTACAATTTCCTCTTGGCAAACTCAAGGAAAGGAATTTTGAGTTCTAAACGGAAAAAATACTTAGCGAGAAAATTTTGCTTGGGCAACATGATGGAAAAGGATACAAAGCTATCCGGGGTTTTTTTTTTTTTTTGGGGGGGGGGGGGGGGGGAAGAAGGAAGAAAATGAGAAGGAGATAAGTTTACACCAAACAGGTTTCGCTTAATAAGCTCTTCAGTGGTGTAAACAATAGGAGGATATGGAGGGGGTATAAATAGTGAGGTGTGTCTCAAAAAACTACATCAGGTACGATTTTGAAGAGGGGTAGTACCTGTTGAAAGATAGGTTATGACAAAACTTTAAGTGGGTACTCTACAAATAAGGGAGGAAAGGAAGAGAGTTGGTAGGGTAATAAAGTATGTGGAGGGTTTGCTTAAAGGAGTGGTCAAGAATGTACAAAAGGGGAAAAAATCCATGGATGCTGACCTTGTCTAGGGAATGGGTGGATTCATTGAGGGGTTGTACATATCCAAGAGGCTGTAGAGTATCGAAGTAAGCTACAATAGGGTTTGGTCAAAAAATGAGTGTGGAATTCTTTTATTGGGGGCGTGGGGCGGGGTCGGGGGGAGGGGGGAATGGTTTAGAGAGCAAAGTACCAAGATTGGGTGCATTCTTCCAATATATCAAAGGCTTCGGTAAGTGTGCGAGGTCGGTGTTGGACTGAAGGAGCCTTGTGAGGGGTTTGATAATGGAACGAGATAAGTTGAGATGGCGTATTAGAGGTGAGAAAGGAATCTTGATGATGGTTGGAGTGGATTTGATTTTGGACACAGATTGGAGGAGAGAGGGTCTCAGATTGTAGGAAAGGTAGAGACAACAAGCTTTCAACAGGAGAGAGGGATAGCCCTTAGCTCTTAGCCTAGAAAAGAAAAGGTTACGAATGGAGATAAAGCCTTGAAGAGAGCTTTCTCTAATAATGTACCTCTTAAGCTCTGCGAGAATAAAAGCGATCTTTTGGTGTGTAGGGTGCTAGGATTGCCAAGGGATGTAATTGTAGGAATTAAGGATTTTTTGGTAGCAATGGGTGTCAAGGAAACCACAAGTGGCAAAAGAGGGTCCCTTGAAAAAATGAATATCCAGAATAAAATCTTCTTGCAAGGAGATTGCAATGGAGATTTTGATATGCTCTTGGAGAGGATGTTCATACTTATGGAAGAGCTCGTTTAGGTTAGAGAGAGGACCATCCCATATTCCAAAGGCATCATCTACGAACCTCCTGAAATAGACAAGGGAAGGGGAAGATAGGATATTCATACCTTCCTCTAAAAAGAAAAGAAAGAGGCAAGCATATACAACCGCAAAGTTTGACCCTATAGCTGTGCCCTTAATTCGGTGCCAAAACTCTCCATTGAAAGAGAGATAATGGTGGTTGAGGAGAGAGGCTAAGGATAAAATAAAGTGGATCTTTGGGAAAGGAAAGAACCCCTTGATGGAATGTTTAAGGTCCAAGAGGCCATCATGTATGGGGATACTGGGATAAAGAGACCTTGTGATGTTCTCCTCCACTAGTACAAAATGTAGCCCGGTACCTCCTCTTTCAAATAATCATTGTCATCCACATTCTAAAAAAAACGACAGCAAGTCTTGTTTTTCAAGCATAAATCTTGTATTAAATATTGGCATGCTTAGCTGGCTTCGTATGAGCAAGTACCTACACAAGATCCATGATAAAATGGATATCTTTTTTATAGATACCAACAGCGAGCTCGTGAATCACTTCATGGGTGTTGATAGCTAAATGATTCTTCCTGGTGGTGCCAACATCAAACTATTGGGAGATTTCTTTCTAAGGCACCTTCTAGAATGTTTGCAATTTTCCCTGGCCCAACTATTAGAAGATTGTAGCCCTCATAGACTTGTGTATTTTGAGGGGCAACCAGAATGGCACCCAAAGTGTTGGAATAGAAAATACATACAAATAGTAATTCCATATATGAGATTTCTTATAGTCAATTTTCACCATCACCTATAGTAAAAATCATGGACCTACTTATTTGGAGTGCTTAGGAAGGATGAATGTACCTCAAATATTGCTCTATTTTTCTTCTTGATTCAATCTTTAAAAAAACTCGAGTCTCCTATATGTACTATTGCCCCTTGGCCTCTATCATCCACATGGAACCCTTTTTAATACACTCTCAAATTTTGTTGCAGCCAAATCCACAATTGACATTTGTCATTCACTAGCCTACTTGAGTTTAGCCATAATCCATAGTCATATAGATATTGATTTGTGTCAACTCACCTTTCTTTAATGTATCAGTGATTACACCAAGCTATTATTTACGACTTACAATGCATTAAGATAGTTATATGATGATCAATGATTACACCAAACTATTGTTTATGACTTACACTGCATTAAGATAGTTATAAGATAATCAACCAAGTTCCTAAGCCAAATGCTTTGAAGAGTCAAATATCCAAGATTTACCTTAGTGATGCAACCTTGAGAATACTTCCAATCATCTTTTGTCACTTGTACACCTTCTCGGAGGGCTCTCACCACAGCGTGCAACCATCTTAGACTCATGAAAGATGGAAATGTATCAGCCTCCCTATAATAGTGCATCAATTTTCCATCTTCCCATTCTAAAGGAATATCACATAGGTTATCTGTTTTGCTTTGCATCCTCATATTGGGAAAAAAACTTATCCATTGCTAAATTGTAAGCATACAAAGTCATTTTGACCTCTTTATCTTCACATTCATTCTCGTTTTTACAACTAGGCCCACCATCACAACTCCAGTAGGGTGTTCATACACCATAGCATGTCATCTCTATGCTCATTCTCAAAGTGCTACTCTCAATGTATACTAGTGACTCTAAAATAACCAACCCTCGGCCATGATTCCCTGTGGACATGGATTTTGATGGATGGATCCCTTAAGTGTGTTCAAGGAAGATCTCTAGAATGCATGGTCTTTATTTCCACCTTGTCGATCAACTATCTACACAAGGACATGCACTTCAATGATAATCATGTTGGTGGAGAGCTACGTTTTAAACATCCAAACCATTTTCACCATGTTGTGCTTTGTGGAAAATATGTAGGCCATTTTAATATCCTTTTTTGAAATACGATGTATCAATGTTGCAAGCTTGTATATTGTGTCATGGATACTTACACACACGAAATCTGGAATGAGCTGATCACTTCTAACAACTATTCCAAGTTGGAGATTTAGACTTAGATGTCAGATCAGATGGATGATTAGACTTAGACTTCAAACAAATATGAAAATCAGACATAGACTAAAATGAAAATACAAAGGCATATATAAACTGGACACAAGAATTGGAGTTGGTATATTTGGATACTGAAAGAAAGTACAACTAGCACCAAGTGCTAATGTAACTTTGCTAAATGAAAAAAGGAGTAACAAATCAATGATTTACAAAGACCCACTATAGTCTACGGAGTGCCAAACCCCTGAAAAGAAGTATGAGGTCCTATTTATAGGTACCCCAATTGGATTGTGATGTACATTATTACAACTATTTTGGTAATGGTAGCAAGTAAATACCACATTCGACTAGGTAACCAAACTACGTACAAGTGCTTGTGACTAAGGCTCATTCCCACGGTCTACATTCCTCCTCCCCTTTCTTTGAATTTTGGCATAATTTCAAAATTCAAGATATCCAATTGATGTTAGCTTTCTTTGAATTTTGGTGTATATCTAGAATTACAAATATTTATTTCCACAAGGATCATTTCATAATACTTATAGATGAAATCCTAATTGATCCAATATGAGTTGAGCACTTTCAATCCATCCAATTTACTTCTTGCTCGCTCTTCTATGACTTATTTCAAGCTTCATCACTTTTGCTCCTGCTTATCTGGAGGCTTCTTTGTTGTTGTCTACTAAATAGTGTGGCATGGGACTTGAAGTGTCCCACTTTGACTCGTTCCTTGATCACTGGAGAAAACATTCTCGTTTTACATGAGCTTGTAGATGGACTCCTACTCTAGATGCTCGCTACAATCAATCATCATCTCAACTTTGTATGGTGATGGAGCATTCCAGATCTTTGCATCAACGTCATAGAGAGTTTTCTTTCGCCTATTGATCTTGGCTCTGGCGAGCTTATGCAATGTGAATCCAACCAGCTAGATCTAGTTGGTTGGCCTTGATTTAAGCCTCAAACATGACTTCAACAATTTCTCTAAACTGAGGATGATAGGCTTCTTTGCTGGTGAGATCTTTCTCAAGGATCTTGGATGCTTCAATAGATAGTCAGAGTAGCTCATTGGTGTACTTTATTAATATAATGATCTGGCTCCTTGTGTCATCATGCCTTGGAAGTTCATTAAATCAACTTTTTGCTCTGATACTGTTGTTTTCTATCCGATATCTTTGAGAGAATTCTTCCATGCAACACAAAGAGCTTTTATTTTCTCATGCCATTCCATAATCTGGTCTATTATCCTAGTGTACCTTTTTTGACTATATGTTAGTATATATAATAGCACACGACAGGCCTCACACCATCTTTCACAGTCAGTGTTTTCCATGTGAGTACTCTCACCAAACGATCAAAAAAGTAATTTGTAAAAAAAAAAACAATTTGAATAAAAATTAAAATTCAATAGAATTTAAGTTTGGTGATTCAAATTTATGAATTTGTTTTGAAAAAATTAGTAAATAGTTGAAAGTTTGTATTTTGTAAAGAGTTTAATCTCTCACCTGATACAAACTGTAATTATAAGAATCACTTGTCAATGTGTTCAATTAATTGACACTTGAAAGTGACTAATAAAAAAAAGTAGGATATTATCGTTGTGTGTAGAGTGTACTCTCACATGAGATAATTAGTTTAAAAATATAATTACATAAAAATTAATTTTATGTAATTTAAAGTTTGATTTTGATGTGTAGAGATTTTCTCTCACTTCAAAATGAATATAATGAAACAAAATTATATTTTTACGTTTTGTGTAGAGCTATTCACACTGCTATGCTCTCACTAGAGTAAAAATTTAGGAAAAACATGTCCAAAAATATTGATATTCTCTTATCTTTATTTGGACTGCAAAATCTACCATACTGTGTGAGAGCATACACATGCTCGCATTGTAGATAGATAATCGCTTTAAAATCTATGGTAAAGTGTAAGAACTTTTTGTTCGCACTTTACATAGATACGATAATTATCAAGTATTGTAAGTGATCATCATTTTGACGTTTAAAAATGTCACTTATAGCTCTTGTATGTATAACAATTTATAATGATAATCATTTTAATACTTGATTTAATTGTAATTATTGATTATCGTAATGTGTTAAAGCTACAAGCTTACACTTTAGATAAATCGATGCAATTTATATGTAATCCAATGGTATTGTTTTTTATTATTGTATTTTTGTTCAATCATTGTTTTTAATTATTTAATTTCGTTCAATCATTGTTAGTTAAATTAATTTAATGTTTTAATTGATTTTGATTATGAAAATGATCATTGACTTTGTTTTTACTAGCAAATTACTTTTGTGCATCATGGTGAAAGGACAAGAGTGGAGTTATGTGCATGAGTTGAGAAATACATCTCGACTTAAATGTAAATCTTGTGGCCATGAGTTCAGTGGTAATGCAACCAGAATTAAAGAGCATTTATTTAACGTCCCTGGCAATGTTGAAAAGTGCGGGGCACCACCAAAAGATATTCATGAAAAAGTTTCCATGTATTCTCGCAAAGTAAAGTTGATTCTTGCAGCTAAACATAAAGGTGATGTTTCTAAAGATATTCATGCGAATATTGAACCATCTGTATGCGATGAGGCAACAGAAGAGGTGTGTACCACTCAAGTAAACGATCAAAGTTCTCAATTGAACCCTCTTCATGGACATGCTTCTACATCAGGAGGAGTTCCTAGCACAAGCAAATCCGGCAAAGCGTCATCCAATGGACAGAGAATGCCTGATTAAGCATTAGGTAAACAATGGTTGCTTGAGTTGAATTTAAAATGGACACAAGCATTTGTTGCGTGTGGTATATCGTTCAATGCTATGCGCAATCCAATATTTCAAGATGCTTTGATGAGTACAGCCAAAAAAGGATTTGTGCTTCCTGACTATAACAAGATGCGAACTGAATATCTTGATAAAGTCAAAGACAATACTGAAGCCATTCTCAAACGCATAGTTCTAGAGTTTGTTCCAGCATATGGATGCACCATAGCATTGGATGGATGGACTAACTGTCAGAAAAAACCTTTAATCAATGTAATGCTTATTAACCCTAGAGGGGCTATGTTCGTGGAAGCAATTGATAGCTCATTGAAAGAGAAGACTATCACCTACCTAGCAGGAGTGTATGAGCGTGCAATTGCAAAGGCAGGTGGACCAAAGAATGTGACTGCTATTGTCACAGATAATGCGGCCAACTACAAAGGAGCAGGAAGAGCTATTCAAGTCAAGTATCCGGAGATTTCTTGGGTACCATGTGCAGCTCACACTTTAAATTTTCTTTTAAAAGATATTGGTAAAATGGCATGTGTGAAGCAAACTTTATTGGATGCAAATCATGTGGTGAAATTCATTAGAGAGCATCAATTTTCGTATGCTCTTTTTCGAACCAAGTCACCAAATAAAGCTTTGGAAATATTTTGCGTAACAAGGTTTGCTACGGCATACTATGTTCTTACTTATTTGAAATAGTTGATGGTGTACAAAGTGATTAGGGCAATGATTTTTTCACTCTTTAAGGGTTAATGGTTCGCCCTGCAGCTCAGATTCATCTTCTTCAATGTTGGCAATAGTAGAAAGATCTGCTTGTCCACATCTAACTTGTTCTTCTTTAAAAATTTCCTGAGCTTCAGCGTGGTTGAGTTCTTCTTCCATATCTGCATATCACGTGAACATGTCATTACTTTTAAATACCCATTCAATTAATTTGGCATTGGACAATATATCGAATGACAAACATAGAATTTTTGTTCAATTAAACATACAATTAAATCTGACACCAAAAGTAAAACAATGATGAAATCATGAGACTGTCTTTTCATTAATCATCAGCTGGTCGTAAGCCAGATGTCATTACAATGTTGTAACCCACTCTATGGACACCATTTAAACATGAGGAGAGATCAAAAGCATTAGTAGTCCAGGTTTTGGGGTGAACGCGCTTGCCGGTTTCAAGATGAGCAAGTACATTATTCAAAAAATGTCTCTTGCTTTGTTCTTGGGGCTCTGGTAAGCACTTCAAAATGAGTTTACATGTATGACACATGGAATAAATATCCATAGCTTTGGTCCAGGAGGGAGGATTACTAGATATACATTCGGGGGCTTCCCATGGATAATCTCTTTCATATTGTTTTCTAGTTTCTATCTGCATATCGCGTAGAGGAGAAAAATCGACTGTCATATTTGTTTTGGTGCATGAACCCCAATCCACAATGCTGGCGTAAACACCTTTTTCGCCAAAAATGCAGCATCATATTGCGATAGTGTAGATCATTGTGGAGGTAGTTATGCGTATGTATATACTTCAAAGTTTGGAGGAGAGCATTGATGATCTGCAAAATATTCTCCTAGAATAGCTCTACTGTTCCTGCAGTGAATACGTAATCGCGAATGACAGGTTGCCTGCCATCTACAGTGCATTCTTTGATCCATTGCTCCACATGGCCGCCATTCCAAAATCGTGAAATGAGCATTGGTCGCTCCATGTGGCGCACCATGGCAAGAGGGTAGATAATATCTCAATGTGAAATATCCAAAATTGTTCCTTCGTCTTTGACCTGTTGCTCCATGGTGGACCCATGTAAGTGTACTTTGAACAATTTTACAGCATACACTTGATCTTTGAAAGCGGGATGTGTGACACCCACATGCTTCACATGTGCCCATCTTCCCTCTCCCAGCTGTGGAATTTCTTGGATATTGAAGACGGCTGTGTCGGGTAAAAGGTGTAAAATAGGTGGTAGCTGAGAGAGGTCTAATGTAGCAAAGGATGACGCTGCAGGCTTTGTTCTAAGAATGATTTCTGGTTCAACAGCAGCTTCAGAAGAGTTGGCTTCCACTCTTGCACACTTTGCTGCTCTTTCTAACTTTTCCTTGCTCTTGCACTCCGTGTAAAGGTTTTGCACAAGATGTATGCGCTTAGCTATGTTTGGCAAGGAAGTAATTGCAAGATTTTTCAGTTCTTGAAAGGTTTTCATGATCTATCCAATGGTTTGTTTGACCATGTTTACTAAAGCACCTGATGTCGGGAGGGCTATGTCAAAAATAGTTTGTGCAAAGTCTGCCTGGAGCTGCTCAATCACAGACTTGGTCAGAGTCTCTGTAAGCTGATAAAAATGCTCCGGAGCGACAGGGTTTAAACAACACCTAATATCTGCCTCTGACGTGTAATGAAAGTGTCTCACAATCACTTCGGAGACGAACTTTCATTGATGTCTCGCTAGCTTCGTGTCTGCCATATCTGTATGACAAAATTATAAATTAAGAATCTTACGAAAAGATTGTACACCATAGTAACATACTTATTATATAATGAGTGTTAACCCTATATATATTAAATGATGATACAAATTTATTAAACAATATTAAATTATTGCAAATTAAAGATAATCTTATGATTACAAACCACATTGTGCGAATCGACCATGAAAATTAAATTAGAGAGAGAGAGAGAGACAAGCCAGGGGTGTGAGATGCTCTCAGCACAAGAACTGGACCCAGCTATGTGCAGAAGTGTGAGATGATTGAAAGAAATTACATCTAAAGGGTTGGAAAATTGTACATGTGAACAGCTCAGCTAGTGTGAGATATTCTCAGCACAAGTCCTGGATGCTGTTGTAAAATAGATTGATAGTTTTTATCAATCTAATCCCTGATAAAGTGTGTGGAACTCACAACACAACTATCAACGGATAAATTAACAATTGCAGATGTAAGTTACCTATCGTATGTGTTTACGTCCAAAACAACACCAAGTCATTTAATGATGAAAAATGATGTTCTTTTGGAATATGAAACACACGAGTAATCATTATGTCACATTAAGATGAAGAGGGCATGAAAATATGCATCTCTTCACTCTTAATATAACGAGTGGTAACGCTTGTGTTTCTATGTAACACATATGACAAAAAAACTTAATCTAAAATTGTAAATTTTATAAGCTATTTCTAATGGAGTGTGTGGAATGCACAACACAACCATCAGCAAACAGCTCAACAATCTCAAATGTAAATCAATTGTTGTATATATCTACGTTCAGAGTAACACCAAGTCATCTGCTGATGAACAATGATGTTACTACAGAAATAGAAGCACAAAAATAACGAAAGTCGCATTAAGATGAAGAGGGCATAAAGTATGCATCTCTACACTCTTAAAATGACGAACATTAATCTTTGTGCTTCTTTGTAGAATAATCAATAATGATTTACTTTAAGATTGTAAATTTTATAAGATTGTAAGATTGTAGCATCATGCCTACTACACTCCACGAGTAGACCTCTAATCCTAACTCATCTCTATTGTGAGAGATATACTACTACACCATACGAGTGAGAATCTAAATTTACCCTAAACCTTCCCTGGAGTGAGTTATATAACTACACACCGCGGGAAAGGAAACTATATCCTACAGACCTCTGGAGTAAGCCATATGGATACACACCATGAAGTGGCCTACGACCTGCAAGCCAACTTTGTGGTGAGAGTCGAAACTACAGCACCACACAAGTCTGGCACAACACAAAAAAAAAGTTAGTATTTACTGAAAATTTAAAAAATATACCTGATAATCGTTGTAAACCGAAGAGGCTGTCGCTATCTGCTAATCTCTCAAAAGCTCCAAGCTCTCGAAGCTCCAAAAAAGTCGACAATGCTTTTCGATCGAATACGGCGACGATTGTATATATATACAGTTTTTCGATTGAGATATTTTTCGATCGAAAAATATCTCGATCAAAAATTGTTTAATACAGATATTCGGCAATTATTCGGAAATACGACGTATATTGATGTTTTATACGTATAATTTTTGTTATATGGGCGTATAAATGCAACAAAGGTTTCTTGTTCCTAGAAGCTCATGCTAAGGGCCTCTATTGTTAGACACATTGTTCTCAAGAAAAATCTTCAATTTTTGGTCCATGCATTGGTCTATCCTTCTAATGATTATAGGTGGGATACTAAAAAAGATTCGGTCCTTAACATTAGGTTTGTGTTTGAGCCATTAAAGGAGCTTGAGCCACAATAGTGGCTTGGCACCTCATTCTATAAAATTTTCTTTAAGACTATCTATTCTTCATGAAACCATGATGATAAGATATCAATGAGGTCCTATCACATAGAGGAGCATTTTAATATATCATTTATCCCAAAAAACTGGAAAATAAAAAATAATGATGTTCTTAAAACAGTAAAAAGAATGCACTAAAATGGTTTACAGATTTGGTAGCATACATGTCTTTGAGGCCTAAAAAGAGTTCACTATCTTTTTCCTAAAAATAGTATATGAATAAATTCTTATTGTATGCATATCCAAGTATTTTTCAAAAAAGTTTCAATGCACTTCTTTGAAGGGTTTTAAGGGGTCTACATGGGATATCAAACTTTTGAGCAAGTTTTGCTCGATTGTACCTAAAAGATGAACCTTGAAAAATACTACTTTATTGTGGAATTATTTATTTATAATTTTTTCATCTCCCTATATGCCTTGAGCACAAATCCCTGAAAGGTTTTGGTGAGGTTTTCTATGGTTGATGAGAATAAGAATATACACAAAAGTCACTTATAGACACTAAAATGGCGTATGTTCACACAACCCTAGTGTTAATGCATCAGCAATGACCATAATAAGGTTCATTGTGCCTTGTAAATTTGAACCATCTTGTTTTTGGTGTTTGTTTATCCTCATATCATCATATCCTATTCTTCAAATATCCTAAGTACATCTAGTCTAATGATAAACAAATTCAATCTTTGATCTTCATAATTAGACTCTTTATTATCAAATCAATGAACCCATTTTATTAATGAGATGATCAAAAAATTAACCCTTTCTTTTGGATAAACGGTCTGCACCATAGTGAGTTTTCTTTGTCTTCTGGAAAATCTTGACCTCAAACCCTAGCAAACACATCATCTAATTAACTCACCTTGAATCACCACCTTGTTAATAAAAAAGAGAAGTTCTTGATGATTTACATAAAATTGGAACAACTATCCTAGCAAATAGTGTCTGAACTTGGTTACACAAAACACCATTCCCAATGCCTCTCTTTTGGTAGTGGAGTACCCTTCTTCAACTACATTGAACCTACAATTGGAAAAGTAGACTCGGTAGTCCATATTCTCATCAAGGCGAGCCAAAACTCACCCCATCATCAGACCAGCTATATTCACATGAGCATGAAATATCACTTCCTAGTTTGGGTGAAAAAGAATTGGCTTCTTGCTAATCACCTTTTTAGATATTGGAAACTAGCCTCACATTCTGGGGTCCATACAAACTTTACTCCCTTATGAGTCAGTTTCTATAATAGGAGAGCCTTGGTTGCAAACATATGAGGGAATCTCCTATAAAAGTTAATACATCCCAAGAACAAGCTCAACTCAAACACATCCTTTATTGCTCTTACCTGCTGTACACATCAGACTTTGTCTTCAACCATCTCAACCCCCTTCCTAGATACAATATGCCCTAGAATCTACCCCTTTCAAATCATAAAGACTGACTTTAAAAAAAATGATTCATACAAATCTATTTTTCTCTACATCTCTCAAAGAACACTTCTAAGAATAGGAGATTCATATTTTCCATTGAAAACACAAGAAAATGATTGAAAAATGTAGCCAAGAACTTGGGAAAAAGCTCGTTCAGAATTTAGATCATGCATTTAGAAAGGTTGCTAGAGAATTACATAATCCAAATGGCATTACCAAGTACATAGATGCTTCCCATTCAATGAGAATGAATGTGATTTTGGCTCTATCCTCTAGTTCTATCCTTAATTGATTGTAGCCACTATATCCATCCATGAAAGTATATATTTGGTGTGGCTAGTAATCTCGTCCAGCATCATACTAGTGAATGGAAGTAGAAATGGGTCCTCACCTTCCCATTCCTCTTTGAGACAACCACAACTGGAAAAACCCAATCATTTCTAGCCACTTGTGTGATGAGTGTAGCATTAGAAAAATATGAACCCCAAAAGGGCCTTGTAAGAGCAACCAATGAGAATTGAGTTAACAATAGGACATAAAAGGGGGGACATGGATAGCCCATATCTATGTACTTCAAAACTATATAATGAAACATAGCTATGGAAAGAGCTTGGCAATGCAATCCAAATGCACAGTTCTCTGGAAAATTTAAAGTTAAAAATTCTCAAGCTATGGCCATTCGAAAAAATGCAAAAAATGGAAGGACCGTGGCTGCAAGCCCATTCTCATTTGTGCAGAGAGTATATTCCAAAAGAATATTTGATCCTAAAGGGCCCTTTTGAGGTTCTTATTTTCCCTAATATCATTTCGCAAATTGTCGATTTCTTGGCATAAGTTGGATTCATCCTATACATCTAGAGTACTACTAGTTGTGTGTCTTGTTTTAGTGGTATCTTCTGATTGCATACCTCTAGATCTACCCCTCTCAAGTGTGTAAGCTCCCAAGAAAATTATTGATATACTTTTGGAACAATTGCTTAGCTTTTTATTTGATCTCTAATCTCAGATGTTTTTGATCTTGACCATTTTTAGATTCTCCTCTCAATCAAGATACCACTCTTTAATTCTTGAAAATAACAAATGCGGTCCACCACCTTTTCTTTTTTCCCATGATTTTGATTTCTTATATGTCCTTATCCCTATTGCGTATTTAAATGGATTCCCCAATTCAAAAATGTCTGCCTCTCTATCTATTTGTTCATTGTTTCAATCAAGCGTATCTTCATTGGTTTGCTTGTAACCTTGGTCTAGTTTGACCTGATTGTTTTGGAGTCTTGTCATCCAAATTCACTAGCCTTTCTCCTATGTTAAACTCAATGAAGTGTTTTGGATAATACTGCCATTGTTGTTCTTCTCTCTCTTGATCCAGTAGCCAGCACATTCATATCAATTTCTACTATACGAAACATAGTCATCAATGCAAATACTCGTTCAATATTTTTTATGCCATATTTCCTATGCAATTCCTCTAGCCTCATTGCATTATTCTAGCTTCTAATGTTGTTTGTGTTTACCTAAATTTTCCTAATGGGTCCTTGAATTGTTAATGTTTGGCTCCATAATCATAGATGAATCCTACACTCCTAAGCCAAGGGTGACCCAATAGCATACTATAAGTTCCCTGAACATCCAACACTAAAAAGATGGTCTTAAATTTCTCCTCTTCCACTCTAATCTATAGGTTCTTGACTAAGCCACTAGTGCAAACCACTCTTTCATCTACCATCCTTATTATGAATGGAGCTAATCTTAGTTCTTATACCCTTAGTTTTTGTTAGATGAGCTCTTCAAGGATATTCACTCCAGCCCCGCCATCTAGTATCACACCTTGCACTAGCTCCCACTATGACTCAGCGTGTAGTCTATTAAGAAGCTAGCACTTTATCACCTTTCTTTCAAATAGATTCACGGCCATAGCTTTTGATGCTTTCTTCCTCTACTTTTTGATAAACTTAACAACAATGTCAATGTGACGTCATCCAATTCTATAGTTAGCTTTTGAGTCCTTTAACAGACCTTAACATAGATTTCAAATAGCTCATTCCCATAGTTTCTTTTTCTAACTTGGAGCCAGTGGTTTAATATTCACGTGATCATGTGAAATTTCTTGTGTTCATTGTATGTTTATTATCACTTTCACATAATCACAATTAACATGATCACAAAAAAGCTGATAAGTGGTGATGTGGAAATCCACCAAAACCCCGCTAGGGTATGTTTTTTTCATGATGGGCTTACTGGGAAGCTATGTGAACTCTGAACCAGGCCTGCCAAGAAATAAAAAAATCAAAGCGGGCTTACCAAATTGGACAATTTCTATAGGTTAAGGGGCAATCACATGAATATTTAACGTGATCACGTATTTTAGAATGTGATCACTCACATTATTAACATTTTCACATATTTGTGATCACGTTAATGAAATCCTTCCTTGGAGCATCTTCCCTCCAAATGACTATCTTTGTAGTGCCATGCCAGTACCTACCTTTTGCATCTCCCTCCTGGGTGATCGATTCTTTGGTGAGGAATGAGATTTTTTTTGCTAAACATTTTCCACCCTTGGATCCATTTTCTTAGCCTGGGTCAAGTATATCCTGACGTTCCACACCTCTTCTTCTATGCACTCCTCTGAGGACTTCACTGGCTCTTGAACTTTCTCTTCAACTTTATCTTATACATATTGAGATGTATTTAAAGCATTTTTATTCTTTTGAGATTGGGGGGTTCTACTTATGGTGATCATTTTTCTTTTGGGTGACTTTCTTGTAAACACAATTTTTTGCACAAATCAAGAAATGTATACACACACTTTTTGTGGTGATCATACAAGAAAACACAACAAAATGTGTGCAAAACTTCTTGCGATAGAAGGAGAATATCGTCTAAGGGATAGACATTGTCATGCCAATAAGGACCTCGTACAAGAAAACACAAAAAAATGTGTGCAAAATTTCTTGAAGAAGAAGGAGAATATTGTTTAAGGGATAGACATTGTCATGCCAGTAAGTCCCTCGTACACATAATCACCATAAACCCAAGCTCCAAAGATCTATATGGAATTTATGTAATGACTCTTATGGCATTTGCACATTGTTTCACACATAAGCTCTTATTGAGGTCCTTTGCACTTAATGAAAGGAGACGTATCATATTAAAACATCAACAAACATTGATGACAAAGACATTCAAAGAAGAAGACGACAACATTGACACAAATGAGAAAAGAAAAACCAACACAAAGACTTTGGATGACATGAAGACAAATAAAAATTTGAGGATGGCGTTGAGAAGATTTTGCAAATTTGAAGATGGAATAAAAAAACAAATTAGGCCTTCCAACCATAGAGGCACACTCACAAAACAAAATCATTTGAAAGCACCACATTTGTGTTTGAGCCTACACACCTTGACTCACATACATTCTCTCAAGTGGAATCCCATACTTTTGGCCTACTTCTACTGCTAAATATTTAAAGAAAGACATTTGATCTTACACCCAAATGATGCCCATATATGTATACATGTCCCATTGCTATTTCTAGACACTCTACACATGCAGTAGAGGCCAAAATCAAGGTAACTTGTATTTCTACCATAGATTTTCAGTCTTCAAGAACACACCATTGATATCCAAAATTACTAGCATATGGCTTACAATAATTAGATCTTTGGGGTGCTTTATGATCATCAATTTCTCTTCTAACCACCAACGATTCCTTTGTACAATACCCAAAGTGCAAATGCGTGAAAAAAGAGACATTATTTGCATTAGAGGTTTAAATATGGCAACTACAATGAAAAATTGTAAAGTATAGGAATATACAATATCAAATAAAATGTACAACGATGCCAAAATTTGGTGCTATGTTTGGTACAATATGGTACCAAACTAGCACACAAGTATCAATTTTGGGACTAGGAAATATCAAAATAATATGACACTCGAGATCAAATTGTAATCAAGAGATTTGAATAGGGTATTATCAAGTTAAAGGTAGAAACAATCCAATACCAAAATGACTCTAGACATTTTTAAAATTGGTACTATTAGACATTTGGTAGTATGAAGTATACAAATTAGTGTTGTGAAAAATTAAAAATTACATTTGGTTTATATAGTATTACTAGAATCCTTTACAAGAATATTATAAGAAATACAATAAACAATTTGACCAATAATAGCTATCAATGATAGAAGAACAAGAAAATGACTTTGATTTGTGGAAATCCTTCTCCTAAATACAAAATGACGTCCTAAAAGCTAAGTCTTACATGCATGTGGCTTCAGAAAAAAAAATTTAGGGTACTTTCTTTCTTTAAGGAGAAATTCATCGATAGAGTGTGAGTCGATGCAATGATTTGTATCTTTGTCGATCATAGAAGCTCTATCCCCCACTACACTATTTTCCTCTACACTTTCTATCTTAAAAGTCTTTGTATCCCCTTTAGCATCACCCCCCCTTCCCATGGAAACCTATCATGTCAACCTCGATTGCATAAAAAGTTTCAAGTAATGAATAATATGGTATTATCCACAAATACTCAAAGTATTGATGAATTTATAGATAAGTATCAGCATAAATCAATCGATAAACTTATTAATCAATACAATGCTTAGGTATAAATTTTACAAAATTCTATGTACTAAATAATCAAATAATTCTAAGCCCATTAAAAGTAAGAACATATGTACTTATTTTTTAATCTACCACGTAAAACTTAACTCTATGTATTGAAAAATTCCTTTAATCACTATGCAATAAAGACACTTTGTAGAAATACATTCATCTATAAGTGGTTCAATTTTTGTTCAAAAGCTCTCTAAACATGGATTGCGATCCATGTACCTTTCCCCAATGTTTGAGCCAAAACCTAGCCACTTTGATCTACCTGCCTAATCACAAAGTTTCATCTCATTTGGACATCAAAACTGAAGTCAAAATCCCAAAATTATCAAGTACTCTAAGAAAGAGAGAAAATGGACATAATTTCTAATACAAAGTTCGAAACCAAAAAAGTTTGATATGATAGCATCTAGTAATAATGTTGATCCTAATGGTACTAAGAGAAATCAAATTGGCCTCCAAACATGGAGTGTGATCCATATCCCCATGGTGACAGCTTGACCTGAATGTTTTCTAGATTGTGGTCTATTTATAAGGAAACATATCCCCAAGTCCAATTTTGGAAAATATGAGAAAATCTGGGTCAAAAGGCATCAAAACAAAAGACAAAACTCAAAAATCGACCTAGGGTTTGGCATTTGATCTATCAAAAAAATTCCAAATTTGAAATGATTTGAAATATAGCTTGTAGACATAGAGCGTAACAAGATCTCCAGATATCATGTCCATATATGGTATATATCACAATCCATGTCCTCCAACCTAAAAAATTGGTACAAATCATGAAGCGCGATCCATGTACCTTGTCATAGTGAGGGTATCTGACTCAATGAGCCTTTAGATATACTTGATTATAATTTTTATCTCAAGTTTGAGCTAAAAATCATCTAGAGACCAAGATATAAGCAAAAGTTCTTGTGTTATGGTCTTGAGATTGTTTTGATTTCTTTTTTTAGTGCAGTTCATGAAAATTGCTCCAGCTTTTTCTACACAACTCCAAATTGAGTCAAGTTACGCTAGGATAAGAGCTTGTGAGAAATCGGTTTTTACTTTATAGAAAAAACATGATAGGCTTCCTAATTCCAAAGTTTTAGGGTACCCAAATCCAGTTTCCATAGACCAAGGGGTCACAAAGACATGACTTTTGATAAGTTGCACTAAGCCAAGGTGGGATAGTCAAAGACTATATTGAGAGTATTGAGTGAGCCTTAACCATGAAAAAATATCCACCAGCAGGGTTTTCTACTCAACTCACATATATGCAAACCATAAGAAATGTTGTAACACATTTGATAGTGGGATTTAGAGAAAACGTGGAGACGTATCAAACATACAACACGATATCTCAAGGCATGGCTCATGGATCCTTTTAAAGTGGTTATATACCTCATCAAAAAACACACCACTCAATACATATCAACTCCAATGCGTGTGCTTGGAGATTCAAGAGGAAACTTGGATGAGGAACTAGAGGAGATGCATTCGATGATAAAAGAACCCAATGCGAGATTCATTAAAACCAACAAAACCTTTAATCGTTTAGAGAACATGACAACAATTGAGGACCGGTGCTATGTGGAGCTAGTCCCCCCTCCAATAGAATTTTGTATTATAGGTTCTCCCATAAAGAGAGACTTGGTACAATACAATCTTTGTGTTCCTTGTGACCTAGGTGATGCAATGAATATGGAAAGCTTCATGCATCACAAGCATAACATGGACTTTGTGAAAAGAATTAAGTATCCCCAGCCTCACTCCGAAGGCCTCAAACACCTTTAAAGGTGGAGAGAGCTAGCGAGAAATGAGGTTAGGAAAGAGGAAGAATAACCATTTATATGAGAAAGAAATAGTTCCTCACTTATCATCACTCTTCTTGCTAACATACATAATAGCATAGTAATGAAGATGGAGAAGAATTGGAGCATGGATCTTGGTTGGATTTGCATTCCATAGCCAAGAGTGTTGGTGTAGACTCTCAATTACTCTACTAGATTGGAGAAGGAGATTGTAAGGACATGGGTCCTATGGGCAAGGCTTGTAGGTATGTAGGTATGGGGATGATCTCATGGGCTTGTAGGTATGGCTTCTTTCAAGAATTTGGAACATTGCCAAAGTGTTCTTGAAAGAAACCTCTCTGCACTCAATGCAAATGTTACAAATACTACCGAGTTACTTGTGAAATTTATGAATTCATAGACGGCTCAAGGAGCCACAAGTGGCATGGTTCAAGGAAACCAAGATCGCACAACTCAAGGAGTCCAAGAGACAAGTGTTGCAGAAGATGCAGAAGGTAACAATGCATTACTTAAGAGTATCACCATTTTTGAGTTTCACGAGGAAGAGCGTGATCACAACAAGGATGCGGTCAATACGTTCTTACACAAATGGAGTGATATTCATAGATTGAGATACACCCCGGATATAAAGACGGATGTGGAAACAAGTCGATATCTTAAAGGCAAGGCCTATAAGTGGTGGATGACATCTCCAATAGAT
Source organism: Adiantum capillus-veneris (assembly GCF_014529385.1). Classification (NCBI taxonomy): domain Eukaryota; kingdom Viridiplantae; phylum Streptophyta; class Polypodiopsida; order Polypodiales; family Pteridaceae; genus Adiantum; species Adiantum capillus-veneris. The sequence goes on from NC_140953.1 coordinate 44,283,211, forward strand.
GCATGTACTCCATCTTGGGTTGTGTTTCAAGCTTCTTTCTCCAAAGAGTTTTTGGACTCCAATGAAGAAGATAAGAATTGGTTAGCATGAGATGCATGCCGCATGTCTGGCCTCTCTCTCATATAGTACCTTTCAAAGTATCGAGAAATCATATTAAAACTAGAAGGTCTAGATAAATTTCAAAAGATACGGGGTTTTAATAGGGGTCTTGACAAATACTATCGTCTTCATGTCAAGACCCAACATCCAAAAACTTTGGAAGAAGCCATCTGTCATGCCCAAAGATATGATGATGACCAAGAGAGGAAAGGAAATGTTCCCTACACTAAAAATAATTTTGCTAAGAGCAATGTGGCTAAGAGCCAATGGCGAGGTAGATCTCCCACACGTTCCAAGAGGAATAAGAGATAATCTACCTCTCCACGCCAACAAGAGGCTAAGAAGCCTAAGCACTCACGAGATACTCCACGTGGGTCTCTCAGCACTGCCGATTTTGAGTGTGTGAAGAAACACAATTTTTGTTTTAGATGTCTTTCAGACCAACATAACAAGAAGATTGTCCTCTTTTGCAAGGCAAAGAAAAGGCCATGCACATGGTGCAACACCTCACATTAGATTCATCTCCTAAATATTGATGGAAGAAAAGCACAAGTGGTGTGTGCCTGCTTCAATGTGGCAGCCCACCTTTGCCCCCCATGATTTGATTCGCATGCATGGCACTATCAACGGACAACGTGTTCGTATTTTAGTGGATGATGGTGCAGCTCATAACTTCTTGAACTATAAGCTAGTCAAGAAATTGAAGCTTACAAAAACTCCCTGCTCTCACAATTATGTGGTGGAGCAGATGTGTGGGAATGATAAAGAAGTATGGGACACGGTAGTTCAAGGGATTGAGCTTATTGTTCAAGATCATATGATGACCCTTGAATTCCAAGTTATGAACATGGACCGGTGCTGATGTAGTTTTAGGACAGAAGTGGTTGCATGGTTTAGGAAACACATTGCACACTAGTTATGAACACAATTTCTTATCCTTTATGGTCAATGGTAAACATGTGCTTTTTCTTGGTGATAAAAATATACCATTTGCACCTCTTATATGTACAGTCGAGCTTTCTATTTTGCAGAAAGCAAGTTTAATAGATGAAGTTTTTTTGTGTTACTCCCTGTCTCCAAGTCTTGTGAATTCTCAAGAGTAAAGTGCGGTGAATTCTAGTAATGGTATGCAAAGTGAAATGAATTCTAATGGTGCAAATTGAAATGAATTCTACTGATAAACAAAGTGTTAACAAATCTAACGAGCAAAGTGCTCTCAATTTTGATTCTATAGAGCAACGCGTAACTGTTGTAAAACAAACATTACAGGAATTACAAGATTCTCCATCCCAGCATAACTCTAGTTTACTTTATCCTTTTGCACGGCAAAAGCTTACTCACTTACTCACGGAGTACAGTGATGTGTTCTCAAGTGATTTACCACCGGGTTTACCCCCTACACGTGATGTGCAGCATGGCATAGATGTCTTGCCAGACACTAAAGCGGTGAGTAAACCACCTTATCGTATGAGTGCTAAAGAAGCCAAGGAGTTTGAGAGTCAGTTGACTGGCTACCTTGCTCGTGGTTTCATTAGACCTAGCACTTCGCCTTGGGCATCACCAATTCTATCGGTAAAAAAGAAAGATGGTACTATGCGCATGTGCGTAGATTATCGCGGATTAAATGCGATAACCATCAAGAACAAGTATCGTCTGCCTCGAGTGGATGAGTTGTTTGATCAACTCCAGGGGGCAAGATACTATATAAAGATAGATCTTCGTTCAGGATACCACCAGGTGCGTATCCTACTGCAAGATATGTCCAAAACTGCCTTTAGAACACGATTCAAGCATTTGAAATTTTGGTTATGCCTTTTGGCCTACCAATGCTCCAGCTACATTTATGACACTCATGGATAGTGTCTTACGTTCCTATCTTGGAAAATTTGTTGTGGTTTTCCTTGATGACATTATCATTTACAGTAAGACTGAAGATGAACACATAGAACAGTTACGATTAGTGTTCGAACAACTACGAGCTCACGTGTTGCATGCTATGAAAAGCAAGTGCGATCTCTTTAAAACAGAGATACATTACCTCAATCATGTGATCTCTTATTCTGGCATCAAAATGGATACTGACAAGGTCACTGCCATTCATCGATGGCCACATCCCAACACGGTTGAGGAGCTTCAAATATTTTTAGGCATGGTTGGATTTTATTGACAGTATATCCGTGATTATGCCAAAATTTTTGTTCCTATGACGGATCAACTTAAAGCAAAAGGTAAGACCTTTTCTTGGGAAGAAGCCCAAAAGTGCAGTTTTGAACAGCTCAAGGTAGCTATAGCCACTGCTCCCATCCTCGCAATCATCGATCCAGTTAAGTCGTTTGTGGTAGAGACTGATGCTAGTGATAAAGCAATTGGTGAATTACTTCTCCAGGAGGGAATACCTATAGCCTTTGAAAGTAAAAAGTTAGATAGAGCTCAACAAAATTATTATGTCTATGAGAGAGAGCTCTATGCCATAATTTACGCTTTACAAAAGTGGCAACACTATTTATATGGTGCCGAGTTTGAAGTAGTTTTTGACCATGAGAGTATCAAATGGTTTAGTACTCAAACGGACTTGAAGGGCCATAAAGATAGATGGGCCGAAACTAGTATGGGGCAGTTAGCTAATGGGTTGAGTGTGAAGTTGTTGTGTAGGGTTAGATTTAATGTAAAATGTATACATTTTTGCAATAGATTACGTCTATAATATAGTTTTTTGAATAAATATTTCTAAAATCAACACTTTATGTTTAATAGAAGTATTTTGGTTGTGTATATTTAGGGCAGCTCTTAGAGTACTTGAGAGAGATAGAGAGAGAGAGAGAGAGAGAGAGAGAGAGAGAGAGAGAGAGAGAGAGTTGGAAAGAGATAACAACCCTTTAAATTAAATAAGATCTTTTTTTTTAGGTAATAGTATTTGTTAAAAGAAGAAGGATTTCCGGAAAAAACATTGTATCCATTTGGAGTAAGCGATCTAAATTTATTAATATAAAGTGTTTCTAAGTGATTTGCTTTGTCCTTTATTGTTGTTGAATCTATAATTTCAATCGTGAACTTTTTGTTGAACGGCTTGTATCTGCTAATATCAATTATCATCAATTTAGTAGGTCGTTTTTTATGTTGTAAATCCTTCTTTTTAGATTATTCATTTGTCCAATATATATTTTTTATTTATTATACAATGTAATTAATAAATAAAAATCTTACTTTTATTTTTTGGAGTTGTTGATTTTTGGGGAGACTTTCCTTCTGTAAAAAAAACAATTAAACTCTTTGTATGAACTTTTATGAGTTTTAGTATAGATATATAAGGTATTTAAAATATATTTAAGAATATAGATTGTTATTTTAAAGTAAAAAATGGATTCACATTTGGGTGGAGAGAGAGAGAGAGAGAGAGAGAGAGAGAGAGAGATGTGAAAATGTATTATTTGACTATGTTGATAATTGCTTTAAAATATTATTAAACTTGTTGGTATTTGAATAAAATGTGAATTTTTGGAGTAATAATTGTACCTTGATTGGTGGATGGAATATCTATAGGTATTGAAGTTGATTGCAAAGATGATTCCCCTTTATTTCCACTCTCCCAATCCTGCAAAGCTTGCATTTTCATTAGCCATGTTCTTCCTAGGATAAATGGATAACCACTTCCCTAGGTCGACATAACATAAAAATCCACCGCCTTCTTAATGCCGACGGCCTCTACAAAGACATTTTTACAAATGCCTACACACCTAGCCTTGCTATTGTTTGCCATCTTGACTTTGATTTCAGGTGTCTCATGAATGTGCATACCTAGTCTTTGCATGAGTCCTTCTGTCATGATGAAAATTTGTGCACCCCCATCTACTAGACCTTTCCTAACCAATCTCCCTTTTATGTAACAATCTAGCACAGGTGTAATGGCCTCATTCATTTCAGCTTGTGCAATTTTTACAACAGGCACACTCTCTTTTACCTATCTCCTAGTGCTAACTGCCTTTGTTAAATCTCTCCTAACTTGTGGGCATAATGCAAGAAACTGGGGCCATGAGATGTCAGGACCCTTACCTCTCATGTCTTCCAACAAGTTGTATGGAGCCATACCATGTCCAAGAGGGAAGTCTTGGAGGTTGATACGACGTCGCGCCCTCTTGGTTTCCTTGGTCTCCTTCGCCTTCTTTTCTCGTCCATGGTCACTTTGTGACGTAACTCCTTCTTTCTCCTTACCATTTCCTCGCCCACGCTTAATGCCATTTGCTTCCAAGTCAACCTCATTGGAATTTGTCACCTCTACCACATGCACATTTGGGACTGGCAAAGGCGGAACTCCTTCCACTCCTCGTGGAGGTGGTCTTGCTCCATTTGGCCTTTGTAGAAGCCGTGGTTGTTGAATAGTTCCTTCACCTGCATTCATCACTGGGTAGTTCAAGTTAGGTCTCCCTAGCTCCCCACGGGGCCAAGGACAATTATACATCCCATGTCCAAACTCACCGCAATTCCAACATTGCAAGACTCTCCTAGGTCGTGAATCTCGGTCTTCTGACTTCTTTGCTTGTCCCTTGGGACCTACAGTTTGTGCAAGGTGAATTGACAGGCTGCTTAATGATTCATTTAACTTCTCAATCACTTCCGCCGTTACCTCAGGAAGCTCCCTAGATGTTGATGCTTGTGACTTACCTTTGGGTCTAAGACCTTCTATTGGAACCTCTCCCCTTAAGCACTTGAGCTTCCTATATTTCTCAGCAGCCCTAGTTTCAGCTGCATCAAAGGTAGCAGGTGCACCCACCTCAACTTTTACCTTAGGGTCAAGAAAGAGTCCGGCTATGAACCTCTCCTTCTTTAGGAACTCTGCACCATCACCAGGGTTAGCAACATTTCTCACCCATAAAGCCCAAAGACGTAGAAACTCTTGCTTGTACAAGTAGTAGTCATCTAAGTCTGTTTGTTTGTGAGAAACAATATCTTGCCATAGCTTTTGAGTGTTTTGGGGATCAAAGAAGTATCTCTTGAAATGATTGACAACTTCCGTGTAATTTCCTTTAACTTCCTCAGGCAAAGAGTCAAACCAAGTGCTAGCATCTTTCCTAAGGACTACCTCAAACATTTCTACACATTCTTGATCAGTTACTATCCTCTTGATACGACAAGACATCTTGAAATTTGCCAAAAATAAATTTGCATCCTCTCCAGGCTCTCCAAAGAAAAGAGGATACCCAGACATTTGGCGTTGGCTTTCCATTGAATTGATTTCAAAGTGACGCATGTATTTGTTTTTTTCAATAATATTTTCTAAATTGCAATCTATTATACAACAAAATAAAAATATTCACATCAAATGACCTATGATAATCAATTAGAGGTAGGATGACAGGGTTTGGTGACGCGATAATTTCACCTACTCTTTGGGCACCAAACATAAACACCATACCTTGTTGAAAATGGATTTTTCTACTAATTGCAATGTTTACTCTAATGTTTGGAGTGAAATGGAAGGGGAAAACCTCTATTCCTGGGCCATTATCCATGGTCTATGCATGCCCTAATTCTTAAAACAAAACAAAAATATAGACGTCCAGACTAAGGTCGTACCTAATGAGAGGCAAAATAAAAGGATTTACTGAAGCATTTATCTCGGCCAATCGAAGAGGACCTAAAATTCTACAAATTACACGTTGAAATTGCAACTTAGTACTAACAATTATATGTACCTTTTGCCTTGCAATGGGAATGAAGGGATCATACAAATTCTCGTGATTCATGCAAACTACTTGACTATGCTAAAAGTTGATTCTACAAAAAAATACACAAGACGTCCTCAGTGGGGGCACCAAAATTGAGGCGGTCCGGGGCGGGCAACAAGGGAGGCAACCTCTAAACACCCCTCAAGGCTCCCGTGCTGCTCAATTGGGGCTGGGGCAACCACAAGCACAACACAACAACAAACCCACAGCCAAACCCAAACAAGATAGGGGCACCACCTAGTTATGGTATGCAAACTAGGACGCAAGAGAGATTTTTTCACAACCAAGAAGATACACCACAAAAAAAAAACACACACAAACAACCTCACACCAAGACACACACAAAATGGACTAGAGAGAGCTAGAGAAAAGGGAAGAGAGAGAGGAATGGATCTTGTGTAATACCTTATTTGTGACTTGCAAATGGAGATGGTTCGTTATGTTGCTATCGTAGAGCTTGTACAAAAACTCACTCAAGGCTTAGTGATTGCTAAACATTGCCAACACACACACACTGGCGTAGGGTGTAGGAGACCTCTCACCACAATACCCTCTTACAATGGACACAAAACTGGCAATGAAAAACACACTAAAACACTTTCTAAAATCAAGATCAACCGATAAAAACTCAAAATACACAAGTCACCTTGAATTCACCAAACCCTATTGCACAAATGGAAGGACAAAGATTTGAACGTCAAATCACGCCTTTGATGCACCAAACCTTAATTTATTGATGATGAAGGAGCATATACAATAGTGGTTTTGAGATTTGTGGAAGTCACTCTCTCTCACTTGCAATGTGTAGCTTGAAGGCTTCTCTCACACCAAGAGTGAATCTCACAAGTGGTTGCTACACCTAAGTCTCTCCTCACGCATAGAGTGTTGGGGTGCTATGTGAGATGTTGGAGGTTGTTTTACAAGAAGGAGAGGGGCCTATTTATAGGTTGGAGACCCCTCATTAAGATTATTAGAAATCCTAATTTACAAGCTAACAAATCAGGATTATGATTTTTTGAATATCAAAACATTGCGGGCCTTCTTTGTCTGCTTGAGTCATGGATGTGGGCTCAAAAAAGAGCATTATTGATGGTAGATAAGGTGAAAGTAAAGTTTTAAGTAAGGAGAGAGAGTGAGAGAGAGAGAGTTACTTTGTACATGTCTTGAGGTGAGGTATTTTTTATGGTTAGGTCAATGCTATTTTGTGTTAGTATGTTAGTGGTTAGTGTTAGTAATCACTAGAAAGTTAATGATATATTTACAATGGGTAGAATGGGGTGGATGGTTGAAGTAAGATGGTTGAATGAAGTGAGCAAATCCTTGTGATGGTGAAGCTTGAAGAAGTTTTGGACTTACTTGTGTAGGTTCTCTGAATGACTATCGATCTTCTTCTTCGTCTTCTCTTCTTTACGCCACCGCCGCCAAGGTTGATTATCGTGATGAAAATGGTAATTCCGTTGATGAGATCTCTTGATTTGCAGAAGTTAAGCATGTGGTACACATGCTGAATTTATGTATATATATAAGGAGTAAGATGGAATTGTACTTTGGAGATAATAGAGAGAGGCATAGAGATGGTGTATGTACATGGAGAGCTCATATGAGAGCTATGGGAGTAAGTGGGGAGGTTAATGGTGAATAAGGTGAGAGAAACCATTGAAGGTGCAGGTTTGAGTGAGGGATTGAGAGGAATGTGTGTGTGTGTGTGTGTAGAAGTGTGGAAAGAGGTGACAGAAGTCTATGGGCTACTTGTGAGAAAAGTGGGCAGACTGGAGTCCACTCAAAACATCATACCTCACCGGTGGTTCCTCCAAAAATCACCAAAATGTTTGAGGTGATTATTCAGATTTTTTTCCACATTTTCTCCTTTGACCACCGCTCCAAATTCGGAGTGGAGATGGGTGTCAAAATTCTCACCAAAAAGCCTGTTTTTTATGCCTGCAAAAGTCTTTTAGTGGCCCCCTCCTTTGTTGAATTTGTACAATGCATCCAAGAGTGAGCCCCTCCTTTGTCATATCATAATACTGCAAAGCATCCAAGTTTCCCTTGACACATGCATGGAGGAGGATTATTGGTGAATAAAGAAATATATACACGGTGGGACTAGTGTATGGACTATTCATGGATTTTAGCTCAATGAGCACATGGTGTTAGAATAATGAGTAAAAATAATAATAAAAATATGGAGGAATTATGGATATGGAAAGATATTGGAATCATATGATATGGTCCCTCTTTGTATTATTTTGGGTGAAAGAGGAAAAGGTATGCAAGTAAATAATATAATAAACGTGACCAATGAGTAGAAATCAATTTTTTTGTTTTCACGAGGGTGAGGGTGAAAATGTGGGAGTGATTTGTATAAAGGAAAAATATGAGGTTAGAGTATGTATATATTGGCAAAAAATAAACTTATGGTGTAAGAGGGTGAAAGAACGCATACACAGGTGTAATAAAACACACACCTAAGTAGAAATATTTAAATAAAATACCAAAATAATTATAATAAATCCCTATATTTAGGCCATATATACAATGAAATATTTACACACAAAGAGGCCATAATATACTTTTATTTTTTTATTTTTTTGGCTCAACTAGCTCAGTGACTAGCTAGCTGAGGATTTTAAGAAGATATGGGAAAAGCCCCCTAACTCACACACGCCTATGTACAGTGAAATGGTAGGGATAGCCACAGTGTTTGGGTGGTTTTGGTAGGGTGAGGTAACTCACTATGGCAATTACGGAGAGCCGAAAAACCACTATCATTAGCCCTCCCCCAGGATGATGGTATATTCATGTACTATCATAGAGCATCTTTTTCAAAGAGAGTGCTTCAGAGTCCTTGACGAGATCTTCATTGTTTGGCCGCTCAGAATTTTGGCTGGAGTTACACCATGCTTCATGTAACAATACTTACATGAGACAGCGTCCTTTTGACAAATATTTGGTAGATCCTTTGGTAGAAGGTGACTCAAAGAGGACTTCAAGCGATACCCGTTTACCTTCCTGGAGTGCTCTTTACCATTCAAGTCCATAAGCTGATAGTAACTTGAATTGAAAGCCTTCTTGACTATGTATGGCCCTTGCCATCTAGTCTCAAACTTGGCATCAAAACGATTGTCATACCTTAGCACAAGCTCTCCTTCCTTGATGCCTTTGTCCTTCAGTTTCTTGTCAAGCTATTCTTTCGCTTGTGTGGCTTTCCTCTTGTAACACTCGTAAGCTGCTTCTCTTTTTCACTCAAGCTCCACTAACGTAAGAAGTCGATCCATCCATACCTCTTGATCATCTTGTGCACCTTTGCCATGAAGCCGCATTGTTGGAATGTTGAGCTCGATAGGCTGCAAAGCCTCTTGACCATAGACCAAGTGAAATGGTGTGAACTCCGTGGCTTCCCTATATGTGGTTCGATATGCCCACAAGGCACCATCCAAGAAGTCATCCCATAATTTTGTCTTGTTTTGCACCATCTTTCTAATGATTCCTGCAATGACACCATTAGCCTTCTCCACCAAACCATTTGACTGTGGGTAGTATGGAGTGCTATGACGATGTAGAATGTGAAGCTCTTCACAAACTTCTGTGAGTAAACACCTCTTGAACCCCGGACCATTATCCGAAACAATCTCTATAGGTGTGCCAAATCTACAACAAATATTAGTGTAGACAAACCTGCTCACTGTTTTCCCATTTACCCTTGCCACACTTTGAGCCTCTACCCACCTAGTCATATAGTCCACAGCCACTAGAATGTAGAGTTTACCATTCTTTGTTCTAGGCAGAGGACCCATAGCATCAATGCCCCATTTTTCAAAGGGTCCATTTGCAAGCACTATTTGCCTCGGGCCATGCACCAACCTTCTATTTCCATTTATCTGAAAATTGTGACAGCTTTTACACCAATGTTGAACATCCACATGCAAACTTGGCCAAACATACCCCGCAAGCAAAATCTTCTTCACAGTTAATTCTTGGGAAAAATGACCACCACATGCCTCTTCATGCAAACCTTTTAGAATGGCTGGAATTTCCTCGATAGTTGGTACTCTTCTGCACACTTGATCCTTCCCTCTTTGATAGAGGGAGCCTTCTAGGAAGAGATAGAAACTTGCCTTCTTCATGAGTCTCCTTTTCTGAGCTTTAGTGAAGTCTTGTGGAAACTCGCCCTCCAAAATGTAGCCAATAATGGGAGCCAATGACTCCAACCCTTGGTATCTCGGTTGCTTGACAACTGCTGCCACCATGATGACCTGCACTTCTTTCTCAACACATGTAACTGCTTGTTGTGCAAGTAAATCGGAATCTTCATTTTGTTTCCTCGGAATATGATATAGTTGCACTTCTTCAAACTGATTAAACATCCTACGAATGGCATGAACTTTTGTCCTTAAGCTTTCATTCTTGCATGCCAAATGCCTAAAATCTGTTTAACAATGAGAAGTACATCTCCCTTTACCATGAGACGTTTTATCCCTTGGCCAATGCACATCTTCAAACCATGAAATAGTGTGTCGTATTCTGCTTCATTGTTGCTAGTTGAACCTGGTAGATTGACCTTCTCTTTCATGACCACCTCTCCACTTGGGTTGAGCAATACTAGCCCTCCCCCTGCTTTTCCTGTGACTCGTCGAAAAGCTCCATCAAAGAACAAGGTAAAAGCATTAGGAATACTTTTAGGTGGTGGCAATGGTAGGATCTTTACTTCAGGCACCTTAATCTCCTTCTCATGTACCCTATAAGTAAGGATCCCTGCCAATTGTGCACGCACACTATCTTCTACCTTGAAAGAGTATTGGAAGTCTTGCAATTTCATAATCCACTTTGAGATCCTAGTGCTAAGATTCATTTGAGATGACACCCAAGGAAACAAATTTTATGCAGTGAGAATTACAAAAGGTTTTGGTAGCAAGTAGGATCTAAACTTTCTCACCGCAAACATAAGAGAAAGCATCATGAGTTCTGCTTCTGTGTAGCTTCTCTCCAAGGCATTCATGACCCTACTAGCAAAGTAGATGGGTCGCATCCTGGTACTGTGGGGATCTTGTTGTAATAAAACTGCACCAATTGTTTCCTTCCCAACACTAGAGCTAACAAAGAATGTGTACTCCCAACAAGGAGGCATGAGTGTTGGTAGCTCTGACAAAATGACTTTAATGTTACAAAAGTACTCTTCAAGCTCATTAGACCATGCAAATTCTACTTGTTGTCACTACAAGAGGCTATTCATATTAGCGACGCTCACACAGCGACGCTCAAAAAAAATTTTCCCGGCGTCGCTATAAGCGTCGCTATGAGCGTCGCAAATTTACAAAGAAATTTGCGACGCTCATAGCGACGCCGGCTGGGGTAAAAAAATAACCGAGCGTGCCCAAAAACTCAGATCTCAGATCTGAGTTTTTCGGCGCCCTCAAGCAAGGAGCAGGTAACGCTCTCCCTCACTCTCTCTCTCTCTCTCTCTCTCTCTCTCTCTTTTTCTTCTCCACACACACACACACACACACACACACACACGAGGAGAGGAAGGAGAGCCAGGTATGCTCCTTCCCTCTCCTCATTCTCATGTTCCCTTCCCCGCTTTCTCTCTCCCTCTCTCTCTCTCTCACACACACACATACAGACACACACATAGTGTTTTTGAGAGAGAGAGAGAGAGAGAGAGAGAGAGAGAGTACAAACAAAAACAAAAACGCACACACACATACATAAACAAAGAATGCACACACACATTGAGAGAGAAAAAGAGAGAGAGAGCATGCATAAACAAAAAACGCACGCATTGAGAGAGGAAAAGAGAGAGAGAACATGCATAAACAAAAAACGCACACATTGAGAGAGGAAAAGAGAGAGAAAACATGCATACAATCCAAAAAAACGCACACACATTGAGAGAGAAATAGAGAGAAACTAATTTAACGTCGTAGGAAACTAATTAAAATTAAAAGACCTAAAGATCTAGCCGACGAGGAGTTGAACTCAAGACCTATTATTCAAGAGGGAAATGGCATAATCAATCTATTATACTTGGCATGGGTGATAGAAAGGTTATACCATTTATCTCTTTTTATTGGCACACACATCCACACACGCGCACACACACAAGAAGAAGAGAGTTATAACGTCGTAGGAAACTATCTTAAAAGACGTTAAAGATTAGGTTATATGTAGACTTACATTAAATTAGATTTACGTTTATTTTTAACTAGATTTACGTTTATTTAAGCTAGATTTAGATTTACGTTATATTAGATTAGATTTAGGTCTCCATAGACTGCGATGCCTGCATGAAGCGGGTGAAGAAAGCCCTCAATGGAATATAGGGTATTGCTGCCTTCACTCATGGTGGGCTCCGTCGATCCAAAAGTACTAGTGAAATGTCTTCAGAAGATAGGGAAGAAGGTGGATCTTCAGGGCGGCAAGAGTCACTACATCCCCGACACAATGACCATCTAGACAACCTCTAGTCATTAGACTTACGTTAAATTAGATTTAGCTTTATTTTTAGTTAGATTTACGTTTATTTAGATTTACGCATATTTACGTTAGATTGAGTCCACGCAAGAATTACTTACGGTTTATGGTTTAGAGTTAGACGAACAGTGAAAAGATCTACTGTGAAAAGATGTTAAGATGCTGTGAAGTGCTACAGCTAGAGAATAGGCAAAGGGGTTTTGTCCACTACATGCATTATCATGTAGACGTGGGTGTGTAGATTTCTTGTACCCACAAATATAGGTATTGACCAATAAAGACGAGATTATAACCCGGTGGTTCTGATCTCCGTGCACCTCTAGACCGAGGTGTGCGAGGATTGGACATGACTAGAGAATGTGAGGTAGAGAGAGAGAGAGAGAGAGAGAGAGAGAGAGAGAGAGAGAGAGAGAGAGAGAGAGAGAGAGAGAGAGAGAGAGAGAGAGAGAGAGAGATAAGACGAAGAATGCCAATAGAATATTAAATTTGTTGTCCAGATTATAAGTTTTTTATCCTCATTATGAGTAGCGACGAGGATGTGGGACCGTCCAACCGAAACACCTATCTCTCAACGAGGGTCTTATGTCCTTGTAATCAATGCAAGCATGCTGTGCGATGGACAAGATGTGTTTCTTTGCAGCACATTCGCGAATTTGGTGAGTTCGATCCATCTATTATAGATCGAGTTGTTGTCAATTATAACTCGTCGGACTCTGACGCTGGCCAACAAGCAGCAATCTTGCAACCCAATAGACGTGTTCGCAGGAGCTTTGGTCAAGCAGCATATGTGAGGCCACAAGATGTAGCCTCTGACAGCTCAGGGGATGATCATGCAGAGCACATTCCCAACGAGGCAATGTTTGAGCCCGAGATTGATGAAATGATCAAGACGATCATGGATTCAGAAAGGCTTATCTATGATGATATGAAAAGTGAAGCCGATATGCCATTGTATAATGGAGCACGTATGTCTAGATTGAAAGCACTCCTGGTTCTTCTCAACATGCAGGCAAAGTTTGGATGGAGTGACACTAGCGTCACAACGCTTTTCAGGTGATCTATTACAATTAGTTTACTTTAATAGAACTCTAAATGTATAATGATATGATAGATTTTTACACGACTGTATCATATTTTTATGTTGTGTAGATTGCTGAAAGAGCACATACTACCAGCTGACAATGTGATGCCAGATTCCCGAGATGAAGCAAGAAAGATTTTGCGAAACTTGGGGATGGATTACAATTCTATCCACGCTTGTCCTAATGACTGCATTCTTTTCAGAGGGGAATACATAGACATGGAGAAGTGTCCGAAATGTGATTCCGAAAGATATCGAGTAGATCTCCACGGGACAAAAATTCCAGAAAAGGTTTTGTGACATTTCCCTCTGCTTCCTCGCATCAAGCATTTCTTCGAATGTAAGTCCATGGCCGCCCTAGCATCATGGCATGAGGAGAATAAATCTTCGGATGGTGTGCTACGAATTCCTGCAGATTGCGTAGCGTGGAAACATATAGATGGAACATGGTCGGATTTTGCCAGGGAAGCTCAAAATTTGCGCTTAGGCCTGGCTATGGATGGCGTAAATCCATTTGGTCAAAGATCAACATCTTACAGTGTATGGCCCGTTGTCATCGTCAACTACAACATTCCCCCGTGGTTGACTACGAAGAAGGGGCACCTATGGCTAAGCTTGATTGTGCCAAGGCGATATAAAGTGGGGAATATGGATGTGTATCTTCGTCCACTATTGGAAGAGCTACAACAATTGTGGATTGGCATAGAGGTGGTGGATATGAGCCGACACACAGGACGACGGAATGCTTTGATCAGAGGCATTCTAATGTGGACCATGCATGACTATCCCGGGCTAACAGAATGCTCAGGTGATCTATTGACACTCCTCACTCAGACACTGTAAATCTTGTTTTTTCCCATAGTTGATCTATTATCATGTGTATACATGCAGGGCTTCAAACAAGCGGATACAGAGCATGTGTCACATGTGGACCTAGACTGAATGCACGTAGGGCACCCTCACTGAAGAAGCAAATCTACGAAGGTCATCAAGCGTATCTTCCAGAGAATCATGTGTTACGCGACGGCTTTTTGGGAAGAGAGCCACCAAGGATGTCTGCACAAGTATGGTTAGAGCAGAAGGAGATGTGCGGTGACGGATTGCCTCCAGCGATGAAGAGACTATCTCTATGGTACGAGTTACCATACTGGCCCCAACTCATGATCAATCACTTGCTCGATCCAATGCACATATTCAAGAATGTGGGTAATCTACTATGGGACCATTTGACCGGCAAGAAAGATACTTTGGGAGCCAAAGTTGACCTTAGAAATGTGGATCGTATGGAGCAGTATTGGCCGCAAACAGCATCTGATGGATCGATAAAACTCCCTAAAGCACCATGGATTTTCACAGGAGCCCAAGAACGCAAAGTAAAAGAGACCATTCGATCTTTGCGGACCCCCACTGGCGTAATGCACTCGCTCCGAACGTGTTTTACTAAAGAAGGAAAGCTTACCGGTTTGAAGTCACACGATTGGCATAAAATGTGTCAGGTACGTTCATAGTGGACTTTAATATCATTGCAGAAAATGTGGACTTTAATACCATTGCTGCACATACTTTACAGTTTATTTTACCGGTTGCCATTGAGGGATGTTTGTCTCTCGACATCCGTAACACAATCTACAAACTTGCAAAGCTGGTGCAATGGATCTCACAAAAGGAGATCAACGTAGACTCCATACCATTCGCCAAACTAAATGCTGTGGAGCTTGTGTGCATGTTTGAGAAACATTTTCCTACTACAATGCTAACCATTCAGGTGCATCTTCTTGTTCACATAGTTGATGAGGTGGAAATAGCTGGCACAGTTCATTCCAGATGGATGTTCTTCTTAGAGCGTTTCATGAAAACGCTTAAGGGATATGTGCGTCAAAAGGCACGTCCGGAGGGTAGCATGGCAGAAGGTTGGTTGGTATCAGAGTCCCTAGTGTACATTGGAGAGTGGCTAGACGGATTTGATAAATCCCGGGACACGCTATGGCGAACCATAGATGATGAGCGCATATCTGGGATTGTCATGTGCAATCTCGGTGTTGAGAATAAGATGACGGAAGATCTAGAGGCTAAAATCAACCGATTTTGCATGCTTCACAATCCAGTGATGCAAAAGTGGATTTCACAATATGAGGATGCAAAGCAAGAGCGACAAAGGGCACGAATCGAGTGGAGATGGGGAAGACGACCACCGATGCACTATCCAGCGGTTCTGGAGAGCCTACCAACCTTCATGAGCTTAAGATGGTTGCACAACCAATTGAAAAGCGCACAACAATGCGGTGACGAAGTGACTGAAGAAGAGTGGGAGTACTCTCGGGGTTGCGCGACCAAGGTAAGTTTGCAATGTACGACTAGCAAGTGACTTTATTTATAAACGTTTGAACAGCCACTCATAATCTTTGTTCGTTGTAGTATAAGTCATACACAGCAGCATGGTGTAAAGGTCCAAATTTTAGGGTGGAACGAATCGACAAAAAGCGTTTTACTCAAGATTGTGGAATCATGGCAAAATTTGAACAGTCTAGTCGACGACGTTCCTCTGATGCAGATCCTGTGGGGGCGGAACTCACTTACTTTGGCACGCTGCAAGAGATTTTGAGGATCGATTACAGAGGATTTTTTGTCGACTTGTTCGACGTGCAATGGTTCAAGATAATCATGGAGGGTCGCAACCCTACTGTGCGTAGAGGAGAGTCTGGTTTTCTTGAGGTGGATTCTACTAAGAAATGGACTGACCTAAGAGACACTTTCGTACTACCCAAGCATTGTGAACAAGTAAGTATGTAAATAGTTAACATCCCCCTTTTACAAGTTATGTGCTTGAAAGCTCTCATGTAAGTTATGTGGCTCTGGCAGGTAATATTTCATCCTACAAAGTCTACATCAAATTGACAGACAACACAATCAATGCATGAGCATGCGCATCCTTAACATCCCAACGAGCTTGTTCTGTCGTAGGCAAAACAACTCTAACAGCTGCAATCCTTGCAGCAAGACCTGCAGCATCCTCAACGTCGCCTACATCCTTAGATCCAGGACGTACATCAATGCCCTGCACAATGTTCTAGATACCCTTTGACACAAGAACATGTTGCATCATATAAGCCCACATAGCGTAGTTGTCCCCATCCAACCTGTCCTCAGCAGCAAAACATCTTGAACACATCTGTGTTGTTGTTGTTGTCAGCCATGGTAAATGCTGCACCTAATGTGAAAACTGCCCGAAAATAGGAGAAACGGAGCGGGAAAACGTGTGCTATATAGCACAAACCGTAGAAGACTATAAGGCACCTGTTATGCAGAAAACGTCACTGATAGAAAATGACGAAATAGCCTGTGTAGTACTGCCTGTAGTGGAAATGGAGGCCGAAATGAGCCCAAATCAAAATTCTGAGCAGCTGGCGACTAAGCTCGGGAGGATGTGACCTGCTCTGATACCAATTGTTGGAATTAGGGTTGCAGAGAAACACACACAGCTTGGAGAAGACAAAGGAAGCTCAAGGCACACAATAGAGAGTGTGTTACTTAGTGTCCAATGGAAAGATAGATAGCCCTAGAGTGATGGGCGTATATACAATGCACGGGGGGAAAACCTCCTAAAGAGGGAAAAAATGCCCCGGCGGTCCTAGTGTGTTAACACACATCACTACCACATGTATATGGTAACAAAATGTGATATATTGAATTAGAAACGTTTTCCCAAATCCAGGTGTTCCATTTATTATATGTAACCCACTCGATTTTTCAAAATTTTTATTGTATATTAGTTCTTGCTCTTTAGTCAAAGTTGTATTTTCTATGTGTTTAAGCTCTTGTAGATGTATTATTGAATCATATTGATTCTCTCCTACAGTTTTAATATATATAGGTTTGTTTTTCTATAAAATCATTTGATGTTAAATGTTCTTCTAAAGTATGTATGGGATGCATTTGCAATATTTGATTTGTATTTTGTTGTCTAGATTCATCGATTAATAGATGTAATTGAGAATAATTTCCAACTAGATTCTCTATGTCTTCTTCATTCTTTATTATTTGTCGTATTTGACATTCTAAAAAGTAAGATTTTTCTATGTTGTTACTTGAGATTAATTCTTTTTCATTGCGAAAATGTATATGTTTTAATAGAATAGTAAAGAAAAAACCTTCCATTTGAGGACAGGGTGAAAATCGATAAATTTTACTAATTGTTTATACTCTTCTATTTCATTTCCAAATAAATCATGCATTTTACATATCTTCTTTGTTGTATGCTTGAGTATTCTATAGTGACGAAAGTATGAATAAAATGTTAAGCTCTGCAATTCTAATGGTCTTGCTGTATATAGATCAATTGGATGTAGTATAGAGGTTAAAAAAATTTGTACATATTTTTGTCTTTTTTAGGAGGTGAACAATCTATATAAGTTACCTTTTCTGATTTTTTTATGATTGGTCTTTTCTGATTTTTTTATGATTGGTATCTCTAAACACATCATGGCTGCTTCAGCTTGCTGATATTGGTTTTGTTAATACATAAGAAGATATTAGTTTGAGTTTTGTATCATCAATATTATTAATTTTTTTGCTGTTTCTAAATCGATATCTATTTTTCCTATAGGTTCTAATTTCGATGCATATTTTAGTAAGTAATATGATAATCCTCTATTGGTTACTTTTTGAATATTCATATGGGCTTGCCATAACAATGCATGATAAGGGACCACATTCTGTGTTCTAATGTTGGTCTATAATAAAGCCATTGTTGAGTTTGTTCATGAATAATTGGCTTAGGATTACTTTGAATATCGTATTAAAATCCATATTTATATGTAATTTTTTTATTTTGTAATTCTATTTTACAAGATTCTCTACAATTATGTATTTGTTTTTTGATAACTAAGTTATGCAATTTATATTCAATTGATGTTGGATCAATTTTATTTATTGTATGTAAATAAGGTATATGGCTATCTATCTCTAAAGATATTTGATCGATATCGTTTGAATCTACCCATAGCATTATATGTGCATGTGGTGAACCTCTATTTTGTATCTCATATCATATTAGATAGTGGTTGATGGTATCTAATAATCCATTAGGAATAAATATGTATTTGTTTAAAAATGTATGTACTCATTTGTGGAAAATCATCATGCACTCGGCTGGACAATCTGTCCAATTGAGTTTTAGGTCTATCTTTTGGATAATTTTTTTCTAAATCTTCTATTTCTACCCATCTACTAGAGGATACTTCATCACAAGTTAGGGTTAAGAAGAAGTTAGGTAAACCAAATGACTCTACCATGCATAATAAATCTTTTAAATTCTTACGATACCATGACGGAGAGCCTGGAATTGAATAAGAGATATTGTGTTTTATGATATAACGTATGGTATCTAAATCAGATGCATGTGGATTTTTAAGTTTGAATTTATCTATATCTGATTGTAGCATTGTTAAATTTGCTATTATCAAAGCTTGACGTAATTGGTACATCATCAATAAGTATGGCTTGTATAAAGTGAATATTGAGAAGAATGAGGCTATTCTCATTTTTAGATATGTATGAAATTTGTAGACATGTAGTAGTGTTAGTGTGTATACGCACTTCACCAGGGGCACTTTTCTCCCACTGGGTTTTTCCTCCTGGACATCTGGTGTGAAAGGAAACCTTATCTCTTAGGGTTTCATATAAGCCCTGTAGCTCTGAGTTTGTATATATGTATATACTCATTTTTTCTAATACAGAGAGACAGACTATAGAGATCTCGTACGCAAGCTCTGTGTCTTCTCCATCTCCATCTTCTTCCTACTATGAGTTGCTGTCTTCCTTCTATTTCCTGTTTCATCATCTTCAACAATTGGTATAAGAGCAAGGTGATTTCTAGAGCCTCTACTTGCGTTTTCGCGTCCGGGCGTGCAATCGCAGTTTTCAGGCAGTTTTCGGAAAATTTGCTCGTGGGAGCATCCTCGACGTTCCGGGAGTATTCTGAATAGGTGACCTGGGGTTTTACCCCCCTTTCAAAGCCGTTCGAGCCCTCAGAATTTTGTTCTGAGCAGCGTAGAAGAAGTTTCTTTTCGGAGGCGTTTAGATCAAGAGGGTGTGCTTTTTGACAGATTTTCTTCAGGTAAACAATTCTTTTGGGAAGCGGCTTGTCTTAGCTTTGTGATGAGATTTTGTGTAGAGTTTTGCTTGCATTGGAGAGGAGATTTTTGAATCTCTTGGAGGTTCTTTTGCTCTCTTGTGTGCATCCACAGTATGGCTCAATCTACGGAGAAAGAGATTTTTGGTGCGTTTACATCCGAAGACAAATTGGATGGTACCAACTATTCTCTTTGGTCTTTTATGGCCAAAAATGTTTTGGTTGGTAAAGGATTGTGGGATTATGTATCTGGAGATGAAGTTCATCCAGGTAGCATTGCACCTGCCACGCCTGGTCATGGTGCAGTTGTTGGTGCAGGACCCTCACAAGTCACTCCAGAGCAAAAGAGATGGGATACTAAAGATGCACAAGCTATGGCTGTGATTGCCTTAACCATAAAGAGGACAATCACACCACATATCAGATCTTGCAGAACTTCAGAGAATCCTTGGAACACTCTGCAAGCTATGTTTGGAGGAAGAAATGCTACCAGAATAGAGTTTTTGAAGAAACAACTTGACAAAATACAGATGGACGAAGGTGACGATATCGTCGAGCATCTTACAAAAATCAGGGATCTTAAAGAGCAATTGCTTATCATTGATGAAGGGATTCTAGAGAAGGACTTGGTTTCCAAAACACTCAATTCACTACCACCATCTTATTTGACTTTTCAGACTTCTTTGACTCTGTCTTTGCGAGCTAATCCTGAGCCTCTTCATTTTGAAGAGTTAGTGGCTTTGCTATTGCAGGAGGATCAATCACGTAAGAATAAGTCTTTACAGGTGGATGGTATGGATCATGATCTTGTTGTACATAACAAAAACAAGGGTAAAGAGAGTGCTCATCACTCCAAGTCTGGTGTAGGACAGTCTTCAGAGAAGTCTAAAGGTGATTCCGACAAGTCCAAGAAGAAAGGTAAATGTCACTACTGCAAGAAACCTGGTCACTACATTAGTGAGTGTAAAAATTGAATTGCTAAAGAAAAGAAGAAAGAGTCAAGTTTGGTTGTTTCAGCTTCTGGTGATTCTTCTACAACTAAAGAAGAGTCTGCAAACTTTGTGCAGGATTCTTATGCTTTCGTAGTATGTTCAGATTTTTCTGCTTACAGTGTTGACAAGACACAAATGATTTGGTACTTTGATAGTGGTGCATCTAGGCATATTACTTCAAGGAAGGATTTGTTTTGTTCATTGGATGCAGCTCCAGCAGGAAAGAAGGTGACATGTGCAAATAATGCTTCTTATCCAATCAAAGGCGTTGGTAAGATTTTGATTACCATTTCAGATGGTTCAGATTTATGCTTGCCAGATGTCTTATATGTTCCAGGGATCAAGAAGAATTTGTTGTTTGTATCCTCTCTTGCAAAAAATGGTCTTCGGGTCATTTTTGAGGATGACAGATGTGTTGTACGAGATCGAGAGAATGGTTATTCTCTTATCACTACAGGTACGCTGGAAAATGGACTATTTGTGCTAGATCGTTATGAAAAGTAGATTCAGGTATGTATTGCAGAAACAAAGACTCAGGCCATGCAGGATGCTGAGTTGTGGCATGCTAGATCTGGGCATGTTATTTATGGCAGTTTGATGACTTTACAACGTCATAATATGGTGCATGATTTGTCTTTATTGGAGATGCCACCAAGACATGTATGTGAAGGTTGCGTACTTGGAAAGATGCACAGATTTGTATTTTCGCAGGATGGTTTAGTTAGAGCGACACGAAAGTTGCAGCTTGTACACAGTGATGTATGTGGTCCTATGAGGACGCCATCTATAGGAAACAGCCTTTATTTTGTGACCTTCATTGATGACTTTTCCAGGTTTTGTTGGGTGTATCCACTCAAAGCAAAGTCAGATGTGTTTGCAGTTTTTCAACATTATGTCGCCATGGTTGAAAATGAAACAGGTTGCAAAGTACAGACTCTTTGTACCGATCGAGGAGGTGAATACATGTCAAGTGCATTTAAGGATTTTTTGGGAAAGAAAGGCATTAAACACCAATGCACTATGCCATACACACCACGACAGAATGGTGTTGCAGAAAGGAAGAACATGTCTTTAATGGAGACGGCTAGATGTATGCTCAAGGCTAAGAGTTTGCCTCATAAGCTATGGATGGAGGCAGTTGTTTGTGCAGCACATGTTTTGAACAGGTGTCCTACTCGTGCCTAGAAGACCACTACTCCATATGAAGCTTGGTATGACAGAAAAACTTCAGTCAGTTATCTTCGTGTTTTTGGTTGTCTTGCTTATGCTCACATCCCTCAGCAGTTACGTGGGAAGCTTGATGATAAGGTAATCAAATGTATATTTGTGGGGTACAGTAGTGGAAGTAAAGGTTATAGACTTTACAATCTTGCTACAAACAAGATTTTTGAAAGTCGTGATGTAATTTTTGCAGAAACTACTGCTCAACCTATGGTTGCTTTTGATGTACCTCATATGCAGAAACATGATGTATTTGAAGGTTTGCTTCCTTCTTTTGTGGAGAATCAAGAATCACAACAGGTTGATAATCTTGATCAATCTTTTGATCAGCATGTGACACCTCATGATGTAGAGGAAATTGTGTGTGAAGAGCAAGAAGTTCTCAGGGAAGAAAGAACCTTGCCTAAATGGGTTCAGAAAACTTTGCAAGATAGCAAGTTGGATGCACCGTTGCCACGAAAAACACGTGCTGGTACTACTTTTGGCAGAGAGAAAGTAGATTTGGCTTGCTTTAGCACTCTTTGTGATGCAGATGAGCCTGATTCATTTGAACAAGATTTAGATTGTGTTCAGTGGAAAGATGCTATGCAGCAAGAAATTGATTCTATTCATAAGAATCATACATGGGATCTAGTGGACTTGCCTACAGGTAAAAAGCCTATTGGTACAAAGTGGGTTTTTAAGGTAAAAAGGAAACAAGATGGTACTATTGACAGGTACAAAGCAAGGCTTGTAGTAAACGGCTATGCGCAACAAAAAGGCATAGATTATGATGAAGCCTTTGCTCCTACTTCTCGTGCGTCCACAGTTAGATCACTAGTTGCAATTGCTGCTCATCATGGTTGGAAAGTGCATCAGTTGGATATCAAAACTTCTTTTTTGAATGGTGATTTGCAGGAAGAAGTTTATGTAAGTCAACCAAGTGGTTTTATTGTAAAAGGTCAAGAGCAAAAGGTATGTAGATTGTGTAAAGCTTTGTATGGTCTCAAACAGGCTCCAAGAGCATGGTATGAGAAGATACATACTTATTTGATTGGCCAGGGATTTCAGAATAGTCCAACAGAAAGTACTTTGTATGTCAAAAGAGAGATGGAGTTCTCATTATGCTAACACTTTATGTGGATGATATGCTTCTTACAGGCAATAATGCAAATGAAATTGAAGCGTTTAAAGATGCTTTGAGAAAAACCTTTGAGATGTCTGATCTTGGTTTGCTACATTATTACTTGGGTATTCAGTTTGTGCAATCAGAGGATGGCATTGAGGAAAGCTTTTCCATGCATGGGAACCCCCCCATATTTTTTTCTCTTTTACCAAAAATATTTCCTATTATATAAGTTACTTTTGATTTTTTCTTCCCTTTTTCACTAACGTTTTAGCCTTTATTAAATAAATAATACTTATGCTAATCAATCACGATGTAGCATAAATAAGTAAGCTTTCTTTGTTGATCTCTCTTTTGACCTTAAAAATATTAAATATATATATTCTAGTATTTTCTAATATATTTTTTTCATGTATGTATATTATTCCACTCTATCAAATATTTTATTCACTAGTTTTCATTTTCAAACCTCAACCCCACTTTCAAATTTCAATAATACCTCCATCTAGATGATTGCCAATCTTTTCAACACTCTATGTCATGTTTTCATACACATGAAGAAGCTTACACTTGAAGGCAAGAGAGAAGTCCACTCAAAGGGGACCACCAAAAGACTTTTGCAGCCACAAATAATACATTATTTGGCTGAATTTTTTAAGTAAAGAATAACCCCGAATCTGAAGGAGCGTTCAACATGAAAGATGTAGCTCGTGATCTCAACTTTTAGCTCAAATTTTTTCAGAATTTTTGGAGTTATGAACACGGAGATATGATTTTTGTAGTGGACCCCAGTTTTCTCGTGTAATGGTGACACAGGCCATCCCCACTTTTCTTCCTTCTAGAATGGCTATGGTTCTACAAGTCTTCAAGCATGATTACAAGAGACAAGGCTCTTTTAATGAGTTCTTGGCTAGTCTAGAGTAATTCTATCACCATTTTTGGAGGATCCATCCTCATCAACAAATATCCACCTTCGACAACCTCTCTTATAATTTTCTTACCTCTCTCTTCTCTCCCTAATAAGCTTATGTCTAGCCAAAGCTAAACTATTGTAAATATCTCCTATCCTCTACATCCTACCCACATTCTCTCTTCTTCTCTCTCTATTGACTCTGGTATTTTAAATAATGAGGAGACAAGATGGGAGCCACAGTCACATGCACCCCATTTTCCTAGTCACCAAAGTGGGACACTCACCTCAAATAGAAATATTGCTAAATCCTCCACTCCTGCCCTATATAAGGAGGCCATGAGAGCTCACTTGGGGGAAGAGAGCACACACACAGACAGACACACCTATCCATACACACTCTTGTGCTACATGCTTGTAGCATGAACCCTAATCACATAATCACAACACCATCATCATCACCATCACCATGCACAAAAGATGAGCACCACACCTCCACACCACTTGTAATTAAGGGTTGAAGGCACAATTTCAAGAAGAAGAAGGGTGGACACACTCATGATATTCCTCGCCATCAACTCCCATCTCTCCATTATGCCTCCTACGATCTTGTTCCCTTCTCATTTTCCTTCCATACGCTACCTATTGTATTCATCTTTTGCAAGCAATCAACACACTCCATCTTGGTGCCATACTTTGTGTCGCTTTGGATACATCTCATTGTGAGTATGGTATATGCTTGTTCCTTGCCATTTTTTTTTTGCTTATGTTAAGGTGTGCGGATTCGCCACCACACACACACACACTCTCTCCCTCTCATATTCCTATCATCTTGCTACTTCCATCTTAAGGTGTGCGGATTCGCCACCTTTTGTATGATAAGTGAGCATACTTGCATGTATCCCTGACCTCGTTATCTTTCTTACTACATGCACGCG
This sequence comes from Adiantum capillus-veneris, assembly GCF_014529385.1. Lineage (NCBI taxonomy): Eukaryota > Viridiplantae > Streptophyta > Polypodiopsida > Polypodiales > Pteridaceae > Adiantum > Adiantum capillus-veneris. The sequence goes on from NC_140953.1 coordinate 44,307,881, forward strand.
TAGCGACCCATTCTCACTCACTCACCACTCCTCTCACCTTATTCTCCGACCACCCCATTCCACATTTGGGCGTGGATCTTGAAATTGTTTTCCATGCATGCTTCATTGTGTATATGTATGCGTCCTAGCCGCATATCTTGCTAGGTGGTGCCCCTATTGTGTATTCCCCATGATGAGGCCATTGTGCATAGTCTTGGTGTAGAGGCCACCGGGTCTATTTTTTCACTTCCGCCTCTCAGCATATACATGTTGCAGGCAAAATATTTGCATAAAATTTTGGACAAGTTTGGTATGCAAAATTGTAAACCAATCTCTACACCTGTAGAAACTGGATCAAAGTTGAGCATGCACGATGCTGGAGAACCTTTTGATGTACATACTTATGCAGTAGCCGTTGGTTGCTTGATATATTTGGCAGGCAACACTCGTCCAGACATTCAATTTGGGGTTTCACAAGCAAGCAGATTTATGCACAGCCCAGGTATGCATCATTGGCAGGCTGTGAAGCGCATACTTCGTTACCTTTCAGGTACCCCTAATCTTGCCATGTTCTTTCCAAGGGGGGATATGTATGGAAAGCATAGTTCTATGCAGCTTCTTGGTTACAGCGATTCAGATTGGGCTGGTGATTTTGACACACGACATTCCACAAGTGGGAATTGTTTTTTCTTGGGAAATGCATGTATATCTTGGCTAAGCAAGAAGCAACCCACAGTGGCTACATCAACTTGTGAAGCTGAGTACAGGGAAGTTTTCACGGCAACAGTTGATTGTGTATGGATACGCAGGTTATTGGCAGATCTTTGTGAGTGTCAACATGCACCCACTACCATTTTCACTGACAGTCAGAGTGCTATGGCAGTTGCAAGGAATCCAGTATTTCATGGAAGAACAAAGCACATAGAGGTTCACTACCACTATGTCAGGGAAAGGCTACATGCAGGGGAGATCACACTAACTTACTGTCCTACACAGGATAACATTGCAGATCTATTTAAGAAGGCGTTATCACGTGAAAAGTTTGAAGCTTTCCGAAAAGATTTGGGCTTACTCTCATACACATGATGATATGCTACCTTGTACGGATTCACACTATCACTACAGGGGGGATTTGTAAACATGTAGTAGTGTTAGTGTGTATACGCGCTTCACCAGGGGCACTTTTCTCCCACTGGGTTTTTCCCCCTGGACATCTGGTGTGAAAGGACACCTTATCTCTTAGGGTTTCATATAAGCTTTGTAGCTCTGAGTTTGTATATACTCTATTATTCTAATACAGAGAGACAGACTACAGAGATCTCGTACGCAAGCTTTGTGTCTTCTCCTTCTCCATCTTCTTCCTACTCTGAGTTTCTGTCTTCCTTCTGTTTCCTGTTTCATCATCTTCAACAAAATTTTAAAGCTCCATCATGAGCTCCATATCCTAATGGAAATAGAAATGGAAATAGGGCTTTCTCTATTGTAATATCTTCTAAATTAGATACTCCATCTAAACTTGCAAATAAGTTAATGATTTTTTTGTTATTTAATCTTTCATACATAACCCCACCATGAGATAACTTACCTATTTTGTATTGTGATTTTACTTGTGTGTTGTTTACTTGATCTAAGATACCTAAATAATTTGTATTGTGTGCTACTATCATTAAGTCATAAGGAGAAGAGATGCATGTTTGTTTAGTAAAGTAGTAATTGCATTAGAAGGAATTATAGGAATTGCTAAAGTTTTTTGTGGTTGTTCATATATAGTATATAATTTTTTTTCTAATGGATTATTTTTTACTAAAAAGAGCAATAGTGTGTTTATGTCATGTGAGTTTTTTGTTAGAATATTTTATAAATCATTAGTATTTTGATATGAAAATAGAGGATTATCTAATAATGATCTTTGTTCTATATTACCTATGGCTATAGATGTTATCTTTTTACTAATATTTAAAGAGATATCTAAAGTAGATAGCATTTGTACTTCATATACATTCATTGTTAGTATTTTTTTTATATAAGTCGGGTGATAAGTTACCCAATATTTTTCTCTTATGTTGTTTTGAAAACATTTGGAACAGTTATAAATTTCTATATTGTCTTGTTTGTTATTTTGAAATGATGCTAGATATGGATTAGATAATTCATATCCTTGTAAATAGGTATTTGTTTTTTCTATATATTTTAAGTTTTGCTTTTCGTACTTAAAAAATAAGTTCCACAATTTGAACAATATTTATATGATTTGATTGAATTAGAACAAATATTTACCCATGAATCAAAATCTAAATTAAAAATGTCAAAAGTTGGAAGTAAGTTTGTTTTTCTATGTAAATGTCTTATAATCTTGGTATGCTTTGCTTTTTGTTTTAGTTTGGATGCTTTGTTTGTAGGTAATAATTTATTTGTTTTCATGTTCAATTACGTATTGTTTATTATTATTATTTATATTTGGTGACCTTAAGATTTCTATCGATATGTATATTATTTCTATTGAGGTTAGACTAATATTCTAATTTGGAAAGAAAAAAAAATTATTTTATTTTGGTTATCAAAATATTAATATTAAAATCAATTTTTTATAGGTGTTTAAAATATTCTTTAATATGACATACCTTGTGTTATAGTCAAATATTAAGCTGCTTTGTAGACGTTGAAGAGCTTCTTGTAAACTAGCAAATGGTAAAACTTAACAAGTTAGAATATGGAGTTATATATAATTTGATGCTAATTACCAAAGGAATTATAATCATATTTTTTAATGATTGTTTTAATTATAAGAACATAACATGCTATAAATGGAAGAAGTTGGGACTCAATTTCGATATAGCATGCCAAGTGTGATGCACTTTTGAAAGCAAACAATTTCTTGACAAGCTTCTTGTCTTTGGGCCGTAGTCACTTGGAATGCATTGCTTGTAGGCTATGCCCAGCATGGACAAGCCACAAAGCTTTGGCGCTTTCAGCTAATGCGAAGCAACCAAGGCTTATTTACAAACTTGACCATTTATGCTTGCAACTTGAAAGAATGTGGCACCATGCAAAACGTTGACCTAGGCAAACAAATTCTTGATGTGGTCAGTAGTGAGGGGCTATTGAAATACAACATCGTACTTGTCAATGCTTTGACTAATTTATGCGCTAAGTGTGGTGTACTTTTGAAAGCATAACATGTATTCAATGAGATACTAATGTGACTTGTTCAATTAAACCACTATATCAATTGGAGACTGGACAATTGAATAAGAAAGTGAACTGTTGGAGAGGGGTCATGCAAACAGTCTAGAGCTAACATATTTTAAAGGCACCAATGAGACCGTCCTTCCTAGGAACTCTGGTGAGTCAATCGCTATTAATCTCTGCAAAACACTTTTTACCTATAAACTTCTCCATTTTGATGCAAAAGCTTGGCCTGACATCCTCAGTCGTCAGAACCAATGGAGAGCTTTCACACTCATGCATGAAGCCTAGGGGGAAGGCAATAGTCTGTCTGTTGACTATGCTAACAGATTTGGAGTGAAGGCCGACAGATCAACATTTTTCCTAGTACCACATGCCTTCAAGATGCAATTGCAAGTGATTGCATCTGGAGAGTTGACCTTGCTTTGCGATCCCAAAGAATCTTGTGTAACACAGAAGATTACATCTGGAGAGACACCCTCATTTCGCATCCACCAAAAAAGCCCGGCACCTTAGCGCTGCGCCTATCAAGCAAATAGCGCAATCAATGCAATTGCTAAAAGTGCTTACAGTTTGCTGGCCCTGCCTCTGTTGGGAAAATCCCACAATCAGTGTGCATTCCAATAGAGGACATTCGAGACTTTTTGTATGAGTATCTTGCATATGATTACATCTAGAGAGACACCCTCATTTTGCATCCATGAAAACATCCAAGCACCTTAGCATTGCGCCTAATACTGGGAAAATAGCGCAATCAATGCAATGGACTAAAAATGCTTAGAGTTTGTTGGCCCTGCCCCTGTTGGGAAAATCACACAATCAGTGTGCATTCCAATACAAGACATCCCAGACACGAAGTGCTTCAAGAAATCATGTGGTTCCTTTTGAAGTACACCACATTTCAGCATTTGTGTAGTGCCATGTGCCTTGCAAATTGCAAGCATAGGTGATTACATCTAAAGAGATCCCTCACTTTATACTCTCAAAACAGCCTAGTGCTAGCTGGCCCTTCTCCTATCTGAAAAATCTTACAATCAATGCATTGCAAGAATGACCTCTTGGATACAAAGCTTCTCAAGCACTTTTTGTGCATTCTAAGAGAAATACACCAGTATAGACCAAGGAATTCCCAAACATGGTCTCTTTTTCCAACAATCCCTAGAAAACTATATGGAGAGAGATTGTCAATTTGCATCTGCCAAAAGCAATCAAGAGCTTCTTGGCTCCTGCTTGGATTGGGCATATCGCATGATTAGTGTGTTGCAAGGGACACCCTTCCCGAGAGATTTCAGAACATGAATCTATGACCAACAATCCCTAGCAAACTATATGGAGAGAGACCGTCACTTTGTATCTGCCAAAAACAATCAAGAGCTTCTTTGTTCCTGTTGGAATTAGGGTTGCAGAGAAACACACACAGCTTGGAGAAGACGAAGGAAGCTCAAGGCACACAATAGAGAGTGTGTTACTTAGTGTGCGATGGAAAGATAGATAGCCCTAGAGTGATGGGCGTATATACAATGCACGGGGCAAAAAACCTCCTAAAGAGGGAAAAAAAGCCCCGGCGGTCCTAGTGTGTTCACACACATCACTACCACATGTATATGGTAACAAATCCCCCCTAGAGTGATGCGGTGAACGAGAGCTGGCACATGAGTAAAGGGAAGTGCCATGCCCTGAGGACAGGATCAGTCCACAAAGGGGAGTAAGCCCAAAGCTTTGCGGAAAGCTTCAAGCTTCTCACGAGACAATGCCTTTGTGAAAAGATCTGCAAGGTTGTCCTGTGTTGGCACATAAGCCAAGCTGATCTCTCCTGCTGAGAGCCTCTCCCTGACATAGTGGTAATGCACCTCAATGTGCTTTGTGCGAGCATGAAAAACTGGGTTCCTCGCAACTGCCAATGCGCTCTGACTGTCAGTGTAGATAGTGTTGGCAGTGTCCTGTCCAACACCCAAGTCAGCCATAAGGCGTCTGAGCCATACACACTCAACCGTAGCTGTGAAGACTGCCCTGTACTCAGCCTCACAGACAACGCAATCAATGCATGAGCCTGTGCATCCTTAACATCCCAACGAGCTTGTTCTGCCGTAGGCAAAACAACTCTAACAGCTGCAATCCTTGCAGCAAGACCTGCAACATCCTCAATATCACCTACATCTTCAGAACCAGGACGTACATCAATGCCCTGCACAATGTTCCAGACACCTTTTGACACAAGAACATGTTGCATCATATAAGCCCACATAGGGTAGTTGTCCCCATCCAACCTGTCCTCAGCAGCAAACATCTTGAACGCATCTGTGTTGTTGTTGTCAGCCATGGTAAATGCTGCACCTGATGTGAAAACTGTCCGAAAATAGGAGAAATGGAGCGGGAACAACTTGTGCTATATAGCACAAACCGTAGAAGACTATAAGGCACCTGTTATGCAGAAAACGGCACTGACAGAAAATCTGTACAAAATGACGAAATAGCCTGTGCAGTACTGCTTGTAGTGGAAACGGAGGCCAAACTGAGCCCAAATCAAAATTCTGAGCAGACCAAGCTCTTTGACCTTTCCCAAAATATTTGTCGACCTGCGAACGCTCACCAAAGCTCACTGAAATCGGAGAAAGTGAGCAGGCGTGTGCTGGAGCAGCTGGTGACTAAGCCCGGGAGGACGTGACCTGCTCTGATACCAATTGTTGGAATTAGGGTTGCAGAGAAACACACACAGCTTGGAGAAGACGAAGGAAGCTCAAGGCACACAATAGAGAGTGTTTTACTTAGTGTGCAATGGAAAGATAGATAGCCCTAGAGTGATGGGCGTATATACAATGCATGGGGGAAAAAACCTCCTAAAGAGGGAAAAAATGCCCCGGCGGTCCTAGTGTGTTCACACACATCACTACCACATGTATATGGTAACAGTTCCTTCCTGGATTGGGCATATCGCATGATTAGTGTGTTGCAAGGGACACCCTTCCCGAGAGATTTTGGAACATGAATCTATGACCATTCCAAAAAGATACTGGAGACAAAATAAGAAAGCAGTTGGCAATGAGCAGTTTGGGAAAGAAGACATCCTCTAATTTGACCCAAACCACTTTCAAAAATAGTTTGTCTGATCTCGACTTTTTCCACCATTTGCACATTCGAATAGCAGAGTAGTTTCTTCCAAGCATGGCATGCAAAAACTATCACCATAAGTGCCTCCTTATGCTATGTAAGCCCCAGGTGCATACATAGCATAAGGAGGCACAACACTAAACATGGGCTCCACAAGAGCCCAAGAGCAAACTAGGGCCGGGTGTAGCCCCCAACTGGGCTGGCCTACGGCTCCAACTAGCCCGCTCAGGGCTCTGATTGCCACCTGGACACAGCCCCCACTGTGGGACTTCTCACTGTCTGCACTTGCAACCTATGATGACAAGGATGCAACCCCACTATAGGCTGCCCCGAGACCTGTATTTGCGTATGAATCAGTCCTGTTTTTATTGTTTGTCTATGTCGCATTCCTTACGTTGCTTATCACCTGCGTGCCTTGCTCGTGACCACCAAGCCCTTGGAGCACCAACTATATCAAGAAAGCTACAATCATCAGTGTGCCCACTCTACCTAATTGGGGGTCCCATGCCCTGTTTCGCATCTTGAGAAGTCGATCACTCTGATTGTTCATGCGTCTTCCTACTCCAGACAGTCTACTCGTTGTCCTCTATGTAGTCTCGTTCTGGTTCAGCATAACCTATTGCCTGGCTGTGCCCACCAACTGATATATACCAGTCCGTGTGAGTACCAGCCCCTCGATTCGTGTTTATGCTTCTCATCTCCTATTTGTCTAGCATGTTTTTCCCTAGGGGGAATCCATCGGCCATTTGTGGCCTGCCCAAAGACCTATACCCAAATCAGCCCCAAGCTGTGTTGAAAACAAAAATTGAGGAAAGCCTCTCAAGGGCTGAATCAAAAGGCTCCAATCTAGGGATAAATCAAGGATAAAATGCCAAGGCAGAAGCCGCAAAACCTGGTCAGCAAAGAGCCCAAAAGGAGGTTGACATAATATGCTCATCAACAAATTTTCATGTTTCCATGAGAATGTCCCATATGACCAAGGAATCACCGAAAGTAATCTTACCCATCACAATTTTGAAACATGGACACAAATGAAACAACCTTGGTATTATTGATTGTTACCATATACATGTGGTAGTGATGTGTGTGAACACACTAGGACCGCCGGGGCATTTTTTCCCTCTTTAGGAGGTTTTTTTCCCCGTGCATTTTATATACGCCCATCACTCTAGGGCTATCTATCTTTCCATCGCACACTAAGTAACACACTCTCTATTGTGTGCCTTGAGCTTCCTTCGTCTTCTCCAAGCTGTGTGTGTTTCTCTGCAACCCTAATTCCAACAATTGGTATCAGAGCAGGTCACGTCCTCCCGGGCTTAGTCGCCAGCTGCTCCAGCACACGCCTGCTCACTTTCTCCGATTTCAGTGAGCTTTGGCGAGCGTTCGCAGGTCGACAAATATTTTGGGAAAGCTCGAAGAGCTTGGTCTGCTCAGAATTTTGATTTGGACTCAGTTTGGCCTCCGTTTCCACTACGGGCAGTACTGCACAGGCTATTTCGTCATTTTGTGCAGATTTTTTGTCAGTGCTGTTTTCTGCATAACAGGTGCCTTATAGTCTTCTACGGTTTGTGCTATATAGCACAAGTTGTTCCCGCTCCATTTCTCCTATTTTCGGGCAGTTTTCACATCAGGTGCAGCATTTACCATGGCTGACAACAACAACACAGATGTGTTCAAGATGTTTGCTGCTGAGGACAGGTTGGATGGGGACAACTACCCTATGTGGGCTTATATGATGCAACATGTTCTTGTGTCAAAAGGTGTCTGGAACATTGTGCAGGGCATTGATGTACGTCCTGGTTCTGAAGATGTAGGCGATATTGAGGATGTTGCAGGCCCTGCTGCAAGGATTGCAGCTGTTAGAGTTGTTTTGCCTACGGCAGAACAAGCTCGTTGGGATGTTAAGGATGCACAGGCTCATGCATTGATTGCGTTGTCTGTGAAGCGCACCATTATTCCTCACATCCGTTCAGCAAAATCTGCAAAACAGGCTTGGGATATTCTAGTAGGTCTTTATGCAAGCCGCAATGAGGCTAAAATTGCTTTGCTGCGTAAAGAGCTAGAGTCGAAGATTATGCATGAGGAAGATGATATGGAAACTTTCCTTGCTAGTGTCAAGGATATCAATGAGCAACTCATTTCTGCAGGTGAAGTCATTTCGGACAGTTCCCTTGTGGAGACTGTTCTTGATGCCTTACCAGATTCCTACCAGACTTTTGCTAGTACTTGGAGACTCATGACCCAAGGAAATCCTGAAGTTGTCAAGTTTGATGCATTATGCACATTGCTGTTGCAAGAGTCACTTTCTAGAAAAAACAGGACTAGGCAGCGTGCAGTTGAACAGGCTTTTATTGCTTCTCAAAGAAAGGGTGGTAACAGTAATGCAGCCACTTCTTATGGTTCTGCTGCGAGTGGCAAAAATTCTGTTCCTAATGCTTCTGCTGGCAGCACTTTGTCTGGCAATTCTGGTGATAAGGGCAAAAAGAAGATGCGTTGCCATTATTGTAAAGCCAATGATCACTTGATCAAGTCGTGTCCTAAGTTGAAGGCCAAAGAGGCTAAGAAGAAAGAGGGTGGTTCCACTGCAAATGCTAGTTCCACTACAAATGCAGCCATTGTTGAGTCTTCTGTGAAAGGAGATTGTGATGCTGATGTTGATGCAGAATGGGCTTTTAGCGCAGAGTGCACTTACAATCCTGCTGTCCATGATGCATGCTTGTCAGTTGCTGCAGATTCACATGTGTGGTATTTCGACAGTGGTGCTACAAAGCACATTACCTCACATCATGAATTGTTTACCTCTCTCGAGTCTGTCCCTCATGGGAATTCAGTCACTTGTGCCAACAACGCCTCTTATCCAGTTCAGGGAGTTGGAAAGATTGTGCTCACTGCTGCTAATGGCAGTTCCTTCACACTTGTTGATGCACTTTATGTACCTGGGATCAAGAAGAATCTCTTGTCTGTATCCGCACTTGCTAGACTTGGACTTGTAGTCAAATTTGTGGATGACAGATGTACAGTTCATGATCTCAGTTTTGGTGATGAAATTGTTGCATCTGGGCTTTTGTGCCGTGGGCTGTATAAGCTCACTTTGTATGACAAGTGTGGACAAAATTTTGCAAATGCTCTTGCAGATTCAAGGGCTATTTCAGATGCAAAACTTTGGCATGCACGTTTTGGTCATCTGAATTTTCCCAGTTTGCTGCGTTTGCAGAAATCTGATATGGTTGCTTCTTTGCCGCCTCTTGAAGCACCTGTCAAACATGTTTGTGAAGGCTGTATTCTGGGTAAAATGCAGCGTTCTAAGTTTCCAAAGGATGGTTCAGTTAGGGCCACATGCAGGTTGCAGCTTGTGCATAGTGATGTTTGTGGGCCCATGCAAACTCCGTCCTTGGGCAATTACCTGTACTTCGTGACTTTCATTGATGATTACTCCAGGCATGCATGGGTATTTCTGCTTAAAGCGAAGTCCGAAGTTTTTATGTGCTTCAAACAATTTTTGGCTATGGCTGAAAATGTCTCAAAATGTACTATGGGCACCCTCCGTTCCGATCGAGGGGGGGAGTATATGTCTCATGAATTTAATGCATTTCTGGCTAGTCGTGGGATAAAACACCAATGTACAGTGCCTTATACACCTCAGCAAAATGGTGTTGCTGAGAGGAAAAACAGGTCACTAACGGAAATGGCACGATGTATGGTCAAAAGTCAAGCTTTGCCGCATTCTTTTTGGCTTGAGGCCATCATGTGTGCCACTTATGTACTTAACAGGTGTCCTACGAAAGCTTTGCAGTCTATTACTCCATATGAAGCATGGCATGATAGAAAGCCTTCTATTGAGCACATGCGTGTTTTTGGCTGTTTGGCATATGCTTTGGTGCCACAAGTGCAGCGCAAAAAATTGGATGATAAGGCTGTCAAATGTATTTTTTTTGGTTATAGTGCTGAAAGCAAAGGTTACAGGTTGTATCATCCGCAAACAAAACGTATTCTGGTTTCACGGGATGTAGTGTTTGTGGAAGATTCTGTTCAGCCCTTGCTGTCATGTACTAGAGACAGTAATGTAAGCTCACAGGACATTTATGACACTTTGTTGCCTCTTTTCAGTGGTGGAAATACGAATGTAAGTTCCAATGAGGCAAATGTACAGCCTATGGGGGTTTCTGAAAATGTTTTAGAACAGCCTATTACTGATGCAGATGTACATGATGTACTTGATGAGGAAAGGGCTGAAATTGAGCAGGCTAGAGGTATGCCAAAATGGCTGGTGCACACTTTGCGTGACAGTAAATTGGATGCACCTTTATCTAGTCGTACTCGTTCAGGCTCTCGCCATGCATCTTATGCATCAGATTGTTATGCTTTGGCTGTGTCTAGTTTACAAGATGTTGAGGAGCCTCTGTCTTTTGATGAAGCACAGAATTCAGAAAATTGGATTGCTGCCATGAAATCAGAATATGATGCACTTATAGAGAATGACACATGGACTTTATGTGATTTGCCTCCTGGCAAAAAGGCCATTGGTACGAAGTGGGTTTACAAGTTGAAACGCAAGCCGGATGGTGAGATCGATCGCCATAAGGCTCGACTTGTTGCAAAGGGTTATGCACAACAAAAAGGCATAGATTATGAAGAGACTTTTGCTCCCACTTGTCGTATGACTACTGTGCGTTTTCTATGTGCATTGGCAGCTCATTTTGGTTGGGATGTACATCAATCAGACATTGTTACTGCTTTCTTGAATGGTGACATATTTGAGGAAGTTTATGTAACGCAGCCTCGCGGTTTTGTCATAAAAGGACAAGAGGACAAAGTGTGCAAATGTAAGAAGGCTTTGTATGGGTTGAAGCAATCTCCTCGTGCTTGATATGAGAAAGCTGACACTCATTTGGTTAAACGAGGCTTTCGTAACAGTCCAACAGAAAGCACATTGTATGTAAAGCGTGAGGATGATGTATTTCTCATTGTGGTTCTTTATGTTGATGATTTGCTGATCACTGGACCAAATGAGAGACATATTGCTGAATTTAAGGCTGATTTGAATGCTACTTTCAAGATGAAAGATTTGGGGCTGTTGCATCATTACTTGGGTATACAGTTTAAGCAGTGTGATGGTGGTATTGCCTTGTGTCAGAAAAGTTACATAGAGACATTGCTATGTAAGTTTGGACTTGAGGATTGCAAACCTATTGCCACTCCCATGGAAACAGGTTTGAAGTTGAGTCTACATGATGCTGGCGATCCTGCTGATGTCACTCTTTACCAAACTGCTGTTGGCTGCCTCATTTATGCATGCAACACGAGGCCAGATATTCAGTTTGCAGTCTCGCAGGTCAGCAGATTTATGCATAGCCCAGGGTCTAAGCATTGGCAGGCTGTCAAGAGGATTTTCCGCTACCTTAGTGGCACTTTACATCTTGGCTTGTTTTATCCCAAGGGGGGATCATTGCCGCCAGACTTACATGCTTTTTCGGACTCAGATTGGGCTGGTTGTTTTGACACGCGAGTGTCCACAAGTGGTTTTTGTTTCATGCTTGGCAGTTCATGTATATCATGGTTGAGCAAGAAGCAACCTACTGTGGCCACTTCGAGTTGTGAGGCTGAGTACAGGGCAGTCTTCACAGCTACGGTTGAGTGTGTATGGCTCAGACGCCTTATGGCTGACTTGGGTGTTGGACAGGACACTGCCAACACTATCTACACTGACAGTCAGAGCGCATTGGCAGTTGCGAGGAACCCAGTTTTTCATGCTCGCACAAAGCACATTGAGGTGCATTACCACTATGTCAGGGAGAGGCTCTCAGCAGGAGAGATCAGCTTGGCTTATGTGCCAACACAGGACAACCTTGCAGATCTTTTCACAAAGGCATTGTCTCGTGAGAAGCTTGAAGCTTTCCGCAAAGCTTTGGGCTTACTCCCCTTTGTGGACTGATCCTGTCCTCAGGGCATGGCACTTCCCTTTACTCATGTGCCAGCTCTCGTTCACCGCATCACTCTAGGGGGGATTTGTTACCATATACATGTGGTAGTGATGTGTGTGAACACACTAGGACCGCCGGGGCTTTTTTTCCCTCTTTAGGAGGTTTTTTGCCCCGTGCATTGTATATACGCCCATCACTCTAGGGCTATCTATCTTTCCATCGCACACTAAGTAACACACTCTCTATTGTGTGCCTTGAGCTTCCTTCGTCTTCTCCAAGCTGTGTGTGTTTCTCTGCAACCCTAATTCCAACATTGATCTGAATTATACAAACATACGAAAGCCTAGAAGGAAAAATGAGATAGATCAAAGCTATAAGGCTGCTTCATCAAGACCGAAATAAATCTTTGTACATACTATGAATCTATAAAGTCTTCTCAGACATGCATGCACTGAAGGTAACATCTCACGAGGCGCAAGCCTAGCAGGCTGATCTGCATGTCTATCAATAGGTGGCCACTCATAGCACTCAAGCTCGCGGCCAAGCCATCCCAGAATTGATGATAGGCCCAAGCTCAAAAATGACTCGAGCTCTGCAAAGACTACATGGAGCCTGATCGGCTCATTCGAACAATGGGTTGATCCTTGCCCAAGTCATAAGGAAGTCACAAATACTCTCCTCATCACAACAAGCTGCAAGTTGTGATTCTTGACAACATGAGTAGCCTTGTGCATAATGTCCAATATATCGTCATGGACTACAGTTTCTATGTGTTTATCCATAAGCACATCTGGGCAACCACATGTGCCGTACACCATCTCCTCCATCTCGCACTCAAAGTCATGCATAACATCCTCACACTCCCAAAGTCCAATCATACCCAGATCAAGGGTCTCCCTTAGGCTCTACCTGGCTCCCATTGAGCTCACCCAACTCGCATATAGACATAGGCTGATCATAGCATATCTCATCGGGCATAACATCGCTCCAAATCTCCTCATCTACATCATTGTCTAAGTCATGCTCACAAACCGCAGAGGGCTCCCACAATGTACATCGACTTTGCTAGATCATACAAAACTGAGGCAACTCATGGTGCTGATGCTTATGCATATCCTCATTGGTCATCTCCACCACACAAGCCTCATAGGCATTCATAAGAGCATCATGTTGATCCTCCTCAACAAGAGGCAAGAACTCATCCTCACCCATGTCCACATCCTCATACATCATCTCACTAGTAATGCGCTCATCTACCACATACTCCCAAGCATCCCCATCATCATGTGCATAGGACTCTATCAAGCCCTCATCGAGCTCTACCAACTTATCAGTGTCCGTAGGAGTATCATACCGCGTATCAACCACACAAGGCATTGTGTCCTCCACGCAAGGAGTGAAGCATCTAACTCATCATAGGCCGTCTAGAAATGCTATAAATTGTCTCCACATCCTACTCATGACAGTCAATGCTATCACCTCTTTGCTACCAAGCATCCAATCTATGTCCTTTCAATTTCTTCCCCTATGTATCTCCATCTCCTCCTTAGTAAATTGAGTTGTCATCTCTAATTGTATCCCTCGATGTACAAGCCACTTCTCACATGAAGTACTCCATGCCTTCTCAAACAACTGATAGATCCTCTTTGAAGTCGGCTAGTTTGTACATCTATCGTCATATATTTGTTCTACTACTTCCACCATAACCAAGAGGCAATTACATGTCTTGCAAAGCTATTTCTCAAAATGACTATCAGCTGATCCGTCATCCAGCCATACACAACCGGACCCAACCATCAAATGGGGGCTGCATTAAGGATAAAATGCCGAGACGGAAGCCACAAAACTTGGTCAAAAAAGAGCCAAAAAGTAGGGCTGATTTGATAAGACAAAGGGAGCCTAGAAGGGATTAACAAAAAGGGCCCAAGAGGAGGGCTGGAGCTGATGGTGGGAAGGCTGATGAACCTGCATATCCAAGTCTCAAGGAGGCAATGCAAACCAACCCTAGATGGGGATTATAATTGAACAACATAGAACACGTCCCCTCACTCAAGCCGGGATCCCACAACATGTATGTACGCATAGCTCTGGAATAGCTCACTCTATTAAGCTAACAACACGGAGAATGTGCCTAACTAGTAAGAAATCCAATCCGCACGTATCCACTACACTTGATCATGAATCTGCGTAGTGTATGGTCATTCATTTGGTCCGGAACCATGATAGCAAGTCCACGCTCTTGTGTCAATCACCCACTATACTTATCCAAAACCAATGATGGTGGAGCATCTTATAATTCCAAAACCATCGGTAAGGCTGATCCGCGGTCTCCCATAAAGGGGGCAAAACCATATCCCACATACGAAAGGATGATCCGTGGTCTGTCATAGAGGGGGCAAAACCGTATCCTACATACGAAAAGACAGCCAATCACCTAGAGACAAGAAGAGACGATTGACTCAAGTAAAAAACATATAAAAAATAATCCATCTTGCTGGTCCAGCTCTCCCTCAGACATGCAAAACTCTGACTCATCTAGAACCTCAAAGAAGCATATAGAATGACCCCTCAACGTAGTACACAGCTGATCCCAAAGCCTACCATCAATAGAATATCTAGACTGCTACCCTCGAACTCAATTGATAGGGAAGGTGAATGCGCGTAGTGAGCATTAGTACCCAGTACAAGAAAACGAGCATAGTAATCGTTCCAAATTTGACATTCCAAAACCCCCACGCCCTTACATTTTCGAGAAAAAATTCGGCCCAAATTCTATTATGTTATTGTATCTTGATTGACTCTCTAACCCGGACTATGGTAGTCAATGCTATCTGGGTCAGTAATAATGTTGCATGCTGTCTCGCAGGACACCTCGAGAGAGTGGGCATCCAGCCCTCTAAAAGCATCATGTCTGGCCCATCGACCAGGCTCGGAGACTCCAGTTGTACTCAACCAAGCTTCGCGCGTCTCTAGCCAACGGGTCCCTCGTCGAGGGTACCATAGTCGAGAACTGGCTATTTGTGTCCTCTTTAGTTCCATACAGGTTCATCCCTGATAGGGCCTGCTTCTTCCAACCAAGTTGTATCCTTATGGCGACTGACCTCTGTGGATTTGCCCCACATAGCTTGGGTCCCGCAAACAACCCATATTCTTGACCGCTTCGAAAACATTCTCTGTCAAATCTCCATAACCCTAGCTGAGGTCCGATCACTGTGCATTACTGTTAGGTCATGCCCCCAATCTTGTCCTGCTGTTTACATCAATGTCTGTTTGCATCAGAATCACACCCATCACCTTTGGTAACTCACTGCTCATTCCACCTGAATGCAAGGAATCTGACCACCCTTTTAAAGAATCCCCACAACTTTCTTTACCACACGTGCCCCAAGCCAGTTTCCTCATAGTTGGCATTCCTGCATCCCCGACCATCCTTGGGTTAAGGCTACTCATACCTGTACTATAACTACCATCGGCGAATGGGTTCAGCATCAAGCATGTCCCTCCTCCTTAGCAACATACGATTGGTTATACACGTATCAACTGGCCCTTCCTGACTCGCATCAAGACATCCATGCAACGCTCCAAGTTCACTGTTTCATCCTGACCTGACGGGCTGCCCAACCTCAATTCCTTGCATACCAGCAATCAGGCTGCCCTGACCACCCTCCGTGACCCCGATTGTCGTCCATTTTACTCAAGCACCATGCCAGCTTCAATGCTGAATCCAGTGAGCATTAAGCTCTAGTACCATAAGACGAGCATAGTAACAGATCCAGATTCGATATTCTAGCGTTCCCAACTCCCTATGATTTCGAGAAAAAATTGGCCCCAATTTTGCGATGTACCTGTATCTCGTTTGACTCTTTAGCCCCGACTATAGTAGTCCATGCTACCCGAACCAGAACAAAGGTTGTCCGATGTCTTGTAGGACACCTCGAGAGAGTGGACACCCAACCCTCCAAAAGCATCGTGCCTGGCCCCTCAAACCAGACTTGGGGGCTCCCGCTGCACTCAACCAAGTTTCGCGCATCTCTAGTCAACTGGCCCCTCGTGGAGGGTACCATAGTCGGGAACTGGCTATTCCTGCTCACTTCAGTTCCATGCTTGTGCGTCCCCGACAGGGCTCGCTTCTCCCAACTTAGATATATTCTTATGGCGGATAGCCTCAGTGGATCCACCCCACATAGCTTTGGTCCTGCAAACAATCCATAAGTCAACTTCGCTGACATTCTCCGTCGACTCTCCATAACCCCAGCTGTAATCCGATCATTGTGCATCGATGTTAGTTTATACCCCCAATCACGTCCTGTTTCTTCTTGCACATCAATGTCCGTCCGCATCAGAATTGCACCCATCACCTCTGGTAACTCCGTGCCCATTCCCCTCGGTTGCGGGGACTCTAACCATCCTTCCCAAGCATCTCCACACTTCTCTTTACTACCCATGTTCCGAGGCAGTTTGCTCATGGTTGGCATTCCTGCATCCCCGACCGTCCTTGGGTCAAGGTTATTCATACCTGGGCTGTAGGTACCATTAGCTGATGTGTTTGGCATCAGGCCCGTCACCCGCCTCAGCGCCATACGGCTGCTTAGGCGCATATCAACAGGCCCTACCTGGCTCGCATCCCTTACATTCATGTTGCACCCTAGCGTCACGACATTCATGCCACCTTCTAGGTCCACCATCTCATCCTGACTCGACGCATATTTCCCCTTTTCCTCCTCACGTGGGAAGTAGGATGCATCAAGGTCTACCTCGTGTTCCTCCTCAGTCTCTTCCTGTGTTTCATTGCTGCCCATTTCATTTGGCCCACTGGCCACCAATTTCCCAAAACCTGGCACCAGCATCAATTCATTCAGCCTTGTCAGCACGTGTCTTGCCCCGTCCTACGGGAGATATACGTAGACCTGATCCGCTTGATATCCCTCTTTGTCTTCCTCACTGGCACAGTACTCACCACTTGAGTATGGTTCGCACGCCTGCAGCTCCCCATCCGACGGGGCATGATCAGCAACGCACCCGGCTCCATGCATCACTTCCTCCACATAACAAGCGTCGGCGTAGCC
Organism: Adiantum capillus-veneris; assembly: GCF_014529385.1. NCBI lineage: Eukaryota > Viridiplantae > Streptophyta > Polypodiopsida > Polypodiales > Pteridaceae > Adiantum > Adiantum capillus-veneris. The sequence continues at coordinate 44,325,141 of NC_140953.1, forward strand.
GGGGAACATCGCCTCGAGCTTGCTTGATAGTTCTTCCTCACTCATTTCTTCCTCATAACAATCATCCGTCGTACTTTCTTCCACTTCGTCCACACAAAGCATCTGTACTCCCCTCTTCTTTGGCTTGTGCTACCTCTCGGGCCAGCTTTTCATGCATCAGAGACACGTCCTCGAAAAAATAGGTTATCACCTGCTCTTGCCGACGGAGTTCTTCCTCCATGCTTGATTTCTTCTCTTCGAGTACCTTTCTCGTTCTCTTACTTTCCATCCGCATGTCCTTTACATCCCGGTGGTAAACCTCCATGATTCTGGAGCGTGCTAGGGTCAAGGCTTGCATAGCATCTTGCACCGCCTCCCATTTATATCCCTGCTTGCCATTGCTCCATCCATCATAACATGAAAACACACGGCGCATGTCTTTTTTGAAACATAGAAACGGCACTTCCTCATTGAACCACGCCTTTAGCGAGGTCATCTTCAAGAGCTCTGATACCATATGTTAACCCCCATGTGCATACATAGCATAAGGAGGCACAATGCACTGAACACGGGCTCTACAATAGCCCAAGAGCGAACTAAGGCCGGGTATATAGTGGCCGGCGTCACCAGTAAATCCGACTCAATACATATCCCACAAGTGAGGAGAGACTCATCTCGACTCAGGGAGCCAACACGGCTCAACCAGAAAAGGAGTAGGATAGGGTTTGGAGCACTATGGCTCATCCTGTGTTGCATACAGAATGTGGGCTCAATCCCTACTTGGGAGACCAGCCGAATAACCTCAAAAAGCCTCGACACTCTGGCTCAGCTGAAAGGACTGCTCACTGTCTGCACTCGCAACCTATGAGACGACAAGGATGCAACCCCACTGTAGGCTGCCCCAAGACCTGTATTTGTGTATGAATCAGCCCTGTTTTTATCGTTTTTCCGTGTCTCATTCCTTACGCTGCTTATCACCTGCGTGCCTTGCTCGTGACTACCAAGCCCTTGGAGCACCAACCGTATCAAGAAAGCTACAATTAGTGTGTCCACTCTACCTAATTGTGGGTCCCATGCCCTGTTTCGCATCTTCTGAAGTCGATCACTTTGATTGTTCATGCGTCTTCCTACCCAGACAGTCTACTCGCTCTCCTTTATCTAGTCTCATTCTGGTTTAGCATAATCTACTGCCTGACTGTGCTCGTTAGCTGATATATACCAATCCGTGTGAGTACCAAGCCCCGCGATTCGTGTTTATGCTGCTCATCTCCTGTTCGTCCAGCATGTTTTTCCTAGGGGGAATCCGAATCCATCGACCATCTGTGGCCTGCATTTGAGTCATTACCTTCTGATCCATTAGGAATAATCTCTGCACCTAAACACATGCATGATGTTCCATAATCGAACGCATCCCAGTATTGGGCACCTTCTCTGGGGTCCCACATGAAGTCACTGCATGCATTCACCTTCCCTATCAATTGAGTTCGAGGGTCAGTCATCATGACGACGAGACCTCTGTTGTCCTTCCCTTTATGCCCGCGAACGGCTTTGCATGTCTTCACCATCAGCGGGCCCTTTTTGGCTACATTGGCTAACCAGTTAGGGGACTCATTAGTCCAGCAATCAGGCTACCCTCGACAGCTTCCGTGACTTTGATCGGCACCCATTTCAATCAGCACCACAGTGCCTCCGCTCAGGGTGCAATAAACAGTTTCCCGACCGTCTACATCCGTAGTCAGGCAGGTCTTCCACTTCGTCCACACACAAAGTATCTGTACTCCCCTCTTCTTTCGCTTGTGCTGCCTCTTGGGACAGCTTTTCATGCCTTTAGCGAGGTCATCTTCAAGAGCTCTGATACCATATGTTAACCCCCAGGTGCATGCATAGCATAAGGAGGCACAATGCCTGAACACAGGCTCAACAATAGCCCAAGAGAGAACTAAGGCCGGGTCTATGGTGGCCGGCGTCACCAGTAAATCCGACTCAATACATATCCCAGGAGTAAGGAGAGACTCATCTCGACTTCGGGAGCCAACACGGATCAACCAAAAAAGGAGTAGGATAGCGTTTGGAGCACTACGGCTCACCCTGTCTTGCATACAGAATGTGGGCTCAAGCCCCGCTCAGGAGACCAGCCGAATAACCTTAAAAAGCCACAACACTCTAGCTCAGCTGAAACCAGGTGGAGAGTAAGTAGTTCACAACCCACGGTGGGTAAAAGCACATTCACAGCCCACTGTGGGCATGAACCATAAGCCAAAAGTAATGCAAGGGCCTTGTGCCCGATGTCCTGCCAAAACTATCCGAAGCTGTCCTGTCTACCACACGCAGCCCTTGGCTGACTTGATATTGCCTGCAACAAAGGCTACCCCGCAGGGTGCAGAGCATGTACCATGGGGAATATAGAGGATGCAGCCCCAGCGGGGTCTGCTCCTGCTTCAACCCATGTAGAAAGATAGAGTCCACAAAGTCCTCGGCTGGAATAACCTGCGCATCCGTACTCATCTCACGAAAGAGAGAGAGAGAGAGAGAGAGAGAGAGAGAGAGAGAGAATTGTACCTGCCTTTAGTTCAGAGGAGAATGGATTCGAGAAGAGCAGGCTACTCGTACCTGTACTATAACTACCATCGGCGGATGGGTTCAGCATCAAGCATGTCCCCCACCTTAGCAACATACGATTGGTTATACACGTATCAACTGGCCCTTCCTGACCCGCATCACGACATCCATGCAACGCTCCAAGTTCACCATTTCATCCTGACTTGACGGGCTGCCCAACCTCAATTCCTCGCATGCCAGCAATCAGGCTGCCCTGGGCACCCTCCGTGACCCTGGTTGTCGCCCATTTTACTCAGCACCATGCCAGCTTTAATGCTGCATCTAGTGAGCATTAAGCTCCAGTACCATAAGACGAGCATAGTAACAGATCCAGATTTGATATTCTAGCGTTCCCAACTCCCTACGATTTCGAGAAAAAAATTGGCCCCAATTTTGCGATGTACTTGTATCTCGTTCGACTCTTTAGCCCTAACTACAGTAGTCCATGCTACCCGGACCAGAACAAAGGTTGTCCGCTGTCTTGTAGGATACCTCGAGAGAGTGGACACCCAGCCCTCCAAAAGCATCGTGCCTCGCCCCTCAAACCAGACTTGGGGGTTCCTGCTGCACTCAACCCATCTTCGCGCATCTCTAGTCAACCGGCCCCTCGTGGATGGTACCATAGTTGGGAACTGGCTATTGCTGCTCACTTCAATTCCATTCTTGTGCATCCCCGACAGGGCTCGCTTCTCCCAACTTGGATATATCCTCATGGCGGAAAGCCTCAATGGATCCACCCCACATAGCTTTGGTCCTGTAAACAATGCATAAGTCAACTTCGCGGACATTCTCCGTCGACTCTCCATAACCCCAGTTGTAATCCGATCATTGTGCATCGATGTTAGTTCATACCCCCAATCACGTCCTGTTTCTTCTTGCACATCAATGTCCGTCCGCATCAGAATTGCACCCATCACCTCTAGTAACTCCGTGCCCATTCCCCCCGGTTGCGGGGACTCTAACCATCCTTTCCAAGCATCTCCACACTTCTCTTTACTACCCATGTTCCGAGCCAGTTTGCTCATAGTTGGCATTCCTGCATCCCCGACCGTCCTTGGGTCAAGGTTATTCATACCTGGGCTGTAGGTACCATTAGCTGATGTGTTTGGCATCAAGCCCGTCACCCACCTCAACGCCATACAGTTGGTTAGGCGCATATCAACAGGCCCTACCTGGCTCGCATCCCTTACATTCATGTTGCACCCTAGCGTCACGACATTCATGCCACCTTCTAGGTCCACCATCTCATCCTGACTCGATGCATATTTTCCCTTTTCCTCCTCACGTGGGAAGTAGGATGCATCAAGGTCTACCTCGTGTTCCTCCTCAGTCTCTTCCTGTGTTTCATTGCTGCCCATTTCATTTGGCCCACTGGCCACCAATTTCCCAAAACCTGGCACCAGTATCAGCTCATTCAGCCTTGTCAGCACGTGTCTTGCCCCGTCCTACGGGAGATATACGTAGACCTGATCCGCTTGATATCCCTCTTCGTCTTCCTCACTGGCACAGTACTCACCACTTGAGTATGGTTCGCACGCCTGCAGCTCCCTATCCGACGGGGCATGATCAGCAACGCACCCGGCTCCATGCATCACTTCCTCCACATAGCAAGCGTCGGCGTAGCCGGGGAACATCGCCTCGAGCTTGCTTGATAGTTCTTCCTCGCTCATTTCTTCCTCATAACAATCATCCGTCGTACTTTCTTCCACTTCGTCCACACAAAGCATCTGTACTCCCCTCTTCTTTGGCTTGTGCTGCCTCTCGGGCCAGCTTTTCATGCGTCAGAGACACGTCCTCGAAAAAATAGGTTATCACCTGCTCTTGCCGACGGAGTTCGTCCTCCATGCTTGCTTTCTTCTCTTCGAGTACCTTTCTCGTTCTCTTACTTTCCATCCGCATGTCCTTTACATCCCGATGGTAAACCTCCATGATTCTGGAGCGTGCTAGGGTCAAGGCTTGCATAGCATCTTGCACCGCCTCCCATTAATATCCCTGCTCGCCATTGCTCCATCCATCATAACACGAAAACACACGGCGCATGGCTTTTTCGAAACATAGAAACGCCACTTCCCCATTGAACCACGCCTTTAGCGAGGTCATCTTCAAGAGCTCTGATACCATATGTTAACCCCCAGGTGCATACATAGCATAAGGAGGCACAATGCACTGAACACGGGCTCAACAATAGCCCAAGAGCGAACTAAGGCCGGGTCTATAGTGGCCAGCGTCACCAGTAAATCCGACTCAATACATATCCCACGAGTGAGGAGAGACTCATCCCGACTCAGGAAGCCAACACGGCTCAACCAAAAAAGGAGTAGGATAGGGTTTGGAGCACTATGGCTCACCCTGTGTTGCATACAGAATGTGGACTCAATCCCCGCTTGGGAGACCAGCCGAATAACCTCAAAAAGCCTCGACACTCTGGCTCAGCTGAAAGGACTGCTCACTGTCTGCACTCGCAACCTGTGAGACGACAAGGATGCAACCCCACTGTAGGCTGCCCCAAGACCTGTATTTGTGTATAAATCAGCCCAGTTTTTATCGTTTGTCCGTGTCTCATTCCTTACGCTGCTTATCACTTGCGTATTGTCCACCCGGATCAAAGGGCCATACAACATAAGCTAAAATTGCATGAAGAAACACCAACCATATCAATTGTGTCACTCGCAATATCAAGGCATAAACCATATGTAGAATCCAAATCCTCTTTAGGCATAAAGTACTCTCAACAAATACAACAAAGAAACACCCTTTCATCATTATAGCATGCAAGGAAGCCTTTAACATCTCATCCAAAAAGTCTTCAACTTTTATCTCATCCATTTTTATATCCTCATGCATATCCATTTCATTCTCCCCACTCTTCATTAAGCATCTATCCAATTCAACTATATCATGCTTGATAGGTAAGCCATCTTCCATATATGCCTTAGGCTCCTTAACAGGAGGATCAAACAAGGTAGCATCAACCATATTCACATGAGGCATAACAAGAGAGCCTCCATCATTTTTCATATCTTCTAAAACCTCAATATTCTCTTCATCAATTAAGGCAGAATCATCCACACCATCATGTACGCCATGAAGCTTCTCATTGATAGGATCCTCATCAACAACACAAGTAGTATACTTAGTTGTTGCATCACCCTTTTGCATACAATCACCCAAAGCAGATACTTGAGAGCTCTCATCATACACATCACCCTCTTTGTCATTTTTATCTTCCTTGACCTCCATCCTGTGATCCTCGACTACCTCATCTACAAGAGAAGAACTCACAGCAATAACATTCGTACCAGAAGCATACTCATCCTCATTGTAACCTATATGAGAAGCATTAGCCATGTGACTTGGACATTCAAAATGATCATCTCCTTGCATTCGAGACTCTATCATGACCATGGTAGCCTTCTTTTCTACATCCACCTTACTAGAATCATCATCTTTGACATGAAGGTTGACATCAAATCTCTTAAACAACAAAGATGGCATACATTGAGCATTCTTCTTGATCTCATTATGCATATGACATACTTCTTTCACATGCTCAAGAGAATGAGAAACATGGAAGTCTTCATTGTATACATTGTCCATATTTATGTCTAAAACATAAGATACATTTGGCTTCACATCTTCTTGCAATCCAAGTTGCCTCACTCTCTCTAGCTTCCATTCCTTATGCTTTGCAACCTTTACTGCATCATCAAATGTAAGTGGCCTTTTAAGCTCAACCTTTAACTTCAAATCAGCTCTCAAACTTTGCATAAACATACACTTTTTAATCAGAAAAGGAGGAGCATCACTTCCCAAAGAAACACACCATCTTCTCCACAAAGCATTGAACCATCACTTTGACCATCACATTGTACAAGTCCTTCAATGGAGTGCCATACATCCGTTGGGTCGTCTACCTTCTTGAACTTCTCAAGAAAAGCCTTCTTTAATGCATCATAAGTCATCACCAATGGAGGTTGAGATGATTTCCACCAAGACTCATACTCATCATACCATATCCTTGCATCTTCTTTCAAGCAAAAGACCAAAATCTTGAGCATAATCATTGGATCTTTCTTATTTGCCATCAAACAAGAAAACTCCATCTTTTCAATGAATGCATCAGCATCCTCACCTACATGACCATAGAACCTTGGAAACTCTGTCACCATAGCCATCAAAGCTGTCAATTGAAGGTCACTTGAAGAAGATCCTCGGTGGTGGGCACCAAAACACTGTTGAGAAACAAGCAAACTGAAACACCTCTATAGCGATGTCACCCAAAAGCGTTGAAAGGGCACAAAAAGAACACCAAAAGCTTTGGGAAACTCCTTTGAAACACCACTAATCCAACAAGAGTAGTCCCCGTGGGAATTTACTAGCCGTCGTCCACCAAAGAGACTATGTCACATAGGAGCAAAACCCTGCCAAAGCACGGATTTACATCACACACCGACCAATGCATATGAAGACAAGGCCCTCCCCTTTCATAATTGAATATCACAAACCGACAACTTCAACATCAATTCCATAATTCATACATACATGCCCTCCAATTCTGTCCGTACACAATTTGCCACTAGATTGCCATAGCCATAACCCTGCAGAGAACTAGTCGTAACCTGATGAGCACAACTCCAATTGGGGCACTTTAAAGCCTGAGAGAAAGCTTGAAAAATGACTAGCGAGAAAGCTGAAGATGACTAAATTTGATTCCATACTCCGTCATGAGCAAAATTGACGCGAACAAAAAGCTATCCCAGCACGACTACACGTAGAGAAGGCTAGTCGGAGCAAAAAACTGCATCCAAAAGCATCAAGAAGCCACAACGACCCAAAACCTGTAAATTTCTGATGTTTGACTGAACTTAAAAATTAAGTTTGTACATGAGTTTAAGTTATATACAAAGCTCACTTCAAAAAACTCACTCACGGACACTTACAGTTGTCCGACAGCTGTCACTAAACTAACGATTTGCAGTGCATGTACATGTGCTTGCTAACGCAAACTAAAAAACCCACAAAAAAAAAACCCACACACCCTTTTTACATCGGGCGTCATGTCCGTATGTACAAATTTACAAAAAAATGAGGTGTCAAAAATACGCCCAACAACGTGTAAAAGGGACTCCCCTCCGCCATATTATGTCAAGTGGCCTTACAAAAAAAGCTTCTTCTTCAAATGCTATCACACCTATGCTTGCACCTTGAAGGCATGTGGCCTTACAAGAAAAGCCTCTTCTTGAAATGCTATCACACCTATGCTTGCACCTTGAAGGCATGTGTGGCCTTACGTGAGACCGTCAGATGGGTGAGAGAATTCAAGATGGATCACACTGCATAATTACAATTAAAGCATCAGCAAGCCACATTAACCGACTTCTCTCGAATGGCAATACAAGAACGAGACCTTCAGAAGTAAGGACCTGCATCGACTGCGAGCCATAAAGAAGAGCAACGCCTATGCACGGACGTCATCTTCATCAGAATGAGTTTCTGCCCAGCGAAGCCGCTCACTGCCTCCGCGAGGAAAGGCTGCTCCACTCCATCGCCTCCACGCTCAGTAGTTGTCGCTCTGCAATATGGTCGAGCTGCTGCTACTCCAAGGCCGAAGTTGCTCACTCTGCAGGTCGTCATCATCATCATCATGTTGAATCAAGAGAGAGCAATGCAGGCAAGAGAAACCCGGCCAGGCTGCGGGTTAAACGCAGCTGATTCTTTCTAGCTTTAATGGATATGGAATATTGTAGAGGAGCGTTTTGAATATTTCAATCTCTCTCTCTCTCTCTCTCTCTCTCTCTCTCTTTTGCTCCTACTTCGACAGAAAAGTGTGTGTGTGTGTGTGTAGCATCGAAGTCGGCTTGAGCGCGTACATCTCCCATGACTAATTAGGCAAGGAGAGCAGCTACGACAAGCACACTGAACCAATTCGGACGTGGAAAGGCGCAAATCGAAGCTACGAGCAGCAAAATCCCCAGCATAGTAGCAAAATGTTTTCTGTATGTGACAAAAGTTGCGGTGAAAATGACCACACTGCGCTGAGCCATGACGTCAGAGGGGATTAAACTCATGTCAAGACCGGACGATCCGAAACGAATCTTAGCTGCGCTATCCAGTGAGACAGTGACTCCTCCATGTCTCTCCTTTGGACCACTAAGCAACACAATATTGGGGTATGTGCATCCTTCCTTCAGGGGCCAGTTTTTTACTGGCCCATGTAACCTAGCGCACATAGTTTATGTTACTTATCTCATTGGTTGTTAGCCTCAGTATGTGCAGAATGCATGGGAGGGAAGATCCTCACAATGAAGTGCAAAAGGTGTCTCGGCTTTCAAGTATGTTGTCACAATATGGTAATACAAATGTTACATGAATTGCGATTAATCCATAAAGAGAGTAATCCCAAAGAGTCAAAATTCTTTGAATAGAGTCATATCCTAAGGTAGACTTGCTTGCATAGTCTCTCCTTGACCCAATGATGGTATACATCGATTCTCTCAAATACATGTTTCAAATGCCATGAAGAAAATATTGTTCGTATGGCTCTTTTGTAGTACAAAATACCATATGACAAGAATGGATGCATATTCTAAGGAGTAATTATGCTTTTGGACGTAATTTTTGGGCGAGTAATTTTTAGTGACCGCTTTTTAGAAATCGAGCGAGCAGATTCTCAAAAGATTCTTTATCTATCTCTTTCTCTCTCTCCCTCCCTTTTGTGTATTTTGGCTCCTCTCTCTCTCTCTCTCTCTCTCTCTCTCTCTGGGCTATATAGAGTTCAGAACCATTCGCTACGTGTCTCACTGCCTTTTCAACTAAAATGTAACATTGAAGATTGCACATTTAGGGCTGACTTACATTCAAACCAAAACATGATTTACCCCAAATCTAAACGTACTATTGCATCAAATGGGGAGGAATACATCATGGTGAGGTGGATGAAAGGACGGTGAAGGGCCATATGCTCTTGGAGGAAACAAAGGTCGTGCCAACGGGGGCCGTGCAGACGAAGCATCTATGGCCGAGGAACACCCAACATATGGACCAGAGATGGGCCTAAAAGTAGTGGTGGGTGCACCAAATGATGGAGGAACTCCTTCGAATGGCAAGGGTGCGAACCATATGTGGGAAGGCATGTAGGTAATGTGGGGGGCATTGGACCAACTCCAAGGGGGGCCTCAGATGTGGAGGCACTGAATGCACTGGGGGAAGCTCCATATAAAGGCCATGCCGAGACTAAGGATGTGAAAGTTCTACGTGGAGCTGATGTCCTACCTCCCTGGCTGCTGAGTGGCAAAGGTGGTTCCAATGGACAAATCTGCTTTGTCGCCTACTCCGGATGCTCAAATACATGAGCTATAGCTACCCTTCCAAACATCAACGTCGAGCCTATATTGGAAGGTATGCGTTGAGCCGGACCTAGACATGCATTGAAAACTAACCAATTCTTCTCACAACTGATGCAATGCCTACGTAGCTGTAAACATTGTGTTGCCAATGTCCCCACTTCTACAAAACAATCGAGCACAACAGCCCATGTTTGTGAAGATACCTAGTAGCCACCTACAAACCAAAAGAATAATTTAGATTTCTTATACCTCCAATTTTTGAGGAACATGAAGTCAAAACATCCAATAAGTTTCAACTGGAAAACGCTGGACTTCTCTCAATGCCTCTACAAAATGGTCTACCCATACGATCAACCGTCCACTGTGTGGGATCCGTACTTGGTAGCTTCTCCCACAACATGTCGTCATCTGCAGAGAAGACATAATGAAGAGAGAAAGATATCAAAAGACTTACAAATATTTACTTACTCTTCTGGGCTAATGCGTGCCCGTGCAACCTTTGTCACTCTAGATGGTGTCATTTTGATAGTCTTCTCGTCCCAACCTGTAATGCTATACAATTTTGAAAAAAGTTGTTTTTGGTTTTTGGATTTGCTTGAAATACTTTACGCATGAAATATTTCTCTGTTTGAGATAGCGCCAAAATGATACATTGCTTGTATGCGTCAGGTGCCAAGTTGTAGTTGAAGCTCCCGTTTGATGACAAACCTTCAATTTTGCTATTGTACATAACATCAAAATCTCCCTATCATTTGCAAAGGACACAATCAAAACATATATAATAAAAATTCATAATCAAATCACATGCCCAGTTAACATTTCTTTCAATGCATACCCTCCAAATGAGTTGAGCAAGGATAGCCATTGGTTTTTAGCCACTTTGATTTGTTAGGACCCCTGAAGTTCAAAGCCCTCTCTACTATCAATCGTGCTCTTTCCAAAAAAAATTGAAGGACTGAAGTTGGGTCCGCTAGCCCTAGCTTTCTTATCATGAATATATCGTGCACAGTGGTGTGAAGGAGTGAAATCCTCGTAGCCGTGTAGAACACTTGGGTGTAATACACATTGTAGTAAACAATAAGATGCATTTACATTCGCAAGAAACAATTGGATTTACTTGTTTATCATTCCCAAAACCAATAGAAACTCCGTTGTCTCATGGGGTTCAAACTCTACAAGCACGCACTCAACACATGGTGCCTCCTCAGTGGGGATGTCGTTCTCGTTCTTCCACCACATCCATGCCTCCAATCTATGATTTCTATCCCAAACCACGAAGTATCTCTCAGCCATATGACTAATCTCGGGGATTAGACGAAGTTCCTCGTCCAAGTCATATGACATCGGAAGATCTCTCGAGGCATGACCACAACAAGAGAATTTTTTATGATCTTCCCCAGGAATCCGCTCACTTACAATAAATCTTGCCATGGTTGGTTGGTAGCTTCTATTTGCAATGGAGAGTTGCAAATCCACCACATGGTCATCATGTATGCGAATGACTGGGTTTGAAGTAAGTCAACATAGAGGTAAGCGCAGAAGTTTTCCATGATAGGGAGCTCTATGAGCATCCACCCACCCTAAAGAAAAATATGCTTGTCGACCACATTTCCAAACTCTTCATTTCTTGTGTCGTCTATTGTGCTAGCAATTTCCATGTGATGGCTCAATTCTGCACTTGTGTGGCCAGTTCCAACCACACCGGTCACAACAAAAACAATTTGATCTAGACAACTTACAACTTGGGATTGTTTGCTCTCTTGAGTGGACCACGGTGGGACTTCTTGCGATGTAGAAGCAATAATTTTATCTATGACACCATTGTTTTTTTATTGATTTCTTGTCCTCATAGTTTGGCTAATTATGAGATGGACAAAAATAGAGAAATGTATAGCTTGTGGAAAATTGAGAGCTTGAAGGAGAAAGAGAAATGGAAAGTTGAGAGCTTGAGAGAAAGACCAAGTGGAAGCTTGACAGAGAGTTGAGTTTGAGATAGAGAAAGAGAGATTATCTCAATAGAAAATGATAACTTCTTGACGGTATTTATATAACTTGCAAAAACAAAAAATATTTTTTTTTGTCTTTTTGGTTTTTTTAATTTGTAATTATCTGTGTGTGTGTGTGTGTGTGTGTGTGTGTGTGTGTGTGTGTCATTGTCATGCGTGTGTTGTGTGCGTGCGAGTGTGTGTGTACGCGTTCAAGCACGTCTACGGTGTACGCGTACGTGCATGTGCGTGCTTGTGTTTCATAAAAACTAATATCTAATTCTCCCAAATGATTTTCTCATGTTAAACTGATCACTTAATATGGGGAGTGTAGGGGAGAAAAAGCTAGAATATTGGCTAAACTAGCAGACCGGCCACAGTAGGGATCCAAAGGAGGGAAAATAGGGATCCAAAGGGGAGGCCATCTGCAAAAGAGCAATGTGCATCAATGGGCTTTAAAGACTCTAAGGTTCCGCCCATTAGGACTTCCAAAATGCTAAGGTTTGAAAATTCAAAGGTTGTGTCCGAAGGTCATCACTAGGAAAATTGGATGCTTTGTGTGTGTACCAAAAAGGTCTTTACAAATCCTACAAAGGAGGGGGTAAGCCCTGGAAGTAGGGGATGAGACAGAAACACACACACACACACACTCACAAGCTCCCTTTACACAAAGTGAATGAGGCCATACACATGTCAGCTCCCTAGACCAGATGCCCACAAGGTGTACTCAAATCCTATTGGATGGCCATGGAGGTGGACCAATGCAAATTAGGCTAGAGTAAATCTAGTTTATTTAGTTTAAAAACACTTAATAAAAGAACCAATAAGAATTAAGCTCTCTAGAAGACTATTGGACAATCTCCCAAGGGGTCCAATGAGCATTCAACAGCCCAATGACTTGCCTGATTTCTATTGGCAAGGAGACAAAGGGGTCCAATGAGAGTTTAGTTGCATTGATTAATTACCTAAAGCTCTCACAAATGGAGAAAGGGGGACACATGTCAGAAGGCTATCACTTATGCTCCCGAAATCCTATTGGCTAAGCCTGGAGAGGTCCAATGGGGTGTCAGCAAGAGGGAGAATGGCATGAGGGGTCGACCAAGAGAGAGAGGGTGCTGATTTTCTCAAGTCATGACTCACACACTCACACACAAGCTCATGTGTGAAGCAGGAAGACTCTCTCTCCTTCTCAAGCTTTAATGAAAAGCTTATCACCTACTCCAAGCTTGTGAGAAGGGAGTCCTACACCAACAACTCTTGGCTTTGTGATGCAAATCCAACCAAGATCCAAGATTCAATGCATGCTGATCATCTCCTCTACCATGCTAACTACTAAGCTATGCTATGCTAATATGAGTGATTATGTGAGGACATGTACATCTTTCTCGTAAGACTACTCCTTCTTCCTCTCAATCTACTCTCATACCCCGCTAGCTCTCACCATCTTCGAAGGTGTGTGAGGTCTTGGGTCTGAGACCGTGAGGGAATTGATGTTGTGTTTTATAAGTGTTCTGCTTGAAGCTTCCATCTTCATTGCACTAGCTAGTATTGAAGGAACACAAAGAATTGTATTGTAAAATGTCTCTCTTGATGGGAGAAACCTATAATACAAAGCCTTTTGGAGGGGGGATGGGCTCCATGTAAATCCGGTCCTCAATTGTTGTCAATAGATTAATTTCTCTCTCTTTTGAAGTATTGTTCATGCCTATCTAACTAGGTGCTATGCTTTTTGTTGCTCTCTCCACCCAAGCACTCTTGTTACGCTCATTAGAAACTTATTCTAATGAAATTCTCAATATATTCATGTTATTTTCTGCTACACACAAGTTACTAGGCCATTAAATGTTACACTGTCTGTGTCTGTGCACAAGGTTTCTCTTTTCTTGCTCAAGAAGGAAGGTCCTCAAGCTAGCTATAAATGGTTGTTATTATTAATTGCAATTGAGGAAGTAGAATAGGGATTTTTCAGCCTTGCAGTGCGCCTGCCTTTGTGCAGATAACGGGACATCACCATCAAGAGCTATGGTCTAAATAGTGGAGTCCTACAGGGCTTGCCTATGGCTTAACCACTATTGAGCTTAGAAGCTTGACAGGAGCCCATGCTATTTGGGTGTTGAACGACCCTCTCTTCTATTCCTTGCAATTAATGGTATATGAGCCACAGGTACAGTAGCTTGAGTGCTTTTCTAAAGGGGTAAAGAGGAGTAGCAACTAGGGCTTGAAGTGCCAAAGTACACCTAAAGGTTGTTAGAATGGCTGACAATAGTAAAGAGAGTGAAATCAATGTTGATAGCTTTGATTTTGCTAATGATCAGGCTACTAATCATGCCCCTATTGTTAGCTACCTTGTTTCTAGGCTTCAATAAGCCATGGGCAATCCATCCCTCCAAAGTGAAGTACAACATCCGCTTCGTGCTCATGGGATTCTTCAAACTCCCCACCATGACAGGAAAGTACCTAGGAAGCCTCCTTGTGAGACTTCCAAAAGAGGCCTCTCTCCAATTTGGGAAGAAGAAGAGGATCCATACGAAGGGCTCAAAAATTTGTTTCTTGAAGACACATATCCTTCTCAGAGGAGAACTCAAGATCCCCCACCGAAGGAACAAGAAAGAAGTGAGTCTCTTGCCACCTCGGTGGAGATGGCCCAAGAAGACGGCGGCCTAAACGCTCTCCATCACCTCCTAAATGGAGAAGACCATCGCACACTTCTCCACACCATAATTCAAAAAGGGATGACAACAAGCAAGAGAAGAAATAGGCGAGAAAGAGGACACCGTCTTCTTCATCTTCTTCATCCTCTTCCTCTTATGAAAGTGATGGTGCAGACAAAGAAGATCAATGCAAGGAAGAGGTCATCCTCTTCTCCATATTCCTGAAACGCTTCATCTTCTGAAGAAAGCAATGGTGAAACTTTTGAACCATCAAAAAGAAGAGGCCATAGGAAATCCTATGCCGCATGGAAGAGGTCGTCCAAGCTCAAAAAGTTCAAAGAGGGAGGAAACAACATCTCTTTCCTTACCTACGATGGCACCTTTGGTGCTACGGACAAAGTCTTGGCCTTTATCCAACAATTCGATGTGGCGTTTGAAGATGAGGGCTCACAGAGTCCTCTAAGCTACTCCATGTAGCTATGCACTTTCAAAAGTTTGCCAGGCACTGGTGGTCTAGCCTACGGGAAAACAGTGAAGCTCCATGAACATAGAAAGCTTTAAGAGCTTCCATTATGAAGCAATTTTTGGCCACCGATGCCAAAGGCAAAGTACTCACCAAATGGTGAATCTTGAAGCTCTCTCCCTACAAATCCATTCATAAATATGTAGACAAGTTTTGGGACCTACATCTCAAAGCAACTGTCTTCAAAAATATGGATTTTGGAGAGCACAAGAAGCAATTTTGTGCGGGTTTAAATGAAGAAATGGTGGAGTATGTCAACTCCTAAAGGCCACGCGCCATATCCGCGGTTATACACCATGCTATGGTGGCTTCTTGAATCAATTTCCAAACAGGGGCTAAGAGAAATTCTAAGCCCACGGAAAACAAGGGTTCCAATGAGCCTAAGGGGAAGGACAATGTCCAAAAGTCTTTTCACGGCAATTCCAAAAACAACAAATATAAGGAGAAGGGAATTTACAAAGGCAAAAAATAACTCTCTCCTGAAGATCTTGAGCATTATCGCAAGGATAACCGTTGTTTCAAGTGCGGCGAGCAAGGGCATGCGGTCCGCGCTTGTTTCCAAAAGAACACCCGGCATGAGCCTCCTAGAGCTACCTTGGTAGAAATCCAAGAGGAGGAAGCTCACCACAAAAGGATCTCCTCTATGCCATGCTTGGGGAGAGGTAAGAGAACATGATGCTTTTATTCTCTTTGACCCTGGTTCTACTCACAATTTCATATCAATAAAGTTGGCCACCAAGCTAGGCATCCAAGCCTATGAGATGGGAGATGTCCTACTCGCAGATGGTGCTTTCAAGGGGCAAGAAGCTTCAGCCACTCCCTTAATGGGGAAATTGAGGCTCCATGTCCAAAGCTATGTGGACAAAGAGGACTTATTTATGTCTCCTCTCAAGCACGAGTATATAATCCTAGGGGCACCATGGTTTAATCGCATCACTACCAATGTTAAATTCCCTGAAAGGAAAATCTACTTTAAGTACAGAGAAAAAGATGGTTCATAGATACCAAAGAGCTGGGTAACACCATACCCATTGTACATACGCAAGCTTTCAAGAAGTCAATAAAGAGATCTGTTTTCGTGTACATGTTTTTTGTTGAAGATTCTTAAAATGAACCTAATACTTTAGCAAAAGAAAATATAAACAATCACAAGGAATTAGAATTATCCAATTTTCTCAAGGGGTTTCAAGATGTCTTTATTGAGGATATCCCTTGTGAACTACCTCCTAAACGAGGCAATGATGACCATGCAATTGAACTTCTTCTAGGGAGTTCACCGCCTGATAATTCTCCTTATAGAGTTTCTCAAGCTCAAGAAGAGGAGACTATGCAGCAAGTGCATGAGTTAGTTGAGAAGGGCATGGTTAGGCCTAGCTCATCTCCATTTTGCTCACCCATGTTACTAGTACAAAAGAAAGACGGCACATATCGTATGTGTGTCGACTACAGAGCACTAAATAGGATCACTATCAAGAATAGGTTTCCCATTCCACGGGTAGAAGACCTATTTGATAAGCTACAAGGATTGACCTACTTCAGTAGGATTGACCTGAAAAGTGGCTATCATCAAATAAGGCTAGTTGATAAAGACATTGTAAAGACCACATTTCACACTACGTTTGGTCTTTATGAATACATTATCATGCCTTTTGGCTTGACCAATTCACCAGCCACATTCAACCGCTTGATGGAGAAGCTATTCTTGTGTTCTCTGATGATATTATCATCTACTCTAATTCACTAGATGAACACAAGCAACACCTCCAGGTAATATTTCAAGTCTTAAGAGAGAACAAACTTTATGTCAATCAAAAGAAAAGTGAGTTTTTCTTGCAAGAAATTTAGGTCACATTATCTCTTAAGATGGCATCCAAATGGGATCCATCAAAGTTAGACGTAATAAAAGGATGGCCTAAACCAACAAGGAATCTTCATGAACTAAGAAGCTTATAGGTATGTGTGCATACTATAGACGCTTTGTAGAAAAGTTCTCTCAAATTGTAGGACCATTACATGACCTAACAAAGAAAAAAGTTAGGTATACATGGTCTGCCAAGGAGAACAATGCTTTCAAAAAGCTTAAAGAAAAGCTTATCTCTCAACCAGTGCTTACCCTGTCGGATCTCTCAAAGCCATTTGAGGTCCAATGTGACGCTTGTGGTGATTGCCTTGGAATTGTTTTGCTCCAAGAAGGGCACGCCATAGCCTATGAAAGTCAAAGGCTCGACCCTGTTGACCAAGCTCTAGGCATATATGAAAAGGAACTCCTCGCAGTTCTACATGCCTTAGACTCACGGAAGCACTATTTATTGGGGACTCCTTTCATTCTGCAAGCGGATCACCAAAGTCTTAAGTACTTCATGACGCAGACCAAACTCTTCGACAAACAAATGAGGTGGGAAAATTTCCTTTCGCAATTTCATTTTCATATTGCTCACATTGCTCGCAAGCATAATCAAGTAGCCGATGCACTCTCAAGACGACCGAGAGTGAATGTGGTTTCCATAGCAACTCACAATGATCTATCTTCTATGATAGATGAGTATGCTATTGATCCTGATTTTAGAGATGTAATTTCAACCCTTGCACTAGGGAAGAAAGAGGAACTATTTACTTTACAAGATGGTTATCTTCTCTATGGCAATAGACTATGCGTTACTAACTCACTACTATGTGAGAGTAATGTATGAATCTCATGCTCCTCCTTATGCGGGGCATAGAGGGATTCAGTCTACTATAAATGGGATTGAAACATATTTCTATTGGCCTACCATGAAAGAAAACATACAAGAGTATGTTTCTAAATGTGTGGTATGCAAAAGACGAAGTTTGATAGAGGGAAGCAACCTAGATTTCTTCAACATTTGCCAATCCGTAATTCACCATGGGAGATCATATCCATGGATTTTATCTTTGGATTGCCTAAGTCTATCCATGGGAATACAGGAATATGGATGATAGTAGACAGGTTTAGTAAACAAGCTCATTTTATACCTGTCAAAAAGACTATCAAAGCCCATCCAAATGAAAACCCTCTTCATAGCACAAATCTTCAAGTACCATGGCTTGCCAATGTCCATAGTGTTGGATAGAGATCCTAGAATGACCAGTAATTTCTAGAAGGTTCTCTTTGAAAATTTAGGGAGAAGGCTAAATTTCTCTTCGGCCTATCACCTGCAAACGGATGGCCAAAGTGTGTACAAATATTTAAAATGAACAAAGTTTTTGTCTTATAAGACTCTCTTTTTCTTTATTGTACACAAAAATGAAGTAGTATGCATGCTTAGATCAAAACACCATTTTAGATGAAATGGGAAAATCCCACAACTTTGGGACTAATTTCAACGCCTATGGATTCCTATTTCCCATTAAATTTGGAAAAATTTCATTTAATTTGGGAATGTGACAAAGAGATAGATTCTCAAGAAAATGGTGGTGTTGAGAAACACCTTTTAATTTTATTTTTTTTATGTGGGTGTTTCAAAACACTTCATAAAAGAGATAGATTCTCAAGAAAATGGTGGTGTTGAGAAACACCTTTTCAAATTTTTATTTTTATGTGGGTGTTTCAAAACACTTCATAAAAGAGATAGATTCCCAAGAAAATGGTGTTGTTGAGAAACACCTTTTAGATTTTTTATTTTTATGTGGGTGTTTAAAAATACTTCATAAAATCATACATAAGCTGGGGAAATAAAACAATGAGCAAGATATGAAATGCTATTCAATTTCTCCTATTAAGCTAGCATGTGCCTTCTCCATGACATTTGATGGGATCTTGATTGTTTCCGCAATTCTTCCACCCCTTGGAGTCCATGACCATACAATTGTATCAACACACTCCCAGCGCTTTGGGTCAGCAAGATTGCAGCACCAACTCTTTTTCCAACAATCCTCATACTGTTCTTGGATTGTGGGATTTCGCTTTCGATGTTTTGGTGCCCAATACTGAATCAGAACTTTCTTGTAGTTAGCAGATGATTTGTCTACATCAACGTTTGACTCTGCCACTCCTAGCCATATCAGATATTCACGATCTGCGGGTCTCACAAGAACAAGATCCCCTTTTCTTACATCAATTTGAGGCCTAAAGGCCTCTTGTGGCCTTGCACTTTGAGGACCAACATAGTGATCATTCAATTCTTCATATCCTTGAAACTCATCTCTGTCTTCCTCTATCTCTTGCATTCGATGACTCCCTATAGTCTTTGGCCAAAATGTTGTATATTCACCAATGTGTTTATTGGTTGGTTGTTCAAGCTCATTGATTATGTTTTGCAAATAAGTGATAACAGGCTTCATGTATTTTGTGGAGTCATGGTCCTTTCCCTTTAATAGAGAACATCTTTTCCAAAATTCAAGATTTGACTTAATCCCTTGAATAACAAGCGGACTATCTCTCACATAGTCTATTATAGGTACCACATCTGGACAGCCTGTTCGTAATTTTGGTTTTCTCTGGTCATCTTTTTTCCACAACTCAATTCCCGACTCCTTTGGCATCCAATCGGGTGATTTGGGATGAATTTTGTACTGCATTACTGGGACTTCACCTTGCATATAGAAACGAAATTGAAGTGGCTTAGAGTGTCCGACTAGAGCATCTTGTCCGTCACACATGTACCCTTGCACAAAGGATTTAAAGTCAGGAACTTGTGTCATCAAAAATGGTGCTGGAGCTGAGCTTTCACATTTTTGAAAATGTTCCATCAGATGTGGAAAAGTGAATGTCATCCCTGTTCGCAATCTTTCTGAGAACCTACTAACATTGCATCTATGTCCTCATGTGTATGACCCACCATTAAGAATCCCAAATGCACGGTTTTGAAAACTCCTTTTGCTACTAACAAGGATAAGTATGCAAACAAATATCGATTTTTATTCTCTCCTGCACAATTATCTAGTTGTAGCAAAAGATTCTCAGGAAATTTTTGAAATACAGGAGTGGATATGGTATCCACAACACATTGAGAGGAAGTTGATTGTATGTGTACAATCTCTTCATTACATCCTTGGATGGCCAACGGTGGTGTCATTGTTGATGCATTCCTCTCACGCTCTTGCTTCATTTTGTTTTGGAGGTCTAGAGCTCTCCTTGAGTTCAATGCATTGAATAACGTTACATTGCTGCATGGCATACCGTCATGGCATAAATCTCCTAGTCCATGGTTTTCTGTTCTTTCCAGATTCTGTAAGCATAATGCAAGGGAACCAATTGTAGCATTGGGATCTGAAGGCCATAGACCATTAAGTGAGAAGTGACCATACATTCCATGACCATGTCCATGTGTTATCATACCTGTTAATGATACTTGCAATTGATATGCATTCGCATAATCTTTTGAGTTCACACGCAACCTAGATATTGCTGTCTTTTTTTGATCCATTTTATCATGTATAATGCATAAATACTTATCCTTTTGCAACTGGGAGAACTTACGCCAGGTGTAGTACACATTCCTACAACTTTGTTGTTGCAACATGTGAATTCAATGTTCATCCTTCAAACGTGCAATCATCTTGTCATCCTTTGTTGACTCTAGTTGAGACTTTATCCGACTACACACAACACATTTGGGGAACTCACTTGTTTTTGACAATGTCACATTAACAAACTCTGTATTCAGAATCCTATTGAATTTTGTGCTAGACATTGGCTTGAGACTCATACTGTCAAGTGTTTTATTGACATCATGTAAAATGTCTACTTGCTTGTACGTGTTTGGTATTGCAAGCAAAGTTTCCCTAGTACCATCTTCCATGGTTCTACTCTTATGTGGCATTCTCTCCGAGTTTTCATCAACAAAAGAGCGCATCAATGCCCTTCCCATTTATGTATGGTCGCTTTCTTTTCTCATGACACCATCATTACCATGTACTGAGCGTCTAACCCCATTCTCAAAATGTTCACGGTAACGATAAAATGAAGTTTTTGGAATGCCATGAATTTCGTACCAAGCTCTACTGCAAACCTCACTGCCATTAAAAGAAAACACATAGCATGTCTTTGTAGTTGTTTTGTTCTCACGCCATGCAGTCAACATTGTATCATACACATAGTTTGTTCTATTTTGCTGAGTGCTTTCTTTTCAAAACACAAATCAACTGACACCGATACATTGCCTTCCCCAATAAGCATGCCAGAACAATATGCACTTGGATTTATTTCAAATACAGTCCCAATGGCAACCTTTTGTGTCTCTACAAACATGCACACTCTATCACCATGATTGAAATTATCCATACCTGCAAGAAGATTTGCAAGAATAATTGTTAAACAAACCGCTTGCAGAGTATATTGATTTACATAGCATAAAGCATAACAAGTATGTATGTAGGTGTTTCATGAGAAGCACCCTGTGGCCTGAAGGTCATAGGGTTTCCTCTATCCTACTAAGAATCTCTTTGTGCTCTATGCTCTATCGTCTATGCTCTATGATCTATATTGACTTCCTATGGCCCCTAGACCACAAAGCGCCCTCATTGTTTCCAACCCTTTTAACTAATTCCAAAAATGGCTTACTTTTAACTTGATATTTATTAATTAATTATCACCTAAAGATATAAAATTAATATCACCTAAAGATATAATCTTCTCAATTCCATAACAATATGTACACCTCCAATAATTTATCCAAAAACTTCTAAATGGATTTACTATATATACTAATTGGTTTACAATAAAAAAACAAGGTTTTTCAGGCTAAGATAATTACTTAAACTAATTAAGTAATTAGGATCCATTTATCATTGGGTTTTTTACACTTAGATCTACTTGTGATAAATTCTCATTAACTTTTAATCATGTTTACTAATTATAACTCATAAACTTTTAATTGTGTTTACTAATTATCCTCATTAATGTTTAGCCAAAATCATGTTTTTTTGTTGCTAATATATTTCATAAACTAATTAGGTAGTTATTTTCTAGTTATCTTGAGTTATTTATACTTAGATCTACTTGTGATAAATATCTTATTATCTTTTGATTATTAACTAGCTTTATTAGAATTCACTCAAAAATAGAGTTTTTGGGTTAGGATAATTATTAAAATTGATCAACTAACTAAATGCTAAATATCACAAGCTATTCATATTTAGTTGTTTCATTGATAGCTATCTTGTGATTTATGAAGCTAGTTTACTAAGTTTTCCATCAATGTTAAGATTGAAAATAATTAATTTTTGCCTCAATAAATTATACTAAATATAACAAAAAATTAAGACATAATTTTCTTAGATTTTTAAAATTATAAAAAAGCTCTGATATTTATCTTGTAATTAACTAAGCTCAAATGATATAATGTATTTTATTTAAGATCAATATTTATTAATTATGACTCTAATAGGGATTAATAAATAATAAGGTTAATAATTTTAATCTTAATTTGAATAATCAACAATATACTAGTATTAAGAGTATAATTCTTAATAAAGAGAGAGATTTAATCTTCTTGATTGATTATATTAATTAAGAAAATCAAACATAGATTAGTATATTTCTCTTAATTAACAAGGGTTAGCACTAATTATCTTTGTTAAAATCAACTAGAGTTTTTCTCTCTAGTGATCTTTGGGTAGAGTCTCTCTATGGGAGAGAGATTTGGCTAGGTCTCCAAGTCTCAATGAATTTGTGAAGCATAGGGCTCTATTTATAGACTTTTGGCACCCAGGGCCTGCATTTAACAGCTCCTTGCACCCCAAGGTAGTCCCCTAGCTCCTACTAGGGCCACCTATTGCTAATTCAGCCTCTTGCAGGTTAGTGATGACCCTCCCTAGCATCGCCTACGAGGTTTAATTCTGCTATTTTTCAAGCTTATTTTTTGTTTAAATGGTAAATATCTGGGAGGTTATAAAAGTCTTTTGCTTTAATGATTACTATAACCTTTCAATTATTTTAGCAATTAAAGTGGCTAAAAAACTTTCAAAGGACATAACAAGGTTAGTTTTCACCTAAATTCAGTTCTGAAAATTCCAAGCTATAGTATTGTTGTGCTTAAGATTCCAAAAATATCAGTTTTTGCTACTTTTGAGATAGTGGTTTACCAATTTTTTGGTCTAATGCTCTCAATTAAAGCTATAGGGTTTATTTTACCGCTCCAAAAAGGTGGAAATATTACACACATGGGCATTTACAAATATCATGAAAGAATTACAAGGGCTCTATTTATAGACTTTTGGCACCCAGGGCCTGCATTTAACAGCTCCTTGCACCCCAAGGTAGTCCCCTAGCTCCTACTAGGGCCACCTATTGCTAATTCAGCCTCTTGCAGGTTAGTGATGACCCTCCCTAGCATCGCCTACGAGGTTTAATTCTGCTATTTTTCAAGCTTATTTTTTGTTTAAATGGTAAATATCTGGGAGGTTATAAAAGTCTTTTGCTTTAATGATTACTATAACCTTTCAATTATTTTAGCAATTAAAGTGGCTAAAAAACTTTCAAAGGACATAACAAGGTTAGTTTTCACCTAAATTCAGTTCTGAAAATTCCAAGCTATAGTATTGTTGTGCTTAAGATTCCAAAAATATCAGTTTTTGCTACTTTTGAGATAGTGGTTTACCAATTTTTTGGTCTAATGCTCTCAATTAAAGCTATAGGGTTTATTTTACCGCTCCAAAAAGGTGGAAATATTACACACATGGGCATTTACAAATATCATGAAAGAATTACAAGTCATAGAATAGATCTACGACTCTGGAGTCAAAATTTACACATAGTAAAGCTACAATAGCTCAAAAAGATGTGGTGTTTGGCTAGGTGGATGCCTGCATGTTGAAATGGCCAAACACTCACCCCTTCCTAGCTCGTCTCGTCCCTTGACATGACCATGTAAAATTTGGTTGTTAGGGTTGGCTTTAGGTTTGTCTTGAAGGTTGGTCTTTAGCTTTGAAATTGATTTGAAATTGATGACACTCCCCCTTCCTTGGTTGATTTATGTATGTTGTATTTTAGTTGATACCTGAGTTGGGCTTCTATTGCTGTGGTAATTTTGCATTTTGTTGTGCATTCTCATTTTTGTTGCCACTTTTGGTGGTAAAGATGGCTATTGGTGTTGCCTGCCTTTTTGGGAATTGAGCCTCTTTGGGTTGGTAACTTTATGATGGATCTTGCCCACGAGCTCCATTGCAATGCAAGTCCTCTGTAATATTTCACCAACTTTGAAGCACTATGTGAGCTTCGTATGATTTTTGTTGATAGTTTGCTTGTTGAATTTATCATCTCTTATGGTTTGTTTTTGTATGCCATTCTTCGCTTGGGCCATTGTTTAATGGATATTTGTTGTTCTCCTTGAAGATAAGAGTTGCTCTTGACAAGAAGAGTTGAGACCTATAGTTGTTACTCTAATTCTTTGACAAATGATATGGGTAGAAATTTCCTTATTGCTAGTACGTGATGTAGAAGGAATATATACAAGAGGATAGTGATGAGTGTTTTTACATTAGGGTATAAAAATTGGATGACCACAAAAAAAAAGCCAAGTGGGAAAAAAATTCCTTTGGTATATGCTCTTATTGGAGTTGAGCGGTTGGACTTTAAGTACATGTTCATGCAAGATGAGTGCTTGGAAGAAACAAAGGAAGAGTGTCTAATGCAAGTATCAATTAAGGAACACTCTATATGCATAAGAGAAATTTGTCCAAAAAATCATGTAGTGTAGAAGATGGAGTTGGTGGGTGCTTCAAGGAACAAATGTAGCACATATGATATCAAAGGGTGTTGCAATAGCTTCCACATTTTCAAGAATGGTTTTCAATGTAGAAGCTTCTCCACTCATATCTCATTGGGATCAGTGCATGAGTGTGTTTTGAACTTCTTCCTTCACTTCACCAAACTTAAAATATAGATACTTTGTCTCTTATGCTCACTTATACCAGCATTAGAAACATAAAATAAATATGCTCAACTCTTCCATCTTGAGTAGTACCTAGAACAGCTAAGACTCTTAGACCATAGAGAATATTACTTGAAGCTTTGGAACTAATGCCTCTCTCATTTAATGGCTTAGCTAACTTCTTGACTCTGAATCTTATGCCATGTATTTTTAATGGAAACTTGGACATACGTGTTCAAGGACAAAAACCCAATTCTTGAGGTTCTTGATATTAAGGCCTCTTTCATTGTTTTGGTCTTCGATGCCATCATTTTGTCCAATAGGTTGACATACTTCTGCTCTTCTTAATTTTTTTGTGGTATGTTGATAATGCTTTGTAAAACAAGTTCTACAATTGTATTATAGCAACTGATGAAGCCTTTGTTGTATCTCCCATAAGAAGCAATTGTAGATGTTTGTGGGTTCTTTGTGATGGAGTTTCCAATAGTAATTTTGGAACCCACCTCGATTGTGGTCTCTGTGTGACTGTCTTTCACATTTTCAACTTTGCTCTATGACTTGATGTGGACACTAGGTTTTGGTATCCATATCTTATTATTATCCTTGTAAAAGGTTTGCTTTTGTAGTAGAAGATGAGGTATCTATATGGAGGCTGTATCACCCTCAGGTGTGATTGGCTTTTGTTGGCTCTTGGTTGTGATTGCTTAACTTTGGGTAGAGCCTTGTGCTAGAAGACTGATCTTAGTTTTTCCAAGTACTTTTGCAATCATATTTTGAGAGTTACCTTCATAAATTCATTGTGTATCAACTAGCTTTATTGGAATCATCCATTGCCTCACATGTCTTTGTTCCGTAGCTTGGTAGAAGTCTAATTTTGGTACCCATACTTGTCACATTTATTGTCTCTTTGAAGGTCTCTTCTTTTGCCTTTTGTGGTTGTTCTTTCTCCTTACTAAGGTGTTTTTCTTCCAGTGATAATTGGGCTTTCTCTTTGTGTAACTTTTTTCTTGAGGTGCGTAGCTTCAATCTATTACCTTATCCTTTTTTTCCCAAAAATGAATGTTTCCTTGAAAGTATCCTTGAGTAGTGATTGACTCATTTGATGCTACCTACCCTATTACCTTTGGTTATGGAGATTGTGGTGTATCCAAACTAGATCTCTGAATTTGGTGTGCTCCTTGGATACAAATACTTGGTTGATTCTTTTGGATTTTTTGGAGCCTTTTTTGTGATAGAACTTTGGTTAATAAAATTTTTTCTTAGGTTCCATTGCATTGGCGATGGTTTGGCTTTTGTTGTAGAGGCTGTGTAGGAAGTTTATGGAGATTCATTGAAGGTAAAGTTGACTTACAAGATTGATTTGATTTAGTGTCTGCTTTAGCTTTACCGTTTTTTTGCTAAAGTGGTTATGCACGATTGGTCGTGCCTCACCCAAGTTGTGTGGAGTGCTTGCCCGTATGATGTGATTGGATTATGGTTTATGGCTTTGGAATGGATCATGAAGTGATTTAGAAGGTTTATGGTAGACATGTAAGGGTAGAGACCCTGTACATTCTAGATGCTTAGAAAAGATTGTTTGTGCATATGGGAAGAGCTATTGTGATTGGACTCACGTGGTATGTTTCTCATGGCAGCCTCGCTACAAGACTAGGATCACCTACATCGCTTAGCCTTAGACTAAAGGGTCGTTGACTTGGGGCTTTGTTGGATCGGGGATGTTGCCTAGGTCTTCTTCTTTTTGTTAGGCTCATCTACATGGTTAGTGTGTCGTGGGTTGAATGACCTACACGGCTAACACATCAGTGATTTTTCCTTGGCTTTGCCTAAACACCCATTGCTGGGCATCAAAGAGACGTGGCACCTAAATTGGTATGGTTGGTGTTGATACCCTACCACCTACTGGTACGTGGGATCCTTTCGAAGCTCGGGTTCATGGACGGAGGCAAAGTGGCCTCAGCCTATGTCTGGCTTAGGTAGGTTGGAGGTGTTATAGCTTGCTCCCGGCCAAGTGAACTTTTCTTTGTCCGTAGTAGAGTGAACGTGGATGGGTGGACCGGTCGATCCCTACACAGGGTCCGGTGCTCTACTAGTTATTTTGTCATAAACTTTCTGATGTTATGATATACCTAGATTTTGTCATTGCGTTATTACATGGTTGCCTGTTTCATTTAGACGGGGCATTTAAAGATTCTTTGTTGTCATTTTCTCATGTCTCCGTCCACTCTATTTCACCCTCCACTACATTCTCTCTCTCTCTCTCTCTCTCTCTCTCTCTCTCTCTCTCTCTCTCTCTCTCTCTCTCTCTTCCCGCAACACAATGTACACATATATTCACCCTCAACAAAGTTGTATTTTTTCTTGAGTACACTTTCATTCATAACACCCATTTAGGGGTAGCACTAGTTGCTAGGTACCTTTGGATGCATTCCGGCTCATGGCCTAAACTTCATGCTTCGTCGGGCGGTGAGAACCCCTCCCCTATGCAAATGCTTCCATAACTCTGATGTATATTGAAAATTGTATAAATTTATAAATTGTATAATTTGTGCATAGACCCCCGGGGAGGCGTATCTCTCAACACTTGTGAAAATTGGTCTCACAACCTTTCAAGAACATGCCGAAGTCATCAGCAAACTCAACGTTCAAAATCTCCTCTCCTTGAATGGGTAACTGTAGACCACACAAACCAACCTCTTGTGAGGCTAGAAGTCTACTCATCACCTCTGCCTAGAAAATAGATAGGAAGGGGGTAAGAGGGAATCTATGTTGTATTGAGCGTCTAAGAATTAGGCATTCCCCTTGACCTCTTGATAGCAACACCTAATTGTGAGCACACTTGTAGAGAGCAGACACCCCTTTGATCCATGCACCTAAAAATCCCATCATGCCCATAGTGCTTCAAGGAAGTTCTAGTAAACTCTATTGTACACCTTTTCAAAGTGAAGAAGGAGCACCACAAGATCCTCTCTTTGTAGGTGGGTAAGGGAAATTTCCTCCCAAAAGGTGAAGATATTGTCAAGGATACTACGCTCCTTGACAAATCTCGTATGAATCTCATATACAATGCTCTCAAGGAGTGGCTAAATTATCAAACTTAGAGCCTTTGCAAGAATTTTGTAGGCTAAGTTGAGAATAATGATGGGGCATCATTGCCAAACCTCATATGGAGATTCCCTCTCCTTGGGGATGAGATAGATCAAACCATCACTCATGCTATCAAGTATCTCCCTAGTGCACAGATTGTGTTCATATGAACTACATAGGTTGTGTCCAAGCACCTCCTACTACTCCAACAAAAAACTGGGAGTCAAACCATCCTCTCTTCGAAACTACCGCAAGAGAGTGCCCTGAGAGTAGCGTGAAGCTCTTTTGGCAAGAGAGGGTTCTCAAATGACAAGGAACCTTCTCCGTGACAAGCACCACCTGCTCTCTACTTCCATCCCTATTCTTTGCATGCATCCATGTCCTCTGTGTGCATCCTTTGCACTTGCACTCTGACTACGACTCAACTAAGAGCAACTCATAGTAAAAGTTAGTAGCTACTACCCATATGTCCTCAGGCTCTGTGGTAATCGTCCCATCTTGTCTTCTCAATTGGAGATAATCAGTATGCACTTGGTGGGGACCTACCATCTCAAAAAAAATCTCCAATAACTCTATCGCACACCTGGGTTCACTAAGACGCCTCACGGTGGTAGGTAAACTCATGGCACCGCTCCTCAATAGTGATGAGATTCTGTCTAGCCTACTGCATGATGGGATCGTGCTAGTGATAGCCGTTTTTCGGCTCTCCATAATTGCCATAGTAAGTTACTCCACCCTACAAAATTCACCCAAACGCTATGGCTATCCCTACCATTTCACTGTACATAGGCGTGTGTGAGTTAGGGGGCTTTTCCCATATCTTCTTAAAAACCCTCAGCTAACTAGTCATTGGGCTAGTTGAGCCAAAAAAAATAAAAAAATAAAAAAATAAAATTATATTATGGCTTCTTTGTGTGTAAATATTTCATTGTATATATGGCCTAAATATAGGGATTTTTTATAATTATTTTGGTATTTTATTTAAATATTTCTACATAGGTGTATGTTTTATTAAACCTATGTACACCTTCTTTCATCCTCTTACACCATAATTATATTTTTTGCCAATATGTACATACTCTAACCTCATATTTTTCCTTTATACAAATCACTCCCACATTTTCACCCTCACCCTCGTGAAAACAAAAAATTGATTTCTACTCATTGGTTACGTTTATTATATTATTTACTTGCATACCTTTTCCTCTTTCACCCTAAATAATTCAAGGAGGGACCATATCATATGATTCCAATATCTTTACATATCCATAACTCCTCCATATTTTTATTATTATTTTTACTCATTATTCTAACACCATGTGCTCATTGAGCTAAAGTCCATGAATAGTCCATACACTAGTCCCACCATGTATATATTTCTTTATTCACCAATAATCCTCCTCCATGCATGGGTCAAGGGAAACTTGGATGCTTTGTATTATAATATGACAAAGGAGGGGCTCACTCTTGGATGCATTGTACAAATTCAACAAAGGAGGGGTCCCCTAAAAGACTTTTGCAGGCATAAAAACAGGCTTTTTGGTGAGAATTTTGGCACCTATCTCCACTCTGAATTTGGAGCGGTGGTCAAAAGAGAAAATGTAGCCCACGCTCTGAATAATCACCTCAAAATTTTTCATGATTTTTGGAGCTACCAGCGGTGAGCTATAATTTTTTGAGTGGACTCCAATCTGCCCACTTTTCTCACAAGTAGCCCTTAGTCTTCTCTCACCCTTCCACACACCTACTCACTCTTACACATCCCTCCCTCTCCTTCCCTCACTCAAACCTGCAATTTCCATGGCTTCTCCCACCCTCTTCACCATTACCCTTCTCTCTCATCCCTATAGTTCTTTTATGAACCTCTACATACATACACCCTCTCCATGTCTCTCTCTATTGCTTCTATGTTACAATTTCATTTACCTCTCCTAAAAAATATCTAAAATTCAGCATCTTAACCATGATAACTTCTGCAAATTGAGGATTTTTCATCAACAAATCCTCTTTTCATCGTGGTGGTCAACCGTGGCGGCGGCGTAAAGAAGCGAAGAAGAAGAAGAAGACCAGCGGTCATTTTTTCCACAATCTACACAAGGGTGAGTTCAAGCTTCTTCAAAGCTTCACCATCTCAATGATTCTCTTTTAATTCACCCCTCTTCCTTCATCAAATCAACTCATCCTACCCATTGTAAATATATCACTAACAATTCTAGTGATTATTACCACTAACAACTAACTTCTCTTGTAAAAATGCACCCACACTATCAACATATGGAGTAGGCAACCGCACAAGTAAAACAAATTCACTCACTCCCATGGAAGTTTCTCTCCTTTCACCACATCAATAATTCTCTTACTTGAGCCCACATCCATGTGACTCAAGAGAAAAGAGAGACCCCATTCTCATTTGAAATTCATAAAAATTCATAATCCTTGATCTTTCCTAATAAAATTGATTAGGCTTAATCCTAATCAAGGCCTCTAAAACCTATAAATAGAACCCATTCCTCCTTGTAAAAGAGATCACTATACCATTGCACACTAGATTGAGCGTACCACACGCCAGTTCTATCTTGGTTGTAAAGAGAGAGTAAGCTTTCTATACACCATCACCTTGGTGCATAGAAAAGCTTGAGCTAGTTTGAGTGAGTGCGAGTAGAAGATATTCTTCCTACCATTTTTGTATCTACCCCAACATCAATGAATTGGTAGTTTTGGGTGCAATCCATGTCCAAAGGCTCACGCTTCTCCTTCAATTTGGCTTGGCAAACTCATTCAGCTTCATAAGGTGATTTGTTTCATTGAAGGTTGTTGTTTTGTTGCTTATGATTCATTGGCTATTGTTTGGCTACCATTGTAAGAGGGTGGATGGTGAGAGGGCTCCCATAACCCTAAGACAATGTGCTAGTGATGCTATAACCAAATCTTGTCACTTGATTCCGCAAGCTCTAAGTTCCTTTTTGTGCAAAATATAAAGTTGAAGCTAAGTTGTACACCATCTCTCTCTCTCTCTCTCTCTCTCTCTCTCTCTCTCTCTCTCTCTCTCTCTCTCTCTCTCGTGTTTTAGTGTGTGAGAGTGTTCCATTGGTGTTAGGGTTAGTGTAAATTCATTGCTTGTTTGTGGGTTGCCCTAACAATTCTCCTCTTTTGCGTCCTAGTTCGCTCTTAAACTAGGTGGTGCCCCTTGTGTAGTTGGGATCTAGCTGTGGGTTTGTTGTTTTGGTTTGTGTTGTGTTGTGCCCCAGCCCCATTGAGCAGCACGGGAGCCTTGAAGGGTTTCTAGAGGTTGCTCTTCTTGTTGCCTGCCCCGGACCGCCTCAATTTTGGTGCCCCCACGGAGGACAGGCTTGTGTATGTTTTGTGAAGGCTCAAGCTTTAGCATAATCAAGTAGCTTGCATGAATGACGAGAATTTGTATGATCCCTTCATTCCCATTGCAAGGCAAAAGGTACACATAATTGTTAGTACTAAGTTGCAATTTCAGCGAGTAATTCGTAGAATTTTAGGTCCTCTTAGGTTGGTAGAGATAAACGCATCAGTAAATCCTTTTTTTTTGCCTCTCATTAGGTACGACCTTAGTTTGGACGTCTATATTTTTGTTTTGTTTTGAGAATTAGGTCATGCATAGACCATGGATATTGGCCCAGGAATACAGGTTTTTCCCTTTCATTTCACTCCACACATTAGAGTAAACATTGCAATTAGTAGAAAAATCCATTTTCAACAACGTATGGTATTCATGTTTGGTGCCCAAAGAGTAGGAGAAATTCTCGCGTCATGAAACCCTGTCATTCTACCTCTTATTGATTATCATAGGTCATTTGATGTGAATATTTTTATTTTGTTGTAGAATAGATTGCAATTTAAAAAATATTATTGTGTAAATCTTTTAAAGAAAGAAAAAACAAAAACGCGTCACTTTGAAATCAATTCAACGGAGAGCCAACGCCAAATGTCTGGATATCCTCCTTTCTTTGGAGAGCCTGGAGAGGATGCAGAGTTATTTCTAGCGAATTTCAAGATGTCTTGCCGTATCAAGAGGATAGTAACTAATCAAGAACGTGTAGAAATGTTTGAGGTGGTCCTTAGGAAATATGCTAGCACTTGGTTTGACTCTTTGCCTGAGGAAGTTAAAGGGAATTACACGGAAGTTTTGAATCGTTTCAAGAAATACTTCTTTGATCCCCAAAAAACTCAAAAATTATGGCAAGACATTGTTTCTCATAAGAAAAAAGACTTAGATGACTACTACTTGTACAAGCAAGAGTTCCTACGTCTTTGGGCTCTATGGATACGAAATGTTGCTAACCCTGGTGATGGTGCAGAATTTCTAAAGAAGGAGAGGTTCATAGCCGGACTCTTTCCTGACCTTAAGGTAAAAGTTGAGGCGGGTGCACCTGCTACCTTTGATGCAGCTGAAACTAGGGCTGCTGAGAAATATAGGAAACTCAAGTGCTTAAGGGGGGAGGTTCCAATAGAAGGTCTTAGACCCAAAGGTAAGTCACAAGCATCAACATCTAAGGAGCTTCCTGAGGTAACGACGGAAGTGATTGAGAAGTTAAATGAATCTTTAAGCAGCTTGTCAATTCACCTTGCACAAGCCGTAGGTCCAAAGGGACAAGCAAAGAAGTTAGAAGAGCGAGACCCACGACCTAGGAGAGTCTTGCAATGTTGGAATTGCGGTGAGTCTGGACATGGGATGTATAATTTTCCTTGGCCCCGTGGGGAGCCAGGGAGACCTAACTTGAATTACCCAGTGATGAATGCAGGTGAAGAAACTAGTCAGCAACCACGGCTTATACAAAGGCCAAATGGAGCAAGACCACCTCCACAAGGAGTGGAAGGAGTTCCACCTTTGCCAGACCCAAACGTGCATGTGGTAGAGGTGACAAATTCAAGAGAGGTTGACATGGAAGCAAATGGAATTAAGCGTGGCCGAGGGAAAGGTAAGGAGAAAGAAGGAGTTACATCACAAAGTGACCATGGACAAGAAAAGAAGGCAAAGGAGACCAAGGAAGCTAAGAGGACTCGACGTCATATCAACCTCCAAGACTTTCCTCTTGGACATGGAATGGATCCATACAACCTGTTGGAAGACATGAGAGGTAAGGGTCCTGATATCTCATGGCCTCAATTTCTTGCATTATGTCCACAAGTTAGGAGGGATTTAACAAGGGCAGTTAGCACTAGGAGAAAGGTAAAAGAGAGTGTGCCTGTTGTAAAAATTGCACAAGCTGAAATGAATGAGGACATTACACCTGTGCTAGATTGTTACATAAAAGGGAGATTGGTTAGGAAAGGTCTAGTGGATGGGGGTGCGGGGTGCACAAATTTGCATCATGACAGAGGGACTCATGCAAAAACTAGGCATGCACATCCATGAGACACCTGAAATTAAGGTCAAGATGGCAAACAATAGCAAGGCTAGGTGCGTAGGCATTTGTAAAAATGTTTTTGTGGAGGCCTTTGGCATTAAGAAGGCAGTGGATTTCTATGTCATGTCTACCAAAGGAAATGGTTACCCATTTATCCTAGGGAGACCATGGCTAATGAAAATGCGAGCTTTGCAGAATTGGGAGAGTGGAAAGCTAATTTGCAGGAACGACAATCATAAGAAGGTTGTCTTTGACATGAAGGAGCAACGCCAAGAGGAGCTCCATGAAGAATCATCTCAAAGTGAGACGGAAGAAGGTTGGACCGATAACACTTCAGAAGAAGAAAGTAGCGGCAGCATTACTGAAGAGGAGTCTTCCATCGAAGTCATGGGGGTAAGGTTTAAGCCAACCAACCAAGAGACCTCTTGTCAAGGTTTGGAGGAGGTAGGTTCCCAAGAGAACCAAAAAGTGGAAGATGAAAGAATGCTAGAAGGTATGCTATCTACAACACTTACAAAGGATGAAAGAGAGGAGTTCAAATGTGTGCTAAGGAAATTTCCTAGGCTTTTTGCTAAAGACTACACCAATGTGCATGGAGTAGATGTTGTTCAACACAAAAT
The DNA here is from genome assembly GCF_014529385.1 of Adiantum capillus-veneris. NCBI lineage: Eukaryota > Viridiplantae > Streptophyta > Polypodiopsida > Polypodiales > Pteridaceae > Adiantum > Adiantum capillus-veneris. The sequence goes on from NC_140953.1 coordinate 44,359,138, forward strand.
TGAGTTGAAGCCAGAGGCCACACCTAAGGCTCAGAAGCTACGAAGGCTAGGAGTCATCAAGGAGCAGGCTTTACTCAAGGAGGTAAGAAAGCTTCTAGCAGCAGGTTTCATTTATCCAGTGGAGAATTCAGAGTGGGTCTCTCCTGTTGTTGTCACTCCTAAGAAAAATGGCAAGTGGAGGGTGTGTGTGGATTACCGTCCACTCAATGAGGCAACAAAAAGAGATCACTTTCCCCTCCCATTTCAGGATGAGATACTAAATGAGGTAGCTGGTCATGAGAAGTACACTGTGTGTGATGGCTACTCAGGCTACTTTCAAATAGGTATCGCATTGGAAGATCAATTGAAAACAACCTTTATCACTCCTTGGGGTTGTTATGCTTTTAGAGTCATGCCATTTGGTCTGACAAATGCTCCTGCAACATTCCAACGTTTCATGAACATGGTGTTTCAAGCATTCTTTGGAAAGTCAATTAGGGTGTTCATTGATGATTTTTGCATTTATAGCTCAAAATCATTGCATCTACAAAGGGTAGAAGAAGGTTTAAAGAAGCTCTACGACATGGGAGGTCAACTCAACCCCGACAAGTGCCACATAGGTGAGGATGAAGTGATCTTGCTCGGTCACAAGGTTTCCTATAAAGGCATTGAGGTGGATCCTTCAAAGGCAAAGGCTCTTATTGAGCTCCCATCACCGAAGAGTCTTAAGGAGGTCATCTCTTTCATTCAGAAGGTGAAGTATATGTCACGCTTCATTCACTTAGCCTCGGAGTTGCTTCATCCTTTGCAAAAGTTGACACAACAAGTAGAATTTGCATGGTCTGATGAGCTTGAAGAGTATTTTTGTAACATTAAAGTCATTTTGTCAGAGCTACCAACACTCATGCCTCCTTGTTGGGAGTACACATTCTTTGTTAGCTCTAGTGTTGGAAGGGAAACAATTGGTGTTGTGTTGCTACAACAAGATCCCCACAGTACAAGGATGCGACCCATCTACTTTGCTAGTAGGGTCATGAATGCTTTGGAGAGAGATTACACAGAAGTAGAACTCATGATGCTTTCTCTCATGTTTGCGGTGAGAAAGTTTATATACTACCTGCTACCAAAACCTTTTGTAATTCTCACTGCAGAAAATTTGTTCCCTTGGGTGTCATCTCAAATGAATCTTAGTACTAGGATCTCAAAGTGGATTATGGAGTTGCAAGAGTTCCAATACTCTTTCAAGGTAGAAGATAGTGTGCGTGCACAATTGGCAGGGATTCTCACTTATAGGGTACATGAGAAGGAAATTAAGGTGCCTCAAGTAAAGACCCTACCATTGCCACCACCAAAAAGTATTCCCAATGCTTTTACCTTGTTCTTTGATGGAGCTTTTCGACGAGCCACAGGGAAAGCAGGGGGAGGGCTAGTGTTGCTCAACCCAAGTGGAGAGGTGGTCATGAAAGAGAAGGTCAATCTACCAGGTTCAACTAGCAACAATGAAGCAGAATACGACACACTACTTCATGGTTTGAAGATGTGCATTTGCCAAGGGATAAAACGTCTCATGGTAAAGGGAGATGCACTTCTCATTGTTAAACAGATTTTAGGCATTTGGGCATGCAAGAATGAAAGCTTAAGAACAAAAGTTCATGCCGTTCGTAAGATGTTTAATCAGTTTGAAGAAGTGCAACTATATCATATTCCGAGGAAACAAAATGAAAATGCCGATTTACTTGCACAACAAGCAGTTACATGTGTTGAGAGAGAAGTGTAGGTCATCATGGTGGCAGCAGCTGCCAAGCAACCGAGATACCAGGGATTGGAGTCATTGGCTCCCATTATTGGCTACATTTTGGAGGGTAAGTTTCCACAAGACTTCACGAAGGCTCAAAAGAGGAGACTCATGAAGAAGGCAAATTTCTATCTCTTCCTAGAAGGCTCCCTCTATCAAAGAGGGAAGGATCAAGTGTGCAGAAGAGTACCAACTATCGAGGAAATTCCAGCCATTCTAAAAGGTTTGCATGAAGAGGCATGTGGTGGTCATTTTGCCCAAGAATCAACTGTGAAGAAGATTTTTCTTGCGGGGTATGTTTGGCCAAGCTTGCATGTGGATATTCAACATTGGTGTAAAAGCTGTCACAATTGTCAGATAAATGGAACTAGAAGGTTGGTGCATGGCCCGAGGCAAATAGTGCTTGCAAATGGACCCTTTGAAAAGTGGGGCATTGATGCTATGGGTCCTCTGCCTAGGACAAAAAATGGTAAACTCTACATTCTAGTGGCTGTAGACTATATGACTAGGTGGGTGCAAGCTCAAAGTGTGGAAAGAGTGAATGAGAGGACAATTAGCAAGTTTGTGTAGAATCACATTTGTTGCAGATTTGGCACACCTTTGGAGATTGTTTCTGATAATGGTCCAGGGTTTAGGAAGGGCTTGCTCACAGAAGTTTGTGAAGAGCTTCACATTCTACATTGTCATAGCACACCATACTACCCACAGTCAAATGGTTTGGTGGAGAAGGCTAATGGTGTCATTGCAGGAATCATTAGAAAGATGGTGCAAAACAAGACAAAATTATGGGATGAATTCTTGGATGGTGCCTTGTGGGCATATCGAACCACATATAGGGAAGCCACGGAGTTCACACCATTTCACTTGGTCTATGGTCAAGAGGCTTTGCAGCCTATCGAGCTCAACATTCCAACAATGCGACTTCATGGAAAAGGAGCACAAGATGATCAAGAGGTATGGATGGATCGACTTCTTACGTTAGTGGAGCTTGAGTGGAAAAGAGAAGCAGCATATGAGTGCTACAAGAGGAAAGCCACACAAGCGAAAGAAACGCACGACAAGAAACTGAAGGACAAAGGCATCAAGGAAGGAGGGCTTGTGCTAAGGTATGACAATCGACTTGACAATCGTTTTGATGCCAAGTTTGAAACTAGATGGCAAGGGCCATACATAGTCAAGAAGGCTTTCAATTCTAACTACTATCAGCTTATGGACTTGAATGGTAAAGAGCACTCCAGGAAGGTAAACGGGTATCGCTTGAAGCCCTATTTGAGTCGCCTTCTACCAAAGGATCTACCAAAGATCTGTCCAAAGGCCGCTGTCTCATGTAAGTATTGTTACATGAAGCATGAGTGTAACTCCAGCCAAAATTCTGAGGGGCCAAACAATGAAGATTTCGTCAAGGACTCTGAAGCACTCTCTTTGGAAAAGATGCTCTATGATGGTACATGAATATACCATCATCCTGGAGGAGGGCTAATGATAGCCGTTTTTCGGCTCTCCATAATTACCAGAGTAAGTTACTCCACCCTACAAAATTCACCCAAACGCTATGGCTATCCCTACCATTTCACTGTACATAGGCATGTGTGAGTTAGGGGGCTTTTCCCATATCTTCTTAAAAACCCTCAGCTAGCTAGTCACTGGGCTAGTTGAGCCAAAAAAAATAAAAAAATAAAAAAATAAAAGTATATTATGGCCTCTTTGTGTGTAAATATTTCATTGTATATATGGCCTAAATATAGGGATTTTTTATAATTATTTTGGTATTTTATTTAAATATTTCTACTTAGGTGTGTGTTTTATTAAACCTATGTACACCTTCTTTCATCCTCTTACACCATAATTATATTTTTTGCCAATATGTACATACTCTAACCTCATATTTTTCCTTTATACAAATCACTCCCACATTTTCACCCTCACCCTCGTGAAAACAAAAAATTAATTTCTACTCATTGGTTACGTTTATTATATTATTTACTTGCATACCTTTTCCTCTTTCACCCTAAATAATTCAAGGAGGGACCATATCATATGATTCCAATATCTTTCCATATCCATAACTCCTCCATATTTTTATTATTATTTTTACTCATTATTCTAACACCATGTGCTCATTGAGCTAAAGTCCATGAATAGTCCATACACTAGTCCCACCATGTATATATTTCTTTATTCACCAATAATCCTCCTCCATGCATGGGTCAAGGGAAACTTGGATGCTTTGTATTATAATATGACAAAGGAGGGGCTCACTCTTGGATGCATTGTACAAATTCAACAAAGGAGGGGTCCCCTAAAAGACTTTTGCAGGCATAAAAACAGGCTTTTTGGTGAGAATTTTGGCACCTATCTCCACTCTGAATTTGGAGCGGTGGTCAAAAGAGAAAATGTAGCCCACACTCTGAATAATCACCTCAAAATTTTTCATGATTTTTGGAGCTACCAGCGGTGAGCTATAATTTTTTGAGTGGACCCCAATCTGCCCACTTTTCTCACAAGTAGCCCTTAGTCTTCTCTCACCCTTCCACACACCTACTCACTCTTACACATCCCTCCCTCTCCTTCCCTCACTCAAACCTGCAATTTCCATGGCTTCTCCCACCCTCTTCACCATTACCCTTCTCTCTCATCCCTATAGTTCTTTTATGAACCTCTACATACATACACCCTCTCCATGTCTCTCTCTATTGCTTCTATGTTACAATTTCATTTACCTCTCCTAAAAAATATCTAAAATTCAGCATCTTAACCATGATAACTTCTGCAAATTGAGGATTTTTCATCAACAAATCCTCTTTTCATCGTGGTGGTCAACCGTGGCGGCGGCGTAAAGAAGCGAAGAAGAAGAAGAAGACCAGCGGTCATTTTTTCCACAATCTACACAAGGGTGAGTTCAAGCTTCTTCAAAGCTTCACCATCTCAATGATTCTCTTTTAATTCACCCCTCTTCCTTCATCAAATCAACTCATCCTACCCATTGTAAATATATCACTAACAATTCTAGTGATTATTACCACTAACAACTAACTTCTCTTGTAAAAATGCACCCACACTATCAACATATGGAGTAGGCAACCGCACAAGTAAAACAAATTCACTCACTCCCATGGAAGTTTCTCTCCTTTCACCACATCAATAATTCTCTTACTTGAGCCCACATCCATGTGACTCAAGAGAAAAGAGAGACCCCATTCTCATTTGAAATTCATAAAAATTCATAATCCTTGATCTTTCCTAATAAAATTGATTAGGCTTAATCCTAATCAAGGCCTCTAAAACCTATAAATAGAACCCATTCCTCCTTGTAAAAGAGATCACTATACCATTGCACACTAGATTGAGCGTACCACACGCCAGTTCTATCTTGGTTGTAAAGAGAGAGTAAGCTTTCTATACACCATCACCTTGGTGCATAGAAAAGCTTGAGCTAGTTTGAGTGAGTGCGAGTAGAAGATATTCTTCCTACCATTTTTGTATCTACCCCAACATCAATGAATTGGTAGTTTTGGGTGCAATCCATGTCCAAAGGCTCACGCTTCTCCTTCAATTTGGCTTGGCAAACTCATTCAGCTTCATAAGGTGACTTGTTTCATTGAAGGTTGTTGTTTTGTTGCTTGTGATTCATTGGCTATTGTTTGGCTACCATTGTAAGAGGATGGATGGTGAGAGGGCTCCCATAACCCTAAGACAATGTGCTAGTGATGCTATAACCAAATCTTGTCACTTGATTCCGCAAGTTCTAAGTTCGTTTTTGTGCAAAATATAAATTTGAAGCTAAGTTGTACACCATCTCTCTCTCTCTCTCTCTCTCTCTCTCTCTCTCTCTCTCTCTCCTGTTTTAGTGTGTGAGAGTGTTCTATTGGTGTTAGGGTTAGTGTAAATTCATTGCTTGTTTGTGGGTTGCCCTAACGATTCTCCTCTTTTGCGTCCTAGTTCGCTCTTAAACTAGGTGGTGCCCCTTGTGTAGTTGGGATTTGGCTGTGGGTTTGTTGTTTTGGTTTGTGTTGTGTTGTGCCCCAGCCCCATTGAGCAGCACGGGAGCCTTGAAGGGTGTCTAGAGGTTGCTCTTCTTGTTGCCCGTCCCGGACCGCCTCACTAGCTAGGGTGATTGAATGGGAAACATCATGCACACAAGTGAGTGTGTGTTGGTTGGATTATCACTCACACGAACTAGGTTTCAATATCAATTAACACAATCTTGAGTATTTTCTAGGGCATCACAAGCTTACCTTAAACAAGGGAGATGTTACGCAAAATAGACTTCTATTTATTCATTCATGAAATAATCTTTAATTAGCTCTACAACCTTGCACCACTGCATGTGGGATAATTCCACCTTTCCTCTCCTTGACTCATATTGAAGAAACTGAAGAAACTTGCAACTATGGCACGCTCCAATCCAGGAGACCATCCCCAATCCAAGAGAGAAACTATCTGCAATCCAAGAGATACTCAAGACCTCCCCTTTAATAGATGTATAAAACTAAGACCAAGCTAGTCCAAGATATCTCCAAACAAATACAACTAAAGGGGAAGTGCCAAAACAAAAGCTAGAGAACGTCATCGTAGACTTGAAGGCTATTTCTGCCTTCTTATTGATCTTCATCTTTGTCTTCTTCTACCAAATACACTTTGGGCCTTGGATTTTTGCTAGTGCTACCTTTGTCCCTTTTAAAACACTTGGAAGGAAGGTGACCCTTTTTCTCGCAAATGTTGCAAGTCTTCGATGCTAGAGAGTCCTTTGCGACATGCCTTACTTTGCCACACTTAAAACAAGTTTTGTTGTTGGAACCAAGTGTAAAATCTCCTCCTCTTAAAGTATCATTCCTCCCTTTCTTCTTCTCCTCGGACATTAAAGAGTTGAATACATCTTGGAAATCTTGCATCGTATCCTTCTCCTCAATCATTATCATTATCTGGTCAAAGCTAGGTGGTAAACCTACTAGAAGAACTACGATTTTGTCCTCCTCTACTACTACACTATTTACATAAGCTAGTTGTATGGTCATGCTTTTGAGGCGATTGACCAAGCTTGCAACATCTTTATTATGTTCCATTTGTAATTTGTATAGATCTTTCTTTAGACTCATTTTTCTCTTCTTTTTCCTAGCTCCAAAGTTTTTTCTAGCGCTTCCCATGTAGCTGATGAGGTATCACAAGCATCAATAAAGTGTAAATAGTTTTCTTGTAATGCAGTGATTATGATTCCTAATGCCTGCTCGTCATTGTCTTGATTTTGTGCACTCATAGCTCGCGTCAGTACTTGTGCACCAGCAACGGATGTCGAATCAAAGAGCGTTGGCTTGACTACTCCCCAAAACTACTTTTTCATTAAGTAACCCTCCCCCGATACATTTACCAAGCCCCTTCTCTTCCGTTGTGCTAATAGAGGGGTCTTAGCTTAATTCGGAGACTCTCCTAGCCAGTTTCTACCTGTTTACACAAGCACGACTAAAATCTCATCCGACGAAAATGTAGATAATGATGTTCATTGCAAAAAGTTGTTGTGAATATTGGTTGCAAATTTTGAAATTTTAATGAGAGAGAGGGAGAGAGAATTCCTTCTGTGAAGCTTTACTCCTTTTGTGAAGCTCCTCTTCATCGTCGGTGAAGCCCCTCTTCACAATTTTGGGCTACTCGGGGAAGCCTTTGAAGTTCCATGAAATTGAAGCCCCTTTGAAGGTTTTGAGTTTCAATGGTTGGAGTTATCTCTTCTTCAGTGGGACGAGGCCCTTAGCAAGCTGAGGGTTGGGGTGCTTACTTCCCTTGGTGCAACGAGTACCTTAGGAGGCCTTGCTGTGCCTGACATGAGAGCTGTTGCTTAGGCCCCTGTCACACGCGGGCGGCGGACAAGGCTGTAAAAGCTAAACTTCGGCGTCCTGCTTGTCACACAGGGTGGACAAAGTTTAATATTTTACTTTTCAAACACATGAGCATCCAATGCCCGTAGCCCAAGTGGAAGGCGTTCTGTGATCTTTGCCGGCCATGACGGGTTCAACTCCTCTGGTTGAACTTTGCACCACTTCTTTTGCGGATGTCCGCCAGTGAGGGAAGATGGGCGAGGGGTCTGCCCTGGTTCTCTTCGCATTAGACGGGGTGGGCGGTGTCTCCTTTTGAAGTCAATGGCTTGTGGGAATGTTTTCCAAACAAAGTGGGCCTTTTCTTTTTTAAATCAAATTTTTAGAAAGAAGACAGTAGGTCATTGACGGGCTGTATAATCGAGGGTGATGGTGCAGGCCGCCGACGAGTTGGGCCACAAAAAAAGACAGGCTATGGGTCCACTTGATGATGTCAAGGAAAGGTGGGTAGGGCCTGAGTTGTGAGAGTATCACCACACCGGAAAATTTGCTGACATAGTGCTGATGATGAGCAAAGGGGCGGTGGCTCGTGACGGAGGTTGGGTATGTTTGAGCCTCGTTTATATATAACACGGGGTCCAATTCGCGGGATCAATGGCAGGGGTGAGTGGACGGCCGGGTGTGCGATTTGGGCCGTCAAATCGACGCAACAAGGGGGGGTAGGGTTTTGATTGCGCAAAGTCGCAATGCTATCAGCAGATTGCGATAGGGTAGGTGGTTAAGGTTGTGGGCTACGGAGCAGGAGGTCGTGGGTTCGAAGGGGACGGATGCGCAGCAGGGGACGCTACTTTTTTATTGAACCTGGCATGCAATCAACGGCCGATCTTTCCCTTGCCGTTGATCCCGCGAGTTGTGCCCGTGTCAGTTATCAACGAGGGGGGCAGGGTTTTGATTGCGCAAAGTCGCAATGCTATCAGCAGCTCGCAATAGGGCAGGTGGTTAAGGTTGTGGGCTACGGAGCGGGAGGTCGTGGGTTCGAAGGGGGCAAACGCGCAGCAGGGGACGCTACTTTTTTATTTAACTGGGCATGCAACTACGAGTAGGATGTCGAGAAAGGCTTATAGCATATGAGGAGGGAGCTATGAGCAGATTTGCATCAGACGGTGACCCGGACCTAGAAGCTTTATGAATTCCACTTTAATGCCATTATTTTCATGTCCACCGGCCAATCAACAAGTGAGAACCCTCCTTTGGGGTGAGGCCTTTGACTCCTAATTTAGGAGGTTTCCACCTTGTGGTTTTCACAAGATAAACAAGGTGATGAGCATTCAATGCACCACACACACACACAACTTTGGGTTGTTGATCTTGCTCCTATAGACACAAAATACACAGAGAATGACTGAAAATAGTTCACAAGAAATTACCAAATTTAATCAAACTATTACTTGACGAATCTTAAGGTGATTTAAGCATGCACAAGCTCATTGGAAAGCTCTCAAAGAGTACTATGCACACACATAAAACAAACATTTCAATTGTGATGCGAGCAGATGTGGGAGGGTGTAAATATGCAAAGAGAAAATCAAATTGCAAATTATATCTCAAACTAATTACCTCTAATCATTAGCTAGGGTAGTGGCCATGTAGATGTGCCCAAATCCAATGCTAGAGACAATTAAGAATGAGTTTAATTATGCAAAACACTAATAGAGATTAGGGAAAGCTAATCACACAAATGAATAACCAGAAACCTAGCTAGCATATCCTGGTGCTCTGATACCACTTGATGGGATTTTGCTAGCTGGGGTGGATGAAAGAGAAACATCGTGCACACAAGTGAGTGTTTGTTGGCTAGATTATCTCTCAAGTGAATGAGGTTCCAAGGTCAATCAACTTGGACTCATGAACACGATCTTGAGTATTTGCCAAGCCATCAAAAGCTCACCATAAACAAGGGAGATGTAATGCAAAATAGACTTTTGTTTATTGATTCATTGAAATGAGCTTTAAGTAGCTCTACAACATTGCAGTACTGCATGTGGGATAATTCTACCTTTCCTCTCCTTGACTCATACTCTAGTACTCTAGGACAAATCTCACACTTTACCTGCATCGAGGGACTACTTAGGTGCCTCTCTGCCATCCTCTGTAAAGAGGCAATGCCCCAATGTGGCCAGTTCTCCTCCTCTTAGGCTGCATCAAATTGCACTATTGATGCGATCTCTTTACTATGGTAAAATATGCAAGTTTTGTTACCCCTCTCTCGTCGTAATATGGCCCTTTGTGGGCATGTGGGCTTGAGGTGGGCTTTAGACATGCATACTCTCTCTTGCCATATTGATGCATGGACATCCTCTCACTTTGGCTCATCATAGAAACAACGGCATTAACCTTGGATGTGTGGTTGGGTCTGCTCACTACCTTCCCACATCATTTCCATTACCTTTTAACACAGAGGTAAGGTATTTACCTTCTGCTTCCTTTTCCATTTCCCCAGTTCCATATACATATTGCCTACCATTTTTTCTTTTAGCATTTCCCTCTAATCTTAAAGTGGTTTTATTTTGTCAAAACTGACCATTACCTTCTTTGACTATGATTATTAAATGATAGCGCTGGATGTGCTTCATATGACTTGATGGAGGTGGATGCGAGCTACTTGATTTTTTCAGGGATGACAATGGCTATAAAACTCATGCCATAAAAATAATAGAGCTAGCGCCTTCCTTCTTCCTATGAATAATAAGGTGAGGGACTTTTCATCCCTCACTTAGCTTGGTTACAGTTTCTGGTCCCTCATTTTCTAAAGGAGAGAGAGAGAGAGAGAGAGAGAGAGAGAGAGAGAGAGAGAGAGAGAGAGAGAGAGAGAGAGAGAGAGAGAGACAGAGAGAGAGAGAGAGAGAGAGAGAGGTAAAAATAATATTGGGAAACATCAATGTTGCAACCCTAAAACTGATGTTAACAATTCGCCTACTGATATCAAACTAGTTGAGATTTCTTCCTTGTCCCAGGTTTCTTTTCTTATTTCTCATTGATTCTATGCTTTTAACTAGATATGCTTCATGATATCTAACCCAAAAACATCTTATGCTACAAATAGAAGCACAGAGAGACTTGAAAAATAGTAAAACAACACACTACAAGCCATAATTGACAAAGCTGTATACTTGACAAATAACTCATGCACCACATACATGAACAGAGAGGGAGAGAGAGAGAGAGAGAGAGAGAGAGAGAGAGAGAGAGAGAGAGAGAGAGAGAGAGAGAGAGAGAGAGATTCAGAGAGCACGTGTAGACGCACCTCCTAGAGCGGAGTGCTAGGTAGGCACGGTGAGAGAGAAGAGAGGAGACGAGAAGAATAAGACGGACGGTGGGTGCAATCTCTCCTCGTACAAGAGTGACCATTTCCCTCTTGTACGTATTTGATTTATGGATTTCTTGAATGGTCAAACTAAGTACAAACTGGCCGGCCGGTCATAAATGTCCAAAGCTCATAAAAGAGCACTTGAATAATAAGATGTACAAGATATATATTTGTTCGCATCAGCGTAGATAGATCAAGCCTTTTCCACTTGTCAGCTAAAATAAATAGTAAAATATCAATTTCATAACATACCTCTCGAAAGAAAAAATCCTCAATTTGCAAAGATAAGAAATCTGCAAACTGGATACTTGTCAAAAATACTGATTAGAAATCTGTGTCAAAAAAATAGCACATAGTAAAAGAAAGAAAAAAAATTTAATGAAACTAAACAACAGTGTTTATGCCTGCCGTCATCCACATACTGCATATTCTATTGTCCCATACCACAAGAATAAGTAGTATATGTCATACCCTTATAAATCAGGATATCATTGGTCACACTCATCATTTCATAATCAATTCTCATTAATCTTAGGTCCAATTCCATAAATACTATCGTGACAGAAAAGCATCATATACTCATTCCAAATCCAATGTCAAATCCAAGTCCAAATATCTGCCAACATATACCCATTTCAAATCCAAATCCAAATATCTTTCATTTTGTATACCTGGGGAACAAAATCATACCAGTTGCAGTGATGGCCACCCACTGCACCATGATTTCGTGATCGGTGTTGCCCAGATTGAAGAATCTACACCAATAAGAGGTGCTGCTCAAATCAATGAATCTACATTACGACGAGGGAAGGGGACAACAATAACAAGGAGTTTCAAAGAGATTTCAAGCTGCTCAGGCGTGAACTCCGTAAAATGGAGGAACAAGTTCAACAGCAATAGATCATGACAATGATTAAGCATCCTAACACATTGTGGTCACCTGCAGCTCACACTGAGGATGCAGTTGGCCCTTGCATGGTTTGCGAACACTTTTTTCATAGTTGGAGTGGACTCTACAGAATAGCTTGTGGCCACATGTATCATTTTCCGTGTCTCATGCAAAACATGGTAAATTTACTCATCCACTTCAAGGGGCAACCTCAATGGCAAACCATTATCTTGGCTCGAAAGTCTTGGGATAAAAACCCACGTACTCAATCCCGGTCTACTTCAATGCAACACTCAAGTGTATGTCAGACAACAAAAGCTAATCGTAACATCACCAAACAAATCACGACTTTTCACTAAGCTACCAATCTCCAATATGTACCAAACTTATAGGAGAAGTATAAAGATTCTAGACATACATGCCTAAGTCCTCAAATCCACTTTATGGACACTTGAAAAAAAAACGATTATTATTAGTAGGTCGGATTTGACTTAGTCAAATTTGGTCCCGAATGCACCTTAAGGCTTAGCCAATAGCCCTCCTATAGTTAAAATGAAGCTTTTATGCTTAAATCTTGAGTTATGAGTTGATTAGCAAGAGGATTAGGAAAAAAAATTCTCATAACCATCACTAGATACTTACATTGTTGCGTAGAGATTCCACTCATGGACATGTAGAAGTAGACGATACTCTAAATAGACAATCCACAAGAAAGATACAAGTATCACAAGGTAGAGGGAGAGATCAAGGGGGGAGGGGGGATCACTATGTATAAATTGTGTGTATCGCATGCGTTCAAGGACTATTTATAAAACTCCGTATATGTGAATTATTTTTTACAAATATATACACCCTTTTCCTATTCAATCTGTATATTGTTTTTTTTTATTCCATTTTTTGATATCCTTCTATGTGTGAAAATATGAAAAAAATTAATTAATAATAGACAATCCACAAGAAAGATACAAGTATCACAAGGTAGAGGGAGAGATCAGGGGGGGAGGGGGGATCACTATGTATAAATTGTGTGTATCGCATGCGTTCAAGGACTATTTATAAAACTCCGGATATGTGAATTATTTTTTACAAATATATACACCCTTTTCCTATTCAATCTGTATATTGTTTTTTTTAATTCCATTTTTTGATATCCTTCTATGTGAAAATATATGAAAAAAATTAATTAATAACCCCTTGTGCCACATTCATGTGATAACCCCCCCAAAGAGAGGGTACATAGCGTTCAAAAACAACGACGAACAATTCATTATCTAGAAACTTAAAGAATTTTTGCAAAAAAATGACTTTTATACCTTAGCCAAGGTTTAGAAATGATAGTTTGGACTCAAACTTGGGGTAAAGTGGGACTAAAGATCACACCTATATAATACGCACTTACAATCTAGAAGCTCATGGCCCCAATTACCAACTATACATTTCTCAATGAATAAAAGAAACTACAAGGGTTGGACTTGATGTGATTTGCATTCATAAATAAAGATGGAATTGCAACTTAATCTAGGCTGAAAATGATGTGAAGTAGTAGCTCTATTAGCTTGGGTGCTAACGTCTCCCCCCCCCCTCTTAGCCTAAGCTATTTGTGGCATAGCTATTTGATAGTGAGGTGGCTTCCAAAGCTTTTTGATACTTGATCCATAATTTCTTCTCCCTTGAAGTGAGGAAATATTGGGTTTCAATGTTGTCTTAAGCTCCATTGTCAAGTAGTTGATGGGACGAGCATGTAGCTTGGCTATCATGGGGCCAAAAATATTCGATCCGATAGTAAAGAACCACATATAGAAAGCTCTCATCAATCATGCATACAATCTGTAATAGAATTGGCCTATTAACTTGAGAGTAGCGGAAATTAGAGAGAGTATTTTTGTGAAATTACTCTGTGAGCATAGCGGGTGAACATAATTGATAGTAGCAACATAAACATAGCATTTAATTAACTTGTCATGAACAATGCTTTTGCAAGAGAGAGAGTTATAGAACATGACAACAGTTGAGGACCGGATTTATGTGGAGCCGGTCCCCCCTCCGATAGGCATTTGTATTATAAATTCTCCCATCAAGAGACACTTATTACAATACAATCTTTGTGTTCCTTGTGACCTAGGTGATGCAATGAAGATGGAAAGCTTCATGCATCATGAGCATAACATAAACTTTGTAGAAAGCGTTAACTATTTAGTCCCAAGACCTCAAACACCTTCAAAGGTGGAGAGAGCTAGCAGGGAATGAGGGTAGGGAAGAGGATGAAGAAATAGTTCATAGGAGAAAGAACTAGTTACTCACTTATCATCACTCTTCTTGCTAGCATACATAATAGCATAGTAATGAAGATGGACAATATGGCAAGCTTAAGCATTGAAGCATGGTTCTTGGTTGGATTTGCATTCCATAGCCAAGAGTGTTGGTGTAGGTTGTCAACCTCTCTACTCTCTTGGAGAAGGAGAGGGAGCTCTTGCACTTTGCACTTCATACAATGAGGGTGCGTGTGCGTGTGTGTGTGTGTGTGTGTGTGGGAGAGTATACCCCTCAAGCATGCTCCCTCTTTCTTTGGTCGACCCCCCCCCCCCCCCCCCTTGTAGCTCATGCTTGAAGCTCATTGGACCCCTCAAACCTAGACAATCACAAGTAGGAGTCTTACCAAGCAGGCATACTAGTCTTAAGACAAGTGTCCCCCTTTCCCCTTTGAGAGAGAGGACCCCTTGGGTGGGAGACCAATAGGATTCTAAACTATCATTGGACCCCTTGAGTGGCCAACCAATATTCTTCAGGCACACCATGAGGGCAACATGAGGAGAAACTTGACAAGTGTCCCTTTTGATTTCTTTGTACCAAGCATGCCTTGTGTGAGTGTGTGTGTGTGTGCTCTCTCTCTCATCCCCCCTCTTGTAGGGCTTGCCCCCTCTTTGTAGGGATTGAATATTGAATTTTTGACACACCTTATCTCAAGAACCTTAGTCAACAAGCATGACAAAGAACCTCAAGCTTGCGTGGTGTTCCCACAAGCACCTCAAGCTTCCTAGTTCGCAAGCATGACAAGCACCTCAAGCACCTTAATCAGCAAGCACGACAAGCACCTAAAGAACCTTATTCATCAAGCACGACACGCACCTCAATCACCTTAGTCATCAAGCATGACAAGCACCTCAAGCACCTTAATCTTGGGCCGGGTTCCCACCTCAAGCACAGCCCTAGCTTACTTAAGGTCAAAGGAATTTTAACACTAACTATTGGCGATCTTTAATGAAGCTAACCCTAAGGTCTTTATGCTCCATTGGTTAGCCTTGCTCTTTGATAGACCATCTCTCATTTGGGCTCCTTTACCATTGGCCCCATGTTGAGATAGATCTATAAGCACATGTCTATATCTTAACCCTTGTTCCCGTTTATTCTCCCACATTAAATGATAAGTTTAATATGGAAAAATCATTTGGATTGGTTAGATATTAGATTTTATGACAAAGTCCATAGAGTATCTCATATAGGGGTTGATCTGATAGATCATAACATAGCCCTTGTTTGCCCTCAAAATGACATCCACGAAGCATCAGTCTATTCGGCTTGGTGACATGTTTGCAAGTAGGTGAGTAAAATGTTTCCAGTCTTTATGAACATTATACATGCCAAATCAAGTATTATTTTGAATTCTTTGATGGTCTTTGTCATTGTCTTGGGTAATAGGCTTGCAGGTGGTAATAGGCTTGGGTAATTCAACCATGTGGGGTGGCTTTTGAGAATTAGTTGGTGGCTTCCTTAACTTTTAACTCATGGCATGGGACATAAAGTGGGATCTTTTTTTATCTCTAGTGGAGCTTATGTGTAGAGGATGAGGTATCAAGGATGCTGAGCGAGCCAAATTTTTCTGCAAATGGGATGCAATTCAGCATTGTCAGTGGCATGATCTTGTAGTAAGTCTAATTTTTAAGACTTTAAACTTTATTAGTGGGTAGGGAAAATATTTTTTATTCCATGTGTTAAGACATAATCTTTCCATTTAGCATTGTCAACAGCATGATCTTGCAATAAGCATTACTTTTAAGACTTCAA
The DNA here is from genome assembly GCF_014529385.1 of Adiantum capillus-veneris. NCBI lineage: Eukaryota > Viridiplantae > Streptophyta > Polypodiopsida > Polypodiales > Pteridaceae > Adiantum > Adiantum capillus-veneris. The sequence goes on from NC_140953.1 coordinate 44,375,034, forward strand.
ACTTTATTAGTGGCTAGGGCAAGAATTATTGATAGCATCTATCAAGATCTTCCTTGTCCTCGATTGGGCCACATTTACATAATGTAAGGTGAGATGATAGACTTGGGAGACTTGCAATACTTCTAGGGATTGAAACTTCTCGCACAAAAGAGGGTGTATGGCTATCACAAAGACAATATGCTTTGGACATATTAAAAAGGTATGATATGGCTGACTAAGAGGATTGCAATGTCCTTAGCTCAATATTTGAAGTTGTGAAACGATGTAGGTCAAGTATTGAAGAATGCTACTATGTATAGGAAGATGGTTGGTAGCTTAATCTACTTGACTGTCTCACGTCTAGACTTGAACTACATAGTGGATTGGTGAGTTAGTTTATGTAGTCTCCCAAGAAACAACACTTGGATGGTGTGAGGTACACATTGTGCTATGTGAGTGCTAATTTGGATTATGCACTCTTTTTTGGGTATGATGTTGAGTTGTAGCTCTATGGTTACATTGATGCCGATTTGATTGGTAGTACATACTATCAGAAGTCTACCACAGGGTTCTATTTTCACTTGGGAGTGCTGCTATTGCATGAGCAATAAGAAGAAACCCATGGTTGTTCTATCAAGTATAGAGGCAAAGTATAAGGGTTTTGTAGTGGCCGCATGTGAAGTCATATGGTTGGGATTGCTACTTCACAATTTCAGAGTACAAGTATAAAGACCAGTTGTCATTCACTGTGACAATCTTAGTAGCATATAGTTGGCTCAAAAACCAGTGTTTCATGAGAGGACAAGAATATTGAGGTGCATTACCACTTCATTAGAGAGAGGCTCTTGGAATTCGCCATCAACCTTGAGTACATGATGACTATGAGCAGGTTGAAAATATATTCACAAAGGCCCTTGGAGCCAAAAATGTAGCCAAAATAGATCAATCCACAAAGATATGGCCAATTGTGGTATTTAAGTATGTTTTGTTAATTTGTAGCTTGGACTTCTATTTTTGAGTTTGGATTTGATTTTTTTTCTAGATTTTATAATAAAAAATAAATAAATAAAAATAGCAAACATGCTCAAATTGAAAAATGAGAGGTATGATGGTCATCAAATAGATACACTATATAAGCATGCCAAATCTTGTTCAATTCTGATGACGGTGATGAAAAGCTCAAATTAGGCCCATGATGCCTGATACTACAAAATTGGCCCAAGATGCCTGATACTACAAAGTTTTCAAGCACTGGGAAAACAAAGTCCAAATGAAGGAGCTTTCAAAAGAAAAGTGTGACTTGCAACTTACGAGGACTAACCAAGAGGTCGGAGAGAATTCAGTCTATGGGATCTTGCACTACAAGGGATCACTTGGTTACCGAAATCATTTTGCTAATGTTGATGGGAGCATCGGTATAAGCGTTGACAAAGATGGCGGGGGACATTGCTCAATTCAAAATCCAATTTTAAATTTTGTCACGTATACCAATGCCTATACCAACGTTACTTTTATTGATGCATGTACCGATGTGTATACTGACGTCTGTATCAGGACCTGTATAGATGCTTGTATCGACGACCCGCTCGGGATTGTGTGTAGAAATGCTAAGGTTTGGGTTCTAAAAGATTTATATTTTGTTAGCGTAGGGAGTTTCTTTTGGTTGTATTGTTCATAGATAATCTTTAGTATTTTGAAACAGGTGTATGTATGCCAAACTATCTATGATAAAGGTTATATGGAGTACATTGATGGAGAGCATGAAAGAGTACTAACATTACCTGACAAAGGTGCAACTTCTATGTAGATAAAGGTGTTTAAAGCTTGGAACTAGGGAGCTCAAAAGTTCATGTATTGCCTTTTTGTGAGTGTGTAAAACAGTATGATCGGGCACATACAAGATTCTCACACCCCTAAGGAGCCTTGGGACATTCTATTGTTGCGAGATGTCACCAACACAAAAGCATGGAAGCTGCTGTTAAAGACTAAGCTGAATACAATGCAAAAGAAAAACATGTCTATCATTGGATATTCACTAAAAACAAAATAGATATGTGAGTCTCTTGCATCAATTGGTGCTAGAGTTGATGATGATGATAAAGTGGAAGTATGTTTGTGACGTTTGGGTCCATAATAAAAATTGTTTAAGACTAGTATCCATCTTTGAGAAAATGTTCCCATGCTTATAAGTTTGGTGTCCCTACTAATTGTGGAAGAAAGGGAACTTGTGTAGTACTCCTCTAAATAGGGCATAAATAATACTAAAGAGGCCCTCCTTAACAAGAAAGGAAGAGGAAGAGGACATGGTGTAGGTCATGGAGGTGGTCAAGGAAGATAAAACATTTTGATGACATCCCCAAGCTACCAAATTTGAGTGATTGTGTTGGTAATAATGATGGTGATTGTAGTGGGCTTGAGAAAAGTTTGTATGAGAAATTTGGCATATCCTCTATAAAGACATCAAGTGCAAGAAGGATTCAAGTAGGAAATAAGACACCTAAACGAGATCCTAAACTACGCAAGTTTGAGAGAGTAATAGATGATGTTCAACGATTGACTTATGACAGTTATGTGACTTGTCATTGTACATATATGGTGAATATTACATAGAACATGGAACCCAGTTGTTTTGAAGATGTTGTCAAAGATGAGAAATGGTAGCAATCTATGAAGGAGGATATGGATGCCCTTAATGAAAATGGAAAATGGGAATTGACGCCATTACCAAAGGGAAAGAAGTAAATTGGATGCAAGTGTGTGCAAGATAAACGTCAATTTTAATAGCAATGTCAGTAGGTACAAGGCAAGACTAGTAGCCAAGGGCTATGCGCAAACATGTGGGATTGATTATTAGAAGACATTCATCCCTATAGCCAAGATGGCTACTACTCATATGTTTATTTTAGTGGATACAACTTTAGGATGGGTGTGGAAATAGGTGGATGTAAAGAATGCTTTCTTGGATAGAGACTGATAGAAAGTTCTCTATATAATGCATCCATAAGGTTATGTGACTATGAGGATACATGACCTTGTATGCAGGTTAACAAAAGCACTATATGAGTTGAAAGCTTGGGGTGGGGAAACTACAATTAAGGAAATGCCTATCACATGGGTTCAATAGTAGGAATTATTTTATTCATTATATTCTGCCCACATCATTGCTTGCTTCCATATCTCCTCAGTTTCATGCATGATATTTACTTTCAGAGAAGTTTTTGCTTCAACCATTAAATTGTTGAGTGGCCCTACTATGCATGTTTTTGTTTTGATTGGAGTGATGTTCAAGAGGGAGGTAGTCCCCTTGTTCTTGTACATACAGTGTAATAATTGTAATGCCCCGATATCTTTTTTCGTCGTCCCTGAGATGTCCCCTTCTAGTTGATACAATGGGAGTTTTTATATTTTTTGCTCCATACTTTTCTTCTTGGGAAACAACGTGGATGATGTTTTGGATGTCTCTCTAGTGGAAGCTCTCTCAATAGATATAGAAATTATTTATGTTGATATGTTTCAAGATGAGATGGAGGCTTCTGAAAGTGCCTACTCACCATATTCTAGCAAATTTGCTCCTTGTACAACTAGCTAGAAATAAAGGTTTTTAAGCTTTGTATCACCACCTTGTGAAGTTACATACGAATAATTAGCGATACCCGATATGAAGCATGCACTTGACTATTCAAGTGCATTCAACCTTTGTATCACCACCTTGTGAAGTTACATAGAAATAATTAGCCATACCCAATATGCAGCATGCACTTGACCATTCAAGGGTTTCCCATTGGATCTTAGGAAAAATGCATTCGGCAATCAAGCACATGCGTTGAAACTAAACCAGACGTCATTTGAGCATGTAGTATGTGAGAATTTGAGTATTTATTCTTCCCTGCAATGAGTCACCTGAGTTGTGGCAATGGAGCGCAAGTAGCAGCATGTATTGAGACTATTGGGTTCACAAGCTATCATTAGCAAAGACCGGAAGCTCACAAGCACTGTCATGAATTTGTGCTTAGAACTCTTTTAAGGAGCATAAATTTTTTATAGAATGGGACTTTTAAGTACTAGAAGGTCGTTTTGTTTGTGGAAATAAAGTTGTTATGGCTTGATGTATTGAAGCTTTGTGAAATGGAGTGAACCAACTTCTCTCCAATGGAAATACAAGAACTAGACCTTGAGAAGTAAGGACCATCCATCGACTACGAGCCATAAAGAAGAGCAACGCCTACGCACGGACGTCATCTTCATCAGAATGAGTTTCGGCCCAGCGAAGCCGCTTACTGCCGAAGGGTATGCCTTCTACCATCGCCTCGAGGAAAGGCTGCTCCACTCCATCGCCTCCACGCTCAGTAGTTGTCGCTCTGCATGGTCGAGCTGCTGCTACTCCAAGGCCGAAGTTGCTCACTCTGCAGGTCGTCATCACCATCATGTAACATGTTGAATCAAGAGAGGGCAATATGGGCAAGAGAAAACCCAGGCTGCGGGTTAAACGCAGCTGATTCTTTGTAGCTTTCATGGATTCTATCAAGAGGAGCGTTTTTGAAATTTTAGTTTGATGACGGTTGTAGCTAATTTCTCGTTCATGGATTCTACAGGAGCGTTTTGAAATTCTCTCTCTCTCTCTCTCTCTCTCTCTCTCTCACATTAGTGAGATGAGGTGTGTAGCTTACTAATAACACATCTGATGCCATGAGATATGTGAGTGCCCATATACATGGGGCGAGAGATAAAACCATTGTCTGTCATGTGGAGAAGATGGTCTGGACAAAAATCCATCTTTGTCCCCAACTCATGTGACGGAGACAGTCGAGTTGTCCCAGTATCCAACTGAATGATTTCATGTCTAATAAGGATTGCTACTCTCTAAATGTGAGAGAGTGAGGGAAGGTGCATCCAAGGAATATTGAAAAGGGGGAAACCTATCTATACTAAATCAAACCAAGATGTTATTTGTGCAAACCAACATGAAGTATCACCCTCACTAGCCAATTATTGTGATGACTCAAGCCCTAGTTGTGTTTATCTATCACATGGGAGCTCCCATGTGCTGTGAATAAAAGGAATTGATCTATCAAGATCCTCCCCTACAATCAGTGGTGCACTCATCTCAACTTGGACATCATGGATACAAGTGGTCTCTCCATGACTCTCCATCCATCATATGTGCACCCTAATCTACTATGGTGATCCAAGATACGTCCCCATATATGAACTCCATTAAGCATGGCAGAAGTGACCAAAGTGCCAAATAGACACAACTTAGGGAATGACTCCTCAAAGTGCACCAATGAACATATCCTTTCAAGTCCTCCTAATGATGCATATCCCCTTGTCAATATCGCCTCTACAACACCTCTTATAAAGAAAGTAGGTCCACTAAATACAGCATCAAGATATGTATAAGAGTCTACTTACTCCACTATATTCTCTTGCCCATATGTAAAAATAGGTGTTGATCTCCTGACGCAATGTGTTCTAGCATTGAATGCCATCACCTTGGTTTTGCCAAGGTTGATGGAGAGCCCACTATCATGTGCATAAGCATTTAACACATCTTGATGTCTCTGCATACTCTCTAGAGAGTTTTAAATAAGTACAATATCATTGGCATAAAACAATAGAGGTATCCATGTACCTGACAATTGTGCCCCTCTATCCCCTACTGGCTCAATATGGTCAAAAACCTCATCAATATACAATCCAAAAAAAGTCGGAGAAAGTTATGACATGCTCTCCTAGCATTGAAATACCTGAGTAGGATGACTTATCCATTCCTCGAGAACTCCCAAGTATCCTCATCTAGTATCATGTATGGTGATTGGCCCTTAGGCAAAGCATATTGAGATGTGCTAGGAGGGAAGTACCATATGGAAATGAAGAGAGATTTTCCCTCCTCTGTTCTAACTCTAATCCACATATAAGGGCACTCTCTCTCTCTCTCTCTAAACAAACCACCTAGATGATAGGGTATAACTCCTCCCTAAATAACACCACTATTCCTTCCAATCCTTCGCTACTATGCTCATCAGGAGCCACCTCTCTACACGTGTTGTCCCATTTGTATCCAATCACCGTTGAACGTGTGCTATCTAAACTTCTATGTGTCTCTGAATAGAAAATGATGCCCCTCCCTCTATTGAAATCCTCCAAAGCTCCATCATCCAATCATAAGGATCCCTCATAGTTCCATACCACAAGCTCCATCATCCAATCATAAGGAGCCCTCATAGTTCCATACCACACGTGTTGTCCCATTTGTATCCAATCACCGTTGAACGTGTGCTATCTAAACTTCTATGTGTCTCTGAATAGAAAATGATGCCCCTCCCTCTATTGAAATCCTCCAAAGCTCCATCATCCAATCATAAGGATCCCTCATAGTTCCATACCACAAGCTCCATCATCCAATCATAAGGAGCCCTCATAGTTCCATACCACAAGCTTCAGGTTAGTCCCATAGGTCTCGCATCATCATGCTTGCATTTTTCAAGTACTACCACTTTGCCTCCTCTACAGAAGGTGAGTTTCCCTTCTCTCTGGAGGTCAAGATTTTGAGCATGCATTCTTTAATGTGTGCTAGTTGAGACTGTAAGACCATCTCCCAAGAAAATCCATGTTCTCTTTAATTTAGGAATCATCTTGAGAAAGTATTTCCTCTCTTCCATGATAAACAAACAATTAGAGAACATTCCTTGGATGTTACTCCATCACCTCCTCCTTTCTTTCCCACTCTCCATACTCTGGTGTGTTTTGGCTCCATGATTACCATATGTGCATACAGGCTTTTCACTTCCACTTCCACAGTGTTGGTGTCCTTGACACCTTTGATTTGCACATGTAAATCCCATGCCTTCCTCCTTTTCTCTACCCACAAAGAGGTCTCCCGCTCTTTCTTCTCCTCGATTAGATTGTGATCACTTGCGTCTTAATGGAAGCCAGCTCTTCTCCTATGGATGGCTAAATTTCTCCTTATTGAAGCTTGGTCCGAGAGCACATGTCCTCCAACACATCCCTTTGCTTTTTGATTTATTCATCTCCTGCTTCCACTTTTCTTTTGAGAGAGGCACAATCTACCCCTCTAGAGCCATGACATTCCCTAATAGGGCCCTTTGATGATAGCGAGGGTACTCTCCATCTCTTTCTTATGTACCAAAAGGGCTTGCTTGATGGTCGCCTCCATGTCAGCCTATCACCCTTTTCCATTGAGGTGTTCCGGGGTGAGCGACAAGAGAGGTGATCTCTAAACACCCCTCAAGGATCCCATGCTACTCAAATGGTGCTGGGAAAACCACAAGGAAGAGAAAATAAAACAACCAACCCACAACCAAAGAAGTGAAGGGGCACCACCTAGCTATGGGATGCAAACTACGATGTAAGAGAGATTTTGTCACAACCAAAAGAGGTGCAACAAAACACGGACAAGAAATCTCACACCAAATGGAGCAAAAGAGAGCTAGAGCAAGGGAAGAGAGAGAGAAATAAAACTTTTGTGATACCTTGTTTGTAACTTACAAAAGCAGATTGTTTGTTATAGTGCTATCACATAGCTTGCACAAGATTAAAACAATTCTTAGTGAAATCTAAACATTGGCATCACACATACATTGTCTTAGGGTTGTGGGACGCTTCTCACCCACCATACCCTCTTACAATGAGTAAGAACTTGACAATGAGAACACACTAGTCACTTACTCAAGTAAGCTCAAATGAAAAAACTTTGAAGATACAAGTCACCTTGCATTTGCCAAAGAGCTTTACACAAATTGAAGGACAACGATTGTGAAGCCAAGCACGCCTTTGAAGCACCAGAAACTCAATTGTTGATAGTGGAAGAGCATGTAAAATAGTGGTTTGAAATGGGACACTCACATTTACTCACTTTGCAATGTGTAGCATCAAAGATTCTCTCATGCCAAGTGTGAAGCTCATAACGTGATGACTACACCTAAATCTCTCCTCGCGTATAGAGTGTTGGGTTTCTTTGTGAGATGCTGGAGATGATTGACAAGAAGGAGAGGGGCATATATACAGGTTAGAAAACCCTCATTAAGATGATTGTAAATCCTAGTTTACAATCTAATCAAATCAAGATTATGATTTTTTGAGTATCAAAATATAGTGGGCCTTCTTTGTCTGCTTGAGTCATGGATGTGGGCTCAAGAAAAAGACATTAATGATGGTAGATAGGTGAAATTAGAGAGTTAAGGAAGGGAAGAGAGAGAGTGTGTGAAAGAGAGAGAGTTTTTACTATGTACATGTTTTGAGGTGAGGTATCTTTTAAGATTAGTTCAATTGATATTTTGTGTTAGTAGGTTAGTGGTTAGTGTTAGCAACTACTAAAAAGTTAATGATATATTTACAATGGGTAGAATGAGGTGCATGGTTGAGAAATATGGGTAAATGAAGTGAGTAAATTCTTGTGATGATGAAGATTTGAAGAAGTTTTGGACTCCCTAATGTACGTTCTCAAAAATGACTACCGATCCTCTTCTTCTCCTTCTCTTCTTACGTCGTGGCCACCAAGGTTGAATCACCACAATGAAAATGCCAATGTTGGTTGATAAGAATCTCCAATTAGCAAAGATTAAACATGGTTTTACATGCTGAATTTTATGTATATAGAGAATGTTATCGTATACATGTGATAGTGATGTGTGTGAACACACTAGGACCACTAGGGTATTTTTTCCCTTTTTAGGAGGTTTTTTCCCCCGTGCACTGTATATACACCCATCACTCTAGGGCTATAACACATTCTCTATCGTGTGACTTGAGCATCCTTCATATTCTCCAAGCTGTGTGCGTTTCTTGCAACCCTAATTCCAACAATCGGTATCAGAGCAGGTTGCATTCTCCCTGGCTTAGTCGCGAGTAGCTCTAGCACACGCCTGTTCACTTTCTTTGATTTCTGTGAGCTTTGGTGAGCGTTTGCAAGTTGACAAAAATTTTGGGATAGCTCGTAGAGCTGAGTTTGCTCAGATTTCTGATTTGGGCTCATTTCGGCTTCTGTTTCCACTACAACCAGGTCTGCACAGGCAATCTTGTCATTTTTGTGTGGAATTTCTATCAGTGTCAAATACTGCATAACAAGTCCAATATAGTCTACTACGGGTTGTGTTGTATAGCACGTGCTGGTCTCACTCAGTTTCTTCTCATTTTGGGTAGTTTGCACATCAAGTGCATACATTTTCCATGGCTGACAACAACACAGATGTGTTCAAGATGTTTGTTTCTAAGGACAGATTGGATGGGGGCAATTACCCTATGTGGGATTACATGATGCAACATGTTCTTGTGTCAAAGGGTGTCTAGAATGTTGTGCAGGAAATTCATGTACGTCCTGGTTCTGAGGATGTAGATGATGTTGAGGATGTTGTAGGTCTTGCTTCAAGAATTGCTGTTATTAGAGTTGTTTTGCCTACGACAGAACAAGATCGTTGGGATGTAAAGGATGTGCAGGCTCATGCATTGATTGCGTTTTCTATGAAGCGCCCCATTACTCCTCACATTGGTTCATCAAAACAGGCTTGGGATATTCTAGCAGGTCTTTATGCAAGCCGCAATGAGGCTAAAATTGCTTTGCTACGTAAAGAGCTGGAATTGAAGATTCTGCATGAGAAAGTTGATATGGACACTTTCCTTGATGGTGTCAAGGATATCAATGAGCAACTTTTTTCTACAGGTGAATTCATTTTAGACAGTTCCCTTGTGCAGACTATTCTTGATGCCTTACCAGATTCTTACGAAACTTTTGCTAGTACTTGGAGACTTATGACCCAAGGAAATCCTGAAGTTTTCAAGTTTGATGCCTTATGCACATTGCTATTGCAAGAGTCACTTCCCAGAAAAAAAAGGACTAGGCAGCGTGCAGTTGAACAGGCTTTTATTACTTCTCAAAGAAAGGGTGGTAACAGCAATGCAGCCACTTCTTATGGTTCTAGTGCTAGTGGCAAAACTTCTGTTCCTAATGCTTTTACTAGCAGCAATTCGTCTGAAAATTATGGTGATAAGGGCAAAAAGAAGATGTGTTGCCATTATTGTAAAGCTAATGATCACTTGATCAAGCAGTGTCCTAAGTTGAAGGCCAAAGAGGCTAAGAAGAAAGAGGGTGGTTCCACTGCAAATGCTGGTTCCACTACAAATGCATCCATTTTTGAGTCTTCTGTGAAAGGAGACTATGATCCTGATGTTTGATATAGAATGGGCTTTTAGTGCAGAGTGCACTTACAATCCTATTGCCCATGATGCATGCATGTTAGTTGTTGCAGATTCACATGTGGTATTTTTACAGTGGTGCTACAAAGCACATTACCTCACATTGTGAATTTTTCACCTCTCTCAAGTCTGTTTCTCATGGAAATTCAGTCACTTGTGCCAACAATGCCTCTTATCTGATTCAAGGAGTTGGAAAGATTCTCCTTACTGTTGCAAATGGTAGATCCTTCACACTTGTTGATGCACTTTATGTACCTAAGATCAAGAAGAATCTTTTGTCTGTATCCACACTTGCTAGACTTGGACTTGTAGTCAAATTTGTGGATGAGAGATGTACAGTTCATGACCTTAGTATTGGTGATGAAATTGTTGCATCTGGCCTTTTGTGCAATGGGCTGTATAAGCTCACTTTGTATGACAAGTGTGGACAAAATTTTGCAAATGCAGTTGCACATTCAAGGGCTATTTCAGATGCAAAACTTTGGTATGCACATTTTGTTCATCTAAATTTTGCCAGTTTGCAGCGTTTGCAAAAAATTGATATGGTTGCTTCTTTGCCACCTCTTGAAGCACCTGTCAAACTTGTTTGTGAAGGTTGTACTTTGGGTAAAATACAGCGTTCGAAGTTTCCAAAGGACGGTTCAGTTAGGGCGACATGCAGGTTGTAGCTTGTGCATAGTGTTGTTTGTGGGCTCATGCAAACTCCGTCCTTGGGCAATTACCTTTACTTCGTGACTTTCGTTGATGATTACTCCAGGCATGCATGGGTATTTCCGCTTAAAGAGAAGTTGGAAGTTTTTATGTGCTTCATACAATTTATGGCTATGGTTGAAAACATCTCAAAATGTACTATGGGTACCCTCCATTTTGATCGAGGGGGGGAGTATATGTCTCATGAATTTAATGCATTTCTAGCTAGTCGTGGGATAAAACACCAATCTGCAGTGCCTTATATGCCTAGCAAAATGGTGTTGCTGAGAGAAAAAATAGGTCAATTACAAAAATAGCACGATGTATGGTCAAAAGTCAAGATTTTTCGCATTCTTTTTTACTTGAGGCCATCATGTGTGCCACTTATGTAGTTAACAGGTGTCCTACTAAAGCTTTGCAATCTATTACTCCATATGAAGGATGGCATGATAGAAAGTCTTCTATTGAGCACATGCGTGTTTTTGGTTGTTTGGCATATGCTTTTGTGCCACAAACACACACAAAAAATTGGATGATAAGGCTATCAAATGTATTTCTATTGGTTATAGTGCTGAAAGCAAAGGTTACAAGTTGTATCATCCACAAACAAAGCATATCCTGGTTTCATGAGATGTAGTGTTTGTGGAAGATTCTGTTTAGCCCTTGCTGTCATGTACTAGAGACAATAATGTGAGCTCACATGACATTTATGACACTTTGTTGCCTCTTTTCAATGGTGGAAGTTCGAAATGTAAATTCCAATGAGGAAAACGTTTACCCTATGGGGGTTTTCGAAAGTGTTACAGATCAACCTATTATTGATGTTGATATACATGTTGTACTTGATGAGGAAAGGGCTGAAAATGGCTAGAGGTATGCCAAAATGGCTGGTGCATACATTGCGTGACAATAAATTGGATGCACCCTTGTCTAGTCGTACTCGTTCAGGCTTTGGACATGCATCTTATGCATCAGATTGTTATGATTTGGCTGTGTCTAGCTTACATAATGTTGAGGAATGTCTATCTTTTGATGAAGCACAAAATTCAGAAAATTGGATGGCTGCCATGCAATCAGAATATGATGCAATCGTAGAAAATGACACATGGACTTTATGTGATTTTCCTCCTAGGAAAAAGGCCATTAGTACGACGTGGGTTTACAAGTTGAAACACAAGCCGAATAGTGAGATTGATCGCCATAAGGCTCGACTTGTTGCAAAGGGGTATGCACAACAAAAAGGCATTTATTATGAAGAGACTTTTTCTCCCACTTGTCGTAAAGAGTGACATCAATAGGATTGCTAGCATCATGTAGACTCAACTAGCAATCTAATCATCCCATTTGCTAGCAATCCTGTTGATGTCATTCTTTTTTTCTACCTTAGTGGCACTTTACATCTTGACTTGTTTTATCCCAAGGGGGGATCATTGCCGCTAGACTTGCATGCTTTCTTGGACTCAGATTGGAATGGTTGTTTTGACATGCAAGTGTCCACAAATGGTTTTTGTTTCATGCTTGGCAGCACATGTATATCATGGTTGAGAAAAATGCAACCTATTGTGTCCACTTCGAGTTGTGAGGCTGAGTACAGGGCAGTCTTCATAGCTACGGTTGAGTGTGTATGGCTCAAACGCCTTATGGCTGATTTGGGTGTTGGACAACATACTCGCAACACTATCTACATTGACATTCAAAGCGCATTGGCAATTGCGAGGAACCCAATTTTTCATGATCATACAAAGCACATTGAGGTATGTCAAGTAGAGGCTCTCAGCAAGAGAGATCAGCTTGACTTATGTGCCAACACAGGACAACCTTGCAGATCTTTTCACAAAGGCATTATCTCGTGAGAAGCTTGAAGCTTTCCACAAAGCTTTGGGCTTACTCCCCTTTGTGGATTGATCATGTCCTTAGGGCATGGCACTTCCCTTTACTCATGTGCCAACTCTTGTTCACCGCATCACTCCAGGGGGGCTTTGTTACCATATACATGTGGTAGTGATGTGTGTGAACACACTAGGACCGCCGGGGCAAGTTTTCCCTCTTTAGGAGGTTTTTCCCCCCGTGCACTATATATACGCCCATCACTCTATGGCTATCTATCTTTCCATTGCACACTAAGTAACACACTCTCTATTGTGTGCCTTGAGCTTCCTTCGTCTTCTCCAAGTTGTGTGAATTTCTTACAGCCCTAATTCCAACAGAGAAGAGATAAGAAGCTGTAATTTACAGGTAATAGAGAGAGGCATACAAATGGTGTATGTACACATAGAGTTCATATGAGAGGTAATAGAGAGATACATAGAGATGGTGTATGTACATGTAGAGTTTATATGAGAGCTATATAAGTGAGAGAGAAGGTTAATGGTGAAGAGGGTGGGAGAAACCATGGAAGTTATAGGTTTGAGGGAGGGATAGAGAAAAATTTGTGTGTGTGTGTGTGTGTGTGTGTGTGGAAGTGTGAAGGAAGGTGAGAGAAGACTAGGGTGACTTGTGAGAAAAAGTGTGCAGATTGGGTTCCACCAAAAAATCCATATCTCACCGATGAAAACTCCAAAACTTATGAAACAATTTGAGGTGATTATTCAGTAGCTTGTGAGATAAATTTTGTATTTAGACCTCTTTCTCAAATTTGAAGTGGACAGGGATGCCGAAAATCCCACTAAAATGCCTATTTTTCCTCCTACAAAAGTCTTCAGTGGCCTCCCTTTTGTTGAATTTGCATAATCCTCCAAGAGTGAGTCCCTCCTTGCATGAGAGAATGACCTAATAGATTCTTGAGTATTTGAAAATATACATGGATTAGGATTATTCACAGATACGATATATGGATATGATGAAACAAAACAGATTAGTATATAAAGAATTTATGGAATCTAAATAGTGCCAACTGTATATAAATATAAAATCAAAAAAAGAAATATATGAGAATAGATGGAATCAAATGACGGGGCCCTCATTTGTTTTTATTTACAAGACGTAAGACAAAATGCATGTAGAAAAATGGGAGGAATCTCAAAGGTCGAGCGAGATTTTCCGAGTAATCCCTAAAACGAGCGAGATAGGGCAAGGCACATATACAAAACAAAAACCAAATATGATTTCTTAGGTGACTTCAAGCACAACAAAAACTGCCACATGGCAACAGGAAGTGGTTCGTGTCTATGATTCTCTCTATTTTCTTGAGTAGCGTTTAGGGATAGCAAACGTCGACTTTGATCTGAGCCTGCCATCAATGAGATTGACACCCTCCTCCTCAATCCGCCCCATGGGCCTCCATATCTGTTCTATGCGAGAATGGATAGGCATGATTCTCTCTCTCTCTCTCTCTCTCTCTCTCTCTCTCTCTCTCTCTCTCTCTCTCTCTCTCTCTCTCTCTCTGTGTGTGTGTGTGTGTGTGTGTGTGTGTGTCTCTCCCCCGTTGAACACTGCCTTCTGCTTACTATCTCATTGTGCCCAATCTGGAAGACCATTGACATCTTCCTCTTAATTTGTGTCACAACTGCCTCGCACAAAGCTGTGTGCGGACATATGTGCATGAGCGGCACCAACACACCCTTAAAACATTTTGCTGGCATATCCTCGACTAGCACATTGCATTTCCCATTTTTTTGAAAAAGAAAGATGCACATTGACAGCCAATATACCATTTCCTTTTTACATTTTTTCTGATGAAGCAAGCAACAATAGCAGGTAGCACATTAAATAAGTAGCATTGTTTGTTAAATCTTGCTTATAAAACAGACACATTTTTGGCGGCGGAATTCACTTGGTGTCTCTTAGGGATAGTGACAGTTAGCACACCATCTTCAACTACAGGGGTTACATCATATATTTGACATTATCAGGCAGTTGAAATTGTTGAACTAAATGGCCAAGCAATCTCTCAGTGGCATACCATGTCACGGGTCCTTTCTCTTCCACATTCTTGAACTCCCCAGTGATTTCCAAGGTACCCTCTTCATGCATATGCACTTGTACATCCTTTTTGTTGCTGATACCAGGAAAACATTCAATTTAAAGATGTGGGCGTTGGAAGTCCTCTCTCTCTCAACCTAGAGAGAGAAGAGAGAGAGAGGATAGAAGAGAGAGAGAGAGAGAGAGAGAGAGAGAGAGCTAAGCCAGTCTCCATCGCTTTTTTTTTCGACAAAGAGAAATTACACCGAAGCACGTACAGATGAGAGAGAGAGAGAGAGAGCGATGTTAAAAAAAGATCGATGGAGACTCGCTTAGCTCTCTCTCTCTCTCTCTCTTTATTTTTTTTTGGAAAGAAAACTTAACTAAATAGGTGCTACGATTTTTTTTAAAGAAAATAGGATGCAAATCAAACTAAATGCGATGCTATCTCTCACTCTCTCTCGACTGCAGCATGGATGCCCTTTCTATTCCAAGCCAAGCATGCTACAGTTGCATGTAGCAAGAGCCCTCCTTTGACATATGCATGATACAAGGGCAATGAACTCTCTCTCTCTCTCTCTCTCTCTCTCTCTCTCTCTCTCTCTCTCTCTCTCTCTCTCTCTCTCTCTCTCTCTCTCTCTCTCTCTCTCTCTCTCTCTCTCTCTCTCTCTCTCTCTCTCTCTCTCTCTCTCTCTCTCTCTCTCTCTCTCTCTCTGCGTCTCATAAGCAATCTCGTAGTGAATTCTCTACTGTTAGGCAAGGATTGTGGTGCCAGGAAAGGGGATCTTGCTCTCTTGTAGTGTAACCTCTGATAAAGAGAGGTAGATTGCACAGACAATGTAGACATGGTTATATAGAGCTCCATGCAGTGCTTAGGAGGGTGGCGAAAGCGACACGCTTGGGAGGAGAGTGCAGGGACGAGGAGGAAGCAAGGACGAGGAAGAAGCAGGGGCGAGGGACGACGAGCAGAATATTCTCACTTAATGGATTTTATTTGAAATTGAGCATGTAGGAGCTATTAGCAATTACAAAAGCAAGAGCTTTAGGTTTATAGAAGCTAATCCACATCAGCCAAAAAACTAGTGCTAGTAGAAGACTAAGATCGCAATTCCCACCACCGAGCACAACAAAAAGATACAATATGTGCACTAATTAAGCTAATCTGTAGCCGAAAAACTACTGCTAGTAGTAGCGTAATTCCCATCGAGAACAACAAAAAGATACAATATGCACTGATGACGTAACTGGGGACATTTTTTTCTACTGAGTCCTATATTTTTGACTCATCGATCGGCACCGCCTTCTCCTCAGTTGCCTCACCGCCAAACTGCTCCAAGTTGGAGAGCCCACCCTTCTTTCCCATTTCGCGGTATCATTCCATCCCCATATGCTCTTTTCGTGTCTACCCTCCCTTGATACGCCCTTCCGCAAGGCGCCGCTCCTGCGCTTCCAAGGTCTTGCCTCCAACAATGACCGTCTCTCTAGCGCGGGCCTTTTGGTCAAGCTCCTTGCGAGATTCCATCGTCTTCGACAGTGTGGTTTCTCTTGAAAAAAACACAAGGTTGCTAGCAAAGATAACGTTGACCGCCTCAAGAAAGTAGTGTTGGCTTATCTCTCTCTCTCTCTCTCTCTCTCTCTCTCTCTCTCTCTCTCTCTCTCTCTCTCTCTCTCTCTCTCTCTCTCTCACAGTTTTTGACACACACACACACAGAGAGAGAGAGAGAGGTGCTTACCTCCTCTCTAATCCTACCAAGCCGGCAGTGTCCACGGTGTGTGTGAGAGAGAGGGGGAACGGTGGGGGGAAGATAGGGTCCATTGAGGCTTGCATGAAGATATTACAATGTCCATCGGCCAACACGAACATTGCCACATGCATACACCGCACACTCACATGGTTCTCATACTCCATCTCCCTTGCTTAAACGTTCTCATTGCTAGTTAATACTCAAGAGATTCTCCCACTCCTCATCAGTACACCGTAATGCTTTGCTCCGCCTCAGCCACCGATCCAGCTTCCTTCTCGCTATCCTTCTGCAGCAATTCTTCAAAAACCACTATACAAGCTTGTTCTACTTGTGTCTTGAGCTCGCTTCTACACAGCAAGCAGCAATTGCTGTCTGAGTTGCATGTGAGACTGTAAGTGTGCGGGGCTCACCTCAGATTTCCCCATGTTTTTCGTCACGCGTATGCGTGTGTGTATTTAGGGCGTATCTTCTTGACTTAGGACTCCCTCTATATCCTATTATCCGGGGGATTTTAAGGCAGGTGGCATACACCGAATCATCTCCGAAGTCGAAACCGCCCTTCTCTTTGGCTATTGCAATTGCTTTCAAAGGCTGTGGGTGGTGGCTCCACTGGCATTCAAGCCATAGCTCTCTCTCTCTCTCTCTCTCTCTCTCTCTCTCTCTCTCTCTCTCTCTCAACTTGCTTGCATCGACTTCTGCCCGCATACTGGCCAAAGTGGGTTGGCGAGCTCAAGCTCAAGCTACAATTTCTTGGTAGGAGAGAAGAGGTGAGCACCTCTCTCTCTCTCTCTCTCTCTCTCTCTCTCTCTCTCTCTCTCTCTCTCTCTCTCTCTCTCTCTCTCTCTCTCTCTCTCTCTCTCTCTCTCTCTCTCTCTCTCTCTCTCTCTCTCAGTCTCTCAGCTTGTCTGCGTCAACTTATGGCCAAGGTAGGTTGCGAAACAGTCCCCCAACCAAAAACTTAGCAACCTGGACTCGAACTCTCACTGCTTCACATGCGCATCTTCCAATCAACTGCGCTAACAATGTAGGAGGCTGCATAGTGCTGCCCGACATAGTGTAGCGCATTAATGAAAAAATATAACCAAGCCCCCCAAAACCTACCTGGCCACGATTTTGTTAATGATTGTGTGTCATTGACCCCAGACTATTGCTCATGCCAGCATGCTATAGTAGATGACTCCATGTCCTTCCTTTTGTCAGCCCTGTCCTTTGTCTTTGGAACTGGCATCTCTTGGGATTTGTATCGTACTTTTTTTTTCAAAAATTGTTGGGACATATTGGCATTTTTGAAATTGAAAAGGGTACGATATTAAGCTGAGACAAATTTTTCTGAAACACCTAAGAATCAATGGGAAAAAGGGAGAACATTGAAAATCTCCACATAAAATTTAGGATTTTTTGAGGGTTTAACACTTTAATCTGCCAAATCTAGCCGGTTTCCTTCTAGGTGACCCTCAAAACTAACCGATAATTTTAATTTTTTTGCTTTAAAAATACACTAAAGATCGGTTTTCTATGGCGCTTTTGTTGAAAATCGATCGCTAATTAATGTGCCCCTGATAGTGATATTGTTTCTCATTTTAGAGAGAGAGAGAGAGAGAGAGAGAGAGAGAGAGAGAGAGAGATCTAAGCATCTTCTCTCACTTAGTGTCATTCTTCCATGATCCATTGCAAAACAATGCGTTCTCAATACGATGCAGCTCCTTCCCTCATCTCGCTGGTAAGATTTTCATACAAACTTATCTTGAGCAAACGCAAGCTCAAAACAGATTGCATTTTTTTGCAACAAAATTAGTATGCAACGTCACTACAACGGCTTCCCCTCTTGTTGAAACTATCGTTCCAGATGTGAAGAAGGCTCCAATACTACCTTTTAGAGTAGTGCATGGCTTTGATCTTCATAGATTGGAGAAGAATTTGCCTCTGATAATTGGTGGTGACATGAATATTCCACACGAGCAAGGATGTAAATCATATTCCAATTATAATGTGCTTGTCCATTGAGTAGTGAATGTTATGGCCTTCTTGATATCTGACATCTGCCATACTTATTCAAACAATGATTCACAATAGAAAGGAGTAGCATCTTCAATCTTTTGTGAAAGAAGCTCTTCATATGAAGACTCACGCCCCTAAGCTTTGAGGTTGTCATATTGTATGGTAAAAAGATCCTAATTATTTTATTTATTTACAACTAATTTTTTTCAGTTATGACGATGCCTTTCTAGAAAATTTTAGGCATAGAACTCTATAAATTTTGGTTGTAAATTGATTAAAAAAGTCCTATATTGGTCAATTAAGGAAAGACATGATTCTATTGTAACAAAATAAGTCTTTCATAATTAATGGTGTTTGCCAGCAATGTGTTCTGTAAGAAGGGTGTCTTTTATGAAGATCACAGTCTTGTAGTATAGATAGGGCAAGACGACATGGAAAAGACGATTGGTGTATAAATGATCTAATGAGGTGCAATAAATTGCTATCAAATTGATGCTTCTAAGATGAGGAAGGATTCACATGCTCTCAAGTATAAATGACAATCAAGAACCAAAGTACTAGACACAAGAGCACTACAAATGACCTTACAAAAAGAAACTTACGATGACTTGAGCATTAAGTACAAGGCTAGAGCTCTTATCAGTCTATTAATCTTACTTTTTGCTCAAAACATGTGAAGCCCAAGCAAGCCCAAGAGAGAAGATAATATTTTCAAATATTGTGTTTATTTTCTTAAAAGTAAACTTTGATCTTTTGGAATTTAGGAGGTAGTCTATCCATTGATAACCCTTTCTGTTGTGGTGCATCAATATATAACAAACGATAAGTATTCTGTTGACGATAAAATTTACTATATTGTGTACAAACACTTGCTCGGGTTTGTCCTTGCTCGTAAAAAATCGCTCGGTGCATGGTAACAGTACTCGAAAAATGGTAGTTTAGTAAAAGGAATGGCTTGCATGAAAATATTTATTTATATAATAAGAGTTTGTACGGTGGTAAGAGAATTACAATAATGGTGAGTCAATGTACATAATATACTTAGGTAAATAATCCCCACCTAGGTAAAAATATTTAAATAAATACCAAAATAAGTATAATAAAAAATCCCTATATTTAGGCCATATATGTAATGAAATATTTACACACAAATGGGCCATAATAAACCACTGTGAAGCGTAGCTATGGCTGGATCACAGGACACTGCTCTTTACAATATCAAGAAGCTGGATGGAACCAATTTCCCATTGTGGAAGAAGCAGATTTGGCACGTGTTGGTACAAAAGAAGCAGATAAAACCTATAAAGCTCAAGGGGATAAAACCAGAAGATATGGACGAAGATGAATGGAGCGAAATGGATGAATTGGCACTTTCTACCATTATGCTGACTTTGGCAGAAAGCGTTTACTTCAATGTAGCAGACGAGATGTCGGCTTATCAAGCATGGTTAAAGCTGAGTGATCTTTATGAGAAGCAGAGTGCAGCTTCACAGGTATACTGTCTTAAGAAGCTTGTTGACTTGAAGATGAAAGAAGGGACACCTATGTCCAATCATCTAAATGAATTCAACACAATCTATAGTCAGTTGTCAGCTCAAGGTGTCAAGTTTGATGAACCTGTTAGAGCTATGTTCCTGTTGATCACATTGCCGGAAAGTTGGGACACTTTTCGCACAGCTTTGAGTAATTCTGCACCTCCAGATGGTTTGAACATAGCAGGTGTAGAAGGAAGTCTGCTTACTGAAGAAACCAATAGAAATACAATGGACAAAGGCAAAGGAACAGCCTTAGTTGTCAGGGGAAGAACCAAAGAAAAGTACAAAGGTGGAAAGAGGAACCAGTCTCGTAGCAAGTCCCGCAGTGCTAAAGGCAAGAGTGACATAGAATGCTACCATTGTGGCAAGAAGGGTCACATGAAAAGAGACTGCAGAGAATGGAAAGCAGAAAAAGGCAAAGAGAAAGCTGAAGACCATGGTGAGAAGAACAAGTCCTCAGTGAAGATTCAAGAAATAAATGTGACAAACACTGTTGCAGAGGATGACAGTCTAGTGTCAGGAGACATCTACTTCTTGAAGAATACAATGGACTCAGCTCTTCTTACAGCATCTGATGGAAATGCACTGAGTGACTGGATTATAGACTCAGGGGCATCACTTCATGTGTCTCCAAACAAGGAGTGGTTTACCTCTTATGTGACCACTAAAGATCATGTTCGGCTAGGCAATGTGCAGACATGTGAGATCTTAGGTGTTGGAGATGTTCAATTGAATTTTCAGAATGGCTCTTCTTTCACGCTGAAGAATGTGAGACATGTTCCCGCAATTACAAAGAGCTTGATCAGCACAGGTTTACTTGATGATGCTGGCTACGTCACCACTTTTGGACAGAACATGTGGAAGATACCAAGGGTTCTATGACAGTAGCACATGGAGTAAAGTCTGGAGGACTTTACATGATTTATGTATCAAATGTCTCTAAAAATGTAATGAATGTAACCGAGCAGCCGAACGTTTCTTTGTGGCATAGCCGGTTAGGACATATGTCCAAGAAGGGAATGGAAATCTTGTCTCGTTTTGGTTATTTTCCTGGCTTTTCATTTAATGATTTTGAATTTTGTGAACATTGTCTGTATGGTAAGCAAACACAACAGCCACATAAGCATAGAAGCAGTAGAAGAGATACACAGTTGGCATTTGTTCATAGTGATTTGGGTGGACCTATGCCTAACCTATCTCTAGGGGGAGCTTCTTACTTCATGACATTTATAGATGATTACTCGAGGAAAGTATGGGTTTACTTTCTCAAGCACAAGGATGAAGCGTTTAGTGTTTTCAAAATGTTTGTGACACTTGTGGAGAATCAGAATGGCAAGAAGCTTAAATGCTTACGCACTGACAATGGTGGAGAGTATGTTTCAAAGGCCTTTCAGGACTTTTGTGAGTCAAAAGGTATAAAACGTGAACTTACTGCTCCTTACAATCCTCCTCAAAATGGTGTTGCTGAGAGGATGAATAGGACCATACAAGAGAAGGTCAGAAGTATGTTGTCTAATGCACAGCTTCCAAATGGGTTTTGGGTTGAAGCTGTATCAACAGCTGTTCATCTTGTAAATAGATCTCCTAGCAAGGTTTTGCAGAAGGATTCAGTGCCAAAGATGGTATGGTCAGGCAAAATGCCCTCATACAAGCATCTGAGAGTCTTTGGCTGTGAGGCATATACTCACGTTCCAAAGGAATTTAGGAACAAACTTGAGCCAAAGAGTATAAGGTGCATCTTTCTAGGCTATGGTAATTCTGGTGAGATGGGGTACAGACTTTGGGATCCTGAATCCAGAAAGGTTGTCCGCAGCAATGATGTTCACTTTAATGAATCCAAATATCATTCTAAACCAGAGAGGGTTGAGGAGATTAGAAGAGTTGTCTTCCAAGAAGATGGACCTGCACGTGCAAGACAAAATGTCAGGGCTCAAGAGGAGCAAGGATAGGATAGAGTGGAACCACAGGTTGTGGCTGAGCCTGAGCCTGAGCCACCTATTGTGCGTAGATCTGGACGTGTCACGCGACCTCCTGATAGGTTTGTTCCATCTATGAACTATGTCATGTTGACTGATTGCAATGAGCCTTCATGTTACAAGGAAGCAGTGCAAATGAAGGACTCCGGGAATTGGCAATTGGCCATGCAGTCAGAGATGACAGCTCTGCATAAAAACAAGACATGGAAGCTAGTTAAATTACCACAGGGCAAAAAGGCTCTACCTTGTAAATGGGTTTACAGGTATAAGATCACCGCTCATGATAGTCAGCCAAAGTACAAAGCAAGGCTTGTTGCCAAGGGCTTTAAGCAAGAACAAGGCATTGACTTTGATGAAGTCTTCTCTCCGGTGGTCAAGATGACTACATTGAGATCCTTTCTTGCATTGGTTGCCATATTAGATTTGGTGTTGCACCAAATGGATGTCAAGACAGCGTTCTTGCATGGTGATTTAGATGTGGAAATTTACATGCAGCAGCCAGAAGGGTTTGTTGAGAAAGGCAAGGAAGATTGGGTATGCCAGTTGTTAAAGAGTCTTTATGGCTTAAAACAATCACCGAGGGCATGGTACCATAAATTCCACAAGTTTATGCTTTCTCAAGGCTACAAACGTAGTGAGTTCGATCACTGTCTATATACAAAGAAGGCTAAGGATGGTAGTTGGCTGATCCTTATTTTGTATGTGGATGACACGTTGATTGCTGCCAAGCACTTGGAAGAAATTTCAGCTTTGAAGTCAAAGATGGAAAAATCGTTTGACATGAAAGACATGGGTGAGGCAAGTCATATACTTGGTATGCGCATTGAGAGAGACAGATCAAAGAAGTTGATTTGGTTATCTTAGACAGAGTATATTGACAAGGTTTTGCAACGTTTCAATATGGAGAAGGGAAAGGCACTGAGTGTTCCATTGCCACCATATGTGAAACTTAGCAAACAAGATTGTCCTGTGTCTAAGGAAGAACAGGCTGAAATGGATAAGATTCCATATGCGTCTGCAGTGGGTAGTTTGATGTATGCAATGATTGCTACTCGCCCAGACATTGCATTTGCAGTGGGAGTAGTAAGTCGATACATGTCAAACCCAGGAAAGAAACATTGGGAGGCAGTGAAAGGAATATTGAGATACCTGAAAGCTACAAAGAGTATGCGTATATGCTATGGGAGTCAGGAGCTAAGTGTAAAGGGTTTTACAGACTCAGATTATGCAGGTGACTTAGACAAACGAAGGTCTACGTCAGGGTATGTCTTTACATTGGCTGGTGGAGCAGTATCATGGCGTTCTAGATTACAAGATTGTGTTACTCAGTCTACTACAGAGGCTGAATATGTTGCAGCATCAGAGGCATGCAAAGAATCAATTTGGCTTAATCTACTAGTAACAGATTTGGGAATCAAAGAAGAGATGCCTGTGTTATATTGTGATAGTCAAAGTGCTATACAATTGGCTCGCAATCCAGTTTATCACTCAAAGACAAAGCATGTGGATGTGAAGTATCATTTCATCAGGGAAATGCTCGAGGATAAGCAACTTCATCTTGTCAAAGCTCACACCACAGAAAATCCTGCTAATCTACTTACAAAAGGACTTCCCTTAGAGAGCTTTGCGCATTTTCGCAAGCAGTTAGGTGTAGGGTAGTACACCACTTCTCTACATCTCTTGTATATTAGCTTGTATAGTAGCTTCTCTCACACTTAAAGTACCACATTGGACTTTAAGTGGGAGGTTGTTGGGGTATAAAGCCCAATGTGGTCTCCCAGGTAAGTGGGTGGGCCGCCAGGTATGTACGCATATTCTTTTTGTAAAAACCTAATAAGAACTCACTATGCTCTACACATTATAGTAGAGCGAGTTCACCATATCGTCGTGCTCTTCTTCTCGCACTCTCTTTCGCGTCGCACTTCCGCTCGTACTCCTTCATCCCGTTACTCACACACACCTATGTACAATGAAAGTGTGATGATAGCCACAATGTTTGAGTGATCTTGATAGGGTGAGGCCCGCTCACTGTGGAAATTCGGAATAGACAATAAACAACTATCATTAGCCCTCTCCCATGATAGTTGAGGGTTTTAAGGAGATATGGGGAAATCCTGTTACTCACATATGCCTATGTACAATGAAAGTGTGAGGATAGCCACAATGTTTAAGTGATGTTGATAGGGTGTATATCACATGCATTCAAGGACTATTTCTAAGACTCTTTATATGTGAATTTATGACAAATAAGATACACCCTTTTCCTATTCAATCGTGATTTTTTTTCCATTTCTATTTTATGGTACCCTTCTATATGTGAAAATGTGAGAAAAAAAGAAATGTAATAACCGCTTTTGTTGCACTCACATGATAGTCACATAATTATTAATTAACTGACCCCCCAAGATTAGGATGCTCCTTGCCACCTAAATCCATGAGCTTATAGTAACTTGAATTAAAAGATTTTTTGACCACATATAGACCTTGCCATCTGGTGTTGAATTTTTCATCAAACCTATTTTCAAGTCGATTGTCATACCTTAACACCAACCCACCTTCCTTGATACCCTT
This sequence comes from Adiantum capillus-veneris, assembly GCF_014529385.1. Classification (NCBI taxonomy): domain Eukaryota; kingdom Viridiplantae; phylum Streptophyta; class Polypodiopsida; order Polypodiales; family Pteridaceae; genus Adiantum; species Adiantum capillus-veneris. The sequence goes on from NC_140953.1 coordinate 44,399,640, forward strand.
GTCCTTGACATTCTTATCAAGTTTCTCATTTGCTTGAATAGATTTTCTCTTGTAGCACTTGTAAGATGCTTCTATTTTCCACTCAAGCTCGGCTAAGGTAAAAAGTCAATCCATCCATGCTTCTTGATTATCTTGTGCTTATTTTCCACGAAGTCGTATTTTTGGAATGTTGAGCTCAATTTGCTACAAAGCCTCTTGACCATACACCTAGTGAAATGGTGTGAACTCTATGGACTCTCTATATGTGGTTCGATACGCCCATAATTCCCCATCCAAGAACTCGTCCCACAACTTCTTCATCTTCTTCTTCACCATCTTTTTGATGATGCCTGCAATGTCACCATTAGCCTTCTCCTTCAAACAATTTTATTGTGGATAGTAGGATGTGCTATGACGATGTAGAATGTAAAGCTCTTCAAACTTCCGTGAGTAAGTTCTTGTTGTGCCCTAGACCATTAAAAAAAATAAATTCCAAAGGTGTGCCAAATCTACAATAGATATGAGTGTAGAGAAACTTACCTTTGGCACACTTTGGGCTTCTACCCACCTAGTCATATAGTCTACTGCCACCAGAATGTAGAGCTTAACATTTTTAGTTCTAGGTACTGGACCCATAACATCAATGTCCCACTTTTGAAAGGGTCCATTTGCAAGTACAACTTGTCTTGGACCATGCACCAGCCTTCTATTTCCATTAACCTAACAATCATGGTAGATTTTTCACCAATGTTGAACATCCACATGTATACTTGGCCAGACATACCCCGCAAGAAAAATATTTTTTACACTTAACTCTTAGGCAAAATGGCCATCACATGCTTCCTCATGCAAACCTTCTAGAATGACTGGAATTTCCTCCTTTGTTGGTACTCTTCTACACACCTGATCTTCTCCTCTTTGATAGAGGGAGCTTCTAGGAAGAGGTAGACACTTGCCTTCTTTATGAGCCTCCTCTTTTGAGCCTTTGTAAAGCCTTGTGGAAACTCATCTTCCAAAATGTAGCTCACAATAGGAGCTAAGGACTCTATCCCTTGGTACCTTGGTGTTTTTACCATTTTTGCTGCCATGATGACATGCACTTTTTTATGTCAACACATGCAACTGCTTTCTGCACAAGCAAATTAGCATCTTCATTTTGTTTCCTAGGAATATGATACAATTGCACTTCTTCAACTTGATTGAGTAATTTGCGAATAGAATGAACCTTTTGCCTTAATCTTTCATTATTATATGCCCAAATGCCTAAGATTTCCTTTACAATGAGAAGTGCGTCCTCTTTTACCATGAGACGTCATATCTTTTGAGCAACACCCATCTACAATCCATGGAGTAGTATATTGTACTATGCTTCATTGCCCGGGAGATTCACTGTGGTTTTCCGTACGATATCACGTGAGTGTACATAGGGGGGGTTTTGGGTTTTGTACATAAGCGTATACAATAGGGGTAGCCCCTCATTATTTCATACTCATACCGTATACATAAGGGAGGAGGGGTGTACATTGGGGCTACATTCAACTACCTGATCCACCTTAAATATATTAGTAAGCCTCTGTGTGTGTGTGTGTGTGTGTGTGTGTGTGTGTGTGTGTGTGTGTGTGTGTGTGTGTGTGTGTGTGTGGTGAAAATAAGGGAAAACTTGAAATTCTCTCTTTTTTTTTTGTCAAAATTAGAAGCTTTTGTCGATAATTACATTAAAACTTATGTAAATTTCCTTGTTTTCTTAAAACCAAGCTCAAACCCCTCTAATTTGTCAAAATTCCCAAAATACCCTTCAAAATTTTAACACTCCCAAAGTACCCATGTATCTGTTTTGGTCAAATTTTTCAAGCTTTTCTTATTTTTATTCCTTTTTGACAATTGAGATGCATTTTTGAGTGCTTAGCATGTAATTTGTCACATATTAGCTCACAAAGCAGGCGATTATGTCCAAAAATAATGAAGCGATTCATCTCCAAAGCCTACATAACCAATTCAAGTTCTAGTTTTAGCATCTTGTATTCATAGACAATCACTCTTCTTATGAACACCAAAAACCTTTTTATCTTTAGTGAATCTAATCTCACGACCAAGGGTATTTTGAGATTTTGGAAAATTTGAAGGGCATTTAATCTCATGACCAGGGGTATTGGGGATATTTTGAGAATTTTTGAAATTTGAGAGGTATTTTGCTTATGGAGATTCAACCTTGAAGTTTAAAGTGATGGCCGTGTGGGGTTTGAACGCTTATGCACAAAACTAAAGGCCAAGATTTTTACATGCCACGAGTCGTGAGTTCTCACTGCTCAAGTCATGAAAACTACGCCCTTCCTCAGTGCTTCCAACTCCCGAGTCCCTTCGGTCACTCTGCGTGCATCTCTTTTGCCTGCTCTTCGCTATGGATCCGACTTGTTGGAGCCTCGTGCTACGTCTCTGAGTCTTGACGTGTTTCGTGCGATGTTCATCCAGTTGGGCTGCAGCCTGCTACACCTACCACGCAAGCTCCCGAGTCCCAGCTCAGGACCTGTTGCTTGACGCGCTGCGTCTTGGAGGCTTGGAGCCTGTAATGATCCCAATCCCGCCGACACCAAAAGTGGGATGGAACCTTTGACAGGTCTCTAGGCCTACTAAATTCAAAGCCTTTAAACAAGAAAAATTCTAGGGAATTCACCCTTACCATTGGCAATGGTTTAGATTCATAGCCCTAGAAGAGACCTAGTCCTGTCTCGCAGTGGAAACGGGATCCTTAAAAAAAAAAATCCGGCCCTAAATCTTCATCCTTTAGATTAAGGTTTCCTTAGCCAACGCTTTTTTCCCTCTAACATATGTGAGGTCACAGCCGCTGGTGGATCCCTCGTCCAAGTGAAGTTTCTAAACGTTTTAGTGCGCAGGAATGGATAGTTACCTGACTAATCAGGTCCACCCGTCCATGATTGAAAACCTTAGTCAATCCCCACTTACCACCCCGCACTCACACATGATTTTATTGTTGTTTAATTACTACCACATTCTTTCCACAATTTAAATAATGATTCCTTTTTAATTTTTCAACTGCATTTCCTTAAAGCAACCTTTTAAAACAGCATTGAAGACATTCTTTCAGAAAACAGACATCTTTAAACTTAAGACAAGGTACTGTCATTTTAAAGTATCACTGACCAGTACTAACTTGTCTCAAGACCACCTATACAAGGGTGAAAAACGGCACCCATTCCTTATTTATATAACCGGGGTGGAAAAAGTCTTCACCCAAAGTCCGGGCGCCCATACGCCAAAACCAATTGCCCATACAACCGGGCGGTTCCTCTAGGATAAACTTAAAAGTACTATCCATAAACATAAACAAGCACGGGGTAAAGACTCCACACGTGCAGAGGTAACCGACTCCTCCATGATGGTATCTCCATCGTTACTCATTACCTGGAGTAAAAATATTTCCAAGGAATCAGAGGTGTCTTGAGACAAGCTGTCTTAACGATGGTCAAACATTTCGTTCCTATTTCAACCAGTAATAACCCAATCATTTCTTTCCTAATTACAATCATTGATCGTGGGTTTCGTGGAAGTTACCTTCCTTTTTCAGCCAGTGTTTTCCTTCCTAACCCTTCGTATGCAATGCTTAAAATCTAAAAGCTTATTAATGGCATAATTGAAAACCACCTGGGACTGGTCGTCCATCTGTTGTGGGGCAGGTGCCGGTAAACTCTCCTCTGTTGGCCTATGGCTAGGCCCTACTTCATGGTCGTTAGTTGCTTTGTTGCGTTTGTTACTAGCATCTTCATCTTCCGTCAAAGGGTTTTCCCTGGTTCTCTTGGGGGCCATTTCGGCAGCCTCATAAAAAGACATAATCCATTAGAGGATTTATTGTATAAAATTTATTTTTCCTTGTTACCCAAAAATAAGGGTTTTGGACCTTGGTTAATCCTTTGGTATTTAGATAATTTTATTTCTTAATTTTTCTTATCCATTATATATAAAAATTGGTTACTTTTGACCAAAGTACGTTCCTAAACTATTTATCTAAGGTTAGGATAATTATAATAGATTACCCAAAGTATATTCCTTCTCTGGTATTGATATCAAAGGGTTTCTATTTACTTTACTATATTCTCTTTTTTTTTTCCAAAAATTGTAGTAATTTTACTGGGATATACAGTTAAACTAATTTTCTAGTGGTAACATTTTTACCACAGGTTCCTTGAGGTCTAATACACCTTTAAAGATCTCAATTCAATTTAAGTCTATTTACTAGTTTCCCCTATTTAAATTCCTCAAAAAAGAGGGTATTTTAGCTAGAGTAATTAGCTAGATTAATTTTCTGGATTTATCCTAATTATCACGGGTTTTCAAACACCTGATTTACCTCTGATAATTATATGGAAGGATTTGAATTCCATCTACTAATTTCCCCTATTAAATTTTTTCAAAAAACAGGGTATTTTAGCTACGTAATTAGCTAAATTAAATTTCTGAACTTCTCCTAATTATCACGGGTTATTGAACTTCTAATTAACCACTGATAATTATATGGAAGCATTTGAATTCCATTTACTAATTTCCCCTATTAAAATTTCTCAAAAAACAGGGTATTTTAGCTAAGATAATTAGCTAAATTAACTTTCTGAACTTTTTCTAATTATCACGGGTCATGGAACATCTAATTAACCACTGATAATTATATGGAAGCATTTGAATTCTATTTACTAATTTTCCCTATTGAAATTGTTCAAAAAACAGAGTAATTTAGCTAAAGTAATTAGCTAACTTAACTTTTTGAACTTTTCCTAATTATCACAAGTATTTGAAAACTCAATTAATCACTGATAATTATATGGAAGCATTTGAATTCCATTTACTAATTTCCCCTATTACAATTTCTTTTAAAAAAGGGTATTTTAGCTAAGATAATTAGCTAAATTATCATTCTGAACCTCTCCTAATTATCACGGTTTATTGAACACCTAATTAACAACTGATAATTATATGGAAGCATTTGAATTCCATTTACTAATTTCCCCTATTAAAATTTCTCAAAAAATAGGGTATTTAGCTAAGATAAGTAGCTTAATTACTTTTCTGAACTTATCCTAATTATCACGGGTTATTGAGCACTTGATTAACCACTAATAATTTTATGAAAGCATTTAAATTCCATTTACTAATTTCCCTTATTAAAATTACTCAAAAAACAGGGTATCTTAGCTAAAATAATTCGCTAAATTAACTTTCTGAACTTCTCCTAATTATCATGGGTTATTGAACACCTAATTAACCACTGATAATTATATGGAAACATTTGAATTCCATTTACTAATTTCCCCTATTAAACTTTCTATAAAAAAAAAGTATTTAGGCGTAATTAATTAGGAAAACTTCTCAGAAAATTATAGGATAATTTTCCTAGATTAATAACTGTCTAATGTATCTCTGATAAATAATTCATTTTAATCTAATCTTAATTAATATTTTTACCATTAATTCATGGCTAAATTGGCTAATTCCAGTCCTAATATGAGAGGATAAATAATTAGCTCAGCATTACTAAGCTTAATTATAATAATCAGAAGAGATTTATTAATTTAAAGAGGTTTAAGAAGCATATATAGTCCTAATCTTTGATTAATTAATCATTTATCTTAATCTAACCTTACTAATTGAGAGGGATTAGGTTAATTACCTATTAGGCTAATCAATTAGAGACTTAACTCTAATGATTTCTGCGTAGTGTTTCTCCCTAGATGAGAGAGAAATTCTCAAGGCTCCGAGTCTAACAAAATATGAAGAGAATGGTCCTATTTATAGCTTTTTCTGGGCATCTGGCAGCTTTTGGCAGCTTTCCCCTAGTCCAAGCAACCCCCCAGGCTGAAATTTGCGCATTTTTTTTCCATCACTGCCCCTGGCAAGTTTCCACAGCTTCCACACTCACCCCATACCTTCCAGAATTTGCCTGTTTGAGTTTTGCAGATTTTCCATGATGAAATTTGGAATTTCCTATTTAACTCTAGAACCTTACTGTAAAGAAGTCTTTGCTAATGATTAAAATGAACCCATCCAATTTTTGTTATTAATTAAATTTCTATGGTAATTTTCCAGGTCCAGTAACTGTTCCCGTTTTTATCGGAATCAGATTCTGAAAATTTCTAGACATAGTAAAGCTCTGCTTATAATTCCAAAAATACCAAAATTAATAGTGTTTGGAGTCCTGCAATAGTATTTTTTATTAATTTTTTCAAGCTTAGTACAGTTTTGAAGGTTTCGGAAACTGGAAACCTTACAGAGCCTGCTATGCATGCTGCATCCAAATAATCAAGAGCTCAAGTTTCAAGCTTTTCCCGAGTCCCAACCCGCTAATGATATATAGCATTGTGAGTAATTAAATGGGTACCCTTGAGTTTTGACTCTTGAGTATAGTTTGCCATTTGAGAAAAGTTTGTCTCAGCTTAGCCTTGAGCACATTAGAGTGAGATGGAATAATTTTGCTTGAATAGTGCAATAAAGTAGTGTAAATATATTTAATTTCCAAAATTACCACTTAAGGATTGGCTCAAGGAGATTTCTGTATGTTTAAGTTAGGGTTTTCCATGAACACTGCTCTTGAGTCTTTATAATTGTGAATTGTGATTTAAGACCTAGACCTCATGGCATTTTCCCAACCAAAAGAAAATAAGGGCAAGCTGGGAATTCTCCCATTTTTAAAGTAAAATTTTAAAGCGTTTGCCTGATATTTACACTAAAAATTATGTAAATTTCTTGGTTCTCTTCAAGTCAAGCTCAAAATCTAACTGGGACTTTACGGTATTAGTCGGTTAAAATACACTAGAACCCGATTGTTTTCTAAGTTGCACATGCATGTCATGTTAGACATTTGGGATAGCCCTTCAAATCCTATTAGCCCTTCAAAGGCATTTAAAAGTTCAGGGTGTGTATCATGCCTTTTTATCATAGTGCATGATGGCCCAAGTAAGCCACATCTGCATCCTACATATTTCACGCACTGACAAGTGTGGGCATGCGATGTTGGTTCGATGCTCAAATTGGAGGTTAACTCACCTAAGAAGGTTGCCAACATGAAATCCTTGAGCTAGGCCTTGGATTAACATTCCATATCCACACTGCATACTAGATCATATGCTTTACCTAGACACTTGGTCAAGCCTTCATCTCAACCACCTTGGTGGGTCTTGTAATTTCATGACCGAATCTATCGTGGGATTGATTTCTCAATAGGCCATGCAAGGGATAAACACATTAGATTCAACATCGTACTATATATATATTAATAATCGTTTAAATAATCTATAAAAATGAAAGATAATTGTAGCTAAGCTATTTGTGATTCGCTCTAATTAAGATACAGTTTTAGCAATCTCCAAAAATGGTATAATGGTAAGTACTTGAAAGAAGCCAGCACTTATAAGTGTTATGCGATGTGAAGCCATAGCATGTTGAAAGTGCTACTCTCTTTCAACCACCACCTCTTATAGGGCCCTTTTCTCGCTATGTTTAGGAGACCCCTAAGCTTAACACTTATCCCTTAGCTTAAGACCCTTTCCCACTAGCTACCCTAGTCTTGAGTACTCCCCCCTTGAAAGAGGGTTTTTGTTCTTCAGAACATGAATGGGCATGTCAAATGAGAACCCATGACTTCCAAAGAGAAGTGAAAATTCTCGAATGCTATCAAGTGTAGACTAGAAATATTTTTTTTCAAAAAAGATTAATCTTTTAATGGGTTGTTTTGTAATGTGTTTTGCTTTGATGAGTGAAGCTTTTCATGGTTGTTTAAGAGTATGCATTATTTTTTATTTAGAGAACAATCCATTTCATCTGTGTACCTTAAATCCCATGTGGGAAGCCTACTATGTAGGTGGCTAGTATCATATGTTGTGAGATTGAGATTTGTATCAGTTTACAAGGCAAATGCTATTCGTTTTTGACAAATTACATTGAATTGATTGGTTTATTCTAGTTCAGTGTTTATTATATATTTTGCTTTTCATGGTGGTTTGTTATCTCAAATGTGCTAACTATGGAGCCTGATTTAACCCTTGTAATTTTTTTTGGTAAAAACGCACATTTGTAAGGTCCCCATTATGAGGAGAAGCCATCGTGCGTAAAGAAAAATCACTCACCGGAAACCAAAATTTTTGGGCCAGCAGTCTTGAGCCCAAGCTCGAGACTGGCTTCACCAGAATATTCCTTTTCTCCGGAATATTATGACCGAACGGCCGCAATGGCCGGTGGCGGTGATCGGAAGTCAATGGCCGGTGGCCGATTTTAAAGGAGGACTTGTCTTCTCAACGGAGGGCACACATGGGCGGATTGAAGGGTCCGATTTGGACTTATCTACACAAGGGCGGCTACACATGGCTGCCTCTCATGAGAGAGGGTAGCCCTTTTGGCCTATAAAAGGAGGCCATTTCAACACAAATTTCACAGTGTGAAGTTGATGCAACAAAGTGGGTGTGAGGTGGTGAGAGTGAAGCAAGGTGGGAGCTCAATTAAGGGTATAATCCCTTTGTAACCTACTTCTTGTTTGAAGTACTAAAGACATTAAGTGGTTGATTTCCCGTGGATGTAGCCCACATTGGGTGAACCACGTATATCCTCTCTACTCTCTCTCTCTCTCTCTCTCTCTCTCTCTCTCTCTAGTCTATGATCTCTTGTGTATGAAAATTATCTCTCTCCATTAAGTAATCTACTCAATTATCTACTTAGCTACATCATATTTCTTAACAAAATGAAGTAGTGGGCCATGACATTCCGTACAAAATTCGTATGAGGGGGGATGTCTCATTGCAAGAACGTCCATATCTTTTCGTATGTAGGGGGTGGGTTAACATGTAAGATACCGTACACAGGGGGGTTTCTCTAATTTTGATGCACGCAAGTGATATCCTTCTTTGATTAATAGTGAATCCCCCGGGATTCATTGTTGGTTATGGAGTCTCTAAAAGTCACATGTTCTTTCACAACAACCACACCATTTGGATCAAGAAACACAAGCCCTCCCCTTGCTTTACTTGTGGCCTTCCTGAGAATGCTCTATCAAAGAACAAGGTGAATGAATTAGGTCTACTTCTAGGTGCCAGCAAGGGTAGGCTTTTTACTTCAGGCACCTTAATATCCCTTTTGTGCACTCTATAGGTGAGAAGCCCTGCCAACTGTGCACGTACACTATCTTCTACCTTGAAAGAGAATTGGAATTCTTGCAATTTCATAATTCAATTTGAGATCCTGGGACTTAATGTCATTTGAGAGGACACCCAAAGAAACAAGTTTTCAACAGTGAGTATGACAAAAGGCTGTGGGAGGAGATACAATCTAAAAATTTTGACTCCAAAGATGAGAGAAAACATCATAAACTATGCTTCTTTGTAATACTTTTCTAGTGCGTTCATGACCCTACTAGCAAAGTTGACATGTCGCATGCTAGTGCTATGTGGATCTTGTGGCAACAACATTGCACCCTATGTCTTCTTACCTACACTTCAACTAACAAAAAATGTGTATTCCCAACATGGAGACATGAGTGTCAGTAACTTTGACAAAACCATCTTTATACTACAAAAGTACTCCTCAAGCTTATTTGTACATGCAAATTCTACCTTCTGTGTCAATTTTTGGAGGGGGTGAAGTAACTTTGATAAGAAGTGGATGAAGCATGACATGTACTTCACCTTTTGGACAAATGAGATTACCTCTTTGAGACTTTTTGGTGATGGAAAGTCAATGAGTGATTTTGCCTTGGATGGATCCACTTTGATGCCCTTGAAGGAGACGTTGTGACTGAGAAAGATCACCTCACCCTCTCCAATGTGGAAAAGGTTGAAGAAGAGTTTTGAAAGAAGGAATGTAATTTAGAGGTAATGCAGAGAGGCATAGAGATGGTATATGTACATGTAAAGTTCATATGAGAACTTTGGAAGTGAGAGGGGAGGTTAATGGTGAAGACGGTGAGAGAAACCATGGAAGGTGCATGTTTGAGGGAGGGATGGAGAGAAATGTGTGTGTGTGTGTGTGTGTGTGTGTGTGTGTGTGTGTATCTGTGTATGTGTGGAAGTGTGAAGGAAGGTGAAAGAAGACTAGGGTGACTTGTGAGAAAAAGTGGGAAGATTGGGGTCCACCAAAAACCTCATATATCACCAATGTAGATCCAAAACTTATGAAATAATTTGAGGTGATTTTTCAGCTTGTGTGATAAATGTTGTATTCAGATCACTCTCTCAAATTTGGAGTGGAGAGGGACACCCAAAATCCCACCAAAATGTCTATTTTTCCTCCTACAAAAGTCTTCAGTGTCCTCCCTTTTGTTGGATTTGCATAATCCTCCAAGAGTGAGATCCTCCTTGCATGAGACAATGACCTATATAATAGATTATTGGGTATTTGAAAGTATGCATGGATTAGGATTATTCACAAATATGATATATGGATATAATGAAACAAAACAAGTTAGTATATAAACAATTCATGGAACTTAAAATAGTGTTAGTTGTATATAAGTAAAAAATGGAAAAAAAATATATGAAAATAGAGGGAATCAAATGACGGGGCTCTCATTTGTTTTTATTTCCAAGAAGTAAGACAAAATGTAGTAGAAAAATGGTAATTTAGTAAAAGGGAATGACTAGGTGAAAGGTATTTTTGGATTTTTCTTGGAGTAGGTTCACACTAAGATTTACAGAGGCTTGCATGAAAATATTTATTTAAATAATAAAATTATGTACAGTGGTAAGATAATTACAATAATGGTGAATCAATGTGTAAAGTGTGAGCTTTGTCCTAAGGTGTGAGTCAAGGAGAGGAGAGTGGATTTATCCCACATACTGTGTAGCAAGGCTGTAGAGCTACTTAAAGCTCATTTCTTGAATCAATAAACAACAACTCATTTTGCACCACATGCTTGTCTATGGTGAGCTTGTGCTAAGCTAAGTCAATACTCAAGATTGTGTTTATGAGTCCAAGCTAATCTATCTTGAAACCTAATTCACTTGAGTGATAACCTTGTTTACACACACTCACACACTTGCACCATGTTTCTCTTTCATCCACCATAGCTAGCACGATCCAAATCCTAACATTTGGTATCAGAGCTATGGTGTGCTAGCTAGGATTTTGATTATGCATTAGTGTGTGTTAATCACTAGCACCTCCATTAGATCGATTTGCACTTCATTATCACGGCACATTAACATTCTTCATGATTAGTTGCATCTCACTAATTAGGCCTTAATCTAGTTATGTGTGGGCATGTCCTTGACACACCCAAGAGGCCACTACCCTCCATGGCTAGATAGGTTTGATTAGGGAGAAGATCAACATCCAATTTTAGCGTTCCTAAGCCACTTTTGTGTCAATTTTCTAGTGATTTGCACCTTCAATTAATCTTCCCGATCTTGCACTTATCAAGCTTCAATCATCCCATCTTGAAGCCTTCCTTGCAAGCTTCGCATAGAGCTTTCAAGCCCTGCAATCCGAGCTCAAGAACTTCTAAAACTCCATCCCTCAAACACTACAACACTAAATGAAGATATCAACGCGTATATATCGACGGCCATGCTTTTCCACGCGTATATCGACGACATTAGGGGGCGTCTCTATACGCGTCGCTATACATGTCGCAGTGTGCGTCGATATACGGGTGGAAAGGCTTTTATTTTCCACACGTATAGCGACACGTATATCGACGCGTATAGCGACGCAAAAAAATTTGGGAGAAAAAAGAGAAACCCGCGCGCAGGGGCCATTTTTGCGTGCTCAGGTCTTGGCCGAAACCTGCTGCGCAGGTATTATGTCCATCTCCACCCTCCCCAACCCCTCTCTCTCTCTCTCTCTCTCTCTCTCTCTCTACCTCTACATCGTGTGTGTGTGTGTGTGTAGGAAAGAGAGAGAGAGAGAGAGAGAGAGAGAGAGAGAGAGAGCGGTGTGTGTGTGTGTGTGTGTGTGTGTGTGTAGAGGAAAGAGAGAGAGAGAGAGAGAGAGAGAGAGAGAGAGAGAGAGGTGTGTGTAGGAAATAGAGAGAGAGAGAGAGAGAGAGAGAGAGAGAGCGGTGTGTGTGTGTGTGTGTGTGTAGGAAAGAGAGAGAGAGAGGTGTGTGTGTGTGTGTGTAGGAAAGAGAGAGAGAGAGAGAGAGAGAGAGAGAGAGAGAGAGAGACAGAATTAGTGTATGCTTAGGAAATTAAAATTAAAGAAAAAAAAATTAAAGAGAGAAATGAAATGAAATGTTGTATTAACGTATTCGAAAGGCCAAAGTGACCTATGATACATAAGACAAGAAAGTTACAATGTGATGGATCTGATACAAAGTCAGAGTAAGAAGATGACAAAATAAAATATTATGGAATCCTAAACTGCTGGGTGTGGACTAAACGGCTAAACGAGCTAGTTGGGATAGGTAGATCTCCTCCATGGTCAGTACTCTGACCGGGCGTTGTGCATGTCGAGACAAAGTAACCTAGCTAGATCCTCTGATGCAGCCTCTGTCGATGTTGTGTCGTCCTCCGCAGTCGTGGGCATCTAGATCTCCCTAGATCAGTCGCTCGTTCGATCATTAGAGAGATAGGGAAGTAGAGAGCGAGAGAAAGAGAGAGGTAAGTAGAGAGAGAGAGAGAGAGAGAGAGAGAGAGAAAGAGAGAGAGAGAGAGATAGGAAATAGAGAGATAGAGAAAGAGAGTGTTATATATATATATAGAGAGAGAGAGACAGAGAGAGAGAGAGAGAGAGAGATAGGGAAGTGGAGCTCCAGAAGTTATGGCAGAGAAATAGGAAAATAGAGAAATAGAGAGAGAGGAAAATAGGGAAATAGAGAGAGAAAGAGAGATAGCGAGAGCGAGATCGAGAGAGAAAGAACGAGAGATAGGGTACGTAGACAGAGAAGAAACTATGGAACCAAAAGAGGCAAAGGGGTTTTGCCTACTACATGCATTGCCATGTACACCTAGGAGTGCACGTATGTGTCTACCCATATAGGATTTGACCAATAAAGACAAGATTTTGACCCGGTGGTCCTGATCTCCGAACACCTCTGGACCGAGGTGTACGGAGATTGGGCAAGACTAGAGAATACAAGGTAGTTTACATTGTGAGGAGTATATATATATATATATATATATATATATATATATATATATATATATATATATATTAAAACAACATTCATAATCATTGTAGATGGCAACGTCATCAACTAACGTGGAGGAAAAGATTGCATGCTCGTGCACGCTCTTCAAGTATCAAATCCTGCACAAGCGTAGGATATGTAATGAGCATGTGCACAAGTACGGAGAGTTTGCTAGAGGAACCATACAGAATCTGCGATACGACTCCTACGGAACGGGCATTGATTTCCGTGACATAGCACCTACATCTGAGAGAGAGAGAGAGAGAGAGAGAGAGAGAGAGAGAGAGAGAGAGAGAGAGAGAGAGAGAGAGAGAGAGAGAGAGAGAGAAAAGATTATGCATGAAGGTCCGACCAATATAGAGCCACGAATGGAAGCAGAAAAGAGCTTACAGACAGAAGACGACAGCATGGAGGAGATGCTGGATGCCTTCTTCCAGACAAGCAAGGAGAACGCGAACGAAGCAGCACCAGAAGCCGTACGCCTATCTCCTGAAGACATGTTGAGGAAATTGGCACGTCAACCAATCTATGAAGGCGCCAAAATATCTGTGCTTCGTACTTGTCTGGCGTTTTTGAATCTTTAGTCAATGTACGAGTGGTCAGATGCAAGCGTCACTGCTTTGTTTAGGTACGTAATTTACAAAAGAGATTTTCCGATTGCAACGGTGATGTGCTCGGAGAGCTTTTTAATTTAATGTGGCTTAAACAGGTTATTGCGGGAGCAACTTCTCCCGGCTGGCAATGAAATGCCCCCCTCCAGGCCAGACGCAAAGCAACGTCTGACCTCAGTTGGCTTGGACTACAACAAGATTCATGCATGTCCAAATGATTGCATTCTTTTTCGCAATGAATTCGCAGATTGTCTGTCGTATCCTAAGTACGGGGCAATGCGCTACAAACAAGATGCAGTTGGCGAGACAGTGCCAGCTAAAGTGTTGCGGCATTTCCCTATTATTCCTAGGATAAAAAACATGTTTCGTTGTGGTTCCATTGCAAAGTTGATGCGGTGGCATTCTACGAATAGATCCACTGACGCAACATTTAGGGTGCCCGTTGATTCGAAGGCTTGGAGGCACATTGAAGATACCTGGCCACATTTTAAGAGTGAACCACGCAATTTACGTTTGGGCATGGCAATGGATGGAGTCAATCCATTTGTCTTGAGAAGCTCGTCATGGAGCACTTGGCCTGTGTGCCTTATCAATTACAACCTCCCGCCGTAGCTTGCTATCAAGAAGGGTCATTTGATTTTAAGCTTGATTGTACCTCGTAAGTTCAAGGCAAAAAACATGGATGTTTATCTAGCTCCACTAGTTGACGAGCTCCAAGAGTTATGGCGTGGGATCGACATAGCAAATGCGATTGAACCAGTAGGACAACAACATGCAAGGATTCATGGACTTCTTATGTGGACTATGCATGATTGTCCAGGATACGGAGAAGCTTCTGGTAATGGTTATTGATTTACAAAATTCTCGCTATTCGCAAGCCCTTTGCCTTGGCCTAATTCATGCTTTGATATATGCAGGACTAACAACTTCGGGATACAATGCATGTCCAATTTGCGAGCAGTCTTTGGATGTGCGCTATTCTACCTCTCTTCGAAAGACAATTTATCAAGGCCACCACCGTTATCTTCCAGATGGCCATCACTTGCGCGAAGGCCAGCTTGGTCGCGTCGAATGTCGTCCTATGCATGTACAAGAGTGGCGTCGCCGATGGGAGCAACATGAGGGGCAACCTATTCCAGGAATGAAATGTTTGTCCATTCTCCATAAGTTGCCATACTGGGGTGATCTACTAATTAACCACTTGCTGGATCCAATGCATATATTCAAGAATGTGGGAGAGCTCCTCTGGAAGACAATCATGGGAATGAAAGACAATCGAGCTTCACGAGATGATTTGCAGTCGGTTGGAAAGATGCCAGAGCTGTGGTCTTTCACCAATGCAGCTGGTCAGACAAAACTTCCAAGAGCGCCATGGGTATTGCTAAAAAACGAAGAGCGACAAGTGAAAAGGGTGATTTCAGAGTTCAGGACGCCAACAGGATATATGCGATGTCTCAAGACAGCATTCACCCGTGACGATCAACTGTCAGGGTTGAAATCGCATGACTGGCATAAGTTCTTGCAATTCATTCTTCCAATTGCAATCAAGGGGTGTTTAACGGAGGAAGTACGGACCTGCATATACAAGATTTCAGAGCTAGTGCGTTGGATCTCTTCCAAGGAGATACGAGAGGAATCTATTGCAGTCGCAAGGGCTAACTCCATTGAGGCAATTTGCATGATTGAGAAGTATCTACCCACGAGCTTCCTAACTATCCAAATGCACTTGCTCGTCCATGTAGTAGATGAGGTTGCAATGGCAAGTACAGTCCACAGCCGTTGGATGTTCTTGCTAGAGCGGTTCATGAAAACACTTAAGGGTTTTGTTCGCCAAAAAGCGCGTCCAGAGGGGAGCATGACAGAAGGATGGCTGGTGCAAGAGTCTCTTGTATTGACGACCGAATTTATATCCGTTTCTGACCCAGAAATGCCTCGACTGTGGAGCGATGAGGAGGATGCAAGACTGGTGGGAGAGGAGCCGCAAGGGCAAGGGGTAACGAAGAAAATGAACCTGGCCATGCGAGAAAAGATCATGAAGTTCTGTATACTAAATTCAGCGCCGATGCAAAAATGGCTTGAAAGGTACGAAGAAGAGTGTGA
Organism: Adiantum capillus-veneris; assembly: GCF_014529385.1. Lineage (NCBI taxonomy): Eukaryota > Viridiplantae > Streptophyta > Polypodiopsida > Polypodiales > Pteridaceae > Adiantum > Adiantum capillus-veneris. The sequence continues at coordinate 44,415,450 of NC_140953.1, forward strand.
GGTCCCCACCCCGTCGTATCAAACAACGGATCTGATGGTAAACCTGGTGGCCACTAGATCTATAGCGGAAGCAAAAAAAATGGTTCAGGGTTCGACTAGCGGACGATCTCTCATCACAAAGTGAGTCGAGTTCGAGCCTACTAGTAAGGAGATCTAGCTCCACCTCGCAGGGGAAGCGTACTTGAACTATCTAGCGATCCTATGACCCACCTTCCAAGAGGAGAGAAGCCTCGAGTGCCTTTTTCCCCATGTTTCAGAGGCACGTAGTCTCGAGAATTCCCCGCTCTAGGGCCAATGAGCGTTACTAATATCGAGTAAGCACTATGGGGACAGAGAGTTCCCGACCAATCGGGACCACCCATCTCGTAGACATTGGCAACCTGAGCCAAGCCCCCACTTTCCACCCCCACACTCACACTTCATCGTGTGACCTAATTACTACCACAAAGGTTGTTCAACATAAATATTCCTTGTTTAATTCCGAATCACATGGTTCGTTAAAACAGCCCTTCAACCAGTATTGCAAACAACACCAAGACAGAATTCTAGTAAAAATTCTACTCAAACTTATTCATAAAAATTCCAATGTTCTGAAGGTACAACATCCCCCCTCCACCGAGAGTTCACTCCTCCCGTTTTCGCCTAGCTGCCCATACAACTAGGTATGTCCACCGCATAGAAAGCACGTCATGGACACTCCCACCGCATAGAAAGCAAGACGTGGGTTCCCACCGCATAGAAACCAAGTCGTGGGTATCCACCGCATAGAAAGCAAGTCGTGGATTCAAGAGCCCTAACGAGGAACTCTGCCCCCTGTGATCAGTAGGGGGGTCAGGACTGATTCAACATTGGAAATAAAATGAACATGTCGAGCTAAATTTTCCCTAGCAAACATTCTTTCCTCTTGCAAACAGCATACCCATCAGACATTACCTTCCTACTTTAAAACTTAATGTACAATGACTTCAAAGCCGAGGTTTCCGTCGGATTTCTCCAACATGTTTGGGGATATGAGCATTCCTAACTAGCGTATAAAATGTTAATTTAAACAACTTGAATAAAAATATGATCTACCTCTTCCACTTCTTCATCGATGGCCCGTGAGATGGCCGGTATTTGCTCGTCCATGGGAGCCTTCCCCTTTCCGTTGACATTACTCGTTCCTGCTTCGCGATCATGGGCACCACCGAAGCGCGTTCTCTTAACCGGGGCCATTTCTCACTACTTTAAATGATTAGCTTGGAGAAAGAGCTAAGGTTCACAGCATCATATCAGTCCAATGGGTAGATTAGTGACATCAATTAATCCCTCCTATATGAGAGTCTAGATTTCTTTCATAAACAATCATTAAGGATGGCACATAATCCTATGGGAACCGGCTCTAAGATAATTATTCGGCTTGCATGATCAAGAATAATTAAGATTTCACTATTAGAATTACCAGAGAATTGGATTAAGTATGATTAAATTGTTTCCTAGCAATTAGATGATGCAGATTTACCCTATACATATGTGTGAGGAAAAACCAATTCTTAGAGACTTAATGACGGATTAATTTCTCCTTAATTACGTCTTAATGCATAAGAAAAATGAATTCAATTAAGCTGCAGTGTTAATGAGTGATTACAATGATGATTCTCTTCAATCTGCACAAATACTAGCTTACCGATTAATTACTATGCTATCTAGAGAGAGAAGATTCTGATAATTATGCTCTAATCATTAATCGAGAGTGAAGAATGGCTGATAATTCAGCTATGGAATGATGATTACATAATAGAGTACGAATAAGGAGAATTTAGAGAGTAGTCATAGAGATTTTTGGCTAGGAATAGGCATAATGTACGAGAAATTTTGATGGTAGAGAAAAGAATTTACAGATAGCATTAATTAAACTGTCGTTACCGTGATTAAGAGCTGGTAATCTTCTCGATTTTCTGATCTAATCGAGCTTCTTGAGATGAAAATTCGGCAGCACCTCCCTCCTAGCTTCCTCTTCAATCGGTGTGTGATTCGGCAGCACCTCCCCAATGTGTGTGGGTGTGTGTGTATGCACTGTGTGTGTGTGTGATCATAAGTGTGTGTGTGTGTGTGTGTGTGTGTGTGTGCAGGTCTTTAAATAGGTTCTCACAAGCTGAAAATCGATCTGGGTTGCTAAATGCATCTGGGAGCTTCTCCAGTTAAGCATGGCAAGTCCAGTTCTCTGCCCACCAAGTGTCAGGTTGGCTTGGTTAACTGGTTCTGAGACTGAGTTGCAAGCTTGGCAGCTTTCCCAAGACTCCCACAAAGCAAGAGGGCGCCCCCTAGCTGCTAAAGCTGATCTGGAGTGGCCTGGGACCTGTTCCCACACAGTCCCGGGCCCCCGGTGCCTCCCCGGACAATTTTTAGGAAATTTGGTCCTAGGCTAAAACGGGTCATACGAATCGGATTTTGATGCCGTAAATTGCCATACGAAGCTCTAACTAAGGCGTACTGGCCCGAGTACCTGCCATATTTAGCAGCCCCCGGGGTCCGAAAATGCATTTTTTTCAAATTCAGGGTACGGGTGCAGATTTTCGAGACGGTCAAGACTGGACGGGTCAGGTGACCAAAAACTTACTATTTTTGGAAATTTTTCACAAAAATTATTTTAATTCACATTTTCAAGCTTTATAACATTCTAAACATCATGGCACTGACAGAATCTGAAAAACTGCTAAAAATAGTAACTTATTCCATTGTATTCATTTCGTGGTACAAGGGTGCTCTTGTGATCGGGTCAGAGACCTTACAACCTCCCCAACGTGAAAAATTTGAGATGTCCTCATCTCAAGAATGAGTTTGGGTAATCTTTTAAGAGAGTCGATTCGTCTTCCCAAGTTGCATCTTCTTCAGGGTAATCCTTCCACTTTACCAGATGCTCCGTGATAGTTCTGTTGCGTAATTTCCTTTTTCTTGTTTCAAGTACATAGTCAGGTTGGAGCTCGAGAACTCCTTGTGCTGGCATGACTATCTGATCTGAGTCCAAGAATTGATCACGGTTGGGAATATAGGGTTTGAGTAAGCTGGCATGGAATACATCATGAACCTTCAAGTTTGCAGGTAACTTTAGCTTGTAGGCCTGGTCACTTACAACCTTAATGATCTCGAATGGTCCACAGTACCTTGGGTTAAGCTTCTTATATCTGCCTAGTGATAAGTTGCTTTTCTTAGGTCGGACTCGTAGAAAAACTTTATCCCCTTCTTTGAAAGTCCTTTCCGAACGATTCTTATCTGCATAGTGCTTCTGTCTATCCTGAGCTGCCTGAATGTCCTGGCGAATAGCTCTAGTCTGTGCTTCCATATCTTCTAACATCTTTCTAGAGGCTTCTACTTTGATGGTTGGATCTGAAAAGTTCAGTGGTGCTAAACAGTCTTGTCCATAAAGAGCTTTGAAAGGTGACATTCCAATGCTTCTGTGTTCGGAAGAGTTATAAGCATATTCTACCAAAGGTAGATATTGTAACCACTTCTTTGGTTCTTGCGAACAATAGGCTCTGAGAATGTCCTCGATGACTTGATTAACTCTTTCGGTTTGCCCATCAGTCTGCGGATGATATGCTGTGCTGAAGGCTAATTGTGACCCAATAGATTGGAAAAGAGAGGTCCAAAATTTTGATGTAAACTTGGCATCTCTATCGCTGACAATACGCTTGGGTAGACCATGTAACCTAAAAATCTCCTTGATGAATACCCGACTAACATCTGAAGCAGTAAAGGTTGTCTTTACGGGTATTAGATGAGCCACTTTTGTGAGCATGTCAACAACCACGAAAACAGAGTCATAACCTCCTGTAGAAGGTAACCCTGTAACAAAATCCATACTGATGCATTCCCACTTCATCTGGGGTATGTCAAGAGGTTGAAGTTGCCCTGGTAATTTGATCCTTTCGGCCTTTATCCGTTGACAAGAAAGACATTGTCTCACATAGCGAAGTATGTCTCCTTTCATTCCAGACCAGAAATAACTCCTTCTAACGGCGTGAAGAGTTTTAGCATAGCCTGGGTGTCCGGATGTAGGGCTATCGTGTGCTTCATATAGAATGGCCTTCTTTAAAACTGGGTCTCTAGGTTCACAGAGTCTATGTCTGTAGTAAAGACATCCCCCCATAAGAGAGTAATCTTTCGCTTCAGGCATCTTATTCTGCTGGACTAATGAAGCCATACGTTGGTACTCTGGATCTTCGAGGGATGCTTCTTTGATTCTATCCCAGATAGGGTTATTTGGAATAGAGATAGCTACGAGAAACGATTTTCGGCTAAGACCATCTGCAACTGCGTTTTCCTTCCCTGGTCTATACTTTATGTCAAGGTCATATTCCTGTAATAGCTCTATCCATCGCCGTTGTCGCATATTGAGAATGGGTTGGGTAAAAATCCACTTTAAACTCTTGTGGTCTATAACCAGCTGAAACTTGCGTCCAAGAAGATAATGTCTCCATAACTTCAGTGCATGTATAACTGCTAAAAGTTCCAAATCATGAGTGGGATAATTCTTCTCATGATCCCTCAGCTTTCGCGAAGTATACGCCACCGGTCTTCCTTCCTGAGTAAGAACTCCACCTAGAGCAGACTTACTAGCGTCTGTCGCTACTTCAAATTCTTTACTGAAGTCTGGAAGCTTTAAAATAGGAGCTGAGACCAAGAATTCTTTTAGCTTAGCAAAGCTAGACTCGTGCTCGGTCTTCCAATCGATCCTCATTCCTTTCTTCAGGAGTTCCGTCAAAGGTGCAGCAATATGTGCATAATCCTTGAAAAAAATCCTGTACCATCCCGTTATTCCAAGAAATCCCCTTACTTCGCTGACAGTGGATGGTTGAGGCCAGTCAACGATGTCCTTGACTTTGTCTGGGTCTACTGAAATCCCTTCGTTGACATTACTCGTTCCTGCTTCGCGATCATGGGCACCACCGAAGCGCGTTCTCTTAACCGGGGCCATTTCTCACTACTTTAAATGATTAGCTTGGAGAAAGAGCTAAGGTTCACAGCATCATATCAGTCCAATGGGTAGATTAGTGACATCAATTAATCCCTCCTATATGAGAGTCTAGATTTCTTTCATAAACAATCATTAAGGATGGCACATAATCCTATGGGAACCGGCTCTAAGATAATTATTCGGCTTGCATGATCAAGAATAATTAAGATTTCACTATTAGAATTACCAGAGAATTGGATTAAGTATGATTAAATTGTTTCCTAGCAATTAGATGATGCAGATTTACCCTATACATATGTGTGAGGAAAAACCAATTCTTAGAGACTTAATGACGGATTAATTTCTCCTTAATTACGTCTTAATGCATAAGAAAAATGAATTCAATTAAGCTGCAGTGTTAATGAGTGATTACAATGATGATTCTCTTCAATCTGCACAAATACTAGCTTACCGATTAATTACTATGCTATCTAGAGAGAGAAGATTCTGATAATTATGCTCTAATCATTAATCGAGAGTGAAGAATGGCTGATAATTCAGCTATGGAATGATGATTACATAATAGAGTACGAATAAGGAGAATTTAGAGAGTAGTCATAGAGATTTTTGGCTAGGAATAGGCATAATGTACGAGAAATTTTGATGGTAGAGAAAAGAATTTACAGATAGCATTAATTAAACTGTCGTTACCGTGATTAAGAGCTGGTAATCTTCTCGATTTTCTGATCTAATCGAGCTTCTTGAGATGAAAATTCGGTAGCACCTCCCTCCTAGCTTCCTCTTCAATCGGTGTGTGATTCGGCAGCACCTCCCCAATGTGTGTGGGTGTGTGTGTATGCACTGTGTGTGTGTGTGATCATAAGTGTGTGTGTGTGTGTGTGTGTGTGTGTGTGTGTGCAGGTCTTTAAATAGGTTCTCACAAGCTGAAAATCGATCTGGGTTGCTAAATGCATCTGGGAGCTTCTCCAGTTAAGCATGGCAAGTCCAGTTCTCTGCCCACCAAGTGTCAGGTTGGCTTGGTTAACTGGTTCTGAGACTGAGTTGCAGGCTTGGCAGCTTTCCCAAGACTCCCACAAAGCAAGAGGGAGCCCCCTAGCTGCTAAAGCTGATCTGGAGTGGCCTGGGACCTGTTCCCACACAGTCCCGGGCCCCCGGTGCCTCCCCGGACAATTTTTAGGAAATTTGGTCCTAGGCTAAAACGGGTCATACGAATCGGATTTTGATGCCGTAAATTGCCATACGAAGCTCTAACTAAGGCGTACTGGCCCGAGTACCTGCCATATTTAGCAGCCCCCGGGGTCCGAAAATGCATTTTTTTCAAATTCGGGGTACGGGTGCAGATTTTCGAGACGGTCAAGACTGGACGGGTCAGGTGACCAAAAACTTACTATTTTTGGAAATTTTTCACAAAAATTATTTTAATTCACATTTTCAAGCTTTATAACATTCTAAACATCATGGCACTGACAGAATCTGAAAAACTGCTAAAAATAGTAACTTATTCCATTGTATTCATTTCGTGGTACAAGGGTGCTCTTGTGATCGGGTCAGAGACCTTACAAAGAGAAAGAGAGACGCAATCTAAAGCGACAGGATTTCAGGCGAAGTCGAACGACTAGAGGCTTACCCTTGCGAGACTATCTCGCTCCTCTACCTGAATTCCCTACAATGGCATGGTTGGACAAGACAGTGACAGTAGCTCGACAGATCGGAGAACCCATATCTCTAGAAGAGGAAGAGCTAGCTATTGGATGTGACTGGAAGTGTCATACATACATGGCACTGTGGTCGCATGGAAAGCATTTCAGAACACAACAAATTGACAGAAGAAGAAACACGTTTGACAGTGGGGTAATGGTTAGTTTCATGCAAAAGAGCAGGGCCAGTGCTAGAGACACGAATGAGAGCACTAGCAACCTGGATTACTGTGGTCTGGTGTCAGATATCCTGAAAGTAAGCTTCAGGCGGTTTGAGATGTTTTTGTTGGATGTGAAGTGGTTCAAGGTGATTAATTCTGGTCGCAATGCAACGGTACGCATAGGTGGAAACAAACTTGTGCAAATAGATTCTACAAAGATTTGGACAGATGCGAGCGACACATTTGCTCTCCCCGAACATTGCGAGCAAGTGGTCTTTGTACCGGACCCTCGAGAGTGACAATGGTGGTTTGTGGTTCAGGTTGCTCCAAGAAATAAACAAATATTTGAAGGGCAAGATCTCTTGGAGGAAAGTCAATCAGACGACGTCCATACTACTGTGACATTAGATGAGATGGACGAAGGTATGGCAGAGGAAGCTGACAGATATACGAGGGATGACGCAGACGAGCCAGAATTGACACTTGTAGATGAAGATGCAATGGATGAAGACAATATGCCAGAACGAGTTGGGGCAGAGTTATGTTTGCAATTAGAGATAGACGATGATACGGTGCAAGATCTTATCGATGATGCCTCACTCGTCGAGGCCTAGGCCTGTAAGTATTTGTGTGAAGACTTTGATTTAAATTTAAGCTTAAAGTTAATTTAAACAACTGCGTTCTGACGCTTTATTTTAATTTCTTTGTGCAGGACTTTAGTATGGCCGACGAGATTCCAGATCCCGCTTCCATGAGTGCAGATGAATTCATGGGCTTCATTACACGGATGACGCCTGCTCAGATGGCAGAGGCTTCTCAGTACTGGGTAGCCAGAGGCACGGGTACTACGCCTCCGGGCTTCATACCCGAGGGTGCGACGCATAGGGGGGGATGCCTACGGGGTTCAGGATGCCTATGGGTACGACGCCTTCTTCTCCCATCACGGCCGCTTCGACACCTAGGGGTGGGGCAGAGGCGGGTACGTCCTCATCTCTGCAGCACAGGCGCACTCGCCGATCTCGGCGATCGTCAGGTGGAGGTGGTGGTTGCTGTGAAGGAGGGTCCACAGATGCTTCGATCCCTCCTCGCTCACGACCCCCGTCCTACCCAGGAACACCTCTCGACACACCTCTTGGCACACCTCGGACACCTTGGGGGGCACACGATCCTAGTGCCTCCAAGCTCTATACTGTATGGGGAGATGGTTCTGTTGACATGGATAGAGTCGGGACTGAGATGCGACAGCGGATTCGCCAGCTCATGGAGCTGCATTTTTCGACCAGCATTCTGACGTCTTGGGATCAGCAAGAAAAGAAAAAAGTCACTTACATAGTGGAGACCATCCTGAGAGAGTACCAGCCTGCTCCGGGTTCTTTCGTTGTTCCGGTGCGGTGGACCAAGGGTGTTGCACGGGACACCTTGAAACATCGACGAGATGCAACTCGGAAGGCTTTCAGGACCGGCTCGCCAAAGCCTTCGGGCATCCCACACGAGACGTGGCTGCAGATCAGGGAGGATGAGCGGACAGCAGCCACGCGGTTCAGACAACAGCGTGAGGCCGCGCAGGTACGACAGATGACTAGGGGGACATCTCATCTTGGCAGCGGAGGCTTCGACACCTTTCGCTATGAGTTTGTGAGTTTCTAATCCAATCTTAACTATGGCATTTTTTAAAACGCGATGAATCATGTATTCTTATTACTTTGAGTTTTGTATAAACGCAGAATCTTGCGATGCATCGAGCTCCGACATGCGAGGAGGAGTCAGATGGATATCGCAGAGGTATCTATGAAGTACTGAATGATCTTGAAGCTTCAGGAGAGCCTGTAGACCGGGAGGCCTTACAGTGTCGCTGATCGCTTGAGGTGAGACGTTAATATGTGTAAGTTGATTTAATTAAGTCAGTATATGTGAAGTAATATCAATACTAATTTTGTGAGTTGTCCTATGTGCAGGTTGCGACGCCTAGTCATTAGTGGACCAGATTTCATATATATGCTTTGTGAGACATAGACACGCTTCTCTGTCTCTTTTTTGTACAAACAGTTATGTTCAGACAGTTATTGTTTCCCTTATGGTTATGATTATTGTCATTGTCATTGTATAGATAGTTATTGTTTCTCTTTCTGGTTATGCTTATGGTTATTGTTAATTTTGTTTATGGTTATGGTTATCTGCATTATGGTTTTGATCAAAGTGGTTATAGTCGGTTATGGTTTTAAGTTATGGTTATGCTTTTAAGTTATGGTTATGCTTTTCAGTTGGTACGGTTGTCTTTCATTGGCCTTAAATCTCATGTGAGATCCTACATGGATAGCATGTAGGAGGCGTATACATGATATGGTTTTTTTTTTTAAGTTTATGTAAAAACAAAGGGAATTCTGCCGAAATTTCTGCGCATGGGAGCATGGTTGATATTTTGGTGCTGCTCGCTTTCTTGGGCAGAGGGCAGGAAATCTGGCTATGGCTATGTCCATATTTTAACTGGGCACAGGTCAGGCTACCTGCCCTCTGCCCAAGAAATTTTTTTTCTGTTATGGTCGTCGCTATGTGTGTGGCAATCTGCGTCGCTATATGCATGGCAATCTGCGTCTCTATACACGTCTATACCTGCGTCGCAAATAGCGACTGGTTTCACAGCGACGTGGATAGTGACGCGTATAGCGATGCGCCGCGTCGATATCTGCGTCGATGACACCTTATTTTGTTGTAGTGAAAATTGCCTATATTTAGGTGTAGAATTGAATTGAAATACCCTATTTTTGGTGTATCACTCATGTGGAGCCCAATGGGCCCCTTGGCTTAGCTTGAAGCACCTTAATTAGTGAATCTTGGAAGGTCGTGGGTTCAACAAGGGAGGCGCAAGGCGGGCAGATTTGAAAAAACGCATCAAAAAAAAAATAAAAAAATCCTGGCGGGTCCGCTGGAAATCATTCACACGTAGCTTTTCTTCGGCGCCGATCCGTGCTGCCCGGACTGCCCCCGCTTGCCCGGATGCTCTGCCCGCTGCCCGGAGCTGCGCGCGCCTGCCCAGTGTACCCCCGCTTTCCCAAAGTGACCGAGCCCGCCCAGCTTGACCCCGCCTACCCGATTGGCTGCCCGCCTGCGCGCTCAAATAACTTTAATTGCACAATCGGGTCCGCCCCTACGCCCCCCCCCCCCCCCTTCCCACGGTAGATTCCAATCAAAGAAGAACTCAAGGCTGTGAAGGGTGACTTCACCTCGAGTGAAGAGGTACTTCACATTTTATTAAGAAGACATTAAAATTGGAATCTTGCAACCAAGCACAATTTTGCAAATTAAAAATTTTTTATTATCAATTGTGCACAGTGTAAAGAGGCAGACACTGGCTAGGAGAGTCTCCTAAGCTAAGACCCCTCTATTGGCACAAATGGGGGACAAGGGAATAGAGAAATTCAATGGGGAGGGATTTCACACTTGGCAAACGAAATTAAGAGGCTACCTTATGAAAAAATGTTTGTGGTTTGTCATTAGCACTGCCCTTGAGCAACAAGCCGAACCCGATGGAGTGCACACTAGGGCATCTACACTCATAGCAAGTGCACAAAATTTGGCCAAAGACGAACAAGCATTGGGAATTATCATCACTTCTTTGCATGATAACTACGTGCATTTCATAGATGAATGTAAGCATGCACATGAAGCCTGACATGCCCTAGAAAGTAACTTTGGATCTCGAGCCAAAAGAAGCAAAGTTAGTCTTAAAAGACAGCTTTACAAAGTTACTATGCTTCAAGGGGAGGATATTGCTAGCCTAGTGAACAGGCTTAAGAGCATTATCACACAACTCACTTATATCCAAGTTGAAGTGCCAGAAGATGACAAAGTGGCTATACTTTTAAGTGCACTTCCACCTTCTTATGACCACTTAGTCACAATCCTTGAAGAAAAAGAACCGGCACCACCATTTCAAGATGTAATCAACTCGGTCCAAGTAGAAGAAAGAAAGCAAAGAGGTTCACTTACCCCATCAGGAGGAGTTTTCATCGCAACATTTTCACACGGAAGATATTCGCCATCAACATCGACAAACGGACGAAAGTGTTATGAATGTGGAAGAATGGGACACGTAGCGAAAGATTGCTATACAAACAAACCTTGCAACAAATGTGGTAGGAAGGGACACCCTCCTTCTCGATGCTACTCAAGTGGAGACAGTAGCAGTGGAGAAAGCAACAGAGAAGTAGAAGCAATAGCAGAAGCAAGGAAGGCAAGAGACCTGACAGAGGATCAGCTCACATAGTAGAAGACAAAAAGGACGAAGACAAAGGTAGCGTTTGGGAAGACCCATTTTGAAGATGCAGACTCTCTACTTGTAGGGGAGGACTTTTCATCCTGTGTGGACATCACCATCCTTTGTGGATTGTTCTTGTGTGGATTTTACCATCCTCTGTGGATATCACCATCCTTTGTGGACTTTATTTTCCTGTGTGGATACCACCATCCTGTGTGGATTTTGTTAGCCTGTGTGGATCATGCATCTTCAGTATCTTGTCTTAGTCCAAACCTCAAGGGGAGGATTGTAAAGTGTGAGCTTTGTCCTAAGGTGTGAGTCAAGGAGAGGAGAGTGGATTTATCCCACATACTGTGGAGCAAGGCTCTAGAGCTACTTAAAGCTCATTTCTTGAATCAATAAACAACAACTCATTTTGCACTACATGCTTGTCTATGGTGAGCTTGTGCTAAGCTAAGTCAATACTCAAGATTGTGTTTATGAGTTCAAGATAATCTATCTTGGAACCTAATTCACTTGAATAATAACCTTGCTTACACACACTCACACACTTGCACCATGTTTCTCTTTCATCCACCATAGCTAGCACGATCCAAATCCTAACACAATGTACATAACATACCTAGGTAAATAACGCCCACCTAGGTAAAAATATTGAAATTAAATACCAAAGTAATTATAGTAAAAAATTCTCTATATGTAATGAAATATTTACACACAAATGGGCCATAACACACACACACACACACACACACACACACACACACATATATATACATATATATATATATATATGTATGTATGTATATATGTATATATATATAATTTATTTTTTTGCTCAACTAACCCAATGAAAAGCTACCGGAGGGTTTTAAGGAGATATGGAGAAAGTCCCGTTACTCACACATACCTATGTACAATTAAAGGGTGAGGATAGCCACAGTGTTTGAGTGATTTTGATAGGGTGAGGTAGCCCACTATGGAAATTTTGAATAACCCAATAAAGGGATATAATTAGCCCTCTTCCAAGATGATGGTACTTTCATATTCAATCAAAAGGCATCGTTTCTAGTGAGAGTGGTTCCAAGCTATTTGAGATGTTCCGTGCCTCAAAAAAGTTTTCATTTTGTAGTTCTTCTTCACCTTTTCTTGAGCTACTGACACAAACCAAACAGGATAGTCACAATGTTTGAATGATTTTGATAGGGTGAGGTAGCTCACTATCGCAATTCTGGATAGCCCAAAAATGGCTATCACCCTCTCCTTGCTTGATTTTATGGGAGTGTTGGACTTAAGTGACCTCACTCTCTTATATGTCAACATAGTGAGAGTAAATTAGATGGAGAGGGGGTACGATCAATTCCTCCCCCATAGAAATGGAAATATGAAGGGGTTGCTTATGTATGATGTGTGTGTGTGTGTGTGCTTAGTGTATGCCCAATGTATGTATGTCTATGTGTGTAAGGCAATGTGTGTGTGTGTGTGTGTGTGTGTGTGTGTGTGTGTGTGTGTGTTGCTGCAGTAAGATATTACTTATACTCAAAAGAAAATTTTGTTCAAAAGATGACTGGCTTTAGACATTAGAAAATTAAAGTGGTTTGCTCAAAAACAATTTTACATTTGACTCATGTTTGTACAATATGATCAAAATGTAATAAAATTCCAGTTATCGTATACATCAAGACTAAACTAATAAATGAGGATAAAATATGCCTTCATCTCCAAGGTCGGACTGTAGTAATACTAAACCTTTCTAAGAAAAGATAGAATTCTCACTTGTATCCATATAAACAAGACAATAGATTTTGTTAGACTTAGCTACGTATGGCAAGTGTCAAAGAACTTATCAAGTATTATCCATGTCATACTTAAAAATTATTAGACTTGGCTACGTATGGCAAGTGTCAAAGAACGTCCTATCAAGTATTATACATGTCATACTTAAAAAATATTAGATTATATACTATCTTAAACATTATTTAAGTATAAAACTATGAGAAAATCTCAAGCAGTTCACACATTTTTTTTAATATGAACTTTTCAAGCTAAAAGTACATTCCCTTACTTTAAGAATTAGCTTTTACTATACCAAAGAGTTCAAACTAGTCTACCCATCCATAAGAAAATCATAACTTGTATGAATATTTTCAAAGTGATTAGAGAAGCCATGTTTGAAACTAAATCCATATTGTATGGATCTTGCATAATTTAGATAGACATATTTTAGAGTGTAGCAACATATGTTATCGGAGACACTTATTGAGAACAAACCCTTCTAAGTGAAGCAACAAATAAAACCTTATTTTAGAAATTGTGTTTCAAGCCTAGAGCCACATCCCAAGTTTAGAGTAAGTGGAGTACAATCTAAAGGGTATTAGTTAATGAAAGCACGCAAGCTAAGTATTCCAAAACTAGCCAAAATCATAGTGAACCAAGTATAGACCTAACCATGAGTAAACTGATCAAGTCAAGAGACTAGACAGGGTGTTTATAACTTGATCCAAAAGTCCAAAATCTTTCCAACAAAAAGAAATTAATGTATGAATTATTTGAGATTTTTAGAAGAAAATCAAAATTTTCTCCATAAGATCAATAATTTCATTGGAGCATTTTATTATGCTACAAGTATCCATATTGTAGTAGAAACAATCTGCTCTAGGCTCCTAGTAAAGAAGAAAAACAATAATCATCCTCAATAGCAACAATTCCTACTGTTAGAATTACGCCCAAAACTTTGGTGCCATGCCAATTTCAAAATCAAGCCAGCCATACAAACTTTGATTCCAAAAGTAAATCCATAGTGTTCCCTCAGTGTTCCAAGACCCATCAATCCATGCCAGCTTTATCTTTAAAAGGAATAAATCAAATCTCTTCCACACAACAGTCTAGGTTCGTGTCTTAAGGTATATTTTATTTACACCAACCATTAGCCTATCACACCAGGTATGAATAAAATGTCATTTTAAAAGCACCTACATGTATAGACAGTCAACCTTAAAAGTGTAATCCCAAAACTAGTACGTGTCACCCCGACAAAAGCAACTACAAGTTGCATTATCTTATTTTATGCTAGAAAATTCATTAAGTAAATAGATCCAAGTAATCTACAAGTTGCATTATCTTATTTTATGCTAGAAAATTCATTAAGTAAATAGATCCAAGTAATCTACATGAAAATGATAGAGAGAGAAAAAGTACAAGAGCAGAGCTAAGTAAAAATCATCCTCTAATTAAACCGAATCTAGGAAATGCAAAAGAATCATCAATTTTCACAGCATATTTTGAAGCATTAGGCTTAGGTAAAAAAGAGGTAAAATGACATTAAAGATCAGAAAACCAACAAGAATTCATAGCATCCTTAGCCATAGCAGGCACCTTTTACCATTCATAGCCACCCTTAGCCACATTAGGTATCCTTTATTACTCACAACCATGAATATAGTATTGGCATGGATAGAGAATACTCATTAAAAACCATGCAAGGAGCTCAACCAAGTATTCCATTCATTAGAAATAAGAATTATCTCAAGAGAGGAAGTCTCGATTATAGCTCCCAAAGATACCCATCAAAAAAGAGATTATTGGGACAGCATGAGAGACCTTAATGATATCCAAGTAAAATAAATCAATATAGTAGTGCCATGAAAGTTTCAAAGAAGAATGCATCAAACCATAAGAAAAAGCGGACTAAACCAAGTGCAAATCAGCCATTAAACTACAACAGTAAAAATATGTAAGCAAACAGAACATTAGTACAAAAATACATTCCCTTCTTGATCTCGAAATGTAAGCATAATTGGCCCAACTCATGAGTTAGATTTTTACACATCCTACCCATACTCTTTGCTATGGAGGAAGAAGAAGATTAGTCCCACAAGAAGTGGAATACCCACAGTCCAACATAATTAGCAATAGAATAATGGGAAAGAAAATCAAATTTGTAAATATTTTCTTACAAGTCTTTTGTTGTATTTAGTTAAAACATCAATTTTTTAACAATTTCAAATTTGATATAAGAATAATTAGTGACCAAAATATCACCCAAGTTATAAACAAAAAGCACATATGAGGAAAACATGTGTGTTTAGGCAACATGGAAAGATCACTTTTCAAATCAAGATAAACAATCAATGAATAAGATGTTATGGAATTGATATTCTACTATTTATTGCAGCATATAGGTGGAAAAATATTGACCAATCTAGGCCTATGAAAACAAATATATTGTGGTGTGGTGTGTGGTCATGTAGGTAGAGTCCACCCACCTAGTGTGGTCGGACATGTTATGGTTGTAACCAACTCTCTAGCATAATATAAGGAGGTGCTTGATCTAGGCAAGGCACGCTCATTTGGGTTCTACTCTTGTCCACATGTGAGAAAACCACATTATATATTTTGTACAGTTTATTATTCAAGTGCTCTTTTATGAGCTTTGGCCATTTATGACCGGCCGACCAATTTGTACTCACTTTGACCATTCAAGAAATCTATAAATCAAATGCGTGCAATAGGAAAATGGTCACTCTTGCACAAGGGGAGATTGCACCTAGCATCCGTCTTATTCTTCTCTCCTCTCCTCTCTTCTCTCTCGTCGTGCCAACGTAGCACTCCGCTCTAGGAGGTGTGTCTACACGTGCTCTCTCTCTCTCTCTCTCTCTCTCTCTCTCTCTCTCTCTCTCTCTCTCTCTCTGTGTGTGTGTGTGTGTGTGTGTGTGTGTGTGTTTGTGTATGGCAATGATTATGGTGCACGAGTTATTTGTTAGTTATACAGTTTGTCAATTATGGCTTGCGGTATGTTGTTTTGCTATTTTGGAGGTCTCTCCAACTTTCGTTTCTAGCAGTGGTATCAGAGCCTTGGCTACGTTCTCGGCCTTCCAATAACCAAAGCCATGGAGACAATAAACCTCAACGATAAGTCTTTTCTTTGTTTTTGTACATGAAATTACAATTTATTCATAAGTGCTTACCTAGTACAGTATCGAGTGCAAGTTGTTGATTTGTGTTTACACAAAAAGAGCATAACATAATAGAATCTACAATCCAAACGAGCAATCTTTCTAATAGTGTGTTATATATAGACGTAATGGTTGCTAGATATTGTATAGATGCATAGAATGAGTAAGCATGAAGAAGAAGAGGAGAAATTCCTCAAGTGGTCGGAATTGAGTTCAAAGGGTAGCCGTAATAAAGAGGAATACATGAACTCTTCAAGTCGAAAAGTTTCCATGGCTGAGGTGATGAGGTAGAAGAGTAGATTAACCCATGGAGGTGCCTGTAACCACTTCGCTCCCAAGTAGTGATGTTGGGTGTAGGTTGAGTGCTTCACCATGAAAAATTCATCCACAAAACAACCACTATATTTGAATACACTCATCTACCTTTTCTTCTCTCTCACACTCTCTGCTAGTCATTGGCATTCTCAATTGCCAGAGAAAACGGTGCTCTTTCTCTCTTCTAGATCTGTTTAGTGAACTTCAGCCATTATCCCTCTCTCTGTGTAGTGAGGAACTCTCTCTCTCTCTCTCTCTCTCTGGTCTACCAACCACCCTCTCCCAATCTTGGCATGCAGGTGCCGCCCACCCTCTCCATCCACCCACTCCTCTCTATGCAAGAAAATCATCTCCAAAAAATGATCAGCCAGTGACACCCTACCATCATACCGATGCCCTGTAGCAGCTAGCAACCAACTTTAAGACTTGACAGCTAGAATGCCAACCGGCAAGCTCTATATACACACTATGGGTAGTTACTGCAAGCAAGCATCATGTTCACAAGAAGCTCTGGCAAAGGCCTGGTGACGACATGGCTACAGCTTTGAATGAAGCCAGTTCTATGTTGCAGGGCGGACTTGTCCCCATCGCCAAAAGACCTAGGTGTGTGTGTAGTTGCAGGTGTGCGCTATAGCTCAGAACAAAGGCTTCCATGTGAGTAAGGGATGGTGTGAGCTATTGTGAGGTAATACATACTGTGTGTGGCACTCTACATGCCTGAGGTACTAGCGGGTTGTGCTAAGGCAAGTTGTACGCAGCCAGTTCGGTTCAGGGCAAGGGCTAGGTGGACTGAAGAGGAGCATGAGGTGGGGGTTTGATTGCAAATGGGCTCCGAAAGGATGCTGCTTGATTGCGTAGGTCCCATTTTGGCCAGTCTGTCGTTCTTGTCACATCCAGGGTATGTGTCAATTGCGAGCTCCAGGTATGAAAACTTCTTAATGCATTCTAATAATACCCCTCTTGAAACATCATTTCAATTGTCCCTGATAAGTAGGATCTATCTCTGTATCTTTAAAAGTAACATTATCTAATTCACCACAAGTGCTTATCCCATCTCTTCTCTTATCTTGGCCCCTCCAAATTCTCCCACCCTTCACCACGTCTGCTTATGCACGAATCCTCTAGTTTAATAGTGGCTTGATAAATTAATGTTTACTATATTTTCTTTCTTTTACGTGAGTCTTTTGGCAGACATTTTCACATCCCTATGAATACCCAAGCACCTTTGTAGCAGCATGGGCTCAGCTGATTTGGGATGATCATCACATTTGGTACATACTTCACCATTCCAACCTTCCCCAATTTGGTACGAGCTAAATGTTTTGTAATTTTTAAAGCCTTGTCTAGTCCATTGGTCGATCACGTGCACATAGATTCGCCAATTCAAGCAATGTGTAAATACTCATCTTGGTGTCGATACACTGATTTAGGAAACACCAGTTATACGTGTAGATCCACGGAATCATGCAGCACACCGACAAATTACACATTCATTCTTTTAAACAATACCAAATGTAGATTTGTCAATTTAGGAATCATTATGTGTGGAGGTACGAAGCTGTGTTTGCAAACCCTCCACAACGTCATGTGTTTGCATAGTGAAGCCAACCAATGTATATCTTAGCTCCTCTCGTGATATTGTGACTGTCTCACTTTGGATATCCACTATGCTCTTATTGGGGGCTCTACTGTTGAAGTCCACTAGCTCATTATGAACAAATTGGACGTATAACATCTTTGCAAACCACAAGGGACAATCTGTGTGGTTTAGTGTACTCCCTGTGCATGCAAGGTATATAGCTTTGGCATGTGTGAGTATGGCTGGCACAACACACCTATCCAACTTCCATCTTCCCTTACGAATAGAGAAGTCAGACACATTTGGCCATGCTTCCTTCACCATCTCTGTGGTGACAACTTTGTTGATGTCTTTCCATTGTTTGAAATTTACAGACTCCCACTCGTTGGTCCTTGTTTCAACTCTCACTTGTCATTTGGGCTAGTTGCATCAGCAACTGCACGCAATCAATCGCATGCTTTTTTAGATTTCTCAAGCTTGTGCATACCTGTCACAAACATATTTACACTATCTCAATGTGCAATAGAACTTAAGTTTGCATCATAGATACAATTGCAAATCCACTGGTACACCTTGGTTTAAGTTATCACAACACGCCACATTTTGTATTATCACTTTGCGTCATGACTTTATTTGTGAATACAGTGTTCAAATTTCAACTGAAACTATAACAACACACCACATTCTTCATTGATCGTGTTGCACCATGACACCATTACTATAAGAAGAATTTACTTGCAAATAGATTGTCGGATTGCAATAGAAAATATTACAATATACCACATTATGTATTAATCACTTTGCTCCATCATTACAAAAAGACTTTACTTTTGAATACAGATTCACAAATTCAACAGAAAATATCATGACACACCACCACATTGTGTATTAATCTCTTTGCCCCATAACTACATCATTATAAAATGGTACAATTTAACTCAATGGTCCATGAATATACAAAAAGCTCCATTTACATATGTCAGATAATCCAAAAGAGACCACTATTTACAAAAGTGACCAGAGTAAGCTAAAATCTAGGAATCATCTCACTAAGCGGACACAAACACATCTCCGAGTTGAGCTCTAACATATCTAAATGCTCACTCATATTCTGCAATGTCTTTTCTCTGTCTAGGTGGTTGTTGTAAGTAGTTTTTCCGCATTATAGAGGCAATCATGCCGCAATCAATTTGCTTTTGCTTTTGCCATGGCACATTGTAATGCTCTGAAAAATATTTGCACCAATCACATAGTTGCTCAATGCAAAAAGAAACTGTATAGGTGTCAGTGGATTCTGAATACGAACAAGCAGCTTTTGGGTTGCAAAGCTTGGGGGCCGTCAAATGATGTAGGGCATGCTCTGTGGGGTCTTTGATATTGGTTGCTCGCTTCTCAATGCCCACTCATAGTGCCAACCCCCAATCAATGACACCCACACGCAGCACACTTTCCTCAGTCAAGTTAGTCATGATGTTCCATGGGTGCAAGTCACAATGTATAATTCCTTTGTTGTGTGTATGTGCCATGGTCCTCAGAAGGCACCCAATTGAGCATATGCTCGCACATCTCTAACTCTTGCTCAGTGGGAGGGCGTCTAGGATCTTCTTTTTGAGCTACCACTATGTTAGAAAATTTTCCTTTGGGTGGTGGAACACACTCTAACATGTCACCCAGATCCATTCCATTGAAGCAAGGAAAAATAAGGGACCATGTCTCTTGGTGTGTTTGTGCAATGCATCTAACGATTCCCCTGTGGAAGAATTGCACGCTCGCCTCTAGAGCGAAAGATGGCGACTATGCTACATCTACCACATATTGCACTTCTGGTGGCAACCAAGTGACTCCATTGATTGTGCACTCTGACACAACTCCATAGCATCCTTTCCCAATCTTTCCACCACATTTGATAGCTTCGAGTGTGAGGTAAACACCAATGGCACAATGAGACATAAAGCGGGTGCGTAAGAAACACTCCATCCCAGTTTTTGAATATGATCTTTCATCTATTCTATCTTGAGAGGAAGTTGTTGAATAAAAGATGGTTCTAGGTTTGTGGATATGGACATCTTGAGCATCAATTTTGCGCGCTCTTTTCAATTTTGACCTCTCTACACGCCATATATTAGTCCAATGATGTAGCTTGGCTAGATCTACATCCACTCGTGCATCAACACCCAAGTCTCTTAAGCATTGTTCCATACTGCCCACAATACTATCTATTAGCCTACGGATAGCCTTTGCTGCTATAGCTGAGAAGTGTGCCTCAAGAGTGCCTAAACTGCTTCAATTATCGTATCAAAGAAATGATCTCTATGCGTCTCACTCTCCAATAAAAAGGTGATCTCCACCGTGGTCAAGGTACATATACACATGACCCGGGGGATTCACTCTATTTACAAAATGGTACGCCACCTACAAGCAAACAACTTTGATAAAACCCCTATATACGACTCATATTAGGGAATATGACCCCCTCTTTCTACGCTTATACGACAATCAATGCAAAAAACTATCATACCCCTATCTTACATATAAAATATAAGTCTCACATGATCTAATTGAGTAAAACTATTCAAAAAGCGTGTAGCATAGTGACTGGCCGCAACGTACTAAGAAACCACTTTTATTGATAACTATATGTACCCTCAATGTGTCTTAGTTTAACTTTCAAACTATGTGCCCATTCAACCTACACTCTAGCTACTCCTCCAATTTTTACCCATCTAAATTAATCAAAGACATGGGTTATAAAGTTGTGCTAGTTTCTCTGTGTAAACTTGCATCTATACAAACTCTTTATAGCTTTCATCCCTCAACAAATGAACTATAATCACAAAACAAGAAATTGATACAAAGTAGTGTTAGTTCTTGTATGTATCTTTGTAGCTATTGACTCACAAGTTCAAGGACAGACTCTTTTGGGAAGCCATGATTTTGAAACACAAAAACTTCCTCTCTTTTTTCCTTTTTCTCACTTCTCCCCCCCCCCCCCCCCCCCCCCACCCCATAAATATGATATCTCCTCCCTTATTTTTAAGCTTGGGAGATAAATTATTGGGGGCCTACCCCTAACTTATACACTTATGTAAATTGTAAAAAGAACCCCCTCCCCTACACTTACATGGTGCGGTAAGTTTTACATGGTGAATCCCCTGGGACACATGACCAACATAAATCTGATCTTGGTTTTTAAGTCCTTCATTTCCACAGGATCCATGTATGCTACAATCAACACATACTTTATGATGTTTAAAGACAACATAACTTTAAATTTTATAACAAATATATGCATAATGCATTGAAACTGACGACAACACTAACTTAAAGAGTAGGCAATCATTCAATGAGAGTGACGACACCTCCAACCCAGTAGTAGGGTTGATGTCGAGACCAACACTGAACTAACCCAACAAGACAGGGCATCATTCAATGCAACTAGCAACACCTCCAACTCAATAGTAGGGTTGATGTCGATAGAAACTGTCATAAAAATTAATACCAATACTCCCAAATGATTTCCTCATGTTAAAATGATCATTTAATATGTGGAAGTATTATGGGAGTAAAAGTTAGAATATTGGTAAGGCTGCCAGACCGGTCTCTATCAGGGATCCAAAGGAGGGAAAATACGGATCCAAAGGGGGAGAGTTTGCAATAGAGCAATGTGCTTCAATGGGGCTTAAAAGACCTAAGGTTCAGCTCCATTAAGACTTCCATCGGGTAAGGTTCCAAAAATTAACTCATTATTCTAACGGCGGCCAAAGCAAGGGGAAATTTGGATGGTCATGGGAAGACTAAAAAGTTTTCCCACATCGCTAGGAAGGAGGAGGAGAGCCCCCTTAGTAGGGAATGAGAGAGAAACACACACACACACACACACACACTCCAAGGCTCCCCCTTTACACAAAGGGAATACTAGACACATGTCAGGTTCCTAGGCTAGTTTCCCCCAACCTCCCCTCAAATCCTATTGGATGGCCTTAGAGTTGGATCAATGAGAATTAGGCTAGAGTAAAATTAGTCTAATCAATTGAAAAATTCTTGATAAAAGAACCAATAGAATTAAGCTCCCTAGAAGACTATTGGACAGTCTACCAAGGGGTCCAATGAGCATTCAGCAGGCCAATGGCTTGCCTGATTCCTATTGGCCACAAGACTAAGAGGTCCAATGAGAGTTTAATTAAATTATTTTATTACTTAAATCTCTCACAAAAGGGGAAAGGGGGACACTTTTCAAAAGGCTATAAATTATGCTTCTAATTTGTGATTGGCTAAGCTTTACAAGAGCCAATGGGATGCCAGCATGAGCAAATAGCAAGAGGGGTCAACCAAGATGAGAGAGAAGACTGCATTTTACTCTAACTCATTGCTACACACACACACACACAACTCATGAGTGCAAGAAGAACTCCATCTCCTTCTCCAAGCATTGAGAAGTAGAGGCCTACACCAACAACTCTTGGCTATGGAATGCAAATCCAACCAATAGCCAACCTTCAATGGCATGCTCATCTCCTCTACCATGCTAATTACTAGGCTAAGTTATGCTATTAGAGTGATTATGTGAGAAGAATACTTCTTTCTTGTAAGATACCTCTTCTTCCTCTCAATCTATCCACATTCGCCGCTAGCTCTCACCAGTTTTGAAGGTGTGTGAGGTCTTGGGACTGAGGCTAGGGACATTAGGTGTGTTTTTCAAGAATAATTTGGTGCATGAAGCTTCCATCTTCATTTCACCAAGGATTTTTGTCAAGGAACACAAGAATTGTATTGTACAAAAGCCTCCTTTGATGGGAGAAGCTATAATACAAAGCCTTTATGGAGGGAGGACCGGCTCCATGTAAATCCGGTCCGCAACAATTGTCAATTGTTCTATTTCTCTCTTTTTTCAAGTATTTTCAATGCCAAATTAGCTAGATGTAAATTGGTAGGTTGCTTTCTCAAATTAAGTACTCTCTCTATGCTCATTAGAAACTTGTTCTTAATGAAATGCTCACTATGTTATCAATTTCCGGTACACACAACTTATTAGTGCATTAAATGTTACAGCAACACCAAACTAAGCCTAAAAATCAGGGCATTGTTTGATGAAACTAATGACACCTCCAGCCCAATGGTAGAGATGATACCGAAAGAAATACCAAACTAGCCTAAAAGCAAGGGCATCATTCAATACAACTAACAACGCCTCCAACCCAATGATAGGGTTGATACCAATAGCAACACTAAAATTAGCCTAAAAGCAGGGTATCATGCGATGAATCTAATGACACCTCCAACCGAATGGTAGAGCTGATGCTGAAAGAAACACCAAACTAGCCTTAAAAGAAAGGGCATCATTCGATGAATCTAACTACACCTCCAGTCCAGTAGTAGGACTAATGCTGAAAGAAACATTGAACTAGTCTATCAGCACATATATTACTCATAAAACACAGAAATTAGTCTATTAGCTTGTACAACAACACTCCCAGTCCAATAATAGAACAGATGCCAAAAACAAAGTTAATAGAACTAACTATAAATTGAATGTAACCAACTATGTTCAACAATGACACTTCTGGTCCAAAATAGAACCGATGCCGAAGTGAACACAATCGACACATTATAAAACAATGCTGGCTGGTCTAGCGTTTCACAATGACACTTCTGGTCCAATATTAGAATTCAGGACCGATGCTGGCGTGAAAAGCTAGATTAGCCTACTTTTAAAACTACAATTTTTTACTTTTTTTAAGTATACCAACTCTAAAAAAATAATAGTAAAAGAGCTTACGAAATTAAGCTAAAATTTTTACCATAGTTTTCTTTGTTCCTTGTGAGAGGGCTCTTTGGTTGGATCCATGTTCAAGTAAGAACTTAGAAGATAGAATTGTGAACAAAATGGGGCCCCTAGGGGCCATATATATAGGTACCCTGGGAGCCCTCCGGGCAACGAAGCAGGACGGTTGGGGCTGGTGCCCTTCGGGTTTCTTATGTATCTCTTCGGGTCCCAGCGGACAACAAAGCTGAGCCTCCCAGTCTTCTTCAAGTCACCATCCTAGTTTTTGTGAATGTAAAGTCTTGTGATTTCAGAATTTTGTTAATTAACAGTGTGATCACAAAAAAAATAGGTGATCACATGAATTTGAAATCCTTGCATGTGATATTGTCTTGCTATGAAATGGAGTTCTATGGTAGTCCAAATTCTTCCAAATTTTGTGTATGGGCTTGTGATGAAATAGTAGAGCATTGAGCATTGGGTGACATAAAAATGTAAAATTGGACTTATTCTGGCTCACAAGATAATAAGTGTGATTATTATCTCCTAGCACTTTTTTCAATGTTTTGCAAGTTTGACATTATATAGTGGTAAACCATGATGTAATGAAGCTCTAAATGTGGTTTTGATAAATTGGAAAATTTACAAGTTTCCCTTAGGGTTAATTTTGGAAATTTGATGCCTTGATGTGTTATTTTGGTAAAGAGAGCAAGTAAATGGATTTTTACAATTTTATCTAATATATGGGTCAATATAGCATGTACAAGCAAGGCTTAAGGGAGTTTTGACCTATAGCTTGTTTTTGGGCTGAGAGATAATAATCACAATTATTATCTAAGCTTAAAAGTATCTGCCAACATTGACTTTTAAGGCTACAAGCATGTTTACTAGGTATAGTACATAGTCTTTATCCTTCTAGAACATGCATTTATTTTCGGGGAGTACACTACAAGAGGTTGTGTGCTCTTGTAATGCTTTTAGCGACGGAAATACACTGGGTTTTTATAACCCCCGGCGTCGCTATGAGCGTCAATAAGAGGATGTCGCTATGACAGTCGCTATAAGCATTGCTATAAATGTCGCAATATAGCGACGCTACAGAGCCATCAGTAGTGATGCTTATAGCGACGCTGCAGAGACTTATATAGCGACGTCCGAGAGGAAAAAAATTTGGTGGCAGGGCATTCACCCATCAACCATATTGAATGTTTCATTTGTCTATTTACCTTTGAAAAAAAAGTGCAAAGGTAAATATAGACCAAAAATAGTCACCCACAAGACAATATAATCATTAACTCCATCATCCATAGTACGTATTGTTTGCAAAATGAAGATACAAAAGTGACAAGCGTGAATTGATGAAAGTAAATCAATGACAATTGTACACATAGGCAAAATCACTTGATTGTTAATCTTTGCAAATGTAATAGTTACAAATCATTGTCATTATTTGAAAAATATAAATGGTTTTCAAAAAGACGTATAAAAGTCGTCTCATGATACATAAGCTATGACAAAAATAAACTAATGCTATCTAGCTACGGCTAAACTGACGTCGTCTAATCAGACGTCTCATCGTGTCGAAGTGGCGTATCTGTCAGATTCTGCAAAAAAAAAACAATAAGATAGCTTTTTGTAAGTATAAACATATAGCGACATTTATAAAACAATACAATAAATAGAAAAGAAAAAACCCTAATACTAACCATGCCACCGCGAGAACTCATGATGTCTATAAGGGCGTTTAAGCCCTTCCTACCTGCGTACTCACGCTCGTATGGTGTGGGATCACGTACTGTAAACGACCACTGTCAAAACATACAAATAATCCATTATGTTAGAATTTAAAATCCCATAAACCCTAAACTATCTCCCATAAACATAGATGCAAAAACACGTACAAAATCGGTCTCAAATGATGCCCACCCGCTGCTCCCCAAGTGGTGCTAGCTCCCTGCCTATACTCGCGCTCTGGCTGCCTCCTTTTGTTGCTTCCACTTGTCGGGATTCTCGCGCGCTTCTTTCTTCGCATTCTTCCAATCTTCTTTGGCCAGCCAATCTGGTCTGCTCCACCCATGATTGATTTCTTTTTGCACTTTGGAACGCTTATGCTTTCAGTATTCGCGCATTCGAATCTTCATCACATCTTCATTGAAGAGGTCATCCCGTGTTGGAACGGCAAACTCGTCATGAAGCATGCTGATGACTCTATCTTTTAATTCATTTGGTACTTCACTCCAGGTGTTTAGTATGTAGTGTCTAAACACGTGAGAGCAAAGACCGCGCATGCACGAAATCACCTTCTTGCCTTCATCATCCAAGATGATTCCGCCGCTGAAGTCGACAGAGTAAGGCAAGCCCTCTCGCTGCTAACGCGTGAATCTAGGTGTCCCGACAGGGGTCTCTAGCGGCGTGTCAACGGGGGTACGGATGCCAGGTGTCTCCACTGGATTCTGAGCCCCGAAGCGAGGAGTGTCCACTGGAGTGACTCCTGGAGGAGTAGCTAGTGGTGTGTAGCTGCGGGGATCGACAGTCAGCCGCGCAAAACCTGGTGTCGATGGCGATGTCGTGGTTGGTGTCGGGACGGGCAAAGAAGGGGAGGGTAAAGAGCCTCATCGAAGACGAGGCGGTGTCGAAGCATCGGTGGCGGCACCCCCACAACAATCGCCACCACCACCACTAGAGTGCCGGCACCTAGACGAGTGTGAAGATCCTCTTGTGGACACTGAAGCTTTGGAGCGCGCTGAGGACTCCAAAATAGAGGGAGATGCGGATGGATTAGGAATGCACGATGGTGCGCCAGAGCAATGACGCTCCACGTACCACTATTTCTGCTGGGGTGACAAAGAAGAAAGAAACTCGTCATCATCCATACCTGCCGTAAACACATGAACATTGAAACTTAATATTGAATGAATGGAGTAGAAAACATGGACAAGTAGATAGAGAGAGAGAGAGAGAGAGAGAGAGAGAGAGAGAGAGAGAGAGAGAGAGGAGATGCATATAAATACAATGACGCAATGACACAATGACACAAATACTTAGAGAGCCAGAGTTTTTACAAAACGGAGCAAAATTGTTCAAAATGGAGAATCATACAAGAACTTGAAGGTGCTTGTAGCTTTGGAATCCATTATCGTCTCGATCATTTCATCAATCTCGGGCTCAAACATTGCCTCGTTGGGAATGTGGTCTGCATGATCATCCCCCGAGCTGTCAGAGGCTACATCTTGTGGCCTCACATATGCTGCTTGACCAAAGCGCCTACGAACACGTCTATTGGGTTGCAAGATTGCTGCCTGTTGGCCAGCGTCAGAGTCCGACGAGTTATAATTGGCAACAACTCGATCTATAATAGATGGATCTAACTCGCCAAATTTGCTAACGTGCTGCAAAGAAACTCGTCTTGTCCGTCGCACAGCATGCTTGCAATGATCACAAGGACATAAGATCCTCTTTGAGAGATAGGTGTTTCGGTTGGACGGCCCCACATCCTCGTCACTACTCATAATGAGGGTAAAAATCTTATAACCTGGACAACAAATTTAATCTTCTATTGGCATTCTTTGTCTTCTCTCTCTCTCTCTCTCTCTCTCTCTCTCTCTCTCTCTCTCTCTCTCTCTCTGTTCACATTGTAAACTACCTCACATTCTCTAGTCATGTCCAATCCCCGCACACCTCGGTCTAGAGGTGCACGGAGATCAGAACCACCGGGTTATAATCTCGTCTTTATTGGTCAATGCCTATATTTGTGGGTACAAGAAATCTACACACCCACGTCTACATGATACTGCATGTAGTGGACAAAACCCCTTTGCCTCTTCTCTAGCTGTAGCATTTCACAACATCTTAACATCTTTTGACAGTAGATTCTTTGTTTGTAGCATGCAAGTACGCCATTCTTGCAATGTAGTCGATGTCTGCTCAAGGCACTTAATTCTTACTCTAGATTTGATGGGATGTGGTGTGTGTGTGTGTGTGTGTGTGTGTGTGACCCTTGGAATCGTCAGCTTGCATCACTAATTTCTGTGTAGGCTCAATTTGCTCTTCCATTAGCTGATCATGACTGCTTATTGTATGGTAGCAGCAGTCGAACATGCAGGTGGAATTGCTGGTCCGCATGGACTATTGAGGCTGTGAGCGCAGGAATTTTTCTCGCTATTTTTGACAAGCGTCGACGGCTCTCTGAGTTGCGTCTACACAAAAATCTAAATCTAACCTTATCTTAAACAATAAAAAGAAGAAAATGGTATAACCTTTCTATCACCCAAGTGTGGTAGATTGGTTATGCCAATTTCCTCTTCAATAACAAGTAAATAACGTAAATAAACCTAAATCTAATCTGATATAACGTAAATCTAAATCTAACGTAAATAAACCTAAATCTAATCTAATATAATGTAAATCTAAATCTAATCAAACGTAAATCTAACTAAAAATGAACATAAATCTAATTTAATTTAACTTAAATAAACCTAAATCTAATTTAACGTAAGTCTACATCTAACGTAATCTTTAACGTCTTTTGGGATAGTTTTCTACGACGTTAAAACTCTCTTCTTCTTGTGTGTGTGTGTGTGTGTGTGTGTGCCAATAAAAAGAGAAAAATGGTATAACCTTTCTATCACCCAAGTGTGGTAGATTGGTTATGCCATTTTCCTCTTGAATAGTAGGTCTTGAGTTCAACTCCTCGTCGGCTAGCCGCTAGATCTTTAGGTCTCTTTAATTAGTTTCCTACGATGTTAAATTAAACTCTCTTCTTCTCGGGTGTGTGTGTGTGGGTGTGTGTGCACGCCAATAAAAAGATGAGAAAAATGGTATAACTTTTCTATCACCAAAGTGTGATAGATTGGTTATGCCATTTCCCTCATGAATAACAGGTCTTGAGTTCAACTCCTGTCGACTAGATCTTTAAGGTCTCTTGGGATAGTTTCCTACGATGTTAAGACTCTCTTCTTCTTCTTCCTCTCTCTCTCTCTCTCTCTTTTCCTCTCTCAATGTGTGTGTGCATTCTTTGTTTATGCATGTGTGTGTGCGTTTTTGGTTTATGCATGCTCTCTCTCTCTTTTCCTCTCTCAATGTGTGTATGCATTCTTTGTTTATGCATGTGTGTATGCGTTTTTTGTTTATGCTTGTGCTCTCTCTCTCTCTCTCTCTCTCTCTCTCTCTCTCAAAAACACAATGTGTGTATTTGTGTGTGTGTGTGTGAGAGAGAGAGAGAGAGAGATAGAGAGAGGGAGAGAGAAAGAGGGGAAGGGAACATGAGAGTGAGGAGAGGGAAGGAACATACCTGGCTCTCCTTCCTCTTCTCGTGTGTGTGTGTGTGTGTGTGTGTGTGTGTGTGGAGAAGAAAGAGAGAGAGAGAGGGAGAGCGCACGTTACCTTGCTTGCTTGAGCGCGCATCGAAAACTCAAATCTGAAATCTGAGTTTTCAAACGCTCTCGGTTATTTTTTTAAGCCCTGGAGGCGTCGCTATAGGCGTCGCTATGAGCGTTGCTATGTTACAAGTAACATAGCGACGTTGTGGTTTTTCAAGTTTAAGCATCGCACTATGAACGTCGCTACTATTAAGTACCTCTTGTAGTGGTAGATTATTTTTTCTTTGCTCTCTAGTATCTATAATTTAGTGTTCAACTATTGTGCATGATGACATTAATCACCTTGGAGTGAATGGTCCTATCCCATAGGTTGTATTGATCTGCCTTATTAGATTTGGATTGGTTTGGAGTCGATTTGTGGACCCTATGTTAAAAATGATGCCTTGCACACCACCAAATCTTTCTCTAATTCCATAGACATTAATTGATGTTTTTTCAAGCTCCCAATTAGGTATATTGTCTATATAGTCCATGTAAAAGCCCCTTGTGAAGTTAGAATCTAGTTCCTACATTTTGCAAAAAATGAGATTATTATCCTGACCATGGTCAAATGGTCATATGATCTTATAAGAGTATTCTATAAGTCTATGCTTTGGTCCCATTCAAGTTTGGTTCACTTTGATATATATCGAATTGATTGCTATCATCATTTTTATACCTTTCTATCCCAAGGATGACTGGTTGACTTAAGGTTTTTTTTAGGACTACCCACTTAACGATCATGTGATAAAACCAACTCATTAGTAGGTTAGAAACACGTTTTGTGTGAGATTGTGTATAGTGGAGTCCAGCGGAAGCTCATAAACATGCACAAAATAAGGCCTCAAAGAGATCTCTCCAAAGGTGATAGGTTAAAATGAGATTTCTTTTGGCCTATCTAGTATATGATTTTTTGATTGTATAGAAACGATACTCTAGTAAAGTTTAGATGATGCCTTTGTATTGATGGAAGTTTTGTACTCACAACTTTCTAGGGAAAATGATTGCGGTGCAAGCAAGGTGTATCTCACTCTTCCTCCCCTTCTCTCAGTGGTAAATCCCTTGGGCACATGGGTGAAGCATGGGTGGATGGGATCAAGTGCTCGCATCAATCTAGGGTCTGTACATTAATTGGGGACATGTGTCAAACACAATAGCTCTTGTCAACAAAGTTATTTCAGCCGCCTAAATTGCCTAAAAGCACATGTGAGAAACCTAGTTGGGACAAGCCTTTAACCAAAATTACTTTTCTTATAATCTATGGTTCTTATTATTTCCACCATGGATCCCACCCACCCATGCTCGCGGAAGATATAATTGATGACCTCACATGTGATTGTGATGGCTTGATGTATTGAAGCTTTGTGGAATGGAATGAGTTGATCCTCTCTTGAAGGGAAATATGAGAACTAATCATTGAAGGCAGGTGTTACAAAGCGCTCCAAGATAGTGGAAGAGAGGGAGAGGATATCTAGATACATCTCTTAATCTTGCATGCTTCCATGGGAGTGGGTTGACGAGAGGAAGCATCCTAAGACGTTGCTTCATAGAGCAAGGAGCCTTTTTGTACCTAAGGATAAAGCTTCAATTTTTGAAAACCAGCACATCACAAACACTGGGGGATTCACTATTACCTATGAAGGGGCATCACCTTCACATCACCTATGAGAAACCCTCGATCCAAAACTCCCCTATATACAAAACCATGCATACTGACCCAACCCCTATCTACGAAGATCATATAACTTAAATAAACCCCTACGTACAAGTTTTTGAGTATTTCCAAAAGTCCCCCTATCTTATGTATACTAACCCTATTATGTTGAGCAAAAAATAAGCAGTTCTTGACTTTATTTTTGGTTGGTTTTACAAAATGACATTTACTCTTTATGCGCCTTTTGCAGGCCTCATCATAAATAGCATAAAAAATGCTCAATCCAGCTATAGATAAGCATTTTCAACTTGACAATGCATGGGCAATGTGCAAATAACAATGTCCACTTGTGAGAAGCTACATGCACAACAAATAAAAGAGACGCACCAAACATTTGCTAAGCTCAGTAATGTCTAGAACCTAGAATTGTGTATGCAGCCATACACATAATCTTAAAAACGTGCGGACACATTTTAAAATTTTCCTATTGTATTATGTCTATTTGGCAAGGGTAATGCAAATATTATAAAACATTTACGTGTCCGCCCTATGCTTGATAGGTAGGGCCCTCAAAACAACCTTTTTTGGCCTTGTCTTGTGCCCGCATCTGACATGGGCCTTAGATAATCTCACTTTTTCAATATCAAAACTTCTAGTGGAGCCTAGGTTGACAAAATGCGTCTCGTTTTGCACGTCCAAGAGGCACTAATGACAGAAGGAACTTGCCCAAACATAGTGCAAGGTAAAAACTTACACACACACACACACACACACACACACACACACACAGTATTGTTGTGTAATCGAATTGGCCTATTAACTTGAGAGTAGCGGAAATTAATGAGAGTACTTTTGAGAAACTACTTTGTGAGCATATGGGTGATTAGTTAACTAGGCATGAACAATACTTTTGAAAGAGAGAGAATTTAGACAGCATGACAACTGTTGAGGACCGGATTTATGTGGAGCCGGTCCCCCCTCCAATAGGCATTTTTATTATGATTTCCCCCATCAAGAGACACTTGTTACAATACAATGTTTGTGTTCCTTGTGACCTAAGTGATGCAATGAAGATGGAAAGCTTCATGCATCATGAGCATAGCATGAACTTTGAGGAAAGCTTAACTATCCCAAGCCTCAATCCCAAGACCTCAAACACCTTCGAAGGTGGAGAGAGATGGTTGGGAATGAGGGTGGGGAAGAGGAAGAAGAAACATCTCATAGGAGAAAGAATTAGTTCCTCACTTATCATCACTCTTCTTCCTAGTATACATAATGACATAGTAATGAAGATGGAGAAGATGGCAAGCTTAAGCATTGAAGCATGGCTCTTGGTTGGATTTACACTCCATAGCCAAGAGTGTTGGTCTAGGCTCTCAACCTCTCTACTTGCTTGGAGAAGGAGAGGGAGCTCTTGCACTTTGCACTTCACACAATGAGAGTGTGCGTGAGTGTCTGTGGGAGAGGATACCCCCTAAGAAATCCCCCTACTAGATTTGGTCGACCCCCCCTTGTAGCTCATGCTTGAAGCTAATTGCACCCCTCTAGGCCTAGCCAATCATAAGCAAGAGTCATACCAAGCAACAAGGGTAGCCTTGGGACAAGTGTCCCCCTTTCCCCTTTGAGAGACAGGACTTGATAAATGCAAAGACAATTAATTAAATCTCCTAAATTATCATTGGACCCCTTGGGTGTCCAACTAATAGGCTTCAGGTACATGATGAGGGCAACATGAGGAGGAACTTGACAAGTGTCCCTTTTTCTTTCTTTTGTACTAGGCATGCCTTGTGTGAGTGTGTGTGTGTGTGTGTGTGTTCTCTCTCATCTCCCCTCATGTAGGGCTCGCCCCCTCCTTGTAGGTATTGGCATTGACTTTTGTACACTGCAAGCCACTCAACCTTGGGCTTGGTTCCCACCACAATCTTGGCCCTTAAGCCCCTCAAGCTTGGGCCGGGTTCCCACTTCAAGTACACCCTAGCATCTCAAGCATGACAAGCACCTCAAGCATCCCATTCATCAAGCACCTCAAGCATCTCAATCATCAAGCACATTAGTCATCAAGCACGACAAGCACCTCAGGCACCTTAAGCTTGGGCCGGGTTCCCACCTCAAGCTCAGCCCTAGCTTACCTAAGGTCAAAGGACTTTTACACTAACTATTGGAGGTCTTCAATGAATCTAACCCTAAGGTCTTTATGCTCCATTGATTAGCCTTTCTATTTGATAGACCATCTCTCATTTGGGCCCCTTTACCATTGGCCCCGTGTTGAGATAGATCTATAAGCACATGTCTATATCTTAACCCTTATTCCCATTTATTCTCCACATCAAATGATCAATTTAATAGAGAAAATCATTTGAGTTGATTAGATATTAGATTTTATGACAGTTGTATAGGTCCATCTTAGCATAATGAAGGAGAGTTGTGCTTGCTTGCAAGTTCCTCAATTCTATTTTGTTCGAAGACTTCAAGTCGTGGAGGAGATAAGGGTCAGCGAGTTTGATGTTGGCACCACCAAGAAGAATCCTTTAGCTATCAACACCCATGAAGTGATTCACCAGCTCGCTGCTAGTATCTATCAGAAAGATCTCCAGTTTATCATGGAGCTTGTGCAGGTACATGCTCATACAAAGCACATCTAAGCATGCCAATATTTTAAACATGATTTATGCTCGAAAAACAAGACTTGATGTCGTTTTTTTACAGAATACGGATGACAATTATTATACAAAAGAGGAGGTACCAAGGCTACATTTTGTACTAGTGGAGGAGAACATCACAAGGGTTGGAGTGGAGTGAACTTCTGTTGGTGTTGAATAATGAGATTGGCTTTTGCAAATCCCCAATAGTCTCTATGCGTTTATCACTCTTGAACTATGAAGTGAAGAATGATCTTACACTTGTCTTTCTTAAGGGTGTACAAAAGTATGAGGTCCCCTTTTCAGAATTCCTACGACCCTAAGTAGAAAAGCCGTTCTTATTGATTAGTAGCTATTTCTGTCCATAGAAGATTTCGTACAAATGTGAAAAACTTTCAAGGAATGGCTTATGTGCCAATCAATGTTCGGGAAAATTCATTTTTCCAAACATACAAAATTCCTTTCCTTGAGTTTGCCAAGAGGAAATTTTAGAAAATTAGGGGTATTTTTTGAGTTTTTACACTATTTCTCTCTATTTTGGGATGGAATTTCTCCTTTTCCTCTTGCCCTCAACTGAAATTGGAAACGACACAATATTAAGTTGAGACACAATTTTCCCAAACATTAGTGCCAATATCACCAGACTCCTACAAAAGACAAAACCAAAAAAGGCGATGTAAATGCTTAGCTACTAGATAGGAAAAATGTCTCATTCTACATATTCAATAAATATACAAAGTAAGAAAATTTTGACTGAAGAGAAATCAGCCTTGTTACAGCCAATCAGTGCATGTTGGATCAACAACTGAAGAATTGCATGGACACTCGACTTTTTAATACAAATATGATCCCATTGTACTTATTCTAATTTGCTCACCAAAAACATGGGAGTTGTGAGGCCAAGCATCTCCAACACACTGCTTGTTGTCTGCTAAAATCCTTCTTTGGTCTGCTCCAAGCCTTCCCTTCGATCCATAGACAGGCAGTGTGTTCGGGAAAAATGTGTCTCAACTTAATATCGTGTCATTTTCAATTTCGAAAATGCCAATTGAAGGCAAGGGAAAAAGGAGATATTCTGCCCCAAAATAGAGAAGAATAGTGTAAAAACTTGCAAAATAAACCTAATTTTCGTTATGTTTGAAAAAATGATTTGTCATGAACGTTGTAGCTAGGTGTCCCATTTTTGGTCCATCTAGTCTTTAATGTCCATAGCACTCCTATCAATCGCCCTGGCCCCCAAAAGGTGAAATGATAGCACTTCTCAGTAATGGAATGTCGAAGGGGCCCTCAAAGGGCAGGTCAGCTAGGTGTACGGGTATCACCTCCATGAGAGCCTCAATATCGAGGTTGTTGTCCTCAATGCACAAATAGCAGGTTGCGACTCTACTCAATGTGGTAGTGAAGGACAAATCAATAGTGACAAGGACTAGTGAATTTGACAGCGACATCTAAGAAACCAAGATGAGTTATTCTAGGGCAAAAGAGTGGCGAAGAGGGGCAATTCTGGTTATCTTAACTCAGAAGCAAGATCAAGAGGCACATGTGATAAAGGAGAAGAATAGGGATGAGAAGGCATAGGGGTCAGTTTGAACACTTCTAGAACTGGGCAACCACATTTGTAAGCCCTTAGGCTCAAATTTCTGCAACCTCCCCACATGCAGAATTTTTGTCGCCTGAAGATGCTCAAAAAATCTCACTTGAGAAGCCTACATATGGGCAATATTAGTTAATGAGGTTTTCAAGCTCAACTTTAGTAAATTTTGTAGGCTTCTCATCTTCAAGTCTACAATTTAGAGGTAGATCTCAAAAAGTGTAAGTGGGATTACACTAAACCTAAGTTTTTTTTCGACCATTGAGATTCCATCTAGTGATAGGATTTTCTAAAAGGAGCCCACATGAAAGATGGAATCTATAAAAAAAGCTTTGTCTATGGCACGGATGAGAGACCTTCATATGAGTGAGAGAATTTATATTGAGATTGCAATTCAGGGGCGCTTTGATTGTTGGGTATGCCCAACATGGTTGTAGCAAGGAAGCTTTAGGTTGTATTAACCATATGCAAAGGGGCGCTTTGATTGTTGGGTATGCCCAACATGGTTGTAGCAAGGAAGCTTTAGGTTGTATTAACCATATGCAAAGAAAAGCCTCTTCTTCAAATGCTATCACACCTATGCTTGCACCTTGAAGGCATGTGGCCTTACAAGAAAAGCCTCTTCTTGAAATGCTATCACACCTATGCTTGCACCTTGAAGGCATGTGGCCTTACAAGAAAAGCCTCTTCTTGAAATGCTATCACACCTATGCTTGCACCTTGAAGGCATGTGGCCTTACGTGAGACCGTCAGATGGGGGAGAGAATTCAAGATGGGATTGCAAGTCACAGTTGATCGCACTGCATAATTACAATAAAAGCATCAGCAAGCCACATTAACCGACTTCTCTCGAATGGCAATACAAGAACGAGACCTTGAGAAGTAAGGACCTACATCCATCGACTGCGAGCCATAAAGCTGAAGAGCAACGCCTACGCACGGACTTCATCTTCATCAGAATGAGTTTCGGCCCAGTGAAGCCGCTCACTGCCGAAGGCTATGCCTTCTACCATCGCCTCGAGGAAAGGCTGCTCCACTCCATCGCCTCCACGCTCAGTAGTTGTCGCTCTGCATGGTCGAGCTACTGCTACTCCAAGGCCGAAGTTGCTCACTCTGCAGGTCATCCTCATCATCATCATGTTGAATCAAGAGAGGGCAATGCAGGCAAGAGAAACCCGGCCAGGCAAAAAACTAGTCGGGGCAAAAAAGTGCATCCAAAAGCATCAAGAAGCCACAACGACCCAAAACCTGCAAATTTCTAATGCTTGGCTGAACTTTTTTAAGTTTCTACATGAGTTTAAGTTATATACAAGGCTCACTTCAAAAAACTCACTCACGGACACTTACAGTTGCCCGACAGCTGTCACTAGACTAGCGACTTGCAGTGCATGTACATGTGCTTGCTAACACACCCTTTTTACATCGGGCGTCATGTCCGTATATACAAATTTACGAAAAAATGAGATGTCAGAAATGTGCCCAACAACGTGTAAAGCAGACTTCCCTCCGCCACATTATGTCAAGTGGCCTTACAGGAAAAGCCTCTTCTTCAAATGCTATCACACCTATGCTTGCACCTTGAAGGCATGTGGCCTTATAAGAAAAGCCTCTTCTTGAAATGCTATCACACCTATGCTTGCACCTTGAAGGCATGTGGCCTTATGTGAGACATTCAGATTTACGTGAGACATTCAGATGGGTGACAGAATTCAAGATGGGATTGCAAGTCGCAATTGACACTGCATAACAATTAAAGCATCACCAAGCCACATTAGGCTTTCTTTCTCCAAAAACCCGCATGTGGCCTTACGTGAGACCGTCAGATGATATAGCGTGTTCTCTTTTCTTTACTGTGTACCGAGTGCTCTCCTCTCTCTCTCTCTCTCTTTCTCGCTCCTGCTGCTGCTCATCATCTCGCCATGACCCTCAGACGGCATCCCCCATAGACTCGAGCCCAACAACTGGTATCAGAGCTTTGGTTCTCGCCGCTTAAGCATGCATGTCGAACTGCAGCAAAACTGAGCAAAAGCGGTATCAACATAGTAGCCCTCGCTTTCTGATGCGCTCTCGCCTCTTGAGCATCTCCTAAATCGGCTTCCACAACCCGCTCGAAGTGCAATCAACTTGCTCGTCATCGCCCGTCTGCAACAGAGTTTCTGTTCATACTATATTTAAAAACCCCAAAGTTAAATTTTTTTGTTTTTGGTTATGTCCACCCTTCTCTTCTCTTGGACGCCCCTATGCAAGAGGTGTTTCTCACCTTCCAAGCTAGTGATGAATACTGCATGGCGCATCTATAGCCGACAAGAGAGCACCTCAAAAGGGCTCCGAGATGCAATATTAACGCCTTGTGTCCACCTACAAGCGATGAAGCAATTGTACCGTGAAACAACAAGCTTGCATATCAAAAAGCACAGCAATCGACTTATGGCTTGCAAGCTAGATGCTACCACAACAGAGTTTTCTAAAGAAACGACACATGATGATTGTCGAATAAACATGAGAGTAGATGTGGTTCAAGTAAGGCAGAGACATGCGGCCCCAACAATGGTAAAGAATTATCAACGTGGTTATCCAATTGGTGTTAAGCTGCAAATTCTCGAGATAGTCAAAGATCGATACATGAAGAACTCCTTCAAGATTGTGGTACTAGTTTCACCAACTATCTTTGTATGTTTAGTGTCATACATTTATGGTTTTGTCCATTGTCAACATCATTGTCCAAAGCCTTGTTTTAGATTATCTATTGTTAGCTATTGTCATGATAAATTGTCAGTTGCATCATGTCAAAATTTTGTACAAGGTTATAGACACTGCCACATAACAATTGGTAACACCACGCTTTGTTGTTTGGTCTGTCTCACGCTGATGGTTGTTTGAGGGAAGTACACACACACACCTATGCTATAGTCAAGGGGGAGGCTTCTACTCATGGTTTCAGGTGATTGGACTCTGCCATGATCTATCTCGAGTCCATTGTTAGTGGTTTGGGCTTGAGGGGGGGTTGTTGGATATGCAAGCCCGAGTTTCAATGGCATCTGTCTATGGGAACACCCTTACAGTGCATTCATTTGTAGGCCACCGGTTCAGTTGCAAGTCCAGTTTGCATGACACTCTTTTAGCTTTATATACAATGTAAGGTTAAGCAATCTATCATAATATAGCGTGTTTTCTTTTCTTTACTGTGTACCGAGTGCTCTCCTCTATCTCTCTTTCTCGCTTCTGCTCTGCTGCTCATCATCTCACCATGGCCCTCAGACGGCATCCCCCATAGACTCGAGCCCAACAATTTAGTATAGAGAATGAATGGACTCAAGGTGTTGAAAGTCAAGTATGTGGAGGATATAAAAGATCAAAATTTGTTCAAGGATAGGATAGGGAAATTCAAAGAGTGTAGAGGAGATGAAATGAGGAATCTCAATCTCAATTGACTATAAAAGAGAAACCTTGCACTTGACTACTCTCTCTCTCTCTCTCTCTCTCTCTCTCTCTCTCTCTCTCTCTCTCTCTCTCGTTCAACTCTCTCGTCGGGTAGATATTTAAGGTCTCTTGGGATAGTTTCCTACGATGTTAAAACTCTCTTCTTCTTCTACTTCTTCTTCTCTCTCAAATAGTCACATTCATTAGGTGCATTATGTGTGCATCTGCAACATCTATGACCTAAAATGTAATATTCGGTGACCTAAAATGTAATGTTCGGATGCTAGAGAATGCTAAATGCATGGAAGCAACGAGAGCTGTTAGACACATCTTAAAGCATTTAAGTAGGCACCCGATCATTGAAGCTTTGTGAAATTCACATTAATGGAGGGAACCGACCTCTCTCGAAGGGCAATACAAGAACGAGACATTTCGAAGTAAGGACCATCCATCGACTGCGAGCCATAAATAAAGAAGAGCAACGCCTACGCACGCACATCTTCATCAGAATGAGTTTCGGCCCAGCGACGCCGCTCACTGCCGAAGGCTACGCCTTCTACCATCGTCTCGAGGAAAGGCTGCTCCACTCCATCGCCTCCACGCTCAGTGGCTGTCGCTCTGCATGGTCGAGCTGCTGCTGCAAGCAAGATCAGTACTCCAAGGCCGAAGTTGCTCACTCTGCAGGTCATCATCATCATGATGTTGAATCAAGAGAGGGCAAAACGGGCAAGAGAAAACTCAAGCTGCTGGTTAAACGCAGCTGATTCTTTGTAGCTTTCATGGATTGTAGAGGAGCGTTTTTGAAATTTTAGTTTGATGTTGTAGCTTTCATGGATTCTAGAGGAGCGTTTTGAAATTTTCAATCTCTCTCTCTCTCTCTCTCGCGCGCGCAATGGGTCTTGAGTTCGTGACTCCTCGAGCAGATCTTTGAGGTCTCTGATTGGGATTGCTCCTACTTCGACAGAAAAGTGTGTGTATATGTGTGTAGCATCCTGCATGCCTTAGTCATGGGAGATGTACGCGCTGAAGCCCACTTAAGGCCACCTAAGCGAGGAGAGCAGCCACTGAACCAATTCGGACGTGGAAAGGCGCAAATCGAAGCTGCTGAATATTATGCCTACCAGCAGCAAAATCCCCAACGCAACAGCTGCTGCACAGGCCAAGCATAGCAGCAAAATGTTTTCTGTGTGTGATAAAAGTTGGGGTGAAAAGGAATCCACTGCAGGGCGTGTAATGAGCCATGACGCCACAGGAGTCTTTCTCAATGTTCTTCATACAATGCACAACATCATGAGCTTCTGCTCGAGAGGCACCGCATACCTAGATAGGTACGATTGGGAGCAGGGGACCACCGGCCCCCCCACCGGGGCGGCGGGGGGGCCGGTGGTCCCCTGCCCCAATCGTACCTGGCTAGGTATGTGACGCCTCCCTCACAGAAGCTCATGATGTTGAGGTAAGTCACAAGGTGGGCAATTATTGCTAGCATGTTTACAATGGGCAATGATTATATGTTTACATTTTTTTGTTTACAGATGTGATGCAGCTGGCACGTGCCGCAGGATGTTCAAGCTAAGAGGGGATTGATTCTGGAGGCACGACGAATAGTGTCAGCTTGTCAATTGATGTATTTTTGAGGTTTGGTTGCAAATGGTGGAGGGATGTGCTTTGTGCTATGAACTATGCTAGATGCATGTGATTGATTTTCTGGATCAAGATGGATGTTTTTGGGCTTCGATCAGAGCTAGAATGGGCTAGCTATGTGGAATTATGGCTTTCGGGTTGTCTTGCATGCATGACAATTCAATGCGATGATTAATAGATTTGTCAATCTCTCGAGGAGTTCCCTAAAGTATATGTAACATAGCACGTGAGTTCAACATAAGGGATTTTATATTTTTGTAAAGTTATAGAAACATGTGTGCAAAAGGCCTATTAGGGGTGAGCGCACATGATGTAGAAAAATTTTACATAGTTAACGCCCCGGGGCCAATCTATAGGCCTATTAAATCGGATGTTTGGGATGTGGCCAACAAGATTAGAAGTTTTTAGGGATTTATCATGTCCCAATCACATTCAAGCTGGGAAAGTGGTGGCCAAATAGCTTTCTAGGGACACTTCTATGATTTGTGTGATGGGTTTTGTGAGGCTTTGGAGTTTCAACAATGGGATGAGCCATGAGGATGTGACATGGTAGATTATTTATCCCATATACGAAGATAGGAAGATGTAACTTGAAAGTACATATCACTATAAGAGGAAAATTACAAAACCGCTAGCATTGCCGCGGGCTAACAAAGAAAAATAGAAAGAGAAAAGATTGTGTGTGCGGCAATAACAGCAACAACTGATGTGGTAGTGGTTTAACAACAATGTACGTGGTAATAGATGCGAGAATATACCCATGACTAGTATCTCGTGAATTGCCGCAACTATTATCGCTAAACGCCTATAAAAAATAAAGGTGCTCATTTAGGCCACCCAAAATGAGCACCTTTGTTTTTTATGTGCATAAAACATATGAAACATCAATTGTTTTTTGAAAGAGTATACAGAAAAAAAGTTGAATATACTTTACCTTGATAATTTAATGTGCAGAAGATCAACTATTTAAAAAGTTACAAATAAAATGAAAATAGTTGTATATACATTGTGCCACATTTGGACTTCATGAGAGTTTAGAAAAATAATTTTTATATAATCCTCCTCCTCCTCATCGTCGTCCACACACATGTACGTTTGATCGCTCTGACTCTACATTAACCCAAACCAAATTAAACAAATAACATCTCAAAATAATTGATATTATAATATTTGTTTAAACTTACCAGTTGTAAAGATCCAACCGTTGAGTCGAATTACTTGCGAGAGATGTGGCTGTTCTCCAACAACCATCGCCAAGTTTCAAAATCTGTATGCCGCTCGTGAAACTTGACCATCTCTCTTGTTGGTCGACTAAGAGTGATATTTTCCTCGATTTAGATTGTAATTTAATCAAATTTACATATTTGTCCTTCCAAGTTGCTTTGCCTTCCGAGCCATAGTGCGTGGTAGTTTTTTTGGCTCGAGCTTCGCGTTGTTGTCTGTAGGATGAGCCCATTGCAGCCTGATCACTCTTTTCTTCCATTGCCCACTGATCTCACTGATCTCACTCCCACTCCACATCTGTCATGTTGCCACCGCGATATCTCCTGTCTGGATCTCTAACTTACACTAAACACTGAACTGTTTGTTTTTCAAAAATGTTTTTATATAGCCCTACAACCACTGTTGTAAAAAATGATGATTGGGAACATTGGAAATCTAGCATGCAACATGTCCTCAATGTAGCATGCATGATTGGACAGCTGCTCTCTAAACTGTACAAAACAGTTCATATATAATTAAATGTATAAGAATTTGAAGATGGCATCGAAACGCCCTACCTTGTGATGTATCAAAGTCCACATCTCCACCATACTTTACCCTATAGTAGCCCCCATACGTATCTGGGTGCGTCAGTATCCTTGTTCTCTACGTCTGCGGTTGCACCCTTTGAAATAGGCGACCCCCCAACCAATACAAGCAAAGCCACAAGATCCCCTGTCGCTCCGTCTCTCTTGCCGCTCACTTCCCTGAGACAAACATCAACGAATCCCGCTAGAAGAAGTGCATTGCTTGGGCGAAGCAGGAGTGGAATGGAGTGGAGTGGGACCTTGCGATGCCATGGGAGTGGGACCTTGCAATGAAAGGGGAGTAGGATGGTAAGAAGGGGCCATAGGCTGAGGTGTTGTCGGTGTGAGGCTCCGGATGTAAGGAGTCCCTCCCCGACTCCCCCATGGTGTGGATTATGGAGAAAGACCGTACCTCGCAAGCTGTTGCGGAGTGTAGCGGCCAAATAATCCCTCCCTCGAACGGAGGTAGTGGTCCCGTAAATAGAGCTCCATTGCAGTTCTTGATCTACCACCAGTGGAGGAACCTGAGTAGAGTAGGTGTAGGATGGCCATGCCTACAAATAACAAAGAGAAACCTATAACACTCATGGTCACAAAAAACTAGCCTTAAATAATCTTAATTTTTTTGCTTGGTCTCACCACCTTAAGACTCGCGTCCATTGGAGGCGATGTCCACCCTGGGTGGGAGCCCACCTAGAATGTGAACCAACCAAAAGAAGAACCAGATGGCTGCTCCTCACCAAATGTGTCAGGACACCGGCAAGGCCGGACTAGATAAGGCAGGGCCGGGCTAGGCGGTGTGGAACAGGGAGTCCAACTAGGACAAAGGGCCAGGGGCATGCCTATATAAAGGGTGGTTGGGTGGTGGACTCTGAGGCTCTAGCTTCCCTTGCCTTACATTGGTATCAGAGCCTAGGTGGCTTAGGAGGTCTCTCTTTCACTCTCTCTCTAGGCGTTCTGACTTTTGGCTCCTAAAAGGAGGGCTTTACGGTGTGAACCGTGCCCTTTTTAGAGATTTTTTTCAAAATAGCAGTTTTTTCTTTCTATTTCGAGTAGAGTTTCCCGATTTGGACGCCTCTGTGTGGTGAACGAAACTGCGTAATCTTGGGCTTGGGAGGATGGCCATGGCTTCAATGGTTGGATTCCAAGAGATCTTGGTCTAATTGTTGTTGTGCAAGGCACACACACCTCCCCATCCTTCCATGAATTCTCATCACGCTATCTGCACAGAAATTGTCATTTTTTGTTCTCTTTTTCACATGGCATGGCCAAATACTTCAGTTTTTCCAGCCTTTGCCCTTCTTGGTGGTCTTTATTACAAGCACGGCAAGTCACAAGCAAGAACCTCCTTGATCGGTGCAAGCATCAAGCCATGTCGGATTTTCCTTGAGCTTGACGGCTCACCTTGCGGAATTTC
This sequence comes from Adiantum capillus-veneris, assembly GCF_014529385.1. Taxonomy (NCBI): domain Eukaryota; kingdom Viridiplantae; phylum Streptophyta; class Polypodiopsida; order Polypodiales; family Pteridaceae; genus Adiantum; species Adiantum capillus-veneris. Next base: position 44,458,639 of record NC_140953.1, read on the forward strand.
TAGATTTTTGAACTTTTACACTTGTGACGGTTTCGCTTGGCGTTTATGCAACATAATGGTTCGCCGATTATGGAAGATTTCAATTATCAAGCTTCTTCAAAGCGGTGACGATTCAACCATCTTGACTACAGGATTTCAATCCTCTTGTGAGCCAACGGTGATTTTTCGGGGTTCGCTTTCTACGCCCATTGTGCAAGTTGTTTCTTCTTTGAAGGTCAGGTGCTACGACGCACAAGTGGAGTTAGCAAGGCTCCTATACTTTGCGAGTGCTCTCAATATCAGGTATTTTTTCTGAGTACTTCTTTCACCGCACTGTGTAGCCATGGATTCGCATATCAATATGACATTCGATTTTGAGCAAAGTACTCATGATCCTACCAATGATGACCCGAGGCCGGATCCTCTCAAGGAGAGTACCCGCGACGCTATGGTAGGAGAAGATACTTACGAATTTCTCGATATTCAAGAGTTTCGTGCACTTCAGACACGCATGACAGTCATGGATGAAAATTTTAAAGCTATAAATGAAAATGTTACTAGACTATCCACATTAGTATTTCAATTAATGCAGCAGCAGTCTAAGAGTACTACTAACACCCACATGCATGAGCACGTTGCTACACAAGAGCAGGGCATTTCTAATCTAGGGCAAGGCCCAACTGCTGATACTTTGCGTACTCTCACTACCAAAGAGGTGGATGAATTGCTAAAGAACACTAAACCACCAATCTTTAAGGGAGAAGACCGAGACCGCAATAAGGATGTAGTGAATATCTTTCTCAGCAAGTGGGATGGAATTCACGTCTTACGGCGTACTCCGGATGCAGTTAGAGCTTTGCAAACGAGCTTAACTCTGGAATGCAAGGCCTACAAATGGTGGATGTCTATCAAGGATAACAACATCATACTATAGAATTGGGAACCTTTTGAAGCAATGTTTAGCAAGGAATTTTTGCCTACAAACAAGGCCGATCGGAATTGGACGGCTTGGGATACCTGTTCCATGCACCAATACCCATCACTCCTTGAATATATCTCTCACTATCGGGACGTTATCCTCAAGTTGGAAGGCTTGGATAACTTTCAACAAGTACGAGGGTTCATACGAGGTCAAACACCCGAGCTTAAGAAGTATGTCAAGACCCAAGACCCTAAAACATATGAGGAATCCATAGTGAAAGCGCATATTCATGATGATCCTGATGAGAAGAAAACACATAATAGTCACGTGCCTGCTAGTATACATGGTAATACACGCACTCAGTATGGGCACAATAAAAGAAAATTTATAGTTGCTAATTTAGATGCATCTAAAAAACCCAAGGGGTACAGGGGTCCTCTCTCTCCTGAGGATTTTGACAAACCCAAGAAAGTAAAGTTATGTTTTCAATGTTTAGGAAGAGGTCATGGCAAAAAATGATTGTCCCAAGGGGAAATCTGCTGCTCAGGGAAAGGAGAAAGCAGTACACACGGTGCAACTGCTGCCTCTTGAGTCTTCCTCAAGATTCTCTACAGTGGAAGTAACACACACTGAGGTGGTGCATGAATGCTATCTCACAACTTCCATGTGGCAACCAACCTTTGGACCACATGAGTTAGTACGTATGCACGGATATCTGCAAGGGCACAAGGTGCACATCTTGATAGATGACGGTGCTATTCACAATTTCATCAATTACGGATTGGTGAAAAAGCTCAAACTACCTCAAACTCTGAGTACCCACCACTACAAGGTAGCACTAATGAATGGACATGATACTGAAATATGGGATACTCAATGACGAGCATTGAAAGTACAAGGGTACTCTACTTGTTTGGATTTTCAGGTTATGAACATGGAAAGGGCTGATGTGGTTCTTGGTACGGAGTGGTTGCATAGCCTAGGACCATCACTGAAGCGTAGCTATGAGCACAACAGCTTGATGTTTGAATCCCATGGCGCACATGTGTTGTTGTTAGGAGAAAAAGATATACCTTCATCACCACTGATTTGTATTGTTGAACTTATGCAGCTCGTTTCTGATAACAAAATAGATCAGATTTTCTTGTGTTACTCACTGTCTCATTTTCTTTCTAACATTGAGTCTGTTGAACATTCCTCAATGCCGCATGCTTCTCTCTTCTCTATTCCACCAATTGATAATTCTAAACAAGCAAACGTTGCTAGTCAATTACAACAATTATTAAAGAAATTCCAAGATGTATTTCCTAATGATTTGCCATCAGGATTACCGTCGACACGATCAGTAAAACATAGTATTGACGTGGCTGTAGGCTGTAAACCTGTTAGTAAACCACCTTACCGTATGAGTTACGTAGAGGCTGCTGAGGTGGAACATCAGCTTGCTAACTACCTTAGTAGAGGGTTTATACAACCCAGATCTTCACCATGGGCTTTGCCTATCCTTTTAGTGAAGAAAAAGGACGGCAGTATGCGCATGTGCGTAGACTACCGGGGCTTAAATGCGGTTACAGTTAAGAATCCCGGGGGGTTCACTATGTATAAAACTACCATATCACGTGCGTTCAAGACATGTTTGTAAAACCCCTTATCTGTGAATTTTGTTAAGAATATGGTGTACCCTTTTCTTTTAAAATCTGTAAGGTTTTTTCAAATTTGAAAAAATAATGCCCTTTTGTATATATATTTCTGTAAGTTTCAAGAACTTTAAATATCCTTCTGTTGAACTCACATGATAGGTTACATTTTTATCAGGTGACCTCCCCGGGTTAAGAACAAATACCCATTGCCAAGAGTAGATGAGTTGTTTGATAAGCTCACTCATGCTCGCATTTTTACAAAAATCGACTTGCGGTCAGGATATCACCAAGTCCATATTCGCATTGCCGATATACCTAAAACTGCATTACGAACACGGTTTGGACACTACGAGTTTTTGGTCATGCCCTTTGGGTTAAAAAACGCGCCCGCAACATTCATGACACTCATGGATAGTGTCTTGAAGCCATATTTGGGCAAATTTGTCATTGTTTTACTCGATGAAATTCTAGTTTATAATGCTTCTGAAGAAGAACACTTACAACATCTCAGGCAGGTATTTGAGTTATTACGCACAAACAAGTTATATGCCAAGGAATCTAAATGTGATTTTCTCAAAGATGAAATTCATTATTTAGGGCATGTTATTTCAGCTAACGGCCTATACATGGATCAATCCAAAGTAGATACCACCAGGAAATGGACTCCTCCTAAAAATCTGGAAGAATTACAGATATTTTTAGGATTTGCGGTTTTTATCGAAGGTTCGTTAAAAACTATGCTCAATTGTTGTTCCTATGAGACGGATCAACTAAAAGGCAAAGGTAAAGCTTTTCAGTGGGGATCCACTCAACAGAATAGTTTCGATACGCTCAAGGATGCATTAGCTACAGCTCCTATACTGGCTATTGTAGATCCTTTGAAACCATTCGTTTTGGAAACGAATGCGAGTGATCGTGCTATTGGAGCAGTCCTGTTACAAGACGGACGGCCGATTTCATTTGAAAGTAAGAAGCTTGATGCAACTTAGCAGAACTATTCTACTTACAAACGCGAACTCTACGCAATAGTGTCTGCCCTAAAGACATGGCCGCATTATCTGTATGGTGCTCAGTTCGAGATTGTGTTTGACCATGAAAGCATCAAATGGTTTACACAACAAACAGATTTAAAGGTTCGAAAAGCGAGGTGGACCGAGATCCTTCAGGAATATGACGCGAAGTTAAGGTATCACAAAGGCCGATACAATGTAGTGGCAGACGCTCTAAGTAGAATGCCAGAGATTAATTCGCTCTTGTTCACAGAACTCCATAGTGAATCTTTAGATTCTCTCAAGGGAAAATATGAGCATGATGAATCATATTCCAAAGTGTGGAGCCATGTTCAAAAGAGGGATCCTTCTCACTCCGACGGTAGTGTCCAGTTAACCTCCACACCTAGTTCTCCTTTATCAAGTGATGAACTACAGCGATGGAAGAATTTTACCATCGACAATGGGTACCTACTCCACAAGGGAAGAGTTTGTGTACTGATGGACATAGACATTCGGCGCCAAATTCTTTATGAATTTCATGATAGTCCAAGTGCAGGGCACCCGGGGATTAGAAAAACGTATTCTCTCGTACGACGACAGTTTTACTTGCCAAGTCTACATGGCTTTGTTAAGGCTTATGTCTTTCACTGCTAAAAATGTCAAGTTAACAAGGGAGAGCGCCTAAAAGCAGGAGGACTCTTACATCCTTTGGAGATTCCCAATAGAAAATGGGAAAGTATCTCTATGGATTTTATTGTAGGTTTACCAACCACTATACCAGGTCATGACTCAGTATGGGTGGTCGTAGACAGGTTGACTAAACTATGTAAGTTTATTTCGACCAAATCAATGTTTAAGACACCAGAACTAGCCAAGTTATTTGTGGACAATCTATACAAATTGTATGGTTTGCCAAGTAACATTGTTAGTGACCGTGATCCCAAGTTTAACAGCCACTTTTGGAGAGTTGTATTTAAACGATTGGGTACACAACTAAACCTTAGTACAGCTGATCATCCAGAAACGGATGGTCAAATGCAACGGGTTAACCAAGTGCTAGAGGATATACTAAGAGCATACGTCAACAAAAACAATCAGACTGGGAAGAATACTTACTTGTTCTCGAGTTTGCCTACAACAGTGCTAAGCATGTCACAATAGGTTTTAGTCCTTTCATGCTCATGTACGAGTTTCAACCTAGGTCGTCGGTTATGGTGGGGTTGGCAACCAAAAAACTCCAACAGGTTAAGGATTTTCTCCAAGAACACATGGATATACTGAAACTTGCGTCAGAATGTCCGGCAAGCACAGGATCGGTATAAGAAATACTCTCATGAGAAACGTCGGCAAGTTACCTTCGAAGAAGGGGAGGAAGTATTTTTACGTATGCTAGAACATTCAGAAAGTCTGAAAACTGAATCGACACCTAAATTATCTCCCCGATATTGTGGGCCTTTCAAAATACTCAAGCGAGTCGATGATCGTGCCTACAAACTATTAGTACCTTCACACTCGCATTCATCCAGTGTTTCATGTAAGCCGTCTACAAAAGCGGTTACATGGGGACGACAATGTCATTGACCAACAGGTTTTGGTTGATTACATTGAACCTCCTACCTTACCCCATGAACTTGCACGTGTTCTGGATTATCATGAATTGCGTACACGTCATCACGTACAACAACAAGCCTTAATCAAGTGGAAAGACCAATCTGAAGAAGGTGCCACTTGGGAAAACATTAGTGTTCTTAAGAAGAAGTTTCCCACTTTTGTTTTCGAGGACAAAAACTCTTCTTAAGGGGGGAGTAATGCCAGGACACCAGCAAGGCCGGACTAGATAAGGCAGGGCCGGGCTAGGTGGTGTGGAACAGGGAGTCCAACTTCACAAGGGTGGTTGGGTGGTGGACTCTGAGGCTCTAGCTTCCCTTTCCTTACAAAATGGTCTCTCATCTGACATCTACATTACAGAGAGAAATATGAGATTTAGCTACTTCTATTGCTCTTTATCTCCCTCTATTGCTTGTTATCTACTCCTATTGCACTTTATTGTCCTCTCTCTACCTCTCTGCTTTCTCCCTCTACTCACTCATACACACACACACACACACACACACAAGTTTATATGCACACAAGCATGTAGATACATAAACATACTAGTAGACCTAAGTAGGGGGTAGTAGTAACAAAGCTCAAGTGGCACCTCTTTAGATATCATCACAATCTAAACCGTGGTAAAAGCAAAGGTACTTGTGATAATGCATCCATGAGTGGCTCAATGACCGCAACACCACGATTAAAGAAGGACTATACTTAAGAGGAAGTGTTTAACCTTTGAGTGATATGTTCCCATGCTTAGTGCCTACATACATGCATAAACAAATATATACGTACACATCCACTTACAACTTAAGTATATACAATTAATACAATTACGTATAATTGAAGTATATACAATTACGTATATGTAGCCATCGTTTTGTGTAAATTGTGAAATTTAAGTATATACAGTTATGTAAATGTAGCCATTGTTTTGAGTAGAGATAAAGAGCTATGGCTCTAAATGTAGCCATCATTTTGTGTTGTGCGCAGTGTGAGAGTGCTCTCACTTCTGTAGAGTGCTTTGAAGAAGAGCTTATTTATTGTGCTTCTTGCACCACATCTCTTCACAACAGCTCCTTGTTCAAGGGATTACTATGCACATTGCATGCATGCCTCCATTCTGAGGTACGATACCGTTGAAAGATTTCCAACCTAATGCCGCATCCATGGGGAGAAAGAGAAAGAGAAAGAGAGATAGATAGGAAGAGAGAGAAAGATAGAGAAGGTAAGGAAAAGAGAGTAGAAAGGCATTTTTGAATTCCACCATTTTCACGTAAAGAAGTTCCTTTTCAAAGAACTATACAAAAGCAAAAGTAGATCCACACTACGCATACCACAAAATGGTGGCTTCGCTTACAACCATTGCTTTTTATCTCATTATAAGCTCACATGCGCAAATGGCTCGCCAACAAGCCATTTTCAAAGTCCGCTTTCCTGCCCCACTATCTAATATCACAACCGTCTTTACTCCTTTGTACTCCATAGGTAAGGTCCCGTTTCCTTCTTTTCCCTCATAGTAGTCTCCCACCTTATTTACTGGTACAGGTATTGCTTTAGATTGTTTTGACATTTGGTTGTCTGGTATTTTTGAAGAAATGATTTGTTGGGGAATCATCAGCCCTATTTTCTCCAAATATTTTCCCACTTCTTCCCAAAGATGATCTCTTACCTGCAGTAACTCAGAAAGACTTAGCATGCAATGTATAGGAGATGGCATCAACTCATGAAGAGTCTTAGTAACCATCATCTTAAAATCAGATTTCCATTGAGGTGGTACTCTCCTAATTTTTTATCTTGTTTTATGGTCGCCAATGAACGAAGCTAAGGTTTTTAGAGTTTGAGGTTTGTTGTCTTCTGATATTTGTCCTCTCTCTCTCTCTCTCTCTCTCTCTCTCTCTCTCTCTCTCTCTCTCTCTCTCTCTCTCTCCCCCCCCCCCCCTCTCTTTCTTTCTATATATATATATAAATATATCTTTCTTTATCTCTCTCTCTCTGTGTCTCTCTCTACCTTTTTGTCTCTCTCTCTCTCTCTATCTCTCTCTCTCTCTCTCTCTCTCTCTCTCTCTCTCTCTCTCTCTCTCTCTCTCTCTCTCTCTCTCTCACACACACACACACACACACACACACACACAATCACAGCCGTTTTTTGACCTAGTAGAGAGCAGTTCACTCTTTTGATCATAACTTCTTTATTTGAACTCCGATTTAGGTGATCTTTAGCCTCCATCGAAGAGCACAAAGCCCTCTACACATTGATGTAAAGAAAGAATTTTTCTCAGCAATGGAAGGCTTTGCTGTAACAACATCTCAGAACTGAAAAAACTGTGTTTTTGTTGTCGACTTGAAAGCAATGTCGGACAAAACTGGCAAGGGTGGAAAATCCACACTCACCATGGAGAATGATGTAAAATATCCAAGGAATTTGGATGCTAATCCAACCACATCATCTACAAAAATGGAAGCAATGAGCATGGCTTACTTAATCTCATTACAAGAAACCGTCAAAAAACAAGCAAGGTGAAGAGTTGCGCGCACTTGTAATGGAGAATGACACTTTAAGAGTTCTTGTTGTGGAGAATGAGCACCTCAAGAAGTTTCTTGAAATGTAACCAACACGCTTGGTACATCTTGAGAATGAAGTTGAAAAATGTAAGCGTTGACATGAATGTATTGAAAGAGCGCTTGAGCAAAGTTGAGAGTGATCATGTATTGAAAGAGGAAACGATAGATACAATACGACATGATGTATGTGAGATGAGAAATGCATCCAAATCATGGGCTGATATATGTAAGGATAATGTGGTTTCTACATCTCCTATCATGCAAGCCATTGTCCAAGCAAAGAATGTAGAGAATGTGGACACTCAAGAATTGCAAGAACGGCAAAACGCTCAAAGAACATCATCATTTGTGGAATCAAGGAGGAAAGCATGGAAACACCCCAATATCTTACAGTTGCTATTGAAGAGTTTTTTGCTACACACTTTGGCATGTCTGGAATCATGGCTTATGGTGCACATTGAGTTGGAAAACAAGGAGTCCCTCACTCGGGAGAAAGACCTATTGTATGTACCATGGCTGATGAGGTAAAGAGAAAGATCATCCTTGACAGTAGTTCGATCTACCTCAAAAGAACGGGTTGTAATGTATATGAGGATCACACGCTTATGCAACAAAATGTACGTCGCAAAGTATATAAGAAAAGAACCAAGAAGGTCAAGGTGTCATCTCAAGAAGAAAAGTCACTTGAGGAGGATGCAAGTCCACCCAACAAATAGGGACACATGATCTATGAGACCAACTCACGCTTGCGAATAAGCTTTTGGAATTGTAACGGCTATCCATAGAATGCGGGCATTGGCATTGATGAGCTTACCAATGACTCTGATGTGATACTTCTTGTTGAAACATGGAAGCATGATGCGCAACGAATTCTTGGATTTGACAAATATGATGTGCATTATTTGATGTGGACCAAAAATGCAAAGCAACGTAGAGGCCAAGGAGGCGTAGCATGTATGATCAAAAATGGTTTGAAATATGTTTCCATTGTCAAAGAAGATAAGTATAAATGCTACTTATGACTGAAAATCAGCCCACCCAATGGTCAAGTCATGTTTGTGGTTAGTTGCTACGTTCCTCACTATGACTCCAACTTTTATGCTCGCTTGGATATGGATAGAGATCAGCCCTTTGTTGAACTAGAGGAAGACATTGCTCATTACAAGGACCAATGTGAAGTCATTGTCTTTGGAGACATGAATGCTCGCACAAATACGTTACAACACGACACACAACAAGTTGACATGCCGCATGTTTCAAGAAGAATGGATGACTCATATATGTATAATCGAAGTTCTAATGATGAAAAGAATTGGATCACTATGGAAAGTCACTTCTACATATGTGCAATAGTACCGGAATTCTCATTGCAAATGGTGTATCTTTATGGCAAGGCACCAATGACTTTACATGTAGAAAGAACAATGGTGATAGTGTGATCGACTATATGTTGTTTTTGGAAGCCACTCTAGAATGCATACAAAGCTTTACACTTGGTGAATGGAATCCGGAATCGGATCATAGGATGCTATGTATTGACCTCAAGTGTGGTAAAAGACCCAAGCATGCAGCCTCCAATCATGATGTGAATCATTTGTACCTATGTCTAGACTTCAAACGAGCACTTATATATGTTGATATGGTGGACCAAATGTTAAGCATGACAGAGATTCAAGAGAGCCCAACATTATAATGCAAGTGAAAAGTTTTCAAAGAAGTAATTTTCTCTTGTGCGAGGGAATGCTTTTCGGTGAAACACATGTCTTGCAAAAGATCTAAGAAGGGTAGCACCAAGAAGAAATGGTTCGACATGGAATGTAGTCAAGCCTGAAAACACTTGCTAAGATTGGATGCAAGCAAAGATAAGGAAAGTTACTTGGAACATTCACACACATACAAAGCACTTGTTCAAAAAAAAGAGGAGAAGGTGGAAAGTCAAAAAACAACCTCTTTTAGTGTAAGAGAAAGCATATGCATGTGGCAAGTTTTGGCAAAATCTAAAAAGCAAGCGTGTTGAGAGCTTTGCTGACTTGACTCTTGAGTATATGTATATGCATTGCAAGAACCTCTATGAGCAACCTAATGTTGCTAAGATGGAGTGTTGTAGCTCCCTTCCATTTATGCCTCCCTTCTTTACCATTGAAGATGTATGTTGCACGCTTCAGAAACTTGCTACCCGCAAGGCAAGGGACCTTCAAGGTGTCAAGGCTGAAATGATTGAATGGACAAGCAAGAAAACACGATATTGGATATGCGATATGTTTAACCTTGCACTTCAGCATGGCATGCCTCATGATTAAAGTGAAAATTGGATCAAACCTTTGCACAAAGGAGGAGATGTAAACAATGTGAACAACTATCGCACTATAATGGTTGGTTCTTTGATGGCAAAGTTATTTGGATGTATCATGGAGATGAAGATAAGTGAATGGGCTGAAAATAACGGCAAACATGCGCTAGGCCAAGCAGGTTTTGGAAAGCATCATAGCACTATTGATCACCTTGTCACTCTTTGAGTTCTTATGGAAGCGTCTCGATTGAAAGGAAAAAAGTTGTATTGTTGCTTTGTGGATTTCAAGAAAGCTTTTGACATGGTACCACAAGGAAATCTCTGGAGACGTATGCAAAGCCTTCAAGTGCTAAGAGAATTTATGCATGCAGTCTTTCGCATCTACCAAAAAGTGATATGTCGACTACGTATGGGAGATGGAATTTCAAAATTTTTTGCAAGAACCATTGGTGTCAAACAAGGATGCCCACTTTCCCCAACCCTCTTTGGGCTACTCATTGATGAATTGGAATGCATGGTTCTTGATTTTATGCAACAAGAAGGCATCGAGGAGGTTAGGATCAAAAATGCGGTGATCATGCTTTTGCTTTATGCCAATGATGTAGTGCTCTTGGCACATACCTTAGAAGGTGCATAAAAGCTTATGAGTGTCTTGGAACTCTTTTGCCTACATAGCGAGTTGATCATGAATGGATCCAAAACCAAGGTTATGCTTGTAAAGACCCTCAATGATGAAAATCCATGCATTGTATACAACAAATGAGCAACTTGAAGTGGTAGATAGCTTCAAGTACCTTGGCCTTGAGGTTCCATCCAATCATAGATGGAAGGATTGCGCAATGTGTCACTTGGAAGCCAGAAAGAGGGCTTATTATGCATTTGAGAACATGTGCCATGCTGGAGAGATCAAGTGTTGGGCTCTCAGAAAGTACCTCTTTGACACATTGGTGACACCGGTGCTTCTTTATGGAGTGGAGGTGTGGGGTGGTAGCATCGGGAAGTCTACTTGGAAAGAGTTTGAGAATGTCCAAAAGTGTTTTCTCACCAACTTTCTCCAAGTCAAGACACAAACACCCTACATGCTCTTACTTATTGAATCCGGATCGCTTCCCATTGAGGTCTTGGGCATGCAAAGGGTTTTGGAGTACATGCTTAAGACACAACGTAGCCCTTTGTATCGACTTCCTAGAATCGCATATGAAGCAAGTCAAAAGGTCCAAAAGATATGCAAGAGAAAAATACTAAGTTTGGGGTGGATGCTTGACATCAAGAAATGGTTTGGAAGATGAGATGCATGTCACTTGGTTAAGGATGCGTCGATCGACTCCCAAGTTAATGAGGCCTTCTTACAACACCACCAATGTATCACGGCTTGGGAGAAATCCAAAGGTTCTTGTTTCAGCCATTACACCACACACATTGCCCCAAACTAAAAATCTCTCTTCTTCTCCGAACGTGGTAACCGAACCCATCCCTACATCATTGAGCCCATCCCATTGAGTGAAATCCACAGCATTGCCTCCATTCATCTTAGCTTCCATTCTCTATGCTACGAGACAAGACGTTGGGGCACTGGCGAGGAGTCTCATCTACTTTGCACCTTATGCCCTCGTCAAGTGCGAGAGAGTGAGTACCACACACTACTTGAGTGCTCAGATTTTGACCACATTAGGTCCTCTTTTCCCCATATATTCAGCCATGAGCTCTCCCTACATACATTCCTCTCCTAGCCACGATGTGGACTCTCTATTGTGACACTCATTTCAACCATTTTTGAGCATCGAGAGTCACTTATGACCTCCACTCACACCACGTGACATGTTCATTTGGTCCCATAGGTCATATTTGACCTCCGAGGACGATAATAGAACTCTCTCTCTCTCTCTCTCTCTCTCTCTCTCTCTCTCTCTCTCTCTCTCTCTCTCTCTCTCTCTCTCGGCAAGAATGACCCGGTGGAGGATGCCATCCAAAAATGCAAAGAAGAATTGAGCGAGTCCATCAGCAAGATCAACCGCCACCTCCTAGGTATTGTTAACGAACTCGACGCACGCGTAACAGCACCAGAAAGCACGATACATACACTCGAGGATCACGTGAAAGCCCAAGATGAGGAAATCACACTACTTAAGAAAGAGCTTGGAGAGGTGCAATTGCAAAATGTCCTCGAAGAAGGAGAGCTTCAACACTCTGTCATTGAAGAACTTAACACAATTAAGGAACAAGTATGGGCTGTCAAGGAAGGTGGGGAGCAACAAAAAGAAATGACAACCTCGTGGGTAGATGTCATCACAAAGACCCAACAAAAAGCAGAAAAGGCCAAAAAATGGATCGAGATTGTCGAGAAACGAAAAGGCAAGGAAATAACCCCCACTCCCATGCCAACCATCATCAACTTGACACTAGAAGAGGAGCAAAGGACACATGTACAGCACCTTACATGTAAGGATATGAGGCCTTAGAGACCAGGATAATGTGGATAAAGAGGTGAAAGAACTCATGACTCTGGTGGGAGTCAGCGAGCAAACGCATACGAGGGCTTGGAGAGTGGGCACTAAGAAAAGTGGGAGCAACAGAGAAACCTCGAAGGAAAGGGTACTCATTCTCCTTTTCCCCTCCATGGAAGCAAAGAAAGACTTATTGAAGAAGAGACCGACTCTAAAGAAGACTGGCATCTTTCTTGGAGATGACCTCACCCTCTCATAGATTGCTCATATTCAAGAATTAATGCCGAAAATAAGAGCAGCAAGGAAAAAGGGAAATATTACTTTTTACAGGGATGGAAAGGTGGTGATATTGGAGCGACGCCCCGCATGACGTTGCGAGACCTATGGGACCACACCAAAGATGGCAACCTGGAATTGTAATGGGTCACTCCGTCTTGATGTAGGGGCCTTTGAGGATAGCTTCATGGGGAGAGACATCATTTTCTACTCTGAGACGCATCAAGCACCTTGAAAATACATGCCACATGTGAGCGGATATAGATGGGAAACATCCTGCAGACAGGAGACCAAATCGGAGCATCAAGGACGGGGCTCAGGGGGAATGGTCGTTCTATTTAGGGAGGAACTGTAGCCACTGATCTATATAGCACGCAAGGATAAACAAGCTAGGTACATGTGGGTGAGGCTCAAGACAAAGACGGGTGGATACCTCTACATTGCTATTTGTTACTTTCCTCCTGGTACGTTAATATATGCATCACCTAGAGGACAATCCCCCTTTGCTATTTTGGATAATGACATATGGGAGTTTTCCAAGGATGGTGACATTATTATACTAGGGGATTTCAATGCTAGGACTGCACACCACCAGACAATATTTTATGATACTTCCGAAGAGATGCTTAGGGAGCTGGACGTCACAGAGATGGATCTATCCAAACTAACACAAGATGAGGAATACACTGAATATGGCAAATGTCTGATAGATATGGGAACCGCACATAGATTGGCCATTGTGAATGGCCTACAAAGATTTTCAATAGTGGGAGTCTTTACTTGCTTTCCACATCGACATGGTGCTAGCACAATGGATTATGTTATGGCCCAACAAGGTCTCATTTCATTCTTTCAAGATTTCATGGTGGGTACTAGGCTAGTTGGAGTAGCAGTTGATCATGCTATCTTGTTTTTCACCCTGACCTTTCGGTTCAGCACAGCTCCATTAGGAGAGGTCCCCACACACACTTGATATAATTTCATGAGAGAGATGGATTCTCTGTATATGGATGAGATATACAGGCAACTATGCACCCAGGAGCTGGGACGGCCACTAGATGAACTCACTCAACAATTTGACAAAGACGCTCCATGATGCAGCATCAGAGACATATCCCCACAGCCAACCCACACTGAGACAATCTCGGATCATGCCCCAGAACATTTGGTATGATGAGGAGTGTAGAGAGACAAGGATCAAATTACAGAGGGAAGTGTTCATGGGAACTACCACACATAGTCATGGATTATCTTTCATCGCCTAGTGAGATGAAAGAAAAGGGCTTATCTATGTCAGCTAGTGCGAGATCTGTATCAGCTATTTATAAGTTAGGACTCAGGAAAATCATGGAGGCTATTCCACGAGCATTCACCACCACGAGTGGTCACCTCCACTGAGACATGGGGGGAATATGCCACATCTCTCTACACAGCATCAGGGCAACCACCTGTGCCGGACCCACTAGAGACATGCCCGGAGACATGTTCTTTCTTTACTGTCGAGAGGGTAAGGAAAGCCATTGATAGCATGAAGACAAGGAGAGCCCATGATCATGATGGTATGGTAGCAAAGCACTTCATTCATGCCAGAGATATGCTTGCTGATCTCTTGGCTATGATGTTTAATCGAGCCATGTATGAAGGCTTCCCGGAGACTTGGCGTATGTCTACGATTGTTCCTATTTTCAAGTTAGGAGATCCCATGATTCCCACGAATTATTGCACCATCATGGTTGGTCACACATTAGCTAGGTTATATGCATCCGTTCTTGAGCAGGAGCTGAGTAGATGGGCACAGCAAGAGGGCATAAGAGCACCAGGGCAAGTAGGTTTCAGGAGAATTTTCTCCACTCTTGACCAGATTCTGACACTCATAGCCATTATTAAAGAGGGTAGACACCATGGCAAGAGGATCTATTGTAGCTTTGTGGATTTCTGCAAAGCTTTTGACACAGTGCCGAGAGCCAGACTTATACGCAGACTACAAGACATGGGTGTGCCTATAGAGCTGATATGGGGTATTCTGGCTCTATACAGTACAGTGATGGGGCGGGTACGCACCACTGAGGGAATGTCTAACATGGTCCACTCCACTATTGGAGTAAACCAGGGATTCCCCCTATCCCAAACTCTTTTTGGGATGTATGTGGATGAGTTTTTGGGCTATGTATAGTGTCATGGGGACAAGGGGGTTCAGCTAGCAAGGACATGGATTCCGTTATTACTATATGCAGATGATATTTTTTTTATTTTTGCCTCTCCAGAGGGGATGCAGCATCATTTGGATGCTCTGCATACATTTGCTTGTGATAGTGGATTGTCTGTCAATCTGGGGAAAACCAAGGTTATGGTGTTCAACACCACACTATAGTGGGTTAGGAGGTTGGAACCCACATTTATGTATGGCCAGGAGACTGTGGAGTACACAGATGCATATACTTATCTTGGGGTAGTCTTTGGTGGACCGGTGTTTTCACTAAGGAGAGCATCAGAGACTAGACTGATGAGAGCATATGTAGCTTTGGGAGGACTGGAGAGGATGTGTTCGCAGGTTCAGTTTCAGGAACCGTGAACAAAGATTTGGCTTTTTGACACTCTAGTGACTCCAGCTATGCTCTATGGAGTTCAGGTGTGGGGACCCTAAGTAGACCACCATGGGAGATCTGGCAGCCCAAATGGATGGAGATGTATGGAGAGGCCTCTGGTCTCTATGATCGCTCGGATGATTCGGGCTAAGGCGTCAGTACCACATGAGATTATCCGAGCCAAGCTAAGGCCCCCCCTTTGTGGTGGAGGCATTGACTAGATAAATATCATTTATGCACGGTCTATGGGATCTCCCTAGGGACAGATACGCACGGCTTACCCTGGAGTCATCTCGACAACTAGCTCTACAAGGTGATACAGCATGTTGGTATGGACAGGTGACAGCATGGTTTCGATCGCATGGTCTCAACATGGATAGATTACCTCTGCTTCAATACTCCCTGGATGCACCCTCCCTGTCTCTCACATGGGTAGAGATCACCAAACTCATACGTCAAGATCTGATTCAGATAGATACCAGAAGCACATGGATACAGCCGACACAGGAGTTGGGCACGAAGATGGCCTTCTACAGAGAGCATCATCTCCAACTCACAGAGAATGGATTTGTGACTATGCCCACATACATGGATACATACTTATCTCATGGGATAAGATGAACTATTGGACACATACGCACATCTAAACATCAACTCTAGATCGAGACTGGCCATTTCAAAGGGGTGCCAATAGGGGCCAGGATATGTTACCTATGTAACTTAGAGTGAGAGACAGAGCTGCACTACACATGTCACTGCCCGGCATTCTATGAGATACATGGTTGCTTCCACTGCTTGTTTAGAGAAGGTTTCAGACATTTTTCTAGAGCCATGAGATACAAGGATCAGAGGTGTCTCAGATTGTTCTTGCTAGAGCTGCACAGACTTAGGGAGAGCTTGCTGAGGACATTAGGGGAAAGACAGTCTCAGAGACGAATCAAAGATTTCTTTACACTAGCAAGAGGAGAGCCACGGAGCAGTCATTATAGCAGATCTCAGAGCCTACTCATACTAGAGATATGCTACTTGACCAAGCCATTGAGCTTGGTAGATATAGACGCCCATGACCTCGGGGGGTCTCCCACTATCAACGAAGGCTGCACAATAGAAGATACAGATCACTCTAGCTTGACATGCAAGACACCCAACCAGAGTACTGACAATGGAGGAGGTCGATGAGATCCGACAGCGATCGATGAGAGATTTAATATGAACACCCCCCCCCCCCCCCTTTCCTTTTTCCTTAGTGTTTTAGTGTCAGTTCTTTTGTAACTTTGTAATTTTCGTACTCAAACTCAAACATGGTATCAAATTCACCAATTGTAACTTTTTGGTCTCATAGGTCATTTTGGCCTTTTGAAGACATTAATATAACACTTTTTATTTCATTTTATTTCTCTCTCTCTCTCTCTCTCTCTCTCTCTATATATATATATATATATATATATATATATATATATATATATATATATATATATATATATATATATATATATATATATATGTATGTATGTATGTATGTATGTATGTATATTATACATATATATATATATGTATACATACATACATATATATATATATATGTATGTATGTATACATATATATATATATATGTATATATATATATATGTATAATATACATACATACATACATACATACATATATATATATATATATATATATACACACATGCATCAAAAATTGCATACTATACTATAATGAGTACGCACATGCCACCTCATGTCTTGTGTGCGGAGAATCACGCTACAACACCAGACTAAGCGGGGCGCACCTACCCCACAAGGTATTGAGACATTTTCCATTAATCCCCTCGCATTCAACACATGTTTAAAAGCAGGTCTACCATGGAGATTCACACGAGGCACGCCAACCACCACTCAAATGATGGAATGATGTGTGTCCCTGCCGATCACCTACATGGAGGTACATTAAAACTCAATGGCCATAGTTTGGGTTGGAGCCTCGACACTTGAGGCTTGGGGTAGCAAGTGATGGTATCAACCCCTTGACACTAAGTCTACTTTATGGAGCACTTGGCATGTGGTGATCGTCAACTACAATATTCCACCATGGGAGACAACCAAGTAGGGTAATATACTTCTTTTCTTTCTCGTGCAATGGAAGTACAAAGTGGTAAATGTTGTTGTCTACCTCGAGCCCATCATCAAGGAGCTGGAGGAGTTATGGAGAGGCATCCCTGTTGTAGATGTCTCACTTCCAAAGGGGGAGAGAATCCATTATGAGGGGAATCCTTATGTGGACTATGTACGACTATCAAGGACTTGGAGAGATTTTTGGTATATCCCTTTCCCTTCTCTCTCTATTTATCTCCCTCTATTTTGAAACTTCTCTCTAATGATATGATATGTATCTAGGGTTGTCCACATTGGGCAACAATGCATGTCCTACTTGCGGGCCATCATTGATGACAGAGATCCCGGATGCCTTGCACAAGGTAATCTATCCAAACAACCATCATTTCTTACATAGTGAGTACAAGACTCCAACAAATGGGAAGACGCCTTTAAAGCTAATGATGGCAAACTGGCCAACTATTTGGTAAGAGCACTACAACAACAATCTGGCTCCGAGTACTCCACCAAAAGGTATGTCAAGATATTCCATATTTTTAAGGCCTCCATATTGGAAGGACTTGAAAATATAACACCTCTTGGATCCCATGCATATATTCAAAAATGTAGTCCACACCATGTGGGACCACATGATTGGCAAGAAGGACTCATTGGGGATGGGAGAGGATTTGAGGGTCTTGAAACCTATCTTTGCCTTTTCTACTCCACGTTGTATCCCCAATGGGAAGATTGTGCTTCCTAAAGCACCATGGATTCTAGCCAAATAAGAATTGGACCAAGTGAAGGGTACCATTGCGTCTATTTGCATACCAAGAGGATACATGAGGTCGCTAAAGGGACCTTTCACAAAAGCAAAGAAAGGTGGAAGTGTTCCATTGTACGGATTGAAGTCCCATGATTTGCATAAGATCCTTCAGGTAGCTCCCTCTCTCTATTCTCTCTATTGTTTGTTTTTTAGGACACATATGATTTGTGTGTATGAATTTCTCTCACTTTCCCTTCCTCTAATTTACATTGTAGTTCATTCTTCCGGTGAGTATGTGCATATTCCAGGACAAGAAAGCGAGAGATGCGATTTTTAAACTTGGAGATCTAGTAAGGTACACCACAAGACTCCACTCAACTACACTTTTTTATGTACACAATAACCTCAACTAGCACTTAGTGTAATCTTATGTGTTTTCTCGCAGATTTGTGAGCTCCAAGGAAATTGAAATAGATGCTATCTCTGCTGCTCACACACTTGGAGCAAAAATTGTGTGTACCATTGAGGATGCATTTCCTCGATCGGTTCTTCTAAGTCAAATCCACCTCTTGGCTCACAAATTGAGGAGATCGCTACATGTGGAGTAGTGCATGCATGATGGATGTTCTTTTTAGAGAGTCTTTTAAAGACTCTCAAATCTTTTGCGTGCTACAATCTCAACCAAAGGCATGCATGACCAAAGGGTGGATCATGCATTTGTTTACATCTCAGAGTATTTGGTACAAGTTGATCCCTCAATACCTCGCATGTGGTCAGACGAGGAGGATGCAAGGATGACTTCACACTTGCCAAGTGGAAAGGAAAACTTATTTAACATGGATATGAATCTATCATGAGTGGTCAATAACTTTTGTCTTCTCAATGCAATCGTTATGACCAAGTGGGTGGACTTGTGGACCATGGCAAAGGCAAGGCATTTGCAAGAGAGAGAAGTATGAAAACAAGTACATGGAGGAAGGAAGGCACCCTCAATGCCTAGCCACCTTGCATGTTTTCCAGATCTCATTAGTGCGGAGTGGGTTCATGAGAGAATGACCGAAGCAAAAGTGCACAGAGAAAACATCACCGACAAAGAAAGGGAGTATACACGAGGTTGAGTACCAAAGGTAGTGTACTCATATACCTAAACCATATTGTATAGTTTTTTCTTGATTTTATCTTTGTAATAGATAAAAGATATTTTCATATTTTGTAGTTCCTTTCCTTTAACTCTATGCGGTCAAAGGGTCATCACTTTTGTACGCGCCACATTGACGAGTGTAGAACCACCATGGACTGTGGCATCTTAGGCAACTTTGACACATATGGTGATGAATCCATGTACTATGGAACTATTGAAAGGATACTAAAGGTTAATTTTAGACACTTTTATACCTTCATCTTTGAGTGCAAGTGGTTTGCAAATGTGTCTAGATGGCATGAGAATGGCCTCTACATGGTGGACTCTAGTGTGCATCACAGAGGGAGGTATGGAAATTTAGTTTTTCCACACAATTGTGAACAGGTGAGTGACTACCTTTTTTCATTCTTATTTGCTTGTAGCAATAATATACCAATGTTACTCACTTTGAGCTTCTCTTCTATAGGTCATCTATATCCCAGCAATCCACCAATCGAAACTTTGGTTCGTAATTCCTATAACAACTCGAGGGAGAACCATTTTTCCACCAATGAAGTGGAGACCATCTTTGACCCTCTTCCACCTCCTACTTTGGATGAGGGGGAGATAGAGGAGAGGGAGATCGATGATTCAAGTCCGGCGACTGCAAGTCTTAGTGAGGATGATTGCCATGAGGATGATGATGATGATGATGAGATGGAGGATGAAGAATTCAAAAGTGATGAAGCCAACGCATCCACAAACAACAATTCTATTTCTCCCTTTATTGATTTAGGAGCCATGGGCTTAGAATTGGATGATGCTTCTTGTAGGAATCTTTTGGAAGATGATTAATAAACATTCTGTATACTTTAAGTTATGAAATTTTTTGTCGTGTCATCCAACCATTCATCTCTCTCTCCCCCCTCTTTCTCGCTCTAATTTTATGAAGAATGCTAAATTATGTTAATCAAGTGGTAGTGATTACTTTAATTGATAATAAAAGTGTAGACCATGTGCACATTGCTGCAAAATAAAGCTTGAGGAAACTAACATAGGTGCTACCATCTCGTAAAATGTGGACACATTTCACTCTATCATGCCCATGCCTCGACAGAAGATGTCATCCATGTTTAGCTTCTCATCTCTGACAATGTTTGCTCTACGTGAAGCCACATTACTTTAGGATGGAGAAGGTCTTTTGTTGTTTTATGTTTATCCAAATAGCTAACTATTGTTCCATGTTTCATATCTTTTTTTTTATCATTTAAAAATTTCATGTAATGTTCTTTAATTTTTATTAAGGGGAAGGAAAACACTAAAATTTGAATGCTCAAGCCAAAATTTGAATGTTTAGGCACTTAAGCAGGTTTCAAGAATAAACGCGATAATTTTCACGACAACCCCCCTCTCTCTTTCCTCCTCAACTGAGTTTGGACTCTCTCTCTCTACAAAACTCGATAAAAGACTGCAGTAAACAATTAGACATTTTCATACTATATGGAAAAATGTGACCTTTGCGTTGGTATCTCAATGGGAAAAATGTCCCTCAAAGAGCTCATGGACCTTGTGGCCATGGTGGCTGTTGCGCGATTCCCTCTGGTGCTATGCAGGGTGCAACTCGATCAATGGAGCCACCACTAGCACGAGTGAGGGAGGGGTGCTATTGTCCATGGTCTAGAAGCTACTTGTAAAGGTGGGCTTCCCACCCTATCACCCCAAAAAGAACGCCAACGTTTTATTGAAGGAAACGAAAGGTCCAGCAATGATGTCACATTATTGCCCAACCTTGGATAAAAAGCAAAGGCAAAATATAGAAAGGGGATTGGCATGAGCATGCACATGCAAGGTAGGGGAGAACTTCAAAAGGGGAGAATTTTTTTTGGTTTGGGAGATGTGTTAGCAGCAAGCTAACACAGATACCACGGATACCATTTTTCAGAGTTCTCATTGTGAAAACACTTATTATTTTGATAAATCAGGAATATTGTAACTCCTATTTTCTCGGATAAACCTTGTAATTGATGAGCCAAGGCTACAAGCTTCCAGATTGTATCAACCTGTCATTACCCATCTTTGGTAGAACTCCCAGATTATTAGTTTTGACCACCAAAAACCTTGGCTAAGGTACAAAAGACAATTTTTGTAAGTTATTATTAAGTTTTGGATAATGAAATACACAGTGTGAGCTAACGACGCTCACTCCTCTCCTTCTTGCACTTCCTACTCCCTCCCGGGTTGTCACATTGCAGTCGTGTTTGTTGCATTGCAACCGCAGGTAAGAGCTCTACGCATTGATGTAAGCACTTCACTTCATAGCTTTTGGCATCGCCGACCAGCGACCAAATTTCATCATAACTAAATATTCACTCTTTCAAATCAAAAACTAAGAATAGGCGGGGTATTGGGGCATCATTGCTAAGCATTTAGATGCATTTTAGGTCGAAAACGATTAGGTCAAAAATCCACTGCTGCTAATAATCACGATTTTATCACTTGACCTAAAGTGGTATTTGAGACCATAAGCATGTGTGCTTAGGTCTTATAAACATGTCCTAGAAGTTTTGTTATGTTTGGATGTTGTTTGATGTTGCAACGGATGTGATTTGTTTGTCAACGGTGAGTGATTGGCTTTTAGTGATTTCTGTCACTTGAGTGTAGCATGAGTTAGATGCGAGTTGTTAGTTGTTTTCCAAGAGATTGAACACCCTCTTGTAGCCTCTATGCACTAGGCGAGTCAGCTTCATCCCATGGATTGACAATTTAATCGTGGTTCTCGCTAATACTGCAATATGATAGGATAGTGCGGTTAGACACACGTCCCACATTTGGTGCCGCTGCCGAGGATCGAAGAGACCTAAACTAGGGAAAAACATACCGTCTTGTGAAGTTATCCTTTAACTTCCCCTAGGATCGCGTAGAGTTCAAAACTTTCTTTTAGAAACCGCATGGCCTAAGATTGTCGTATGTTGCTGTGTAGAGGTAGCTTGGAAGTAATTGTACTTGCTGAGTGCCTTTAGGATTGTAGGATTGTAGAAATAGATTAGGATTTTGAGGATGATTGATAAACGAGACAAGTCATCAATGCTCAGAAAACCATAAAACACAAGAAAACGAGTGTTAGTGGACACTTTCCACAATCCCATTGCATGAGAATCTAAGAGTAGGGTAAGTAGGATCCGAGGTGAAATTCAGAACATTGCCCTCTCTGAAAGAATCATTGTGAGTTGATATTGGAAGTTGCAGAATTTCAGATCTACGGCTAGAAATGACACAAAAAGACTTCAAACCACTCAATCCGACTAGAGAGTAAGCTTAAAAGTTGTCTAAACCAGTGGGTAAGCTCAAGGACACTTCAAGGTAAAAATTTCAAGAGTTGACCAAAACTCAAATTATTTACTTTTTCTTGACATTTTAGGCCAAATTAAGTTTTGACTTTATTCATAGCCTAAAATTGCAAAAATTGGTTCATTTCAAGCTTGAAGTTAATAATCACGATTATTACCTTTTCGCTCAAATTTGACCAAGGTTCATACCATTGACTCATTGCATGTGTACAAACAACTTTTGTAAAGACACAAAAGATTTGGATCACCAAACTGGCAAAAAACTGGGTAAAACCTAAAGTTTGTACTAACTTTCTGAATCTTGAGTGTAAATTGGAAAAACATTTGTCCAAACTTGTTGAAATTTGATTTATAGGCTTATATTGATATGATAAACATGTGTACATGCTCAGTTGACCAAAAAGATGCAAAAAGTTATGAATAATCGCGATTATTTACATCTGTCCCATTTTTCACCTTTTTTGACCAAGTTGGCATACCACTAGCTTTATCATGTTGTAATAAGACCACAAGCTAAATTTGGTAAGATTTGGATCATTGGATTGGAAATTGTGACCAAATTTGCAAGTTAGTCTGTGAAGAGAAAATTGATGACCATTTGATCAAAACTTGTTCAAACTTGATGAAACTTGGCTAGAGACCTTAACTTGAGGTGCTTAACAGATCTGTGTCAAATTTGGGACAAAAATTTATAAAAATATATCTGGAGTAAATAATCGTGATTATTTACATCTGCTTCAAACATTGACAAATTGACAACTTAAGCCACATTCTTGAAATCAGGGTTTGCAGACACAAAACAGTTGATAAACTTGAACAGAATTTGTCCAAACCTATTGAAACTTTTCCAGGACTTTAACAGGTTGTATACTTGGCAAACCAAGCCAAAAATTGCAAAAAATTGACAAAAATAAATATTCGTGATTATTTACTACTGCCACACAGGGACAACAGTTTTGACTTCTGACTTGTATAGTGTTATACCAGCATAACACAAAGCCACCAGGCAATTTTGGGTTCAATCGGATCCAAATTGGTACATGTTCACTCAGTTTCCAAGTTGCAGATTAATCCTTTGATTTTTTGCCAAAGTCGAATCTGAAAGTCATTTGCTGACTCCCATAGCTTGATTTGAAGTGATACACATAGACCAATCACAATAGTTAGCAAAAATTATACGGTCTTTATAGACGAATAGCTAACTTGATTAAATTTGTACAAGAATCAGGTTGCAGATGAGGAATAAGTAGCTTGACAGAAAGTTGCAATCGAATCCAGTGGAAATTGACAACAAGTCAACCCAAACGTAAGTACTCTATCCAGGGCTTCATAAGTCTATATGAACCTTAGATTTGGTCGTGTACTAGGAAATAAGGGCATACTCGGAGAAACATCCAATAGAGTATCCACCAAAGAAAGCGTGAATCAAGGCAATTCATTGCACACTATTCTTGAAGAAGTCTCACACACTTTTTTAGATTCAACATCTGAAATGTCTTCTTACTCGACTCACTCGCAAATTGGAAGGACAATGCACTATAAGCATATACTCTCTTTTTATAAGACTAATCTCCATGGAGCTCAGGTTTACCTGGACCCTAACGAGGAGTATGCTATTCGCATTGATAACCATGGTATTGAGTTCGAAGAAGATATTAGGGCAAATAAACAAGAAAAAATGTACTTGGACAGAAACGGAATTCAGTATGTACAAGTCAAAAACCCTGATGTGATAGACAAATGGGGGCTAGAAGTAAACACCATAATCCTAGATATGTCATCAAAAGAAGGACCACCAACTTTAGAATTTGAGGGATATGATCAAGTAGATTTGAAGCCTTTGAAATGGCTTAGTATGGATAATCCGAGGATCGGAGTCTATTGTTGGAAGTATAGAAATGTAAAAGATCTTCTGTGGACTTCGCATGCCAAATTCGGACAACTAACAGCCATGAAGATCATCGATAAGGGATCAGCAGACCTACCAACCTTCCTGTTTAGGGATTTTTATAACAACAACTTTGTTATGATGACTCCTGAGGAGGTAGAACAAACCAAATACCAAGGGTATTCCATAAGAGATTGGATATTGGGACAAGGACCAGAAATAATTCCAAGAGATGAACACCGTGAGAGATCATCTAAGAGTAATGTTAAGAAACCAAAAAACACCTCATCACAAAGAAAACTGGGTGACACTAAGGCCAGACTAGGGCTACATGAGTCACTATTTCCAACAGACTGGTTTGAAGGACTCAAAACAGGACGAACTGCTAGGAGACCGGGAGTTGAACCAAACAGATGCATCAAACCAGCTGATTTTCAGAAATGGGTCAGAAAGGATGGATCAGGGGATCCATACGACCACTTAGCCAGCTTTAAGCAAGTGCTAAGATCAAAACGTGTATTCAATTTCCATACTCAATTCGAGGGATTTGGAATGACATTAGAAGGAAAAGCATTGACATGGTTCCAAAACATTCCACCAAGGTCAATCATGAACTTGAACACGTTAACTCAAGGATTTGTAGCTGCTTGTTCCAAAACGGGAATCAAACAGGTAGCTCAAATCTATAGCTTTAAACAGAAACATGGTGAGTGTGTTAGAGATTGTGCAACTCAAATGAAACAATGCATTGCCAGACGCCCAGGGCTAGAGATACCTGCAGAAGAACGACTCGTATCTTTGTTTCTAGAGGGACTGCTAAACAAAAAACTTCATGTTATACTCTATAGCAAGAAGTATACAACCCTAGAAGAGTGTGTGTCAGATGCTATTGACTTAGAAGACAATTGTGATATTTTCAACGAAGAAGATGTCCCTAAGGATAATCAAAGCAAGAAAATAGCATCCACTAAACCAACACAAGTGGGACCGGCGGGCACCACTTTCAGCCATAGATGATATGCACAAAAGAATGAACGACGTGATGAAAAACGTGCAAAAAGCACCTATGAGGGGACCAGGAAAAGGGATACCTCAACAGGGACAACCAATTAGGCCACAAAAATGGGGTACAACCGAGGGTAAATGGACCAACCATGAGACCCACAAGTGCTACTTCCGATCAAAGTATGATGGGAATATTTAGTACGTGCCTATGAGGCCACAAGGACAACCCATGTACAGATATCACCCTAATATGGCCCAAGCTCAAAGACTACCAATGGGTATGGAAAGACCTCAACTTGTTCTGGGTCAACAACCTCCGTATCCAGGACATAATGCAGTGCATGTAAAGTACATGCACTCTAAAGGAGTCATAGATGAACAAGCATTAGTGCCTGTAAAGTACATGCACTCTGAAGGAGTCATAGATGAACAAGCATTATTCATAGATGAACAAGCATTAGTGCTTGTTACACCCTATGTGGAGCCTAGTCCATCTACAGTAATGGTAGAAGGAGATTGGTATAATTCACATCCACCACCAATGGAAGAAACCGTGACTTATGCTCGACCAGAGCTCGCACCAATGTATTATGTAGGTGATCAAGGTGTCAGAGCTCCCATGATAAGGCCCATGATTAAGCGAAGAATAGGAAACTGTCATAAATGTGGTGCAGATGATCATTGGAAAAATGGATGCCCAGAGCGCCTGATAAAAACCTCAAGCCATTTGAAGCCTATTTCATAAAATGTTGCAAGCAAAAAGGGAGGACAATTTCCAAAATATTGTCCTAAAAATCCTTTAAACAAGGGTAAAACAGTAGTAAACATAGTCCAAGTGATACCTAGTAGCTCATCTGGGAGTGAACCGATTGTTCCAATCAAGGTAATCACTAGAGCCCAGGCTAAGAGAAAGAAACACAACTCCTCTGATGATTCAGAAAATACCAAATTTTCCTCTCAAAGGATCAAAAGAAGAAGCAAAAGATCTGAGATGAGAAAACAAAAACAAAGGACTGAAACCGAGGAGAAAGCAAAAAAGCTACTACAAGAAAAGGTGAAAGAAACTGGAAGTAAAATCAAGGAAACAACCATGAAATCTGGAGGATCCATTTTGGTTGATAAAATTTTTGAGTCTATTAATGCAGCCTTGGAAGCCTACCAAACAGGACTTAAAGCAAGCCAAAACATGGAAAACAAATGGAAAAACAATCCTTTTCCAGACATGGAAGCAGCTAAGCTTGAAGCTTATCAAAATTTGGTAAGAATAACCCAAGAAATACTAGAAAAACAAAAACCCAAGCTTGAAAGTATCGTAAAACGTGAGGAGCTTGTGGTAAGAGACACTAAAGAAAAATCCAATGTGGTGGTAGAACCCCACCTTGAAACAAAAGAACCAAAACGTATAGTGCCGGACAGCGAAGATGTCTTAGACGGAATTCCTTTCGTAGAGGAAGTCTGGCCAAGACACTTATGGAAAAAAGTTAGAGAGATCAATGATGGGAGCCTAACTTTAAAGTCGACTCCTATAGAGGAAGTTTGGTTGGACAACCTACCTCCTGATATGAACATGGATGTAAATTCTTGTATGGGGATTGCAGATCTGAAGCTTCAGGAATGTCGAAACCATTGACCTTGAAAACATTACCCTCTTACTTGGGAGATAACGAAGATGAATCCATAGTGTGTAAGACCATTCAAGTAAAAAGAGCTGAACAGACCCTAGAAGTAGACATTTATAGTATTTTTATATAAATCGATAAGGTATGGAATGATACACATATGAATATCAATTGATATATGTATCAATGGATATTTAAGAAAATATACAAATATTTAAAAATGTTAATGTACATCAAATAATATGGTAAAACAATATGGGTAAACATATTTCACACCCATTATGCATGTATTAAATGTCTTGTGAATAACATATCATGAAACCTAGGTGTCGATCGCTCTTTAGCATCATCTTTTCCCTTCTTGGCATCTCTCTCGTCCCCCCCCCCCCCCCCCCCCCCCCCCCTTTTTCCCCTTTGATTTATGGTACTACTTTGCATCATTCTCCCCGGCCTCTTTTTCATTCTTGGCATCTCCTATGCTCCACCCTTCTTGCTAGCCTTTGCTTTGTGATAGTGCTTTTGCCACATGTTCCTCCATCATATCTTGAGTGCCCTACTCCTTGGCATTATCTATAACCTTAGCATTAGAAAGCTTGGCCAATGCACAATTGGCATGTCTTGCTTAGCAAGTTTAGCATCATCAATAGTTGGAATATCTTCATTATAAGGCTTGGCCTCATCAACAATTGGCATATCTTCATCAAAAGATTTGACCTCATCAACTATTGGCGTCCCATGAGGATCATCCTTGGGATCAACAAACTTTGCCTCTATTTTTCCAGCTATATGGGGCTCCTCATCATCCAAGTGTATAGTCTCATGGACTTGCTCTTTTCACCCAATGCACATGTCCTACCCTCCATATTAGTGCCTCTATTTTTCCACCTATATGGGGCTCCTCTTCATCCAAGTGCAAGGTCTCATGGACTTGCTCTTTCCACCCAACGCACATAGCTTGCTCTCCACATAAGTGCCTCCTTGGTTGTGCCTAGATCTTCTAGCCCTTGCTCACTCCCTTCGCCTTCCACATCGTTATTCTTCAAGTCCCATAGAACATCCCATTATTCCTTGGTGGCATCATCCTCCTCAAACATATTATTGGAAGCTGACTTGATCGTACCTTAGCCCTTCTTCAATCCCTCTCAAAATTTTTGCTTTTGACACGCTCATTAGTATTTTGTCCAGCTATGGAAACACAAAACATTAATGAGTCTTTTGATCGGGTGACCCATTCATCACAAAAAGTTAATTGCATGCAAAAAGTACCCATGTTGTCGGAGTGCATGGTTCTCTAGGGTTAATGGAGAAAGCACAGGGATTTTGGGAGAGAGAAGAGAAAAAGCAAAGAGTAATACTACATTAGATACCAATCCAATACTAAAAATTTTACATGTTGGTAAAATCTATACAATTTATGGTCCTTGGGCCATCACTATTAAAAAACCCTCTATACCACGTGCATTCAAGTAGAATTTAAGTAAGCCCCGTCACATACATATTGTCATGAATGAAGTAAACCTTGTTCTTTAAAAACTTGTGGAATTTTTTCCAAAGTGATTTAAAAGACCTCTTCTATCGATGTAAATTTGTGACTTTCTTAAAACTAGAAAACCCTCCTGACAAATTGATGCGCTATACCTACATATTTTAAGGTAGACCCCCTTGGCTTATGGTCACATTGGCCCCAAATGATCACCCAAAAGTCGATAAAATCCTAACGCACGTTATATGAATATTATCTTCTTAAAGATGCACCCCCCGAGTCAGATAGCCACAAAACTTTAAGGGAAGATATATTAGGTTTAAGGGGACAAGTCTACACAGCCATAGAAACTGCATGGGCATTTACAATTATCATGAAATAATTATAGCTCATAGAATAGATATGCCACTTTGGATTCACAATTTACACATAGTATAGCTATAGTAGCTCGAAACAACGTGGTGTCCGGCTAGGTGGGTGCCCATACGCTAAATTGACCAAAAACTCCACCCTTCCTAGATCGTGACATCCGTTGACACAACCATGTGCAATCAGGTTCTTGGGATTGTCTTCAGGTTTGTCTTGAAGGTTGGTCTTTAGCTTTAAAATTTATTTGTAGTAGTTGATGACACTCCCCCTTCCTTGATTGATTTATACCTATTGTGTTCTAGTTGATGACGCTCCCCCTTGATATGTGAGTTGGACTTCTATTGGTGAGGCAATATTGAATTTTATTGCGCATTCTTCTTCTTGTTGCCACATCTAGTAATGAAGATGGCTATTGGTGTTGCCTGCCTTTTTGGGAATTGAGCCTCTTTGGGTCCTTGACTTTATGATGGATCTTACCCATTGATATGTTCTTAGTTTCCGTTTGAACAATCAGTTTTTGTTCATCCTCAATGAGAGATACCCCTGTCCAGGGGTCTATGCACAAAATATACAATTTACAGATTTATACAATTTTCAATATACATCAGAGTTGTGTAAGCGTTTGCATTGGGGAGGAGTTCTCAGCACCCGGCCAAGCATGGAGTTTACACCATGAGCCGGATTGCATCCAGATGCACCTGGCGACTAGTGATACCCTTGAATGGGTGCTATGAATGAAAGCATACTCAAGGGAAATATAACATTGTGGAGGGTGAATATATGTGTACATCTCTCTGCGGGAACAGAGAGAGAGAGTATAGTGGAGGGTGAAATAGAGTGCACAAAGACATAAGAGAATGACAACAAAGTATTTTTAAATGCCCCATCTAGACGAAACAAGCAACCATATATTAATGGAATGACAAAATTTGGGTATACCATAATATCAAAAAGTATATAACAAAATAACTAGCAAAGCACTGGACCCTGTGTAGGGATCGACCGGTCCATCCATCCACTTTCACTCTACTACGGACATAAGCTGAGTTAGTGCATAAGATGGAGAAGAAAGAAAGGGGGCACACAGTCTGTGTCGGCTCTCCCCCTCCAACCTGTTTGTGTGGCTATGGTGTGTGTGTGTGTGTGTGTGTACGTATTCCTCTTCCTCTTCCACTGTGCTCCCAGCTCCTCTCCTTCATCTGGTATTAGAGCTCTTTCATTACCAAAATCACTTCCGTACACGCGTGCACTTTCAAGAGTGAAAACAGGGTTTCAACTTCGGCATCAGCAAATTCAGCATTCCAAGAGCGTTTCCAATAGGCGTCCTAAGGTTTTACCCCCCTTTCGGAGGCATTTGTGCCATCAAAAACCTCATTCAAGTTACGGTTTAGGAGTTGCATTTTTCAGCCCTCTTCTGGTAGTTTGTGTTGCAGAGCTTCCATAGCCATTACAGGTACCATTGTTGCAGTCTCTTCCATTTACAAGAGCCCACGGCTCATTCGAGAGTGTGTAGCCTCTTTTCGGGTGGCCTCATACACAAACATAGAGTGGGTTTTTAATGGTATTGTCTTCTTCGACTATAGGTACAGATATACAGATACAGGTACAGGTACATAGAGCGGCTTGGTTAGCTTTCTCTATGCTTCTTGGCCTCAATTTCAACTTCAGCTACGGCATTGGCATTGACTCATAGGCTATAGGTTTTAGTGCTTGCGATATTCTGGTTCTAGTGGGAGCATTTTTTTATGCGTACATGAATATGTTGGCACTTTTGACAGTGTTTAGGCTCTTTTGAGAGCGGTTTGACTCCTGCAAGGATATTTCTTTGCATGCACATGCTTTTGGTGCATGTTTGAGCAACATGACAAACTTGTACATCTTTGTGGATACTGCTATTGTACGCTTTTGTGGAGCCATCTTTTGGCTAGCATGGCAGCCCCGGCCATTTCTGAGACTTGGTCCGGATGATAGCCGAGACTTGGCTATACGTTTTGCTGAATAACCTACATTGTTGAGGGTCGCTAGCATGAGGTTTTCATTGAGCTGGGGTATTCTCAAATGTGGAGATATCTTGGGTGATACAAATAGTTGGAGCATCCCTTTACGAGGCCTCACCATAGGACATGTATAGAGTGGTATAGGTGCTTTTGACGCTGAGTTGGTGGTCTATGGACAGTTTGATAGTTTATGCACCTCAATTGGTTTCTATACATTGTGCTTTTGAGAGCCATTGCCCTCTCTTATGCTTTGTGAGTGACATACTTGGTCATTTTGTCTCGTATTTTGGTTGACATAGTCCCAAATAGAAAGGAGACTCTGTTGAAATTTTCCCAGAATCTTTCAGTAGTTTTGTCACCATGTCTACTAGCAAAGACCGTGACATTTATGACATAAAGAAGTTTGATGGCACTAATTTTCAGCTTTGGAAGAACCAAATGCATGATGTACTTATCCAAAAGAAGCAAAAGTTTCCTATTGCCTATGTGGCTAGAACTGAAAATATGCACATGCATATGACTCAGTTGCAATGGGAGGAGCTTAATGAGCTATGCAGGTCTACGATTAGACTGCACCTTGGTGAGTCGGTGTACTTTTCAGTGTTAGAATGCGAGACTTCTCATGCTTTATGGCACAAATTATGCGACACTTATGAAAAGGATACGGCTAGCAATAAGGTTTTCTTGATTCAAAAACTTTTCAACCTTCGTATGAAAGAGTCAGCTAGCGTTGCCAACCATATCAATGTTTTGATTTTCTTTTTCCCCAAATTTGTGCACATCGCATGACCATTGATCATGAGATGAAAACAATCTCGTTGCTTTCTTCGTTGACAGCCTCTTGGGATATCTTTTGCATAATTGTTAGTAACTCTGCTCCTAATGGTACACTAAAGTATGATGATGTTACTAGTGCACTTTTGTTAGAGAAGATGTGTCGGAAGACCATAACTAGCTCGCATCATGGCGAAGCTCATTATGTGCAAAGGGATGATAAGCAACGTAAGGTCCATTCTTTGCAATGTGAGTCCAAGAAAGAGGGCAATAGAGATGCATCAAAGGGTAGATCAAAGTCTCGTGGTCGCCACAATGTTCAATGCCATTATTGTGATAAGTTTGGTCACATAAAGAAGGATTGTTATGCTTGGAAGCGTGACAAAGAGAAGGGCAAAGATAAAGGAAAACATCATGATGATAAAGACGAGAAACCAAAGAGTTCGGTTAAGATTGAAGAACTGAACATAGTTCAGAATGACAGTGATGCGCAAGACATTAACATGTTGACTGAAAATAATGATATCTTTTATGATACACATGAAACTCTATCTTTGTAGAGTTCTATGCCAGCTGAATTCCTTGTTAGTGGTGAAGTATACCATACATGGATTCTTGATTCGGGTGCTTCGTTGCATGTCACACCTCATAGGCATTGCTTTACTACATGCAAGGAAACTATTGGACCTATTACACTTGGTGATAGTTACCCGTGTGACATTGTTGGCGTAGGTGATATTGCCATGGTTATGGAAAATGGGGTGAACTTTATCACCCATAATGTGTGTCATGTTCCAACCTTGACACGCAATCTGATTTCAGTTGCACATCTTAATGACGGGTTACAAAGTCACTTTTCATCAACAGTCTTGGCGTATTGTGAAGGGTCATCTTATTATAGCCCATGGTTATAAAGTTGATTCACTTTATCCTCTTTATGTATCTAATAAAAAGAGTGTTCTTTCCGTAACCGAGCTACCAATTGTTTCTTTGTGCCATAGCCGGTTAGGACATATGTCAAAGAAGGGAATGGAGACACTCTCTCATTTGGGCTACGTACCGTCTTTGTCATTTTCTGAGAATATGTCTCCAAAGAGTTTACAGACTTCTTTTCAAGTAGGGGAATTGTGTGAGTTTACAGCTCCTTATACCCCTACACAAAATGGTGTTGCGGGACGAATGAATAGGACCATCCAAGAGCGGATTATGTCTATGCTATCACATGCTAATTTACCTCAAGCATTTTGGGTTGAAGCATTATACACAGCCGTGTACTTAATCAATAGATCACCACATGCTTCATTACAGTTTTGTGTACCTTTGAAGTTATGGTCAGGACATAAATTGTCTTGTGAAAAACTTCACACATTTGGCTCTGTGAAGCTTATGCACGTGTACCCAAGGAGTTGTGTGCTAAGCTAGATCCTAAGTCCATCTTCATTGGCTATGATGTAGATGGTCAATTTGACTATTGTTTATGGGATCCAAAAAGTTGATCAGTGATCCGTAGCAGTGATGTGTTTTTAATGAGACTAAGATGGATAGACAGCCAGTGAAAGAGGTTGAATTCCAGAAAGTGACATTTTTTGATGTATCACCTCCTAACCAGACATCTCCTGAACCAATTACTACACAAGCTAGTACGAGTTCTGATCATCCACGAAGATCTCAAAGAGTCTCACATCCGCCAGAACATTTTTTTCTAGGTGTGGATTTTGTTTTGTTGACAGATAGTGGTGAGACTTATTGTTACAAAGAGGCTATGCTAGCCAATGATAAGGTTCAGTGGGAACATGCTATGAAGAGGGAGATGTCCAGTATTGCAAAGAACAAAACATGGAACCTTGTTCCATTGCCAAAAGGTAGGAAAGCATTGCCTTGTAAATGGGTTTACAAGAAGAAGATTGACAATTACAAAGCTCGTTTAGTGGCCAAAGGTTTCAAGCAAGAATATGGTGTCGATTTCCAAGGAATATTTTCTCTAGTGGTCAAGATGACCACATTGAGAATGTTGCTTGCTTTGGTTGCCACTGAAGATATGGAGCTTGATCAAATGGATGTCATTACAACTTTCTTACACGATGATCTCGAGGAAGAGATTTATATGTAGAAACCTGAAGGGTTTGTGCTAAAGGGCAAGGAACATTTGGTATGTAAGCTTTTAAAAAGTCTCTATGTCTTGAAGCAATCATCCAGACAATGGTATCAAAAGTTTGATGAATTTATGAGTTCCTTAAGCTATAAGCGCAGTAATGAGGATCCATGTCTTTGCGTGAAAAGACAACCCAATGGACAACTTACTATGCTTATCCTTTATGTAGATGACATGCTTATTGCTGGTCATTCAAGAAGGACATCGCTGACTTAAAAACCAAGCTGAAAATCCAATTTGACATGAAAGATTTGGGTGAAGCCAATCACATTCTGGGTATGTGCATTACTTGTGACCGTAAGAAGAGGTTGTTGTACCTTTCTCAAAAGGAGTATGTGCACAAGGTTCTTGAACTTTTAAACATGTAGAAGGGGAAGGCTTTGAGTACTCCATTGCCTGCATATTTAAAACTTAGCAAGAACGATTGTCCCAAATTCACTGGGAAAAAAGCTGCAATGGCTAAGGTTCCTTATGCTTCAGCTTGTGGTAGTCTCATGTATGCCATGGTGGCTACAAGACCTGACATTGCACATGCAGTGGGATTTGTCAGTAGATTTATGTCTAAGCCTAGTAAAAAGCATTGGGATGTTGTCAAGTCAATTCTCAGATACTTGAGTGGCACTACAGATAGACAATTATGTTATGGTTGTGGAGAGTCATCCATTCAAGGATTTGTAGACAGTTATTATGCAGGCTGTGTTAACAGTTATAAATCAACAACAGGT
This sequence comes from Adiantum capillus-veneris, assembly GCF_014529385.1. Taxonomy (NCBI): domain Eukaryota; kingdom Viridiplantae; phylum Streptophyta; class Polypodiopsida; order Polypodiales; family Pteridaceae; genus Adiantum; species Adiantum capillus-veneris. The sequence continues at coordinate 44,493,267 of NC_140953.1, forward strand.
TGGATTTACACATTTGCTGGTTCTGCTATTTCTTGGAGATCCGTTCTTCGAAACTGTACATCCATTTCTACCACAGAGACAGATCATGTTGCATTGAGTGAGACATACAAAGAATCTATTTGGCTTGCTCGCCTAGTGAAAGATCTTGGATTGGAGCAGTGTACATTAGTTCTTCATTGTGATAGCCAGAGTGCTATTGCCTTGGCTAACGATCCAATGTTTCATTCCAGAACAAAACACATAGATGTGTGTTATTACTTCAGTCGTGAATGCCTAGCAAAGAAGAACCTTGATTTAGTGAAGATTCCTATGTCAGAGAACACAACGAATGCACTCACTAAAAGTCTCTCAAGCCATCAGTTTCAGCACTGTCGTGGGTTGATGGGCATTGGGTGAAGAGTGGTTCTCTTCCATTCTTATGGTCTCGCACATTGGCCATTAAGTGGGAGAATGTTAGGTTTAATGGCTATGTGGCCGACCACCCATCACTAAATACTACTAACCCTAAGTGTACAGCTATAGACTTGTGTGAGCCACTAACACTAAGTACATTGTGTATTGTGCCTTAGTGCATAAGATAGAGAAGAAATAAAGTGGGGTACCAAGTCCGTGTCCGCTCTCCCCCTCCAAACTGTGTGTGTGGCTATGGTGGTGTGTGTGTGAGTGTGTGTGCGTATTCCTCTTCCTCTTCCGCTGTGCTCCCGGCTCCTCTCCTTCACCATATCCACAAACAATATTTTCCAAGTAGTTAGACTGTACAAGGTCTCTACGCTTACATGTCTACCATAAACCATATCACTTCATCATCTAATCTCAAAACCATAAACCATAATCCAATCACTTCACACGGGTGAGCACTCCACCCAACTTGGGCAAGGCACAACCAGTCCTACATAACCACTTTAGAACATAACATGGCTGCAAAAATTATGACATCATAACCATATCCGAAAAAAAGAGCCAAGAGCCACACCGGCTTCCACCATAAAATTACAAACATAATTTATGAGGGATCTTATGCTTTAACCACAAATCATATTCTCCATGAACCAACTCCCAAACTTGGAGTTTGACATATCCACTGAAGTCAATAGGAGTACACACACGTGGATCTTAAGACATGAGCTTTTCATACATAAGCTAAGTCCGACCAGTAACTAAACATGATATAAAAATCCAATTTTGACAATATCTAACCATGCAAAGTTGATGCATCGTATCTGCACTTCACCTCTCTAGCACATAGAGCTAGTTTTGACCTAGAAAGGTGGAAAGCAATCATACCCATGCACATGAGGCATCCACATATATCCATAAGGTTACATACATCATATGATATCATTCCATCACCATAAAGATGATGCAAAACAACTCCGACCCTTAGGTCGACCATAAACCATTACTTCACACATATGCAAAAAACAAACTTTTGCCATTTTTGGGAGCATACATAACATGAAAATGAAAGTTTTTGACCTCAAAAAAATGCATCAAGCTCATATCCATAATGTAAACTAACACTCTCTCACATCACTTTGCCCATTTGACACTCACACAAAAAGCGGTAACACAGAAAGAAAGCCACTTTATTCATATCTGCCTATGCGATTCGGGTTGACTAACCCTATACCCTCACATGAGTTTATGAACATCTAATACTTGAAATCAACTCACCAAAATAAACCATAAATAATATATAAATGGATCGGTTAACTCAGGACGTCATATGGTGCTCCCGCTTGGTAGCACCCCTACACGCTTAGGTAAAACCCGTTATGGAATGATTAATAACTTGCATAGCCAAGGTGATAACGGAGACCTAAAAGTTTATCATCAAGTTTAGTCAAGATTTTCAATTGTCTAAGTGGGTTTTTCCATCTGGTGAATCTATATGGTGGTTCTCCAAGGAGCTTGGGGTCCAAAATTTTGACTAAGTGCAGTGGACAGCAAGCTATTTTTGGACCATATCTCTTAGCTCGTGCGTGATTTTTACATGACACCTAAGAGAGAAATTTTTCTTAATGATGTGTCTTATCTCTCGATTAAAGGGTTCAGACTGTTTCATAATGGTTTGTGAGTTATGACCAAAATAGTATTCCTATCGCTTATATGAAGTGAAATGAAAAGCGCTTTTTATGCACGCACGTGATCATAAACACATCATGTGCATCAATCAGCATGTTAAACATGATGAAATAATCATGGGACAGCTTCATATGTACTTAGAAAATCCATACATGCACTTGTATATGAAAAAACAATCACCGAGAGGGTGACTACTCATAAAAAACGACAGAGAGAGAGAGAGAGAGAGAGAGAGAGAGAGAGAGAGAGAGAGAGAGAGATGATGATGGTTGTGGAGTTTAGAGCTTCTCACCGTGCTTTAGAATTGATTAGGGATTTTTGAAAGGCTTCTTGTTTTTTTGCAAGAGAGCGGTGATAAGAGCTACGTATAGATGTTTACCACGAGAGCTTTTGGAAATGGTGTACACTATCATACGAGAGAGGAGATGGTAAGCAAGTCGAGAGAGAATATCCTTCTTCTTCTTCTTCTTCTTCTTCTTCTTCTTCTTCTTCTTCTTCTTCTTCTTCCAGTAGATGAGAGAGAAGAGCTTATGGAGATGGTGATGAAGAGTTTGCACCACTTCGTATAATAGGTAAGTATTGCCTTGTGGTAGTAGACGGAGAAAACGGACCTAAAAACTGAGCATTGTACGTGAATTTATAGAAATTATGCAAGACTGGAGTGAGCCCCAAGCAAAAACTGGTGTACACATATATTCACCCTTCCCAATGTTATATTTTTCCTTGAGTACGCTTTCATTCATAACACCCATTGTTGCAAGGGTAGCACTAGTCGCTAGGTGCCTCTGGATGCAGTCCGGCTCATGGCCTTAACTCCATGCTTGGACGGGTGCTGAGAAATCCTCCCCTATGAAAACGCTTCCGCAACTCTGATGTATATTGCAAATTGTATAAAGATGTAGATTGTATATTTTGTGCATAGACCCCTGGGGAGGGGTATCACTCACCTGGTATCAGAGCCTATGCTTAAGATTAAGGGAATAGCCTAAAGCCTGATACTAGTTGGATTAGTTATGCGTCTTGCACGCATTCATGCATGCTGTTTGGAAAAGGATAATGTATTTATGATGCATCTATGAGTGACATTGATTGGTAGTACTTACTTGACTTGTCTTCTTATATGTGCGATTATGTGGTGTCAAGTTATGATGAAGTGATTGAAGTGATCAACAAGTGTATCAAGAATTTCTTTGAAAGTTAGTTTTAATAATGATTCTTGAGGTGACTTCTAACGTCTCGTAGCTACCCATTGGGTGTAAATGACTACCTATTCCTTAGAAAATTATGGTTAAAATGTTTCCCTCCCGTCCATTCTTTCTGGCTTATAGTGCGAAATAATTAATGTAATATATTTGTTAATAAGGTTTTGGATTTGACATGATGCAGAAACCATGTCTCCTAGAGGAAATGGAGTGTCTACTAATGCTTATGTCGCTATTGCACCTCAACCAACTATCACTAATTGTGACATCGATGCTATTCTTCAAAAGCCACAACCTAGAAACTTTAGCAGAGATGGAAAAGATGTAGGCAAGGTTCTTGAGGACTGGATTGAGCGCATAGATGATTACTTTGATTTATCTCATTCATCCTCATAGAACAAGGCTATCATTGATAAGTTTGACCTTGTCAAATATGCTCCAATCGAGATGACTCAGGAAGTCAAAGTGGCACGATTCGTGTCAAGCCTCCATAATCCTTTGAAGACTAGACTTCAGAGCTTATGCCTTACAAATGTTTAGATGTTCTTGATACGCGTAAACCGATTGAGCTCAAAATATCAAATGGTAATGAAAGACCTCGACCAGAGGATGAGTCTAGATCTTCATATTCTCATACTTGAGAAGTCATATTATATAGGTGGGCGATAAGAGATCACCTTTGCTTCAATTGTTTTAAGCCTGACCATGTGTCTCGAGATTGTCCGTTTAATGATCCAGAGAATTATGAACTTGCAAGACAAAATGATGCTCGAAGTACGGATACTAACAAGAACCTTAGATATTCACAGTCTGGACCTAATACAAACCAGATACCACCACAAAACCAAGACAATTTCAAACGTGGGAATCCAATCTTTACAAGAAATGGACAATCCAATAGACCAACTCGTTCTAGAGGAAATCATCAACCTCAAGGAGGAACCCAAGCCAATAGAACTCAAAATGCTCAAGGTGAAGGAAATCCATCAAATTTTGTGTCATGTAGTTACTACAGATGAAGGAGAAAATGAAGAACTTTTGGTGCTTTGTGGACTTGCTAATGCTCCAAAATTATTTAATATTATGGCAACTAAAATCTCTCCCGGACAAGATCATAATTGAGAAATAAATTAGTCAATTTAGCCTATATCTATAGAAGATTTTAGACTTACTCATTTGTTTCCATGTTGAGGTGAGGATACTTCAAATTTTTCAAGTATGGGAGGATGTAAGATCCCCAATTTTCAGGGGTCCTTTTAAAAATACGAAAAATAGCTTTCAATATCTATTTCGTCAAATTCCAGTTTAGAATGCTTGCTTAACAGTATTGTAAGGTTCTAAAGTGAAAAGCAAGATCGTTTCCATGTTCCAATAGGTCAGACAAATGTTTGGTTCAATTTTAAGAAGATCCATTTTTATTAGCATTTTTTGCAAACAAAATAGGGTCGGATCTTTAACCTACGTGTTCCGGGGAAGCCATGGTTCAATTTTGTAAAAATCGTTTTTCGAGTGCTTTTGACGTTATTTTTAGATTTTCATGATTTTGTGTTTTTTAGTGAAAAGCAAATCCGCTTTCTATTCCAGTGAACAAGGATAACCCGTGGTTCAATTTTAGAAAATTTTGCTTTCTACGTGATTTTTAGTTTTTCGTGCTTTTCAGCGTTTTTGACAATGCAATATGCTTTTTATGATAACTTAAACATAAAAATATTAATTTTAGTCTCCGTTGGATTTAAAATTGACTACTCAGAGAAAAACAAAATTAACGCGATTTTTATGGGAATTATTTTTATAAAAGGCAATACCGTAAATACGCCGGGAAAAGAGAGAGAGAGAGAGAGAGAGAGAGAGAGAGAGAGAGAGAGAATGCAATAGAGTGCATACTGACATGAGAGAATGATAAGAGAGAATTTTTAAATACCCCATCCCATCTAAATCAAACAGGAAACTGTATATTGATTAATGACAAAAAATCTAGATATACGATAACATCAAAACGTATATGACAATTCATTGGGAGTTCCAAATTTGTATATGCTAGATAGAGTGGCCAAACTTAAACCCATAGTAACAAGCCTTTATAACGAAAACTTTATGCAAGGAGGCTTCAGTCTTGAGGATCCATTCTTGAGAGCTCTCTCTCTCTCTTGAATGTTCACTTATGGATATCTTAGCCTTGAGCTTAATGCCCATGCTTAAGAGGCTAGTGCTATTCCATTGTAATTAGAGAATCTTTTCTTAATTTAATCTCTACTTTCTTCATTAGTCTTAATTCTTCTATTCCATTATGTTATGAAGTAGTATCATCTTCTCATTATTCTAGATTTGAGTGTGCGTGATGACTTCTTGCTTATTAACCATTATGTCATGAAGTAGTATCACCTTCTCATTATTCTAGATTTGAGTGTGTGTGTGATGACTTCTTGCTTATTAACCACTTGTATCCTTCTATGAACATTCGATTTGCGATATCTAACATCTCTAATTAAGTTGATTAAATTGGTTCTTAATCTTGTGATTGGTGTATTTCCCTATTGTTTGTTTGTGTGGATGGGTTTTATGAAACTCTAGCACCATTCACCTTGTGTGTGTAGCTTTTGATAAAGTGCCTTGATTGGCATGTGGTGATTGGAGAGGCCAACACCAATCACTACAAGAGATACTTCACATTCACATTAGCGACGCTCGCAGTGCGATGCTCAAAAGTGAAAATCCACGGCGTCGCTATTTACTTTGTTGCATAGCGACACTCATAGCGACGCCAACAAAGGTAAAAATTAAATCGAGAGCGCCAAAAACTCAAATCTCATATCTGAGTTTCGATGCTCTAGCAAAACAGGTAAACCGACTCTCTCTCTCTCTCTCTCTCTCTCTCTCTCTCTCTCTCTCTCTTCCCCCCCCCCCCCCCCCCCCCCCCACACACACATAAATACACACACACGAGGAGAGAAAGTACAGCCAGGTATGCTCCTTCCCTCTCCTCTCTCTCATGTTCCCTTCTCCTCTTCTCTCTCTCTCCCTCTCTCTCTCTCTTTCAAAGACACAATTTGAAAGAGAGAGAGAGAGAGAGAGAGAGAGAGAGAGAGAGAGAGACAGACAGACAAAGTACACACATGCATAAACAAAAAACACACACATGCATAAACAAAGAATGCATACACACACACATTGACAAAGAAAGAGAGAGAGAGAGATAAAAGAGAGAGAGAGAGAGAGAGAGAGAGAGAGAGAAGACAAAAAGAGAGATGTAAGGGGAGAAAACAAAGAGAGAGAGAGAGAGAGAGAGAGAGAGAGAGAGAGAGAGAGAGAGAGAGAGATTAAAAAAAAAGTACAGAAAATATGAAATAAAATGTTATATTAAGATTTAGGGTTAGATTAAATTTAAAATTACATTTAAAATTATGTTAGATTAAAATCTAAGATTAAGCTAAATTATATTTAACTTATATTTGAAATTTATGTTAAATTTCAAATTAGGTTAAGATTTAAATTAAATTTAAGATGTTAGATTTAAAATTAATACAAGATTTAAAATTAGTTAGGTTAGATTTAAGTTAAATTATATTTAGGTTTAAGATTTGAGATTGGATTAGATTTAGGTTTATGTTGAGTTTAAGATTATGTTAAATTTAAATTTATGTTAGATTTAAGATTAAAACAAGATTTAAATTAGATAGGTTAGATTTAAGATTAAATTAGATTTAGATTTAAGTTAGATTACATTAAAGTTTAGGTTAGATTATATTTAGATTTATGTTGAGTTTAAGATTAAATTAGATCTATATTTATGTTAGATTTTAGGACATGTCAATAAAATCTTTATCCCAAGAGCAAACGCTATGTACACAACAATATGTATATTCCCATCAGAATCTAATACCTATTAACTTACCCATTAACCATGTTCAATTAGCTCAGAATCACCATATGTTTAATTAGCTTAGATTTAGGATTAAGTTTTATATTAAAGTCTACCTTCGGGATTACGAAAAAAAAAATAGAGTTAGGCAAACAGTGATCCCTCTCTTCCTCTCTACGGATGCGACCTTAAATTGGAAAGCTTTCAACGACATGATACTCAGATTGGAGGCCAACATGTAATGTACTAAGTAATCCATCGAACAAGGATCTGTTGTGACGAGATGTTAAGATGTTGTGAATTGCTACAGCTAGAGAAGAAGCAAAGGTGTTTTGTCCACTACATCCACTGTCGTGTAGACTTGGGTGTGTAGATTTCTTGTACCCACAAATATAGACATTGACCAATAAAAACAATATTCTAACCTGGTGGTTTTGATCTTCGTGCACCTCTAGACTGAGGTGTGCGAAGATCGGACATGACTAGAGAATGTGAGGTAGTTTACAGTGTGAACAAAGAGAGAGAGAGAGAGAGAGAGAGAGAGAGAGAGAGAGAGAGAATAAAAGACAGAGGATGCCAATAGAAGATTAAATTTATGTCCAAGTTATAAGGTTTTTATATTCATTATGAGTAGTGACGAGGATGTGGGACCGTCCAACCAAAACACCTATCTCTCAACAAAGATCTCATGTCCTTATAATCAACGCAAGCATGTTGTGCGACGGATAAAACGCGTTTCTTTGCAGCATGTTTGCGAATTTGGCGAGTTTGATTTATCTATTATAGATCGAGTTGTTGCCAATTATAACTCGTTGGACTCTGACGCTTGCCAACAATCAGCAATCTTCCAACCCAATAGACGTGTTCGCAGACGCTTTCGTCAAGCAGCATACGTGAAGCCACAAGATGTAGCCTTTAACAGCTCGGAGGATGATCATGCAGACCACATTCCCAATGAGACAATGTTTGAACCCGAGATCAATGAAATGATCGAAACGATCATGGATTAGAAAGGCTTATCTATGATGATATGAAAAGTGAAGCCGATACGCCATTGTATGATGGAGCACGTGTGTCTAAATTGAAAGCGCTCCTGGTTCTTCTCAACATGCAGGCAAAGTTTAGATGGAGTAGCGTCACAACGCTTTTCAGGTGATCTATTACAATGTGTTTACTTCAATAAAAAGTCTAGATGTATAATGATCTGATAGATTACTTACACAAGTGTACCACATTTTTTTCGCTAAGTAGATTGCTAAAAGAGCACATACTGCCAACAACTAATAATGTGATGTCAGATTCCAGAGAGAAAGCAAGAAAGATCTTGCAAAACTTGGGAATGGATTACAATTTGATTCACGCTTGTCCTAAAAACTGCATTCTTTTCAGAAGGGAATACGTAGACATGGAGAAATATCCAAAATGTGATTTCGAGAGATATCAAGTAGATCTCCACGGACAAAAAAATCCACAAAAGGTTTTGCGACATTTTTCTCTGCTTCCTCGCATCAAGCATTTCTTCGAATGTAAGTTCATGGCCGCCCTAGCATCATGGGACGAGGAGAATATATCTTTAGATGGTGTGCTACAGATTTGTACAGATTGTGCAGCCTGAAAATATATAGACGATACATGGTCGGATTTTGCCAAGGAAGCTTGAAATTTGCACATAGGCCTGACTATGGATGACGTAAATCCATTTGGTCAAAGATCAACATCTTACAGTGTATGGGCCATTGTCATCGTCAACTACAACATTCCCCCGTGGTTGACCACCAAGAAGGGGCACCTGTTTCTAAGCTTGATTGTGCCGGGGCAGTATAAAGTGAAGAATATGGATGTGCATCTTCGTCCACTATTGGAAGAGCTACAACAATTGTGGATTGGCATAGAAGTGGTGGATATGAGCCGACACACAGGTCGACGGAATGCTTTGATCAGAGGCATTCTAATGTGGACCATGCAAGACTATTTCGGACTAATAGAATGCTCATGTGATTTACACTCAAACTCACACTATAAATCTTGGTTTTTCTCAAACTTATCTATTGTCATGTGTATACATGCAAGGCTTCAAACAAGCGGATACAGAGAGCATGTGTCACATGGGGACCTAGACTTAATGCACGTCAGGCGCCCTCACTGAAGAAGCAAATCTACGAAAGTCATCAAGCGTATCTTCCAGAGAATCATGAGTTATGCAACGGCTTTTTGGAAAGAGAGCCACCGAGGATGTCTGCACAAGCATAGTTAAAGAGGAAGGAGATGTGTGATGACGGTTTGCCCCAAGGGATGAAGAGACTCTCTATGGTATGAGTTACCATATTGGCCCAGACTCATGATCAATCACTTGTTCGATCCAATCCACATATTCAAGAATGTAGGTAATCTATTGTGGGACCATCTGACTGACAAGAAAGATACTTTGGGAGCTACGGTTGACCTTAGAAATGTGGATCATAAGGAGCAATATTGGCCACAGTCAGCATCGATGGATCGATAAAGCTAACATATTTCAGCATATCAAGTTTCTAACTACACTGCCTACTAATGCATGTAGCATTTAATCTAAATTTGAAAAAAAAAAGGACACTTAAATGTCGTTTTTTGATACCAAACTAATGTTAACAAGGTCAAAGGGAAGCAAACGCTTGTTTCATTATGTCTTTCCTCCTCTCACCTCCATTGCTAATGTGTGTTCACGTGTGCATGTGCATGTGCATGTGCATGTGCTTGATAAAGAGTAAGGCTCCAAGCACCATGATCATCAAGAATGACTGACTGATAAGTTCAAAGGCTTCTCCTTTTTTGGTGGTTCAAGTCCTTGCATGTATTGAGCGGAAAATCTATAGAAGCTCACCTCCAGTAGAGAGCATGATGGGGTGAAGAGGAAAGCTCCAAATGGTGAGGTGTGGCACTCTTTCGATGCAGAAAATAATCCAAGGTGAACTCACTTTGTAACTTCCGTGTTCGATTCAACTCCTTCCATGCATCAAGGACCAACCGCATGGGAGGCACTCATTGATTAAATATTCATAAGTAGCATAGAAACAAAGCCCTTCAACAACTTTTACAAATGTGAAAGAGATCCAAAACTATAAGCGAGTGTAGTTGATTCCATGCCTGGCTCAGAAAGGAATTTCAAAGCTAATGGTGCTCATGCTAAATTAAGTCGATGTCTATTACCCATAGTCAGACATGAATGATACTACAAATATGTACGGAATTTGGAGATAATCGACATAAATACCAGTCTTCAGTAACTTGTTGTTTCTCCTACATGTTTTCTTAAAGTGAGAAGCTATCACTAGAAATAATGGAAAATTTGCAATAACTCTGAAGGTGAATGTCGGGACATCTTTCAGAAAGTTAGCAATAGACCGTAGAACAAAACACGGTGGTCTAATATGGTTTGCATTACATGATGAAGACCTGAGACATAATCATTGGGCCACCCATTCATACAGTATGAAATCTTAAAAGTTGGCCTTTGCAATCAACAAACCGTGTACGTGAGTCAATGTAGGATCCTTCTGGGTAGATCTGTGACTTCGTGCAAAAATCAGCCTTTAAAGCATCGAGAGGGCACATGAATGTCTCTAAGAATGTGAAGCCTGTGCTACGGCGTAGCCATAGACGAACATACGTATTCATGGATAAAGCTAAAGTTATTATATCTTTTCACTCTCTATGACCATGAATACTTTTGCTAGTAGCATGAAAGGCAACAACAAAGCAATACTTTTGGGTGCCATTACACTTAGAATCAAAACTAAGCATCAACCATTTACCTAAAAAGAATTCATGAGAGCAAACTAAATTACTGGTACCTATAGGCTATAACCTGTGACAAAACAATTGTTTGTTGATTTCATTCAACTGTCCAGTTTCTTTAAGATGTCCAAAAGCTCCGCCTTCTTTAGCTTGTAATAGCCTTTCACTCCTCTGATTTTTGCAAGGTTCTTCAGCTCTGGCAGTTTGCATTTCTCCAGATCAACAGTAACATGAGGTGATTCTTCTGGTGTATTTTGACTCTTCACAAATGTGTCGGTGGCTGTACTCTCTTCATGGCTCAATAGCGATTGCTCTATCATGCTGCTGGCCCTTGGTGAAAACTGTGGGACTTTTCCAGTGGGTGATCTCCGCACAAAGTTCGATTTTGGCCTGGAAGCTGGGCTTGTGTTCGCTCTTTTTTGCACTAAGGGCACAACATAGCCACATTTACTAGGAGAACGGTCTGAATTTGCAGAAAGCATTGCATGCCTGTCGTTAAGCTTCCCAGCTGAGGGGGGGATCGGTGACTTTCGAACAAACACTGAAGATGGTCGCAGCGATTTCCTGCTTATACTAGGCCCAACCTTTGTTCCATGAGCCATCATGCTTTTGTCATGAACAGCTGCTGTTCCATTTGACACTCTCTCCCTTGCCAAAGTATCTCCTCCAATATGAGGCTTCGGTACAGGTGACCTTTTCACAAAGGACGACTTGGGTCTTGAAGAAAACTTCACAGCCTCTTTGATATTTGGAGGGATTGCTTCCTCTGTTCCTGTTTTTGATGAACTCTCTCCTTGCCTTCTCCTTCGCTTATCAGCCGCTGAAGGGATAGGTGACTTCTTCAAGAACTTGGAAGGCAAACGCCCTGGAACTGACCACTTTTGTGAAAGATGCTCCCCACAACTGGATGACAAGTCGTTTGCTTTACTAGCACTAGCAGGAGCCCCAAAGGAGAAGTGTAGAAATCCATCTGCAAGTTCTGCATGCAGCAGCTCCGTTAAACAAGAAATGAGCCAATTCTTGGGGCGACAAACACGAGACGCTCAGCACATTTTTAAATTCTGTTTACGACAAAAAAGGGGGTACTAGAGTACTGAAAAAACCTGCACTCGAGCTGATGACCAAGTACAAATAAAAGTAGGAGGCAGTAGGAACAACACTGGTGTAAAAGCAAAAATGTGTAGGTAAAACCTCATCTGGGTGGAACACACTGGCGACGCTCGTTGCTGCTCTTGCTCCACCTGCACGCCCCCTTTCTCCATTCACCCTGCACTTGCCCCCTTTCGCCATCGCTTCCCCCCCTCCCCCCCGCTGCACGCCCTCCCTTCCAGCGCGCTGCCCCTGCCCTGCTGTTCTCCAGCCCGTTCCCCGTCTCTGCCGCCCCCACCCCCCCCCAACCACCTAGGGTGAATGCTGGGTGGTTACCCCAAAGGATGGAGTATTTGGTAATCCCGAACCAGTGCTTCATTTGCAAGCAGATGGGCCACTTAGCGAAGGCATGTCCTCACAAGAGATCTTGACCCACAGCGCATACTCAACCCCCAAGGCTGAAACCATATCCCTTTTATAAAGGCCCGGTAAGTTCCAAGTTCTCAATGCTCATACATATTATCATTATTATGACCATAACTAGTATGTCCATTGTCCATTCAACATTGTCTTGACTTTTGACCTTTGTGACATGTACATTGTATAGGTCGGACTACTTCAAGGCAATGTGCACAAGGATTGGGGATTACGGGCCACGCTACATGCCAGCCACTTCAAAGGCCCTCCGTACTACTTGATAGAGAGAAGGGCGTTGTGGAGATGGCAGTCATAAACATGAAGCGACAATTGGCCAAGTATGGAGTGACACTCATTGCAGATGGATGGAGCGACACCAGGAGGAGATCCCCAAGGGAGAGATGTACTTTGCTCACTCACATGATGCCACAAAAACAGAGAAATCCGCCGATGTGCTTGCAGGAGAGTGGGCGTCCGCCATAGAGATCATTGGCCCAGAGGTGGTGTTGCAACTTGTCACGGATGGGGAGGCATCAAATAGGGCAACCAACACCATTTTGGAGGGCATGTATCCCAGCATCAAAGTGTCATTTTGTATGGCACATTGCCTTAACAACCTTTTAAAGGATATAGGGCACCTACCTTGGATTGAGCCACTCATTACAAATGTGTCCAAGCTAGTGTCCTTCATCAACAATCACAATCTCCTTCGTGCTGCATTCTTGAAGCGATCAGGGGACAAGGTTCTCTTGAAGTATTGTGAGACCCGCTTTGCCTACAACTACCTGATGGTTCATCCCCTATGCGAATGTCAGAGTGCAATGCGGCAGACCCTCATCAATACGGAGTACACTTCCTCATTCTACGCAGGTTCAATCGCAAGGATCTTATGTGCAGGCAAGTCCGAGGATCCCCAGTTTTGGGAGTCATTGAAGACTAAAGACCAAATGGTGCAGCCTGTACTCCACTTGCTTCGAGTAGTTGATGGCATGCAACCTTGCATTGGCAAGGTTTATGAGGCCATGGATCGCATGGCGGAGGCCCTCCAAACACTTGAGCCACATGCAGACAAGTTCGAGGAGATTAGCCAGCTTTGTCAGAGCACATGGGACTCCTATGCTTCCCCTTTCCATGGTGCGGCTTTTGTGCTGGATCCAGAGTTTCAAGGTGCAAGATAGGAGCATGATGGTGAGGTGACCAAGCAATGGAACGAGATCTTGAGCATGTTTCGCCCTGATCGAGAAGAACGCCACAAAATCAAGGATCAGCTTGCTATGTACAGGGATATGCGAGGATCATTTGGGCTTGCCAATGCCCAAGTTGGTTGCACCAAGACCTCCTCAGTTTTGTGGTGGCAGAACTATGGCTCAGATGGGCCAGAGCTTCAGTGACTCGCTATTCGCATCCTCAGCCAAGCGGTTAACTCCTCTTGCTTGGAGCAATTGTGGAGTGTTTACAACCACGTGTTGCATCCAGGAAGAGAAACCGACTTGCCTTGGAGAAAGCAAATGATCTTGTATTTGTGAGTGCAAACTTGCGTATGCTTTGCAAGTCGGCATCCAAAGTATCAGATCCCTTTCTACAGTGGGAGATGGAGGCAAAGGCGAAGATACTTGGGGAGGGTGGATCTACAAAAGTTTTACATGAAGTGGATGATGCGGACGAGCCTGTTGGGGATGAGGATTGGGATGACATCCATGATCTCCACGCCACCACTACAAATTGGCAGGCTAGTGGCTCTTCTGGTCCTTGAGCCTTGGCCCTTGACATGTTTCATTTTGGAAAGCTTCCAAAATGCAAGGGAAAGTGTCCTAGACGTGTACTTTTGACCTACAAGGATTTTAACGCCGTTAAACTGCCAAAATTGGGTCAAAAACCTGCAATTACAGCCCATAACAGGTTTAAAAAGCTTGGTGAGAGTTAGGTGAAAGTGTTCACGTCGTTTATTTGCAATAGGAATTAAGTAGTACCAAAAGAGGCGCCAATCTTTGGGTCCGACAAGGTCTCGTTGTCTACTTGCAAGCACTCTAACTACCAAGTCGTGGATTTTCTTGAAGTGGTGAATTCTAATTACAAGTTTACTTGTGAAGTTACTTTGTGTCGTACAGTACAGGTAAAGCTAATTGACATATAGATAGGGTGAAAGCCAAAGTTTACCACCCTTTAGTGAGGCTACAAGCTAGTTTCAGAATCCAAGTTGCTACAAGTCACCTCTTTTCTCAATGATTCAAGTTCCATGCAAAATTTTATCTTCCAGAGTTGCTAACATTAGGCATAGAGGAATATGCCAAGGGCATGCAGATTGAAGCACACGTGGCTAAAAGAACTTACACATCATCGATACCATTGATTGGACTTCAAGTTCAGACATTTGCAAATCCACTTGACTTCTACATTATGGATTCGGGAGGATGTGATGTTTTGTTGGGCATGCCTTGGTTCTGCAAAAATTATGCCCAATTTGATGCAAGAGAACAAAGGATTCAATTGAAGCCCAAGAACAAAGAGTAATTGTTGGACTTCATCACTCCAGCTACTCAAGGAGCAACGGCAAGCTAAGAATCGCGAATTGAAGGAAAGAATTATGGCATGTCTCTGAATTTATGATAAAAAATGATTATGATTATGATTAAGACTATGATCTTGGGTGTCACAAAGTGATGGCGTGGCATGACCACCCGGACAATCCCTGGCAGATAGAATAATTTTATAAGTTGTTCCAACTTACTTTCCGACGACGTTCAAGGGACACAAGGCAGTTAAAATATGCCAAAAGATCAAATTGCGTAAAAGGTGTTGACGTGGCAGGCTGTACAAACGTCCGCAAAACGTGCTCGCTACTGATGTGGCACTGTGTACGGATTTCCACGATTTGCACTGGCAGCTTTTGGACCACTAGCTTTTGGACCAAAAGCTTTTGAGACTTGAAGATTTTCATGTACTGCTTTCAGAAGGCCCAAAGCCTAAGAACTGTACCTAGGGCCTCTCTGTTCCTCAGATTTTCTGGAAGTGGGAGCACTAAACAAAGACCCGTGGAATTTGTACTTCGCCCGATTGTTAATAAAACAATAAATATCAAAAGGGGCGCCAAACTTTGGGGCCAATACCTCTGGGCACAGAACTACGCGCTGTGGTGACGAATCTATTGAAGTGTGAAATAAATTTAAGTGATTCCTTGTGTGTCGTGCCAAGTCTGTTACATTGATTGTGTGCAAAACATCAAAGCAAGATTCAATGACCTTTTACAAGCATTGGCTAAGATTATGATCTTGGGTGTGTGATCGACATCCAAGCAAGATACTATGACCTTTTATAGACATTGGCTAAGAAAATGGCCATAAGATTATGATTAAGACTATGATCTTGGGTGTGTTCACAACATCTAAGCAAGATCTAATGACCTTTTAGTATTTACCATAGTCACATGGGGACAGGGACGGGTCTCGGGGACGTGACGCGTCACGGGGACGGGGACGTGGCAAAACAGGGGACAGGGGACAAGCCAGGGGGCACGCATTAAAAAACACTTGTTCATTCCACCATGCCCATGTGAAGTTGGGGAAGGAAAGGGGTTGAGAAGCCATGGCGGGGCAGAAGGGAGGAGAAGGAGAAGGGCTTAGAGAAGCTCCGGATCCATCTTGAGATGCCATACATATTAGAGAAAAATTAAAATGGAAGCTCGAAGATCCGGAGAGAAGGAGAGAAGGCTTCAAGGCTCCAAAGTCTTGACTTGGAGAGGAGAGATGGCAAACAGAGAGGGGAAGGAGAGACTCGAGTCTCGAGAGGGGAGGGAAAGGCTCAAGGCTCAAGAGTCAAGCTTGAAGCCCTTGGGTATGTAGTATGTAGTATGAGGCCTTAGCAAGTTAGCTTGAAAATGTGTCCTCCTTGGGCCTATTATATAGAAAGACCCCCCTAGTGAAACCGCCACAAAACGGCTCCGTTTTTTACTTCTGAAATTTGAAAAAGCCGACCTGGCGCCCCATGCCGGCGTCCCATCCTCACCCATCACCGGGGACGCGCGTCCCGGGACGCGCGTCCCGGGACGCGGCCCGCCTGCGCACCCATGTGAGGGACATGTCAACAACGTGTGACTATTATCTATCCTTTTTGTTGATTTCTTTCTTATTATTTATTCATTTTCACTTTTTGGAAACACCCCTCGGGAAATCTTACTGCCCTGCACTGCATAGCGAGTGTGGAACTGTTCAGAGGGAGTCCAGGCCTGAGAGCAAGAGTGCACTAAGGTTGGACTAGAACTATGGTTAGCCAAAGTGGGGTCATTGACTAGCCAAAGTAGAATCCTTTCCTACAAAGGCTACATTCAGTTCTGGGTGTGGTTGCAGTGTACAAAGGGGGTCAGATGATTTAGAAAGATACAATGGTAGCATCTCCTAAAATTTAGGGAACTGCTATTTTGGAACCTAAAAATGTGTTCGCGGCATTATCTCCGGAATGACAAGAGGAACATTTTATTACTCTGCCGCGAAGTCAACTGGGCAACCGGTCGGGAGATTTTTAGGCGGCACCCCCGAAACGGGAAATAGCTTGTAAATGTGCCAAGTGGCACATATATGTGCACTTTCCTCATGCGGGAAGAAGTGGCACTGATTTTAGGAGCAAGCAGGCTCATTTTCAGTTTTTGTCACAGGTTAAGAGCTATGGATTGCTTCCTTTCCCTCTTATGTACAGTGCGGTGCCAGGAGTGATACCCTGCACGCTACGCACTTCTCTCTCTCTCCACTATGGCAGTATGTTATGTCCCTCTAGTGGGCTTTTCATTTGACTAATGTACAGTTGTGTGGGTTCATGCGCGATTGCCGAGGCAAGAGCCTCTTGCACAGGTACTGGATTAGCTAGCGGCTAATGCCCCGCAGGTACAAGTGATTCGGAGAGGTTTCACGTGCGAAATCTCGTCCGATTCAAAGGGTAAGTAGCCCTATAGGTGCGGGAGCTCGAGGACTTCCTACGGATGCGACCGGCACACAAAACGGAGCCCGAAACAGTGAATTACAGCCTGCTGTGTACTTTTGCAGGATTAGGGTTTTCCCCCTAAACGGACCCTAATACCCCCCGGAAGTTCGGGGACGCGAGGGGACCGCTGTACATGTGATCTGGCGCATTTTCGGGGCAGAAAACAGAGAATTTAGCGTGCTGCAGATTCTCGCCAGGTTTTGCAAAGTGTCCGTATGCGTTGGGAAAGTCATCCAATGCGTGGGAATACTGACTGTGAAGGGTCCTAGTACAGTTATGCTGCCGAAATCGGGCCAGAACAGTTGAAATTCGGCCAAGGTTGTGCGGGGCAGCTTGTAGGGAACCACAGCGTTTATTCCCTCTTTTAAAGAATAAAGAAATACCGAAAGGAGCGCCTATTTAGGGGCCAATCTGGTGTCGGTCTTCTCATACAGGTGCAATCTAGCAACCTGTATCCCTTCCCCCTTTGTTGTGTCTTGAAAGTACAGGTAAAGTGGGCGACAAATTAAATGGGTGAAAGCAAATAAAGTTTAACACTAAGGTCTACCGCCCTTTTTGGATTAAAATGGCCGGTTTCATGGTTCCATCGCCGGGATTAGATCACTTTTTCCCATAGAAGTGAGCCTTGGTCAGTTTGGGCTTGAAGACACAAGGGATCATAGACCAGACACAGGAAATTGCAATTATGGCTGACAGACCAGATGATGTGACTGAAGAGGTTTCCTCTTCGCAGGGTCAGCAAACACATGAAGTGGGTGAGTCTTCAAGACCACCACAGACGGATGATGATATATTCAGGACCCAATTGGCTACTATTGTGGCTATGTTCACACAAGTAATGCAGAACCCGAGGTTTTTAGCAAGTTGGGTCACTGGATCTTATTCAAAAGCCTGTTAAGGCTCAAGCACAGGTGATTCATACTGCAGAGTCAATGGAAACACCTGTACACTTGACGCAGAACATGCAGTCTCCACAACCTGTGCCTAAGATGCAAGAACAGGTGGCTGAAATGCCAGTCTTTCAAGCTGTACCAGTTCAGCCAACCACCTTTCAGCAGCCTATAGTTGGTTCTAATGGGCAGGGAAGCAACCTACAGGCTATGCAACAAGTCTTCCCACCACCTTCAGTACACCCTGGCTATTTTGGAGGTGGATCGGTATTCCAGAGCATGGCTGGTCATGCACCTGGAAATCAGTTTTACACGCCAGGAACAGTGTTCGGGGATGCTCAAATAATGATGCCTAACCCCATGTATGGTGTCACGGGCATGCTACCCGGATTTCAAAGCATTCAGGGCCAATTTGGGATGCCACACGCAAATTTTGGTACGGCTGGGATTACAAATCAACAGCCAAATATGGCATTTCCAGGTCAACTTAATAGCGGTCAAGGAACACAGATGAACCCTAACAGTGTTCCCATGTTTCAGTCACTTCCATATGACAACTTAACGCCGCTAGAGAGGCCTACTCCGTACAAAGAAGGTGGCAAAGGTGTGACATTCACGACCTTTAAAGGGTTTGATGACAGGAAGACGGCTCTCTCATTCCTCCAGCAGTTTGACAATGCCTATGCAGGGGGGAACTTTAGAGAGGCTTCAAAGGTCCGCAAGGCAGCCACTTTCTTGACAAGGAATGCGGGACAATGGTGGACAACTTTATTGCTTCAAGGGCAAGCTCCGTCCACATGGATTTACTTCAAGCAGATTTTTGCAACAGCATGGTTATCTGATGACTTTGAAGCAGATGTCATGACAGAATGGCACCAGCTTAATGCTACTACTTGCAAGAATCTGGATGACTACAATCGGAAGTTTTGGAAAGCTCTACTTCCAGTAACTTCCTATCGGTTTGTGCCATTGACAGAACTGATTGAAAAATAATGTTGTGGCCTACCAAAAGGATTGAGAAAGTACTACACGAAGACCAAAGTCACTACTTTCACACAACTCATCGAGGTAGCAAACACTGGCAATGGTTTGCTCAAGGGAGAAGATTGTGAATTTAATACTGGTGTCAAGGAAGGATCGGCCAAGAAAAATGCAGCAAAGTACGTTCCCAATGAGGTTCCTAAAGCAACTCAAGAGCCAACCAACGCAGGGAAAGGCAAAGCTACGGCTGAATCAGAAAAGAGACCAGCAAAGAAGTGGAAAAGACGTTTCCCTCACAAGTCGGAAGAGCAAAAGAAGGTCCTGAGGTCAGAGAACAAATGCTTTATCTGTGAGTAGTGTGGCCACATTGCTTACAATTGTCCTCAAAAGAAAAGGCCAGCTGATTCTGAAGACAAGGAGGCCCATGGCTGGTCTAGTGCCAGATATGGTGGGTGACAAGCCAAATTCAGATGCAAGTGAGCTTTGCAGAGCATGGGGAAAGGTCAGGGATCAAACAGTGCTTATCTTCTTTTATCCAGGTGCCAAAGCCAACTTCATTTCCCCTGAATTGGCTTCAAAGTTGAGAATCGGACCTGAAGAGATGGAGTATACAGCAGACGCAGGTTTGGCATGTCCTTGCCATACAGAGGCTGTGACACCCATCATCGGAAAGTTGCGCCTACATATCTAGTCCTATGTAGATGTTGAAGAATTTTACATCATGCCACTGGACGGATATGATGTGTTGCTAGGTATTCCTTGGTTGTTTCGTGTACAGGGAATTATGGATGCCTACAACAAAAAGATCACTGTACAGAGCAGGGGAAAGACTCACATTCCGGATGTAAAGCTTAAAGGGGAGTCTATTCCCACTGTATCAGCTTCTGCTATTACTTCTGTAATGAAAAAGCATCTTTCTGCGTACTTGGTTTTTGTACGTGAAGTGTCATATTGTGATGAATCAAATTTATCTGTGTTAGATAAAGAAAGGTCAATGTTTTTACAACAGTATAGTGACTGTTTTTCCGATTCATTACCGTCTCAATTACCGCCAGAGAGACCCGAGGACCATGCGATAGATTTGGTGCCAAGCAGTAGCCCACCGAATAAGCCTCCGTACAGGGTTAGTGCGGCTCAATAGAAAGAGATAATGAGCCAAGTACAGGGGCTGATTCAGCCCAGTTCATCTCCATTCTGTTCTTCAGTGTTGTTGGTGCAGAAAAAGGATGGCTCATGGCGTATGTGCATCGCCTACCGTGCACTGACCAAGAATACCATCAAGAATACGTTCCCTATACCTACAATTGATGATATTCTTGACAAATTAGAAGGAGCAACTATGTTTAGTAGGATAGATCTAAAGAGTGGGTACCATCAAATCCGTATTAGATCAGAGGATGTGCACAAGACTGCTTTTAGAACAACGTTTGGCCTTTACGAATTTTTAATGATGCCCTTTGGTCTCACAAATGCTCTTGCTACGTTCAATAGGATGATAGACAGAATTTTCCCTCCACACCAGGAGTTTGTTGGTACATTCTTTGATGACATGATAGTCTACTCAAAGAATGAAGAGGAGCATAGACATCACTTAGCCATTGTGTTCAAAGAGCTACGCAGCCATAGGTTGCTCATCAATGCAAAGAAAAGTGAATTTTTTCTGGAAGAGATTCACTTTCTGGGACACATTGTCTCAAAGCATGGTGTCAGAATGGATCCTGCAAAAGTTGAAGTGATCAAGTCATGGCCAGATTTAAAGACGGTGCACGATGTCCGAAGCTTCTTGGGACTATGCTCCTATTACAGAAGGTTTATCCGAAATTTCGCTGAGATTGCTTCACCTTTACATGCTCTTCAGAAGAAGGCAAGTCACGTTTAGATGGACACAAAAAGAGATTTCAGCTTTAAATCTCTTAAAGGAAAAGATGACTTCAGATCCAGTCATTGTGTTGCCAAATCTTAGGAAGTTTTTTGTGGTCCAGTGTGACGCCTGTGGTAGTAGCATTGGTGCAGTGCTAATGCAAGATGGCAGCGTAGTAGCCTATGAGAGTAGAATCTTGCAAGGGCCAGAAAACACTATGCAAGTCTATGAAAAAGAACTGCAGGCCGTCATTCATGCGCTCTTAAGTTGGAAACACTACCTGCTACGTGTCAGAGCATAGAGGAAAGTGGGAGTAGTATTTGCCATTGGTGGAGTATGCGTACAATAATACAGTGCATTCCGCAACTGGCAAGGCACCTTTTGAGATAGTTGAAGGTGGCAAGAAAGTTCCTCCCATACTGCATACAGAGGACAAGATAATTGAAGCAAACAAGTATGTTCAGGACATGGATGAAATGTACAAGAAGGTCAAAGTGGCCTTAGAAAAGACTCAAGCAAAGCAAAAGAAAGCAGCTGATCGTCACCGTCGGGAAGTGGTATTTTCACTTGGTGATTGGGTGCTTCTACGCTTTGAAAAGGCAAGGTTAAAGAAGATGAAGGGCAAGGAAAGACTTTCCAAAGCTCAGCATGCGTTACTATGGGCCTTTTCAAGTATGCGACATAATCAATGATGTTGCATATAGGCTGAAATTACCTGAGAGTTGGAAGATTCTCAATGCGTTCTATGTGAGTCTTCTCAGACCCTATGTGGGTGATGTGCCAAAGGATATGCCAGCCGAAGATCAGCCGGAAGTCGAGGAACTTGACGAGATCTTGGTCCCGGAACAGATTTTGGCACATAGAGAAAGAAAAGTGAAAGGCAAGGTTGCTAGGCGTTACTTGGTGAAGTTCAGAAACTATCCACCAATGGATGCTAAGTGGATGGAAGAAGGTGAACTTGCCGAGTGACCAACTCTGTTATCACTTTACCTTGAAGCCTTCGATTTGCAACCTACCTTGACCCCTTGAGTTTCAAAGCTACATGGATTGTCAATGTGACAATGGCTTATAAAAGAAATGATGTACATGGTATTTAAAGTGAGCTCAAATCAAGTACATGTTACATGAATGTTAGCTGTACAGATTGTCACTTTGGCAATTGCTCTTACGGAATGTCCAAAAGTGTGGTTAGTGCTATAGAAGTGAGTATTTCTTGTCAGTTTGTCAAGGATACAGTAATTGCTTCTATTAAAGAGTACATGTGTAACTGCATTCTTAAACTGTCGATTTGGGTATGCTCGAAAGTGTTATTGGATTCAACGTGTACTAAAAGACAGTGGCAAAATGCGTAGCTACCATTTTGTCATTGGAAAGTTAATGACTCAAAGCAATGGCAGAGTGCGAAGCTACCACTATGTTATTGGGACAGGGTTCACACGCAGGCAATACATGTGTCGACGAGGTGTTGAATACACCAGGGTTCACAATGAGCACGTATATGTCGTACATGTGTCGACAGGTGTTGAATACACCAGTGTTGACTGTGAGCATGTACGACATCGATGCAAACGAGGACGTTTGAGATTTCAAGAGGGGGGTATGTCACCAGCGTGTGACTACTATCTATCCTTTTTGTTGATTCCTTTCTTATTATTTATTCATTTTCACTTTTTGGAAACACCCCTCGGGAAATCTAACCGCCCTGCACAGCATAGCGAGTGTGGAACTGTTTAGAGGGAGTCCAAGCCTGAGGGCAAGAGAGCACTAAGGTTGGACAAGGACTATGGTTAGCCAAAGTAAGGCCATTGACTAGCCAAAGTGGAATCCTTTGCTACAAAGGCTACATTCAGTTGTGGGTGTGGCTGCAGTGTATAAAGGGGGTCAGATGACCTAGAAAGATACAATGGCAACATCTCCTAAAATTTAGGGAACTGCTATTTTGGGACCTGAAAATGTGTTCGTGTCATTATCTGCGGAATGACAAGGGGAACATTTTATTACTCTGTCGCGAAGTCAACTGGGCAACTGGTCGGGAGATTTTTAGGCGGCAACCCCAAAACGGGAAATAGCCTGCAAATGTTTCAAGTGGCACATTTTTGTGCACTTTCCTCATGCAGGAAGAAGTGGCGCTGATTTTCGGAGCAAGCAGGCTCATTTTCAGTTTTTGTCACAGGTTGAGAGCTATAGAGTGCTTCCTTTCCCTCTTATGTACAGTGCGTTGCCAGGAGTGATGCCCTGCACGCTACGCACTGCTCTCTCTCTCCACTATGGCAGTATGTTATGCCCCTCTAGTGGGCTTTTCATTTTACCAATGTACAGTTATGTCGGTTCATGCGCGATTGCCAAGGCAAGAGTCTCTTGCACAGGTACTGGATTAGCTAGCGGCTAATCCCCCACAGGTCCAGGTGATTCGGAGAGGTTTCACGTGCGAAATCTCGTCCGATTCAAAGGGCAAATAGCCCTACAGGTGCGGGAGCTCGAGGACTTGCTACAGATGCAACCGGCACACAAAGCGGAGCCCGAAACAGTGAATTACAGCCTGCTGTGTATTTTTGCAGGTTTAGGGTTTTGGCCCTAAACGGACCCTAATACCCCCAGGAGGTTCGGGGACGCGAGGGGACCGCTGTACAGGTGATCTGGCGCATTTTCGGGGCAGAAAACAAAGAATTCAGCGTGCTGCAGATTCTCGCCAGGTTTTGCAAAGTGTCGGTATGCGTCGGGAAAGTCATCCAATGCGTGGGAATACTGACTGTGAAGGGTCCTAGTACAGTTATGCTGCCGAAATCGGGCCAGAACAGTTGAAATTCGGCCAAGGTTGTGCGGGGCAGCTTGTAGGGAACCACAACGTTTATTCCCTCTTTTAAAGAATAAAGAAATACCGAAAGGGGCCCCTATTTAGGGGCCAATCTGGTGTCAGTCTTCTCATACAGGTGCAATCTAGCAGTCTGTATCCCTTCCCCCTTTGTTGTGTCTTGAAAGTACCGGTAAAGTGGGCGACAAATTAAATGGGTGAAAGCAAATAAAGTTTAAGACTAAGGTCTACCGCCCTTTTTGGATTAAACAGGCCGGTTTCAGGACATCTGAGCGTCTCATTCCCGGGTCTCATCCCCCGTCCTTGCGTCCCACGTCTTGTCCCCGCCGTAAAAGGCCCCCGTCCCCGGGTCCCCTGTTTTTATGCCTTTTACAGGCATTGGCTAAGATTATGATCTTGGGTGTGTGATCAACATCCAAGCAAGATTCTAAGACCTTTTATAGGCATTGGCTAAGAAACTGGCCATAAGATAGATTTTCATACATACTCGAGGTGTTTGCAGCTAGCTTCTCTCTTTTATGTACACAGCCGTCATGATACAAGAATGCATGACTGAATGATCAATTATGAGATTTAGAGTTGCATGAATGTTAGAAGTATGAACATTTTCCTTGTATCCTACAATCAAGGACGATTGCTTTGATTCAAGGTTGTTTCCATACATACGTAGGATCCTATCCGTACCGTACGGCCATATTGTACGAATTCCTATGGTACAGATCGATTCGTACAATTCAAGAAAAAAATGGGGAGATAAGACCACTGCTGCTGAGTAGGCACCTGAGGGCCACTCTGAGTGCCAGGCTGACGCTGTGGCCCCTGGCGTCCTCGGCCACGGGCCTGCTGTCACCCCTCCTCCGCTGGAGCCCCAGGCTCGGAGGGTGGCTCTGCATCTGTGCCCTGTGCCGTTGGCTGTGGCTACGGGCCAGCCCTGGCAGGCTGGGGCTGAGGTTGTGGTGCAGGTCGCGGCCTCCTCCGTGGACAGGCCTTCGCTAGATGGCCCATCTGTCGGCAAATGAAGCACTAGTTCGAGAGGCTCGAGTACTCCACACTCTGTCTAAACCAACCCTCACTCACCCGAGGCAGAAGGATAACCTTCGGGAGCGTGTGGGTATCTCTGACCAAAACTCGAACTGAGGGGATGCTTGCCGCCTTGGCAGCTACTGATGCTGTCGTACGAGGTGTCTCCATGAAAGTCCCAATGGCGGAGCCAATCCTAGAAAGAAGTGGTAAGTACTCCCTCCGTAAACCCCGAAAGCAGACTGAGATGGGGATGTCTGCCTTCTCTACTAGAACATCCGAAGCCAGGTCAAAACCATGTCGCGACTGTCGAATGTGGACGCGTGATGCTCGAATGGCCACTGGACTCATAGCTATGACCTTGGACGCCATATCGGAGGTCTCAAACTCGATCTGATAGTAACCCCAAATGCCAAGCATGCATTTTCAAATGCCAAGCTTATGAACAATGCCAGAATTTGCTATGACATCGAGAGAACTGAAATGTATGCAAATTGTGGGTTTTGAGGCCATCAAATGAGGTTGCTCCTTGCAGGCCGAGATGTGATGATGTTGTCAAAATAGGGTTTAATACGCCAAAATTGTAGTGCTTGACACGCTCTAGAAGCTTGTCTTTACGGATTGTCAATCAAAATCCAGATGAGAAAGATATGGGTAGTACAAGATTTTCCAGGGGCGAGTTCTACTGTTCTTGGATCCACCTCGAGATGTGTAAGGTGCAGCGGAATGAATGTTGTTCTTTCTCAAGATGAGTGTTCCATATTTTGCTCAAGGTTCCTTTTAGTTCTTATGGAAGAAAGAGCCTTCCGTTTTTAGTGGAGAGTGCTATGATCACGAACAAAGTGAGTGGACACTGTGCGTGCAAGTGTATGAGACTAAGAGATAAAGAGAGAAGAGAGATACGACACCAGAGACGTTGTAAAACCCTCCTCCGAAGGCCCCACTCTCGTTGGCGAGAGTGGTCTACTATTGATTGCGCAAACTCCTACAAAGTGGATGCATGTGAATGATGCAACTCGAGGCTATGTTGGTGATGACGACGGGGATGGCGACACCGACCTAAGGACTGAAATCTGCAATCTTTTATCTGCTGTCCAAAAACGTTGATGGCTGAATTCTGCCCTGCTTGAAAACACTAGGAAAAACGCTAGTATCTGCCGTCTTTAAGGCTGAAAATCTGCTGCGTGTGTCGGGGCTGAAATGGCTAGCATAAGGACTGAAATTCACCTGCTGCTCATGGCACAAAAGCTGAAAACTGAAGCTTCTCTGTCTTGGACCAAAACCGCTAGCATGGAAAATTTGCTGGCGAAGGGACTTTGCAAAAACGCTAGGCTTGGACTTGCTTGGCGATGATGCCTTGTTGCAGGAAACGCTATGGACTGGGACATGCTGGCGATGATACTTGGAGGTAAAAACGCTAGGCTTGCTGGGGGAAAAACACCAAGGAGCTTGGGTGTCTTGTTGAGAGAGAGGGAACCTGTCGCCGAAGCCTGCTGTTCTCCTTGCTCATCTGCCAATTAGTGCTAACCTTGGTTTGCTTATATATTATCTTACCCAATTTTCCCTACTTAGTTTCCAACAAAGTCACTTAAAAGAATAAGTGAAAATTGTCAAAAATAGGGAAAATAGATAAAATCCACTGAAAAATTTCCCTAACTGATTCTACTGGATTCTGATGGGAATGCTTATGATCGTGCTGTGTGCAACCAAAGGATATGCATCTACACTAAGTGACATGGCATGTACGGTCTACGAATAGACTCACAAAAGTACCAGATCACTTCTAATCTAGACTGACTGGACTGACGGAACATTGTTATGCTGTAGCTTGTCCACGGACACATAATGTTGGATATGTCACGTGACATCCCCTCCTTTTTAAGGTGAGGTACCGGTACCAAGCTGCATGGCTACCTTGTAGTCTACCAACAACTCTTGATAATCCTTGAAAAACTCTTCGTCGACCCACACCGCTTCGTGGGTTCCTGGATCCTTGAACTTCAAAAAGTATTGTCTCACTTGCTTCTTCGAACCATGTCGAAACCGATGCAACAACACTTGCTCCGGCTCCATGACTTCAACTTCATCAATGATATGCGGTTCTTCTTCTTCCGAAATGTCCTTTGGAGGTGTTCCCTCAAACACTTTCAACCAAGAAACATGGAAAACGTTGTGCATTGACCATGAGTTAGGCAACTGCAATTTCATTGAAACCTCATTTATCTTTTTAATGACTGCAATGGACCATACATACGAAAAGACAACTTTGGACACTTCTTTCCAACTTGCTTAAGACGTTGCTTCATGATTCTTAAATACACTCAATCTCCTTCCTTGATGGAAACATCCTGACGATGCTTATTGGCCTGCCGTGAATAAGGTTCCTAAGCCTTGCTTAGCCGAAGCTTCACACTCTCAAAAATCTCATCCAATGACTGACTTTCAACATTGGCATCAGGCATTTGACTGACAGAGCGAGTCAAAAGTGACTGGAACAGAAAGCTAAAAGCTACCTCATACGGAGTTCGACCAATAGCAGAAGAAAAAGAGTCATTCAAAACAGCTTGAACCAATGGGAGATAGAGCTCTCACTGAGACTCTTGATCATGCATATAAGACTTTAAAACATCAAAAGCCAATTGATTGTAAATTTCTGTTTGACCATCTGAATGTGGATGAAAAGCCAATGAAAAATTCAACTTAGTGTCAAAATTTTCAAAGAGTGCGCGCCAAAAATTGGACGTGAACTTAACATCCCTATTTGAAACAATTGATTTTGGCAAACCACAGAGGGGGTACCAATGCTTAATGAACAACCGTGCTACATCTTGTACAATGACTGTGGCTTTACAAGGAATCAACATGCAAAATTTGCTGAAACGATCAACAATTGTCAAACATTGAGTATTCTTTGAATGCAAACTTGGTGGTAGGTTAGTCATAAAATCCATGGAAATATCTTGAAAAGGTCCATCGAGAATAGGCAGCGGAAGCAAGAGGCCTTGCTGCTTACCCCGAGGAGCTTTTACTTTTTGACATATAGTGCACTGTGTGACATAACAAAATACATCTTTTCACATTTTAGGCCGATAAAAGAATCTTTCAATTTTTTCCAAAGTGGTGTTTATTCCCCTGTGCCCACCCCTGAGAGAATCATGTGCATCATGCAATATGGTTGGCCTGAGAGAGGACAACACACATAAACGTTGACGAAAATACAACAAACCATCATAAATGAGATAGTTGCTTGGCCCTTGGGAAGCAAGAGTCTACAACCAATGCTTACCAAACTCGGAATCCGCATACTGATTCTTCATGCTCTCAAAACACTCACCCTGAATAGAAAATGAAAATCTGTCATTTGCGACTCAACGCATCTGCAACAGGGGTTAGCTTTTCCAAGCACATACTCAATCAAACCTCCAAAATGCTCAAAAAATTGTGACCACCATGCTTGGCGATCACTCCAATGTGCACTAGGCATAGACTGGAGCCACTTGAGGGCTTAATGATCTGTGCGCACTGTAAACTCTCTACCATAAAGAAAATGCTTCCAATGCTTAAGAGAGTGAATGACAGACAAAAGTTCTTTATCATAAACTGAATAATTCTTTTCCGCACTATTGAGCTTCCGGCTAAGGAAAACTACAGGACGACCATGCTGCTGAAGCACAGCGCCTATGGCGACATTGCTCGCATCCGTCCATACCTCAAAGGGATCATCCCAAGAGGCAAGGATAAGACACGGTGCTTCTGTCACCGCAACCTTCAGAGCTGCGAAAGCCTCAATGGCTGCTTCAGGCAAGTCTACGCGCTGACGGCGAGTCTTGACCCCTTTCAAAACATCAGCCATAGGTACAGCAATGCGTGCAAAATTCTCTATGTGCGAACTATATGCTTGACATAAACCAAGAAAAGAACGCACATCATATGCAGTTTTAAGCAAATCCCAATTACAAACCTGTTCAACCTTCGCGGGATCTAGCTTGACGCCTTCTATAGAAATGATATAACACAGATAAGTGACTTCAGTAAGAAAAAATCCAGACTTCTTAACTGCAATGTACAACTGACACTCATCCGAACGAGTTAGTATCACTCATCCGAACGAGTTAGTATCCTTTGGCATCTCTTTCATGTTGTCCCCACGATGCAGAAAAAATATGAATATCATCCAAAAAGATGAACACACATACACCGACCATATCGCCGAAACGACCTACCATGAGACGATTAAATGTACCCACGGCACCTGTCAATCCAAAAGGCATAACAATATACTCCCATTGCCCTCGCTCGGTGCGAAAAGCGGTCTTGAAAATGTCGCCTTTGAATACTCGTACCTGATGGTATCCATTTTTGAGATCGACCTTGCTGAAAACCTTTGCCCCATTGAGCCTATCGAGGATATACTGAATGCGAGGCATCGGAAACTTGTTCTTGACGGTCATCTTGTTTAATGCCATATAATCAACACACAAACGAGACGAACTATCCTTCTTGCAAACAAATAAAATAGAGGCAGCAAAAGGACTTACACTAGGACGTACGAATCCTCTAGCCACCAACTCCGTGAGTTGTCGCTCTAACTCTTCCTCATGTGTCTTGTTCAAACGATAGGGAGCCTTACTAACAAGCTGTGTCCCTTCCATAAGCTCGATGCGATGGTCCTCTGGCCGCTCAAGTGGGAGACGAGGTCGAAGATCATCCTACAAAAAGAGATGTTTAAACTTCGTAAACAAATCTGAATACTTAGCTAGAGCCTGAATGCTATGGGAAACTGGAGCAACATAGATGAATGTCGCTTGTGCTCCTCGTCGTAATTCACCCTTTACCTGCACATGAGAGATGAGAGCTAAAGAATGCAAGCCCTTCTCAACACGAATGATGAGGGGGGAGTCAGTTTTTGCATGTAAAGTGAGAGTGTTAGCCTCCCAATCAATGAGAGGGTTGAGTTCACAAAACCATCTTATGCCCAAAATCATATCACATCCTGAGAGAGGAGACACAAGAAATTTCCTATTGAAAGAAGCTTGTTGTACGGTAAACATCACATCAAGGCACTCTTTTGTGATGAGAGTCCATACCAGAAGCGAAGCCAGAAACCTTGAGAGGAGATTTCTGACTAACCTCTAGGTGGTCTCTCTCAACAAGAGAGAGACTAATCACATCATGCATACTACCTGGATCAAACAATATGATAAAACGCTGACCCTTAACATGACCATAACACTTCATGAGAGACTCATCAATGTGTGTGTCAGAGTCATGAGAAGATTCAGTGTGGTGCGTTATAGCGCTTGTGGTTGCTGTGAGTGCCTTTTGTTCTTTAGGTGGGGCTATCTTAGGACAAGCCTTCTTAATGTGACCCTTGACGTGACATTGAAAACATCTAACCTTCCTTAGCATAAATCACTTGTTCTTCAGCCGTGATGTATCTTCCTACAATTCCTTGTGCATATGGGGTTAGCTTAGGTTTTGCAGGTGCTTTAGCTTTACCCTTAGATTCATTGTTAGAGTTCTTTTCCGAGGAATTAGAGGAAGAAGGGCTAGAAGAATTACCATTCTTACCATTCTTACCGTTCTTACCATTCTGCGTGTTCTGAGAATTCTGCGGGGTTCCTTGAGAAGTCTTGTTTTCCTTAGGCTTTCCCTTGTTGTGCTTCATCTCGTGTGCGAGAGCAGTAGCTACCGCCTTGTTGAGATCGATTGGATCAAGTACCTCGACATCATACTTGATATACTCGTCCAATCCGTAAAGAAATGCCTCCTTGCGCTCCGCATCCGATTTGCGTAATTGAGTGCCGAGCTGCAACACACGATTAGAGAAAGACACAACCGGCATACCATTTTGCTTAAGAGCGCGCCAATCGTCCTTCAATCGTACGAGGTACTGAGGTGGCATAAACCGCGTCTTCAGCTTGTCTTGGAAATCAGCCCAACTAAAGGGAAGGGACGTAAGTTCGTCGACTTTCTCTAGGTGCACGGCTAGTTGTGCCTCTTCCCATGCGTGGTTGTCACCAGGAGGTGTATTTTTCCTGTCGCCTTCCGTAAATAAGTACTAGAAATTTTTATTTATTTTTATTTTTACTTGTTTTCCCCGGAACCCTTGAAAAGATGCAAGTGGACATTGCATGGCCAATGTGAAACGGTTGCGGCCGAATAGGTTTCTCACAGCGGGAGTTTGGGTCGGTCAGTCTCGGACTGGTCAGGCCAGTTAGCACTGAATTCTGACGAGTATGGAAGCCTGTGTGCGCCAAATGAAGTCTGGGCCACTCCGAAAGTCACTTATAACTTTATAAGTCGATGGGAACTAGAGACTTAACTCAAAAGGGGCAAACTGGACACATGGCGGCTCCAGGCAGTTTTGCCACTTCTAGCATGAAGAGGGGACCCCAATTTGAGAGAGGAGGCTGATTTTGAACACAAGTGACCTACAGTGTGTGTGTGTGAGTAGTGGGTGCAGGTCTACAGCTTTAATGGAAATCTTGCCTTCTCCTCTGTCTCATGTAGCGCGATGATTTGCTCTCGTGCATCTCTCTCTCCACTTTGGCACATATGGTAATGCCCCACTAGTTGGGCTACTCAGTTGAACATGTACAGTTCTAGGGTTTATGCGTGTTTGCCAAGGCAAGAGCCTTCTGAACACGAACCGGATTAGCTAATTGCTAATCCCCCACAGGTACGCACAGTTCCATCGCGAAAGATTGCGAGTTCGGAGAGTTTTCTCGCGTGAAAACTCGTCCAATTCACAGAGGAACTGTCCCATTGCGTGCGGGAGCCCTTGGGACACGCGTAGGCGTGTTCGCTCTGCTAAAAACGATCCGAAACAGCGAATTACAGCCTGCTGTGTTTTTCTGCAGGTTTAGGGTTTCGCACCTAAACTGCAAGCGAACACCGAGGGAGCCTCGTGAGAGCCTTGGGATGCGTGTACAAGCTTTTGGGCACCCGGCAATGAAAAACAGGGAATTACAGCCCGCTGAAATTCTGTGACAGCTCACCAGAAAGCTTCCAGATAGCGAGGGAATCTGTCCTAGACAGGTGCTTTTGATCTAAATGGGTTTTTGCGCCGTTATGCTGCCAAAATCAGGTCGAAAACCTGCGTTTTCAGCCCTCGCCAGGTTTGGACAGCTTCGCGAAAGCTTGTGCGAAGTGGTCGGATCGTCTACCTTAATTTGAATAAAGAAATACCGAAAGGGGCGCCAGTCTTTGGGGCCTACAAGGTGTCGGTCTCGTGTTCGCAGTGACATTCTAGTCGCTGGACGCAACTGTTTTCTCTTCCCTTCTCAGTGCTCTGTGTAAAGTTAACAAGTAATTGAAATAGTACCGCCCTCTACATTGTACAGGCCCGTTATATGGTTCCATCGACGGGATGGTCACTTTTTCTTCAAAAAGTGCAGCGTGGATTGTTGTGGGTGAAAGCAACACAGAGCTTGTCGTTATGGCAAAGAAGAGAGACCAAGTATCTGAAGAGGGATCTTCCTCACATGGCACGGAGAAAGTTCCTTGAACTCTTCAAGAAGAGGACAGATTGTTTAGAACTCAACTGCGTTGCTGCATGGACATGTTTCAGCAGTTGGCTAACAACCCAAGGATGCAGGAGTTCTTACAGGCTCCGACACAGGGTTTTCAATCTCCTACACAAGGCACGACTGAGCCGTTGCAGGAAAAGGAGATTTCCAATGCGCAGAGGACTCATGATGCTCGAGGGAAAGCCCATGTGAATGGTCAAGGGAGTAATGAACACGCTATGCGTCAGACCCTTCCATTACCTAATACTTATCCTGGTTATTTTGGAGGTAGTTCAGTGTTTTAAGCTATGGTTGGAGCTTCCACAGGTTATATGCCAGGGAATGTGTTCGGGACAATGCAAACTGGCATGGGTAACCCTATGTACGCGAACATGGGTGTCCAACCAGGTTTTCACGGTGCCTATGGCCAGTTTCGAGTGCCTGGAACACAATTTGGTATGGCTGGTTTTTCGTAGCCATACGTACAAAATGCAGATATGACAGGGAAAACAGTTGATGCGAGTGCTGGAATGAACACTCATGGAGCACCACTGTTAGAGGCACCTGTTTATGATAATGTGGCTCCTTTGAGTCAGCTGAAGGATTACAAGGAAGGTGGGCAGGGAGTGAAGTTTGAAACTTTCAGAGGAACTGAGGATCAATTGAAGGCTTTGACCTTCATACAGCAATTCGATGCAGCTTATGCTGGAGGAAACTTCACGGAATCTTCAAAGATACGCAAGGCTGCCACTTTCTTGAAAGGGAATGCGCTTCAATGGTGGACCGCATTGTTGAAACAGGGTTAAGCCCCAACAACGTGGGTCCAATTCAAACAGCTTTTTGCGCCTGCATGGTTGACAAACACTTTTGAAGTGGATGTGATGACAGAATGGCACGAGTTGAATGCTAAACAGTGTGCGAATCTGGAAGAGTGCAATAAACGGTTTTGGGCCGCACTGTTGCCAGTCACCTCTTACAGGTTTGTGCCATTGTCAGAACAAATTGAGAAGTACTGTTGCGGATTGCCCAAGAAGATCAGGGACTATTGCACAAAGACTACTGTCATGAATATGTTTCAGTTGATAGAGAATGCAAGAGTGGCCAGCAATCTGTCGAAGGGAGATTCCGATGGATTTAATAGCCACAAGAAAGGGTCCCAGGGCAAACAGTTTTTACCCAAGGGCAATGTTGCAGCAAAGCCTTCTGAGCCTCCCACAAAGAAGCCCTCCACTGAAGAAGGTGATACGTCCAAGAAGCAGTCTAAGTCTTCTTCAGGACGAGGACAAGGACAAAAGAGGCATTTTTCTGGCAAAACTTTTGAAGAACGGAAAGCCCTTAGGGAGGCCAAGAAATGCTACATTTGTGAACAGGAAGGACATTTTGCAAATGAATGCCCACAGAAGAAGTCACAGGATAAGGATGACAAGTCAGACCATAAAGGGAAGAAGCCAAAGCCAAGTGCAAGACTTGTTCCAGATTTGGTTGGAGACCAGCCAAACACAAATATCACAGAGCTGTGCAGAGCTTGGGGCAAAGTTAGAGACCAAATAGTGCTGGTTTTCTTTGATCCAGGAGCCCGTGCAAATTTCATATCACCAGAATTGGCATCAAAGTTGGGCATTCGTGCAGAGGAGATGGGTATGACAGGGGAAGCAGGTTTGGCATGCCTAGGTCATTCACAGCCCGTTACTCCCATTTTGGGGAAGCTTCGTCTGCACATTCAGAGTTATGTCGATGCGGAAGAGTTTCATATTATGCCACTTGAGGGCTGTGATGTGTTACTGGGTATCCCATGGTGTTACAGGTTGCATGCTTTGGTGGATACTTACAACAAAAAGATTACCCTTGTACATAGAGGAAAGACTCGTGTCCTTGATGTAAAGCTTAAAGGCGAGTCTATTCCAGTTGTTTCTGCTTCTCCTATTTCATCTGTAATAAAGAATCATCTTTCTGCATACTTGATCTTTGCAAAAGAAGTACCTCAAGTTGTATCTAATTTGTCTACCTTAGATAAAGACAGGTCAACTTTTTTGAGTGGTTTCAGTGATTGTTTTTCGGACTCTTTGCCAGGGGAGTTACCTCCTGAGAGACCTGAGGATCATACCATAGATCTTGTGCCAGGTTCTAGTCCACCGAATAGACCACCATACAGGGTTAGTGCAGCCCAGCAGAAAGAGATTATGAGTCAGGTCAACGAGCTTTTAGAGAAGGTGCTGATTCAGCCCAGTTCATCCCCTTTTTGTTCGCCTGTACTTTTAGTGCAGAAGAAGGATGGTTCATGGTGTATGTGCATTGACTATCGCGCCTTGAATAAGAATACCATCAAGAACAGGTTCCCCATACCGAGGATAGATAACATTCTTGATCGGCTTGAGGGAGCGTCATTGTTTACAAGAATAGACCTAAAGAGTGGGTACCATCAGATACGCATTAGGCCAGAAGATGTCCATAAGACTGCATTCAGGACAACATTTGGTCTCTATGAGTTTCTTGTTATGCCATTTGGTCTCACAAATGCTCCTGCCACGTTTAATAGAATGATGGACAGAATTTTTAGACCACATAGAAACTTCGTGGGTACCTTCTTTGATGACATGATTGTCTATTCGAAGTCTGAAGAGGAGCATAGGGATCACTTGACTACAGTTTTCAATGAGTTACGTAAGAACAGGCTACTCATTAATACGAAGAAGAGTGAATTCTTTTTGCATGAAATTCACTTCCTTGGGCACATTGTTTCAAAGGATGGGGTACGCATGGATCCCGCTAAAGTGGAAGCAATTAGGTCATGGCCAGACTTGAAGTCCGTACATGACATTCGAAGCTTTCTAGGCTTATGTTCCTACTACAAGAGGTTCATCCGAAATTTTGCCGAGATTGCTTCTCCACTCCATGCACTACAAGGAAAAGGAGTTACTTTCAAGTGGACAGCCAAGGAAATTTTAGCGTTCAAACACTTGAAAGAGAAGCTGACTTCAGACCCGGTAATCATTTTGCCAGATCTTTCAAAACCTTTTGTGGTTCAGTGTGATGCGTGTGGCCATAGTCTTGGTGCAGTTCTAATGCAGAATGGCCGAGTAGTCGCATATGAGAGCAGAATTCTTTTGAAGACTGAAAGGAACTTGCAAGTCTATGAGAAAGAATTGTTGGCAGTAATTCATGCTCTCACTAGTTGGAAACACTATCTGCTAGGGGCTGATTTTGTTGTCCAAACGGATCATCAAACCTTGCGATATTTTCTCACACAGACGAAGTTGTCTGAGAAGCACATGCGATGGGCAAACATCTTGTCAATGTTCCATTTTCAGATTGTGCATGTGCAAGGGAAAAAGAACGTGGTGGCTGATGCGTTGTCACGAAAGCCCCAAATTTCAGCAATGTCAATTCCGTACCATTGTGAACTAGACGAAATGAACACACAATATGCTGAAGATTCAGATTTTGCGAGGATCTATGACCAGCTTGTTGATGGGCAACATCATAGCACTATATGCTTAAAAATGACTTTCTCATGATGCATGGAAAGTTATGCGTTACCAAACAGTTACG
Source organism: Adiantum capillus-veneris (assembly GCF_014529385.1). Classification (NCBI taxonomy): domain Eukaryota; kingdom Viridiplantae; phylum Streptophyta; class Polypodiopsida; order Polypodiales; family Pteridaceae; genus Adiantum; species Adiantum capillus-veneris. Next base: position 44,529,288 of record NC_140953.1, read on the forward strand.
GCCAAAGATTTTGATGGAAAGTCATGCTCCACCTTATGCTGGGCATCGTGGAATTGATGCGACAGTGAAAGGGGTTGAGGCATTCTTCTATTGGCCAGCTTTGCGTCAAGATGTTGACACATTTGTAAGATCATGCTTAGTATGCCAAAAAGTCAAATTTGACAGACAAAAGCAACCGGCATTGTTGCAGCCATTGCCGATCCCTGATAGGCCATGGGAAAGCATAGCAATGGACTTTATCTTTGATCTTCCAAGGACACAAACAGGCAATGATGGGATTTGGACTATCATTTGTAGGTTCAGTAAGCAGGCCCATTTCATTCCTGTGAGGAAGAAGATAAAGCCAGAACACATGGTCAAGATATTTATGAGCAATATCTTTAAATATCATGGGATGCCTCAGTCAATTGTCAGTGACAGGGATCCACGTATGACGAGTCTTTTCTGGAAGGCATTGTTTGAGAACATAGGCACTACGCTAAAGTTCTCTTCTTCGTTTCATCCGCAAACTGATGGACAGTCAGAAGAGGCAAATTCTACTGTTCTGGACCTGTTCAAATGTTATGTGTCAGAGGACAAGGCAACTTGGGAACATCATCTTCCATTGGTTGAATATGCTTACAATAACATTGTGCATACGTCAATAGGTAAGGCACCATTTGAGATAGTGGAAGGAGGGAAGAAAGTCCCGCCCATTTTGTAGACTAAGGACAAGTTTTTTTGAGGCAGACAAGTATGTCCAAGATATGGATGAAACATATAGGAAGATAAAGATTGCTCTTGAGAAGACTTAGGCTAAGCAAAAGAAAGCTGCTGATCGTCACCGTCGTGAACTTGTATTTTCACTTGGTGATTGGGTGCTTTTGCGCTTTGAAAAGGCCAGGTTAAGGAAAAGGAAAGGCAAGGAACGCTTGTTTCCTAAGCTCAGTATGCGATATTATGGTCCTTTTCGGATTTCATAAAAGATCAGCGATGTAGCTTACAGGTTAAAGCTACCAGAAGGCTAGAAAATACATAATGCTTTTCATGTCAGCCTTCTAAGACCCTTTGTTGGTGATGTGCCAGAGAATATGCTTGATGAGGAACAACCCGAAGTGGAAGAATTGGATGAAATCCTTGTTCCTGAACAAATATTGGCACATAAAGAAAGAAAGGTTAGAGGAAAGGTTGCAAGACAATATTTGGTGAAGTTCAAGAACTATCCATCGTTGGATGCCAAATGGATGGAAGAGTCTGAATTGCTTGATTCACCTCAGCTATTGCAATTGTATCTTGAAGCCTTTCAGATGGAACCCATAGTGACTTGATGTAGACTTTTTGGAGCAAGGCAAGAGCATGGTTCATGATGCTCAAGAGAGTAGTTAAGCAATTGTATCTACTCTTTCCATACAGAATTTAGCTAGAGAAGTTTGTGCTTCAGAGTACACTAGAAGGCTTCTATGCTTGATATATGTGTCGTAGCCAGGTTGGTGGGATTGTTTAATCGTCCAATGCTACATTTCCGGAAGCATGTATATCTTGGATTCCCATCATAGAATATGTGTGATATCAACAGATACCGCAAGTATTATTGGCATGCAAGCGAGGTCGCTTGCAGTATTTCAAGGGTGGGGTGTGTCACCAGGAGGTGTATTTTTCATGTTGCCTTCCGTAAATAAGTACTAGATATTTTTATTTATTTTTATTTTTACTTGTTTTCCCCGGAACCCTTGAAAAGGTGCAAGTGGACATTGCATGGCCAGTGTGAAACGGCTGCGGCCGAATAGGTTTCTCACAGCGGGAGTCTTGGTCGGTCAGTCTGGGACTGGTCGGGCTAGTTAGCACTGAATTCTGACGAGTATGGAAGCCTGTGTGCGCCAAATGAAGTCTGGGCCACTCCGAAAGTCACTTATAACTTTATAAGTCAGTGGGAACTAGAGAATTAACTCAAAAGGGGCAAACTGGACACATGGCGGCTCCAGGCAGTTTTGCCACTTCTAGCATGAAGAGGGGGCGCCCAATTTGAGAGAGGAGGCTGATTTTGAACACAAGTGACCTACAATGTGTGTGTGTGAGTAGTGGGTGCAGGTCTACAGCTTTAATGGAAAGCTTGCCTTCTCCTCTGTCTCATGTAGCGCGATGATTTGCTCTCGTGCATCTCTCTCTCCCCTTTGGCACATATGGTAATGCCCCACTAGTTGGGCTACTCAGTTGAACATGTACAGTTCTGGGGGTTTATGCGTGTTTGCCAAGGCAAGAGCCTTCTGAACACGAACCGGATTAGCTAATTGCTAATCCCCCACAGGTACACAGTTCCATCGCGAAAGATTGCAAGTTCGGAGAGTTTTCTCGCGTGAAAACTCGTCCAATTCACAGGGGAACTGTCCCATTGCATGCGGGAGCCCTTGGGACACGCGTAGGCGTGTTCGCTCCGCTAAAAACGATCCGAAACAGCGAATTACCGCCTGCTGTGTTTTTTTGCAGGTTTAGGGTTTCGCACCTAAACTGCAAGGGAACACCGGGGGAGCCTCGTGAGAGCCTTGGGATGCGTGTACAGGCTTTTTGGCACCCGGCAGTGAAAAACAGGGAATTACAGCCCGCTGAAATTCTGTGACAGCTCACCAGAAAGCTTCCAGATAGCGAGGGAATCCGTCCTAGACAGGTGCTTTTGACCTACATGGGTTTTTGCGCCGTTATGCTGCCAAAATCAGGTCGAAAACCTGCGTTTTCAGCCCTCGCAAGGTTTGGACAGCTTCGTGAAAGCTTGTGCGAAGTGGTCGGATCGTCTACCTTAATTTGAATAAAGAAATACCGAAAGGGGCGCCAGTCTTTGGGGCCTACAGGGTGTCGGTCTCGTGTGCGCAGTGACATTCTAGTCGCTGGACGCAACTGTTTTCTCTTCCCTTCTCAGTGCTCTGTGTAAAGTTAACAGGTAATTGAAATAGTACCGCTCTCTACGTTGTACAGGCCGGTTATAGTGGTACCAATTGATGGCATCACCGGCAAGGTACCAGTTTCCGTCAATACCTTGCTACTCCCTGTCTTCTTAGTTGTCGCAAAATAAGCATTAAATTGATGCAACCAAGAATGAATAACCGTAGCATCCATCTTACCATCATACTTACTGAAAGTCAACTTCTCTGTGACTGGGTTGTTGGAATCCGCATCGTGGCTTGCGCCACTTGAGGAACTCCCACGATCTTTGGGTGGTTCGGACTTCGAGGCAAGTACCTGTCGAACCAATTCTTGAGTACGTAGTTCTCTTTGAGCCTCACGCTCGGCCTCACGCTCGGCCTCCCAGACCACGCGTCTTGCTGCAGTTTCCTCCTTTCTTTGTGCTTTTCTTTCTTTTCGTTCGTCGTGTTCGCGTTCCAAGGCAATGCGAGTCGCTTCTTGTTTGGCCATCATGTCCATCATCGTCTTGCCCATTGCCTCCATAGGATTTGGTACACTTTGTGGCGTAGATGGCGAAGGGGGAGGGTCGGAAAAATCTCTTGGTGGGGAAAATGCTTCGTCGCCTCTCTCATGCTCATCACCTATATGCGAAGTATCCATTCCGCTTCAGGTAATGACCATGCACTATGATCTTTGGTGCTTAAGTTCACGAGGAACTTGGGTTCTTGAGGGTCTTGAGGTTCTTGAGGATCTTGAGGTTCTTGAGGGTCTTGAGGGTCTTGAGGTTCTTGAGGATTTTCTTTCGCTTGCAATCTCTGTTTGAGAAGGATCTTCTCTTCACTCGAGTTCTCCTCTTTTCCGCGGGCGCACCCCTTGGCGGCATAGTTACCAGGAACGGGAAACCGGAACGAGAATGGAAAACTGGAACGCGGAACAAAATGCCATTCCCTATTATGGGTACTCACGTTTGAAACACGGAACGGGGATTCGGAACGGGAACTTGGAATGGGAACGGGGAACAGAGACCTGAAAACGGCCATTCCCTGTTACTATGCTTGGCAGCCTTGCGCTCACACCAAGGTTGCTTTTTCCCACCTCACGTCAATTGGCCGGCCGCTAAGTGCACGGTCCGGTCTCAATGAGTGAAAAGAGACACAAGGGGAGGCTGGACAAGCCCTTCTTTCTTGGGATTCTTATCACTCTTCAAGCGAACTTGGGTTCGTGCGACCGCAACAAGCAAAAAAGATTTCTTGTGATTCTTGTGGTTCTTTCCTTGAGTGATACAAAACACTGTCAAAGCTTTGATACCAATGTAAGGTGCAGCGGAATGAATGTTGTTCTTTCTCAAGATGAGTGTTCCATATTTTGCTCAAGGTTCCTTTTAGTTCTTATGAAAGGGAGAGCCTTCCGTTTTTAGTGGAGAGTGCTATGATCACGAACAAAGTGAGTGGACACTGTGCGTGCAAGTGTATGAGACTGAGAGATAAAGAGAGAAGAGAGATACGACACCAGAGACGTTGTAAAACCCTCCTCCGAAGGCCCCACTCTCGTTGGCGAGAGTCGTCTACTATTGATTGCACAAACTCCTACAAAGTGGATGCATGTGAATGATGCAACTCGAGGCTATGTTGGTGATGACGACGGGGATGGCGACACCGACCTAAGGGCTGAAATCTGCAATTTTTTATCTGCTGTCCAAAAACGCTGATGGCTGAATTCTGCCCTGCTTGAAAACGCTAGGAAAAACGCTAGTATCTGCTATCTTTAAGGCTAAAAATCTGCTGCATGTGTCGGGGCTGAAATGGCTAGCATAAGGACTGAAATTCACCTACTGCTCATGGCACAAAAGCTGAAAACTGAAGCTTCTCTGTCTTGGACCAAAACCGCTAGCATGGAAAATCTACTGGCGATGGGATTTCGCAAAAACGCTAGGCTTGGACTTGCTTGGCGATGATGCCTTGTTGTAGGAAACGTTATGGACTGGGACTTGGTGGCGATGATACTTGGAGGTAAAAACGCTAGGCTTGCTGGGGGGAAAAACCCCAAGGAGCTTGGGTGTCTTGTTGAGAGAGAGGGAACCTGTCGCCGAAGCCTGCTATTCTCCTTGCTCATCTGCCAATTAGTGCTAACCTTGGTTTGCTTATATATTATCTTACCCAATTTGCCCTACTCAGTTCCCAACAAAAGTCACTTAAAATAATAAGTGAAAATTGTCAAAAATAGGAAAAATAGATAAAATCCACTGAAAAATTCCCCTGACTGATTCTGATGGATTCTAATGGGAATGCTCATGATCATGCTATGTGCAACCAGAGGATATGCATCTACACTAAGTGACTGGGCATGCACGGTCTACAAATAGACTCACAAAAGTGCCAGATCACTTCTAATCTAGACTGACTCGACTGACGGAACCCTGTTATGTTGTAGCTTGTCCACGGACACATAAGGTTGGATGTGTCACGTGACATCCCCTCCATTTTAAAGTGAGATACTTGTACCGAGCTGCATGGCTTCCTTGTAGTCTGCCAACAACTCTGGATAATCCTTGAAAAACTCTTCGTCAACAGCAGTACAACAGATCAGCCCTAGCGTTAGCAGATTCTCCCCGCAAGACCCCAAATCAGCCTAGCGTTTTTGGATCCGAGAGACTCCCAACGTTTCGCAGATTCATAGCGACAAAGTCAGCCTTTGCATCAGCGTTTTGCAATATCAGCAGATAGACTCCGCAGTAGAACCCCCGAACCTCGCACATCTCACCTTCCCGTAGCAGATCCTCGCCACACGGTCAGATCCAGGGTAGTTTGTAGATTCAGCCCGGAAAAGGCAGATTTCAGCATCTGCGTTTTCAGCACGTCGTCGTTACATCGTCGCCATCGACATCGTCACCGACATAGAGTCAGAATTCAGTAGATAAAGATTTGCAGATTTCAGCCCTTAGCATTTTCCGATTTCAGCCCGTCTCGTTGTCGTCCTTATCGTCGTCGGCAAGTCCAAGCATTGTAGGAATTTGTGCAATCAATAGTAGACCGCTCTCGCAATAGAGAGTGGGGCCTTTGAAGGAGGGTTTGACAACATTCTGGTGTCCTATTCTTCTCTCTCTATCTCTCACTTTCATGCACCTTCATTCACAATGTTCACCACTTTGTTTGTGTCCATTGCACTCTCTCACTAAAGGAACGGAAGGCTCTCCCTTCCATAAGTAAAAGGAACCCTTGAGCATAGTTCGGAGCATTCATCTTGAGCAAAGTTCAACATTCACTTCCGCTGCACCTTACATTGGTATCAGAGCGTTGGAAGTGTTCTGTATCACTCAAGGAAAGAACCACAAGAACCACATTTTTTTTTTTGCTTGTTGCGGTCGCACGTAACCCAAGACCTCTTGGGCGTATCGATTCCTAATCGTGTTTTTGAAGAGGTGACAGGAAACCCAAGAAAGAAGGGCTTGTCCAGCCTCCCCTGGTCTCTCTTTTCACTCATTGAGAGCGGACTGTGCACTTAGCGGCTGGCCAATCGACGTGAGGTGGGAAAAAGCAACCTGGGTGCGAACACAAGGCTGCCAAGGGGTGCACCCGCAAAAAAGAGTAGAAATCGGGTGAAGAGAAGATCCTTCTCTAACACAGATTGCAAGCTAAAGAAGAACCTCAAGAACTCAAGACCCTCAAGAACCCCAAGAACCAAGACCTGCAAGAACCCAAGGTCCTCGTGAACTTCTGAACCCAAGACTTCAGTGGATGGTCATCACCCGAAGCGGAATGGATACTTCGCATGGAGGTGGTGAGCATGGGAGTGGTGAAGAAGAGTTTTCCCCACCATGAGGTTTTTCCGACCCTCCCCCTTCCCCATCCACGCCAAGGATTGCACTAACTCCTATGGAGGCTTTCGACAAGATGATGATGGACAAGAAGTTAGAACGTGAAGCAAGGAAGTTAGAACACGAAGAAAGAAAGGCAACTATTGAGCGTGAGCGTGAGCAAGCACGCTTGACGACCGAAGAAAGAAAGGAGAAATACGAAGAAAGAATGGCAGCCATAGCGTGTGAGCACGAGCAAGCACGCTTGGAAGCCGAAGTAAGAAAAGCCAACTTGGATTGTGAGTGCGAAGAAAGACAAGCAAAATTGGATCGCGAGAACAAAGAAAGACAAGCAGACTTTGATCGCGAGAACAAAGAAAGACGAGCAACCTTTGATCACGAGAACAAAGCAAGACGAGAGATGAGCGACCAACACATGAAAGAGTTGTTGCGACTTTTTTCTATTGTGCAGGCGCAGTTTGAATAGAATCAGGAAAAGGAGACTCTCTCAGTCTTTTCTTCTCCCAAGCATGGCACACATGATTTGCATGATAATAACAAGCATGATGATTTGAATGATAATGACAAGCATGATGAATTGCATGATAATGACAAGCATGATGATTTACATGATTGTTTACAAGGATGATGTGTTAGTTGATACTTTTTCTAGTAAAGCTAACCTCATTGCAGGTTCGATCAATCACGAAGAACCGATCTTGGCTCTCGAGTCGAGGTCCAAAGAATCCCCTCGGGAAGATTCGATCAATCACGAAGAACCGATCATGGCTCTCGAGTCGAGTTCCAAAGAACCCCCACAGGAAGTACTATGTGTTCCTATGATTAGTCAGCACGCATTGTTCGAGCGTTTTATTCGTGATCGTTTCCTGTATTTTAGTCAGCGTCTTTATGTGATCCCTTTTCATAGGCATGCCATATTGTACGATGAACACGATTCACTCATGAATAAGCACGGATGTATGCGGATTACTCATGAAAATGTTTGCATTTAAGGAATTCACATTCCATGTCTCTTCCTTGGCATGACACAGATTCCAAAAGAGCACAAGAAAGATTGAGCATCAAGCATCGGCATTTCCATTGTGTTTTGCCACAATTGATTGATTTAGATCAGAAAGTCAAGACCCCATTGTTTGCGTGTGTTTGATGAACGGTTTGGCACTCCGTCACTTTGTTCATCTACATTGCATGCACAATTTTTCGAAGGAATAGTATTTTTCCAGTCACTTTACATGGAATGGGTATGTTCATGTTGTTGTGTTGGAAGTGGTTTCAGGAATTTTCAGCCTCGAAGATTCTTGACGAAGGTACACGCATGACTATGGACAAAGTTGAAGAATTGAAGGAGACTCAGAAGACTTTGTGTCGCTTTCGGCGCGGCCCAAAGAAGCAAGCCTTGCAGACCTTTATGAAGTTCCAAGTATCGCAAGACCCACGCATCAGAGTGGGACGGCTGCAACAGTATGGCGCACAGCCCCCTTTGAGGGATAGCTCGTGGCCAGCGCAACTCCCGGTTGTGCTTGAATGAACCGCCCCCTCGGGGCGACTCCCGGCGCACTCACCCGCGACGTCGAGGCCGAAAACCTGCGTTTCCTATGCGAACAGCCCCCGCTGGAGCTTGGAACCCAAAGGCCCGTCAATGACCCATTATGCATGTTTGTAGGCCTTAACCCTTTCGGCGCCTGGAGAACCCTTTCACATCCAACCTCACGACCTACCCACCTTAAAGCCACAAGAGGTCGTGCCCGCGTAGCAACCCCAATCGCGTTCTCAATACCATCTCCACTATAGGGCCTTCCCACGCTGGAGGCCTCTCGTCGGCTCGGAGCCCTCGAGGCCTCGGAACATGAAAGTGAGCTAGCATCGAGAGGCCGAGGAGTGGTGGAGGGTCCCGAAGTGTGCTCCAAAAAGGGGACCCGTAACACTCACCCCTCCCCAAAAAAGCTCGATGTCCTCATCAAGTGCACCTACATTATCCAAAAATCAATATGCCCCAGCCTCAGAACGTGGCTTACATTGTCCAGTACCACGCGCATGCATGTATCCCGATTCATCTGCTACCATACTCTTCGTCCAAGCAACGAGCCAAGGGAAGTCGCTCAACTGCCCTTTCCGCATTATCAAGTTAAGCATCACCTCGCTGCTCTGCTGGCTGTAGAGATTCCATCTTAGCCAACATCTCTTTACATCTAGAAGCATAAGCAACCGCTCGCCAGATGATCCACTCGTCATTTTCCAACTCGCATTCCATTGTCCAAGCCACTAGCCAAATAAAACAGCTTCAATGAAGCGCGGGCTGGTGCTCACCGAGGCCCGCGTTTCCGCAAAACGAGTAGTGCCTTACATCAGCGATGTCTTCTCCCCATGCATCTTTGCGTGCTTCCACACCTGGATCGCAAAGCACCATGAATGCAATACATCGCTCGGTCTTATCAGTCCGGTCTCTACCATTCTGAGTCTTCTCATGCGCACTAATACCGCTCTTCCACATGTCGCTTAGTCCTCTTCGACAAGGGGGAACCCCTCGGCCATCCCTTGCCCGGGTCAACATGCAATCCAACTCCTGCCGACATATACACCGCATCGCTTAGACATTCGCTGGCCCCTCGGCTCAGTCCGATATTCCCCTATTGTCATACTTCCCCGACTATTGATTTGTCGAGGAGGAACCCATCCACCGTCTATTGCCTATATGAGTCCCAAAACCAGCCACAGTCCACCTCGGGATGGCTTGCATATATACCTCACCTGCTCCGATCTCGAGGCAACCTGATCTGATCTTTTCCCATCGGGCTTTTCCCTGACCGAAAACAAGCGGGAGCGCGCTTACAACCAAAACGAACAGCAAAGCGATCAATATGTATGAGACAGCAGTCCAACTCTGAATCCTTTTACCCAGATCCCACACCACGCCATTCTGCGTATTTGCCTTTCCGATTAATAGCATTTGGGGGTCGATCATCTCGACTACGAGACCCCTTTTGTCTTGCATTATACTTACCAGCCAACTCGCATATCTGCACCATCAGCAGGCCCTGCTCAGCCCCATTGAGTAACCCGCTAGGGGGCTCCTTATCCACAAACCCAGACAGCCCTGGTCGCCATCCATGACTTTGACAGCCGTCCACTTTAATAAGCAACATAGAGCCCCCGCTCAGGGTGTGAGGAACAACTTCCCCCCCATTCGCATCGTTAGTCAGGCTGGGTCCGAGATCCCCATCCTTCCACACCAGCCAACTGGCTGCCCTGTTCCATGCTGCTCCCAGTGAGCATCGGGTTCCAATACCAACAAACGAGCATAAAAAGAACTGTGGGTTCTATATCCCAAAACCCCCAAGTACTGACATTTTTGAGAAAAAATTCCGTCCAAGCTTTATTACATTCCTGTGTCTCGCTCGACTCTCTAGCCCGGATTACAGTAGTCCGTGCTATCCAGACCAGTAAGAATGTCGTCCGCTGTCTTGCAGGACTCCTCGAGAGAGGGGACATCCAGCCCTCTAAAAGCATCATGTCTGGCCCGTCAAACCAGGCTTGGAAACTCCAGCTGTCCGCAACTAAGCTTCACGCATCTCTAACCAATGGGTCCTTCGTCGAGGGTACCATAGTCGAGAACTGGCTATTCATGCCCTCTCTTCAGCCCCATACATGTGCGTCCCCGACAGGGCCCGCTTCTTCCAACCGAGCTGTATTCTCATGGCGACTAATCTCAGTGGATCAGCCTCACATAGCTTAGGCCCTGCAAACAACCCATAAGACCGCTTCGAAAACATTCCCCGTCGAATCTCCATAACCACAGCCGTGATCCGATCACCGTGCATTACTGTTAAGTCATACCCCCAATCACGTCCTGCTGTTTCTCGCACATCAATGTCTGCTCGTATCAGAATCACACCCATCACATCTGGTAAATCACTACTCATTCCACCCAGTTGCGGGGGATCTGACCACCCTTTCCAAGCATCCCCACGATTCTCCTTACCATACATGTTCAAAGCCAGTTTACTCATAGCTGGCATTCCTGAATCCCCGACCACCATCTGGTCAAGGCCATTCGTAGTACTGTAAATACCATCAGCTGATGGGTTCGCATCAAGCACGTCCCCGCCTCAGCGACATACTGTTTCTTATACGCGTATCAACAGGCCCTCCCTGGCCCGGATCCCTTACATTCAGGTCACGTCCTAGCATCACGACATCCGTGCAACATCCCAGGTTCACCACCTCATCCTGAATTGACGGGCTGCCCAACCTCAGCTTCTCGCATGCAGAAGGCATATCGCCATGAATTCCCACAGCCCCTTTCTCTGGCACAAAGGGGGCAGCCGCCTGTAGGTCGTTTTGCGACGCATATCTCAACCTTTCTCCATCATGTGGGAAGGAGTCAGCAAGGTCCACCTGGTGCTCCTCCTCAGTCTCTTCATTCGTTTCATTGCTGCCCATGGCATCTGGCCCGCTGGCCACTAACTTCCCAAAACCTGGTTTACCAGGGATACCGCAAAAACTCCCATTCACCATGCTGGCGTCACTAGAGGCCTCATCCAGTCTTATATCTGGTCCAATTCCATTTTCTGGCACATGCATCAGTCCATTCAGCCCTGCCAGCACTTGCCTTGCCCCGTCATGCGGCGTCAACCTAATCAGCTTGGAATTCCTCTTTGCTTTTCTCACTTGCACAATACTCACTGTTTGAGTATGGCTCGCAAGCCAGCAGCTCGCCATCCAACGGGGCATGACCAGCACCACGTCCGACTTCATGCGTCACTTCTTCCTCATAATAGGCATCGGCATAGCCGGGAAACATTGCACCTAGCTTCCTCGTCAACTCTTCCTCGCCAATTTCTTCTCCTTCGTCCACACACGAAGCATCAGTACTCACCTCTTCCTTCGCTCGTGCTGCTTCTTGGGCCAGCTTATCATGCATCAAAGATACCTTCTCAAAAAACCAGGTTATCCCCTGCTCTTGCCGACAGAGTTCGTCCTCCAGGTTCGTTTTCTTTCCTTCGAGTACCTTCCTTGTTCTCTTACTTTCCATCCCGCATCGCCGCATCGCGTCTACATCCCGGTTATAACTCTCCATAATCCTGGAGCATGTTTGTGTCAAAACATGCATGGCATCTTGCACCGCATCCCAGTCATATTCCGGTTCTTCTCTGCTCCATCCATCATAACGCTCCAACAAACGTTGCATTGCTCTTTCGAAGCATAAGAACGCAACTTCCACATTGAACCACGCCTTTAATGAGGCCATATCCAGGATTCCATACCCTGTTGGCGATCTCCCTCGACGCCATATAATTTGGTACTAGTACCTCACTTTGAAAAGGAGGGGATGTCACGTGACACATCTAACCCTATGTATACATGGACAAGCTACTTCATGACAAGGATTCAGTCCAGTTTAGCCAGTCTAGCTTAGGAAGTGATCTCGCACTTTTGTGAGTCTGTTCGCAGACCGTGCATGTCCAGACACTTAGATTAGATGCATATCCTCTTGTTGCACACAACATGATCATCAGATTACAATCAGAACCCTTCAGGAGCATTTTTACAGTGCATAGACCTATTTTCCCTATTTTTGACATTTTTCACTTATTATTTTTAAGTGACTTTTGTTGGAAATTGGGTAGGCAATTTTGCCAAGCATGTATATAAGAAACCCTAGCGCTAGCACTTTCTGGCAGAAGAGGCAGCAGGAACTTCGCGTTCAACAGGCACCTTCTCAACAAGAGCCCCCACCGGCGGTAAACCTAGCGTTTTCAGCCAAGGACCAAGCCTAGCGTTTTTCAGCATTGCAGAGCCTCCAGTGTTTTTGCATTGCAGATCAGCCCCGGCGACAACAGTACAGCAGACCAGTCCTAGCGTTAGCAGGTTCTCCCCACAGGACCCCAAATCAGCCTAGCGTTTTTGGATCAGCAGGACTCCCAACGTTTTGCAGATTCATTGCGACAAAGTCAGCCTTTGCATCAGCGTTTTGCAATTTCAGCAGATAGACTCCGCAGTAGAACCCCCGAACCTCGCAGATTTCACCTTCCCGCAGCAGATCCTCACCGCACTGTCAGATCAAGTGTAGTTTGCAGATTCAGCCCGGGAAACGCAGATTTCAACATCTGCGTTTTCAGCGCATAGTCGTTGCATCAGCGCCATCGACATCGTCAACGACATAGATTCAGAATTCAGCACATAAAGATTTGAAGATTTCAGCCCTTAGCATTTTCCGATTTCAACGAGTCTCGTCGTCGTCCTCGTCGTCGTCGACATCGTCGGCAAGTCCAAGCATTGTAGAGATTTGTGCAATTAATAGTAGACCGCTCTCGCCATAGAGAGTGGGGCCTTCGGAGGAGAGTTTAACATTCTGGTGTCGTATTCTTCTCTCTCTATCTCTCAGTCTCATGCACCTTCATTCACACTGTTCATCACTTTGTTTGTGTCCATTGCACTCTCTCACTAAAGGAACAGAAGGCTCTCCCTTGAGCACACTTCGGAGCACTCATCTTGAGCAAAGTTCAGCATTCACTTCCGCTGCACCTTACATTAGGGATGACTTCTACATTACTAATCTTCTTCACCAAAACATTGTGAATAAATGTCATCAACCAGATTATGCAGGACATCGTAGCAGTGTAACAGGGAACGGGGGGAACACAACCGAAACGGACGAGTCCCGTTCCCGAAACGGGATGGGATTGGAACGCCGTTCCGGAATGGGGTGTAACCGGAACGATGTTCCGGAATGGGGGGAACGAGGCGGGACAGCGAAACGCAGGGCTGAACGGGCAAAAGTAGACATTTGGGGGAAAAAAAGTTGGCTTTTGGGGGCAGATTTGGGGCTGTTCGGGGAACATATTTGGTGCAATTTGAGGGTAGGTTAGGGGGTAGATTTGGGGGCAATTTTGAGGTTGTTTAGGAGTTTATTCGGGACTAAGCTGAATGGAGGTAATTCAAGCCTTACTCTAGGTGGACCATTCCGGCCCCATTCTCGTCCCGTTCCGGATCCTCCCGTCCCCGTTCCCTGTTCTCGTTCCGGGTAACTATGCATCATAGTAATGAGGCAACCCTTAAATTAGTGGAATCTTACTTCTTTTGGCCAAAATTGAAGGCTGATGGTGAGGCATATGTTCGGACTTGCTTGGTATGTCAAAAGGCCAAGCATTAGAGACATAAAGCACTATTTGGAAATATGGGAATGACATTTAAGTTCTCTTTTTCTTTTCATCCATTGACAAATGCAAAGTTACACGAAACGAGAACGGGGAGGGAGGGGGGGGGCCTTAGAATGTGTCTGGAACGAGAGGGGAGTTGGAAGAAGGGGGGGGGGAGGGGGGGGGTTGAAAAGCACTTAAATTAATTTCATTTCAGCTTATATGTTAGGAGACAACTATAAAATAAGCTTGTGAACTCTATTAGTCTAAATAGAATGGTGCTTTTAGGTGATATTTTCTAGTGAGCGAATTGGGGGTTGCCTACACTTCTCAACACATAGAACCTCGAGTGCGAGGCTTGAGCCTTGCTTGCTTGCCGCCTCCTATGTAAACACCATAGTACATTTAGAGACATTTTCAGACATAGCCAAAAATTGCTTGAAGCACATAGACACTTCGGACTTAGCTTTAAGCGGATACACCCATGCATGCCTGGAGTAATCATCAATGAAATTCACAAAGTAAAGTTAATTGCCCAAGGACGGAGTTTGCATGGGCTCACAAACATCACTATGCATAAGCAGATACACCCATGCATGCCTGGAGTAATCATCAATGAAATTCACGAAGTAAAGTTAATTGCCCAAGGACGGAGTTTGCATGGGCTCACAAACATCACTATGCACAAGCTGCAACTTGCATGTAGCCCTAACTGAACCATCCTTTGGAAACTTCGAACGTTGCATTTTGCCCAAAATACAACCTTCACAAACATGCTTCACATGTGCTTCAAGAGGTGGCAAAGAAGCAACCATATCAAATTTTTGCAAACGCAGCAAACTGGTAAAATTCAGATGCCCAAAACGTGCATGCCAAAGTTTCGCATCTGAAACAACTTTTGAATCCACAACAACATTTGCAAAATTCTACCCACACTTGTCATACAAAGTGAGCTTATACAGCCCACGCCATAAAATGCCAAATGCAACAATTTCATCACCAAAACTGAGATCATGAACTGTACATTTGTCATCCACAAATTTCACAACGAGACCAAGTCTAGCAAGTGAAGATACAAACAAAAGGTTCTTTTTCGTCCCAGATACATAAAGTGCATTTGTCATGATTGTGACAATGTTGCAGTATTACATCTACTCCTAGTTGCAAATACGCGAAGTGCCAATGCCAAGGATGACCCCTACGCTTGGGTGGTCACGACCCTTTGCCCAAAAGACGTGCCTCTTTGCCAAAAGCCACACTCCTTCGACAACTAGTCACACCCCTTCGCTCTACGGTTGCGACTCTTCGTCCAATGGTTACAACTCTTCGTCAAAAGGATATGTCTTTACGTCTAAAGTCGCGTCTCTTCACCATGAGACGTGTCTTTTCATTTGTGTCTCTTCGTCTCCTATATAAGGTGTAACCGGCCCGTAGAGCGGTAGGCGTTGGCTTTCACCCGAAATTCTTTACTTTATACACACACACAGAGCACTTTGCAAAGAGAACCTGTAATGGGAATTAACACTTGAACTCACACACGGCTCGGAAGCTAGAATGCTCCGAGCAGACGCCGACAACCTGTAGGCCCCAAAATTGGCGCCCCTTTCGGTATTTCTTTATTCTTTAGGAGGGTAAATTACAAGGTAAGGTCCTGGGAATCCTTCACGTGTATCCACCTAGATACCATTTGATTTGGCCAAATTTCGGCAGCATAACAGCCCCAAAACTTGCGCGAAACCAATTCCCCTGCTGGAACTCGCTTGCACTGGCGTATACCCTCTGATTCCTGTCCAAAAACAGTAAATTCAGCACGCTGTATTTACTGGTTTTTGCCCTGTTTTCAGCCCCAAACAGTCCCCTAACTGTCCTTTGCCAGTGGGGCACGATTCCCAGTGATCCTGGCGTCCGTACGGCTGAAAAACAGTGAATTTACAGCGCATACACAGCGCTGATTTTGCACCTGTTCGGTGAGGTTATGACCCTCACCAGTGCCTGCTTTGGAGCAGCAGTTAGCTACCCCTGTTCCTGCTCAAGGAGGCTCTTGCCTCAGCACAAAAGCATGAACCCACACATCTGTACATCAGTCAAATGAGTAGCCCTCTTGTGGGGCATCACATAACTGCACGCAGGGGAGAGAGAGAGCAGTGTGTAGTGTGCAGGGCATCACTCCTAGCACCACACTGTACATGAGAGGGAAAGAAAGCACTCCATAGCTCTTAACCTGTGACAGGTTGCAAATGAGGCTTCTCCCAGCTTAAAAATCAGCGCCCATTTTTCTGGAAGAGGCAAGTCCCTGAAAATGTGACACTTGGCGCATTTACAAGCATTTTCCCGTTTCGGGTTCGCCGCTTAAAAATATCCCAACCGACGCGTCAGTTGACTTCGCGGCAGAGTTATAAAGTGTTCCCCTAGTCATACCGAAGGTAATGACGCGAACACATTTCACGGCCCAAAATAGCAGTTCCCTCAATTTTAGGAGATGCTTCCGTTGGGCTCCCACTGGTCTTCTGACCATCTATCCTCATTGGGACCACATCCAAAAATGCAATGTGGCCCAACTATCGCATACTTTTTGTTGGAAGTCCCACCTTGACTTTACGCCTTAATTGAGTTCACTTCCTAGCATCCACCAACTTGCTAAGTGCGACGGGGGGACCTATATGATCTTGCTCTGAGCCTAGACATCCTCTTACCATACGAATTCCAGTGCCGACCACTTCCCGTCTGCAGGTGAATCTACCGTTCACATTGGCCATACAATGTCCGACCGTTTGCTACTTCAAAAAGAGGGTCTTAAACAAATAAAATAAACCCCATTGGAAAGAAACTAACAACCAAGGTTAGCAGTTGCCACATCTCTGTGACATGGTTAATAACTGCCACGTCCTCGTGACATAAGGAGTCTATTGTACTCAGTTTTCAAGCATTCATTCAATCAATCAAACACATATTCAGTCTCTTGAGTCTCATTTTGATCTTAAGTATGAAGTTTTAAGTCTTAATTATAAGATTAGCACCACTAACCCTCACAGTGGTATCAGAGCAAATTTTTGTCCTGGGACCCGAAGGTTGTGAGTCTCTCACCCTCGTTGCTACGCGCTAACCCTTCCCGGAGTTGTATGGAAGTTGAAGAAAGGTGGTACACATGCGCATACAATCATATGAGGTAACATGAATTTTTTTGTTCCAATTCTATAAATAAAAGACAAAGCATAGATGTTGTGCGTGGCGTACCCGAAGAACCTTGTGCACTTTTGCTTGGATGACACCCTTTCGAACCGCACTCGCACCCCTTCACGCAAAAGGGCACAAGCCGGCAAGAAGCACCTTTTCCCCCAAGTGCTCGCACCCCATCTCCCCCCTTGCTCGCACCCTTTCCCTACACCGCTAGGCTGAGTTCTGGAAACGCTGGGCTGATTGCTGAATTTGCTGGGCTGATTTTCTAGAAACATTGCATGCTGAAATTTTCCCCTGGCTGCTACCCCTTCATTAGAAAAAAAACCTCTTTGCCGGAGTCATTTTAACGTTGATGGCAGCCCACTTATAAGTTTTAAATTATTAAGGGTGCCCAACTTGGCCAGCCTCCCCAAATTAACCCCAAATTCTAAACCCCTTGTGTGAACCTGTAACAGACTTGGACACTCCAAGTCAAGAATCAATCGCGACAGCACCAAAAACCACTTCAAAACAATTCACAGATCACAATAGATTTGCACTGGCCCGGCGGAGTTCCGTGCCTAGAAATATTGGCCCCAAAGACTCGTGCCCCTTTCGGTATTTCTTTATGTACAATGTCAAACTACAAAGAGCGGTTAGGGTTTCACTCGCAGACTTTGCGTCCAAATGCTCTGCAGAGTGAGCCCTAAACCGTGTATATAAAGATTACAAGGGATGCCCAAAAGCAGAGCCCCAAAAGCTTTCAGTTTAAAAGCACTTTCTCTTTCTCTCTCAATGAGAGCAAAATAAAGCAAAGCGTAGCCCAAAAGCTGGGATTTGCGTCGCTCAAAAAAAAAAAAAAAATCACCTGCTTGATTTTCGAAAATATCCGTACACTGCAACCGCGTGGCATGGCCGCCTGCTTTTAGGATTTCCAGCCATTTTAGGGTTTCAGCCAGCAATTAGGGTTACGGTTTTCAGAAATTAGGGTTTTTGCAAAATTAGGGTTTTTGGCAGAAATTAGGGTTTGCAGAAATTTTAGGGTTTCTCACAGAAATTAGGGTTTCTACTGTCGATAGCCACGTTATCACTTTGTGGCATACCCCCCTCTTGAAAGCATTGTAATCGACCGCGACTACGCCTGCAAAACCGACAAAAGCTATAAACCGTTGTGGGCGGAATGGAAACACACAGAACGCCTCTATAACGACCCGACACACACTCTTGGGAAGATACACACACTATGGGGCACCACTCGGCTTACACAACCCACCTTGCCGAGACAGGGAACACACCGATGGAGCGAGAGGAGAGAGACTATCCACTTGCCCACTCCACACAAAGACACACACACACGCACCCAAAAAACTCAGCTCAAAAGAGGAGAATTTCTGATGTTTTGATACAATAAAGGATGGGCCAACAACAAGGGGTCAAACAGCTCACACAGTATGGGTAAAATAAGCCATATACAATCACAAACTGGAGCAGAAGCTTCGCTCATAGGAGAAACTTACACAGCCAAAACAACAGAAAAAGAGTGAGGAATTTGGCAAGATAGACAGCGCCATCGCGTCCGGAACAGCCCAAAACCCCAGTCTACAATGTCAAAGTGCTCAAATCCGACCTCGGATGAGCAGTTTACGGCCAAAACAAGCTCCAAAAACCCCAAAAACACACCTGCGGTTGTTCTTCCTCTTCTCTCCACGTTTTTTTTGGTCTTCTCTCAGTTTTTCAGTTCCCACACTTAGCTTTATTAGTTAGGCATCCTTGGCCTTTTAGATGACCTCAAACGGACCCTGAACAGGCCAAAAACTGACCTCGAAGTGCATAGTTGTCACCTTTTTGCATCATCCGCACACCTGGCACTCAGCTTTTTCCAATAATGCGTCTCGCAACCACGTGAAGTGGCCCCAAAAAATGGTCCTCATCATGACCTTTTTGCATAATTATCACAAGAAAACACCCACGTTGTGTTCGTACTTCTCCACGTGCACGCATTGACCCCATTCGCCCTCCTGACGCCACTAGATGCCATCTGACGCATCTGCTTACCTCATGTCGTCGGCCGCGGATAGCTTCCTTGAGAATTTTTACGCGCTACCAACTCCTCATTATTAAAAAAAAAACACTGGTACTGGTAATAGTGAAAATCGATGCACTATGTACATCCTATCCTACCTGTACACATGTGGGCCCCACGTAACCGCCTGGCTCTGGAAAATGGGCAATTCCTTATTTGATGCACCATGCGTGTGTATGTACATATGCACAATCCCTTGCTCCAAAAAACTCCTGACATAATTTACCCATCCCCTAGCCTGCTAGAGCATTCATGCTCAGTAGCAGCAAAAAGAGATATTCACTCCACCTGGATCCCACACAAAAACACTTCGCATTCCCTACATCAAAAACTTAATCAATCTTCCACCGCGTTCCCAAGGAAGACATGTAGAGATTCCATATATCAACCTTGCATCAAGAAAACCATCAATTACTTTGACATCAGCCTGCATGTGCAAATATATCTCCTTCTCCATAGTTAAGAGGTCTCCACTGATCATTTGTGTCATCAATCCCTGCTTCTTTGACAATTCAACCTTCGTTTGCATCAACCCTTCAATCACTTTATAAGGCCCTTCACTTTCATCTTTCACCTCATTTGCAAATGCAACTAAACCAGACTCCTGGATTCCTTTGTCCATCAAAAGAAATGTAACATCAACATCCTCATCGTTGCTGGTCGTACTATCACTGTCCTCGTCAGACACTGTGGAATAGTCTTCATCACTAGACCCATCCTCACCTTCATAAAGCTCCTCCAATTGTTTCCTTGTGTCCATATTATAAAGCTTCTTGGCACCTGTCTTTCCATAGAGGCTAATCGTACCACGTCGCCAATCTTGAACAGCTCCCACTGCACGTAACCATGGTCTGCCCAATATAATAGAATATGCTCCCAATCCTGCTGGCATCACATGAAAATCAACCACTCTCTTTGCATCATACGCATCCACTTCTAAGCTCTTTACGACACCCAAACATTTTACTTTCTGATGGTTTGCCAATCTAATCCGGAAGCCTGACACACCGGTCACTGTAAGACCCATCTTCTCAACACATGAGTGTGTTATGACACATATTTAGGCTCCGCCATCCACATAACCTTGTCCCAAATTTTTTCTTTTGTGCCACACATCTACTATTGGACAGATGTCTGGTAGCTCATCCATTGCCAACACCTTCACTGAACCTCTCTCTGGCTCTTTCTCCATTGGGTTGACCATCCTCTTCCACTGTCGCTTTAGTTTAGGCGCCATCTCTATAAGCTGCCCAAAAGTAACATCTGCCTTCCTGCTTGTTAGATCCTCCTTCAAGTCAGCTTAATTGCCCATCCCCTAGTGGAAAATCTGAAACATGAAACTTGCGACGAGCTCTCCTTTTCCTCTTGGCTTTGACATCCTCGCCTTCATGACTCTTTCCCTTCTTCTTACTAGGACCTGGGGCACTTCTTCCTTCCTTTTCCTTTGTGGTCCTCTTCCCAATAGGCATCACTAATGTATCCTCTAGCTTTGATGCCTTCTCCAAGGTGACTACACTTAGCACTTTTGTCTTTCCCTTTTCCTCTTGGGTTAACACACTGGTTCCTTCTTCTCCCTTGATCTCAATGCCATAATCATTTGACCTAGTTAGCACCTGTCTTGGCAATGGATACATGTCTCCCCCCATCCTTGGTGGCTTATCACATTACGGGCTGATGTGGCCCAACACTCCACAATTATAACATGTGGGCGTCTGCCTCCAAAACCTACCATTGCCTTGTCCAACACCATTCATAGGTCTTTCATCACCTCCTGACTGATTTGCATACCTCCCTCGACCTCGATTATTTTCCACTTGACCTAGCATGTTTAGGCTGAGATTCTTCATCAAATCTACCACTTGCCTCATGTCTTGCCTTAGCCCATCATCTTGCACTACTGTAGTGACCACCGCTGGCATAACCTGAGTAGTAACAGGAACCACTGGTTCGTGATGAACCCCTGGCATGCGACCTTGTAAAGAGTCCATAGGCTAAAATTTAGACCTCGTGGGCAAAGACTCCACCCCTAACTGACCCATTTTCCTCAGCTTCCACTCTTTGTTCCTTGCCACCTCCAATGCATCTTCATATGTCCTAGGCTTCTTTAGCTCCACTCTCCAACGTATATTCTCCCAAAGACCAGTCAAGAACCTGTCCTTCTTCATCATGTCAGGCGGGGGTACCTGTGGTGCTAAGGCCTTGCACATCCGCTCCCGTGCCAATGAGAACTTACGTATGTACGAATCTACTGGCTCACCTTCCTTTTGCACTAAAGCCTGTACTTCTTGCAACACTTTGTCAGGATCTTCTGTCTTCACAAACTCCACTTCCAATCCATGCCGTAGATTATCCCAACTCAATCTTACAGGTGGATCAGCCACACGCAACTCCTCTTCAAATGCCTTGGACCAAACTCGTGCATCACTCTTCAAACAAATCTGGAGAAGACGTAACATCTGTGCCGGATCATGAATTTGGTTGCTAATGCACGCAACCTCCATCTTTTCTAAAAATTCTTCCACATCTTCATCACTTCTTCCATGAAACTCCGGATAAGAGAAAGCCATGGCTATCCAAGTTTCAATGCTTTGAGAACCCCTTCGAACACACGTGCAAGAACCCAAAACTTTTGACTGACTCAATTCCCAGAAACTTCAATGGAGCTCAACTTTAGATAAGGACAAACACATACACATCAAATGAGTTTTCATAGTTGATCATTGGAATTACAACAGGCAAAGACATTCCAAGATCTCTCTTAATCTTCTTGGCCCGAACATAAAGACTATGCGCTGTTGGAAAAAAATCTTCCTGGACACGAACATTTATCTGGATTCTCTGAGTTAAATGAAAAGGAGTGAATTGAGGGCCATTTTGATCATCCATTAAAGTCAACCATGCAGCTCCCAAGAAAGCACACCTGACTTATCCTCTGATTTTGCCAAAATTTCAGCAACATAACAACATAAATGGATCAAAAGACTAAAAAACCAGCCATCATAACTTGGAAAAATTTTGACAGAGTTTCCCCAGAAGTAGAGCAATAGGAACCCAAAATATAGACTGTATATGTATCCATAAACTGTCAACAATAGAACCCGAGCATCAAATAGGACTCACTAGTACATAACCTATGGCGAGGTCACGAAAAGGGTGCTCCAGCTACCTGTATCACCGAAAAGATCTCCACATTTGAGAATCCCCCAACTCAATAAAACCTCACGCTATCGACCCTCACACGAAGGCTAATGCAAATTGCGTATAGTCAAGTCTCAGAAATGACCATCTTCTAGACCAAGTCTCAAAAATGGCTGAGACTGCCAAATAAAACCAAATATGGCTTCACAAAGGCGTACAATGGCAGTTTCCACAAGTAACGTACAATACCAGTAGACAATGCGCTCAAACAGACGCCAAATGATGCATACCCACAACAACTGCAAGTGACACCACTGCTAGTATATCATTGTACTCCAGGCACATGTACCTGTGTGAATCACCTGTACCTATACCTGTCCCTGTAACCTGTAACCTGTAATTTGCAACCTGCAACCTGTAATCCCGAATCTCAAAGCTTGAAGCTCGAAGCAGAAGATACTCGAAGAAGATCCTCAGTGGGGGCACTAAAAGAATGTGGGCAGGATGGAAACACACAGAACGCCTCTATAATGACCCGACACACACTCTTGGGAAGATACATACACACTATGGGGCACCACTCGGCTTACACAACCCACCTGGCCGAGACAGGGAACACACCGATGGAGCGAGAGGAGAGAGACTATCCACTTGCCCACTCCACACGGAGACACACACGCACACGCACCCAAAAAACTCAGCTCAAAAGAGGAGAATTTTTGATGTTTTGATACAATCGAGCTTGGGCCAACACCAAGGGGACAAACAGCTCACACAGTATAGGTAAAATAAGCCAGATACAATCACAAACTGGAGCAGAAGCTTCGCTCATAGGAGAAACTTACACAACCAAAACAACAGAAAAAGAGTGAGGAATTTGGCAAGATGGACAGCGCCATCGCGTCCGGAACGGCCCAAAACCCCAGTCTACAATGTCGAAGTGCTCAAATCCGACCTCGGATGAGCAGCTTACAGCCAAAACAGGCTCCAAAAATCCCAAAAACACACCTGCGGCTGTTCCTCCTCTTCTCTCCACGTTTTTTCTGGTCTTCTCTCAGTTTTTTCAATTCCCACACTTAGCTTTATTAGTTGGGCACCCTTGGCCTTTTAGATGACCTCAAACGGACCCCGAACAGGCCAAAAACTGACCTCGCGGTGCATAGTTGTCACCTTTTTGCATCATCCGCACACCTGGCACTCAGCTTTTTCCAATAATGCGTCTCGTAACCACGTGAAGTGGCCCCAAAAAATGGTCCTCATTATGACCTTTTTTGCATAATTATCACAAGAAAACACCCACATTGTGTTTGTACTTATCCACGTGCACACATTGACCCCATTCACCCTCCTGACGCCACTAGATGCCATCTGACGCGTCTGCTTATCTCATGTCGTCGGCCCGCGAATAGCTTCCTCGAGAAGCTTTACGCGCTACCAACTCCTCATTATTAAAAAAAAAAAACACTGGTACTGGTAATAGTGAAAATCGATGCACTATGTACATTCTGTCCTACCTGTACACATGTGGGCCCCACGTAACCGCCTGGCTCTGGAAAATGGGCAATTCCTTATTTGATGCACCATGCGTGTGTATGTATATATGCACAATCCCTTGCTCCAAAAAACTCCGGACACCGTCTTAGCAGACACTGACTGTTAGTACCTACATACTAGGAACACACATCTAGCACATGTACCAAATCAATAGTCACATCACATGACATCTCAAGACATCACATGACATTCAACATTTATTCGGATCTTAGACCATGATTTATCGGCAATGTAGCTAGCAATCACATCTAGGTCCAATCGGGACCTCATCGATGTCCGATTGACTAACCCCTATTGTAACCAGTTCCTGCACTCAAAAGAAGTCAAGAACAAATCAATATCATAATCAGGAATTCCATTTCATAAAGTCATCCAGCAGAATACTGTCAGCTCTCAATATCCCTGAAGCTCAAAGAGACATCAGTGTCTTTAGTATCAAAATCAAGGCATCTGTTGACAAAGGAGTGGAGTGACTACCCTCTTGTGCATCCCACTGCACCAAATCTCCGGCCAAGCTGAATTCTGGGTTCCGTTTGGAGTAGACTATGCTAAACCAAAGCATCGAGGTAAAGTTTCACAATCCGAGGAGTATCTGCTAGGTCCTCCTCCTCCATCCACTTCGCATAAAATGTAGAATAGTTCTTGAAGTTAACCAAGAACCGCCTTCGGACTTTACCTTTCTTCGTATCCCTATGTGCCAAAATCTGTTCAGGAACAAGGGTCTCCTCGTTTTCTTCCACTTCGGGTTGCTCATCAGGCACATCACCCTTCAAAGGTTTCAAGAGACCACATGGAATGCATTGTGAATCCTCTAAGTATCTGGCAGTTTCAATCAAAAGGAGACATCATTTATCTTTTCAGTAATCTTGAAAGGTCCGTAGTATCGCATACTAAGCTTTGGAAAAAGCCTCTCCTTTCCCTTTTTTTTTTCTTAGGCGTGCCATCTCAAAATGTAAGAGCACCCAATCATCCTCCTTCAATTTCAAGTCGCGACGATGGCGATCCGCTGCCTTTTTCTGTCGTTCTGCAAAGTCACGCGAACCTTGGCAAAAGCTGTATCCAAATCTCGCGAATATTCATCCGCTTCAAATATCTAATCTTTCGTGCTCAGGAAGAATGGAACCTTCGCAGCACTTTCAACAATCTCAAATGGCGCCTTCCCCGTCGAAGAGTGTATCTTGTTATTGTAGGCATCCACCAAAGGTAAGTTCTTTTCCCATTGAGTCTCCTGATCCGAGATACAAGACTTCAATAAATCTAATACCACTGAATTGGCAATCTCAGATTGCCCGTCAGTCTACAAGTGGAACGATGACAAGAACTGCAACCGCGTGCCAATGTTCTCCCAAATTGCCTTCCAAAACAAACTCATAAATCTGGGGTCTATGTCGGAGTCAATCGTCTCAGACGTGCCATGTAATCGAAAAATCATCGTGATCATTCTGTGTTCTCGGGACATCAAAAATGAAATCCATTGCAATACTTTCCCAGGGGTGAGTGGGTATGGGTAAAGGCTGTAACAATCCCTGTGCCTTATGCCTGTCAAACTTGACCTTCTGGCATACTACGCACAAACTCTTCCACATCCTTTTTGAGTCTCAGCCAAAAGAAGTATCTCTCTACCCCTTTCATGGTGGTAGCAATGCCGCGGTGACCCGTAAAAAGGTGGACAGTGGCATTAAGTCATAACCTTACAGTGGCATTAAGTCATCACCTTTTCCCTCAACGGCTGTGTAACGCACAACATGGTTTTTCTCATCAAGTAGCCTTCCCGAAAGGAGTATCCTGTTATTGTCTCCCCATCCCGTATCCGTGTGAAAATATCTGCAAAATTTGTATCTGTGGCATACTGGTCGACCATATCCTCGAAGCTCCTATGATGTATCGCGGAAAAAGCCAGAACCAACAGCTTTCGAGACAAAGCATCTGCCACCACATTCGTTTGTCCCTACACATGGACAATCTGGAAGTGAAACTGTGACAAGCTATTCGCCCACCGCATCTGCTTTTCCGAAAGCTGCTTCTGTGAAAAGAAGTAGTGCAAACTCTGAAGGTCTGTAAAGACAGTAAAATCCGCTCCGAGTAGGTAATGCCGCCATTGAGTAAGAGCATGGATAACCGCCAAAAGCTCTTTCTCATATATCTGTGCTGTCATCTCCGGCCTAGAGAACAATCGGCTCTCGTAAGAAATGACATGGCCTTCTTGCATCAAGACCGGACCCAGACTACGACCACAAGCATCACAATATACTTCAAATGACTTTTGCAAGTCCGACAAAGTCAAATCTCCTATATTCAATTTCTTGTTCAATGTCTGAAAGGCAGTCACCTCTGTGGATCCCCACGAGAAAGAGACTCCTTTCTGTATCAAGATATGCAAAGGGGAAGCAACCTCTGCAAACTTTCGTATGAACCGCCTGTAGTACGAACACATTCTTCAAATCGGGCCAATCACGTATAGTCTCTATCTTGGCTGAATCCACTTGCACTCCTGATGCTGAGACAAAGTGTCCCAAAAAGTCTCTAAAGCAGATGATCTCTATGTTTTGCCTCATTTTTGGAGAAACAATGATATCATCAAAGAAAGTGCCAACAAATAGCCTGTACTCTCGAAAAATCTCGTCCATCATCCGGTTAAATGTCGCAGGAGCATTGGTTAAGCCAAAAGGCATCACCAAAAACTCAAATAATCCAAAAAGTAGTCCGGAAGGCTGTCTTGTAGACGTCTCCACTCTTCAGATCAATCTTGCTAATGCACGAGGATCCATGTAACCTGTCAAGTATATGATCGATCCTAGGAATCGGAAATCTGTTCTTAATGGTGATTTTGTTGAGAGCTCTATAATCGATGCACATTCTCCAAGATCCGTCTTTCTTCAAATCCAACAACAGTGGAGAGCAGTACGGTGAAGTACTAGGTTGGACAAGACCCTTTTCCAAGAGGTCTTTCACTTGGTTCATAATCTTTTCACTCTGTACTCGGCTCACACGGTAAGGTGGCCGGTTCGGTGATGTGCTTCCAGGTATCAGGTCAATGGTCTGATCTTCAGACCCTCTAAAAAGCAATCGGCATGAGTGTGGAGAAAAATCTTGGCGTTCTTTTGATCAAGTCAAAACATATTCAACCTTTATCCATCGTTCAGTTCTCTCCCAAAAGAATGAGTAAAGAAATTGAAGTTCATCAAGTACAATTCTCTGAGCCCTTCATTTATCGAAGTCGCTTTCTCGGCCCGGTAGTCAACCACGGCGTAGTTCTTGTGGTACCAAGGGATCCTGAGTAGAACGTCACTCGTGTGCCCTAAACACCCCTATCATTGCAAACGAAGTTTGCCAATGCTCGGTGTAATGGCAACATCCCATCCAGGTGCCAGTCGAACTACCTCCGCCTGTGGCGTCAATCTGTCGGACGTAATTCCAAATCGAGCTCCCAATTCCCAGTGAAAAGAAGTTTGCCTTGGCTCCTTCAAAAGAGCTTCCTGATCCTTCACTTTGCCCCAAAAGCGGCAAAGTTTGTACTTTCATTCAGTACAGTCGGTGCAGGTCCCACGCCATGTGGTACCAGTTCTGCTTTACTATCTGCCTTTTCTACCACGTTCCTCAGCTGCTCTCGAACTCTCAGGAATGTCGTCGTCTTTATCATTCTCTTCTTTCTGTGCCTTTTTAGGGCACTTTACGGAGACATGTCAATATTCCCCGCATCCAAAGCACTTCCCCTCTCTGATGAAGCGAGCTCTCTCCTCAAGAGAAAGCTTGGGTCGTGCATCCTTTTTCTCTGGATTGCCCTTTTTCTTTCTACTTTCATTCCCAGTAATCTGTTCGGCTCGTTGTGTCATGGCCTCATCTGTGGGGTAGGTCAGACTGCCAAAGTGAATGGCAAAGCCCTGCTTCGCATGACTCATCAACTCCTGAATAGAAGTTGACTTCTGTTCCAAGCAGTGATCTCGGATCTCTGTAGGTAGACCCAAGGTAAACCGCTCAATCTGTTCTCTGAACGAGATCTTCTTGAATGAAGAGGCGGGTAGAAAAGAGCTCCAGAATCTTTCACAGTAAGCATTGATTGTATCTTTCTTGGTCATCCGAAGATGGTTCCAAGCAACTCGTATATCTCGTTCATATTCTTGCGTCAACCGAGAAGAAATAAAAAGCTTCTTAAATTTTAGCCATTTAACTGGCACAGTCTTGTTTAAAAGAAGCGTGGACCACCAAGTACGAGCATTCCCCTTAAAGTAACAGGCAGCTCTCTGAATCTTGGAGTGCTCTGAATAGCGTCCTCTCGCAAAAGCGATGTCAAACTGTTGTATAAAAGACAAAGCCTTCGAAGCATGTGAATATCCTGAAAAAGTATCAAACTTGATCGAGTGGCCACCTTCCTTAAACTCTCGGACTTTCTTGCTTTTATCTTCGAGAAAGTCATACTGATTGGCTTTGTAAAAATTCTTCTTGTTCGCATAAAAGTTTCCGTCATCAGAATCTGAGTTGTCTGTAGACGAGTCCTCAATAGAATTGTCAGTCTCTGGGCGAGATTTAGTCTTCTTTGCCTTTTTTCTTGCCCTTTCCGAAGCTTTGTTTCTTGCTTCGCTTTTTACCTTTTCTGTCTTCTTCGCTCAAATCTGAAGAGCTAGAAGAACTGTCAGAAGAAGAAGAAGAAGAAGAAGAACTTGGTACTCCTTCAAATAGAACACGCTTCTTCTGTTTCTTTGCCTTGTCAGATGTCGACTGACGACCCAAATATCACGGGAAGTCAGTGTCTTTCTTCTACTTTTTGCCGTGCTTTTTGGCTTTCTTTTGCGTGTCAAAAAGCTGAGCAATCCGTGCATCAACCACCTCTTGTAATTCCTTCTCTGAATATTGTTTGTGATCAGAAGGTTTCTTGAGAGCGGGTTTCGCGGGTGTAGTGGTTTTCTGCCACTGCGTATGCACTTCCTGAAAAGAAGTCTCGCTCATATATTATGCCAATTTCGGATCCTTCGCAAAATTGAGCATCATCTTTGTTGCATCGCCAATCAATTGACGACGCTTCATCTCTTTTTGCTCCGCTTGAGTAGGCCGAGGCGGGCCATACTCTCTGCCGGAATCTTCGTTGTGATCCCTGCCCGCATCTCCAGATGTAGAGGGAGTTGACTGATCCTTGCATGAAGCCATAGGTGCTGCGGAAAAAAAAGTTGGGGATCGGATTTCCCGTAGAAGAGAAATCGGTCGTACTCTGATACCGCTGTAACAGACTTGGACACTCCAAGTCAAGAATCAATCGCGACAACACCAAATAACCACTTCAAAACAATTCACAAATCACAATAGATTTGCACTGGCCCGGCGGAGTTCCGTGCCTAGAAATATTGGCCCCAAAGACTGGCGCCCCTTTCGGTATTTCTTTATGTATTAAATCAATGTCAAAGTACAAAGAGCGGTTAGGGTTTCACTCTCAGACTCTGTGTCTAGATGCTCTGCAGAGTGAGCCCTAAACCGTGTATATAAAGATTACAAGAGATGCCCAAAAGCAGAGCCCCAAAAGCTTTCAGTTCAAAAGCAGTTTCTCTCTCTCTCTCAATGAGAGCAAAATAAAGCAAAGCGTAGCCCAAAAGCTGGGATTTGCGTCGCTTGAAAAAAAAAACTTTTTTTTTTCCCACCTCCGTGATTTTCGGAAATATCCATACACTGCAGCCGCGTGGCATGGCCGCCTGCTTTTAGGGTTTCCAGCCATTTTAGGGTTTCAGCCAGCAATTAGGATTAGGGTTCCAAAATTTAGGGTTTCTGGCAGAAATTCGGGTTTGCAGGAATTTTAGGGTTTTTGGCAAAAACTAGGGTTTCTGCTGTCGGTAGCCACGTCATCACTTTGTGACAGAACCCCACCCTTTCACCACGTATGTAATAAAATAAACAAAATGAAAGGTAGAAAGTGTTTCCAAATTTACCACACTGCCCCTTGTAGCTCCTCCTCTCGCACTGGTCCTCTCCTCCGCGCACAATCGGCACCGCACCCATGGCAAGCATGGAATTCAAAGTGCTAATCCCTTATCTTTCATACATGGAGAATATTTCCGACAGTGTTCTTCAGGAAACTCCTGCTACACCGAAGTGATTATTACGCCGGAGCCAAAACCAATCCCGAAGGGAGCTCCAGTTCCCGTAGGTGCTCCCGTCCCAGAATCTGTTCTCGAACCAGAACCTGCACATGTTTGTTATTCCTTTTGAGGCGTAACCATGCCGAATTCTCAGGACAGAGGTGGTCAATCTGACGATGCCCTTACTCTCATCAAAGAGCAAATGGCCTGAAACCGGCCTGTTCAATCCAAAAAGGGCGGTAGACTTTACTTTAAACCTTGATTTAGCTTTCACCCATTATTAGTCGTCTATTTTACCTGTACTTTCAAGACACAACAAAGGGGAGAGGGATACAGGCTGCTAGATTGCACCTGTATGAGTAGACGGACACCAGATTGGCCCCTAACTTAGGCGCCCCTTTCGGTATTTCTTTATTATTCAAAAGAGGGAATAAACGCTGTGGTTCCTACAAGCTGCCCCGCACAAACTCGGCTGAATTTCCACTGTTCCAGCCCGATTTCGGCAGCATAACTGTACTAGAACCCTTCACGGTCAGTATTCCCACGCATTGACCGACTTTCCCGACGCATTCGGGCACTTTGCAAAACCTGGCGAGAATCTGCAGCACGCTGAATTCTCTGTTTTCAGCCCTGAAAATGCGCCAGATCACCTGTACAGCGGTCCCCTTGCGTCCCCGAACCTCCTGGGGGTATTAGGGTCCGTTTAGGGCCAAAACCCTAAACCTGCAAAAATACACAGCAGGCTGTAATTCACTGTTTCGGGCTCCGTTTCGCGTGCCGGTCGCATCCCTAGCAAGTCCTCGAGCTCCCGCACCTGTAGGGCTACTTGCCCTTTGAATCGGACGAGATTTCTGGCGTGAAACCTCTCCGAATTCACCTGTACCTGCGGGGGGATTAGCCGCTAGCTAATCCAGTACCTGTGCAAGAGGCTCTTGCCTCGGCAATCGCGCATGAACCCACACAACTGTACATTGGTCAAATGAAGAGCCCACTCGAGGGGCATAACATACTGCCAAAGGGGAGAGAGAGGGCAGTGCGTAGCGTGCAGGGCATCACTCCTGGCACCGCACTGTGCATAAGAGGGAAAGCAAGCACTCCATAGCTCTTAACCTGTGACAGAGACTTGCAAAATGAGCCTCCCAGCTATAAATCACGTTTTTGCCTTCTCTATAAGTAGTAAACTGGCCTCAGAGTGCCAAGTGTCACTCATTTGTGCATTTTCCCGCTTTAGACCCTCGGGTCTAAAAATATCTCACCTGCAGCCTCTGTTGACTTGGCCACAGAGTAACAAAATGATCCCCATGTCAAACTGCACGTAATGACGCGAAGACATTTTCAGGTCCCAAAATAGCAGTTCCCTAAATTTTAGGAGATGCTGCCATTATATCTTTCTAGGTCATCCGACCCTCTTTGTACACTGTGGCCACATCCAAAACTGAAATGTAGCCTCTGTAGCAAAGGATTCCACTTTGGCTAGTCAATGACCCCACTTGGCTAACCATAGTCCTTGTCCAACCTTAGTGCTCTCTTGCCCTCAGGCCTGGACTCCCTCTGGACAGTTCCACACTAGCTATGCAATGCAGGGCAGTTAGATTTCCCGAGGGGTGTTTCCAAAAAGTGAAAGTAAATAGATAATAAGAAAGAAATCAACAAAAAGGATAGATAGTAGTCACACGCTGGTGACATACCCCCCTCCTGAAATCTCAAACGTCCTCGTTTGCATCTATGTCGTACATGCTTACTGTCAACACTGATGTATTCAACACCTGTCGACACATATACGACACATACATGCTCATTGTCAACCCTGGTGTATTCAACACCTCGTCGACTCATGTATTGCCTGCGTGTGAACCCTGTCCCAATGACATAGTGGTAGCTTCGCACTCTGCCATTGCTTTGAGTCACGAACTTTCCAATGACAAAATGGTAGCTGCACATTTTGCCACTGTCTTATAGTACACGTTGGATCCCGTAACACTTGCGAGCATACCCAAACCGACAGTTTAAGAATGCAGTTACACATGTACTCTTTAATAGAAGCAATCACTGTATCCTTGACAGACTGACAAGAAATACTCACTTCTATAGCACTAACCAAACTTTTGGACATTCCATAAGAGCAATTGCCAAACTGACAATCTGTACAGCTCTAACATTCATGTAACAGGTATTTCATTTGAGCTCACTTTAAATACCTTGTACATCATTTGTTTCAGAAGCCATTGTCACACTGACAATCCATTTAGCTTTGAAACTCAAGGGGTCAAGGTAGGTTGCAAATGGAAGGCTTCCAGGTAAAGTGATAACACAGTTGGTGACTCTGCAAGTTCACCTTCTTCCATCCACTTAGCATCCATTGTTGGATAGTTTCTGAACTTTACCAAGTAACGCCTCGCAACCTTGCCTTTCACTTTCCTTTCTTTGTGTGCCAAAATCTGTTCAGGGACCAAGATCTCGTCAAGTTCCTCGACTTCCGGCTGATCTTCAGCTGGCATATCTTCTGGCACATCACCCACATAGGGTCTGAGAAGACTCACATGAAACGCATTGTGAATCTTCCAACTGTCAGGCAATTTCAGCCTATATGCAACATCACTGATTATGTCGCACACTTGAAAAGGCCCATAGTAACGCATGCTGAGCTTTGGAAACAGTCTTTCCTTGCCCTTCATCTTCTTTAACCTTGCCTTTTCAAAGCGTAAAAGCACCCAATCACCAAGTGAATATACTACTTCACGACGGTGACGATCAGCTGCTTTCTTTTGCTTTGCCTGAGTCCTTTCTAAGGCCACTTTGACCTTCTGGTACATTTCATCCATGTCCTGAACATACTTATCTGCTTCAAATATCTTATCCTTTGTATGCAGTATGGGAGGAACTTTCTTGCCACCTTCAACTATCTCAAAAGGTGCCTTGCCAGTTGATGAATGCACTGTATTATTGTATGCATACTCCACCAATGGCAAATACTGCTCCCACTTTCCTTTATGCTCTGACACATAGCACTTCAGCAGATCTAGGACAGTAGAATTTGCCTCTTCTGACTGTCCATCTGTTTGAGGATGAAATGACGAAGAGAATTTGAGCATGGTACCCATATTCTCAAACAAGCCTCTCCAGAACAAACTTGTCATGCGTGGATCACGGTCGCTAACAATCGACTGTGGCATGCCATGATACTTGAAAATATTGCTCATAAACAAGCGTGCCATCTGATCTGGCTTTATCTTCTTCCTGACAGGAATAAAATGAGCCTGTTTGCTAAATCTGCAAATAATGGTCCAAATACCATCATTTCCTGTCTGCGTTCTTGGAAGATCAAAGATAAAATCCATAGCAATACTTTCCCATGGTTTATCTGGAATAGGTAGTGGTTGCAATAACCCTGGTGCCTTTTGCCTGTCAAACTTGACCTTTTGGCATATTAGGCATTCTCGCACAAAGGCATCCACATCCCTTCTCAATGTAGGCCAATAGAAGAATGTCTCTACCGCTTTAACTGTAGCATCGATACCACGATGCCCTGCATACGGTGGGACATGACTCTCTTCCATAACTTTGCGTCGCAATGGCTTTGTGACACACAATCTGCCATGCATCATCATGAACCCATCTTTGAGAAGATAGTGTTCATGACGTTGTCCATCCATTAGCTGCTCGAAGACCCTTGCAAAATCTTCATCATTTGCATACTGTTCTCTCATATCATCAAGTTCATGATGATAAGGAATCGACACAGCTGAAATTTGTGGCTTCCTTGACAAGGCATCAGCCACAACGTTCTTCTTGCCTTCCACATGCACAATCTGAAAATGGAACATGGACAAAATATTTGCCCATCGCATATGCTTTTCAGATAACTTTGTTTGTGTCAAGAAGTATCGCAAGGTCTGATGATCCGTTTGGACAACGAAATCTGCACCTAGCAGGTAGTGTTTCCAACTTAAGAGCGCATGAATCACAGCCAGTAACTCTTTCTCATAGACCTGCATGGTCATCTCTGGCCCTTGCAAAATTCTGCTCTCATAGGCTACTACCCTGCCATCTTGCATTAGCACTGCACCAATGCTACTACCGCAGGCGTCGCACTGGACCACAAATGACTTCCTAAGATCTGGCAACACAATGACTGGATCTGAAGTCATCTTTTCCTTTAAGAGATTAAAAGCTGAAATCTCTTTCTGTGTCCATCTGAAGGTGACTGCCTTCTTTTGAAGAGCATGTAAAGGTGAAGCAATCTCAGCGAAATTTCGGATAAACCTTCTGTAATAGGAGCATAGTCCCAAAAAGCTTCGGACATCATGCACCGTCTTCAAATTTGGCCATGACTTGATCGCTTCGACTTTTGCAGGATCCATTCTGACACCGTCCTTTGAGACAATGTGTCCCAGAAAGTGAATCTCTTCCAGAAAAAACTCACTTTTCTTTGCATTGATGAGCAACCTATGACTGCGTAGCTCTTTGAACACAATGGCCAAGTGATGCCTATGCTCCTCTTCATTCTTTGAGTAGACTATCATGTCATCAAAGAACGTACCAACAAACTGCTGGTGTGGACGGAAAATTCTGTCCATCATCCTATTGAACGTAGCAGGAGCATTTGTGAGACCAAAGGGCATCACTAAAAATTCGTAAAGGCCAAACGTCGTTCTAAAAGCAGTCTTGTGCACATCCTCTGATCTAATGCGGATCTGATGATACCCACTCTTTAGATCTATCCTGCTAAACATAGCTGCTCCTTCTAATTTGTCCATAATATCATCAATTCTAGGTATAGGGAACCTATTCTTGATGGTATTCTTGTTCAGTGCACGGTAGTCGATGCACATACGCCATGAGCCATCCTTTTTCTGCACCAACAACACTGGAGAACAGAATGGAGATGAACTGGGCTGAATCAGCCCCTTTTCTAACAACTCCTGTACTTGGCTCATTATCTCTTTCTGCTGAGCCGCACTAACCCTATACGGAGGCTTATTTGGTGGGCTACAGCCTGGCACCAAATCTATCGCATGGTCCTCGGGTCTCTCTGGCGGTAATTGAGACGGTAATGAATCGGAAAAACAGTCACTATACTGTTGTAAAAACATTGACCTTTCTTTATCTAGCACAGATAAATTTGATTCATCACAATCTGACACTTCACGTGCAAAAACCAAGTACGCAAAAAGATGCTTTTTCATTACAGAAGTAATAGCAGAAGCTGATACAGTAGGAATAGACTCCCCTTTAAGCTTTACATCCAGAATGTGAGTCTTTCCCCTGCTCTGTACAGTGATCTTTTTGTTGTAGGCATCCATGATTCCCTGTACACGAAATAACCAAGGAATACCTAACAACACATCACATCCATCCAGTGGCATGATGTAAAATTCTTCAGCATCTACATAGGACTGGATATGTAGACGCAACTTTCCAATGATGGGTGTCACAGCCTCTGTATGGCCAGGACATGCCAAACCTGCCTCTGCTGTATACCCCATCTCTTCAGGTCTGATTCCCAACTTTGAAGCCAATTCTGGGGAAATGAAGTTGGCTTTGGCACCTGGATCAAAGAAGATAAGCACTGTTTGATCCCTAACCTTTCCCCATGCTCTGCAAAGCTCACTTGCATCTGAATTTGGCTTGTCGCCCACCATATCTGGCACTAGACCAGCCATGGGCTTCTTTCCTTTCTTGTCTTCCTTGTCTTCAGAATCAGCTGGCCTTTTCTTTGTAGGACAATTGTAAGCAATGTGGCCAGGCTGCTCACATATAAAGCATTTGTTCTCTGTCCTTAGGACCTTCTTTTGCTCTTCTGACTTGCGAGGAAAACGTCTTTTCCATTTCTTTGCTGGTCCTTTTTCTGATTCAGCCGTAGCTTTGTCTTTCCCTGTGTTGGCCGACTCCTGAGTCCCTTTAGGAGCCTCATTGGGAACGTGCTTCTTGGCTGAATTTTTCTTGCCTGATCCTGCCTTGACGCCAGTGTTAAATTCACAATCTTCTCCCTTGAGCAAACCATTGCCAGTGTTTGCTACCTCGATGAGCTGCGTCAAAGTAGTGACTTTTGTCTTCGTGCAGTATTTTCTCAATCCTTTGGGTAGGCCACAACAGTATTTTTCAATCTGTTCTGTCAATGGCACAAACCTATAGGAAGTTACTGGAAGTAGAG
Organism: Adiantum capillus-veneris; assembly: GCF_014529385.1. NCBI lineage: Eukaryota > Viridiplantae > Streptophyta > Polypodiopsida > Polypodiales > Pteridaceae > Adiantum > Adiantum capillus-veneris. Next base: position 44,565,262 of record NC_140953.1, read on the forward strand.
CTTTCCAAAACTTCCGATTGTAATCATCCAGATTTCTGCAAGTGGCAGCATTAAGCTGGTGCCATTCTGTCATGACATCTGCTTCAAAATCATCAGATAACCATGCTGCTGCAAAAATCTGCTTGAAGTAAATCCATGTGGACGGAGCTTGCCCTTGAAGCAATAAAGTTGTCCACCATTGTCCCGCATTCCCTGTCAAGAAAGTGGCTGCCTTGCGGACCTTTGAAGCCTCTGTAAAGTTTCCCCCTGCATAGGCCTTATCAAACTGCTGGAGGAATGAAAGAGCCTTCTTCCTGTCATCAAACCCTGTAAAGGTCGTGAATGACACTCCTTTGCCACCTTCTTTGTACGGAGTTGGCCTCTCCAGCGGCGTTAAATTGTCATATGGAAGTGACTGAAACATGGGAACACTATTAGGGTTCATCTGTGTTCCTTGGCCGCTATTAACTTGACCTGGAAATGCCATATTTGGCTGCTGATTTGTAATTCCAGCCATACCAAAATTTGCTTGTGGTATCCCAAATTGTCCCTGAGTGCTTTGAAACCCTGGTTGCATACCCATGACACTGTACATGGGGTTAGGCATCATCGTTTGAGCACCCCCAAACACTGTTCCTGGCGTATAAAATTGATTTCCAGGTGCATGACCAGCCATGCTCTGAAATACCGATCCACCTCCAAAATAGCCAGGGTGTACTGAAGGTGGTGGGAAGACCTGTTGCATAGCCTGTAAGTTGCTTCCCTGCCCATTAGAACCAGCTATAGGCTGCTGAAAGGTGGCGGGCTGAATTGGTACAGCTTGAAAAACTGGCATCTCAGCCACCTGTTCTTGCACCTTAGGCATACGTTGTGGAGACTGCATGTTCTCCGTCAAGTGTACAGGTGTTTCCATTGACTGTGCGGTATGAATCACCTGTGTTCGAGCCTTAACAGGCTTTTGAATATGATCCAGTGACCCAACTTGCTGAGACGGAACCGGAGGTTGCAGAAAGGCTAAAAACCTCGGATTCTGCATTACTTGTGTGAACATAGCCACAGCAGTAGCCAACTGGGTCCTGAATATATCATCATCAGTCTGTGGTGGTCTTGAGGACTCACCCACTTCATGTGTCTGTTGACCCTGTGAAGAGGAAACCTCTTCAGTCACATCATCTGGTCTGTCAGCCATAATTACAATTCCCTGTGTCTCGTCTATGATCCCCTGTGTCTTCAAGCCGAAAACTGCCCAAGGCTCACTTCTATGGAAAAAAGTGATTTAATCCCGTCGATGGAACCATGAAACCGGCCTGTTCAATCCAAAAAGGGCGGTAGACTTTACTTTAAACCTTGATTTAGCTTTCACCCATTATTAGTCGTCTATTTTACCTGTACTTTCAAGACACAACAAAGGGGAGAGGGATACAGGCTGCTAGATTGCACCTGTATGAGTAGACGGACACCAGATTGGCCCCTAACTTAGGCGCCCCTTTCGGTATTTCTTTATTATTCAAAAGAGGGAATAAACGCTGTGGTTCCTACAAGCTGCCCCGCACAAACTCGGCTGAATTTCCACTGTTCCAGCCCGATTTCGGCAGCATAACTGTACTAGAACCCTTCACGGTCAGTATTCCCACGCATTGACCGACTTTCCCGACGCATTCGGGCACTTTGCAAAACCTGGCGAGAATCTGCAGCACGCTGAATTCTCTGTTTTCAGCCCTGAAAATGCGCCAGATCACCTGTACAGCGGTCCCCTTGCGTCCCCGAACCTCCTGGGGGTATTAGGGTCCGTTTAGGGCCAAAACCCTAAACCTGCAAAAATACACAGCAGGCTGTAATTCACTGTTTCGGGCTCCGTTTCGCGTGCCGGTCGCATCCCTAGCAAGTCCTCGAGCTCCCGCACCTGTAGGGCTACTTGCCCTTTGAATCGGACGAGATTTCTGGCGTGAAACCTCTCCGAATTCACCTGTACCTGCGGGGGGATTAGCCGCTAGCTAATCCAGTACCTGTGCAAGAGGCTCTTGCCTCGGCAATCGCGCATGAACCCACACAACTGTACATTGGTCAAATGAAGAGCCCACTCGAGGGGCATAACATACTGCCAAAGGGGAGAGAGAGGGCAGTGCGTAGCGTGCAGGGCATCACTCCTGGCACCGCACTGTGCATAAGAGGGAAAGCAAGCACTCCATAGCTCTTAACCTGTGACAGAGACTTGCAAAATGAGCCTCCCAGCTATAAATCACGTTTTTGCCTTCTCTATAAGTAGTAAACTGGCCTCAGAGTGCCAAGTGTCACTCATTTGTGCATTTTCCCGCTTTAGACCCTCGGGTCTAAAAATATCTCACCTGCAGCCTCTGTTGACTTGGCCACAGAGTAACAAAATGATCCCCATGTCAAACTGCACGTAATGACGCGAAGACATTTTCAGGTCCCAAAATAGCAGTTCCCTAAATTTTAGGAGATGCTGCCATTATATCTTTCTAGGTCATCCGACCCTCTTTGTACACTGTGGCCACATCCAAAACTGAAATGTAGCCTCTGTAGCAAAGGATTCCACTTTGGCTAGTCAATGACCCCACTTGGCTAACCATAGTCCTTGTCCAACCTTAGTGCTCTCTTGCCCTCAGGCCTGGACTCCCTCTGGACAGTTCCACACTAGCTATGCAATGCAGGGCAGTTAGATTTCCCGAGGGGTGTTTCCAAAAAGTGAAAGTAAATAGATAATAAGAAAGAAATCAACAAAAAGGATAGATAGTAGTCACACGCTGGTGACATGGCCACACTTTCCACAAGCCTCACGTCATTTTACACTCGCTTCGATCAGATGCAAACGCAAAACACTTTCCGGAATCGTCCTACAACTTCTCGGATTACACGTGCTTATTCAACACCTCCTTCCGAAGCTTCAGTGGACGAACAAAACGAGCCAGATCCAGCTGAAGAGATAGACAATCATGAACTTCAATTACTTTATAAAATTTTTAATGTTGCACAGAAGAAGAAGCTTGACGTTAAACTGCCGGAATCGTATAATGGTCACTGCGACAAGCACGTGCTGGACCAATGGCTATTCAAAATGAAGGTTTACTTATCAAACACAAATTTGGTCGAGAGTAAAAAAGTTGCACTTGTTAGTTCTCTACTCAAGGACACAGCATTTCTTTGGTGGCAACGACGGATTGCTAATAGTAAACACACACCTTCTTGGGATAAATTCCGGCGTGCTATTTGCAAGGCATTCGAACCTGCCAGTGCGGATTTTCATGCCCAGTCCTCTCTTTGCCACCTGAGCCAAACAAGTTCCTTGGCCGCGTACATCACAAAGTTTCAAAGACTAACTCTGGAGATAGTGGATCTCAATCCCTCTCATAAACTTCATAGCTTTATCGACGGACTCGAACCCAATCTGAAGGACGATGTGCACAAATATAACCCTACCACCTTGGATGCTGCAATTGCCTATGTGGAAGTCTTGACGATAATCGGTGCCCTACACGAATATTTTTCCTGGTGAAAGATCTTCAAACAGCGCTCGCTTTTCATAGCACGATCACAGAGACAGCTATAGCCAAAGTCAGCAACATCAGTCTAAGTTCAGACAACAAGCCACATCACCTTATTCAACTTCAACGTTCTATTTTCAAGATCGACAATCTCAAAGCAGATCATCTTCAAATACTCCACTTGATCGTGGCAAAGGACGTGATTTTTCTCAAGATCAGGATTCCAATAGTCAGCAAGGCTCTTTGTCAAATGCATCTTTGACTTCAAAGAAGAATGGTTTATGTACAATCTGTGGTGGTGACCATAGATGGTATCAATGTCCAAAGAGACCAAATCCATCTAATATGAAAAGAAATTCCCACATAGAAACATCATGGAATGCTGAACAACCAGCTTCTGCTCAAGATAAAGGAAAATTTGTGGTCAACACAATTCATGTCTCAGAGGATACGACTGTTCTTATGAAGCATCCTCAATGCAATTCTTAAGTTTTGGAGCCTCTTTCAAAGTAAGTTTTGAGCCTTCTTAGAACTCTCAATGGTCGCTCTATCAACATTTTGGTGGATAGCGGATGCTCTAATAATTTCGTCAGCACTCAGATAGGTCAACAACTTGGCTTACCAACTCAGAAGACATCTCACTTATATGATGTGGAATTAGCAGATGGATCAATTTTAAATTGTGATGAGACAGTTCGAAGTCATGCCTTTATCTTACTACGACGTGATTCTTGGTCAGCATTGGCTATTCCATTATGATCCAGCTATTAGCTGTTGTTCAAAGATGGACGTGAACTGATTTTACACGGGCTTTATCATGCGGAACGAGTGATTCAAGCCTCACGTGTACAAGTCAAACAGCATGATACAATGGATTATGAAACGAACATGATTTCCGATGCAGATGCAAAAATTATTATTGATGAAGAAGTTTTTCCAAGTGATACTTCTTTACCAAACAAAGACAAGTACATAGTTGTAGATTCCGAGTCTGAAGACGACTATGCTTTCTTTGATTGTTTGTTGGATGATAATATGCCAATTGCAAGTCATGAAATCGCAATTTCTGAAGATAATTCTGAAGAATTTTAGGATTCATTATTGGAAGATGATTATACTCTCAAGCCAAAATCCTCTCCAGTGATTACTAAAATTGAAGTTACCCCATCTGAAGAGTGCCTGAGAAGATTTCCTCTTCACCAAATATTTGCAGTTATTGGAAGATCTTAAGCCAGAAATCTTACATTGCATGAAGGATTTTGAAGATCAATCTCTTGTTGCAGTCAACTTGATTATGCCAGATTCCTCTAAAAAGTCTTTGAACAATGCAATGATATGGGATTTAGCAGTCAAAGCAAAAAGGTTTCGCAAGAAGCAAAGGTTCAAGACAAAGGTTTCAGATAACTCAAAGACTAAAGATTTTCGACGATTCAATGCTTTTCCAGAGTTCTATCAACATCAAAAGTCATTTCTTTGACACGGACTCTCATTCTAAATGGAAGGGAATGTCAAGATTGTGACTATGTTGTTGTATTACATCTACTACTAGTTGCAGATACGCAAAGTGCCATGTCAAGGAGGACCCCTACGCTTGGGTGGTCGCGACCCTTCGCCCAAAAGACGTGCCTCTTCGCCAAAAGCCACAACCTTCGACGACTGATCACACCCCTTTGCTCTACGGTTGCGACTCTTCGTCCAATGGTTGCAGCTCTTCGCCGAAAGGATGTGTCTTTACGTCTAAAGTTGCATCTCTTCACCATGAGACATATCTTTTCGTTTGTCTTTTCGTCTCCTATATAAGGAGTCTATTGTACTCAGTTTTCAAGCATCCATTCAATCAATCACACACTCAGTCTCTTGAGTCTCAGTTTGATCTTAAGTATGAAGTTTTAAGTCTTAATTATAGGATTAGCACCACTGATCCTCACAACATTAACAAGTGTAAAGAACTGTCGTTGCAACAGTCAACACAATCTTTACTCCCTTGATCCAATAAGAGGTGTTGTTGGCACAAGTGATTGAATTCCCATGAGGGACATCCTCGAGAGAGGTAAACAAGTCACGATGAGAGGTAATGTGCTTTGTAGCACTACTGTCAAAGTACCACATATCTACAGCAAGTGACATACATGCATCACGGACAGAAGGATCATAAGTACACTCTGCACTAAAAGCCCATTCTCCATCTACATCAGCATCACATCTCCTTTCACAGAGGACTCTACAATGGCTGCACTAGTAGTGAAACCAACCTCTTTCTTCTTAGCCTCTTTTGCCTTCAACTTAGAACACTGCTTGATCAAGTGATCATTGGCTTTACAATAATGGCAACGCACTTCTTTTTGCCCTTTTCACCAGAATTCCCAGACGAAGTGATGCCAGCAGAAGCATTAGGAACATTAGGAACAGGTGATTTACCACTCGTAGAAGAACTATGAGAAGTGGCTACATTGCTGTTACCGCTTTTTCTTTAAGCAACAATAAAGGCTTGTTCAACTGCACACTATCTAGCCATGTTTTTTCTCGAAAGTGACTCTTGCAACATCAATGTGTATAATGCATCAAACTTGACAACATCTATAACCAGTTTGGACACTCCAAACCCGAAAATCAATAGCAACACACAAACAGATACTTCAAAAGCATTGAACTTCAATTAAGAGAGAGAGAGAGAGAGAGAGAGAGAGAGTTGACACGGTCAGGCATAGTTCCGTGCCCAGAGGTATTGGCTCCAAAGACTGACCCCCCTTTCGGTATTTTTTATTCATTAATCATTGCAAAGTACAACTCCCAAGGGTCCTCTGCTCTTAGACTCTGCGTCCAGATGCTCTGTAGAGTGAGGCCCCAAGGGCTCTTTTATTCTTACAAGGGATACCCAAAAGTAGAGTACCAAAAAGCAATTTGTTCAAAAGCAATAAACTCAAAAGCTACTCGCTTAAAAGCTGCCAGCGTAATTTCCAAAATCCGTACAACCTCCCACGTCAGAACTTGTCAGTGCAAAATGCAGAAATCCGTATTGCCGCCACGTCAGCATGTCAACGCAAATTCCGACCGTCCATACAACCTATCAGCGCGAATTGCGGCATGTTCGTACAATCTATGTCGCGGGTGGTCATGCCACGTCATCAGTTTGTAATATACCCCCTCTTGAAAGAATTGTAATCGCCCTCGATTACGCCTGCAAAAACAGACATAATCCATAAGCCAGTTCAATAGACACTGACTCTAAGTAATGACGCACTAGACGACATAAATCCAGCACTTGCACAAAGAAAACAGTCACTAAACCTTCACATCACATTCAAATCAAATCAATCACAAAAAAAATCATTCCAAATCTCAGACCATGACTACCAGCAACGTATTTAGCAATTGCATCTAGATCCATCCTGGACCTCACTGATGTCGCATTAACTAATTCTTAATGCGATCATGTGTATAGAGATTCTCAAGTCCAAAATGCTGCAGCCATTTCGTCTTTCAGTCCTGCACTCAAACACAGTCACATGTTAGAGTGTTCATCAATCAAAATCAGTTCCGGGAATTTCCATGTCGAAGTACTTCTTTCATAAAGTCATCCAGCAGAATACTGTCAGCACATCAGTATCCCTGAAGTCCAAAGGGAAATCAGTGACTATTCCATCCAGGCAATCTGTGACAAAGGAGCAGAGTAACTCCCCTCTTGTGCAGCCCCACCTGCACCAAATTCAACCTGCTGATCTCCGGGAACTCTTGGAATAACCAAAGCTAGACCAAAAGCGTCAAGGTAAAGTTTCAAATCTGAGGGGTATCTGCTAGATCCTCCTGCTCCATCCACTTTCGCATTCAATGCCAGATGGTTCTTAACTAAGAACCGCCATTCACTTTACCTTTCTCTTTCTTTCTTGGTGAGCCAGTATCTGTTTCAAAACGAGAATCTCCTCGATCTCTTCCATTTCAAGTTGCGCCTCAGGCTCCCTACTGATTGGCACCTCACCCTTGAAATTTTTCAAGATACTCACATGAAAAGCATTGTGAATCTTTCAAGTTTCTGGCAACTTCAGTCTGAAGGATACATCATTGATCTTCCCTTTAGTCTGGAAAGGGCAATAGTATCTTAGCTTTGGAAAAAGCCAATCCTTTCCTTTTAGTTTCCTTAGGCGTGCCTTCTCAAACCGTAAAAGCATCCAATCATCTTCCTTCAATTGTAAGTCGTGTCGAATCTTGTCAGCTGCCTTTTGATGTCATGCTTGAGACTTCTCAAGAGCCTTGTGCACCTTGCCAAAAACAGTATCCAGATCTAGATCATACTAATATGCTTCAAAAATCTTATCCTAATCCGGGGAATTCTCTGATATGCCAGTTGATTCCCTTTTTCCTTTCTTTCCTTGTGCCCTAGGACCTGTGGGTAGCGTCTTCCACTTCCCCTGTCCATTGGCACGTCAGCCTCAATCATCGGAACCCTAAGACGCATTATCATCTGATCCCCTTTCTTTGGAATCCTTTGATGAACTTGCATCTAGTTCCCTTGGTTCTTCAGAACCCTTAGATTCTCCAGAAGCCTGTGATGAGCTGTCGTCCCGTTCCCCTGATTTATTCTTTTGAATTTGACGGACTCTTGCCTTGTTGAGGTGGATACTATCCTGTCCGTAAGATAATATACCTAGATGAATCCAGGATAAGCCCAGATTCACCCTTGAAGGAAAGTGCAAGGTATACACCCATGGTAGTCACCCACAAGACAATATAACCATCAGCTCCATCTGTCACCAGCGTGTGACTACTATCTATCCTTTTTGTTGATTTCTTTCTTATTATTTATTTACTTTCACTTTTTGGAAACACCCCTCGGGAAATCTAACTGCCTTGCATTGCATAGCTAGTGTGGAATTGTTCAAAGGGAGTCCAAACCTGAGGGCAAGAGAGCACTAAGGTTGCACAAGGACTATGGTTAGCCAAAGTGGAATCCTTTGCTACAGGAGCTACATTTCAGTTCTTGGTTTGGCTGCAATGTACAAAGAGGGTCAGATGACCTAGAAAGATACAATCGCAGCATCTCCTAAAATTTAGGGAACTGCTATTTTGGGACCCGAAAATGTGTTCGCGTCATTACCTGCGGAATGACAAGAGGAACATTTTCTTGCTCTGCTGCCAAGTCAACTGATGCACCAATTGAGATATTTTTAGCCCAGTTGGCCAAAATCGGAAACTGGACGAGGTGTCACTCTGTGAGCATTTCTGCTACTCCTGGCCAGAGAAGGGGGCGCCTAAAATGAGAGAGGAGGCTGATTTGCAGTTTTTGTCACAGGTTAAGAGCTATGGAGTGCCTCCTTTCCCTCTTATGTACAGTGCGGTGCCAGGAGTGATGCCCTGCACGCTACGCACTGCCCTCTCTCTCCCCTATGGCAGTATGTTATGCCCCTCTAGTGGACTTTTCAATTGACCAATGTACAGTTGTGTGGGTTCATGCACGATTGCCGAGGCAAGAGCCTCTTGCACAGGTACTGGATTAGCTAGCGGCTAATCCCTCGCAGGTACAGGTAATTCGGAGAGGTTTCACGTGCGAAATCTCGTCCGATTCAAAGGGCAAGTAGCCCTACAGGTGCGGGAGCTCGAGGACTTGCTACGGATGCGACCGGCACGCGAAACGGAGCCCGAAACAGTAAATTACAGAATGCTGTGTATTTTTGCAGGTTTAGGGTTTTGGCCCTAAACGGACCCTAATACCCCCAAGAGGTTTGGGGACGCGAGGGGACCGCTGTACAGGTGATCTGGCACATTTTCGGGGCTGAAAACAGAGAATTTAGCGTGCTGCAGATTCTCGCCAGGTTTTGCAAAGTGCCCGTGTGCGTCGGGAAAGTCATTCAATGCGTGGGAATACAGACTGTGAAGGGTCCTAGTACAGTTATGCTGCCGAAATCGGGCCAGAATAGTTGAAATTCGGCCAAGGTTGTGCGGGGCAGCTTGTAGGGAACCACAGCGTTTATTCCCTCTTTTAAAGAATAAAGAAATACCGAAAGGAGCGCCTATTTAGGGGCCAATCTGGTGTCGGTCTTCTCATACAGGTGCAATCTAGCAACCTGTATCCCTTTCCCCTTTTGTTGTGTCTTGAAAGTACAGGTAAAGTGGGCGACAAATTAAATGGGTGGAAGCAAATAAGGTTTAAGTCTAAGGTCTACAGCCCTTTTTGAAAGTACAGGCCGGTTTCATGGTTCCATCGCCGGGATTAAATCACTTTTTCCCACAGAAGTGAGCCTTGGTCAGGTTGGGCTTGAAGACACAGGGGATCATAGACCAGACACAGGAAATTGCAATTATGGCTGACAGACCAGATGATGTGACTGAAGAGGTTTCCTCTTCGCAGGGTCAGCAAACACATGAAGTGGGTGAGTCTTCAAGACCACCACAGACGGATGATGATATATTCACGACCCAGTTGGCTACTGCTGTGGCTATGTTCACACAAGTAATGCAGAACCCGAGGTTTTTAGCCTTTCTGTAACCTTCTCTTCCGTCTCAGCAAGTTGGGTCAATGGATCATATTCAAAAGCCTGTTAAAGCTCGAGCACAAGTGATTCATACTGCAAAGTCAATGGAAACGCCTGTACACTTGACGGAGAACATGCAGTCTCCACAACTGTTAGGGAATAAAGGCCTAAGTGCCTTGTACTTATTAACTTATAAGTCAGAAGAAACAGGCGAAACCTATTAAGTTACAGGGTGTGAAACCGAATGATATGGAGATTGAAGAATGGGAAGAAGTGGACGAGTTGGCTCGCTCCACGATCATGCTTTCGGTGTCTGACAATTTACTCTTCAATGTAGAGAATGAGCAGACAGCATGGGGCATGTGGAAGCGTTTAGACGAGTTGTATGCACAGCAGAGTGCTGCCAGTAAAGTGTATTGGCTTAAGAAGCTTATGGATCTCCGCATGAAGGAGGGCACGCACATGTGAGTGCACCTCAATGAATTCAATCCTATTTTCAGCCAACTGACAGAGCTGAAATTCACGATTGATGAGGAGTTCAAAGCTACTTTTCTGCTATGCACATTGCCCGAGAGTTGGGATGTATTCCGGACAGCTCTTAGTAACTCAAGTGCGTCACTTAAGTATGCAGATGTAGAGAGTTCTCTCTTGATGGAAGAGATGGACAGGAAGAACACCACAGGTGGGTCTTCTAATGCATTGCACTTGAGAGACAGGTCTCAACAGAGGGAGAAATCTGACAGTAAGGACAGAGCACGCAGCAAATCTCGTAGGAAAGATGTTGTGTGTCATCATTGTGGAAAGAAAGGGCATTATAAACGGGAATGCTATGAGTGGAAGAAAGAGAAGAACAAGGGTGCTGAAACTGATGCAAAGGACAAGGGAAATGCCAAGAAGAGCACTGTGTTGATTGAGGAAATCAATGTTGCTAGTAGTTGTGACAGTGACAGCAGCATTGATGTACTCAATGCCTCTTCTGTGGATGCACATACCCTTGCTATGGGTTCTGATGTGGACATGCATACTTGGATTCTTGATTCAGGTGCCTCCTTTCATGTAACACCTCATAGGGATTGGTTTACACAGTACTCAGGTGAGGTGCAGGGCACTGTTTATTTGGGAGACAACTATGCATGTGACATTGCAGGTATTGGCAGTGTCCAGTTTTCCTTTGCTGATGGTATGACTTTTGTTTTGCACAAAGTGCGCCATGTGCCACAACTCAAGAAGAGTTTGATTAGTACAGGGCAGCTAGATGATGCAGGCTATCACACCACTTTTGGTGATAGCAAGTGGAAAATTTGTAAAGGGGCCCGGATTGTAGCCAAGGGTTGTAAATCGGACACTTTGTATCCTTTGCATGTATCTAGTGTGCGTGACCATGTTGTCGCCGTAACCGAGCAGCCAAGTGTTTCTTTGTGGCATGGCCGGTTGGGACACATGAGTAAAAGAGGAATGGAAACTCTGTCTCGTTGTGGTTATTTGCCGTGTTTGAGGTATGCTGATTTTTCTCATTGTGAGCACTGTATTTATGGTAAGCACAGTCAAACACCGCACAAAAGGTCTCTTTCTTTGAAGTCTGACAGGTTAGACTTAGTGCATTCCGATGTATGTGAAATGCCACAGTTGTCCTTAGGGGGAAAGAAATATTTTGTCTCGTTTATCGATGATGCTACACGTAAGGTGTGGGTGTATCCAATACGTGCTAAAAGCGATGTTTTGGATACTTTCAAGAAGTTTCTTGCGTTTGTTGAGAATCAAACTGACAAGAAGCTTAGGTCTTTGCGCTCAGACAATGGGGGGGAGTATGTATCAAAAGCATTTATTTACTTTTGTGCTACTAAAGGTATTAAAAGAGAGCTCACGGCTCCTTTTAATCCCTCTCAGAATGGAGTTGCAGAGAGATTGAACCGGACTATCCAAGAGAAAGTTCGGAGTATGCTGTCACATGCTGCATTACCTCATGGTTTTTGGGCAGAAGCTGTGCAAACATCTATTCACTTGATTAATCGCTCACCTAGCAAGGCTTTGGGTGGAAAGGTGCCTGAGGAGGTGTGGTCTGGCAAGCCACCCTCATATGCACATTTAAGAGTGTTTGGTTGTGAGGCCTATGTTCACATCCGGAGTGAACTGCGCACCAAACTAGAACCAAAGTCTCATAAATGCATTTTCCTAGGATATGGTGAGGATGGTGAAATGGGGTATAGATTATGGGATCCCGCATTACGGAAAATCATACGCAGCAATGATGTCATCTTCAATGAGAATTGCATGCACAAACAGCCCACAAAGGTCGAGGAAGTGCGCCGGGTTGTTTTTCGTGAAGATGTTACATATGGACAGCCAAGAAGGCCCAATGTTCAACAGCCTTTACATGCTGAAAATGGTGCTGAAAATCAGCCATTAGCTGCTGAAAATCAGCCCCAACAAGTTGCCATTGATGCACCACAGGTAGGGGAACAGGTTGATGCTCCTAGACCGCCCGTTGTTGCGATGCAACCGGCTGAACAGCCTGCTGTTTTTGATGGTTTACAGGCTGAAAATCCACCTGTTATGGATCATTGGGTGCGTAGGTCTACTCGGGTGACAAGGCCCCCCGATAGATATGAACCGTCTTTGGACTATGTCATGCTTACTGATTGTGGTGAGCCGTCTTGCTATAAAGAGGCTATGCAACGGGAAGACAGTAAGAAATGGTTCAAAGCAATGGTTTTGGAAATGCAGTCTTTGGAGAAAAACCATACATGGGACTTGGTTGATTTGCCTAAAGGGCATAAGGCTCTGCCATGTAAATGGGTTTACAAGACCAAGGTCACATCTGATGCTTCTTCTAAGTACAAGGCACGTTTGGTTGCTAAAGGGTACAAGCAAAAGCATGGTGTGGATTTTGATGAGATTTTTTCTCCTGTTGTAAAGCTTGCCACATTACGTCTTGTTTTAGGCCTGGTTGCTTCTGAAGATATGGAGTTAAAGCAAATGGATGTCAAAACAGCGTTTTTGCATGGCGATTTGCTTGAGATGATCTATATGATGCAGCCAGAAGGTTTTGTGTCAAAGGGGCAAGAGAAGAAAGTATGTAGACTCTTGAAGAGCTTGTATGGTTTGAAACAGTCTCCCCGTGCATGGTATCACAAGTTTGATACATTCATGAGGTCTCAAGGATACAAAAGAAGTAATTCTGATCACTGTTTGTATATCAAAACGGCAAGTGATGGATCTCTTCTATTGCTGATTTTGTATGTTGATGACATGCTTATTGCGGGTAAAAATGTCACGGAGTTGGATGCATTACAGCAAAGCTTAAAGAATCGCTTTGACATGAAGGATCTTGGTGATGCTAATCATATTTTGGGCATGCGTATCTCTCGAGATAGACCTAACCGGCGTCTGTATCTATATCAACGAGATTATGTCAATAAGGTGCTACATCGTTTTCATATGGATGGGGGAAAGGCACTTGGTACTCCGCTGCCTCCATATGTAAAACTGACTGCACATGACTGCCCAAACACAGATGATATGCGGGCTGAAATGGCCAAGATTCCTTATGCATCAGCCGTTGGCAGTTTGATGTATGCTATGGTTGCTACACGTCCGGACATTGCATTTGCGGTGGGAGTGGTAAGCAGGTACATGAGCAATCCTGGCAAAAAGCATTGGGAAGCAGTGAAGTGTATCTTGAGATACTTGAAAGGCACTAAAGACTTGTGCATTTGTTTTGGGAAGAGTGAGACATCTGTGCATGGCTTTACAGATGCAGATTTTGCTGGACATCCAGATTGCAGGAAGTCTACCTCTGGATATGTGTTTACATTCACAGGAGGTGCAGTTTCTTGGATTTCTAGACTGCAAAAATGTGTTGCTTTGTCTACCACTGAGGCTGAGTATGTGGCTGCCACTGAGGCATGCAAAGAAGCTTTGTGGCTCATGCGTTTGGTAGAAGAGCTTGGCATTAAGTCACCGGTTCCTGTGCTACACTGTGATAGTCAGAGTGCTATTATGCTTGCAAGGAATCCTGTTTTTCATGCCAAGACAAAGCACATAGAGGTGAAGTATCATTTTATCAGAAGTGTGCTTGATGACAAGAGCATTACACTTGTCAAGGTGCACACAGATGACAATCCTGCAGATCTTTTGACCAAGAGTCTTCCAGCAGAGCGGTTTGCATATTGCCGACAGATGATGGGTGTTGGATGAGTAAGTGCATGATCAGCTGATGTATCATAGTTAGTTGATTCTTTGATCTCCCGAGGTACATTGCCTTTAGGTGGGAGGTTGTTAGGGAATAAAGGCCTAAGTGCCTTGTACTTATTAACTTATAAGTTAAAAGACTTATAAGTGAGGGGGCCCAAGTGTGAATGGCCCCCTAGTCACTTACTCATATACTCAAAGGTCAAGCCCAAAATAAAAAACTATTGTGACTTCTCCCAGATTTTGACGTGCGTTCTCTCTCTCTCTCTCACGTTTTCTCTCTGCGTGAGCTTCTTCTGCGCCACTCTCCTCTTCTCCTTCACTCTCATTGCATAGGATAGCAAGTGGGCTCTCTCTCCTGCTCCCCCACAACAACCTGTGCCTAAAGTGCAAGAACAGGTGGCTGAGATGCCAGTCTTTCAAGCTGTACCAATTCAGCCAGCCACTTTTCAGCAGCCTATAACTGGTTCTAATGGGCAGGGAAGCAACCTATAGGCTATGCAACAAGTCTTCCCACCCCCTTCAGTACACCCTGCCTATTTTGGAGGGGGATCGGTATTCCAGAGCATGGCTGGTCATGCACCTGGAAATCAGTTTTACACGCCAAGAACAGTGTTCGGGGGTGCTCAAACGATGATGCCTAACCCCATGTATGGTGTCACGGGCATGCTACCAGGGTTTCAAAGCATTCAAGGCCAATTTGGGATGCCACAGGCAAATTTTGGTATGGCTGGAATCACAAATCAACAGCCAAATATGGCATTTCCAAGTCAACTTAATAGCGGTCAAGGAACACAGATGAACCCTAACAGTGTTCCCATGTTTCAATCACTACCATATGACAACTTAACGCCGCTGAAGAGGCCAACTCCGTACAAAGAAGGTGGCAAAGGTGTGACATTCACAACCTTTACAGGGTTTGATGACAGGAAGAAGGCTCTCTCATTCCTCCAGCAGTTTGACAAGGCCTATGCAGGGGGAAACTTTACAGAGGCTTCAAAGGTCCGCAAGGCAGCCACTTTCTTGACAGGGAATGCGGGACAATGGTGGACAACTTTAATTCTTCAAGGGCAAGCTCCGTCCACATGGATTTACTTCAAGCAGATTTTTGCAGCAGCATGGTTATCTAATGACTTTGAAGCAGATGTCATGACAGAATGGCACCAGCTTAATGCTGCCACGCAAGAATCTAGATGACTACAATCGGAAGTTTTGGAAAGCTCTACTTCCAGTAACTTCCTATAGGTTTGTGCCATTGACAGAACAGATTCAAAAATACTGTTGTGGCCTACCCAAAGGATTGAGAAAATACTACACGAAGACCGAAGTCACTACTTTGACGCAACTCATCGAGGTAGCAAACACTGGCAATGGTTTGCTCAAGGGAGAGGATTGTGAATTCAATACTAGCGTCAACGAAGAATCAAGCCAAGAAAAAATCAGCGAAGAAGCACGTTCCCAATGAGGTTCCTAAAGGGACTCAGGAGCCTGCCAACGCAAGGAAAGACAAAGCTACGGCTCAATCAGAAAAGGGACCAGCAAAGAAATGGAAAAGACGTTTTCCTCGCAAGTCGGAATGGCAAAAGGTCCTGAGGTCAAAGAACAAATGCTTTATCTGTGAGCAGCCTGGCCACATTGCTTACAATTGTCCTCAAAAGAAAAGGCCAGCTGTTTCTAAAGACAAGGAAGACAAGAAAGGAAAGAAGCCCATGGCTGCTCTAGTGCCAGATATAGTGGACGACAAGCCAAATTCAGATGCAAGTGAGCTTTGCAGAGCATGGGGAAAGGTCAGGGATCAAACAGTCCTTATCTTCTTTGATCCGGGTGCCAAAGCCAACTTCATTTCCCCTGAATTGGCTTCAAAGTTGGGAATCAGACTTGAAGAGATGGGGTATACAGCAGAGGCAGGTTTGGCATGTCCTGGCCATACAGAGACTGTGACACCCATCATCGGAAAGTTGTGCCTACATATCCAGTCCTATGTAGATACTGAAGAATTTTACATCATGCCACTGGACGGATGTGATGTCTTGTTAGGTATTCCTTGGTTATTTCGTATACAGGGAATCATGGATGCCTACAACAAAAAGATCACTGTACAGAGCAGGGGAAAGACTCACATTCCGGATGTAAAGCTTAAAGGGGAGTCTATTCCCACTGTATCAGCTTCTGCTATTACTTCTGTAATGAAAAAGCATCTTTCTGCGTACTTGGTTTTTGCATGTGAAGTGTCATATTGTGATGAATCAAATTTATCTGTGCTAGATAAAGAAAGGTCAATGTTTTTACAACAGTATAGTGACTGTTTTTCCTATTCATTAACGTCTCAATTACCGCCAGAGAGACCCGAGGACCATGCGATAGATTTGGTGCCAAGCAGTAGCCCACCGAATAAGCCTCCGTACAGGGTTAGTGCGGCTCAATAGAAAGAGATAATGAGCCAAGTACAAGAGCTGTTAGAAAAGAGGCTGATTCAGCCCAGTTCATCCCCATTCTGTTCTCCAGTGTTGTTGGTGCAGAAAAAGGATGGCTCATGGCGTATGTGCATCGACTACCGTGCACTCAACAAGAATACCATCAAGAATAGGTTCCATATACCTAGAATTGATGATATTCTTGACAAATTAGAAGGAGCAGCTATGTTTAGCAGGATAGATCTAAAGAGTGGGTACCATCAGATCCGCATTAGATCAGAGGATGTGCACAAGACTGCTTTTAGAACCACGTTTGGCCTTTACGAAGTTTTAGTGATGCCCTTTGGTCTCACAAATGCTCCTGCTACGTTCAATAGGATGATGGACAGAATTTTCCCTCCACACCAGCAGTTTGTTGGTACATTCTTTGATGACATGATAGTCTACTCAAAGAATAAAGACGAGCATAGGCATCACTTGGCCATTGTGTTCAAAGAGCTACGCAGTCATAGGTTGCTCATCAATGCAAAGAAAAGTGAATTTTTTCTGGAAGAGATTTACTTTCTGGGACACATTGTCTCAAAGCATGGTGTCAGAATGGATCCTGCAAAAGTTGAAGCGATCAAGTCATGGCCAGATTTGAAGACGGTGCACGATGTCCGAAGTTTCTTGGGACTATGCTCCTATTACAGAGGGTTTATCCAAAATTTCGTTGAGATTGCTTCACCTTTACATGCTCTTCAAAAGAAGGCAGTCACCTTTAGATGGACACAGAAAGAGATTTCAGCTTTTAATCTCTTTAAGGAAAAGATGACTTCAAATCCAATCATTGTGTTGCCAGATCTTAGGAAGTCATTTGTGGTCCAGTGCGACGCCTGCGATAGTAGCATTGGTGCAGTGCTAATGCAAGATGGCAGGGTAGTAGCCTATGAGAGTAGAATCTTGCAAGGGCCAGAAAAGACTATGCAAGTCTATGAAAAAGAACTGCAAGCCGTGATTCATGCGCTCTTAAGTAGGAAACACTACCTGCTAGGTGTAGACTTTGTTGTCCAAACGGACCATCAGACCTTGCAATACTTCTTGACACAAGCAAAGTTATCTGAGAAGCATATGCGATGGGCAAATATCTTGTCCATGTTCCACTTTCAGATTGTGCATGTGGAAGCCAAGAAGAACGTTGTGGCTGATGCCTTGTCAAGAAAGCCACAAATTTCAGCTGTGTCAATTCCTTATCATCATGAACTTGATCATACCAGGGAACAGTATGCAAATGATGAAGATTTTGCAAGGGTCTTCGAGCAGCTAATGGATGGACAACGTCATGAACAGTATCTTCTAAAAGATGGGTTCATGATGATGCATGGCAGCTTGTGTCACAAAGCCATTGCGACGCAAAGTTATGGAAGAGAGTCATGTCCCACCGTATGCAGGGCATCGTGGTATCGATGCTACAGTTAAAGCGGCTAAGACATTCTTCTACTAGCCTACATTGAGAAGAGATATGGATGCCTTTGTGCGAGAATGCCTAATTTGCCAGAAGGTCAAGTTTGACAGGCAAAAGGCACTAGGGTTATTGCAACCACCACCTATTCCAGATAAACCATGGGAAAGTATTGCTATGGATTTTATCTTTGATCTTTCGAGAACGCAGACAGGAAACGATGGTATTTGGACCATCATTTGCAAATTCAGCAAGCAGGCTCATTTTATTCCCGTCAGGAAGAAGATAAAGCCAGATCAAATGGCACGCTTGTTTATGAGCAATATTTTCAAGTATCATGGCATGCCACAGTCGATTGTTAGCGACCGTGATCCACGCATGGCAAGTTTGTTCTGGAGAGGCTTGTTTGAGAATATGGGCACCACGCTCAAATTCTCTTCATCATTTCATCCTCAAACAGATGGACAGTCAGAAGAGGCAAATTCTATTGTCCTAGATCTGCTAAGTGCTACGTGTCAGAGCATAAAGGAAAGTGGGAACAATATTTGCCATTGGTGGAGTATGCATACAATAATACAGTGCATTCATCAACTGGCAAGGCACCTTTTGAGATAGTTGAAGGTGGCAAGAAAGTTCCTCCCATATTGCATACAAAGGACAAGATATTTGAAGCAGATAAGTATGTTCACGACATAGATGAATGTACAAGAAGGTCAAAGTGGCCTTGGAAAAGACTCAGGCAAAGCAAAAGAAAGCGGTTGATCGTCACCGTCGTGAAGTGGTATTTTCACTTGGTGATTGGGTGCTTCTACGCTTTGAAAAGGCAAGGTTAAAGAAGATGAAGGGCAAGGAAAGACTGTTTCCAAAGCTCAGCATGCGTTACTATGGGCCTTTTCAAGTGTGCGACATAATCAGTGATGTTGTATATAGGCTGAAATTGCCTGACAGTTGGAAGATTCACAATGCGTTTCATGTGAGTCTTCTCAGACCCTATGTGGGTGATGTGCCAGAGGATATGCCAGCTGAAGATCAGCCGGAAGTCGAGGAACTTGACAAGATCTTGGTCCCGGAACAGATTTTGGCACATAAAGAAAGAAAAGTGAAAGGCAAAGTTGCTAGGCGTTACTTGGTGAAGTTCAAAAACTATCCACCAATGGATGCTAAGTGGATGGAAGAAGGTGAACTTGCAGAGTCACCAACTGTGTTATCACTTTACCTTGAAGCCTTGGATTTGCAACCTACCTTGCCCCCTTGAATTTCAAAGCTACATGGATTGTCAGTGTGACAATGGCTTCTGAAACAAATGATGTACATGGTATTTAAAGTGAGCTCAAATCAAATACATGTTACATGAATGTTAGAGCTGTACAGATTGTCAATTTGGCAATTGCTCTTATGGAAAGTCCAAAACTTTGGTTAGTGCTATAGAAGTGAGTATTTCTTGTCAGTTTGTCAAGGATACAATAATTGCTTCTATTAAAGGGTACATGTGTAACTGCATTCTTAATCTGCCCGTTTGGGTATGCTCGAAAGTGTTACTGGATCCAACATGTACTAAAAGACAGTGGCAAAATGTGAAGCTACCATTTTGTCATTCGAAAGTTAATGACTCAAAGCAATGGCACAATGCGAAGCTACCACTATGTCATTGGGACAGGATTCACACGCAGACAATACAT
This sequence comes from Adiantum capillus-veneris, assembly GCF_014529385.1. NCBI lineage: Eukaryota > Viridiplantae > Streptophyta > Polypodiopsida > Polypodiales > Pteridaceae > Adiantum > Adiantum capillus-veneris. The sequence continues at coordinate 44,584,936 of NC_140953.1, forward strand.
GTGTCGACAAGGTGTTGAATACACCAGCGTTGACAATGAGCATGTATGTGTCGTACATGTGTCGACAGGTGTTGAATACATCAGTGTTGACTGTGAGCATGTACGACATAGATGCAAACGAGGACGTTTGAGATTTCAAGAGGGGGGTATGTCACCAGCGTGTGACTACTATCTATCCTTTTTGTTGATTTCTTTCTTATTATTTATTTACTTTCACTTTTTGGAAACACCCCTCGGGAAATCTAACTGCCCTGCTGATTTGCAGTTTTTGTCACAGGTTAAGAGCTATGGAGTGCTTCCTTTCCCTCTTATGTCCAGTGCGGTGCCAAGAGTGATGCCCTGCACGCTACGCACTGCCCTCTCTCTCCCCTATGGCAGTATGTTATGCCCCTCTAGTGGGCTTTTCAATTGACCAATGTACAGTTGTGTGGCTTCATGCGCGATTGCCGAGGCAAGAGCCTCTTGCACACGTACTGGATTAGCTAGCGGCTAATCCCCCGCAGGCACAGGTGATTTGGAGAGGTTTCACGTGCGAAATCTCGTCCGATTCAAAGGGCAAGTAGCCCTACAGGTGCGGGAGCTCGAGGACTTGCTACGGATGCGACCGGCACACGAAACGGAGCCCGAAACAGTAAATTACAGCCTGCTGTGTATTTTTGCAGGTTTAGGGTTTTGGCCCTAACGGACCCTAATACCCCCAGGAGGTTCGGGGACGCGAGGGGACCGCTGTACATGTGATCTGGCACATTTTCGGGGCTGAAAACAGAGAATTTAGCGTGCTGCAGATTCTCGCCAGGTTTTGCAAAGTGCCCATATGCGTCGGGAAAGTCATTCAATGAGTGGGAATACTGATTGTGAAGGGTCCTAGTACAGTTATGCTGCCGAAATCGGGCCGGAACAGTTGAAATTCAGCCAAGCTTGTGCTGGGCAGCTTGTAGGGAACCACAACGTTTATTCTCTCTTTTAAACAATAAAGAAATACCGAAAGGGGTGCCTAAGTTAGGGGCCAATCTGGTGTCGGTCTTCTCATACAGGTGCATTCTAGCAGCCTGTATCCCTTTCCCCTTTGTTGTGTCTTGAAAGTACAAGTAAAGTGGGCGACAAATTAAATGGGTGAAAGCAAATAAGGTTTAAATCTAAGGTCTACTGCCCTTTTTGAAAGTACATGCCGGTTTCACCATCATGCATAGTATTGACTAAATACCACGACATCCCGACTAATGTCGTCAGTGCCCAATAGTGGGTGTAGAACTAGGTACTAACATATGCTCCTCAACGCAACACACACCACACGCACACGCAAATGAGCATACATCAACACAAAGTTCAGCGTGCTGAGTTTCTGTCCGTAAGATAAGTCAATGAGCCTACATGCGTTCCAAATCGTTCCTTAGCATGTTGCATAAGTCTCTGAATAGATAAGACTTCTGATTTAGACAACATTCGCGAATCTCTTTTAGCAAGCCAGAGCAAAACCGCTCAATCTGGTCTTTCAAAGTAATCTTCCGAAACGAAGACACTAGCAAATAAGTATCACAAAACCTCTGGCAATAGTCCTTCAATGTATCGTTCTCAGTCATTTTAAAGTGTTGCCAAGCCGTGATTGTTGATCTGGTCATTGTCGAAAGAGAACAAGCTCCCTCCTTTGAACGGCTAGATGGCCTTCCATGCCTTCTAGACTTTTTTCTTTTTCTTTTTTTCAAAAATCTACTTCAAAAAGAATCTTGTCTTAGGTGCTTAGAAATGGAGGAACCTTCTTAGCACCCTCGAATACTTCAAATGGCGCCTTCCCCGTGTGTTGTTGTAGGCAAACTCCACCAAGGGCAAATATTTCTCCCATTAAGTCTTCTGTTCCGAAAAATAAGACTTCAACAAATTTAAAACCATTGAATTGGCTATCTCAAATTGCCCCTCTGTCTTCGGGTGGAATGAGGACGAGAACTGCAACCACATACTAAGGTTCTCCAGATTGCCCTCCAAAACAAACTAGTAAACCGGGGATCTCTGTCCAAAGCAATGGACTCATGCATGCCATATATTCGGAAAATCTGTGAGAGAAATAGTTTCGCCAAATGATCGGGCTTAACTGTCTTCTTACCGTGAAGAAGTGAGCCCGCTTACTGAATTTGTTGATGGCTGTCCAAATGCCATCACGCCCACTTTGAGTCTTGGGGAGATCAGAGATGAAATCCATAGCAATGCTTTCCCAGGAGCAGGTGGGAAAGGGTAAAGGCTGTAAGAGTCCATGTGCCTTATGCTTGTTAAACTTGACCTTTTTACTAAACAACTGCAAACAACAGCATTCTAGCTTTGTGAGGTCCCCCATACAGCTTGGCCTTCTCTCGCTCGGACCGCAGAGTGGAAGGAGTGAATCTTCTCGGATAGATCGCTTCTACACTAGTGACCACTTCTGTGACTTGGGTGGGACAGTTTGCATTCTGGCTGGGACTTCTTTTTCGGACCATGCACCAGTGATCCTCACAGTGACAAATACACAGAGGAGGGGGAGCACGATGCTTCGCATCCCTGAGAGCCTAGAGGGTCTTGCTTGACTCTGCGCTCAGAGAGCGAGTGGAGGCTCTTTGGACAGAGAGCTTAGACATGCAGGACTCTCCTACTCACACAGTGGCCTCAGCACTTGTTCAGCTTAGTCGACTCTTTCTTCAAGAGTCTTCGACCCGCCTAGTTGCAGCGAGAGAGGAGCAGCAGCGTCTCTAACGGGGTATTGCTTCCTTGCAGAGGATGCAGGAGTAGCATCCAGACAGTCCTTGGTTGGAGGAGTAGTTGCCAATGTCATCCAGCTGAGGAGGCTCGACGGGTCAGTTGCTTCAGAGCCAAAGGACATGCGTGCAGTTGCTACTGACTTTTACCAAGACCTACTGTCTACAAAGCCGCAGTCAGAGCGTAAGGATGCATGCAGAGAGCACGTGTGGGCACAGATTCCTTGTCTTGTGACTGAGGAGATGCACCAGAGGCTTGGAGTACTGCTTGGCTCATATCTCTACAGCACTTTTCAGTACATCCTGCACACAGGAGAGATGTCGGACAGCATGAGTGAGGGCCTGATTTACCTCATCCCAAGGAGGTTGGCTCCTTGGATGAGATTCGACAATGGCGGCCCATCACCATCCTCAACTCATCCTACAAAATTCTTGCCAAGGCTCTGAGTTTGAGGATCCAACCACTCTAGAGAGCATTATACATGAGACACACACAGGTTTTGTCAAGGAGCGTAGTATCCTTGACAACATCTTTACTTTTTGGGAGGCATCGTGCGTCTCCGTGGTGAGGATCTGGTGATACTTCTTCTCGATTTTGAGAAGGCCTACGATAGAGTTGATTGGGACTCCTTGGAGGGCACTCTACAAAGAATGGGCTTCTCAGATGCTTGGATCAAAGGTGTGTCAGCTCTGTACAGACATGCACAAAGTCAGGTACTTTTGTCAGGAGGTAGAGGTGATTGTTCATGCTCACACGTTCGGTCAGACAGGGCTGCCCTCTTGCCCCCTTCCTCTTTCTGTTCTATGCTGAGGCGATGAGCAGGTTTTTGATTTCACAGCAAGTTGTTTAACATGGCTTAGCGCTCCCAATTAGGGGAGATGAGCTACTGGATCTGAGTTTGTAGACGACTCAGCTTTGTACTTGGATGGCTAGGAGGCCAACCTTCACAAGTGTGAGTAGGCTCTTGAGACCTTTTGTTGTCCACCAAGAGCACTGATCAATTGGAGAAAGACAGTGGCTTTCTCTGTTGGTAGTGCTCCTACCATAGCTACCAGGAACGGGGAATTTGGAACGGCAACTGTCACAAAATGCCATTCCCTATTACGAGTACTCACGTTTGAAACACAAAACGAGGATTCGGAACGGGAACTTAGAATGGGAACGGGGAACGGACACCTGAAAACGGCCATTCCCTGTTACTATGGCTCCTACACCTGATAGGCTGCCAAGTGAGGGTTTCAGGTGGATTCCCCCAGGGACTGCAATTCGATACTTGGTCTGTTAGGTTGGCTTGGACTTGTCTCTTGAGCAGCAGATTGCTCCCCTCCTCCTGTCCATCAAGAGGAAGTTGTTACATTGGAGCTCCGCACGACTCTCTCTGGCAGGCAGAGTTGTAGTGGCCAACCAAGTGTTGTTGGCTACTATGTGGTACATCACTTGTTGTTGGATCTTTTCGAGTTCTTGCATCAGCCAGGTAGAGAGGCTGATCAGGAACTTCCTTTGGTCAAGGCGTGACACTCAGATAGCCTGGGCCAATGTGGCATGGCAGGTCATCACTCCTTGTTCTCAAGGAGGGTTGGGGAGCATAGACCCAGCACAGCAAAGCAGAGCCCTTCTAGGGAAGTTTGTCGTCAGAGGACTTCTTCCAGCGGAGGAGCCCTGGAAGGAGTTTTTGCTTCAATAGCTTCGTGCTAGAGTACCTCAAGCTGGAGGCCCATGGCGACCTTCGACCAGATGGATGCGCATAGTTGGCTTGAGCAGGAGACTGGAGGACCGCTTCGCTGTGAGTCTCCTCCGATTCTGGGAGCAGTTGCGGAGAGGCCTGGAGCAGCGTCAACCTCCTTGCACGGAGGAGCGCCTGAGACAACCCCTTGTTTGGAACCCCATGGTTAGCACTCAGAGAGGCCACTTGGTTGATAGTAGGCCTCATGTTTCCTGGGGTCCCATGCCAGAGGATCCAACACGCACTTTAGGTGATTGGTTGCAGTTCTCAGGCTTGTCAAAGGAGCTTTAGGGCATCTAGCTACAGGGCATGAGAGGAGTACAGAGCATGTGTCAGGGTATCTCAGAGGCAGTACCAGCTGAGTGGTTCACACCTCTCGAGTCAGCAGTGCCTAGATGGATAGGGGCCTTCACGCAACTGGAGATTCTCATCTCAATTTGGGCTTGCTCAGAGACTGTAACCCTCCCTGTTTTTCGAGCTACAAGGTGAGGGACGCTTACACTAAGTTTCAGTAGAGGCCCCGCGAGATTCGAGTTGTGGACATCTGTGGGAGGACTTGTCTTATAGATCTTGACCCAACAGTTTTTGAGACTTGTCAATGTCCGGGGGAAGGTGAGAGAGAGAAAGAGACAATGGCACAAGAGAGAGAGAGAGAGAGAGAGAGAGAGAGAGAGAGAGAGAGGAGATAGAGAGAAGAGACATGACATGAGACAGATGGTGGAAAGGCTGGCAGCCCAATAACTCCAGATGGCTACATGGTGTGAGACAAAATACAATGAGGGTGCCCCCCCTCCTATATATAGGAGAAGAGGGGCTGGTCGGGCAATAATCCTCAATATAGCCCAATGACCTAAAAATATGACCCTCCAATATAAATGGGGTAATATGTGACCAAAACAAGTCTAAAGTGGGAAATGTGTTGAACAACCCTAAGTGTGCCTAAGATCCCTGTCCAGCAGGTGTACGGGTGGCCACTCCACAACCAAGGGCCAGTGCACGTGATGTGTGCGAAAGCCTGTAGATAGTGTGTGAAGCATCTGAAGATGAAGAAAATCTAACACCCCCCCCTCAACAACAGATGCGGAGAAGCTGTCGAGGAGAATGCAACACGCCTGGTAAATCTGGAGAAGATGTAAATCCCGAGAGAAAAGGATAAGGAGCGCCAGCTAAACAGCACGACAATCCGTACAGCACCAATGTGATGATGACCAAGGATCAAGTCGCACAAGGAAGCTGATGGAGTGGCAAGCTACGGAATAAGTCGCTAAAGAGGATATATATGAGGACGTAACCTAAGACGAGCGTCCAATAGCCCATCAATGATGATCACCACTGAGATGGAGGAACTCAGTGTAGCAGTATGAGACAAGACATGGGGACCCCCCCTGAAGAGGAACACTCTGACCACGAGGAGAGGAAAACCGCCAAGGTGGGAAACCGGTAGCATATCCAAGTCAAAGAAGCTCGAGTAGAAGAGGGAGGAAGAGCAGGAAGAAGAGGCTCAATAGGGAAGGCATCGTCCACCATAGTAGACAAGATGATAGGATAAGCAATCCATCCATGTAGAGAGACCGCAGTATCTGCAATCTTCCGCAAGAACAGTCATTTCGAAGGTAATATAAGCTGCAATATGATCTGCCATTCCATGGCAGACACACAATATCGGACAAAAGAGTAGGAGGAGATCCTGTGGGAGCACATCCACCATCGGGGTCTCGACAAAACATCCAAGAGAGAGTCTGCAAGTGCAAGTCGTGAAAACACGTAACATAGGAGAACTCCCCCCCCCCCCCCCCCCCCCCGGGAAGGTAATGGAATGTGGTGAGGTAAAGGACGGCTGAAAGGATGCATCCCGAAGGATGACCGGTGTTGTAGAATTCATAGCCTCAGAATAGACCAGCAAAGCAAGGAACATCCATGAGGTCTTCACCGTGTAAGCAGTGCATAGGTACATCCAAACTGCAAGTGGAGGAGCCACAAAACCAAGCAGAAGCAAGAAAGAGGCTCTACCAAGTAGAGGCAAGGCAAAAGAGCCACCATGGAGCAATGTGTCGGAAGAGACCCTGCAAGCATCCAAATGCCAAAGGATACTCACATCTAGGAGAACATGTCCAAAAGAAGTGTCTGACGTGCCAAGAGGCACGGGCCTATCGTACAGAGAACCAATGAAGGAGGTGGATAGGGAAATCCCAAATATAGAGACAATAGTCGAGGGAGAGGGAGGGAGGGTTACTGAGGGAGAAGTAGCAATGGAAAACAAAAGCCACGTCCACATAAGTACTTGTACCAATCCAATCCCCTGCATCTCCTCGAGGGCAAGAGAGCCTAGAGGAGGGAAGATCTGCAATGTCGAGGGAGATCGGTCCATTGTGCAAGAACCTATATCTGAGTCCACGTCTCAATGTTGAAGGAGCAAAGCTGAAATGCGATATGAATAACACGTCGTGTAAGCGCCACACCGATGCGGGTAGGGGGTAAAGACCTGGGAATCAGGAAGGGAAGTCACTGACGAGGCCAAGGTAAGGTGTTGTCCATGCCAAAAACGCAGCAAAGAGGCTGAAAAAAACGCTGCTGTAAACAGAGTATTCAGCATCGCTCAAGGTGTCGGGAGACATCGGATGCCGGATGTTGGGGCAAGAGGACGGGACGGGCACCAAGTAATCGGCTGAAAATCAGCAAAACAATCCCAAATCTGAAGTAGATACTAGAAGGTCCAACAGTTGGTACGGGCAGCAATGGAAGAAGCCTCAGGTTGCCAAGGAGGTGTAGATCCGGCAAGGAAGAGGAGAATCCAGTCGCTGAGGATACCAAGGCTGAAAAACGCAAGGTGTGTAGGGCGACCCCTCTACTGCAAAAACGTCATGCCAGCCAAAAACGCAAGGCAAAAAAGATGCTAGCAAAGTAGAGGGTGGAGGAGGAGGCGCTAGGAGGTGGAGGAGGATGGCAATGGAGAGGAGAGCAGAAGACACCAACAGCCCACAAAAAACGCAGTCCTCAAGCAAAAACACTAGGGCAGAAAACGCTGGTGGAAGCTGAGGATTTCTTCATGATGAAACTCCCCGCAATGGCCTCCTTGCTAATGGTGATGGCAGATCTAGCACCCTTGTGCTCTGATACCATGTCAGAGTGTGCAGCGGCAGGCGAGAGAGAGAAAGAGAATGGCACGAGAGAGAGAGAGAGAGAGAGAGAGAGAGAGAGAGAGAGAGATGATGATGATGCGTGTATTTACGTCCTCGGGGGACAAAATGACCCAAAATCTCATATATGAGACTCCCCCCTTCCCATGTGAAGGGGGGGACGTGTCATGATTCTGTGGTGATTTTGTTTGTGAGTGTGGTGTGATGTTCTAGCACTTTGGCAAGATAGATGCCTAGTGCTACTGGAGAGGGATGTGTTCTTGAGAGAAGCTCATCAAATGTAGTACATCCTTGAATAAGTTGGGGAAAGTCGACCCAAATGTGTGCATATGCTGGACATTCAATAGCGTTTGGTCCCCATACCTCTACCCCATACAATAGCGTTTGGACCACACACGCATTGAAAGCCATGGACTTTATTTCCCACCTTCTAGTGACGCTTTGTTTGCACATGTTTTCAAACTCGTAATACCTTGCTTGTCCTGCTTCAATTCTTGTTTTTGCACATTGCCCCCATCTATGATTCGAGGGTATAATGATGCCCAAGTATTTAAAGTTGTCCACTGCTTGAATCTCTTGCCCATCATACATAAGGGCGGGCTGATCCTTTGATTTGTGTGTACAAATCGCCATACGTTTTGTTTTCGTGACATTCATTGAAAGTCCTGTGGCTTCGCAGAAAGTATGTACCGCATCCAAAAGTTTTTGCAAGAGAGACATGCTATGCGCTAAAAGAACCACATCATCAGCATAAATGAGGAGTAGCAAAGTAATGAGACCTATGTTTGGTGCATCTCCATTATCTTGCGTCGTTTGGCAGATGAAGTCCTCAAGCTCATCTATGCATAGCCCAAATAATGTTGGGGACAGAGGGCATCCTTGTTTGACCCCTATTGTGCTAAAGAACTCTTTGGAGAAGCCTGTTTGCATTTTCAGTTTACATCGAACCGCATGGTATAGGCGTGCCACCGCAACCCTCAAGTGTATGGGAACCCCAATGGTCTCCATGCGGGACCATAACCCATGACGAGATACCGTATCAAACGCTTTCTTAAAGTCCACAAAACAGCAATACATAGTTTCCCCTTTGAGTCGCGCCTCTTCCATCATAATCCGGATTGTAATCAAGTGATCTATGGTACTATGTTTTGCTCTAAAACCTGCTTGACCGAGAGCCCTCTTTCCACTATTTTCAGCCCATGTGCTAATATCCTTTTCTATCAGGCTCCCAAAAAGTTTTGCCATGCAAGAGCCCACCATGATGGTGCGGTAATTCGTGAGTAGGTTACGGTCTCCGCCTTTAAACAAAGCTTTGACCCAATTCTCTTGCCAATCTTCAGGCATGCCTTGGTGGATAGCTTGATTCATCATGTAGTGTATCCATTTCTTGGCTTCATTGCCTGACAATTTCAGCATTTCGGAGTTGAAGTGTGTCACAAAAAAAATACGGAAGCGTAAACTGACGTTTAATTGCACTTCAAATACTCAAGAGAATTAGAGGGAGCGAGAAAACTTGACACTTCATTGGGGACCAGAAGATGGGCTGGTCCCCCCCCATAAAGAGAATATCTTTATTACTAAGGGAGAATCTTTACAAGCACAGGAACGGGGCATACGCCCGTCCTCTATTCTTTCTTCTGTTCTGTTCTGACTACTGACTGAGAAAGTGTTTCCACTTTCTTTCTGCTTAGGGGATTTCCCATCTTCTGCGAGACTGGTTGGAAGCTCTCGAAAAGAGAGTCTATCTTCCAAAACAGCTCATCGGAAGCTCTCACAGAGGAGAGTCCATCTTCCGTTATGTATTGCCTTCATGCTCATTCATTCATGCATCGAACACAACAGAGAAAACAAGCAAAATGCACACGCACATGCTTGCTGTAATTTTCTGTACATAACCTGAAATTCTTACCTACGCACACCCCTACGCCGAAACAGAGGTCTTCTTCACGATGGAATCGCGCCAAACTTGGTGTAGACTTAGAATAAGGAAGGAGAAGAGAATTTCTATGGCTGATTTGCTGAAAACGGCCCTAATCGAGGTGATTAGGGGCTCAAAACAGAGAATTACAGCAGCCGCACTCTACTAAGAGAGCGTCTACGGCAGCTTCTCGCGATGAAACTTCACCAGAAGGTGTCTATGACTGTGAGATCCCTTGTTCTTGACAATGGGAGCACAATGCTACCACATATGTCGCAAGGGGCTGCTCTCAAGCTTCAATGGAGGGCTCCACCGCGTAGAGCACGCTCACATTAGGGGGGGTAGGTGCACTGCCAGCCCTGAAAATGGGGGAGGGGGACTTTATTTCCCACCTTGTAGTGACGCTTTCCTTTGTTCTTGCACATGTGTTTAGAAGCTCATTAATTAATACCTTGCTTGTCTGCTTCAATTCTTGTTTTTTTGCACCCATTTGCCCCACATCTTGATTGAGGACTTTATTTGGGTCTAGTGATGCCCAAGTCAAATTTAAAGTTGTCCATGCTTGAATTCTCATTGCCCCATCTATATTCATAAGATGGCGGGGGCTGGGGGGGGGCTGTGGATCCTTTGATTTTTGATTTGTGTGTACAAATCGCCATACGTTTTGTTTTCGTGACATTCATTGAAAGTCCTGTGGCTTCGCAGAAAGTATGTACCGCATCAAAAGTTTTTGCAAGGAGAACATGCTATGCGCTAAAAGAACCACATCATCAGCAAAATGAGGAGTAGCAAAGTAATGAGACCTATGTTTGGTGCATCTCCATTATCTTGCGTCGTTTGGCAGATGAAGTCCTCAAGCTATCTATGCATAGCCCAAATAATGTTGGGGGACGAGGGCATCCTTGTTTGACCCCTATTGTGCTAAAGAACTCTTTGGAGAAGCCTGTTTGCATTTTCAGTTTACATCGAACCGCATGGTATAGGCGTGCCACCGCAACCCTCAAGTGTATGGGAACCCCAATGGTCTCCATGCGGGACCATAACCCATGACGAGATACCGTATCAAACGCTTTCTTAAAGTCCACAAAACAGCAATACATAGTTTCCCCTTTGAGTCGCGCCTCTTCCATCATAATCCGGATTGTAATCAAGTGATCTATGGTACTATGTTTTTGCTCTAAAACCTGCTTGACCGAGAGCCCTCTTTCCACTATTTTCAGCCCATGTGCTAATATCCTTTTCTATCAGGCTCCCAAAGTTTTTGCCATGCAAGAGCCCACCAATGATGGTGCGGTAATTCGTAATTCGTGAGTAGGTTACGGTCTCCGCCTTTTAAACAAAGCTTTGACCCAATTCTCTTGCAATCTTCAGGCATGCCTTGGTGGATAGCTTGATTCATCATGTTGTGTATCCATTTCTTGGCTTCATTGCCTGACAATTTCAGCATTTCGGAGTTGAAGTGTGTCACAAAAAAAATACGGAAGCGTTAAACTGACGTTTAATTGCACTTCAAATACTCAAGAGAATTAGAGGGAGCGAGAAAACTTGACACTTCATTGGGGACCAGAAGATGGGCTGGTCCCCCCCATAAAGAGAATATCTTTATTACTAAGGGAGAATCTTTACAAGCACAGGAACGGGGCATACGCCCGTCCTCTATTCTTTCTTTCTGTTCTGTTCTGACTACTGACTGAGAAAAGTGTTTCCACTTTCTTTCTGCTTAGGGGATTTCCCATCTTCTGCGAGACTGGTTGGAAGCTCTCGAAAAGAGAGTCTATCTTCCAAAACAGCTCATCGGAAGCTCTCACAGAGGAGAGTCCATCTTCCGTTATGTATTGCCTTCATGCTCATTCATTCATGCATCGAACACAACAGAGAAAACAAGCAAAATGCACACGCACATGCTTGCTGTAATTTTCTGTACATAACCTGAAATTCTTACCTACGCACACCCCTACGCCGAAACAGAGGTCTTCTTCACGATGGAATCGCGCCAAACTTGGTGTAGACTTAGAATAAGGAAGGAGAAGAGAATTTCTATGGCTGATTTGCTGAAAACGGCCCTAATCGAGGTGATTAGGGGCTCAAAACAGAGAATTACAGCAGCCGCACTCTACTAAGAGAGCGTCTACGGCAGCTTCTCGCGATGAAACTTCACCAGAAGGTGTCTATGACTGTGAGATCCCTTGTTCTTGACAATGGGAGCACAATGCTACCACATATGTCGCAAGGGGCTGCTCTCAAGCTTCAATGGAGGGCTCCACCGCGTAGAGCACGCTCACATTAGGGGGGGTAGGTGCACTGCCAGCCCTGAAAATGGGGGAGGGTGGGCTCCTAAATAGCCATCAAGGAGAGGGGGCGCTAGGAAGAGAGAGAGGGTGAGAGTGAGAGTGAGAGAGAGTTAGTTTGCATTGGTAAGTGTGCCACTTGGCACACTTACTTTAAAAACTTAAAAACCATTCAACTTTTGACTTTAAAAACATCTAGCTCATTAATTAAAAATGTGCAACTAACTAACAACTGCTACCAATGATTCTTTTATGAGAACACCAAAGGTCTGTCGGCGCTATGCCGCACCGGCACTGCACCGCCTTTACCTGTTCACACTTGTCCGGCCGCCCGCCCGGGCACGGACCGTTAAATTTAATTTAACGAAACTTACCCTAAGGCTTTATTAGCTTTATTAGCCTTAGGGTCACTGTTCTAAGGACCCCATCTCATTCATGTGCTTGTACTGACGCGCGTATTTTTCCTGAGCCTAAATCTGAGGCTACTGCTTACCCCTTTCTGAAGACCCGATTTCCCAATCACTAGGGCTTCAGGGTAATTTCTGCTAAGGTCCCTCTGAGGTGTTCTAGCCCGCATTTAGGCTCACCTGAGGCCTTAGAACTGCTAGGTCTATTTGGTGTGCACACAACTAATTAGATAATTCTTTTCTCGTAAATAAATTAATTATTTACAAAGTCTGACTTAGTTACATCCCTCTTGGTTCTAAACAGTTGACCTCAACTGTAGAGCGTCAAATAACTGTGCAAGATGTCAGGGTAGTCCTTGAGATCGGACTCAGTCATCCACTTTGCATCTAAAGGAGTGTACTTCTTGAACTTAACTAAATACTTTCGATGTAGACTCCCCGACTTGAGTTGTCTCTCCGAGTGGTGTATTATCTGTTCAGGTTAAGGAGGATTTCCTCAGTCTCTTCGACTTCTGGAGGATCTTCTTGTACGGGCGCCACTGGAGGAGGTCCAACATATGGTCGGAGGAGACTGACATGAAAAGCATTGTGGATGCGCCAGTTAGAAGGCAAATCCAATCTGAAAGTCACATCATTGACTTTATCTGTAATTTTGAAAGGGCCGTTAAAATCTATGGGAAAGTTTGACAACTTTCCCTTTGCCGACCCGCTTTTTCAATCTAGCTTTCTCAACCGAAGCAGGACATATTGTCCTTTTTCAAGATTGAGATTCCTTCTGTGCTTGTCTGCTTTTCTCTTCTGTTGCTCTTGAGTTCGAAGAATCGCTTGCTTTACTTGTTGATGGGCAATATCAATATTGCGCACAATTCATCTGCGGCGAAGATGTTTTCTTTGGTCACCATAATAGGAAGTAAGAGTGGCTTCCCATAAATAATTTCAAAGGGAGCTTTACCAGTTGAGGAATGTATGGTATTATTATACGCAAACTCAACTATCGGTAAGTACTGTTCCCATTCGGATTGTCGTTCCGAAACATAGCACTTGAGGAGATCTAAAACAGTGGCATTAGCGATTTCGCTTTGACCATCTGTTTGAGGATGATAAGCTGATGAAAAATCAAGCTTAGTTCCCAAGTTTTCAAACAATGCCTGCCAAAAATGACTAGTCATGCGGGGATCTCTGTCGCTCACAATAGTCTTTGGCAATCCATGGTGTTTAAAAATCTGAGCTAGAAATATTCTAGCCATGTGATCAGCTTTGATCGTCTTCTTCACTGGAAGGAAATGTGCTTGCTTACTGAACCTGTCTACTATAGTCCAGATTGCATCATTTCCATTCTTGGATCTAGGAAGATCCGTAATAAAATCCATGGCAATACTTTCCCATGGCGTGTTAGGCACAGGGAGCGGCTGAAGCTTGCCATAAACTTTATGTCTGTCATATTTCACTTTTTGGCATACTAAACACTCACGTACATGTTTTTCAATGTCCGCACGGAGTGTTGGCCAAAAGAAATACCTTTCGAGGGCACTAGTGGTGGAAGCAATTCCCGATGCCCGGCATAAGGAGAATTATGTGCTTCATCCATCACCTTTTGTCGTAAGGGCTGAGCTATGCATATTGCTTGTTGACGATAGAGTGTATTATCCCTGATAGAATAGGTGGCTTTGAGTGACCAGCTTGAAGATCTGCCCAAATTGTGGCAAAGTCTGGATCTTGAGGATACATCTCGCTGAGAGATTCTAGTTCCTCATGATAAATTGTTGTTAGTGCATTGATCTTTGGACGCCTGGAGAGAGCATCTGCAACTGCATTCTTTGTTCCAGAAGTGTGTAAAATCTGAAAATGAAGCATTGAAAGAAAGTTGGCCCATCTCATCTGCTTTTCTGATAACTTTCTCTGTGTGAGAAAGTAGCGAAGACTTTGATGATCTGTCTTGATAATAAAATCAGCTCCTAATAGATAGTGTTTCCAAATGGAAAGAGCATGAATTACTGCCAGTAGCTCTTTTTCGTATATGGAGGCATGCAACTCTGCATCTTTAAGGCGCCGACTTTCATAGGCTATCTATCGCGTGACCCTCTTGGTTCAGAACTGCTCCTACACAATCTCCAGATGCATCGCAATATACCTCGAAAGGTTTGCGAAGATCAGGGACGGTGAGAACAGGTCCGTGACTGAGTAGATACTTAAGCTTTTCGAAAGCTTGTTTTTGTCCAAACCCCAATGGAATGGAATCCGCTTCTTTGTCAGGTCATGGAGGGGACCTGCTATCGCGGCAAAAGCTCGAATGAAACGCCGATAATAAGAACAGAGGCCGAGGAAACTTCGTACATCATGTACTGTAGTTGGCGTAGGCCATTCTACAACTGCTTGAATCTTATCAGGGTCCATTCTCACTGGTTGTGAGATACTATATGGCCCGAATAGTGGATTTCTTTTAGAAAGAACTCACTCTTCTTAGCATTCACAAATAATTTGTGTTTGCGTAATTCTTCAAACACTAAGGCGAGATGCTTATAGTGTTCGTCTTCCGTCTCTGAGAAGATTAAGACGTCATCAAAGAAAACGCCTATAAAGCTTCTGTATGAGTGGAAGATTCTATCCATCATTCTGTTGAATGTAGCTGGTGCATTAGTGAGTCCAAAAGCATCACTAAGAATTCATACAACCCGAAGGTTGTTCTAAATGAAGTCTTATGCACATCCTGAGGAGCTATGCGGATTTGATGATAACCGCTCTTCAAGTCTATACGACTAAAAACACTTGCTCCTTGTAACTTGTCAAGAATGTCGTCAATCCGAGGGATTGGAAATCGATTCTTGATTGTGATCTTGTTTAGAGATCTATAGTCTATGCACATGCGGAATGTGCCATCCTTTTTCTGTACTAGCAAGACAGGTGTGAACAATATGGAGAAGTACTAGGCCTTATTAAGCCCTTCTCCAAAAGTTCGTTAACCTGCTTGAGAATTTCCTCTTGCTACATTAGACTAACTCGATAAGGGGGGCTGATTTGGAGGAGAACTTCCTGGGATCAAATCAATGGTATGATCCTCAGGTCACGAAGGTGGGAGTTCATTTGGAAGTTCATCTGCAAAACAATCTTTATATCTTTCTATTAACTTAAGTCTTTTTTGCTCTAAAAGGAAGAAAGTTGTGAAACAGACACATCTCTCTCTCTTGCAAAAATCAAGTACCTGAAACACACTTTTCATTTCTTTCTTGATGGCAATGTGGTTGGCGATAGGAATACGCCAATCACCTGCATCTGCAAGTACAAGATACTCCTTTCCTTTGTGAGCAAAAGATAAGGTTTTCTGAACATAGTCAGGAATGGGATGCATCTTGTAGTGCCAAGGCATTCCCAAGATAACATCGCATCCTTCAAGTGAAGCTAGTAAGAAAGACTCTTGATCCTTGTAGTCGTCGACTTTAGATTCAACTTCCCTATGATTGGGGTAGAGTTTGAGTTCTGCCCTTTGAAAGCAGATTGCGCTTGAATAGAGACTCCAAAACGATTGGGCTGCAAGTTCAGGTCGTCAGCTAGCTTGGTAGAGATGAAGTTGTCTGTACTACCAGGGTCAAACAAAATAAGAGCCCGCTGGTTGTTGATACTACCCATGCTTTGAGAAGAGCTCTTTCTTTTCCATCCTTGGTTGTATTTCCTTGTACATCTGGGACTGCATTGGAGGAGGGTGGTTGTGGAGGTTTGGTTGGACAGTCACCCTTCATATGACCAACTTGTCCGCACTTGAAGCATCTTCCTTCACTAATGTAGGTTCGCAACTCAGCAGAGAGAGAGAGATATCTCCCTTTCTTGGGCTGATTTGGCTTTGCTTCTGCTTCGGAGGCGGTTCTTTTCTTCTTTTGAGAAGAAGTAGAGGAGGTAGGCTGCTCATGGAGAGCCTTCTGCTTAGCATGATAAGTGCTTTGCTCCATCTTCCTGGGAGTACCTTGTCATGTATTCCATCAGCTATGCGGGCTGATTCCATAAGTATCTGCAAGTTACCTCGAGGGTAAAGCTTCATAGCCTTTTGCAAGGCTTCGTGCAAACCTGCTTCAACTTGCGCATCTTCTCCGAATCGTCAATCTTCTTGAATGGAGTGACTTTCAGAGAACGTCCCAAAACCTATCCACATAGCGTGGAACAGTTTCGTTCTCTGACTGTGAAAGTCGATCCCATTCTTTCTTTACCTCTTCCTCATAGTCTGGAGGAAGGAACTGTGCGTAGAACTCCTTCTTGAAAGCGGTCCTATCTTGGGGTTTGCGCTCTTCCAGGATAAGGGTTAACCACCAATTGCTGGCGGTGCCTTTCAGGTACAAACTAACATGGCGAAGCTTGGATCTTTCTTTAAAATTCCCTTCAGCAAATGCAACTTCAAATTGGCGGATGAAAGCCAAAGCTTTGTCATTATCACGCCGTCCATTGTAGGTGTCGAATTTCACATCTTTATCTCCCGACTTGAATGTTTTCTGCCTGTGGTGCTTCTTCTTATGGTGCTCCTTCTTTCGATGCTTAGACTCCTTGGGGACAGGAGTCCTTCCCTTGAATGTACTTCTTGCTGCGACGGATCGTCGAGAAACATGTCTTCCGGAGAAACTATGTCTTCCAGATCCTTCATGAAAGAGAACTGAGGGGAATCAGGGGGATCCTGCTCTTGAACTTTTGGATTAAAACCGCACATGACGTTCTGGAGATTTCTTCTGCCTCTCGTGCATGCGGGAAGTTCCAATCAAAGGATCTTTTCTTGGTTGTGGCGCCTTTGGGTTCTGCGAAATTTCTCCCGACCCCATCGGCATTTTCTCCTTCCCTTTTTCAAGAGTATGGAGAATCTTTTGGACTTCTCGATGGGAGAGAGCTTTCTGCAACTCTTCCACCTGCTGTTGAAGGAGAGAGAACTCTATCTCGCGTCCTTCCATTTCTGCAGTCTGCCAAGAGTCGTCAATCCCTTCAGGAAGAGAGAGAGGACCTTGCTCTGATACCACTGTCACAAAAAAAATACGGAAGCGTAAACTGACGTTTAATTGCACTTCAAATACTCAAGAGAATTAGAGGGAGCGCGAGAAACTTGACACTTCATTGGGGGACCAGAAGATGGGCTGGTCCCCCCCCATAAAGAGAATATCTTTATTACTAAGGGAGAATCTTTACAAGCACAGGAACGGGGCATACGCCCGTCCTCTATTCTTTCTTCTGTTCTGTTCTGACTACTGACTGAGAAAGTGTTTCCACTTTCTTTCTGCTTAGGGATTTCCCATCTTCTGCGAGACTGGTTGGAAGCTCTCGAAAAGAGAGTCTATCTTCCAAAACAGCTCATCGGAAGCTCTCACAGAGGGAGAGTCCATCTTCCGTTATGTATTGCCTTCATGCTCATTCATTCATGCATCGAACACAACAGAGAAAACAAGCAAAATGCACACGCACATGCTTGCTGTAATTTTCTGTACATAACCTGAAATTCTTACCTGCGCACACCCCTACGCCGAAACAGAGGTCTTCTTCGCGATGGAATCGCGCCAAACTTGGTGTAGACTTAGGATAAGGAAGGAGAAGAGAATTTCTATGGCTGATTTGCTGAAAACAGCCCTAATCGAGGTGATTAGGGGCTGAAAACAGAGAATTACAGCAGCCGCACTCTGCTAAGAGAGCGTCTACGGCAGCTTCTCGCGATGAAACTTCACCAGAAGGTGTCTATGACTGTGAGATCCCTTGTTCTTGACAATGGGAGCACAAGGCTACCACATATGTCGCAAGGGGCTGCTCTCAAGCTTCAATGGAGGGCTCCACCGCGTAGAGCACGCTCACATTAGGGGGGGTAGGTGCACTGCCAGCCCTGAAAATGGGGGAGGGTGGGCTCCTAAATAGCCATCAGGGAGAGGGGGCGCTAGGAAGAGCGAGAGGGTGAGAGTGAGAGTGAGAGAGAGTTAGTTTGCATTGGTAAGTGTGCCACTTGGCACACTTACTTTAAAAACTTAAAAACCATTCAACTTTTGACTTTAAAAACTTCTAGCTCATTAATTAAAAATGTGCAACTAACTAACAACTGCTACCAATGATTCTTTTATGAGAACACCAAAGGTCTGTCGGCGCTATGCCGCACCGGCACTGCACCGCCTTTACCTGTTCACACTTGTCCGGCCGCCCGCCCGAGCACGGACCGTTAAATTTAATTTAACGAAACTTACCCTAAGGCTTTATTAGCTTTATTAGCCTTAGGGTCACTGTTCTAGGGACCCCATCTCATTCATGTGCTTGTACTGACGCGCGTATTTTTCCTGAGCCTAAAATCTGAGGCTACTGCTTACCCCTTTCTGAAGACCCGATTTCCCAATCACTAGGGCTTCAGGGTAATTTCTGCTAAGGTCCCTCTGAGGTGTTCTAGCCCGCATTTAGGCTCACCTGAGGCCTTAGAACTGCTAGGTCTATTCTGGTGTGCACACAACTAATTAGATAATTCTTTTCTCGTAAATAAATAAATTAATTATTTACAAAGTCTGACTTAGTTACATCCCTCTTGGTTCTAAACAGTTGACCTCAACTGTAGAGCGTCAACATAACTGTGCAAGATGTCAAGGTAGTCCTTGAGATCGGACTCAGTCATCCACTTTGCATCTAAAGGAGTGTACTTCTTGAACTTAACTAAATACTTTCGATGTAGACTCCCCGACTTGAGTTGTCTCTCCGAGTGGTGTATTATCTGTTCAGGTTGAAGGATTTCCTCAGTCTCTTCGACTTCTGGAGGATCTTCTTGTACGGGCGCCACTGGAGGAGGTCCAACATATGGTCGGAGGAGACTGACATGAAAAGCATTGTGGATGCGCCAGTTAGAAGGCAAATCCAATCTGAAAGTCACATCATTGACTTTATCTGTAATTTTGAAAGGGCCGTAAAATCTATGGGAAAGTTTGACAACTTTCCCTTTGCCGACCCGCTTTTTCAATCTAGCTTTCTCAAACCGAAGCAAGACATATTGTCCTTTTTCAAGATTGAGATTCCTTCTGTGCTTGTCTGCTTTTCTCTTCTGTTGCTCTTGAGTTCGAAGAATCGCTTGCTTTACTTGTTGATGGGCAATATCAATATTGCGCACAAATTCATCTGCGGCGAAGATGTTTTCTTTGGTCACCATAATAGGAAGTAAGAGTGGCTTCCCATAAATAATTTCAAAGGGAGCTTTACCAGTTGAGGAATGTATGGTATTATTATACGCAAACTCAACTATCGGTAAGTACTGTTCCCATTCGGATTGTCGTTCCGAAACATAGCACTTGAGGAGATCTAAAACAGTGGCATTAGCGATTTCGCTTTGACCATCTGTTTGAGGATGATAAGCTGATGAAAAATCAAGCTTAGTTCCCAAGTTTTCAAAACAATGCCTGCCAAAATAGACTAGTCATGCGGGGATCTCTGTCGCTCACAATAGTCTTTGGCAATCCATGGTGTTTAAAAATCTGAGCTAGAAATATTCTAGCCATGTGATCAGCTTTGATCGTCTTCTTCACTGGAAGGAAATGTGCTTGCTTACTGAACCTGTCTACTATAGTCCAGATTGCATCATTTCCATTCTTGGATCTAGGAAGATCCGTAATAAAATCCATGGCAATACTTTCCCATGGCGTGTTAGGCACAGGGAGCGGCTGAAGCTTGCCATAAACTTTATGTCTGTCATATTTCACTTTTTGGCATACTAAACACTCACGTACATGTTTTTCAATGTCCGCACGGAGTGTTGGCCAAAAGAAATACCTTTCGAGGGCACTAGTGGTGGAAGCAATTCCCCGATGCGGCGGCATAAGGAGAATTATGTGCTTCATCCATCACCTTTTGTCGTAAGGGCTGAGCTATGCATATTGCTTGTTGACGATAGAGTGTATTATCCCTGATAGAATAAGGTGGCTTTGAGTGACCAGCTTGAAGATCTGCCCAAATTGTGGCAAAGTCTGGATCTTGAGGATACATCTCGCTGAGAGATTCTAGTTCCTCATGATAAATTGTTGTTAGTGCATTGATCTTTGGACGCCTGGAGAGAGCATCTGCAACTGCATTCTTTGTTCCAGAAGTGTGTAAAATCTGAAAATGAAGCATTGAAAGAAAGTTGGCCCATCTCATCTGCTTTTCTGATAACTTTCTCTGTGTGAGAAAGTAGCGAAGACTTTGATGATCTGTCTTGATAATAAAATCAGCTCCTAATAGATAGTGTTTCCAAATGGAAAGAGCATGAATTACTGCCAGTAGCTCTTTTTCGTATATGGAGGCATGCAACTCTGCATCTTTAAGGCGCCGACTTTCATAGGCTATCTATCGCGTGACCCTCTTGGTTCAGAACTGCTCCTACACAATCTCCAGATGCATCGCAATATACCTCGAAAGGTTTGCGAAGATCAGGGACGGTGAGAACAGGTCCGTGACTGAGTAGATACTTAAGCTTTTCGAAAGCTTGTTTTTGTCCAAACCCCCAATGGAATGGAATCCGCTTCTTTGTCAGGTCATGGAGGGGACCTGCTATCGCGGCAAAAGCTCGAATGAAACGCCGATAATAAGAACAGAGGCCAAGGAAACTTCGTACATCATGTACTGTAGTTGGCGTAGGCCATTCTACAACTGCTTGAATCTTATCAGGGTCCATTCTCACCTGGTTGTGAGATACTATATGGCCCGAATAGTGGATTTCTTTTAGAAAGAACTCACTCTTCTTAGCATTCACAAATAATTTGTGTTTGCGTAATTCTTCAAACACTAAGGCGAGATGCTTATAGTGTTCGTCTTCCGTCTCTGAGAAGATTAAGACGTCATCAAAGAAAACGCCTGTAAAGCTTCTGTATGAGTGGAAGATTCTATCCATCATTCTGTTGAATGTAGCTGGTGCATTAGTGAGTCCAAAAGGCATCACTAAGAATTCATACAACCCGAAGGTTGTTCTAAATGAAGTCTTATGCACATCCTGAGGAGCTATGCGGATTTGATGATAACCGCTCTTCAAGTCTATACGACTAAAAACACTTGCTCCTTGTAACTTGTCAAGAATGTCGTCAATCCGAGGGATTGGAAATCGATTCTTGATTGTGATCTTGTTTAGAGATCTATAGTCTATGCACATGCGGAATGTGCCATCCTTTTTCTGTACTAGCAAGACAGGTGAACAATATGGAGAAGTACTAGGCCTTATTAAGCCCTTCTCCAAAAGTTCGTTAACCTGCTTGAGAATTTCCTCTTGCTACATTAGACTAACTCGATAAGGGGGCTGATTTGGAGGAGAACTTCCTGGGATCAAATCAATGGTATGATCCTCAGGTCACGAAGGTGGGAGTTCATTTGGAAGTTCATCTGCAAAACAATCTTTATATCTTTCTATTAACTTAAGTCTTTTTTGCTCTAAAGAGGAAGAAAGTTGTGAAACAGACACATCTCTCTCTCTTGCAAAAATCAAGTACGCTGAAACACACTTTTTCATTTCTTTCTTGATGGCAATGTGGTTGGCGATAGGAATACGCCAATCACCTGCATCTGCAAGTACAAGATACTCCTTTCCTTTGTGAGCAAAAGATAAGGTTTTCTGAACATAGTCAGGAATGGGATGCATCTTGTAGTGCCAAGGCATTCCCAAGATAACATCGCATCCTTCAAGTGAAGCTAGTAAGAAAGACTCTTGATCCTTGTAGTCGTCGACCTTTAGATTCAACTTCCCTATGATTGGGGTAGAGTTTGAGTTCTGCCCTTTGAAAGCAGATTGCGCTTGAATAGAGACTCCAAAACGATTGGGCTGCAAGTTCAGGTCGTCAGCTAGCTTGGTAGAGATGAAGTTGTCTGTACTACCAGGGTCAAACAAAATAAGAGCCCGCTGGTTGTTGATACTACCCCATGCTTTGAGAAGAGCTCTTTCTTTTCCATCCTTGGTTGTATTTCCTTGTACATCTGGGACTGCATTGGAGGAGGGTGGTTGTGGAGGTTTGGTTGGACAGTCACCCTTCATATGACCAACTTGTCCGCACTTGAAGCATCTTCCTTCACTAATGTAGGTTCGCAACTCAGCAGGAGAGAGATATCTCCCTTTCTTGGGCTGATTTGGCTTTGCTTCTGCTTCGGAGGCGGTTCTTTTCTTCTTTTGAGAAGAAGTAGAGGAGGTAGGCTGCTCATGGAGAGCCTTCTGCTTAGCATGATAAGTGCTTTGCTCCATCTTCCTGGGAGTACCCTTGTCATGTATTCCATCAGCTATGCGGGCTGATTCCATAAGTATCTGCAAGTTACCTCGAGGGTAAAGCTTCATAGCCTTTTGCAAGGCTTCGTGCAAACCTGCTTCAAACTTGCGCATCTTCTCCGAATCGTCAATCTTCTTGAATGGAGTGACTTTCAAGAGAACGTCCCAAAACCTATCCACATAGCGTGGAACAGTTTCGTTCTCTGACTGTGAAAGTCGATCCCATTCTTTCTTTACCTCTTCCTCATAGTCTGGAGGAAGGAACTGTGCGTAGAACTCCTTCTTGAAAGCGGTCCAATCTTGGGGTTTGCGCTCTTCCAGGATAAGGGTTAACCACCAATTGCTGGCGGTGCCTTTCAGGTACAAACTAACATGGCGAAGCTTGGATCTTTCTTTAAAATTCCCTTCAGCAAATGCAACTTCAAATTGGCGGATGAAAGCCAAAGCTTTGTCATTATCACGCCGTCCATTGTAGGTGTCGAATTTCACATCTTTATCTCCCGACTTGAATGTTTTCTGCCTGTGGTGCTTCTTCTTATGGTGCTCCTTCTTTCGATGCTTAGACTCCTTGGGGACAGGAGTCCTTTCCCTTGAATGTACTTCTTGCTGCGACGGATCGTCGAGAAACATGTCTTCCGGAGAAACTATGTCTTCCAGATCCTTCATGAAAGAGAACTGAGGGGAATCAGGGGGATCCTGCTCTTGAACTTTTGGATTAAACCGCACATGACGTTCTGGAGATTTCTTCTGCCTCTCGTGCATGCGGGAAGTTCCAATCAAAGGATCTTTTCTTGGTTGTGGCGCCTTTGGGTTCTGCGAAATTTCTCCCGACCCCATCGGCATTTTCTCCTTCCCTTTTTCAAGAGTATGGAGAATCTTTTGGACTTCTCGATGGGAGAGAGCTTTCTGCAACTCTTCCACCTGCTGTTGAAGGAGAGAGAACTCTATCTCGCGTCCTTCCATTTCTGCAGTCTGCCAAGAGTCGTCAATCCCTTCAGGAAGAGAGAGAGGACCTTGCTCTGATACCACTGTCACAAAAAAAATACGGAAGCGTAAACTGACGTTTAATTGCACTTCAAATACTCAAGAGAATTAGAGGGAGCGAGAAAACTTGACACTTCATTGGGGACCAGAAGATGGGCTGGTCCCCCCCCATAAAGAGAATATCTTTATTACTAAGGGAGAATCTTTACAAGCACAGGAACGGGGCATACGCCCGTCCTCTATTCTTTCTTCTGTTCTGTTCTGACTACTGACTGAGAAAGTGTTTCCACTTTCTTTCTACTTAGGGGATTTCCCATCTTCTGCGAGACTGGTTGGAAGCTCTCGAAAAGAGAGTCTATCTTCCAAAACAGCTCATCGGAAGCTCTCACAGAGGAGAGTCCATCTTCCGTTATGTATTGCCTTCATGCTCATTCATTCATGCATCGAACACAACAGAGAAAACAAGCAAAATGCACACGCACATGCTTGCTGTAATTTTCTGTACATAACCTGAAATTCTTACCTACGCACACCCCTACGCCGAAACAGAGGTCTTCTTCGCGATGGAATCGCGCCAAACTTGGTGTAGACTTAGGATAAGGAAGGAGAAGAGAATTTCTATGGCTGATTTGCTGAAAACAGCCCTAATCGAGGTGATTAGGGGCTGAAAACAGAGAATTACAGCAGCCGCACTCTGCTAAGAGAGCGTCTACGGCAGCTTCTCGCGATGAAACTTCACCAGAAGGTGTCTATGACTGTGAGATCCCTTGTTCTTGACAACGGGAGCACAAGGCTACCACATATGTCGCAAGGGGCTGCTCTCAAGCTTCAATGGAGGGCTCCACCGCGTAGAGCACGCTCACATTAGGGGGGGTAGGTGCACTGCCAGCCCTGAAAATGGGGGAGGGTGGGCTCCTAAATAGCCATCAGGGAGAGGGGGCGCTAGGAAGAGAGAGAGGGTGAGAGTGAGAGTGAGAGAGAGTTAGTTTGCATTGGTAAGTGTGCCACTTGGCACACTTACTTTAAAAACTTAAAAACCATTCAACTTTTGACTTTAAAAACTTCTAGCTCATTAATTAAAAATGTGCAACTAACTAACAACTGCTACCAATGATTCTTTTATGAGAACACCAAAGGTCTGTCGGCGCTATGCCGCACCGGCACTGCACCGCCTTTACCTGTTCACACTTGTCCGGCCGCCCGCCCGAGCACGGACCGTTAAATTTAATTTAACGAAACTTACCCTAAGGCTTTATTAGCTTTATTAGCCTTAGGGTCACTGTTCTAAGGACCCCATCTCATTCATGTGCTTGTACTGACGCGCGTATTTTTCCTGAGCCTAAAATCTGAGGCTACTGCTTACCCCTTTCTGAAGACCCGATTTCCCAATCACTAGGGCTTCAGGGTAATTTCTGCTAAGGTCCCTCTGAGGTGTTCTAGCCCGCATTTAGGCTCACCTGAGGCCTTAGAACTGCTAGGTCTATTCTGGTGTGCACACAACTAATTAGATAATTCTTTTCTCGTAAATAAATTAATTATTTACAAAGTCTGACTCAGTTACATCCCTCTTGGTTCTAAACAGTTGACCTCAACTGTAGAGCGTCAACATAACTGTGCAAGATGTCAGGGTAGTCCTTGAGATCGGACTCAGTCATCCACTTTGCATCTAAAGGAGTGTACTTCTTGAACTTAACTAAATACTTTCGATGTAGACTCCCCGACTTGAGTTGTCTCTCCGAGTGGTGTATTATCTGTTCAGGTTGAAGGATTTCCTCAGTCTCTTCGACTTCTGGAGGATCTTCTTGTACGGGCGCCACTGGAGGAGGTCCAACATATGGTCGGAGGAGACTGACATGAAAAGCATTGTGGATGCGCCAGTTAGAAGGCAAATCCAATCTGAAAGTCACATCATTGACTTTATCTGTAATTTTGAAAGGGCCGTAAAATCTATGGGAAAGTTTGACAACTTTCCCTTTGCCGACCGCTTTTTCAATCTAGCTTTCTCAAACCGAAGCAGGACATATTGTCCTTTTTCAAGATTGAGATTCCTTCTGTGCTTGTCTGCTTTTTCTCTTCTGTTGCTCTTGAGTTCGAAGAATCGCTTGCTTTACTTGTTGATGGGCAATATCAATATTGCGCACAAATTCATCTGCGGCGAAGATGTTTTCTTTGGTCACCATAATAGGAAGTAAGAGTGGCTTCCCATAAATAATTTCAAAGGGAGCTTTACCAGTTGAGGAATGTATGGTATTATTATACGCAAACTCAACTATCGGTAAGTACTGTTCCCATTCGGATTGTCGTTCCGAAACATAGCACTTGAGGAGATCTAAAACAGTGGCATTAGCGATTTCGCTTTGACCATCTGTTTGAGGATGATAAGCTGATGAAAAATCAAGCTTAGTTCCCAAGTTTTCAAACAATGCCTGCCAAAATAGACTAGTCATGCGGGGATCTCTGTCGCTCACAATAGTCTTTGGCAATCCATGGTGTTTAAAAATCTGAGCTAGAAATATTCTAGCCATGTGATCAGCTTTGATCGTCTTCTTCACTGGAAGGAAATGTGCTTGCTTACTGAACCTGTCTACTATAGTCCAGATTGCATCATTTCCATTCTTGGATCTAGGAAGATCCGTAATAAAATCCATGGCAATACTTTCCCATGGCGTGTTAGGCACAGGGAGCGGCTGAAGCTTGCCATAAACTTTATGTCTGTCATATTTCACTTTTTGGCATACTAAACACTCACGTACATGTTTTTCAATGTCCGCACGCGGAGTGTGGCCAAAAGAAATACCTTTCGAGGGCACTAGTGGTGGAAGCAATTCCCCGATGCCCGGCATAAGGAGAATTATGTGCTTCATCCATCACCTTTTGTCGTAAGGGCTGAGCTATGCATATTGCTTGTTGACGATAGAGTGTATTATCCCTGATAGAATAAGGTGGCTTTGAGTGACCAGCTTGAAGATCTGCCCAAATTGTGGCAAAGTCTGGATCTTGAGGATACATCTCGCTGAGAGATTCTAGTTCCTCATGATAAATTGTTGTTAGTGCATTGATCTTTGGACGCCTGGAGAGAGCATCTGCAACTGCATTCTTTGTTCCAGAAGTGTGTAAAATCTGAAAATGAAGCATTGAAAGAAAGTTGGCCCATCTCATCTGCTTTTCTGATAACTTTCTCTGTGTGAGAAAGTAGCGAAGACTTTGATGATCTGTCTTGATAATAAAATCAGCTCCTAATAGATAGTGTTTCCAAATGGAAAGAGCATGAATTACTGCCAGTAGCTCTTTTTCGTATATGGAGGCATGCAACTCTGCATCTTTAAGGCGCCGACTTTCATAGGCTATCTATCGCGTGACCCTCTTGGTTCAGAACTGCTCCTACACAATCTCCAGATGCATCGCAATATACCTCGAAAGGTTTGCGAAGATCAGGGACGGTGAGAACAGGTCCGTGACTGAGTAGATACTTAAGCTTTTCGAAAGCTTGTTTTTGTCCAAACCCCCAATGGAATGGAATCCGCTTCTTTGTCAGGTCATGGAGGGGACCTGCTATCGCGGCAAAAGCTCGAATGAAACGCCGATAATAAGAACAGAGGCCAAGGAAACTTCGTACATCATGTACTGTAGTTGGCGTAGGCCATTCTACAACTGCTTGAATCTTATCAGGGTCCATTCTCACCTGGTTGTGAGATACTATATGGCCCGAATAGTGGATTTCTTTTAGAAAGAACTCACTCTTCTTAGCATTCACAAATAATTTGTGTTTGCGTAATTCTTCAAACACTAAGGCGAGATGCTTATAGTGTTCGTCTTCCGTCTCTGAGAAGATTAAGACGTCATCAAAGAAAACGCCTGTAAAGCTTCTGTATGAGTGGAAGATTCTATCCATCATTCTGTTGAATGTAGCTGGGTCTTCCGGAGAAACTAGTCTTCCAATCCGCTCATGAAAGAGAACTGAGGGAATCAGGGGGATCCTGCTCTTGAACTTTTGATTAAACCGCACATGACGTTCTGGAGATTTCTTCTGCCCTCTCGTGCATGCGGGAAGTTCCAATCAAAGGATCTTTTCTTGGTTGTGGCGCCTTTGGGTTCTGCGAAATTTCTCCCGACCCATCGGCATTTTCTCCTTCCCTTTTTCAAGAGTATGGAGAATCTTTTGGACTTCTCGATGGGAGAGAGCTTTCTGCAACTCTTCCACCTGCTGTTGAAGGAGAGAGAACTCTATCTCGCGTCCTTCCATTTCTGCAGTCTGCCAAGAGTCGTCAATCCCTTCAGGAAGAGAGAGAGGACCTTGCTCTGATACCACTGTCACAAAAAAAATACGGAAGCGTAAACTGACGTTTAATTGCACTTCAAATACTCAAGAGAATTAGAGGGAGCGAGAAAACTTGACACTTCATTGGGGACCAGAAGATGGGCTGGTCCCCCCCCATAAAGAGAATATCTTTATTACTAAGGGAGAATCTTTACAAGCACAGGAACGGGGCATACGCCCGTCCTCTATTCTTTCTTCTGTTCTGTTCTGACTACTGACTGAGAAAGTGTTTCCACTTTCTTTCTGCTTAGGGGATTTCCCATCTTCTGCGAAACTGGTTGGAAGCTCTCAAAAAGAGAGTCTATCTTCCAAAACAGCTCATCGGAAGCTCTCACAGAGGAGAGTCCATCTTCCGTTATGTATTGCCTTCATGCTCATTCATTCATGCATCGAACACAACAGAGAAAACAAGCAAAATGCACACGCACATGCTTGCTGTAATTTTCTGTACATAACCTGAAATTCTTACCTACGCACACCCCTACGCCGAAACAGAGGTCTTCTTCGCGATGGAATCGCGCCAAACTTGGTGTAGACTTAGGATAAGGAAGGAGAAGAGAATTTCTATGGCTGATTTGCTGAAAACAGCCCTAATCGAGGTGATTAGGGGCTGAAAACAGAGAATTACAGCAGCCGCACTCTGCTAAGAGAGCGTCTACGGCAGCTTCTCGCGATGAAACTTCACCAGAAGGTGTCTATGACTGTGAGATCCCTTGTTCTTGACAACGGGAGCACAAGGCTACCACATATGTCGCAAGGGGCTGCTCTCAAGCTTCAATGGAGGGCTCCACCGCGTAGAGCACGCTCACATTAGGGGGGGTAGGTGCACTGCCAGCCCTGAAAATGGGGGAGGGTGGGCTCCTAAATAGCCATCAGGGAGAGGGGGCGCTAGGAAGAGAGAGAGGGTGAGAGTGAGTGAGAGAGAGTTAGTTTGCATTGGTAAGTGTGCCACTTGGCACACTTACTTTAAAAACTTAAAAACCATTCAACTTTTGACTTTAAAAACTTCTAGCTCATTAATTAAAAATGTGCAACTAACTAACAACTGCTACCAATGATTCTTTTATGAGAACACCAAAGGTCTGTCGGCGCTATGCCGCACCGGCACTGCACCGTCTTTACCTGTTCACACTTGTCCGGCCGCCCGCCCGAGCACGGACCGTTAAATTTAATTTAACGAAACTTACCCTAAGGCTTTATTAGCTTTATTAGCCTTAGGGTCACTGTTCTAAGGACCCCATCTCATTCATGTGCTTGTACTGACGCGCGTATTTTTCCTGAGCCTAAAATCTGAGGCTACTGCTTACCCCTTTCTGAAGACCCGATTTCCCAATCACTAGGGCTTCAGGGTAATTTCTGCTAAGGTCCCTCTGAGGTGTTCTAGCCCGCATTTAGGCTCACCTGAGGCCTTAGAACTGCTAGGTCTATTCTGGTGTGCACACAACTAATTAGATAATTCTTTTCTCGTAAATAAATTAATTATTTACAAAGTCTGACTCAGTTACAAAGTGCAAAATGTCAGAGGCTTTCCCAGTGGCTAGTTTTTTCAAACCTCTCAAAGCCGCTGCAAAAGTTATAGGTTCCTTAGTGTCAACCTGAATTTCAGCATTCATCAATATTTGAGCATCGGTGGAAGCATAGAGTGTTTGTGCATATACATACATTTCGTCCATGCTGAAATTTCCCATTATATCCTCCTTTTTTCCTTTCATGTTGCGCCATGCTTTCTTGGGCTCTTTCTTAAATCTGATCACCTCTTGCTCCTCCTTCAAAAGTTCATGCATCCTTCTCTTTTTCCTTTTCAGCATCTTGTATTCCTTGGCTGCACTTTCCCACTCCTTCATGGACTTATTGAAGCACTTTAACTTGCGTTTGGCTGCTTTACATTCTGCATCAAACCATGGGTTATGAGGGAGACCTTTCACTTGGTGATTTCTTTTAGATCGCCCCATAGTGACCTCTGCAGCCTCTTCTATTGCTTGACGAAAGGTAGCCCAATTTTCTGAAATGTTTTGGGACATGCATTGGCTACTCAATAGGCTGTCCAGAAAAGTGGCATAATCGAATATCTTTGTGGCTTGCATTCGATATGCCCAACTTGTTGCCTTTTGGATGCGTTGTGTAGGCATGTGTGGGAGGTATAGACATACATGAATTGGAGTATGGTCCGAGTTCGGTGACCGAGCCTCAATTTTAAAGTGTCCAATTAAATCCAATGCATTGTGGCTAACTAACGCATAGTCATTAGTGCTTCTTCCATGGTTTGATGTATAGCATATGTATGTTCCGGAGCTTGCAAATTTCTTGGTGCCATTCATGACTACAAGTTGCATAGAATTCATCATGGATATCAAGACCGAACCTTGTTCATTCATGAGGTGATCGCATGAGCATCTATCCCATATTGCATCTAATACAAGATCGCCATCTTTGTCGGCGGGATGGGTTGAGTAGTCAACCAATTGAACCTGTATGTTGGCTATGCGAACATTAAGATCCCCGAGTATCATCACTGCCCCCTGTGGTGTGTAGGTTGCAATATCTATATATAGGTCGGCAAAAGGGTCATTCTTGGAGAGATTATGCAAATCATAGAACGGGGATTCCCGATGTGGGATGTAGCATCCCGCAATGAACATCGATCTCCCAGATGTACAAATCTCAGATGGTGGAAAGGCTGGCAGCCCAACAACTCCAGATGGCTACATGGTGTGAGACAAAATACAATGAGGGTGCCCACCCCTCTTATATAAAGGAGAATAGGGGCTGGTCGGGCAATAATCCTCAATATAGCCCAATGACCTAAAAATATGACCCTCCAATATAAATGGGGGAATATGTGACCAAAACAGGTCTAAAGTGGGAAATGTGCTAAACAACCTAAGTGTGCATGAGAACCCTGTCCAACAGGTGTACGGGTGGCCAACCCACAACCAAGGGCCACTGCATGTGATGTGTGTGAAGCCTGTAAACAGTGTGCGAAGCATTTGGAGATGAAGAAAATCTAACAAGACTGGCCACTGAAGGCTATGGGCTTGGGAGAGCTGTCCACTGACACACGTGCAGTGGGATCCTGGAGAGTGGTTTTGGAGGGACCCTTTCTCCTCATCAGACCATCCAGGCGTCCCTTTCTTTCAGTACACTGTTCGACTGGGACGTCACATATTGGCAGCATGGAGAGAGGCTCGTCCTGCTGCAGCACCTCATTGGCAGGAGGGGGGTCTCACAGCTGAGTTCTTGTCAACTTTTTGGGAGAGGTTGTGGAACTCCAGACAGCCAAGGCGAGTCACTTTGTTCCAGTGGCTGGTTGAACATCGAGCTACAGCAGTTGGGAGTTGGCTAGTACATAGTGGTCACTCGGCAGCATGCGCAGCTTGTGACCATCTTGTGGAGAGCCAACGCCACTGTCTTTGGGACTGCCTTTAGCACAGCAGGTTTGGCTTCGTGTTCTTCGGCTCATGCCAGCTCTTTCCACAGCTCGGCAGTACACTTCCTTGGTCCACTCTCACAGGTCCGGCACTTCAGTTTGAGCTATCCTCCACCAACAGGATGATAGTGAGACAGGGGGTTCGACCTACACTCCAGCCTGCTCTACAGAGCTTACTCCACGGGAATGGTGCAGTGAGAGAGAGGAGTGTTGGGAGCTCATCTGCAGCCTGACACTCTGGTTCATCTGGCAAGCCTGCTGCTTCCGCATCTTCGAGGCTCGTCCTGTACCACCAGCAGAGACAGTTCGGGATCTTTGGCTAGAGCTGACAGTTCAAGAGACTCTAGGGCAGCTCCGACCACATATGGGAGCGTAGAGAGGCCTTCCTTCGATGCTGGCACCCTGGGCCTTTCTTCACCATGGTCCAGGGTGTGCTCAGATGGCACTACCGTCCACCTGTGTGGCTTTTCCCTCCTCCCATTTCTTGATTTAGCCTCATTGTACATATGCTACTGTTGTTTTTTGGGAGAGTCTTCCCCACATGATTGTTGTATCCCACTCTTGCAGAGGTGGTTGTAGCCCTATACGCAGTTTAATTAACTAATAGAAGGATCTTTTTCTTGGGGGGGGGGGGGGGGGGGGGGGAACCCACTACGAACAAAGTCATCCACATCCTTTTTAAGCCTCGGCAAATAGAAGTAATGCTCCACACCCTTCGAGGTGGTATCTATGCCGCGGTGGCAAGTAAAAGGTGGACAATGGCACTCTGTCAAAACTTTGTCCCTCAAAGGCTGTGTATCACGCAACATCGTTTTCCGCATAAAATAGCCATCCTGTATGGAATAGCCTGAAACTGTCTCCCGTCCTGAATCCCTGGGAAAAATATCAGGAAAGTCAAGATTCGTGGCGTACTAATCAACCATATCCTCAAAGCTTCTGAGATGAATCGCGGAAATAGCCAAAGCCAAGGGCTTCTGAGACAATGCATCTATCACTGAAGTATGTTGTCCCTGAACATCGACAATCTGGAAGTGAAACTGTGACAGGATGTTAGCCCATCGCATCTGCTTTCCCGAAAACTACTTCTACGACAAGAAGTAGCGTAAACTGTGGTGATCTGTAAAGACTATAAAGTAGGCTTAGAGAAGATAGTGTCGCCATTGCGTAAGGGCATGGATAACTACCAAAAGCTCTCTCTTAAAACTGTGCAACCATTTCAAGACGACAAAGCATTCTGCTCTCATAAGCAATTACATGGCCTTCTTGCATCACGACTGCTCCCAAACTGCGACTATAAACATCACAATAAACTTTAAATGGCTTCTGCAAGTCAGGTAAGGCCAACACGAGTTCAGTAGTCAACCTTTCTTTGAGAGTCTCAAAGGCTACAATATATATCAGTCCCAAGTAAAAGTAACTCCTTTTTGAGTCAGCATATGCAAAGGAGAAACTATCTGTGCAAAGTTTTGAATGAACCGCCGATGAGCACAACCCGAGAAAACTTTGAACTTCATGATTTTATTTTATTTTTCAAATTAGGCCAATCACGAGATGGTCGCTACTTTGGCCGCTCCATCTTTAGCTCTACTGCTGAGACGATGTGTCCAAGAAAGTGTATTTCTGGCAAGAAGAACTCGCTCTTTTTCGCATTTATAGCCAATCTCTGTTTTCGCACTCTTGGAGAAGACGATAATATTGTCAAAGAAAGTGCCCATAAATGATCAGTACTCTCTGACAATTCTGTGCATCATACGGTTGAATGTAGTCGGTGCATTTGTAAGACCAAAAGGCAACATCAAATATTCGTACAAGCCAAAAGTCATCCTGAAAGCTGTCTTGTAGACGTCTCCAAGAGCTTTTTGGATCCGATGATATCTATAGGTAATCTGCTTTTGATGGTGGTTTTATTGAGAGATCTATAGTCGATGCACATTCTCCAAGATCCATATTTCATTAATACTAGTAGCGGTGAACTAAAAAGTGAAGTTATAGGTTGGTTTTCTAGAAGTTCTTTTATCTGGTTCATTATCTCTTCCTTCTGGGCTCGGCTCACTCGGTTCAGTGATCAATTCGGTGGTGTATTACCGGGAATCAAATCGATCGTTATGATCTTTTGGAGGTGCAGGAGGTAACTCTTCTAGTAAGCCTTCAGGTAAACAGTCAGTCTGAGCTTGCACAAATTCTTGTTGTCCCTTGTTGAGGTCAAACATATTTGACCTTTGATCATCATTCAGTTATTTCAAGAGGATCGAATAAAAAAAAAAGATTGGATTTCATCAATCCAGAAACGATCAAAGCCGATTCAAGTGGGACTAACTCGCCCTTCAGTATATCATGTACAGTCTCTTTGCCTTACAATTTTAGATCAAGCACAATTTTCATGCCCTTCTAATTCGTCAAAGTCGCTTTCTTAGATAGTCAACCACAACGTTATTCTTGTGGTACCAAGGGATTCCTAGGAGGACCTCACCCTTCTAATGGCATTGATATAAAAGCCCTCGTCCCCTAAATACCCCTGACAATGCAAACAAAGTTTGCCAATGACAGGTGTTATGGCAACATCCCATTCGGGTGCCACTAGAACTGCCTCCGCTTGTGGCCTTAGCCTATCGAAGATAATTTCAAGTCAAGCTGCCAATGAAGTTGGCCTTGGCTCCTCCATCAAAGAAAATGAGGGCTTCCTAATCTTTCATTTTGCCCCATGCGCGACAAAGTTTTGTGCTTTCGTTCATCTGATTCGGGTCGATTCCCACGCAATGTGGTACCAATCATTCTTTCATCTTTCCTTTTCTATGTTCAATTGCTGCTCTGTAACTCTCGAGCTTATCTTCTGGTGGTCCTTTGGTTCGTCTTCTGTTCAAGAGTTTTCTCCAGCTCTGCCTGCGAGCACAGGTTCCACTTTTTCTGCACTCGTCTGTCCTTTCAACTTTCCTCCCGACCTAAGAGGAGAAGCAATGGCCTCACGTCATCTCGAGTAAATCTCATCAATCGGGTAATTCTCAGGTGTTTCGCAAGTCTCGAGTCTCTAGAGTACTTGATCAATCTTTTCACACGTGTCAACCTGCAGTTGACGTTTGTACTCCGCTCTGGCAAAATTTTCCACAAAAGTTAATCATTGATCATTGCAAAGTACAACTCCTGCAGTTGACGTTTTTATCATTAATCATTGCAAAGTACAACTCTCGAGGGTCCTCTGCTCTCAGAATCTATGTCCAAATGCTTTGAAGAGTAAGGCCCCAAGAGCTCTTTTATTCTTACAAGGGATGCCAAAAGCAAAACAATCCATGCTCCACTTTTTGAAGAAAAAGTGACTATCTTGTCGATGGAACCATATAACCGGCCTGTACACAATAGAGGGCGGTACTAATTCAATTACCTGTGAACTTACACAGAGCACTGAGAAGAAAAGAGAGCAGTGATGCATCCAGCGACTAGATCGTCACTGCGCACACGAAGACCGACACTCTGAAGGCCCCAAAGACTTGCGCCCCTTTCGGTATTTCTTTATTAAATTGAAAATAGACGATCCGAACACTTAGATCAAACTCTCACCAAGCTGTCCAAACTTGTCAAGGGCTGAAATCGCAAGTTTCCGACCTGATTTCGGCAACGGATTCCCTCGCATTTTAGAAGCTTTTTGGTGAGCTGTAACAGAATTTCAGCCTGCTGTAATTTCCTGTTTTGTCACTACCAGGTACCCAAAGCCCTGTCTAAGCATCCCAAACCCTTCCTGAGGCTCCCCTAGTGTCTTGTAGTTTAGGTGTGAAACCCTGCACCTGCGAAAAAACACAGTAGGCTGTAAATCTCTGTTTTGGATCATTTTGGGCAGAGCGAACACGTCTACGCGTGTCCCAAGAGCCCGCACGCAATGGGACAGACCTTTGTGATTTGGACGAGTTTTCACGCGAGAAAACTCTCCAAATTCGCAATCTTTCGCGATGGAACTATGCGTACCTGTGGGGGATTTGCAATTAGCTAATCCGGTTCTTGTTCAGAAGGCTCTTGCATGGGCAAATGCACATAAAATTATAATATGTGCAAAGGGAGAGAGAGGGAGAGAGAGAGAGAGAGAGAGATGCACGAGAGCAAATCGTCGCTACATGAGACAAAGGAGAAGGCAAGCTTTTCATTAAAGCTTTGAACCTGCACCCACTTCTCACACACACCCTGTAAATGCACATTGTTCCAAAAATCAGACTCCACTCTCATTTGGGCGCCCCCTCTTGCTGAGGTGTCCACCAACAGGTTGCACTCCTATTGCCAAGTGTCCAGTTTGCCCCTTTGGTTTAATTTCCTAGTTCCCACCAACTTATAAAGCTGTAGGTGACTTGCCAAGTGGCCCAAATTCCATTTGGCGCACACACGCTTCCATACTCATCATAATTCAGTCCTAACTGGCCCGACCAGTCACAGACTGCCCGACCTGCATCCCCAATGTGAGAAACCCGTTCGGCCGCAGTCATTTCACACTGGCCATGCAATGTCCACTTGCACGTTTTCATGGAAAAGAAGTAAAAATAAAATAAATAAAAATATGCAGTACACATTTAAGGAAGGCATAGGAAAAATACACCTCCCGGTGACACCATCTGCCGCTATATTAAGCCAATGAGCACCTCAAGCTCCTCTCTCTTAGGGGCCCTGTAACATTTCAAGCACCTGAAGCTCCTCAAGTCCCTCTGCAAAAATCCAGCCCACATAACCAAGACATGAAACGATTGCAGATAGTCATCACTCTCCAGGGCTACAAAAAAATTTGATGATAGTTTGACTCCCAAGTCAGACTTCCCCCTCTACTTCTTTGAAACATGAACAGAGGCATTGCTACCAAAAATCCTGAAATGGGAGACACCCACCTTTCTACTAAAGCAAGCCCCAAATGGAGTCTAATAGGGAAGGAAAATCGTAGGAGACCCGTTGAGGGTATGGAGAGCTGAAGCAACGGCCTCTGCCCACAAAGCATTGGACAAATCCTGATCCTCAAGCATAGTTTGGGCCATCTTCACCACAATCTTGTTCTTCCGCTCCATTATATTCCCTGAGTGCAACCCAGTACTCACAAACTCACGCTTGATGCCAAGGTTTGCACAATTCTGTACAAAAGCATTGGAGATAAACTCTACACCCTTGTCCGCACGAATAGTCGTCACTTGCTTGTCTGATTCCTTCTCCACAAGTGTACGCCAATTTTTGAAGAGCTCAAAGGCTACCACCGGACACAGAGTGAAACTCTGAGAGAGAGAGAGAGAGAGAGAGAGAGAGAGAGAGAGAGAAAATGGCACCCCTTGCACATATTTCAATCTCAAAGTAGCAACAGCATGTGACACTACCACATTGACCTAGTGCTCTACATGCACCATCTAATGACATTCTTCCCATCCATGTTCCTATTTCATGTCAATATGTAGCTGCACAAAAAGGCAATTCTCTTGCCATCCATGCTTTGTTAGGACAAAGAAGGCTGGTCTGAAGCCTCCACCTTTGTTCTCTCTGCATTGTCTCCTCTTTACCATGTTAGATGCACAACCCAGCACAATCACATTCCATTTAAGCTCCTCACTAAGTTTAAATTGCCACATTTAATTCAATCACGTGCATAATAAAATTACCTTTGCAAAACATCTTCTCCTCTGCCTTGTCTATTCCGACTCACGTTGTTGAGTACTCTCTCCAATATGCGAGGGGAGTTATTGTATACTCTTCCCTTAGGGAGGGACTTTAATGTCTACAACCCTCTAAAACCACATAACATAAACTTAAGTTTCATGTTGCAGGTCCAAAAGTCACAACAGTTCTGAAGTCCATTATGTCTTTACAATTTTGATAACGCTATCAATAAATTCAACCATTTCCAAACCAAATTCGTGCATTACGTAAACAATGCAAAGGCAGGACAAAACTGCCCAGAAGTTCTAATAGCTGCAGAGAAAATTCTATCCATACATTGCTGAGCGAAATCAGAACATCTCCATGAAAGCGCCTACAGTGAAAACCACTCACAACCATGACCGGAAACAACAAATGTTGAGAAACACTGTAAGGGAGATACCTTTGACAGAGATGATCTCTAGCTCACCATGACCGCAAAACGGAGGAGAGAGGGAGAGCCTGTGCGTGGTGGAGGTAAAGGGGTTGAGGCGAGTTGGGAGGTAGAACAAAAAGGCGAGCTTGCAGGGGTTCGGCAAAGTTAATGAGGGGGGGCTCCTGCAGGCGAGTGGGTGGAGGGCGTGTAGCTGCTTCATGGGCGATAATGTGCTTGACCCTGCACAAGCACACGCAGTTGTAGCCATCGTGCAGGTGCAATCCTCATTTGACAGCCCAACGTCCCCGATTACTAATCACGCGCATTTTATCATCCACATTGAGCATTCCAATTGGCAATCCATTTCGAACTTGGAAGTGGGGCCTGGCCATTGATCCCAAATGCTTTCAAATGCTAAGACAGGAAGAGCGCACAGCCTTTGGAATTAGCCTAGAACAAATATTTAGGCGTCTTGTAGTGCTCCACACAATAAAATTGAAGGAAATCTTGCTTCAGCGAACAACATGCAATTTTTGTAGAACATGGCATTTTTGTACACACATTCCTCTGTAATTCTCTCTTAACTATGCAATCCTCTCAATAATAGGAGTTGCCTTTCTGAATCCCATAATGTTACTTACTTTTGTGTTGTAAGGGGCATATGCTTACTTTTCAACCAAGTGAACAAAAGGGACACCTTGACTGTTGAGGCAGTCAGCTAAAAAGCTGGGTCATTCTCTTCAACTACTAAGAAATGTCCATGTTCTACCCCCGTTTGGGAAAGGTGTGCCACAATTTAGCCGAGGCATCAGATTGAAGCTTGGAGCTTCCATGGCTATGGAGGCATTGTGTGAAGTATCCTATAGTCTACATGCATGTGCACACTTCACGTGGCTAGGGGTCGTGACCTACCGTGGTGGAACCACCCCTAAGTTTTAATAAGGGCCAAGAGGGCCAGGTGGCAAAACTAGGGAAAGATTTCCCATGCACCAAGGCGGCACGAATTGTCCATAAGAGGGGAGCGGAGGAGCTGCGAAAAGAGTGTGTGTGTGTGTGTGTGTGTGTGTTTCCAGGGCCACTAGAGTCTTTGTCTGTCACTCACACGCCATAGCTAGGGGCTCAGCTTGTTACCCTACACTAGTATTAGAGCCATATATTCTCTTGTTGGTTGCCATATACTTTCTTGCCAGTTATGTTGGCTCCAAGATATCATAGCTTGGACACACCATAGCTTTGCAATGCTTATTAACTCAGGCCCGCCCCTGCTGACTTGCTCCATTGCCACCTTCTTATAGTGTTCCCTATGGGTGCGTGCAACTCGAGACAATTAATAAACTTGGAAGCCTCAAACCTCAACCAGATTGGTTTGGTTAAATAGTTTCAGACTGTCCTCGTAAGCCAGAGAGCCATATCCCCCACACTTGGTAGCTCATACTTTAAGCCATCAACTTTCGACTCATCTCCCTTACAGGCGTGGTAGCCCTCTTTCCCACTCTCAACAACACACCGCTTGGCCTACTTGCTTATCTACTAGGAGGTAGCATTGCCAATCATCGTTAATCAAGTAGGAGGGCTTTCCATGCTACTGAAGTCAAGGCAAGAAATTGAAAGAACCAGTAATACTTGTAGTGGAAGGTTTTATCTAGTTAATTATCTGCCTACCCGACTCTCCCACTTAGTCAATTCCATAAAGTATAAAGGGTGCTAAGGGAAGTAAAGCAAGCAGTAAGGGGAAGTAGTCATGAGGTGACTGATGAGGATACGAAGCATCGCATGTCTTTGGCAACTACCCCACATCATATCGTCAGGGAACTTTTGTACATTTATGCATAGCTTTCTTAGCTTGCTTTTTACCATTTTTTTCAAAGTTTTTAAGTCATTTTTGCTTTTAAAACCTACAAAATGAAAAAAGACCAAAATCAAAAACAACCTGAGACCGACACCAATCAAGATCAAAATATGTATGGGATTCAGGACATAGAGAAAAGTGGTATGTGCCATGTGAGTAGCAGGAATTGAAGTACATAGGGTAGAAAACATAAAACTACAATTTTAGACTCTCCTTGCTACTCTAGATTATCTCAAAGATCAGATGACTAAATAATTGACTGAGCAGATACATAAGGTAAAGCAGCAAATGACACAATATTTTGTGCCATCCAATCCAAATATGCCTTCCACATCTAGGGACGACGGAACCGTATATAAAGAGGGTGCTATAGATTGTCTTGATACCAAGTCAAGACCTAGAGATAACTATGTCCTCAAAGACATGAAACCTCCTCAATTTAATGGTGAAGAAAAGGATATAGACAAAGATGATATCTATACTTTCTTGCAGAAATGGCAAGACCTATGTAGGTTAAAAAATACCCCACATGAGTACCAACCCCTTGAGGCTAGTCTGTCATTGGGGCCAAAATCCTACAAATGGTGGATGATTCTCAAGGCACTAGGAAAGCTTCCAACGGATTGGGCTCAATTTGAGAACATTTTGTATGAAAGAGTTTCTTTGTAAAAATGAACTAAAAAGAGATTGGGAGGATTGGGATAAAGCTATGCAATGGGGTAGGCCTTTGCTTACATTGCAAAGTACAAAGAAAAGGATAAAAGTCTTGAAAAGAGTCATAATGATAGGCAAATCCATGTAGTCCAAACACTTTTGATAAATGGTGATGAAAAGTATAAATTCATAGAAGTGTTGTATGAGGATAAAGAGCATCTTTGTTGCTTGTCAGCTCGCATGTGTAAATCAAGTTTCGGTCCACATGAGTTGGTGAAAATGCATGGATTTGTGAATGGGAAAAGGGTTGAAGTCATGATAGATGACTATGTTCTTGTCAAGAAACTAAAACTTTCTTAACAATCAAGTGCTCACCAATATGTCATCTCTGCGTGCATGGTGAAGACAAGAAGATATTGGATACACTTGTATCCAATTTGGAAGTTGAGATACAAGGGTACAAAGACAAACTTAATTTCCGAATTATGATAATGGATCATGTGGACTTGGTTGGGAAGGCAATGGATGTGGGGACTAGGACCTTCTGTGAAACGGAGTTATCAACAAAACTAACTAGAATTTGAAAAAGTAGGTTAAAAAATGTTATACAAGGTAAGCATGATGTGCAAAACAGTCCTTTGATATGTTCTCTTGAAGTGCAAAAGCTTGTAAATAGAAGGTCTCGTGATGTATTGTTTTGTGCTGATCTTTTGTAAATAAGGACTCTGGGAAAGATTAGGTTTCTTACTCATCTTTATCTTCTCATAATAATAATTATGAATGTGATTTGAAAGTCTTGCTAGAAGGATTAAATATGTTTTTGTTATTGATTTTCCAAAAAGTTTACCTCATGAAAGAGGTGAAATAGATCATGCTATCAATTCACTTAAAGATGCAAAGCCAGTCTGTAAACCACCTAATTGACTAGGCCAAGCACAACAGTCAGAAATAGAAAATCAATTGCAAGACTATGTAGAAAAAGGATTTATTAAACCAAGCAATTCTCCATGGGCTTCACCAACTTTATTGGTGAAGTGAAAAAATGGTTCTATGCAACTTTGTGTCAATTATAGAGCATTGAACAATCTCACAATCAAGAATAGATCCACTATGTCTAGGATGGAGGATATGCCCAGTTAGAGGGAGCCAAGCATTTTAGCAAGATCAACTTATGATCTAGCTATCATCAAATCAGAATAAAGGTGGAAGACGTCACAAAAATAACCTTTAAGACTATATAAGGGCATTATGAGTTTTTGGTAATGCCTTTTGGGCTTACCAATGTACCAGCTACTTTTATGAAGCTAATGAATAGTGTTTTATGGCTCTATCTAGGCAAATTTGTAGTAGCCTTTCTTGATGATATCCTCATCTACAGTC
The DNA here is from genome assembly GCF_014529385.1 of Adiantum capillus-veneris. Lineage (NCBI taxonomy): Eukaryota > Viridiplantae > Streptophyta > Polypodiopsida > Polypodiales > Pteridaceae > Adiantum > Adiantum capillus-veneris. The sequence goes on from NC_140953.1 coordinate 44,625,959, forward strand.
GTACTCAAGAGGAGCAGTTAGAACATCTTAGAAAAGTCTTCAATCTCATTGGGACAAAATTTTCTTTATGCAAAGTAATCCAAATGTGAATTCTTTGTTGAAGAAGTGAAATATCTTGTTCATATCATTTCTAAAGATGAATCAAGATGGATCCAAAAAAGGTTCTAGATATTTTGCAATGGCCTGAACCTAAGAACCTAGAAGAGATGCAAATCATCTCAAGAATGTCTTGATTTTATCGTAGATTCATTAAATATTATGCCAAGATAGCACTTCCCATGACATAACAACTCAAAAGAAAAGGAAAAACCTTTGAATGGGGGGGAAATCAAATAAAAAATATGCAAAAATTAAAATGATCAATAGTTATAGCTCCAATTTTACATATACTGGATCCCAATAAACCCTTTGTGGTTGAGACAAATGCTAGTAATTTTGCTTTAGGTGCAGTTCTAACTCAAGAGGGTGGACTACTAGCTTTTGAAAGTAAAAAGTTAGACCATGCATAACAAAATTACTCAGTATAAAAAACTTGAATTGGTTCAATCTGATGTGTGGGGTCTTGCAAGTACACCATCCGTTGGTGGCTCATTGTACTATGTAACATTCATAGACGATACAACTAGAAAAACATGGGTTTATCTCATGAAGAATAAATCCAATGTGTTTTCCATATAGGTGGAAAGCCTTTGTAGAGAATGAAGTAGATACCAAGGTTAAATGCCTCAGATTCGACAATGGAGGCAAATATTGCAGCCAAGCTTTTGAAAGCTTTTGTGCTAGCAATGAAATTCGGAGGCAAAGGACACCTCAACAAAATGGCATTTCTGAAAGGATGAACAAAACAATCATGGAGCGACCACGAAGCATGCGGCTACATGCATGCTTACCACTTGAGCTTTGGGCAGAAGCAGTAAGTATGTATGTGTAATTAATCATTTGGTCACCCTCAACGGCATTGGATGGGGGAGTTCCAGAAGAGACATGGACAGGTGAACGGGTGATTTATGCATTTCTCAAAGTATTTGGGTGTGAGGCTTTCATGCACATAGATAGAAGCCTAAGATCAAAGCTAGATGCAAAGTCCAAAAAGTGTTTTTTCATTGGCTATGGAGAAGGTGACTTTGGGTATCGCCTATGGAATCCTGAAGATGGTAAAATTTTAAGAAGTAGGGATGTAATTTTCAACGAACAAAATATGTACAAAGACTACTTGGAAAGAAAACAAACAAAAGAAACAGGTGATGAGTACATAGAGCTTGACGACAGTGAAGACTCAAGGAGTGCAAACGGTGACAACATGCAACAACGTCAACCAAATGAGGAGCCTCAACCTATTCCCCGAAGATCCAATGTAATGGCAATGGCCTACAAACTTTGAGAGTAGCGGAATTAGGGAATTAGATAAAGCACTTTTGTGAGATTACTTTTTGTGAGCATTGCGGGTGAACTTAATTGATGGTAGCAACATAAGCATGGTACTTACTTGGCATGAACAATACTTTTTCAAGAGAGAGAGTTTAGAGAACATGACAACAGTTAAGGACCGGATTCATACTGAGCCGGTCCCCCCTCCAATAGGAATTTGTATTATAGTTTCTACAATCAAGAGAGACATGGTACAATACAATCTTTGTGTTCCTTGTGACCTTGGTGATGCAATGAATATGGAAAGCTTCATGCATCACAAGCATAACATAAACTTTGTAGAAAGCATTAACTATCCCAAGCCTCAGTCCCAAGGCCTCAAACACCTTCGAAGGTGGAGAGAGCTAGCGGGGAATGAGGGTAGGGAAGAGGAAGAAGAAACATTCCATAGGAGAAATAAATAGTTCATCACTTATCATCACTCTTCTTGCTAGTATGCATAATAGCATAGTAATGAAGATGAAGAAGATGACAAGCTTAAGCATTGAAGCATAGCTCTTGGTTGGATTTGCATTCCATAGCCAAGAGTGTTGGTGTAGGCTCTCACTTCTCAAAAGCTTGGAGAAGGAGGTGGAGTTTCTCTACTTTCACTAAGTGAGAATGAATCCACAAAATGACTGTGTGAGAGGTGTATACCCCCCTAGCACACCCCTTGCTTGCTTGGGGCGAGTTCTACTTTTTACTCATGCCTCAAGCTCATTGGACCCCTCTCCCCCCTAGCCAATCATATGCACCATGCATTTCAAGTACATGGGTAGTCTTTGGACAAGTGCCCTCCTTACCCCTTAGCGAGAGAGAGATTGAAAATATCTAGATATTTGTTGAATGGAACTAGAAGCTCATTGGACCCGTCTTTAGCCCAGCCAATAGCATTTAAGCACACCATGTGCTAAGCATAGGGAGAGTGCCATGTCTCCCATGTGCCCCTTGAGAAAAGGGTGCCCTTTGGGTGAGTGGGAGGTTAAGTCAAATATTCCCCTAACTTTGTGGCTTTTTCCCTCCTTTGTAGGGTCTCTTTTTGACTCAAGTACCTTACCCCCCATGCATAGGAAGCTTCTCAAGCACCTTCCTCATCAAGCATGACAAGAACCTCAAGCACCTTAGTCATCAAGCACGACAAGTACCTAAGCAGCTTCATCAAGCACGACAAGCACCTCAAGCACCTTAGTCAGCAAGCACAACAAAGCACCTCAAGCACCTTAGCCAGCAAGCACGACAAAGCACCTCAAGCTTAGGTTGGGTTCTCACCTCAAGCTCAACCCTAGCTTGCCTAAGTCAAAGGACTTTTAACACTAACTATTGGAGGTCTTTAATGAAGCTAACCCTAAGGTCTTTTAATCTCCATTAGATGCACATTGCTCTTTGATAGACTACCTCCTTTTGAACCCGTATTGAGATATAACCATCTCTCCTCTTGGTCCCCTGTTGAGATAAGTTTAGAAGTACTTATTGCACATTGCTATTTAATAGACCGTCTCCTTTTGGACCCCTACCCGAGATGCAACCATCTCTCCTTTTGGTCCCCTGCTGAGATAGGTCTAGAAGCAATATCTCTATTCTAACTCTTGTTCCCATTTATTCTCCCACATTAATTGATTAGTTTAATATGAGAAAATAATTTGGGTTAGCTAGATATTACGTTTTATGACATTACCTCTCTCTTGAAATCATAGTCGTCCTCGACTATGAGGTAGAGAAGATAAAGCCTAGTCATTAGTCCATGTTACTTAGCGGGTAGAGGATCCCTTTTTACCCTACGACATCGTTCCAAGATGGATGACTAATCCATTTGGTGCTTGGAAGACATAGCTTCCACAAGCATTTTTGCTCTTTAGTCCATATCATACTTCCAAAGTAGAGTGGCAATTTCTACTTGGTGTTTGGGAGACGTCATCACCATAAACATGATTCTAAGCATGCATACTATTTAAATTTGTGCACAATAAAAAGAGAACTAGTCTTATAAGACAAAAACATTTTTCATTTATAATGCATTTTCATATGCTTACTCTAGTGCAATATTGTAAGCATTGACAAGGTTCATATTATCCTTAAGCTAGGTTCCTTGCATCCATTTAGCATCTTAATAATAATAAGTTTTTAACTTAATAAGATATCATCAAATAATCTTACCGTTTCTTAATACCTTGTCCTCATGTCATAGGATGGACTCAGATTGAAGTACTTCTTCTTGATCTTTGATTTTTGGAGGGTCTGCAACTATTACTTCTTTTGGTGGTGCTCCTTTGTAAGGCTTACGTAGGCTTTTATGGAAAACATTGTGCATGAGCCAATGGTTGGGCAACTTTATTTGATAAGCCATCTCATTGATTAGCTTGAGAATTTAAAAAAGGACCACAGTATCTTTTTGCTAGTTTAGCATAATACGCTTGGTGGCCCGTAGGATTCTTGCCTGTAGTATGCCTTAGATGAGCTTTGAGAAACTTAGCAAGACCCAGTCATTTCCCTTAAAGGCTAAGGCTCTTTTGTTCTTATTAGCAACAGCCCTTTTTGCCTTTGCTATGAGATGGATATAACCACTTTAATCTTTGGAAAATATTCTTGTAAGTCTTGGCTATATATATCAATAGCGAAGATCTTCTTTAAGTAGTAAGGGACTTTTGGATCTTCCCTCTTTAACCTTGAAGGGTGCTTTCCCCATAGAAGTATGTACAATGTCATTGTACGCATACTTTATAAGAGGTAGGTGCATCTACCATTGAGAACGTTGATTTACTTCCATGACATAGGATTTTAGTAGATTCAAGAATAGTTAGATTAGTTATTTCACTTTGGTCATCCGTTTGTGGATGATAGACCGAAAGAGAAATTTAATCTAGTTCTTAGATTCCAAAAGAGACCTTTCTAGAAATTACTGTTCATTCCAGGATCTTTGTCCGGCACTATGGATGTTAGAAAGGCATGATGCTTAAAAATTTGAATCTGAAGTGGGTTGCCATTTGATGTGCCTTAATAGTCTTTTTGTCACGCATAGAGTGTGTTTTCTTGTTAAGCATGTCGACTGAAATAATCCAAGTTGCTTCCCTCGATCAAATTTCAACTTTTGGTATACCACGCATTTTGAAACATACTCTTGTATGTCTACTTTTCATGGTAGACCAACAGAAATACATTTCTACTCCTCTAAGAGTAGACTATGGAATCCCTCTTTGCCCCGCATAAGGAGAAGTATGGGATTCATACATGACTTTCTTATCGTATGGTGATTAACACGTAGCCTATTGCCGTTTGGAAGATAACCATCCTTCAAGATGAATGATTCTTTTTTCTTCCCTATTGCAAAGGTTGTAATTTACGTACTTAAAGTCTCGGTCAGTAGCATACCCATCTATCATAAAAGATAGATCATTGTGAGTTGCTATAGACACCACATTTACCCTTGGTCATTTTGTGAAAGTGCATCGACCACTTGATTGTGCTTGTTAGCAATGTGAGCAATATGAAATTTAAATTGCAAAAGAAAATTTGCCCACCTTATTTGTTTGTCGGAGAGATTGGTTTGCGTCATGAGGTTCTTGAGGCTTTGTGATCCATTCGTAGGATGAATGAGTCCCTAAGAGATAGTGTTTCCACGTGTTTAGGGCATATAGAATAGCTAGTAGCTCTTTTTTTTATCTGTCCAATACTCACTTATCGAAGTTGAGTCTTTGACTATCATATGCTATGGCATGCTCTTCTTGAAGCAAAATAGCTCCAAGACAATCACCACAAGCATCACATTGGACCTCAAATGGCTTTGAGAGATCTAGTAGTGTGAGCACACGTTGAGAGATAAGCTTCTTGCACTTTTGTAGTCCATGGATACTTAATGTTCTTGTTTTGTTAAGTCATGTAATGGGCTTGCTATTAGGGAGAAAGTTTTTTATGGAGCATCTATAGTATGCACACATACCTATGAAGATTCGTACCTCTTGTACATTCCTTGGATTAGACCATCCTTTTATTATCTCTAACTTTGATGGATCCATACGGGTGCTATCTTTCGAGATAATGTGACCTAAATATTGAATCTCTTTGTAGGAAAAAATCACTTTTCTTTTGATTAATGAAAAGCTTATTCTCTCTCACAACTTGAAAGATTACCTAGAGGTGTCGCTTGTACTCCTCAAGAGTATTTGAATGGCATGAAGATTTTTGTCCATCATGAGTTTGAATGCGTTTGGAGCATTTTTCAAGCCAAAACTTGTAACTTATCAAATAAATCTTCTACCCTCGGCACGAGAAATCTATTTTTGATAGTGATCTTATTTAGTGATCTATAGCCGACACACATGTGATATGAGTCGTCTTTCTTTTGCACTAAAAGTAATGGTGAACAAAATGGAGAGGAGCTAGGCCTCACCATCCCTTTTTCCACCAATTCATGCACTTGCCTCATGATCTCCTCTTGTTGAGCTTGTGAAACTCGATAAAGAGGCTTGTTAGGCGCTGAGCTTCCTGGTAGGAGCTCAATTGCATGGTTATCATTCGTAGTTTTGGAGGTATCTCACTAGGGATGTCATTAATAAAAACATCTTGGAATCCATTTAGGAAATTAGACAATTCTAATTCTTCTTGATTCCCTTTATTGCTACTTGTAAAACCATTGGAATCATTTGCAGATTCTCCAACAAAAATCATATACGTAGAAGTAGAGCTTTTCATGGACTTACCAAAAGCAAGCATTTTACGAGGGATATGGTGTTCCCCGACTCATTTGCATCTATGTACATGCTCTCTTCCCTGTAGGTGAAGTAGATTCTCCTTTCAGGAAACTTCATGTTGGAAGCCATGCGGTTAAACCATGGCGCCCCAACGATAACATCCTCATGTTTGAGAGGGGAGATGAAGAAATCCTCTTTGTCCACATAGATTTGGACATGAAGCCTCAATTTTCCAATTAAGGGAGTAACTGAGAGGTCTTGTCCCTTGATAGCTCCATCAGATTTCAATGTATGTCTCATCTTTTGGGCTTGTATGCTTAGCTTGGTGGCCAACTCCGTGGATATGAAGTTGTGAGTTGAACCAGGGTCTGAACCAGGGTCAAAAAAAATAAAGGCATCATGCTCTTGCATCTTTCGCCAAGCATAGGAAAGGAGAAATCCTTGGCAATGAGCATCCTCTTTTGGAGATTCAACCATAGAGGCTCTAGGAATCTCATTGCGGGCATTTCTCTTGGGGCAAGAATGATAACCATGGCCTTGCCCGCCACACTTAAAACATTGTGGTCCTTACGAAAAGCTTCTATCTCTTTAGGAGAGAGTTTATATTTACCTTTGTAAACTCCCTTCTTCTTGGACCGATTGTTGTTGTTGTTGTTGAAATGGCCTTGGTAAGAATTTTGGGCATTGGTTTTCCCTTGGCATCACTTTTGTCTTTATTTTCCATGGACTTGACATTCGGTCTAGCCCCTTGTTGGAAATTGATGTGCAAAGTAACCATGGTGTGGTGGATTACTTTGATGATAGAACCAGGCCATTGAGAGTTGACATACTCGGCCATCTCTTTGGGTAATCCTGCACATAATTGTTGCTTTTGCTCAGCGAAGTCTATCTTTTGAAAGACAGTAGCCTCGAGATGTAAATTCCAAAACTTGTCCACATATTTATAGATAGACTCATGAGAGAGAAGCCTCAAACTCCGCCATTTGGTGAGCACTTTGTCCTTTGCATCGCTTGCAAGGAATTGCTTCATGATAAAATCTCGTAGAGTTTTCCATGTCTTTGGGGCTTCATTGTTGCCACGAAGGCTAGCCCACCATTGACGAGCCGATTTTTGGAAGTGCATAGCTACATGGCATAGCTTGGAGGACTCCGTGAAGCCCTCGTCTCCAAAGGCTGCATCAAATTGTTGGATGAAGTCCAACACTTTGTCGGTAGCACCAAAGGTGCCATCATAGGTGAGAAAAGAGATACTCTTTCCTCTCTCTTTGAGCTTCTTCAGATTTTGTGACCTTCGCCATGCAGGGTAAGATTTGCGATGTCCTCCCCTCTTCTATTCTCTAGGAGAATAGCCACATCTTTCATCGGTAGAGGAGGAAGGTGAAGAAGTAGGAGAACATGGTGACCTCTTTCTTGCCCTTTTATTCCTTTGTTTTGTCTCTTCCCTTTCGGAGTGACCATGGGGGACTCACTAGTAGTAATTGGGGGATGCCACTTGCGTGCAACAAAATTTCCTTTTTAACCCCTACATATGGGACCCTCCTATGTAAAATCTATCCATTTGGCCTTAGAACCCTTAGTGAATCCCCCGTGGGAGTGACAAGGAGAAGGACTATGGGTTAACCGTTTCCTCTTGGGAGGAGTTGGCGATCGTTTAGTCTGCCGTCTTTGTGGAGCCACGTCTTCGGAGGAACTTAGGGATTCATTATTTTCTTGTTCTTTGGATTCCTCCTCTCATATGGGAGAGAGTCTTCTTTTGGGGGTCTCATCAAGAGGCCTCCTAAGATCTCTCTCCTCTTGGAGAGGAAAGGAATTCCCATAAGCACGAAGTTGTTGAGTGACTTCGGCTTGCAAAGTGGGGTTGCCCATAGCTTGTTGCAACCTAGTAACAAGATAATTAACAAACATGGGGGCATCATCATTAGCACCTTCATGTGCAAAATCAAAGTTATCAATGTTCATTCTACTCTCTTGGTTATCGTCAATCATGTTAATTAAAATTATGTGTTTACTTAGTGTATGATTTGGCAATTCAAAGCCTTACTTGCTACTCCTCTTAGCCTTTGAAAATAGGAACTTAAGTATCTACACCCACGGCTCGAATTGGTTAATTATAAAGAGTAGCGGAGTGGGTCTAACATAGCAGAGTTGCCGAGGGATAGATCCTTTTGGACTTCTTATGGTTCAATAATGGTAAAGCCGTAGGCAAGTCTAAAAAGACTCCATTATTAAGACCAAAGCTCCCGAGGTGTGCACCATATCCCACATAGTGGGCTCAACAAAACCGATAATAGATCCTAGTCCCATTTACCCTGATATAATTAACAAGATCAACCATTAATAGGCTACTTACAGACCTCTCTTCTTAAACAAGAAAAGAGAAACCAAATGCTCTGATACCACTGTAATGGCAATGGCCTACGAACTTTGAGAGTAGTGGAATTAGGGAATTAGATAAAGCACTTTTGTTAGACTACTTTTTGTGAGCATTGCGGGTGAACTTAATTGATGGTAGCAACATAAGCATGGTACTTATTTAACTTGGCATGAACAATAATTTTGCAAGAGAGAGAGTTTAGAAAACATGACAACATTTGAGGACCGGATTTATAATGAGGCGGTCCCCCCTCCATTAGGCATTTGTATATAGTTTCTCCCATCAAGAGAGACTTGGTACAATATAATCTTTGTGTTCCTTGTGACCTTCGTGATGCAATGAAGATGGATAGATTCATGCATCACAAGCATAACATAAACTTTGTAGAAAGAATTAACTATTCCAAGCCTCAGTCCCAAGGCCTCAAACACCTTCGAAGGTGGAGAGAGCTAGCGGGGAATGAGGGTAGGGAAGAGGAAGAAGAAACATTCCATAGGAGAAATAAATAGTTCCTCACTTATCATCACTCTTCTTGCTAGCATACATAATAGCATAGTAATGAAGATGGAGAAGATGACAAGATTAAGCATTGAAGCATAGCTCTTGGTTGGATTTGCATTCCATAGCCAAGAGTGTTGGTGTAGGCTCTCACTTCTCACAAGCTTGGAGAAGGAGGTGGAGTTTCTCTACTTTCACTAAGTGAGAATGAATCCACAAAATGACTATGTGAGAGGTGTATACCCCCCCATCATACCCCTTGCTTGCTTGGGGCGAGTTCTACTCTTTGCTCATGCCTCAAGCTCATTGGACCCCTCTCCCCCCTAGCCAATCATATGCACCATGCATTTCAAGTACATGGGTAGTCTTTGGACAAGTGTCCTCCTTACCCCTTAGAGAGAGAGAGAGCTTGAAAATATCTAGATATTTGTTGAATGGAACTAGAAGCTCATTGGACCCCTCTTTAGCCCAGCCAATAGCATTTAAGCACACCATGTGCTAAGCATAGGGAGAGTCTGCCATGTGTCCCATGTGCCCCTTGAGAAAAGGGTGCCCTTTGGGTGAGTGGGAGGTTAAGTCATAGATTCCCCTAACTTTGTGGCTTTTCCCCCTTCTTTGTAGGGTCTCTTTTTTACTCAAGCACCTTACCCTCCATGCATAGGAAGCTTCTAAAGCACCTTCCTCATCAAGCATGACAAGCACCTCAAGCACCTTAGTCATCAAGCACGACAAGGACCTCAAGCACCTTAGTCATCAAGCACGACAAGCACCTGAAGCACCTTAGTCAGCAAGCACGACAAGCACCTGAAGCACCTTAGTCAGCAAGAACGACAAGCACCTCAAGCTTACGTTGGGTTCTCACCTCAAGCTCAGGTTGGGTTCTCACCTCAAGCTCAACCCTAGCTTGCCTAAGGTCAAAGGACTTTTAACACTAACTATTGGAGGTCTTTAATGAAGTTAACCCTAAGGTCTTTTAAGCTCCATCAGATGCACGTTGCTCTTTGATAGACTACCTCCTTTCGGAATCGTATTGAGATATAACCATCTCTCCTCTTGGTCCCCTGTTGAGATAAGTTTAGAAGCACTTATTTCACATTGCTATTTGGTAGACCGTCTCCTTTTGGACCCCTATTGAGATGCAACCATCTCTCCTTTTGGTCCCCTGCTGAGATAGGTTTAGAAACACATATCTCTATTCTAACTCTTGTTACCGTTTATTCTCCCACATTAATTGATCAATTTAATATGAGAAAATCATTTGGGTTAGCTAGATATTAGATTTTATGACATCCACAAGAGCAAGTAGACCTCTAGAAAGGTTTGTTCCTTCCTTCAACCATCTCTTGATCTCAAACTTTGGAGAGCCAGAATCATACAAAGAAGCTATGCATCACAAATCCAAAGAAGAATGGATGGATATGAAATCATATAGGACTCAGAGGGTTGCACTGGGAGCTGCCCGCCATAGGACCCTGCACTTGGATATAGAGATTGAATGAGTGTAAGAGTGTCACTTCGAAGATTTGCATCCATCTTTAGCATGTCGTAAAGGGAGACTTTTGAAAGGTGTTCTTCAGGATGGTCTCTACTGTAGGTTCCACACTTTTGGGCAAAGCTTGCTGTGGGATTTTATCTGCTGCAAGTCAGCTATTGCTTCCAAAAAGGCTCAATCAATCTCACACAGCATAGAGGTCGATCGGTTGGCACCAAGGGATGGCATGTCTGAGGTTGCAGTTGGACTATGTTGTTGAGGATGAATTGGAGAAAGTGGAGTTTTAGGAAGACTGAGGCCTAGGGCTTCTTGTTGTGCCCTAGTGAGGACATCAATGGACACCTCACTTGCTACACCTTATCCTTAGGGGTAACCACATGTGTAGCAAGTGATGGTTGAGGAATGGTGCTTACTGCAATCAAGTTGATCTTCCGAAATGTAAACTCTTGTTGGTTTGGACTAGGGTTTGAAGACGTGGAGGCCCGTTGCTTGGGACAATCTTTACTGTAATGATCTTTAGCCTCGGGGAAATGGAGGCAAGGTGAAGATCCTTCAGGTAGGGGACACTTGATCTGGTAATGTCCATAGTCCCCACACCTATAGAAAAGAATGGGGCAATTGGACGGGTGAGGTGTTATTTGATCTTGTTGCATGGGGTTGGTAGCTGAGGTGTAGAAGCTCTGAGGATCTGAGGGGGCACTAGCATGATAAAAACTTCGAGATGGAAATGTGCTTTGCATAGCTTGCATCAGTGGCATAGGAGGGGTTGTCAGTAAGGGTGGCATCTAGTTTGGTTGACCATAAGAAGAGACCATATGGGATGTAGGAGACAAGATTTATTGAAACGTCAGGGCGAGGCTCTATTGTAGGTGTCGCAGTCCCTTCAGATAGTAGCACTCCTTGTCATCATGGCCATACTTCTCACAGAAGTGACCATAAGTTTGGAGCGGGCATTTTTGTGGAGGATACCCGGAAGAACAACAAGAGGAACACCAAATCATAGTTTTAGTCTCCTAATGAGCTTTGAGCTCCTCCAGCTTGCGCTTGATATTGTCCAAAGCTTCTTGATGTGGAAGCTTCTCCGGTCGAAGAGAGAAGGATCTTTCCTCTTGTAGAGATCATTGTAATCCTAAACAAGGATTCTCCAATGAGAATGAACCATCGATGGGTGCTTTAGAAGGATCCAAGTAGAGAAATTTTGCTGGCTATTTACTCTACAAAGGTAGTGTATGCGTCCCAAAAGATGAAAAGATTAGGTGCCAGATATGAGTGTCATGATTGTCCAAGTGTGGGATACCCAGGAGTGAACAAGGCTTGTAAAGAGGCAACTTTATTGGTCTGAAATGTATAAGGACGCCCTAGAATATGTGATTGAATGCAGTAACTGCCAGATCAATAAGGCTAAAAGTCTTAAAATGATAGGATTACTCCATCCATTGTACAGTCCTTAAGGGAAATGGGACAATATATCCATGGATTTTATAATTGGTTTACCTAGAACACGGAGGGGGCATGGATTTGTTTGGCTAACAATGGACAGATTAACCAAAATGGCTAGGCTTATTCCAACCAAATTTGATGTTAAAACTCCTAAATTGGCTAAAATATTTGTAGAAAATTTCTATTGAGTATGGTTTACCAATAGACATTGTGTCTGATAGAGACAGAAAGTTTAATATCCATTTTTGGAGACCTGTCTTTAAGAGGTTGGACATTAATTTAGCATTAGCACAACTGAGCATCCTCAAACAGATGGTCAAACTGAAAGTGTTGATCAAATCCTAGAAGATATGCTACGAGCATATGTAAGGAAATGACAAACTAATTGGGAAGGGTACTTACCTATAGTAGAGGTTTCATATAATAGTGCCAATCACTCTTCCATTGGATATAGTCCATTCATGTTAATGTATGGGTTTCACCCTAGAGCTCCTTATATAGTAGGAATGCAAAAGGAAAAAGTTTAGGCGGCTAAAGATTTTGTAGAAGATATGAATGAAATGCTTAAAGTTGCTAAAGACAATATTAATAAGGCTGAAGACAGAGTAAAGACATATACTAATTTGCGTAGAAGGCTTCTTACCTTTGAGGAAGGGGAACAAGTCTATTTGAAACTCATTTGAAAGTGCCTGAAAATTTTGAAACCCACGAAGATAGGACCATGTCCAAAATTATCACCAAGGTATTGTGGACTTTACACAATACTAAAGAAAGTTGGAGGTATGGCTTACAAACTCCAATTACCAGAGGCAAGTGGCATACATCCAGTATTCCATGTTAGCAGACTCAAAAAGAAATTGGGTCAATTTGATAATCTTGTTCAAGATCATTAGATAGTGGAACTCATAAATACTTAACCTGACAATCTTGTTCAAGATGATCAGATAATGTAACTCATGAAAACTCTACCTCTTCCACATGAACAAGAGAAAATGCTAGACGCTAGAGAAAAAAGAACTAGAAATACAATTTATAAAGAGTGTTTAAATAAATGGAGAGATTGTGTGTTAGAAGCTGGACACACCCTACGAAAAATGACTGCTCGATGGATTATTATTTTTTGTAGAGAAAACCCGACATTTCACCTTTGTAAATATTGGGGCTTACAGAAGTTTCTAGATTGTATCCCAGTTTTGATATTTAGATTGAGTAGATGGTTAAATTGGAACATTAGGGTTTGAGATTGTAAGGTATTTATACCACTTTTTGACCTTAATGAAAAAACATTTGTCATTTTAAAAAAGTACTGTCTGTGAGTGAGCATACAGTGTACGAGAGAGAGTGAGAGCTTCATCTTGACGCTACGCGTGCACCGGTGGTCGGAATCGAGTGCAGAGAAGTGCAACGTGTTGCCCCCGATGAGAGCTCCGTGCCAATACCTACATTGCGTGCGTACCGTCCGATATTGCGAGCTCGACCTACGAGCTTTATCTGGTGATTCGGTGAGCATACGTTATCCATTTTTGCATATCAGTATATCCATGCGTTCGTATTGAGTAGAGCTACACATTAGGCACTTTAGTTTTCGGAAACGACGACCTGCAATCATTGGCCAAACATCCTACGTGATTTTTCATGTGTGTTTTGGGTTGGTATTTTGGTTCATAGACCTTAGGGAGAGCGACCTATTGGTGTTAGTACCGTTTGATGGGTATTTGGCTCTTGGAAGCGTTGTAGGAAACCTCCTCTTATGCACTCCTGAAGGCTGTAGCTTAGACATTGGGTAGAGACCTCTGTAGGAATTAGTCGAGAGTCGGTCGAGTGTAGATTGACACCCTATGCTTGCTTCCACGTGCTTACGGGTCGAGCTTCGTCCTTAGCTGACAAATCTTGTTAGGTGAGTTCTCGCTATGCTGACGTCCGTCGCGGCGTATCCGTCCAACATTGGCGCCGTTGCCGGGGACGAAAACCCTAGGTAGGTGACCGAGACTAGTCCTTGAGGATAGGGATTCTTTGGCTTGCCAAGAGTCTCGTTTTATATTTAGATAGGATCAGAGGGTGGAGGACTCTCTAGGTCTTAGAGGGAGTCTAGGGAGCGTGTGTCTGGCCTAGATCCTTCGACTTAGGTAGACTTAGGTAGATTTAGGTATTAGTTGAGTTGTGGTGTAGAGAGTAGGAGTTTGAGTGGTAGAAGTGATGGGAGAGCTTGAGAGTTCGGAGAGGCCAGAAAGCAATCGAAACACCATTATCACCATTTCACATGATGAGTAGGAGTAGGGTAAGTAGGACATCATGATTCATGATCTAGAGCACTTCATGCATGTTATACTTGCTGTTAGGTTCATCACAAGGTTGTAAAAGACGCAAAAGTGTGTTTGAAAGCTGAAGTGAAGTTCAAAAGTTACTGTGAGTGTTTCTGATAGAGCTACAAATCATCGAGAGCATTTCTTTCAGGAAAAAAATACATTTTAAGCCAGGAGACATCCTACGCGTAGGATGTCTACAGGCTAATCTAGTGGAAATTTTGAAATTTTGAGTTGACCTGTGTGTTCAGAAGGTAGGTTTTATCCTATTTTCACCTGGAAAGTGAAAATTTGACCATATCTTGACAGGATAAGGCCAGATAGACTGAAATTGCCAGACATCCTACCCAAATTGTACCAGGGCATTATTTTAAGACCAAAACCATAGGATGCGTGCATGAGCATGATCTGCATGATATATTGAGTGACTGAGAATTTTTTCATCTCATTTGGGTGAGAAAATTGGGTTCTAAGCATACTTTAGCACTTTTGAATGAAAAAGGCTAGAACAGCTAAAATTGGGGTCTTTTGAAATCCAAACCAAAATCTAAGCATAGCACTGAGTTGCTAACATCAAGGGGAAGGTGTGGATCAAGTTTGGGGTCAAACATGCCAAAAAGACATCCTACACATAGGATGTGTTTTGGGTGATCTGGCACTCCAAATCATACTTTGAGCATACCAAAGTGATCAGCACCTCAAGAGGAGTCTGTACTTTGCATTTGAAGCCATTTTTGAGCAAAAAGACATGCTACATGTAGAATGTCTAATGCATGAAATTGGAGTCAGAAACTGACTGTGGGCATAGCAGAGTGTTGTATAGCTTGAGGCAAGCCTCCTAGTCAAATTTTGGTCCAAATTGGAGTTGATTTTACTGGTCAGACCAACAACAGGCTGCTGGAACAGATTTTTGATCCATTGACCAGCTTATAGGTGTCCAAATCAAAAAGTAAAAATAGCTGTGGACTCAGCACATCAAGGGAAATCTATAGTGCAAAAATCCAGGCAAAACAGAGCAGGAGACATTCTACGCATAGGATGTCTACAGGGGCTATGTGAAGAGAAAATTTTACTGAGGTTATACAGCGATGTTCCATTTGACTTAAGAGTTCCAGAACTTCTTTCAGAAGTGAATTTGGACCTTGTTTGACTTTTTTGACAAAGCAAAGACGAAATTCAAACTTTTCATGTAAATTGACCAACATCCGAGGGAAGTACAGTTCCAGATTAACAGACCTAATCCAGAACATCAGAAGTGTATAAAATACAGTAGTGGTTGAGGTTAACTCTCCAGTTATACCAATCATTACTAAAACCACCTCTAGTGGTTAAATGCTTTGATTTGATTGCCGAAATTAAACGCTTGTGTACAAGTATATTTAGCGGCAAAGCAAGAAGTTGTGCGGAAACTGATCCTTTACCAAGTGAGTGGTTGGATTTGTGTTAAGTTGCATTACTAAGTTGGATGAATTTAAGATCAGGAAGACACATTTTTAGAGACCAAAAGGTGGCAGGTCATCAGGGTAGCTTAGTGTCCACCGAAGAGAGTGTAACTTAGGCAAGACTAGATCCACTAGCACCGATTATTGAGGAGGGTAGTGATACTGAAACTTCATCAGATAAGTCCTTCTTCATGATGGGTAGTCAACAGCCAGGAGGTTTTACCTATGACGGACTAATGCCAGAAGGAAACACCTCCCTAAATCCTTTGAATGATTCCAAATTCACTGTAATCTTCTTAGAAGGAAAAAACTCGAGGGGAGCCCTAGTTTATTCTGACTATCGAGGACGTAAGTGTATTTGTATTGAAGAAAGACCCGCTCAGAGACTGGAGATAATTCGAGTCTATGATGATGGAGATAGATTCTGAGACGAAAAGGGGAACCACTATCTGATAGTTAGTAACCTTGAGGATTACAATAGATATGGAGATAACGTAGCGAAAGGAAAAATGGTTTCAGAAACTCAAGAACCGCCACCAAACATTGATCGACCTGGAGCGCTTTTTATTTATGATAAGAAAACAACCAAGGTCTCAACCTATAATGAGAATGTGGGGATTTACAAGCATGAGAGCGAGGGAATAGTCTCTTACTTCCGTTGCAAAGAACCCTACCCAAACGAATTAAGCAAAGACAAGGTTCTTTACTTATTCTCTTATGAAATTGCTATGGGAAAGGATATTGTTTTTGTTGATAGGTACGGGCGAGAATACTAACGTATTCTCCCAGAGGAGGTAGAAAAGGCAACAGTTCCAGGAGCATCAACATATGCCCCCGATGAAGTGCCAAGAGCCACCTACACCCCTAGCTTGTCGACAAATCCATTTTTAGAGGAGTATGACGCGACCTCACATTCTACCCGACAACAGATGTACACCAGAGCCAACCAGCAACTCAGCCATCATTGCACGCATGGCTTCGACACAGTGCAACATTAGAACAGGACCGAAATCGAGATGGTTATCAAGCCGCGTGAGGGCTAAGGGATTTACAAGAACCACCACTCTATTCACGGTATCATGGCGAGAGTAAGCCAAAACTCAAGGGTCAACAGAGACTAGAAGACCACCCATAGGACGAGTTCGAAGAGATGAACCATCTCTTGCAAGAACTATTAGAAATTATGGCTTAGGAGCACCACTGGGAGAAGAACCCGCCCAGTACAGAAGGCCAGAGGAGGTATATAGATTGGGACGAGGAGATCCAATGATGAGATTTGTAGACCATCGTAGAATTAGACCTTCTCAAGTGCAAAAATGGGTAAAAAAGAAATATACGGGAAACAGAGATCCAAGGGATCATGTAGCAGCCTTTGTGCGTGTAATTAGAGCTGAAGAGGTGTTAGACTTCCCTACCCAATTTGCAGGGTTTGGACTAACCCTAGAGGATGATGCTGCTACTTGGTTTGACTCTGTGGAGCGAAGAGACTTTGAGTCTATGGAGGAGGTGTTTGACGAGTTTATCGAGGAATTCTCACAAAGGGGGATAGCTCATAATACAGTCTCACAAATCCATAAATTCAAACAGAAAGACGGGGAATCTGTGCGAAAGGCGGCCCTACGACTAAAAAGATATGTTAAGTTCTGCCATGTGGAAGGACTGCCAACTCAGTCCAGACTTATGCTTATATTTATTCAAGGACTGAGGAATGCAGATCTCTAGAAGGACTTACATATGAAGAGAAGCACGACTTTAAATGAGTTAACTAAGGAGGCTCTTTACCTTGTAGACAATTGTGCAGTCTACAAAGAGGGTGAATTCAAGGATCTTGACGACGATTCATCCTCACAACAAAGTGGAAGCAAGTCCGCTAAGACAACACCGAAAGGAGAAGTAGTTGTAAGACAGGATCAGCTTGTAGAGGAAGTGCTAAAAAAGATTAACCTATACGCCAAACCTCAGCCTAAACAGCCAAAATAGTGTGCTATTGAACGAAAAGGACAAACCATGGGACGGAGGAATGTTATTATAACAAGGGGTATGTGAGAGAACGACCTTATGCTCCCCAGGCTCCGATAGCATCTCCTCAACTTCCACTGATGCCTAGGTATCAAGTAGGCAACCTACCAGGACCTGTAGGTGTAGAGAGACCACAACCAGTGTTGGGGCAATAACCACCCCTACCAGGATTACGACCAATCGGCATAAGATACACACCAACAGTAACCGAACTAGAAGAGAAGGTTTTGGTGCCTATGCATGCATATTACGAAGATCCCAATGGATATGCTGCAAATCCTGCCTATTATCCACAAGAAGAACCCTCAATGCCAGAACCATGAAGCATGGTGGGAAGTGCAGGACCACCAATAGCTGCACATGCAGCAGAAGAAGGAAGATATAGCTTGGATGAACGAACATTGTTGTTCATAGCCAACAAAGGCATGGGTGGGCAGAGACATGCATACCAACAAAGAGGAGCTCAAGGAGCACCTCAACAACCTAAGGGACCTTGCTACTACAAGTGTGGTGGAGACCATTGGCTAAGAGACTGTCCTCTTGATGAAATCATTAGAGTCAACGCATATTGCACCGAGTGTGGAGTTACTCATTTGATTCCGGATTGCCCTAAGAACCCGAGAAAAGGAGAAAAAACTACCTTGAACATGCTGGAAGCAGTGCCTACCAGTGGAGGGTCAGAAAATGAGACAATAATACCTATTCAGGCAGTGACACGAGCCCAAGCTCAAAGAATGACTAACAAACCTATAATTGAAGAGCCAAAAACCGATACCCCAAGTTCAGAAGTGAAGAATGAGAGAAGCACTTGGAAAGCTAGAAAGGCGTATGAAAACCAGGAGAGACCGAGAGAAAACGGCTCTATTTGAGGAGTTAAAACACACAAAGGATAGATTAGAGCGGTTAGAGGATCTAGCTAGCCTAAGCTCACACACTGCGGCAACCATAGCACCCAAGGAAATAGCAGAACCCAAAAGTGCACGATCAGGAGGATCAGTGTTGGCAGAAAAGTTAAATGAGCAGTTAGATGCACTTTTAAAAGCTTACGAAGCCAGACTCAAAAAGAACCAAACCCAAGAGCAAAGATGGATGACTTATCCATATGCTGAAATAGAAAAATAGAGGTTGAAAATGTGTAGGAAGATATTGAAACAGCTCAATCCTTGATAGAAAACCCGTTGGGTAAACCTGCAAGTTGGCATGAAGTACCAGCTCCAACCCCTATCAAACCAACTATAGAGAAACAAGTAGAAACGAAGGAAAGAATCACAAATGCCTCTAAGTCTAGGGGAGAGCCTATCATAGTGCCAAACACAACATATGAGGCAAGTGAGGGGTTCCAGCCTAAAACATTGGTAGAAATGGGTAAGGATTGTAACGGTCTAGATGACCTATGGAACCAAATCCATGATGCCAACGAAGCTAACAGGGTGAGTTACCACATAAATAGCGCGAGAAAAGAGAAAAATGAGATCTTACCTCCTATTGAAGAATTTGAGGCAAGATCACAAATGAACTTTGATATACATTCACAAGGGGGAGACCAGGGATCAATTAGTTCAGGGCACAGCCAACCAGACTCGCTGAAAACTCTACCCTCTTACCTAGGAGAGTATGAAGCCAAGTCTGAGGTGAAAGCAATCCCATCTCAAAGACTGTCTTCTAACAGAGTGATGGATTCACAAGGGTTGATTGAGTTATTGTCCACCCCTGTGGCATGCACAATCACATTAGCCGAACTCCTAAGGCTACGACCAAACATGTGGACCACCGTAGACAAATGCTTAGAAAAATTTGGAGTGAAAGACTCCACCTCGAAGCTTCAAGAAGGGATCAGAGAATTGGACAGGCCTTAACTAAACACAAAGCCAGTACCTTTAAGCAAGGTTGGAGAATATTGTGAGGGAGAAGATGGAAACACCACGCTACCAGTAGAATTCCAAGGAGTAGTTTCCAAAGCTATTCTAGATAGTGGAGAAGGAGTCGCTATTGCCACCAAGGAAATTTAGAAAAAATGGGGAAAACCGGCTTTGAGAGCTACTAGAATGAAATTGCAATTGGCAGATGGGTTCATGGAAAAGCCTCTAGGACTCTTAGAAAAAGTACTTGTCACCTCGTGCGGAATCGAGTATGAGCATACATTTGCAATAGTCGATTTCGACAAAAAGAACAATTACGAGATCATCTTGGGAAGACCATTCATGTGACAACTAAAGATGGTCCAGGATTGGGTTTACGACCACATATACCTCAGACATGGTGAGACTACAACCAAAATTCACTTGAAAGACCATAGTTACAAGGATGTGAACCAGACACCAGTAGAAGAGTTTGATTCAGCTACATTAGCAGGGTCAGAACTCCTAGCATAGTTAGGGCAACAAAAAGAGCTATGGATGTGCGGAGCTTCACATTTGGGAGCTTAAAAAGAGAGGAATCCGTCTTAGAAAGAGCGATTGAGGACAAGGATTATATTCTGGAACCTTTTCTTGAAGATGCCTTGGAACCTCTGGAATGGGAACACATACTAGCAACATTGGATATCTGTACCATTACAGATAGCCCAACGACAAAATTTTGCGATAAGGATGGCTATGATGTGCTACCCTATTACATGGTAAGCCTTATACCAAGAGGAAATGAGATTGTAGAACCACCAGAACAAGAAGAGTTTTATAACTCCTCTAAGTATCTGGAGATAAATAACGATGCAGATTATGAGTATTCAGACAGCTCAAGCGAGCGTGGGGAGAAAACAGAGAATATCAAGTTTTATGATTTTGCCAATTAGCATTCTAGACGCCAAGAACTCTATAGGAGAAAACGAGCAAAAAAAAAAAGAGAGAGAACCTGATGCCCAGAATAAAAGATAAAACTCACTATCTAATGCTGTCAAAGCAGAGGATTGTGTAAAAGACCAAATATTAGGGAGATTCTCAAAAGTGCGAAGGGAAAGAATGCAAGAGGAAATAAAACAAGTACGGAAAGCTAAAACAGAAACAAAATCAAAAAAATCTCAAAAATCAAAACAAGAAAAAACAAAAGACCCAGAGTGGACCAAACTGGAGCGTAAAAAGAAATATCAAGAACTGAAACGGTTTTTATGAGAGGTATGGACTACTGAGGGAGATAGTGATGGTAAGGAGTCGTCAGAAAAAGGAAACATGAATGTACCATCACACTATCGGAAATTCACCATCCAAGACCGAAAAATCATAATGACACCACCAGTCAGGAAAAGAATGAACCAGGAATCTTACGATGGGCCGGAAAATGCAAAAAAGATAGACCTTGCTGAACCAGGTGAGAAGCCTTAGCCGGTCTATATAGCAACTGATTTAGAGCATGAAGAAGAAGAACGGTTAACACAACTTCTCAAGAAGTATAAAGATGTGTTTGCATGGTCCTACAAAGACCTCGAAGGAGTTGATCCATCGATATGCCAACATACAATTCCTTTGAAATCAGATGCCAAACCTAGCAAACAATGTCCTTATACATATAATGACACATTTGCTAAACGAATCAAAGAATAGATTGACAAGCTGATGAATGCTAAATTCATCTATGAAATTGAGCATACCGATTGGGTGTCACCCATTGTGGTAGTCCCCAAAAAGAACGAAAATCTGCGAGTGTGTGTGAACCTGAAAAAGGTAAATGCAGCCACCATAAGGAATAATTATCCCTTGCCGATCACAGAACATGTACTTGAGAGGGTGGCCGCAAAACGGGCTTATTCCTTTCTAGATGGGTTATAACCAACTGGCAATTGCAATAGAGGATCAACACAAAACAGCGTTTGCTACACAATGGAGAATATATGCGTATCGAGTTATGCCTTTTGGATTAATTAATGCCCCAGCTACCTTTCAAAGGTTAATGACTCATGCGTTCAAAGAATACCTGAGAATATTCTTAGAAATATACATGGATGATCTTTGTGTACACTCTCTTCTACGAGATGAACATATTGACCATTTACAAAAGGTATTTGAGAAGTGCAGAACATATCGAATCTGTCTTAACCGGGAAAAGTGCATTTTTTTGGTTAGGCAAGGCCGCATCTTAGGACACATTGTCTTAAGAAATGGCATAACCACTGACCTAGATAAAATCAAAGTCATAGTAGACCTGCCCAGGCCTACTAACGCGAAACAAGTACAATCCTTCATGGGACACTGCGGATATTATCGAAGATTCATATATATGTATGCAGTCATTGCACAACCTCTGTATCGTTTGTTAGTCAGTTTCGACTGGACTGAGGAGTGTGAAAATTCATTCCAAAAGCTGAAGGAAAACCTTGTATCAACACCTGTACTTAAAGCACCAGATTGGGAAAAGATATTCCATGTTCACATTGATGCTTCTCCATATGCCATCAGGAGTCTTCTGGCTCAACCTGGAAACGGAACAATGGATTTTCCAGTTTGTTATGCAAGCCGACAGTTAAACAATGCAGAAAAGAACTACACAACCACCGAAAGAGAGGGGTTAGGAATGATTTATGCTGTAAAGAAATTTCGGCATTATTTGCTTGCAAACAAATTTGTGTTCTTCACAGATCATCAAGCTCTTTTGTATTTGGTAAATAAACCATGCAATACTGGGAGAATTGTACACTCATTTATTATCTTACTAGAGTTTGATTTCACAGTGGTAGTCAAAAAGGGTACAACTCATCTACGGGCGGATCATCTTTTAAGACTGCAAAACGGGGAAGCTCCTGAAGGAGTAGATGATGACATACCTGACGCTTATCTTTTCAATATTGAAATGATACCCAAATGGTCTCAGGAAATTGTTAGCATTCTTTTCTTTGGAGGTAGATTTGATGACAAGGAAGACAGATCCAAACAGCAAACGATTCGACAAACAAAAAACTTCCAGTTGATTGCAGGACGGCTGCATCATCTAGGATCAGACCAAATTCTACGATTATGTATAAATCCGAAGGAATTCGAGTGTTATCTTGAAGAAGCACACGTCGAGGATTGTGCATTTCATTTTTCAACAATGAAAACACACCAGAGACTGAGACAATTAGGGGTTAATTGGCCAACTATGTATGCTGACACACATGCTTATGTTAACAATTGTACTATATGTAGTGCCAAACGACCAGTGGATCACGCGACATTGTTTCAGGTAAACATTGCACCTGCATGGAGTCAATATATCATTGATTTCTTAACCACAAGGACGTTTTCTGAAAACATCACAAGAGCACGGAAAAGGGCTATAGAGCTGGAGGCTCGAGACTATAATTTAATTGGGAACCAACTCTATAAGCGAGGAAAGGACAATCAACTTAGAATCTGTGCAAGTGAAAGTGAATACCTGATGATTCTAGAACACGCACATGGCGGAATAAGTGGAGGCCATTTTTTAGGCGATAAGACGGCAAAAATTGTCTTAACAGCAGGAATATGGTGGCCTACATTGCATATGGATGCTGAGGAGTTTGTAAAGCGTTGTGACGCATGCCAGCGCACCAAGGTGCCGATAAAGAGAGATGAGATGCCACTGCGGCCAATGACGGGAGCAAGGGAATTTGCAAAATGGGGCATTGATTTTGTGGGCCTATTTCACCCCCTGCATATCGCACTCATACCCAATATATCATTGTGGCTACGGACTATCTCACAAAATGGGCGGAAGCCAAGGCAACACAAAAAGCAGATGCACGAACCTCTGCACAATTTCTATATGAGAATGTCTTTGTACGATACGGTTTACCAATAGAAATTGTCAGTGATGGAGGAACACATTTTCTTAATGAAGTCATTGAATATCTGCAAGAGGAATTCATGGTCATACATAGAAAAGCTGCTCCATATCATCCACATGCAAATGGACAAGCTGAGGCCACAAATAAAACACTATGCACGGTTCTCACTAAAATTGTATCAAAGTCAAGAACAGACTGGGATCAACAGCTACACTCAACACTATGGGCATACAGGGTAGCTTACAAAACATCAATAGGAACTACATCGTACAACATGGTGTTTGGCCTAAATGCTATATTACCCATAGAGTTTTTAATTCCAGCTCTACGAGTAGCGAAACACTTAGAATGGACAGGGCATGAGCTCTCTTCAAGAATAGATGATCTTGAAAAGCTAGATGAACTTCGCTTACGAGCTATAGCTTCGATCTATGCTAAAAAGAGAAGACAAAAAGAGTTTTTTGACAAGCATGTGCGCACGAAAGAGTTCAAAACAGGTGATTATGTACTTGTTTATACCTTGAAGCAACATGCCAAGAAATGTAAGAATCGAGGGATGGGACCCTTTGTGATTAGTGACCTATCACAAAGCGGAGTTGTCAAGCTTGCTACATTAGCAGGAGAAGAAATGCCAAATTGGATTAGTGGGTGTCGATTAAAGAAATATCATTTACCACTAACACAGGATATGCTTCAACAATTCCATCAAGAAAAACAACGGATGAAGGAGAAACAAAGAGTACGAGAAGAAGCTCAAGCAGAAGCAAAAGAACGCATTGCAAAAAGATGGCTTCTACGACAACAACAACAATGTGGATCACCATTGCGAATAAATGCTATTCGACTAACGAATTTTGATGAAGACACAGTAAAGCCAATAATTGCAGTCAAAGTGGGTAGCAATCAAGTTGAATCGACGGCATTGCTTGATTCTGGAGCTCAAGCAAATTTGATCTCTTACCGATTATACAAACAGCTCAAGCCCACAGGTCAACTACATCCTACTCCACAAGTGCTGGAAAGTAGTACATCACATTCGCTGAAGACATTGTGCTGGACTATATTGCATGTACAACTACATCAATATATTTACCCACACAAGTTTTATGTGGTTGAGGATGAAAGCACACAACACCCCATGTTGTTGGGACAACCTTGGCAAAAAGAGTATAATGTGTAAATAGATTAGAATGCGAATGCAGTCAAAATTCAGCATGCACAAGAACAACAGGTGGTAGCCTTTGCTCAGCAACCCCGGAAGAATCAGCTGCCAGCAATGCAATCACTGGATAAAGAGCCAAAAGGAAGGGTGCCACTAAAGAACAACATGATACCCAAGGCTAACAAACAGGGAACTGCCAACCATGTTCACTACAAGTATAAAAAGTCACCGACCACAGTGAAGAGATCAGAGTTAGCAACATGAGAAAAACAAGTATGGGTGCAGAAGGATAGAAATGACATGGTAGACACACAACAATACAACAGAAGAAATCAACAGAAATAGACAGTTCAACCAAACACCAAAGGAATAAAACAGATATGGATTCCAAAGAAAATGCTCAGCAACAACTTAAATGCACCTTGCATTTGGATCCCGAAACCAAAACAAAAGGAACTCCCTTCAGTACAGGCAACATCGGCATGCAGACACACACAACATACGAAACCGGTAAACCGATTTATGTGGGTGCCAATCAGCAACAAGACAATGACAACTGAGGAAGTAGCAGTATACCTATAAAAACCGGCAAAGCAAAGCTACAAATGGAAAGCAAAAGAGACAAAGTCTACGGCCAAGTCTGTCACGAAAATTCTCTCCAAGGAGACGACTACGGCCATATCGACAGTAGCGGCAAAGCAAGCGACTTTTGCAAGACAGACAATCAAACAAAGAGCGGTGGAGTTACAACTTTTACTTGCAAAGAAAATCTACCGACCAAATCAACAACAAACAGGAAACCTTGACGGCGAATGCCAATAAACATATTGCTTATACCTTCCTCTTGCACAACATTAATTTTTCCATGCATTGACAGAGTATACATCATATAGGGCCACATTACACGGCCGAACATTAGCACGAGTTTTCACCCATGTACGACACGTACTCCGCAGCGATACCTTGTCGTCCGGGAGGACTCTGGCTAGGAGGGGGGGAGGCATTCTCAAATGCGGACCCAATGGCAGAAAGAGCAAAAAAGGGTATGTTTTTTGACTATTTTAAAGGGGTTGTCGTTTGATTGCAAAATTTTCTAAACTAACCCAAGTACATATGCCCTTATACAACATGAATCTACAAGTATATGGGGCCAAACGCCAAATCAAGCCCCTATGTGTGTGTATATAAGTAAAAATAGCCATTTTTCAGACAAAATATTGGTAAAACGAAGAAATCCGGCCATTAAAATTGCATGTGAGTGTATATAGTGTTTTGCGGTGATGTTTTTGATTTATTATGATTTTTGGGGATTTTTTGGGTTTGAATTGCTATTTTCCTTTTAATTTTGCTAATTTTCGGCAGAAAAACTTCAAAAATACAAAAAGCAGGTGAAAACCGGTTGTAATGAAAAAAAATATATATGGGGATGATCAGTGACTATAGGACAACCTATGGTACAATGGGGGTGCAATTATGTGAATGGAGCGGAAAGCGTGATTTGACCAGATTTTGACCGAAACGTCAAATATCTCGGAAACTGGGCAAATGGAGTCCAAATCAAGAAATTTTTGAGCCTAAACCGCATCTCGCAAGAAGTTGGGAGCACATGTCAAATTTCATGAAAAGTGGTTCGGGGACCCCCATTATAAGAAATTTTCACTTCATTTTAAGCTCATTTCCACTATTGACTTTTGAGACAGCTTTTGCCACCTAGAGCAAACGGAACTTCCAACAGCTTCTATGACACGCACGGCGATCCAACAGGCTCCAGACATGAGAGATAGGCTCACCACCTTGAGCTTTTCGCGCATGTTTGTCGTTTTGTCACGAAACTAGCGTAGGGTTCACACAGAAAGCGAGCAGTAGAGACCTACAAGTAGAAGTGACCACCTAACGGCTAACCCAAAAGCAATGACACTTTATCAGCGGCTTACCCTAGCATAGGAGACCACTTTTGGATGACCAAAGGCAATAGAAAACCATTGGAAAAAACCCTAATTCCTAGAGCCCCGCAAGAGGCCACCAAATGGAAAATCGACGGAAAGGCGCCCAAATGCTACCAAAACTCATGGGTAGGTGCATCTCGACATGCTCGACAAGTCTATATAGCCCACATGACCATACGGTGACCCGAAGTGGCACTAAACTTCAGAAACGGCATCAGACACACAAAGCGTCAAATAGCTCTCGCGGCCAAACCGCATGTCCGTTTGCCACCAAACTTCACGAGCGGCTTTCCTAGACCATCAACAACCAAGTCCTATGGTGGAAGACCACCATAAGCCATCGAAGACATGTAAACGCAACCACGGGTGCTTCCAGAGCGACAAATTGCCAAACGAAGCTCCGGTGAAGCCAAAGTCAACAAAAACCATACGGTAAGGATCTCGAAGGGATCGGGAAGCTATGGAGACCAACATCAAGAAATTTCATTGCCGAAAAGCACTCCAAAAGTTAGAAAACGGCTTGGAGGATCTGAAATCCATAGAGGGAGTTTCTTTCTATCTATTTGACTTTTTTGATTAAATAGGGCTTAAAAGGGACTCAGGGGGACAGGCACCAGTAGCAGTCACCATGAAAATTTCATCAGGAGACATCCTACGTGTAGGATGTCTCAAGGCCAAATCTGGGCACCAACCCTAACATTTCTCATCACACAAAGTTTCTGAATAGCCTTTACATGCTAGCCACCAAGTTTCATCACAATTGGACAAAAATTGACCTCATGTGCACCAAAAAACGTAAAGTTAGGGCATAGAGGCAATAATGGGCCATAAACCTACTAAAACTTGTCCAAATCACATGAAACTTGCACAATACATTCATGAGCACATTGCCAAGCTATCTGTGTGGTCACATGCAAAAAATGATGAAATAGACATCCTACGCGTAGGATGTCTTAATGACATTTTTTGCCCACAGATGGTGTTTTTCAATTCCAGATCTCTTCATATCACCTTCAAGAGCTCACATATCAAGTTTCAAGCCATTCCCATCACTTTTGGCCCCCAACATCTCCAAGATACACTTTTTGAGCCCAAAAACACTACACATGGTCTTACCAACACCAATTCTTGTCCAAATCAAAATCCAAGAGCAGGGCCATGTTCCACATGACAAGAGCTACCCACAGAACAAATCTCAAGCAATTTTGATGAAAAAGACATCCTACGCGTAGGATGTCTCCAACATGAATTTGACCTACTGTGCAAGAAATGACATCATGGGAGCCATTACATGGTGGAAGGAGCCTATATATCAAATTTGAACCCATTTGAATATCATTTGCTACATGTTGTGGACATCCTACCCAATTTGTGAGCCTAAAGCCTGAATCTGCCCAAAAATGCACTTTTTGATGCCCAAACCCAATTCCAATCACATAGCCATGTTGCACAGGCCAAGGGCCACCAGCCTGCCAAGTTTCACCAAAAACTGATGAAAAAGACATCCTACGCGTAGGATGTCTAAATGATAAATTTTAGCCAGAAAGCCACTGTGAGCATATGCAGGGTTTCCCAAGTTCCTTTTAAGTTTTATTTTCGATTTTCAAGTCATTTGGATAGTTAAAACTCAGTTTCTCAGCTGATATGGAAAAAACGCTAACTTCGGACTACTGAGTGCAACAGGATCCATGGCAGCCGCAAAATCACCGGCCAAGAAGAAAAGTATGACAATAAAAGACTATTTAGAAGAAGTGGAGCCGTTTGTCATCCCAGAAGGAACTCTGAAGCCAACCAGCACATGGATTCAGGAGGATTTGCTAGAATCCAATGACTTGAAGATCTACCAAGGCGTGTTCAAAGATACTGAAGGAAATGAAATAGAGCTACCATGGCTACCTCGGGAGCTCAATGAATTTGTCAGAAGCAAGATGGAAGAGTACCTGGAGAAGATAGATCTCCATAACTATTTTGAAGCTTTGTCGGCAGGCATCGACATCAAAAGAGTGTGGGAGTTCGTAACTACAATCAAAGAAGATGGAGTGGCCAGAGTCACTGATCTGCAGGGCAAGCTGGACATTGTGGTTGTAATCACAGAGAGAGTGGTAGCAGCAACACTAGACATCTCCAACAAAGGGGATAGTGTAACCAAAAGAAGAGATGAAGTCAAGGTGTACTCTGAAAAGAAGAGCAGCTACACCTTTGAAGACATTGCAAACCCTAAAGTGGCTATCATGAGCCAGCTTTACCAGCAGTATCTCCACATGTGTACAAAGCGGCCACAAAAGTACAGAATGCCGCCTGGAGCAATTGCCACAACCTTCACCTGGGCAATGCAAAAGAGCAAGACCAAGATGATCAACTATGCTACCTATATCCATGACAATCTGGTGAAGATGGGCAACAAGAACCCCACCTACATTGTGCCGGGTGAACTGATAACGAAAGTGGTTTATGGGGCATTGCACGCCAAGGGAAGATGGCCTGACCCTCCATCACAGAATGACTGGCTAAGTCTCAAAGAAGATAAAGAGGATGAACCGCCCAAAGAACCCAGAGTTGCCACACAATTGAAGCGCTGGTTAGAGACCATGCAAGAGGAGCAGCCAGAGTTGAAGAAGGGAAAGAAGGAAACTGTACAAGTGCCACTCAAAGAGACAAAATCACAGAAAGAGGCACGGCTAGAGCGGCCAATGGAAAGCTTCAGAGCTGAAAGAGCCCTCAAGGGAGATTTGAGCGAGCTGTGGAAGCCCTCACTAGAAGCAATGTTGGGATCATCCCGAAGGGTGCACAGAGACAGATTTGAAGATTACATCAAGAATTTTGAGATTTTGGATGCTACAACAGAAAATATCCCAAATGGTCCTTTCACAGAAGCAGAAGTGGATGAAGTACGACGGAAACTGCTAGAGGAGCAGGAAGGCCAAGAGAGAGAGAGAGGAAGACAAAGGTAGACAGGGACTTTAAGAAAGAAGCCAGCAACTCCACCATTAAGCAGGAAGTCTAGCCCACCGCCATCACCACCTCCTCGTAGCCCTCCACAAACCCAACAAAAGGAGGAGCTAGACACATTTGATGAACAAGAAGAATCAAAGCAAGAAGAGACCAAAGGGGAAGAGAAGAAAGAAGAAACACAGCCCAAAGATGAGTAGCCAGAGCCAGAGGAAAGAAGGTTTAACACATTTCTTGATCTACTAGCTGTGGGATATTCAAGAGAAGAGGCAGCTACAGTAGCATTTGACTTGGCAAGCACAAGGCCCAAAGAACAGATGCAGAGCCTGCGGTTAGTGGAACTGAAAGAGATGGCCACTGATACGATGGACCTACAGCCACCCACCAATGACTGGGACGTGGTGATGCACAAGCTAACCGGGCTCAGGGCAAATCATTGGCCACGAAAAGTGAGATTGACAATCTCAAAGCCAATGAAGTTCTGATCAAATCTGAAGTAGACACTACAAAGATAGAGACAAGAGCAGATAGAGAAACAAGCAGAGCTGCAAGCCAGTCTAGCCACAGCATTGCAAAGATGCCAGGAGATGGAACGAGAAAATCAGGCAGCAACTCAAAGACTGCAAGGAGCTGAAGAAGAATACAGAAAACTCAGCAAGGCATTGACAGATGCAGAGAGGGAAAGGGACAACATAACCCTACAACTTGCAAAAGAATCCAAGGAAGTGGAAACATTGAGAAATGCCAAGGAAAAGACAGAGCTAGAGAATGAGGCGAGCCAGGATGAGGTAATAGAGCTTAAAGACCAGATGAAAGTCAAAGATCATACCATCCAACGGCTACGGGAATCTCCTGCCA
Source organism: Adiantum capillus-veneris (assembly GCF_014529385.1). NCBI lineage: Eukaryota > Viridiplantae > Streptophyta > Polypodiopsida > Polypodiales > Pteridaceae > Adiantum > Adiantum capillus-veneris. Next base: position 44,656,268 of record NC_140953.1, read on the forward strand.
GAGTCAGAGCTACTAGCTCGACTCACACTACTTCTGAGATGGATTTATATGAAGAGCAAATGAAGGAGCTCCAAAAGGAGTTAACCTTGGAGAACCGGCAAAAGACTGATGTTGGCTGAGGGCTCAGTGGTTATGCAAAACCGCATGGAAGAAGAAAACACAGCCATGAAGAATGAGCTAGAAGCCATCAAGAGAAAGATCGAGGAGGCGGAAAAGATAAACGTAGATCTAAACGACCTCCTTGTGAATATGATTGAGCAAGCTGAAGCAGAAAAGAAGACATTTCATAAACAAATAGAAGAGCTGAGAGGCCAGCAGCAAACAGAAGAGTAGTTTAGCACCGGGCCAGCAGCCATGGAGGGAATAGACATAGAGAATGTGGCAGATCCAGTGGACACCACCATGCAAGAGGAAATCCTTGTAGGACCCTCTCAAGAGCCACAAGATCTGACACAACAAGAAGAAGAGAAGCTGCAAAAGGCAATAGAAGCAGCAGTCAAATATATAGCTAGAGAAGCTTTGGAATGGGAGCAGAGGGCCTTTAAATCAATGAATATTCAGAAGATAGATGCTAGCAACCTTCGGCGTGAATGGCTACAGCCTTCTCTCCCGTTTCCTCTGCTGAAATATGAAGCTGCCACGATCAACAAGCGCATCAGAGAGGAGCCAATAGTGCCAATGTACAAAGCAGACATCTCCAAGCCTGAAGGGGTAAAGTTGATAGTCGACTCTCAACCCAGGTGGAGAAAGGCATGGCTGACAAAGTATCCACAGTATCTAATCCATTTGGTAGAGGCACCTAAAGTCATCAGAGATAACCTAAGTTTCTGCCCTCTACCAAGGATGAGGACGTGGAAGGCCCATGAGCTATTGCAAAGAAGCCAACCTACTTAACTAAATTACCCAAAGCTGCCAGGCTCGAAGGCAGGCGAAAGAATAAGTGAGCAATACATGGTGAAAACCATAATGGGCGCCATCAAATTGTTCACTAGCTCGCCTGACCTATCTTGCATTATGATGAGAAAGATTTGCAAAACACTTTTGACAGTCTTCGAGACATTCAAACCAGGCCAGGCGACAGACAATATCTTCTTCTTTCAAGATACATACAGATATGCATACGATCTGTCTGGTCAGCCTCCCCAGAAGGTGATACATGCATTGTATTAGAGGATCATGTTTTTACCTTCTTATCACCTCCAGGCCTTTGAAGAAGCCTTCTACACCGGCTTCTTCACAATCAGCACTGACATATTCGGGCCGACTCTACTAGCTCAACATGCAAGATATGAGTCACTGCTCAAGAATGAGAGAAAGCCTACGATGAAGAAGTAGCTCAACAACCATGTCGGGGACGACATGAACAAGGAGGGGGGGAGTGTTAGAAGCTGGACACACCCTACAAAAAATGACTGCTCGGCGGATTATTATTTTTTGTAATTGTTCATTTATTAAGAAAATCGGACATTTCACCTTTGTAAATATTGGGGCTTACAGAAGTTTCCAGATTGTATCCCAGTTTTGACATTTAGATTGAGTAGATGGTTAAATTGGAACATTAGGGTTTGAGATTGTAAGGTATTTATACCACTTTTTGACCTTAATGAAAAAACCTTTGTCATTTTAAAAAAGTATTGTCTGTGAGTGAGCGTACTGTGTACGAGAGATAGTGAGAGCTTCATTTTGACGCTATGCACGCACCGGTGGTCAGAATCGAGTGCGGAGAAGTGCAGCGTGTTGCTCCCGACGAGAGCTACGCGCCAATACCTACATTGTGCGCGTACGGTCCGGTATTGCGAGCTCGACCTACGAGCTCCATCTGGTGATTCGATGAGCGTACGTTATCCGTTTTTGCATTTCAACATATCCACGCATTCGCATTGAGTAGAGCTATACATTAGGCACTTTAGTTTCGGAAACGACGACCTGCAAATTTCGGCCAGACATCCTACGTGATTTTGCACTGAGTGTTTTGGGTTGGGATTTTGGTTCATAGACCTTAGGGAGAGTGACCTATTGGTGTTAGTAGGGTCTCCTTCAAGTTCTATGGCGTTTCGAGACCGTTTGATGGGTATTTGGCTCTTGGAGGCGTTGTAGGAAACCTTCTCTTATGCACTCGTGAAGGCTATAGCTTAGACATTGGGTAGAGACCTCTGTAGGAATTAGTCTCGAGAGTCGATCGAGTGTAGATTGACACCCTATGCTTGCTTCCACACGCCTACACGGGTCGAGCTTCGTACTTAGCTGACAAATCTTGTTAGGTGAGTTCTCGCTGTGCTGACGTCCGTCGTGGCGTATCTGTCCAACATTGTGCTGAGTTCAACATGAATAAGCACTCTCCAAAAAAATCCCCTGACTTTAGGATTGTTCCTTCAAATCAAATTTTTGAGAACCAAAATTCTTTTCAAGGTTTAAGGAATGTGAAGTATCCTATAGTCTAGGGGCATGCTCACACTGCACGTGGCTAGGGGTCATGGCCTACCATGGGAACCACCCCTAAGTATTGATAATGGCCAAGAGAGCCATGTCGCAAAACTAGGGAAATATTTTCTATGCAAGAGGGTGGTGTGGATTGGCTATGAGAGGATAGCAGAGGAGCTGTGAGGTGTGTGTGTGTTTCCAAGGCCACCTCAATCTTTATCTCTAGCTCACTCGCCATAGCTAGGGTCCTAGCTTGACACCCTACACATTGTGAGCTTGGAACATAGAGCTCACATATCAAGGTGGCAAGGGGCTGACCTCCACAAGCCGCAAGGGTGTAAGGAAATGAATGCTATCCCTAATGGACATTAACTATGGAGAGTAAGAGCAGACAATACAAAGAAGAGGTTGAGAGCTTGAGAGAGAGTACACGAGAAAATAAACAAGAATGAAAAGAGAGTTTGCATTAGGGTCATTAAGCCATTAAAAAGACCTTTACAATATGTTCACACTCATTCGCATATTATGGCTGCCCAAGTTGGGAATAAGCCCAAGTTGGACTTATCCCCAACAAACACCCTCGTGAACCAAACTTGGGGGAAATCATGACAATCACTCAAGTTCTATGTTGTATAAGATGGGATCTCTTGGATACTTTGTGGTTCTCTCTGGATTTAACACATCATAGTTCCATGGGATACATCATAGAAATTCTCAGAGGATGCAACACATCATTGTTCACTTGGATACACACACACACACACACACACACACACACACACACACACACACACACACACACACACACACACACACACACTCAAGTACTTATTTATCTGTATATTACCTAACAACTATGTTCTAAATCACACCCTAGGTTTTTCTCACTTATTGCCTTGCTATATAAAAAAAACACCCCCGTACTGCTTTCATTTTTTCTATAAATTTCCACTTATGATAGAGCTTAACAGCTATCGTTATAAAACTAGTGCCTATTTTCTAAGCTACACTAGTATAATATCCATCGTGTGAGTTATAATAGTAAAATAAGAAAACGTGGGTAGTTAATTTGGTAGCAATTAACGAAGCTTGCCTCTCAATCTACAGCTGTGCCACACACACTCTCTCTTCCATGCCGTGCTTATGGCACGTAGGTAACTCTGTTCTATATAATGGAGCCTCATGAGAGGCGGTTGCTTTTGTTTCCCTAGTAAAAATGACACCTTGCCTACTCAAAGCTTGGAATGATGGGGGACACTGCTCGCTACACACCATGATTATTTGTGATCAACCTTCTTCTATTTAAAGAGGTGACGGTGCATTCCGCCTCTCACTTAGCCTTGTGTGTGTTTGATTTGCGTAAACTAAAAGAGAGGACTGTGTGTTTCATTCTCTACTGTGTGGTTATGGAGCTTCCAGTGCAACCCACACAGGTTGGTTACTGAATATTGCTCTTGGTATTATGGTTACCTCTCCTTTGTAAGTGTAGGTCTAAAGGTGATGTAAGCACCTTTGCTTACGTGTATGTAAACTTTCTAGCTTAGCTTGGTAAGGCCCACTGTGTGGGTGGCTAAGTCTGACAGCGAATGGCATTAAAAGTTTGACAAGTAAACACTTGGTATGGTTGATTATGTCTAATTTATCAAAATTATTGGCTGATTCCTAGTTGTAAAAGGCGATGAGATGGGGAAGCTACTTGGTATGGTGTTCTGACAATTTGGTTGGGTTCAGTACTTGCGTCTGTAGAAATCTACCTATACTTGAGTATGATACTCTTCATTTTGTTTGGACTCTGGCAATCTTGAACATTGCCTTGATACCGAGTATTTAGTACGACCTCCTATAAAACTAATGGTTTTTTCTCCAAACTCTGTATCTAACAAATTTCTGCGTGGTATAAAGGTTTGTGGCCACTTGGGCAATGATGTATTTGCCAAGAAACTTGTTTTTTGTCTCATGTAGCAAAAACTGCTGGAAGATTCACATAAATTATTGGGTTAAATTTTTGGATAAGCTTTTGGTTTTCTAGAAAAACTCATGTACGTAATTAACTTTGAAAGAGATGATACTGAGCTGGTGTTTTCTTTGAAAAAGTTTGGTACCTCGATCAAAAGGATGTTACAATACACTTAAAGAAGGGATTGGTATACATTTTTGACATATTAAAACAAAAAAAAGATTCAAGTTGACCCAAGAGAACTTATTTTTTTGAGGTGGATAAACATGGCTGAGTTGGCTAAAACTTTTTTGCCAACTAGATGTTTGGATTGATAAGAGAAAGCTAAAAGTTTTTTACTTTAAAAATATGTTAATGCCTAATTAATGTGGCAAAATCCATTTGCTTAAGAGTTAAAAAAAAGTTGATAACTTCCTGGTTATAGTTTTTGTCTAAAAGATAAACTAAAAGGAACCAAGCTTAAAAAAACTTTCTTACAAACTAATCTGGAACATCCAAAAAAACTATGGACATTGGTTTTAAATTAAAAAGTTGTAAGTTGGACATGGATAACAACTGATATAGTTCATTGATAATGTTAACCACTAGCGTCCACTTCTAGTAGTCATGGCCCAGGCTTGTCGGTCCAATAGGAAAAGGGTAAGAGTGATCACCAATGAGAGACACACTCTAACATGAACATTCCAGGGTTAGTTGGCTAAGTATAGGCGCCTAAGTGTGAATGGAGCGAGGTCATATAAAAGTCACTTAAACCTCAAAATCATTCATTCTTTCATTTGTGCAATTGAAAAGTGCTCTTGCTCCATCTCCATCTTCTTCTTCTTCATCTCCTTGTGTGTGTGTGTATGAGAGAGAGAGAGAGAGAGAGAGAGAGAGAGAGAGAGAGAGAGAGAGAGAGAGAGAGAGAGAGAGAGCATCGCACGACGACACGGTGGCGGCGAAGCGGTTGAGCGCAGCGCAATGGCGGCTCCTTCTTCTTCGCGGTGAGGAATCCTCCATGATAGCAAGCGTAGAGCGGTGAGTGACACACCATTGTCATATTTGAGCTTACTAGTTTAGGCTAGTTGCGTGCTTGGAGCCATCTGTGGCTCACACACATTGTTAGGCAAGGCCCTTGCTTCGATACGTGCGGCAGAAGCCCACATTTTTGGCGCCGCTGCCGGGGAATCGTCCAGCACTAAGCTCAAGAGGCACTTTGTGCTTCTTCTGTGAGTGTTTGTGTTAGGAAGGAAGAAGAAGAAGTTATTTTCTGCGAGCTTTAATTTCCTGCGTAATCTTTGTTTTCCGCCAATGTTTGCTTTTACACAGTTTTTGGAGAGTTTTTTATAATTTGCACAGTTAGTAGTTAGTAGTGAATGAGTGTTTTCTGCCAATGTCTGCTTGCACACAGTCTTTACATAGTTAGTGAATAGATTGTTTTCTGTCAATGTCTGGTTTTACACAGTTTTTAATTTGCACAGCTAGTAGTTAGTGTGTTAGGTAGTGAAAGAGTAAGCAGTTAGCAGAGTAGGAAGCTGTACTGTGAGTTAGTAGTTAGCAGAGTAGATAATCTTAGTTAGCAGAGTAGTTAGTTGCAGAAGAGATAAAGTTAGGTTAGTTAGGTGAGTGGGCAAAAATTTTTGTGTGTGTGTGTGGCCCAAAAAGGCCACCAAAACCGCGCGTGGCGACTGATAAAATAAAATAAAAAAATAAATAAAAGAATAAAAAAAAAGAAATCCGAAAATATTTAAGTGTGAGGTGTGAGCATGCTCTCCGAAAATTTTGGATCGAGATCGGGATCATTTCCCCAAGCCCAAGCCCAAGCCCAAGCCTCAGTCCTCAATGCTATGATATATACTAGACTCACTCTTATATATATACCCTACCTCCACAAGAGGGAATGAGGGCATGTGGGACAAGTTCCTCAAGTCCTCCACCATCCCCTTTACACTCACCCTTTGGACTTACTAATTCTAGTCCTCTCCCCACCTAGGAAAAGACTAGTTTTAGGATTCCGAGGGCTGTACGTAATCAAAACGGGAGCTGTACAGCGCGGCACGTCCTCTAGCCAAGACGCTCGTTTTGAGCTATCACACACCATATTCTGTGGCTTGGTTAAAAAAAAGGACCAAAAATACAAAAAAATTGGGTTATAAACACCTAAAAAACTAGGTGAGCGGCCTCCACGAGCACTCACCAACACCTCTAGAGTGTCGAGGTCACATGCACCTACGCTCTGGTTGTGTGCTAGAGAACAAGCACATCAAGAGTATCTACGTTTACGCGGGCACTCATTATTCCTTTACCTTAGGCTCTAGGCCCTCAGCGGGAACCCAAGGTAGTACCAGTCAGGACCCGCATATAGTGTCTAGTGACTCTTCCTTTGACTACAACGTCATGGAGGGTTACCCAATGCCTAATCCTGATAGCTCAAGCCAAGCCATGCATGCCATGGGTCCACGGTCCAGGCCGAGCATGCTTAGTCGCTAGAAGGAAACCTTTAGTAGAGCCACTTGCTCTGACATGGAGCTAACGATGTAAATGAGGGGGGTGGGGAAGTAAATTATCCATTCATGACCAACGTAGACCCTATGCCCTAAGAGAATGTGCACGTGAATACTCCATTCAGTGCACCCCCTGACTCTTCAGAGCTATTTCCCTCCGAGATTATATTACCTGATGGTAGAAGCCTTGCCGAAGTGCAAGAGGTTGAGCGATATATCATTGCGGCTAGGGAAAAGGAAATCGAGAGCTTACGCAAGGCAGAGCAACAAAGAGAGTTAAACGCGAAAGCCCCTATGTCAATATCGTTGCTAGGAGAGAAATCGAGTGCTCCTAAATTAGCGACCACTAAGGATCAACCCATAGAGAGCCACATTGCATCTAGTTCAAAAGACACCCCTAGCACCTCAAGCCTAGATGGAGCGTTCATAAATGAGAACTAATGGAAACTCTAACCGACCTATACACAGGTCACACCTATCACGTGGGTTGGTTAGATGTCCTACAGTCCACAACGGGTGCTACTCGTGTGGAGGATCAACAACAAAGAGTTTGTGAGGTCATCCATAGGATTATTGAGCTAGAGAGACAGAACAAGGGGATCCACATGCCTTCAACGGGTCTCATGAGATTCTTGGATACAGGGAAGGCTAAACAACCAACCTTATTGCAAATGAAGACTCCCTCGGTAAGTCCGATTGATCCTCCATATGTTGTTTTGACAAGGGTCTCAGTGCAATCTGAGCCCACAAGTGATAGCTTTACTTTTCCAAGCCTAGCTCATCTTCCCCTTGATGATACCTTGGCTACCCTGCCTACCCCAATGATGGGTATGCCAAGAAACACGCCATGGACCTCATTTGTTATTAAAGCACCGCTACATGGTAGCTCAATGCCTGCAACAGTACCTACAAGTGTGTACCAATCGTATACACCTATGGGTCCTCGTACTCATGTAGTCCTTACCCCTCCCATTGTTTCAACAACCTATGCTCCACAACCACGACACCCAAGTTCTTATTTCCATGGGACCATACCGGCTAGCATTAGCATGTCACATCCGACGTCTGCTATGCCTAGGGCCACACATGAACTTTGGGCCGCCACATGGCACAAGACCGTACCAAACGTGGAACCCAATGGCTTCCTATGCGCCAAGACCAATGCCAATACCTATCCACATGTAGTCTTTGGAGCGCCTTCACCCACGGTGCCTGCTCACTTAGGTGACTTGGCAACATTTGCTCAAGCTAGCAGTCGATCTATTGTTGAGAATATGCATAACACGCTTGATAGAGAACTTAGAAGTAAGGCAGTACAAATAGCCAAGCTCACACAAAAATTTAGTGGAGACGGGGATGTGAGAAAGCATATCGAAGTTTTGAACAAATATGCGATTCTCTAGGAGAACACAACGACCTGCATAAGAGTAATTCCTTAAGACTAACCTTAAGTGGGAAGGTAGGGGATTGGTATAGAACCCTAAGGGCGGAAGAAAAAATGATTTACCCTACTCTTAGGAGATTGTTCTTAAAAGAATACATACGAGAGGGAGTGCTTTGGAGTGTAGCCTCTCAGCTCCAGAAAGCCCAACGAGAGGAAGGAGAGTCGGTGAGAGACTTTATTAGTCACTTAAAGCATTTGAATTCTCGTTGTAATCCAAATGAGGCTTCAATAATAATCAATTGCTTGATAGATTCATTAGGAGATTACGACATGAGGATATCTACAATGGCCTAGTCATTAGAGGTATCACCACTTGGGAAGCAGTCACCACCAATGCGATCCAATTGGAGGATAATTTAATGATTCAAGGAGAAAGAGTGTCTGTTGAGCCTAAATCTATTAGCTCACAAGCATCGCGGCATCAACCAATGACCCTAAAGCCTATTGCTAAGGAGCCAAAGATATCTGAAACGACTTTAGTAGATCTCACCAAGGCCATTCAAGAGAGTCTTAGAGACAATCGTGCTCCGTATAACAATCATATGTATCCAAGAAGGGAGCAACAATGGTGTTAGGATGCTATGGACCGCATAATACCAGTGAATGCCCTACTTTTAGAGTAAAATTCAATGGGAACAGCAATGCCTGTGGGAGGTATGGTCATCAAGCTAAGGATTGCATAGTATTTAAGCGCGCGATGGCCAATAGACCTTAGCATGGACATGCACACCTCGATTGCCTGCATTGATGCTGGCCCCACCTCTTGAACAAACGTCACAACACATGGTCCCTAGGGCCCAAAATGTTGTTCAAACAACACCCTTACCACCTCTAGTGATAGGATCGCAACCACCACATCCAAGAATCACTTCTGTGAATCAAGTGGGTTGTGAGTCATCTATTGCTTGTTTGGAAGGCTGTGAGGAAGATATAGACCCTAATATTGCCTATGGGATGGATGCACTTGAATAAGGTCCACAATACTACATGGAGAACTATTGGGGACAAGTCAAACCTGTCTATCAAGTAGCTGCTCTTGCTGCAAGAGGCCAAAATATCAATTACACTGCTAAAAGACCACCTCTTCAATGCTATGAGTGTGGAGGTCCACATCGTGTGGCCGAGTGTCCTATTAGGCTACAAAAGAACGCCACACTAATGCAAACCAATCAAGCGAGCACGTCTACAATGCTGATCCTCATGTGTAATCGATGTGGCATAGATCATTTGATTGTCCAATGACCAAATAATCCAAATGCACCGAAGATCATTCCATTAAACTTGATTGAGGTTACTGAGGTGCCATCACAAAGTACACCTGTGGTACCAGTAAACGTACTCACACGATCGATCCTTAAAAAACAAAATTATATTCTTGAGGAAAGAGACACGGCATCAATTGACCAATCTCAAAAAAAGAAGAAAACACGTAGGAAGAGATCGCAAAGAGCACCGAAGTCAGACCCCAGTTCAAAGACCAACATAGGGATTGCTGACAACCCCGTATATATGAACGACGCTAAAGAGGATTCTCATTCAGGTGAAACCATGGAGACCAAAACGACCACTAAGATAGAAACCAACAAGGAAGATCTTCATGAGCCACAATGGCCAGGATCCAAAAAGAAGATATGAACTTATCCAAACCCTACAGAGGAGATCCAGCGAGTCAAGCAATTAAGGAGTTTGGTAGAAGATACCCAAAGAGATATAGAACCAACACCTAGGCAGATCCACATTACAGACACAGTGTTCCCTACGCAACAACAACCTGACCAAGTCCATAGACCCTTAGCCATACCTAGTGTCATCCAAGAAGAAAGTGACTTAAAGTCATGGGAAAGTGGGCATACTCACTTCTTGATGGAAAGAATGTTTACAGAGAGACTACCTGATCCTATTGAAGAAATGGAGATCCCATCTTCCCCAAGTCAAGGGACTGAAGCCCAAAAGGTGCCGTTAAACATTGCCAAATTGATGGATTTCATGTCTTGAGAAGCTAGACACCATCATGTCCAAACTATATAAAGACCCTGAGCTAGTCTCAGCTCTTCGAGATTTCCTCAATGGAGAACTGAAGTTTGGGCTACCACAATTTGCACAGATGGATGGAGATGGGGAAATGCCAATAGAGGAGGAACACTTAGATCCACAACCCATCCTGATGAGAACCTTGTGGTAGAAATACCTGTTAACAAGTTGGGACAATACTTTTAGGGTGATGAATCCAATGCGACCATACCAATCACTACTAAGGGAGTAACTATGATGGGAATCCTTGTTGGTGGTGCTGGGGTTAGCATTGTGACTAAAAATTGATGGGAAACTATGGGAAGACCTCACCTTGCGACCACAACCATAGTAGTGAAGATGGCCAATGTGTCTATTGTTAAACCTATTGGGATGCTAGAAGATCTCAAGATCAAGGTCTTTGGACATAAAATGAGAATTACCGTCATTGTTATGGATTTCTCCAAGCACACTATGGCATCGAAGATGATCTTAGGACGTCCTTTCATGAGGGAAGCAAAAATGGTCATGATTGGTCTAAAAACCATGTCTACTTGTAGTTCCAAGATTCTGTCATTCGAGTGGATCTTGTAACTGGTCAAGCACATCCCCTAGGAAACAAGTTTATAATTGATCATAGATCTGACACCACAGTTCACTCGGCCCCATTGCAGTATGTTACACATGTAAAGCGGACACTGATGTTGGGGAAGATTCGGATGTACTACCTGGGATGACTAAGTCGGACAATGTGGATTGGGTCCACCTAGCAACAACCATAGACACTTGGGGAAATAGGGGGACGACTTGGGTAACACCTGAGGGGGATGAAATGCCACCACTGATACCCTTAAATATGCTAGAAGCAATGCATATAACTCCTGATGACCTACAACATGAAGGTTTGACTAGCATTGGAACCAGTAGCGTCTCACAAGACTATAGCCCACATGATTTGGGGTCAGAATCATCAATTGAAATTGACTATGAGGACAAAGAATCTGAGTTAAATCTTAGTACAAATGTGGGGAAAAACCATTCAGGGCCCAGTGGTACCCTAGATGATAATCTATCCAAGGGAGCAGAAGACACAAGTAGCGATTCATCTAGTGACTCTTCACTAGAGATCGGCCGTAATAAAAAATTGGACAAGAAGAGTAAGAGATATAGGAGGCGACGATATCGAGAAAATGTGCATGCTAGAATAAATGAAAAGAAATCTACCACAGAATGGCTTAATTATATAGGGGCATGTGATGCTCATTGAAAGTTGGTAGATAACTGGGTTGAATACCTTCAAAGCGTTATGTGGTGTAGTCCACAACCCATTTACATCGCACAACGAGAGGCTACAAAGAAGCCCAAGTTGAGCCGTACCGTAAGGAGACGACAAAATCGAGAGTTAGCTCAACAACAAAAGGAATTGGAAGTGAAATCATAGTCCAGAGAACAACATGACCCCACAGACTTACACCTTGCACCTGAACATTTCAGATCCTACACCACAGAGGAACGTAAGGTTGTGTATACAAAGGCTCAAAGAAAACCTATCGATGGGAGCAATGGAGTCTATGACGGTCCAGCAATAGTTAAGGAAATAGAGTAAGCAGACCTAGGAGAAGAGTCCAAACCTGTTTTCATTGCCCAAGATCTGACAGCGACTGAGAAGCGTGTACTTAAAGAACTTCTCAAGGAATTCAGGGATATATTTGTCTGGACATATCATGATATGAAAGGTGTTCCACCTCCCATGGTGCAACACACAATCCCCATGAATAGCATGGCTAAACCAGTTCAGCAACAACGACTCTACCCAATGAATCCTAAATATGCAAAGATCGTTCAAGAAGAGATTGAAAAGTTTGTAAAATGCGGATTCATATACCCTATCGAGAACTCAGAATGGGTGTCTCCAATAGTGATTGTGCCAAAAAAGAATGGGAAACTCAAAGTGTGTGTGGATCTCAAGAAGGTCAATGCCGCCACTAGGAGGGACCATTACCCCTTGCCATATTCAGAACATGTGCTTGAAAGAGTTGCATGGAAGGAAGCTTATAGCTTTTTAGATGGGTACTCTGGGCAAATCATAATTGCGGTGGAGGACCAAGCTAAAACAGCCTTTATAATCAAATTTGGAGTGTTTGCATTTTGTTATGGCTTTTGGCTTAACCAATGCCCGTGCTACCTTTCAAAGATTAATAAACACTGCTTTTAGAGAATATTTGAGGGAGTTTTGTGAAGCTTTTTTAGATGAACTTTGTGTTTATTCCTCTTGGAAAGAACATCTATCATGCTTACAAAAAGTGTTTGAGAAGTGTAGATTGTATCACATCTCCTTAAACCCTTTCAAATGCCAATTTTGGGTTAAACATGGACTTATTTTAGGGCATGTAGTGTCCAAAAATGGGATTTCATCAGATGAGGACAAAATAAAAGCCATTGATGAATTGCCACCACCTACAAACTATAAAGAAGTTCAAAGGTTCATGGGCCATGTTGGTTATTACCGATGGTTTATTTTAAACTTTGCCGAGATAGCTCGTCCTTTGTACAAGCTTCTTATTGAGTTCCACTGGACCACAGAGTGTGACCATGCTTATGAGTCATTGAAAAAGACCTTGACTAGCGCTCCTATTCTATGAGTGCCCGATTGAAATGTAATTTTCCATGTGCATATTGATGCGTCGAACTTTGCTATTGGGTGTGTTCTAGCTCAACCAGGAGAACATAAACTGGACTACCCCATTAGCTTTGCTAGTCGTCAATTGAATGATGCCGAGAGAAACTACACCACTACAGAGTGATAATGTTTAGATATGATTTATGCAGTGAAGAAATTTCGCTACTACCTTCTGGCCAACAAGCTTGTTTTCTATGTTGATCATCAAGCCTTGTTGTATCTAGTAAATAAACCTTGTTCCACGGGAAGAATTACACGATGGTTGTTAATTCTCCTTGAGTTTGATTTTACCGTTGTGGTGAGACTTGGTAAAAGACATGTCATGGCGGATCATTTGTCTCGCATACCCAATGGTGAAGCCCCTATTGGAGTTGATGATGAGTTGCTTGACACTTCTCTATTCCTAGTCGAAACCATACCTGAATGGAATGAGATGATTGTGAACTTTCTAGTTAATGGTTTTCCACCCAAAGAGCTTCCTAAGGACATAGCTCGAAAAATGTTAAAAGAATGTGAATCTTACTCTCTCATTGAAGGAACTCTCTACAGGATAGGAAAGGATGATATTCTTAGACGTTGTGCCCGTGAGGATGAGTATTTATACATACTACAATAAGCCCATATGGGTATAGCCAGATCACATTTCTCACGGGAACTAATAGCTAGAAAGGTGTTGCATTCAGGCTATTGGTGGCCTACCTTATTCAAGGATGCATCACTTTTTGCAAAAGGATGTGATGAATGCCAATGTTACAAGATCACACAATGAAAGGATAAGATGCCCTTACATCCTGTTAAAGTGACTCAACCATTTGAAAAATGGGGTTTGGACTTTGTAGGCTCAATTAGTCAGGCAACTCATAGCACTTAATCTTGATATATTATCGTTGCCACGGACTATGTGACAAAGTGGGTGAAAGCCAAGGCAACACGTAAGGCCGATGTGAAGTCAACTCCCAAGTTTCTCTTTGAGAACATTATTACAAGATTAGGTTGTCCCTTTGAGATTGTGAGTGACAATGGTACTCATTTTATAAATGGAGTAATAAAAGAACTCACTACCATTTTTATGATAGCTCACCATAAGTCCACACCTTATTATGCACAAGCAAATGGACAAGTTGAGAGCACCAACAAGACCTTAATCTCTATCTTGACCAAAATGATGGAAGCTCATCGCACAGATTGGGATTTAAAGCTGACTTCAGCTTTATGGGCTTGTCGTACTGTCTACAAAGTTGTCGTTAACTGCACATTGTTTAAGATGGTGTATGGCCAAGAAGCGGTTATGCCATGGGAGTTTGTTGTTCCTAGTCTTTGAGTAGCTTCTCAAGAAGGTTGGGATGGTAACCCCTTAGTTGAGCGATTTTATATTCTTGAAAGGCTAGATGAAGAGAGGCAATTACCTGTGCAAAATGCACTTGTGGAGAAAGATAGGAGTAAGAATGGTTTGATTGTCATCTAAAGAACAAAGATATCAATGTTGGTGATAAAGTCCTTATGTATGGAGTGCGTAACAAAAAGAAAAAGTTGAAATATGCGGGAAAAGGACTATATAGAGTATGTGAGATCACCCCACAAGGAACCATTCGTGTGGAGACTCTTGATGGAGTTGAAACCATTGGATTCCTCAATGGGAGAAAATTTAAAAGATACTATGATCCTTTAAGCCAAGAGGAGCTACGTGCCATCCATAAAAAAAAGGCAGCCAAGGCACAAACAAAATTGAAGAAGATACAAGCTCAAGCTGAGGTTAAGGAGCGACAACAACGCATAAGATGCCAAAGAAAGGCTAACCTTTGAGTTACACATGCAATCCACGTTGAAATCAACAAGGATTGGTTGGACTCTGACACACCTCTACGATACCCTATTGAGGTAAACAAAACCTATGGAAAAGTGCTATATAACGCCTTATTGGACACGGGTGCTAAATATAATTTGCTATCATATGGGGTGTGGTGTCAGTTAAGGAAGCCACCTCTATCTGAGAGTATTATCCAAGTCAAGGGTGTCAACAAGAAAAAAACTGTGGTTCTTGGAATCTGGCACACTTCTGTCAATTATGACAATGGGGTTGTAGCTCAAGACTTTTTGGTCATGCCTGATGGAACTATGGAGGGTAATATAAACCTAGGATGCACGTGGATCATAGCCACCAATGCACTATTGATTGGGGGGCAGGGGGTGTCACAATGTAGAAACCAACTCTTAGCCTGCCACTCGAGCCATAGTCCCTGAGATATTGCCTCTTAAAGAAATAAAAGCCAAAACATTTCATGTCCAAGAGGTTGAACCATATGTACCCATAGCCCAACTCTCTAGAGCTTCAACTGATGTAGTTGAAATAAAGCTTGAGACACACAAGACCATCCCAATATAACAAAAAAAACATACAAGTGGGTCCCTAAAGCTTCTTTAGCGACCATAGCTAGTGCTAAAAGACAGGAGCCTGGTAAGAGACGTCCCACTCGCCCCAAGAAATGTAAAGAAACATTGCGTTGAATTCCTAAAAAACTATTGGAAGCCCAAGGCTACTATGAAGGAAATGATCAAATCTGGGTGCCAAAATGTAAATTGTGCTCTTACTTGTCACCTAGCCCATGTGAGCCCAATCCTGTGGCTCCAAAACGAATTGAAGATCGCGGAAAGAAAAAAATCACGGAATGCTACACACCCGCTCCAGATCTAGTTTGGGTACCAAAGATAGAACGATTTGTTCCACCTAGCTCAAGAACAGGGAAGTCAAATGAAGCTTCTTGCTCTTCATGTAGTTCCTATACGGAAATAGAAGCTTTGACACAACCTCCACCCCCCATTGTACATATGCATAAAGCAAGGAAGAGTTTGCACCTCTCGTTGTAAGTTCACCACCTACAACAATGTTGCAAATAAATCATGGGAGAGTACCTTACCACCCTTGCAACTAGATGAAATGCATAGGGCAGTCGAAAACTATTGGTTAAATCCTTCACCCATAACAACTTGGAACAATTATTTAATTACCTAAAGATCTCACAAAAAGGTAAAGGGGGACATTTGTCAAAAGGCTATCAACTATGTTTCTAATTTTTGATTGGCTAAGCTTTATAGGAGCTAATGGGAGGCCATCATGAGAATTTAGCAAGAGGAGTCAACCAAGATGAGAGAGAGGGCTGCATTCTACTCTAACACAATGCTACACACACACACACATACACACACACACACACACACACACAACTCATGTGTGCAAGAAGAAATTCATCTCCTTCTCCAAGCATTTAGACGTAGAGGCCTACACCGACAGCTCTTGGCTATGGAATGCAAATCCAACCAAGAGCTAAGCTTCAACGGCAGGCTCATCTCCTCTACTATGCTAATTACTAAGCTAAAGCTATGCTATTAGAGTGATTATGTGAGGAGAATACTTCTTTCTCGTAAGATACATCTTCTTCCTCTCAATCTATCCTCATTCCTTGCTAGCTCTCACCATTTTTGAGGGTGTGTGAGGTCTTGGGACTCAGGCTAGGGACACTACGTGTGTTTTTCAAGCATAATTTGGTGTATTAAGATTCCATCTTCATTACACCAACTAGATTGCATTGTACAAAATTCTCATCTGATGGGAGAAGCTATAATACAAAGACTTTATGGAGGGGGGACCGGTTCCATGTAAATCCGGTCCTCAACTATTTTCAATTGTTCTATTTCTCTCTCTTTTCAAGTATTGTCAATTCCAAATTAGCTAGGTGTAAATTGCTATGTTGCTTTCTCAAATTAATTACTCTACCTATGCTCATTAGGAGCTTGTTCTTAATGAAATGCTCACTATGTTATCAATTCTCACTACACACAAGTTACTAGTGCATTAAATGTTACATTGGTATCAGAGCTACTAGTTTCTCTTTTCTTGCTCAAGAAGAGAGGTCCTCAAGCTTGCTACAAATGGTTGGTGTTATTAATTGCAAAAGAGTAAGTAGAATATGGATTTTTCATCCTTGAAGCACACCTGCTTTATGCAGCTAACGTGGACACCATCGAGAGCTATGGTCTTAATAATGGAGTCCTATGGGGCTAACCATTATTGAGCTATTAGAATCTTGACAGGAACCGGTGCTGTCTTGGCTCTGTTGAACCCTCTCGTCTATTCCTTGCAATTAATAATATTTGAACCACTAGTATAGATGCTTGAGTGCTTATCTTTGAAGGTAAAGAGGAGTAGCAACTAGGGCTTGAAGTGCCAAAGTACAAGTACAATTTACACCTGAAATTTGCTAGTATAGCTGACAAGGGAAAAGAGATTAAAATGAATGTTGATAGCTTTGATTTTGCTAATGAAAGAGAAACTAATGATGCCCCTATGCTTGTAAACTATCTTGTTTCTAGGCTTGACCAAGCCCTGGGAAACCCATCTCTCCAAGGTGAAGTGCTACACCAATTGCGCACCCATGGTATTCTCCAAACTCCCCACCAAGAACAAAGTACCTAGGAAAGCTCCCGGTGAGACTTCCAAAAGAGGACTCTCTCCGATAAGGGAAGAAGAGGAGGATCCGTACGAAGGGCTAAAAAATTTACTACTTGATGATGCATCTCCTTCTCAAAGGAGAACCCAAGTTTCAATGGTAGGGTCCCCGCCAAAAGAACAAGACAGAAGTGAGTCTCCTGCCACCTCGGTGGAAATGGCTCCACAAAGACGGCGGGAAAAACACCCTCCAACCCCCCCTAAATGGAGAAGACCATGGCGTACTTCTCTACACCATAATTGAAAGAGGGAAGAGAGAGAACAAGAGAAGAAAAAGGCAAGAAAGAGGTCCCTCTTCTCCATCTTCCTCATCTTCTTCCTCTTTTGAAGAAAGTGATGGTGCAGATTAGGAGGAACAAGGAAAGAAAAAGGCAAGAAAGAGGTCACCCTCTTCTCCATCCTCCTCATACTCTTCCTCTTTTGAAGAAAGTGATGGTGCATCTCTTGAACCAGCTAAAAGAAGAGGCCATAGGAAATCCTATGCTACCATCCATTCTCAAAAAGTTCAAAGAGGGAGGAAAGAACATCTCTTTCCTTACCTACAATGGCACCTTTGGTGCTACGGACAAAGTGTTGGCCTTTATCCAACAATTTGATGCGGCGTTTGGAAATGAGGGCTTCATGGAGTCCTCTAAGCTACGTCATGTAGCTATGCATTTCAAAACTCTGCCAGACAATGGTGGTCTAGCCTATGAGCAAACGGTGAAGCTCTACAAAAAGAGCTTCCATCATGAAGCAGTTTTTGGCTACCGATGCCAAAGACAAAGTACTCATCGAATGGTGAAGCTTGAAGTTCTCTCCCTGTGAATCCATTCACAAACATGTAGGCATGTTTTGGGATTTACATCTTAAAGACACTATATTCAAAAAGATGGAATTTAGAGAGAAAAAACAAAAATTTTGTGCGGGTTTAACCGAGGATATGACGGAGTATGTTAACTTCCAAGGGCCACGCACCATATCTATGGTCATAGACCATACCATGGTGGCTTCAAGAATCAATTTCCAACAAGGGGCTAAGAGAAATCTTAAGCCCATGGAAAACAAGGACAGTAACGAGCCTAAGGGGGAGGACAACGTCCAAAAGTCTCCCAAAGGCAACGCCAACAACAACAAAGCCAAGGAGAAGGGAGTTTATCAAGGCAAAAATAAATTCTCTCCTGAAGAGCTAGAGCATATTGAAAAGATATCCGTTGTTTCAAGTGCGGGGAGCAAGGGCGTGCTTATCATGCTTGCCCCCACAATAATACATGTAATGAGCCTCCTAAAGCTACCTTGGTTGAAATTCAAGAAGAGGATGCTCATCACAAAGGATCTCCTTTATGCCATGCTTGGGGAAAGGTAAGAGAACATGATGCTTTTATTCTCTTTGACCCTGGTTCTACTCACAATTTCATATCCACAGAGTTGGCCACCAAGCTAGGCATCCAAGCCTATGAGATGGGAGATGTCCTGCCTGTCGATGGTGCTTTCAAGGGGCAAGAAGTCTGAGTCACTCCCTTCATCTCTCCTCGCAAGCATGAGGATGTAATCCTAGGGGAACCATGGTTTAATCGCATGGCTGCCAATGTTAAATTCCCTGAAAGGAAAATCTACTTTAGGTTCAAGGAAAAAGATATGTACATAGATGCTAAGGAGTTGGGTAGTACCATACCCCTTGTACATAAGCAAGCTTTCAATAAGTCAATAAAGAGCTCTATTTTTGTGTACATAATTTTTGTTAAAGATTCTCAAAATGAACCTAATGCTTTAGCAAAAGAAAATATAAATAATAAAAAGGAATTAGAGTTATCCAATTTCCTCAAGGGGTCCTGAGATGTTTTTATTGTTGACCTACCTCCCAAACAAGGCAATGCCGACCATGCAATTGAACTTCTTCCAGGAAGTTCCGCCTAATAAACCTCCTTATAGAGTTTCTCAAGATCAACAAGAGGAGATTATGCGGCAAGTGCATGAGTTAGTTGAGAAAGGCATGGTTAGGCCTAGCTCATCTCCATTTTGTTCACCAGTGATATTAGTGGAAAAGAAAGACGGCACATATCGTATGTGTGTCAACTATCGAGCACTAAATAGAATCACTATCAAAAATAGGTTTCCCGTTTCAACCTACTTCAATAGGATTGACCTAAAAAGTGGCTACCATCAAATAAGGATAGTTGATCAAGACATTGTAAAGACCGCATTTCAGACTACGTTTGGTCTTTACGAGTACATTGTCAAGCCTTTTGGCTTGATTGAATGCACCAGCCACATTTAACCGCTTGACAGAGAAGCTATTTAGGCCTCAGTGAACCCTTATTGGAGTGTTCTTTGATGATATAATCATCTACTCTAATTCATTAGACGAACACAGGAAACATTTTCAAGTTTTATGAGAGAATAAGCTTTATATAAACCGAAAGTAAAGTGAATTTTTCTTACAAGAGATTGAGTATTTAGGTCACATTATCCCTCAAGATGGCATCCAAATGGATCCATCAAAGTTAGAGGTAATAAAAGGATGGCCTAATCGAAGGAATCTACATGAACTAAGAAGCTTTATAGGTATGCATGCATACTATAACGCTTCATAGAAAAGTTCTCACAAATCGCAGACCATTACATGAACTAACCAAGAAAAACATTAGGTATATATGGTCCACCAAGGAGAAAAATGCTTTTGAAAAGCTTAAAAAGAAGCTTATCTCTCAACCTGTGCTTACACTGTAAAGTGTGAGCTTTGTCCTAAAGTGTGAGTCAAGGAGAGAAGAGTGGAATTATCCCACATGTTGTGGCAAGGATGTAGAGCTACTTAAAGCTCATTTCATGAATGAATAAACACAAAATTCTACTTTGCACTACATGCTTGTCTATGGTGAGCTTGTGCTAAGCTAAGTCAATACTCAAGATTGTGTTTATGAGTCCAAGCTAATTCTATCTTGGAACCTAATTCACTTGAGTGATAAACTTGCTTACACACACACACACACACACTCACACACTTGCACTATGTTTCTCTTTCATCCACCCTAGCTAGCACGATCCCATTACTAACAAGTGGTATCATAGCATTAGGTTATGCAGCTAGGTTTTCCATTATCCATTTGCATGTTTGTACAATTAGCATTCATTAATTATCATTAACTAGATCAATTAGGTTTGCTCTTTTATTGCATAACGCATGCCTAATTAGTATTCCATTGGCTAGCATGAGCATGTTCTTGAGCTAAAGACTCTTGAGCCACTACTCACTGGCTAATTGGAAGCTTAATTAGCATTGGAATTCATTAATTCGCCATTAGCCGTTGCATTTAGCTTAGATTTTGCATGATTTTAATCCCCCAATTACTCTTTGTGCAAGATCTTCGTTGAAGTGTGACTTGTGTGTGTGCAAAGCCATTGTCAAGAGCAGTCCATTGAGCCCCTAACCTCTTCATTGGCACACAGTTAGCCCATCTAATTTGATTTCCTATTTTAGGGTGTATGTGAAGCTTTTGTGTCTGCCATCCTGCTACAGATTTTTTGAAACACCCTTGTGTGTGTGGCTTTTGAACTTTGAATGCCCACCAATCTTAAGTCCCACAAGCTTTTAAAACTCGTGGTGGGAACCCCTGTTTTTGTTTTGGAGGAAGAAGTCAACCCAAGGAAGATGGGTGCCTGGATGGAACTCAAAACGCACCTTTGCTCGAATTAAATCCATTGTTGGATCCAAACAACTGCAGCTGGCCGATCGACCCTTAAAGGCACTTTTGTTTGTTGCCTGCCTGGAGTCCCTGCCCCCGCCTACCTGTGTTGCTCGATTCTTCCCCCGCGTGCCCAGAGTGCCCAAGTCTGACCCCGCCCGCTCGGAATGCCCGTTGGCATAAGCACTGCGTCACACGAGCACCACAAGGGGGAGTTTCTTCCTACCTTGCAAAAGGTTCTTGCAATATTTTGAACCCCTTTCCCACGTGCAGCAGAAAAGAGATAATCGGCAACAATTTTAAAAAAAAAAAGCCAAATCATTAGAAGATCTAATAAACTTACCCTACCTCCCTTCAAAAGAGATTCAAAAGTATTTTCAACAAAGCATTCAAAGAAGGTTTTAAAAAACTGTTAAAACTTCATCAAGCTTCAAGACGGGCCTTCCAAGCAATCAAAGAAGACATTTTTTTGGTGAAGAGTGACTTCACTCTGTGAAGTCACTCTATGAAGAGGAGCTTCACAAATTACAGGAATTTCTCTCTCTCTCTCTCTCTCTCTCTCTCTCTCCCCCCCCCCCCCCCCCCCCCCCCCCCCCCCCCTTACAATTAAACTCTAAAAAATCATTACAACCCGTGTAAAGAGGTAGACACTGGCTAGGAGAGTCTCCTAAGCTAAGACCCCTATATTAGCACAAATGGGGGACAAGGGAATAGGAAAACTCAACAAGGAAGGGTTTCACACCTGGAAAATGAAGTTAAGAGGTTACCTAATAAAAAATGTTTATGGTATGTCATCAGCACTGCCTTAGAGCAACAAGCCGCACTCGATGCAGTGCACACTAGGGAAACTACACTCATAGCAAGTGCACAAAATTTGGCCAAAGACAAACAAGCGTTAGGAATCATCATCACCTCCTTGCATGACAACTATGTGCATTTCATAGACGAATGTAAGCATGCACATGATGCCTGGCATATCCTCGAAAGTAATTTTGAAGCTAGGGCCAAAAGAAGTAAAGTTAGTCTCAAAAAAGGTAACTTTACAAGATCATTATGACTGAAGGGGAGGACATTGCTAGCCTAGTAAATAGGCTTAAGAGCATTGTCACGCAGCTCACTTACATCCAAGTTGAAGTACCAGAAGACGATAAAGTGGCCATACTATTAAGTGCACTTTCATCTTCTTATGACCACTTAGTCATAATTCTCGAAGAAAAAGAAACGGCTCCACCTTTCCAAGATGTCATCAACTCAATCCAAGCAGAAGAAAGAAAGCAAAAAGGTACATTAACCTCATCAAGAGGGGCTTTTATCACAACATCCTCAAGGGGAAGATATTCGCCATTGACATCCTCAACCAGAAGAAAGTGTTATGAATGTGGAAGAATGGGACACGTAGCGAAAGACTGCCACACAAACAAACCTTGAAACAGATGCGGTAAGAAGGGAGACCCTCCTTCTTGATGCTACTCAAATGGAGGTAGCAGTAGTGGAGAAAGCAACAATAGTAGAAGCAGTAGCAGAAGCCACGAAGGAAAGAGACTTATCAAAGGGTTAGCTCACATGGTAGAAGACAAAGAAGATGAAGGCGAGAACAACCTTGTCTTTTATGAAGACCCATTTTGAAGATGCAACATCTCTACTTGTAGGGGAGGACTTTTATTTTCCTGTGTGGATATTATCATCCTGTGTGGATTTTGTCAGCCTTTGTGGATACCGAATTATCATCCCGTGTGGATTACATCTATAGTACTTTGTCATAGTCCATACCTCAAGGGGAGGATTGTAAAGTATGAGCTTTGTTCTAAAGTGTGAGTCAAGGAGAGAAGAGTGGAATTATCCCAATGCTGTGGAGCAAGGTTGTAGAGCTACTTAAAGCTCATTTCATGAATGAATAAACACAACTCTAGTTTGCACTACATGCTTGTCTATGGTGAGCTTGTGCTAAGCTAAGTCAATGGCTTAAGATTGTGTTTATGAGTCCAAACTAATTATATCTTGGAACCTAATTCACTTGAGTGATGATCTTGCTTACACACACACTCACACACTTGCACTATGTTTCTCTTTCATCCACCCTAGCTAGCACGATCCCATTCCTAATAAGTTTTGTCCTAAAGTGTGAGTCAAGGAGAGAAGAGTGGAATTATCCCAGATGCTATGGAGCAAGGCTGTAGAGCTACTTAAAGCTCATTTCATGAATGAATAAACACATCTCTACATTGCACTACATGCTTGTCTATGGTGAGCTTGTGCCAAGCTAAGTCAATGCTCAAGATTGTGTTTATGAGTTCAAGATAATTCTATCTTGGAATCTAAATCACTTGAGTGATAATCTTGCTTACACACACATTCACGCACTTGCACTATGTTTCTGTTTCATCCACCCTAGCTAGCACGATCCCATTCCTAACACACATACTATTAGATCTCTCAAAGCCATTTGAGGTCCAATGCGATGATTGTGGTGATTGCCTTGGAGCTGTTTTGCTCCAAGAAGGGCATGCCATAGCCTATGAAAGTCGAAGGCTTGACCCTATTGAGCAAGCTCTAGGCATATATGAAAAGGAACTCTTAGTAGTTCTACATGCTCTAGATTCGTGTAAGCACTATTTATTGTGGACTCCTTTCATTCTGCGAATGGATCACCAAAGCCGTAAGTACTTCATGACACAGGCCAAGCTCTCCAACAAACAAATGAGGTGGGAAAATTTCCTTTTGCAATTTCATTTTCATATTGCTCACATTGCTGGCAAGCAGATCGAGAGTGAATGAGGTATCCATGGCAACTCACACTGATCCATCTTCTATGATAGATGAGTACGCCATTGATCCCAATTTTAGAGATGTGATTTCAGCCCTTGCACTATGGATCAAGGAAGAACCATTTACCCTACAAGATGGTTATCTTCTTTATGGCAATAGACTATGCGTACTAACTCACTACGTGAGAAAGTAATGTATGAATCTCATGCTCCTCCTTATGAGGGGCATAGAGGGATTCAATCTACCCTAAAAAGGATAGAACCATATTTCTATTGGCCTGCCATGAAAGAAAACATACAAGAGTATGTTTCAAAATGTGTGGTATGCCAAAATACGATTTTTGATAGAGGGAAGCAACCGGGATTGCTTCAACCTTTGCCAATCACTAATTCACCATGGGAGAGCATATGCATGGATTTTATCTTTGGATTGCCCAAGTCTATCCATGGGAATACAGAAATATGGATGATAGTAGAAAGGTTTAGCAAACAAGCACATTTCATACCTGTCAAAAATACTATTAAAGCCCATCAAATGGCAACCCTCTTTATATCACAAATCTTCAAATACCATGGCTTGCCAATGTCTATAGTGTTGGATAAAGATCCTAGAATGACCGCTAACTTATGGAAGGGTATCTTTGAGAATTTAGGTACAAGGCTAAATGTCTCTTTGGCCTATCATCCCCAAACGGATGGCCAAAGTGAAATAGCTAACCTAAAAATTCTTGATCTACTAAAAGCTTATGTCACAGAAGTAGATCAAAAGTCCCAATGGGAGAAGCACTTACCCTTAGTAGAGTATGCTTACGATAACACTATATATACTTCCGTGGGAAAATCACCTTTTGAGGTGATAGAGGGAAGATAAAAAAGTTGCCTGCTACTCAAGGTACATGGGAATATCTAGCAGAGACTTGCAAGAATCTTTCCAAAAGATTAAGGATGCTATATCAATCTCTCAATAAAGGCAAAAGGCTACTGCTGATAAGAACAGAAGAGCCCCAGCCTTTAAACAAAATGATTGGGTCTTGCTTAAGCTTCCCAAGGCTCGATTAAGGCACACAATGGGCAAAAATCCTACGGCACACCAAAAGTACTATGCTAAGTTAGCAAAAAGGTACTATGGTCCCTTCCAGATTCTTAGGCTAATCAATGAGATGGCCTATCAACTTAGGTTGCCCAGCCATTGGCTCATAAAAAATGATTTCCATGTGAGCCTACTAAAGCCTTACAAAGGACATCCACCTCAAGAAGCAATTATTGAAGACCCATCGGAGATCGAGGACCAAGAAGAGGTGCTGCAGTCTGAGTCCATTCTCTGATACAAAGACAAGGTAATACGAGGTGGTAAGACTATCCAATGATATCTTATCAAGTTAAAAAATTATCCTTTTGAAGATTCTAGATGGATGCAAGGCATACAATTAAAGGATAACCTAAACCTTGTCAATGCTTACAATGATTCCCTAGAGTAAGCAAATGTAAATATGTATAAACGAACAAAGTTTTTTTCTTATAAGACTCTTTTTCTTTATTGTGCACAAGTTTTAATAAGTATGCATGCTTAGGATCATGTTTGTGGAGACGACGTCTCCCAAATACCAAGTAGAGCTTGTCACTCTACTATGGAAGATTGACACAAACTAATGTGCAGACATGCTTGCGGTAGCTAAGGTTCTCAAGCACCAAATGGACTAGTCATCTATTTTGGAACGGTGTCGTAGGGTAAAATAGGGATCCTCTACCCGCTAGCAAATGGACTAATGACTAGGCTTTGTCTTTTCTACCTCATAGTCAAGGAAGACTATGATTTCAAGAGAGAGGTAATGTCATAAAGATTAATATCTAATACTCCCAAATGATTTTATCATATTAAACTGATGATTTAATATGGGGAAGTACCAGGGGAGTAAAAGCTAGAATATTGGTAAGGCTGCCAGACGAGTCTCTGTCAAGGATCCAAAAGAGAGAAAATAGGGATCCAAGGGGGACAGTCTACAAAAGAGAAATGTGCTTCAATGGGGCTTAAAAGACCTAAGGCTCAGCTCCATTAAGACTTCCATAGACTAAGGTTCCAAAAATTAACTCATTTGTCCAAAGGACAAAATAGGGGAAATATTGGATTGCCATGGGAAGACTCAAAAGTCTTCCCACATCCCTAGGAAGGAAGGGGCGAGCCCTTATTGTAGGGGATGAGAGAGAAACACTCACACACTCCAAGGCTTCCCCTTTACGCAAAGGGAATACTGGACACATGTCAGGCTCCTAGGCCAGTTGCTCCCAATATCTCCTCAAATCCTATTGGATGGCCATAGAGGTGGACCAATGAGAATTAGGCTAGAAAAAATTTAGTCTAATCAATTAAAAAATGCTTGATAAAAGAACCAATAGAATTTAATCTCCCTAGAAGACTATTGGACAGTCTACCAAGGGGTCCAATGAGCATTCAAAAGCCCAATGGCTTGCTTGATTCCTATTGGGCGAGAAGACTAAGAGGTCCAATGAGAGTTTAATTGAATAATTTAATTACCTAAATTTCTCACAAAAGGGGAAAGGGGGACACTTGTCAAAAGGCTATCAAGTATGCTTCTAATTTGTGATTGGCTAAGCTTTACATGAGCCAATGGGAGGCCAACATGAGCATTTAGCAAGAGGGGTCAACCAAGATGAGAGAGAGGGATACATTTTACTCTAACACAATGCTACACACACACACACACACACACACACACACACACACACACACACACACACACACACACACACACACACACAAAACTCATGTGTGAAAAAATAACTCCATCTCCTTCTCCTTCTCCAAGCATTGAGACATAGAGGCCTACACCAACAACTCTTGGCTATGGAATGCAAATCCAACAAAGAGCCATGCTTCAATGGCATGCTCATCTCCTCTATCATGATAATTACTAAGCTAAGCTATGCTATTAGAGTGATTATGTGAGGAGAATACTTCGTTCTTGTAAGATACATCTTCTTCCTCTCAATCTATCCTCATTCTTTGCTAGCTCTCACCATTTTTGAAGGTGAGTGAGGTCTTGGGACTGAGGCTAGGGACACTAGGTGTGTTTTTCAAGCATACTTTGGTGTATGAAGCTTCCATCTTTATTACACCAACTAGTTTTATCAAGGAACACAAAGATTATATTGTACAAAAGTCTCCTTTGATGGGAGGAGCTATAATACAAAGCCTTTATGGAGGGGGGACCGGCTCCATGTAAATATGGTCCTCAACCGTTGTCAATTGTTCTATTTCTCTCCCTTATCAAGTATTGTCAATGCCAAATTAGCTAGGTGTAAATTGCTATGTTGCTTTCTCAAATTAAGTACTCTATCTATGCTTATTAGGAACTTGTCCTTAATGAAATCCTCACTAAGTTATCAATTTTTGCTACACACAAGTTACTAGTGCATTAAATGTTACACTCTGGTTCATAGTTCTTGTAACACCTTGGGGAAGAACCAATTTTGCCACTAATGATATAGAGACTGTCTTCAATCCTCTCCCATCTACTACTTTGGATGAGGGTTAGACAGGGGATAGAGAGATTGATGATTGAAGTCCCAACGTTGCCAATCTCAGCACGGATGATTTCCATGATGATGATTATGAGATGGAAGATGATGAAGCCAACAAATACACAAACGACAATTCAATTTTTCTCTTTATTGATTTAGGAGACATTAGCTCCTACAAAGAGAGATCGTCCCCTCATGATTAGGGATGTGCTTTGAATTTTGATCACCTTAACCCCTCAAGAACCTTAGTCATGGAGCTCATTAACACCTTAGTCATTAAGCACCTCAAGTACCTTAGTCAGCAAGCACGACAAGCACCTCAAGAACCTTAGTCAGCAACCACGACAAGCATCTCAAGCACCTTAGTCAACAAGCACCTCAAGCACCTCAAGCACCTTAGTCACAAGCACGACAAGAACCTCAAGCTTGGGCCGGATTTCCACCTCAAGTACAACCCTAGCTTGACTAAGGTCAAAGGATTGTTAACACTAACCTTTGGAGGTCTTTAATGAAGCTAGCCCTAAGGTCTTTAATCTCTATTAGCTAGCCTTGATCTTTGACGATTTAGATCCAACTACTTGTAGAGATCTTTTTGAAGATGATTTATAAACATTTTGTATATGTTAATCTATGAATATTTTTTGTCATGTTGTCCATCTCTCTCTCTCTCTCTCTCTCTCTCTCTCTCTCTCTCTCTCTCTCTCTTTCTCTCTCATTTTGTGAACCATGATAATTTGACATCGCAATTGCATTTTGATATTGCCCCTAGTAAGCTCTACTTAGTCAATCATCAGACAACAAGTCAACCAATTCAAGAGTCAGTTTCAACTAACCTAGCACTTGATTACCTTTCACAATGGCTAGCTCATGATAGCAAAGTGTGAAAACATAAGGGCTATGAAAATGAAGGCAGAGGACTCCTTGTTGCAACTACTAATTGCCTGAGAAACGTTGGTTTCCATGGCCTCTACCATGTACAAGAGAATGAGGAAGGTTCGTAAAAAAGTGAAGGCCACTTGCACATTGTTGCAAGATAGAGCTTGAAGAAACTAATATAGGTGCGAGCATCTAGTAAAATATGAGTACACTTCACTCTATCTTGGAGGATGCAGGTAGAAGACGAGGGGTTCCACTTGTAAAACTGACTTGTCTATGTTTTGCTATATTGAGATGAATTAGCTACCTCAATTCATGAGAGCCAACCCAAAACATGATGGATGGATGTCGTGGAGGTTGCTCTTGTGGGCATATGCAAAGTTCAACAAAGTAGTACCCATGTCTCGACAGAAGATGTCACCCATGTTTTGCTTCTCATCTCTGATGGTGTTTGCTTTACATATCGAGGTGCATGCATAACTCTGGGATGGAGCTTCCTCTTCGTATTTTTATGTTTATCGACATCTACATAGCTATTGTTTTATGTTTTAATTTCATTTTTTTTTCATTTTTCAAAAATTTAAAATAATGTTCTCTAAATATTTTTGATTATCAAAGTAGAGGGAAACACAAAAATTTGAATGTTTACGCACTAACGTGGGGTTGATAATCGGTGGGATAATGTGTGTGAGGAAATATCCGCGATAATGTTCACGATAATATCTACAAAATACTTAAAATGAAAGAAAATGTGCTCCCGTCTCCCTCTCTCTTCTTTGGGTAGCCCATTTTGGACTCTTTCTCTACGAAACGCGGTCAAAGGTCACGGTAAACATGTTAAGATTTTCATATTGTGAAAATTTGGTTATGGTTATGGTTCTAGAATCCGCTTTAGGTTATGGTTATGGTTTATGGTTTGAGAATTTGGTTATGATTATGTTTTGGAATCTGCTGAAGATTATGGTTATGGTTTGAAACTTTGCTTATGTTTACAATTATGGTTTTGGAATCCGCCTAAGGTTATGGTTATGGTTTTTAAAATTCCCTTTAAGTTATGATTATGGTTTTGGAATCTGCTTAAGGTTATGGCTAGCGAGTTATGTTATGGTTTGTGATTTTTATGATGGTCATGGTTTGGAAGTACTACTATGGTTAGAAGTACTACTATTGTTATGTTTTATGAATTTCGTCATGGTATAGTTCCAAAATCTTATTATGGTAATATACTCACAACTCATTTTCAGGTAAAATGGAGGTGAAGTGCGGTTGTTTTTGCACTCTTTCCTTTTAGCAGAGAGGGTTGGTTTTGGTGCTGCAGTACATGCAGCACCAACTGCCAACCCTCTTTGCTAAATTTTTTTTGCAAGTTTCTACATCAGTATATGCATCTATATGGACGTCAGTATATGCATTGATATGTGTGTTGATATTTACCAGTGCATATATCAATGTTCATTATATTGACGGTATACTGATGCTACATATAATGATGGTACCGTTTCGATGCTGATAAAGATGCACATATTGATTTCATTGATTTTTGTCAATATTTGCATCGGTATTTGTGTGCGACATGTTATAGTGAAAATCTTGTTATGGTAATGTATTCACATCTGCTCAATTTTCAAGCAAGATGAAAGAGGAGAGCGATTAAATTTTCACTCTTTTCTTTGAGCAGAGAGGGTTGGTTTTGGTACCGTTCCGATGCTGATAAAGATGCACATATTGATTCCATTGATTTTCGTCAATATTTGCATCGGCTTGCGTGAAATGTGTTGTAGTGAAAATCTTGTTATGGTAATGTGTTCACATTTGCTCAATTTTCAAGCAAGATGAAAGTGGAATGCGGTTAAATTTGCACTCTTTTCTTTGGGCAGAGAGGGCTGGTTTTGGTGCTGTAGTACATGTAGCACCAACTGCCAACCCTCTCTGCACAAAAACATATGTGCGTCTATATGAACGTTGATATAGGCATCGATATGTATCAGCACATATTACCAACGATTATACAGACACTACATATACCGATGCTACCATACCAACATTGATAAAGACACACATATCGATGCCATTGATTTTTATAAGTAGTTTATTTTTGTCGATATTTGTTTCGGTATCCGCACAACGTGTTGTAGTATAAGTTGTTGGAAAAACAGGATACTTTAGTGTCTCAGGACACTTGAGTGTCCGAACTAGTGTTAAAGCATAAAATTGCATGATAATAGTCGCAATAACATGCACGGTAATAATAGGATAAAGTTTAATATAAAAAACAACTCCTTCTCGCTTCCCTCTCTCCTCTTTGGCCACTCCATTTTTCACTCTCTCACTACAAATGTTCACGATAAAATTTGAGAAAGTTTAATAGTGGAAAAAAGAAAGCACTAGTCCTTTTTTCTTGGGCCTTGGCCGTGTGGACCTCGGTTGTTGATACCCATCCCCATGCAAAGCTCTTTTTTGTACAACACTCCACTCCATGATTGAAACTCATGTTGACAAAGCTATCCACACTACATTCCATGATATGAAACCTCACTTCATTGCATTTACTTCATATGCCTTGTTGATATTGCCTCTAGCACTTATACTCCTCCTCTCTCTCTCTCTCTCTCTCTCTCTCTCTCTCTCTCTATCTCTCTCTCTCTCTCTCTTTGGGGAAAATTATTTACATCAAGTCATCTTGCACTTATGTCACAACTGTTCCATAAACTGCAAACATCTCTCCCTCAACTTTCCATCAGAGACACTGTAACAATCTCCATCATCTTTTTCTTAATGTTCTCCCATAGAATGGTGACTCTACACTGTGAGGCTTTTTCAGAGCATGCATAATTCTTGGTGTTGTTCCAAGTGAAAAAAAGTAATTGCATACAGAATGCATAACATCATCTGGAAATTTTCACAAACCAAATTTCATACAGAAAATAGACAATTTAATAGGGACCCGATTCTACACATGTTGTAGAATCCACAACCACCACTGTCTTACATTTTTACAAGTCCAAAATGTATGTTTAATAGTTTCCAGAGCCTTACATATAGGGCATTTCCCATCATCAATACATTTTTTTAACAGTAGTTCTCCACAGGGAAGGGAACCTGTAAGCAGTCTCCACATAAACACTTTGTGTTTGTTTGAACAAGGGAGACTCCATAAAGTAGCCAGTCTCTGTATCCACAAGTCTTGAGATATGTTAAGTTGCCAGTATCTATTACATGTGACAGATATGTCCATAGCTGGAATAAGAAAATTGTAAAATTGAGCTGTATAAGACTTCCACCAATCGCCTGCATTCCCTTGGAGGTGCGAGTCTCTCAAATCTCTCCCATAAGTTCTATGTAATGGAAATTTGCAGCCTAAAAGTATGAATCTCAAATCTCTCCCATAAGTTCTATGTAATGGAAATTTGTAGCCTAAAAGTCTAAATACACAAATATGTCCAACTTGTTTTGAAGGCATTAGAAAGTTTGAACTACCTCGTGGCTGCAAAAAAGGGAACAAATAGTCCTTGGGAGTCCAACATTTGTTCAATTCATGTGATACCTTTTCTAAACATCCTAATGGCTGGTTTTTTAATAATCAAAGCAGGAGGATTTTTGAAGAACAAACTCTAGAAGACATTCTCTTTGCCAAGAGAGTTCCCTGTATACCTAAGTTGACCCTGCTATATCAAGTTAGAGCATTTATGTTTCTAGAATCCAATCATCATCTGAGCAGTAAGACATCCTGTCTTTAGAGAAGCATGTGAGAACAATTTATCCATTCAAACATATTCCATGTCCCATGAAAGTACACAATTGACAAAGATATAATTTCCCACATACATCTAGACCAAATTATATCTCTTTTGAACATATGTTTCACCATAGTAGCTCGTCTAGCATGAGCATGTGCCTGCAAGTTTAGGACTCCCAAGCCCCCCTAGTTCTTACACTACAACACGTCGTGCAAAAATTGGCACAGATATCGACGAAATAAAGTTAGTTTTAAAACTAAAAAGTGCTAAATTAGGCCTCTAAAAAGACACCGATTTTGTGACGTCAGTATAAGTACCGGTATACTTTGCATCGTAATAAACTATGAAATGAGCGTCCAAATAAGCTTTGAAATAACGGCCGAAAATTGTAAAGGATATTTCGACGCTTGTTCCGAAGTGTATACTGGCGCCTGCATCGTACTCTGTACCGACGACCAAACCTGCAAATTTTTTTTGGGGCAGAGAGGGCTGGGAATTGATGCTGCATGTACTACAGCCAAAGAAAACAGCCCTCTCTGCCCAAAGGAAGAGTGCACAAGCAACCACATTCCACCTACAAGCTGACGCTATAGAGCGAGTGTATGGCAATTAGCAAAGTTGTAAGAATAACATAACCACAAAATCAAAAGCTTGATCATGGCATAACAACATAAAGATTTTATAACCATAATTAAAACATGAGTAGAAAACTGCAAAACCATAAACATAACCCGTTTGACATACCATAACCATTACCATAACTTGCTTGTTATACCATAACCATAACAGCCATACCATCATTGCAGAACCAGAACCAGAACCAGAACCAGAACCAAAACCAGAACCCGAACCAGAACCCGAACCAGAACCCGAACCAGAACCAGAACCAGAACCAGAACCAGAACCAGAACCAGAACCAGAACCAGAACCAGAACCAGAACCAGAACCAGAACCAGAACCAGAACCAGAACCAGAACCAGAACCAGAACCAGAACCAGAACTAGAACCAGAACGAGAACCAGAACCAGAACCAAAACCATAACCATAACCATAACCATAACCATATGTTGGGGTGTAGGCCAGGTGGCCGTGGGAAAACGCCCATGTTTAGACTTTCACCTAAATGAATATAAGGAGACAAAGGGAGAGAGTTGACCACTCTCTCACTTTCCTCTCCACTAACCCAAACTCCCTGCTGTGCACTGTGGTTCATCCCCTTCCCCATTCTCTTCTTCCCTTCTCTTGCACACACTCCGTACACGCATTCCACGCCCAACAACTCGTATCAGAGCTATGGAAGCTTGAGCGGATCGGAGCTTGGAGATCAGCCACGAAAGCTTGATTGAATGGATTAAGAGGAGTCGCGGAGCTCGGAGCCTTCGGCATAGAGGCAGCCGCTTGCACACAATCATGGAGCTCATGATTGGGGGAATCATTGCACAATTGAAGGAATTGGAATCATGCTGTATACAGGTTTAATGGAAGCTTAGTCTTGGAGTCAATTGAGTGGTGTGTGTAGCGCGCACGCGCACGCACACACACACACACACACACACACACAGAGTCAATCATTGCGATTGAAGACGAGTGGGAACCTCGTTCCGATCAATTGAGTGAATAATTGAAGGTGCCGATAGGCAGCAGAGGCAGTCGTGAAGGCTCCAACTGACAAACAAAGCAAGGTGTATGTGTGTGTGTAAGCACACACACACACACACAAGCAATTGAACGAGCAGGTCACAGAGCAAGCAGTAGACCCCGAGCATCCAATTGGGGGAATCAAATGAGCCGACATTGAGCAGTAAGGCCGTGAGTAGAGCAGCCGACAACGGGCAGCAGAACAAGGCTCGACAGCTTGAGCTGGGGTGGAATTCGAGCAGGACATTGGTAGTTGCTTGGTGGTGGACACACACACACACACACACACTGTCAAAATCAACACACAGTGAGGTCATGCAGCAGATAATAACAGAGGCAATTTGGGCAGCCAAAGTGGCGAGCAAGGTCGAGAGGAGCAGTCGTTTAGGGGCAGCAGGTCAAGTAGATCCCAAAGCTGTGAGAGATCTTGCAGTGGACAGGAATTGTGGGGGGCACAAACAAAGCATGCTCGTCATCTCGTCAGAGAGCAATTTCGACAGAGAGCAGTGAAAGCGATTTTTTTTTTTTTAAATTTCAAACTTCATAGACTATAGTGTGTGTGCAAGGGCTCATTCCCACCGAGCCTGCGATGACTGAATCCCCCAACCCCTCTCCTCGAGCTCGTGAAAAGAAAGTTTCTCAGAAATTTGCAGTTGTGTGAGAGAGAGAGAGACAGCTTCATTAAGAGATTGGAAGACACTTTCTCGAACAAAAACAAAAAGGCGAGCTTGACATTGAGCTTACGAGCGAGCCCAAGCAACACACAAAGCGAGTGAGTGAGTGAGAGACAAAGACCAGGGTCTCATCATCGACATCAGCGATTCTCCGATTTTGACGTCGACTTCTTTGACATCGTCACCCAACTTCGACGTCCGCACACCGAGTCTGACAAGCTTGAGAGCGATCTTGACAGATCGAGCGAGATTTGCGATCGATATCGATCCGACTCCGCATTGATCGCTCGATATCATCTTCGAGCATTGGCGTTTTACGGCTACTCAGCTAGCCACTTCCGCCCGGCGGCGGAAGGCCACATCAACATCGACACCGCTCATGCGCACCGGCTCGACACTGCTCATGCGGTGGATCTCCGACATCTGACCCAGACACCGGGCATTTCCCTAGACGAGCGCGTTCCCGCGATTGACGATCGTGCTTGCAACATGTGCGGCTGAGGTACCTCTATCATAGAGGAGTGACACCCGACATCGGCATCGTGCGCACCGATCTCACTGTATGACACAGTTTACGGATACGACACCTTTGGCGGCTATTCGACTAGCATATTTCTGTCCGGTGGCAGAAATCGGCACATAGCAACACCGACATGCAGGTTACATGTTATAGGGGGTTTTTCATTCCATTCACTCACAGATCCTCCAGGTTACCAGACACAACACTTTTACAGGCGATTTGGCAGTCATTTCGATAGCAGATTCTCTGTGGACACATGCATTGACATATGCATTTTGTTGTGAGCACATCTAGTGCTACTGAGCTCTTTTTAGAGCAGATATCCCCGCAGGGATCACTTTCACTGCATGCAGTAGTTCTTGGCACCTGTTTGAGTGCGATTTTACTCATGTACATTGAGTTGCGGACACTGCCCACTGTACTACGTGTAGAGCCATTTTTGGCTATTTTGGTAGTTTTTCCCGGCGGTTTCTGAGACTCGGACCGGAAGAGCCCTTTTTGAGACTGTGGCTAGTCCATTTGTGTCTGCATTAGCCTTTGGAGGGTCGATAGCGTGAGGTTTTCTTTGAGCTGGGGTGTGCTCGAATGTTGAGACACCTTTGGTGATACAGGTAGCTGGAGTTCCCCTTTACGGTACCCTCGCCATAGGATATGTATTGGACGGTTATTTATGCTTTTGACGCCGAGTTGGCAGTCGCACAGTAGTGGTTTTGTGCAGCAGATGCCCAGTTAGTGTAGTTGGCACATTTATGTTCATTTTGAGTTGAGTTTTGACTCCTCATACAAAGGAGACTCTGCCGGATTTCCTTCCCGCAAGTCATGACTTTCATTGTTGGCACTTTTGAGTCTATTTCGGTTGAGATTTTACTCCTAATACAAAGGTTACTCTGCCCAAATTTCTATAGCTTCTCACCATAGTTTGGCACCTCTCAAACCCTCTTGTCAGTGATGGCTTCTTCTTCAGAAAAGGAGGAGTATTTCATTCGGAAGTTTGATGGCAGCAACTTCACCATGTGGAAAGAGCGCATGAAAGATGTTTTGATAAACAAAGACCTCTCAGAACCGTTGAAAGAGCGCGCAGAGGATGATGATTATACACAAGCTCAATGGGAGCTTTTGGATGCAAAAGCCATGGCTACGATACGTCTACATCTAGCTGAGTCAGTCTTCTTCTCTATCATAGGAAAGAAAAACAACCAAGGAACTTTGGGACAGCTTATGTTTAGCATGGAGAGCAAAAGTGCATCCAACAAAGTTTTTCTCATGAAAAAGCTTATGAAGCTCAACATGAAAGAAGGTAGCACAGTTTCTGGTCACTTAAATGAGTTCAACTCCTTGTTCAGTCAGCTGACATCTTAGGGCTTTAAGGAGTTTGACGATGAACTCAAGTCTATATTCTTGTTATGCTCTCTACCCAGGTAATGGGATATCGTTTGCACAACCATTAGCAATTCGGCTCCGAATGGCAAGTTAAAGTTTAATGCTGTAAACAGATGCGTTGCTCACTGAAGAGATTCGTCGTAAATCTCTCGATGGTGCTAGTCATGGAGATGCATATATGGATGGCAGTTCAACAAAGGCAAGAGTCCGTGACAGGAACAAATACAAAAGCAAAAGTAGAGAGAGAAATCCTCGTAGTCCTAGCAGACACAGGAACCAAAGTAGAGACCGCAATGCGAGAAATGTCGAATGTTACTATTGCCACAAGAAGGGTCATTACAAAAAGGATTGTCGCAGTTTCCTAAGAGATTAGAAAAACATGCAAAAGGATAATTCTGGCAAAGGCAAAAGTACAGTAAAGATTGAGGAGCTCAATATTGTTGAGTCTCCCATACCTACCACTGCAGTAGAGGATGCTCCTCCTCCAATGATGCTCATTATGCCCACAAAGATTCATGCCGAGGTGACACCAGATGCCTCAGATGTTCTCATTTTCACTTCAAATCTCACTCCAGATGCTTTGGTTGCATAGGATGAGGGTTATGCACAAAATTGGATCCTTGATTCTGGTGCAAGTTTTCATGTCACACCGCATAGAGAGTGGTTTTCCTCTTATGCATCCATGCATGGAATAGTCAAGCTTGGTGATTCCTATGAGCTTGACATTATTGGCATTGGTGATGTGAAACTTCAGATGAATGTCAGACATGTGCCCAAGCTTATGAAAAGCTTGCTTTCTATAGGGCAATTGGATGATCTTGGCTACACTACAGTTTTTGATAATCGTTCTTGGATGATCCGCAAGAACAACCTTATCATGATGAAAGGTAATAAAAATGGATCCCTGTACTCTTTGTTTGTTTCGAGTGTCGACGAACACTCTATCTATGTTGCCAAGCTGCCATCTCCTGAGTTGTGGCATAGCCGGCTAGGGCATATTAGCCAAAAGGGAATGAAAACACTTCACCGTTTTGGCTACTTACCTGTGTTAGATTACACGGACTTTCCATTGTGTGAGCATTGTCTATATGGCAAACAGACTAGATTGACATCTTTGCCATTGAATAAGAAACTAGGCGAACCTCTAGACTTGGTGCACAGTGATTTGTGTGGTCCAACGCCACATAAAACTCTACGAGGGGCGAACTACTTTCTCACGTTCATAGATGATTCTACCAGAAAGGTGTGGGTGTATCTCCTTAAGCATAAGGAATAAGTCCTTTTGACATTCCAAAAATTCCTCGCCATGGTTGAGAACCAATTAGGAACAAAGCTCAAAGCTTTTCGCACGGACAATGGTGGAGAATACGTCTCCACAGAGTTCAAGGATTTTTGCAATAAAAGAGGCATTCGGTGGCAGTTTACTGCTCCATACACACCTGCACAAAAATGGGATAGCTGAAAGAATGAATCGTACGATTCAAGAGCGAGTTGTCTCTATGAGGTCTATGGCAAAGCTTACTCCAGAGTTTTGGGGGGAAGCTGTTCTGACCGCAGTGCACATCATCAACAGGTCACCTAGTTCTCCTTTGAATTTCAAAATTCCAGAGGAATTATGGACTGGAAAAAGGCCAAGCTATGAGCGTTTACGTGTATTTGGATGTGAGGCATATGCACATGTGCCCAAAGAACTTCGTCGAAAGTTAGATACCAGATCACACAAATGCATTTTTATTGGCTATGGTGCAAATAGAGAGATGGGATATCGTCTCTGGCACCCAGAATCAAACAAAGTCATTCGTAGCTCACATGTGATTTTCAATGAATCAAAAATGCACAAGAAGCCCATCAAAGATGTTGAGTACAGACGTGTTCGTTTTGAGGATGTAGCGTCAGAACCAACTCAGTTCAGTAGTGTTGCACCTACTCCTCAAGTGCAAGATGCTACTGACGAGAGCAAAGCGAACCCCGAACCCCGATGGCCTCTAAAGCACCGGGGACCGAATGGCGCGCCTCGAGCCTGTCATGGTAAAGCAAACAGGGGGCACCACCTAGCTTCAGCGGCTAGGACGCAAACAACACACCACCATAACAAAGTTTTCATCCAAGAGAGATGGATGCTTGGGAGTAATGATGAAAAGGAAAGGGAATGAGATCAACTGAGAGAGAGAGAGAGAGAGAGAGTGAGGGAGGGGGTATAGCGGCTTAGTACTTAGGCATCACAGAAGGATGGCGAATCCGCACACCCTTCACACATACACAAGATCACTCCAAAACACAAGACTAGGTGGCGATTCCGCACACCTCACATGGGCAAAACATTGCAAGAAAACATACTCACAAAACCTCAAGCTTTATTTAGAGAATTAGGCGATGAAATGGGGAGCATAGGGTAGGGGAATGAGAAGGGAGAGAGTGGTAGAGCACATGGCGGATAGGTGGGAGTTGATGGCGAAGACTTGCACGAGGATTATGGCCATCATCCTTCATTTAGTTGCCCTTCATCTTCCATAGCCAAGGGTGTAGAGGTCATGCTCAAGACAAGCATGGTGATTGCGGTGATGGTGATGGTGTGGGTGTGTGTGTGTGTGTGCACTAGGCACACACAGTGCATAGTGTGTTCTTTGGTGATGTTGTGTGTTTTTTGTGTGATGGTGACCCCTCTTTATATAGGGGAGGAGGGGGGGGGAGAAATTCTAGAATTTAGAAATGAAGAAATCATTATCTACATAGGCCATGTGACTGTGGGTCCCACTTGTCTGGCTGTGTGTATATGTGCCAGAACAGCAGTCTCATGAGAGAGAGAGATGGGTTGATGAAAAAAAAGTGAGAGGTGACATGGAGAATAAAGTAATTACAAGAGGGGAGAGAGAGGAGTGTGTTCAGAGGTGAATTTGTGTGCAGATGTGTGTGAACACAAGAAAAATCAGGTAACCATCGGGTGGGAATGGGTCTGTGGGCACCTTTTTTTAGTGAAACTGAGTGTGTGTGAGTGTGGGGGAGGTTATTTAGCTACAAAACAAGAGACATGGCGCCCTTTAGAGAGAGGGGGGGGTATTTGGGTCATGGGATATGATAGGAGAGAGAAAGGGGGGGTGGGGTATACTATTTTGGAAGATAGGGTAAGTTGCATGTGAGTTAGGGTGCATTATTGGTGAGTTAGAATGCATTATTGGTGAGAGGTGGGGTAGCTTGAGGGGAGAGAGAAAGGAGAAAGGACAAGGGGAAGAGTGAGGGGGTTGACCTTTTGAGTGGAGGAGAGGAAAAGGGACACACGACGGGGCATCAGTGAAGAAAAAGGAGGCAAGGTGGGGATGGGCTGCCCCGCAGGCATGAGGTGGCCTATTTTACCTTTCTCATATATTTACATAATCATACTTTATTTTTTTTCTTACTTTTCCAATGCCTTTTATCACTCCCTCCCTAAGAGGAGGTTTCCATGGGGTGGGGACGAGAGAAGAGGGGTATGGGAGCTTGGCTTGTGAAAAGCCCCCATCACTACTATTGCTCCGGAGAGAGAAAAGTCCAGCAGTCAGGCACTGAGACGCTCTGAGAGAGTATCACGTGCACCCCAGCGGTTTGTGCCGGGTATACACCACATTTTGGTCACTGACAGTGGAGAGCCAACCTGCTACAAAGAAGCTATACAAATGGATAATACCGTTAAGTGGGAGCAGGCTATGAAATCAGAATACAATTCGATTGTGGCTAATGAGACATGGGATTTGGTTGAATTACACTACAACAAAAATAGGGTTATCGGCGCATATATCGACGCTGCCCGTCGCTATGCGCGTCGCTATACGCATTGCTGTGAAACCAGTCGCTATTAGCGACGCGGATAGCGACGCATATAGAGATGCGCATAGCGACGACCATAGCAGAAAATTTTTTTCTTGGGCAGAGGACAGGTAGCCTGGCCTGTGCCCAGTTAAAAGATGGACACAGCCACAGCCAGACTTCCTACCCTCTGCCTAAGAAAGCGAGCAGCACAAAAATATCAACCATGCTCCCGCGCGCAGAAATTTTGGCAGAGTTCCCTTTGTTTTTACATAAACTTTTCGAAAAAAACCATATCATGTATACGCCTCCTACATGCTATCCATGTAGGATCTCACATGAGATTTAAGGCCCATGAAAGACAACCGTACCAACTGAAAAGCATAGCCATAACTTAAAAGCATAACCATAACTTAAAAGCATAACCATAACGAACCATAACCATAACTTAAAAGCATAACCATAACAAACCATAACCATAACTTAAAAGCATAACCATAACTTAAAACCATAACCGGCTATAACCACTTTGATCAAAACCATAATGCAGATAACCATAACCATAAACAAAATTAACAATAACCATAAGCATAACCAGAAAGAGAAACAATAATTGTCTATACAATGACAATAACAATAATCATAACCATAAGGGAAACAATAACTGTCTGAACACTAACTGTTTGTACAAAAAAGAGACACAGAAGCGTGTCTGTGTCTCACAAAGCATATAGATGAAATCTGGTCCACTAATGACTAGGCGTCGCAACCTGCACATAGGACAACTCACAAAATTAGTATTGATATTACTTCACATATACTGACTTAATTAAATCAACTCACACATATTAACGTCTCACCTCAAGCGATTAGCGAGACTGTAAGGCCTCCCAGTCTACAGGCTCTCCTGAAGCTTCAAGATCATTCAATACGTCATAGATACCTCTCCAATATCCATCTGACTCCTCCTCGCGTGATGAAGCTCGATGCATCGCAAGATTCTGCGTTTATACAAAAATCAAAGTAATAAGAATACATGATTCATCGCGTTTTAAAAAACGCCATAGTTAAGATTGGATTAGAAACTCACAAACTCATAGCGAAAGGTGTCGAAGCATCCGTTGCCAAGATGAGATGTCCCCCTAGTCATCTGTCGTACCTGCGCGGCCTTACGCTGCTGTGTGAACCGCGTGGCCGTTGTCCGCTCATCCTCCCTGATCTGCAGCCACGTCTCGTGTGGGATGCCCGAAGGGTTCGGCGAGCCGGTCCTGAAAGCCTTCCGAGCTGCATCTCGTCGATGTTTGATGGTGTCCCGTGCAACACCCTTGATCCACCGCGCCGAAACAACGGAAGAACCCGGAGCAAGCTGGTACTCTCTCAGGATGGTCTCCACTATGTAAGTGACTTTTTCCTTGTCTTGCTGATCCCAAGACGTATGGAGAATGGACAAACGTTTCATTCCTGGAACAGGTTGCCCCTCATGTTGCTCCCATCGGCGACGCCACTCCTGTACATGCATAAGACGACATTCGACGCGACCAAGCTGGCCTTCGCGCAAGTGATGGCCATCTAGAAGATAACGGTGGTGGCCTTGATAAATTGTCTTTCGAAGAGAGGTAGAATAGCGCACATCCAAAGACTGCCCGCAAATTGGACATGCATTGTATCTTGAAGTTGTTAGTCCTGCATATATCAAAGCATGAATTAGGCCAAGGCAAAGGGCTTGCGAATAGCGAGAATTTTGTAAATCAATAACCATTACCAGAAGCTTCTCCGTATCCTGGCCAATCATGCATAGTCCACATAAGAAGTCCATGGATCCTTGCATGTTGTTGTCCTACTGGTTCAACTGCATCTGCTATGTCGATACCATGCCATAACTCCTGGAGCTGGTCAACTAGTGGAGCTAGATAAACATCCATGTTTATTGCCTTGAACTTACCAGGTACAATCAAGCTTAAAATCAAATGACCCTTCTTGATAGCAAGCCACGGCGGGAGGTTGTAATTGATAAGGCACACAGGCCAAGTGCTCCATGACGAGCTTCTCAAGCCAAATGGATTGACTCCATCCATTGCCATGCCCAAACGCAAATTGCGTGGTTTACTCTTATAATGTGGCCAGGTATCTTCAATGTGCCTCCAAGCCTTCGAATCAACGGGCACCCTAAATGTTGCGTCAGTGGATCTATTCGTAGAATGACACCGCATCAACTTTGCAATGGACACGACAGACAATCTGCGAATTCATTGCGAAAAAGAATGCAATCATTTGGACATGCATGAATCTTGTTGTAGTCCAAGCCAACTGAGGTCAGAAGTTGCTTTGCGTCTGGCCTAGAGGGGGGCATTTTATTGCCAGCCGGGAGAAGTTGCTCCCGCAATAACCTGTTTAAGCCACATTAAATTAAAAAGATCTCCGAGCACATCACCGTTGCAATCGGAAAATCTCTTTTGTAAATTACGTACCTAAACAAAGCAGTGACGCTTGCATCTGACCACCCGTACACTGACTGAAGATTCAAAAACGCCAGACAAGTATGAAGCACAGATATTTTGGCGCCTTCATAGATTGGTTGCCGTGCCAACTTCCTCAACATGTCTTCAGGAGATAGGCACACGGCTTCTGGTGCTGCTTTGTTCGCGTTCTCCTCGCTTGTCTGGAAGAAGGCATCCAGCATCTCCTCCATGCCATCGTCTTCTGTCTGTAAGTCCTTTTCTGCTTCCATCCATGGCTCTATATTGGTCGGACCTTCACGCATAATCTTTTTTCTCTCTCTCTCAGATGTAGGTGCTATGTTGCGAAAATCAATGCCCGTTCCGTAGGAGTCGTATCGCAGATTCTGTACGGTTTCTCTAGCAAAATCTCCGTACTTGTGCACATGCTCATTACATATGCTACGCTTGCACAGGATTTGATACTTGCAAAGCGTGCACGAGCATGCAATATTTTCCTCCATGTTAGTTGATGATGTTGCCATCTACAATGATTATGAATGTTGTTTTAATATATATATATATATACTCCTCACAATGTAAACTACCTCGCATTCTCTAGTCTTTCCCAATCTTTGTACACCTCGGTCCAGAGGTGTACGAAGATCAGGCAAGACTAGAGAATGCGAGGTAGTTTACATTTGATCAGGACCATCGGGTCAAAATCTCGTCTTTATTGGTCAAATCCTATATGGGTAGACACATACGTGCACTCCCAGGTGTACATGGCAATGCATGTAGCAGACAAAACCCCTTTGCCTCTTTTAGTTCCATAGTTTCTTCTCTGTCTACGAACCCACCTGCCTCCATTCCGAGGTAGCCTGTCAGAGAAAGCTTTCCAATGCCGCACTTGATGAAAGCACAAGCCATGGAAGTTCTCAGCCCAATGAAAGTTTTCTACCTGATGGTAAACCGGACGGGGCCTCCATGTCCAAGCCAGAAGATAATGTGGAGATGGATGAGCAACTTGAGAAAGATTCAGAAGCCTTGCATGGTTCTTGCTCAAAAAAGCAATCTCGATCTCTCTTTCTCTCTCGATCTCTCTCGCTATCTCTCTCTCTCTCTCTCTCTTGATCTCGCTCTAGCTATCTCTCTTTCTCTCTCTATTTCCTTATTTTCCTATCTCTCTCTCTGTCTCACTCTTCACTTCCCTACCTCTCTCTCTCTCTCTCTCTCTCTCTCTCTCTATATATATATATATATATATATATATATATATATATATATATATATATAGAGAGAGAGAGAGAGAGAGAGAGAGAGAGATCTCTACTGATCGAACGAGCGACTGAGCTAGGGAGATCTAGACGTCCACGACTGCGGAGGACTACACAACATCGACAGAGGCTGCATCAGAGGATCTAGCTAGGTCACTTTGGCTCGACATGCATAACGCCCGGTCAGACTACTGACCATGGAGGAGATTGATGAGATTCGCTAGCGACAGCTGCTGGATCTCTTATGATCTACCTATCCCAGCTAGCTGGTTTAACCGTTTAGTCCATACCCAGCAGTTTAGGATTCCATAATATTTTATTTTGTCATCTTCTTACTCTGACTTTGTATCAGATCCATCACATTGTAACTTTCTTGTCTCATGTCTCATAGGTCACTTTGGCCTTTCGAAGACGTTAATATAACATTTCATTTCATTTCTCTCTTTAATTTTCTTTAATTTTAATTTCCTTAGCATACATTAATTCTCTATCTCTCTCTCTCTCTCTCTCTCTCTCTCTCTCTCTCTCTCTCTCTCTCTCTCTTTGATTACCTACACACACACACACACACACATTTCTCTCTCTCTCTCTCTCTCTCTCTCTCTCTCTCTCTCTCTCTCTCTCTCTCTCTCTCTCTCTTTCCTACACACACACACACCTCTCTCTCTCTCTCTCTCTCTCTCTCTCTCTCTCTCTCTCTCTCTCCTACACACACACACACACCCACACA
The DNA here is from genome assembly GCF_014529385.1 of Adiantum capillus-veneris. Classification (NCBI taxonomy): domain Eukaryota; kingdom Viridiplantae; phylum Streptophyta; class Polypodiopsida; order Polypodiales; family Pteridaceae; genus Adiantum; species Adiantum capillus-veneris. The sequence goes on from NC_140953.1 coordinate 44,700,781, forward strand.
CACACCTCTCTCTCTCTCTCTCTCTCTCTCTCTCTCTCTCTCTCTCTCTCTCTCTCTCTCTCCTACACACACACACACCGCGCCACCCACACACACACCTCTCTCTCTCTCTCTCTCTCTCTCTCTCTCTCTCTCTCTCTCTCTCTCTCTCTCCTACACACACACACACCGCGCGGTGTGTGTGTGTGTGTGTAGGAAAGAGAGAGAGAGAGAGAGAGAGAGAGAGAGAGAGAGAGAGAGAGAGGGGGGGGGGGGGGGGGGGGGGGCATAATACTTGCGCAGCAGGTGGAGGCCAAGATTTGAGCAGAGCGCAGGAGAAAATGGCCCCTGCTGCTCGCGGGTTTCGCTTTTTTCCCCCATTTTTTTTGCGTCGCTATACGCGTCGATATACGCATCGCTATAGGCGTCGATATACGCGTGGGAAGTAAATCCTTTCCACACGTATATCGACGTACATTGAGACGTGTATATCGACGCGTATAGCGACGCCCGCTAATTTCGTCGATATACGCGCGTCGATATCTCCATATTGTATTGTAGTGTTACCAAAAGGAAAAAATGCTTTACCTTGCAAGTGGGTATACAAGAATAAGTATACAGCAGAAGATTCTGAGCTTAGATACAAGGCTTGTCTAGTTTCCAAGGGTTTCAAGCAGCAAAAAGGTGTGGATTTTGATGAGATTTTCTCTCCAGTAGTCAAGATGACTACACTTCGCACCGTGCTTGTCTTGGTTGCTATCTAGGACATGGAACTTGTTCAAATTGATGTGAACACAGCATTTCTTCACGGGGATCTAGATGAAGATGTCTACATGAAACAACCAGAGGGATTCGTATGTGTGACCCAAAAACCAACGAGGACAGAATTGGTTTGTAGACTTAAAAAGGCACTCTATGGCCTCAAGCAAGGTTCAAGGCAATGGTATCAAAAATTTCGACAAATTCATGCAGTCTCAGGGTTACATAAGAAGTAAAGAGGATCACTGCTTGTACACAAAAAGATTGAACGATGGTTCTTTAATTATCTTGATCTTGTATGTAGATGATATGCTTATCGCAGGCAAATCAATTGATGAGATCAATCAATTGAAAAAGATGCTAAACACTCAGTTTTCCATGAAAGATTTGGGAGATGCCAATCACTTTCTTGGTATGCACATCAAGAGAGACAGACAACGTGGAATTATTGAATTATCTCAAGAAAAGTACATTCACAATGTCTTGCAACGTTTTAGTATGCAGGGGGGGAAGTCATTGATTACCCCAATGCAAGCATACTCCAAACTTAGCAAGGAAGACTGAAATGGCGAAAGTACCATATTCTTCAGTAGTTGGCAGTTTGATGTACGCTAGGTAGCCACAAGACCAGACATTGCACATGTAGTGGGAGTGGTTAGTAGGTACATGGAAAACCCTGGCAAGAAGCATTGGGAAGCAGTGAAGAAAATCCTCAGATATTTGAAAGGTATAGCTAGCAAGTGTTTACGCTTCGAAAACAGTGATGCATCTATTGTGGGTTACACGAATGCGGATTATGCGGGTTGTGTGGATCGTAGAAGATCCACATGTGGCTATGTGTTCATGTTTGCTGGAGAAGGTATCTCTTGGAGATCGTGTCTCCACGATTGCACATCTTCATCTACCACTGAGGCAGAATATGTTGCTGCGTCTGACGCCAGCAAGGAAGCCATATGGTTGGCTCGTCTAGTGGGAGATTTGGGCATTCACGAGGTTCTAGTACTACATTGTGATAGTTAGAGTGCCATTGCTTTGGCAAAGAATCCGGTGTTTCACGCAAAGTCGAAACACATAGAGGTCAGATACCATGTCATACGAGATGCATTGGCTGGCAAGCGTATCGAGCTTGTCAAGGTTCACACTGACGACAACCCCGCAAATGCTTTCACAAAGAGCCTAGCCTCGGAGCGATTTACAGATTGTATAGAACTTATGGGTTTAGGATGAAGCCTCGGCAATGCTTCATCAACTTTGTATAGACTAACTATACTAATGCCACTATTAGCCACCATGACCTTCAAGTGGGAGGTTGTTGGGGTGTAGGCCAGGTGGCCGTGGGAAACCGCCCCTGTTTATACTTTCACCTAAATGAATATAGGGAGAGAAAGGGAGAGATTTGACCACTCTCTCACTTTCCTCTCCACTAACCCAAACTCCCTGCTGTGCACTGTGCTTCATCTCCTTCCCCATTCTCTTCGTCCCTTCTCTTGCACACACTCTGTACACGCGTTCCACGCCCAACACCGTAACCATAACCATCACATGATTTCCATACCATTATAGAAAAACCATAACCTTAACTTGACTGCCAAACCTTAACCATAACATCCGTGCCATACCATAAACATAACCATAAACCATAAACATAAGCACTACAAAACTATACATATGAAAACAATCACTGAGTGAGACTGTATCAAGAAGACCACAACTACAAAAAAGACTGTACCAAGAAGACAATATAAAGATCACCGGGTAAAATTGTATCAAGAAGACCCTCATGGTAATGTCTCCCAATCGATGTCCTCTCCCTCCTCCTGCAGAGCAGCTGGGTCAAAAGGGCCACAAGTCCATGCTTGTACCCATACTTCTCCTCTCGGTGTGTAGGAGGGCGCTTCACGGCAACTTCCTACAAAATTATGGTTTAATCATTAGATAAATCTTCAAATGACATATTAATTTTCAATAATTTAAAGCATACGTATAATACTTACAAACTCATGTCAAAGCGTATCGTAGCCTCCACTCCCAAGATGTGATGCTCCAACAGACTCCAAATGTGCTCTGGCTGCATCTCTCTACTGCTGAAATCTCTCAGGATTGTCTTGTGTCTCTCGTGCAATCCCCGCCCACTCCTCTACGTCCGACCATGCCGGCTTGGGACCCCTGCATTGTACCTGTCTCTCGCCTCTGACCGACGGTGTGACATTGTGGCCTTCCCCATGCTCAAAATCCAGGGGTTTGAGACTGGATCATACCCCTCTGCCGGTCTGTACTCTCTATGAATGGCCTCCAAGATATAATTTTTTTCTTTTAAGATCAAGGTTATCCCAAACCTCCATCATAGAGTGACCAAACTAAACCGTACAAAGCTACCAAATCCTCTGTCGCATGGCCTTTCCTACCCTATCCACCACAACAGCCCCATCCTGCTCTTGTACACCTTGCTAGGATCATGCTCGTGTGATCCCCAAGGTGTACGTGTTGTGCCAATCGGTGAACTATCTACTGAAGAGAGTGGTGGACGCTCTCTTAGTGGTGTGGATGCATCGGTACAACCGCTACCACAACAAGCACCGCCTCCAGAACGATGCCTACCTCGTCTCGAGGATGAACCACCCGTTGGTGTAGGGGGCACATGAGTCCTAGGCGTAGGGGGCACACTAGACTGAGGTGTGGGGTCGCTTGGTGTAGGGACCACACTAGTCTCAGGCATAGGTTTGGCCGTAGTAGGTCTAGAGAGACCTGTTGTCCAAAGGTGTTGTGCCATCGCGATCTGCTTTGGTGTGAACTGAGACAAAAACGAGCCCACCTGCTCGAGTGACATGCTGACCGGAGTGATAGGAAAACTAAAACTAGGAGAGTATGGCTCATCGTCATCGACCATGGCTAATCATACACAAATAACACCCACAAAATATGTTAGTTTACAAAAGAAACGCTTAATCAATACAAATAACAATTAAACAAAGATGCAACACAAATGAATGAATCTAAAGTGTATTGTAGACTAATAAAAAAAGTTTTACAAAAGAGCACCTAACAAAAATCATTAGTTAATCTCTCATCTTCTATGACATCTGATGCACCAAAGATGTCTTTCTCAATCTGTACTTCTGCATCTTCATTATCAAACTCTACTTCTTTGTCGCTCTCCGGATCAGCTTCACTATTTGACACCTCATCTCTAGGTTCAGACAATTGCTCACTGCTGACATCCACCTCAAAAATCTAAAATTAAAGTTTCTGTCGGTCCTGCACTTTGTTCATGAATCACCTCTGCGACCTCAACGTCCAATCCTTCACACACTTGATTGCTCAGTGGAGCAACTTGAACGACATAGAGCCAACAGGGTTTTGATAGATCATTCTCATCATTTTCTGTTCATAGTGGATCGTGTGTGAACACAACTTGTTCACAATACTGTGAAAGTACAAATGTATCCCGCGCATCTGTCCACACCCACCTAGAGTTCACTTGAATCAATCCACTCTTGTATTTACGCACAATTGCATTAGGGCCGCTGGTAATAACTTTGAACCACTTGACATCAAAGCTAAACATACCAAACTTTCTAAAGCTAATCTTCAAGATGTCTTGTATGTAGCCAACGTATTCAAGTTGGGTAGTCTCTGTGTTCTCATCCCTGGCACTACTCCTACTTTCTTGGACGAAGCTTGCCCTAACACCACTGTCAAAAGTGACCCTTTGTTCGTCAATCGTTTGCACTCTAAAGTGTTTCCCATGCGACCACAAAGCTCCATATTTGTGATACTGTAGCCACAACATTGAAACATACTAAAAGTTATTAAAGCAATGTGCTCATGTGGAGCTCGAAAAGGAAGTTGTGAAAATATACATGCCAATCGCAACCCCTTGACATCTCCTCTTCCTCTTCAGTAATAATCAACACTCCATTTCTCTTTGCCTCTGAGATGGTCACATCTAACCACCGCCCAGTTGAAAAGTCGGGCAATTTTTGAAGATGATCTGGAAAAGGAAGATTTCTAATGGAACAATTGTGCTTGAATTGCAGGTGATCTGTCAAGCATTGTTGCTTTTCCCCTTTGTACCTCTCTAGTCACTTTTGCATGATGTCTGAGTTGAGAAGGCAAAATCTCATAAGCTTTTCTTGCATTGTGATGTCTATCTTCCTAACGATGCCCTGTTCCTATGTCTCATCCCTTGTCACGTTGACATTGACCTCAGTAGTCCACATTCGGGGCATCTCTATATCAATTGAGACAAAAAATTCACTGATGAGGACAAGAGACTTTTGTACAAGCCATCCTTCGGCCATGCTACCCTCGGGGCGAGCCCATTGACAAACAAACCCTTTTAAAGTCTTCATGAATCTCTCCAAGAAGAACATCCACCTGCTATGGACCACCCCAACAACTGCAACTTCATCAGCCACATGCACAAGTACATGCATTTGGATGGTAAGAATGTTTGTTGGAAAGTACTTCTCCACCATGCACACTGCTTCAATAGCATTTAAGCGTGTTGCATCGATGCTGTCTTCTCTTATCTCTTTTGAACGATCCTGTGTACCAAATCACGGATTTTGTAGATTGTTCTTCTAATGTCATCTGTCAAACAACCCTTTATGGAAATTGGTACGATGAACTGTAAAAATTTGTGCCAATCGTGGGACTTAAGACCACTGAGATTGTCATCTCTTGTAAAAGTCGTTTTCAAACATCGCATGCACCTTGTGGGAGACTTGAATGAAGATATAGTCTTCTTCACTTGTTGCTCTTCTGCATGACTCAGAACCCATGGACCTTTTGGTATAGCAAACTTTCCATTGGGTTTAAGTCGAGCCACATCTCTGGAATTCGACCCACAGCCTGCAAGTCATCTCTTTGGGCCTTGCTCTCCCTTTTCCCAGTGATGGTTTTCCATATGATCTCCCCCACATTCTTGAAGATGTGCTTTGGGTCGAGAAAATGATTAACTTTGGGTCGAGAAAATGATTAACCTGCAAGTCACTCCAGTACGGGAGTTCATGGAAAATAAAAAGTCTTTTCATTCCACGTGGCATCCAATCTCCCCTCTCCAGTCACATGTTTTTCCAATCTCTCGCTTTTAGTGGATGCATGTCATGTTTGCATATGTTTTGTCCATGTAGCTCATGTTCTTCAGGCAAAAATCTACCATGCTCCTTGTAAACTGTCTTGCTCAAATGCTCAGAGCGACAGAAGCCAAGTCGAGGACCACATTTCAAACTAACTCCGTAATCCAAATGGGTTTACTCCGTCCATTGCAAGACTAAAGCGAATACATCGAGGCTCGTTCTTAAATGTAGGAAAACTTTCCTCTATGTACTGCTTCCATGCATGGAGATTAGGATCATATGGTCAATGACTATATATTAGTGTTTTTGAAGTTTGTGTGTACCTAACCTAACTTATAACCAGATTAAACCTAACCTATAACTTCACCTATAACAAAACCTAACAGAAGTCTGTTTGCGTTTTTTGAAGTACACGAGTCATTCTTGAAGTCTGTTTACATTTTTTCTATTATTTGCCGCTAGCTCTAACCTAACTTATAATGTAACCTAACCTATAAACTAAACCGCCTAACCTAACGTAACCTAACCTAACTGAAGTCCGTTTGCCTTTTTAGAAGTACATGAGTCATCTTCGAAGTCTGTTTTCATTTTTTCTACTATTCATTTTCTGCTAACTTTAACCTAACCTATAATCTTACATAATCTATAACCTAAACCTAACCTAACCTAACATAACCTATAACCTAAACCTAACCTATAGACTAACCTAACTGAAGTTCGTTTTTGCGTTTTTTGAAGTACACGAGTCATCTTCGAAGTCAGTTTGCGTTTTTTCTACTATTTGCCGCTAGCTCTAACCTAACTTATAATCTAACATAACATATAACCTAAACCTAACCTAACATAATGTAACCTAACCTATAACCTAAACCTAACCTATAACCTAACCCAACTGAAGTCTGTCGTTTGCATTTTTAGAAGTACACGAGTCATCTTCAAAGTCTGTTTGCATCTTTTCTACTATTCATTTGCCGCTAGCTCTAACGTAACCTATAACCTAAACCTAACCTAACCTAACATAATCTATAACCTAAACCTAACCTATAGGCTAACCTAATCAAAGTCTGTTTGCGTTTTGTGAAGTACACGAGTCATCTTCGAAGTCCGTTTGCGTTTTTTCTACTATTTGTCACTAGCTCTAACATAACCTATAATCTAACCTAACCTATAACCTAAACCTAACATAACCTAACCTATAACCTAACCTAACCAAAGTCTGTTTGCGTTTTTAGAAGTACACATGTACGTCATCTTTGTTTGGCCACTAATAGATGGACGTTGTGTTGGGACAGTTAGAACTTATGGTATGGTGTGTAAAGCCGCTTAGGTTAGGCTGCTCTAAATTGGATTAGGATAGAAATTAGCCATTTCAATCCGCTTAGGGATAGATACCTAGGGTCAGTGTCTTAGGACTAGTGTTGGTTTAGTCGCTAATAGATGGCCGTATTTGGAGTGTTATGGTGCGCTATGTAAAGTTGCCTAGGTTTGGCCGCTCCAAATTGGATTAGTGTAGCGTTTTTCCATTTCAATCTGCTTAGGGCTAGCCGCTTAGGGTTCTATGGATTCTGGTTTGCCACTAATAGATGGTGCACCGTGTTCGGACGGTTAGGATACACTATGTAAAGCCGCTAAGGTAAAGCGCTCTAAAACATATTAGGGTATCGTTAGGTCATTTAGTCTGCTTAGGGATAGATGCTAAGGGTTATTGGCTTTAGATTAGCGACTTTTGTTTTGACGGCTAATACATTACTATATTTGGAGTGTTAGGGTAGGCTATGTAAATCCGCTTAGGTTTGGCAACTTTTGATTTGGTCGCTCCAAATCTAATTAGTGTAGCGCTTGGCCATTTCACTCTGCTAATAGGGTAGAGGGTTATGGTTTAGATGTTGGTAGATGGTCGTGTTTGGACGTTTCACCGATAAGTGTTTAGATTAAGATAAAAGTATATAAGTTCTAACTGATCGAACACAACGTCCATCTATAACCTAAACATGAGTTAACTTAACATATAATGTAGCCTAACTTTTACGTACAAGCTATAACCTTACCTAACCTAACCTATAACCTAACTTGTTGCCTAAACCTGACTTATAATCGAGCTAACCTATCCTATAACCTATAACCTAACTTATAGCTTAATTTAACCTTTAATTTAAACCTAACTTAGAACCTAACCTAACATAATTAACGTCCTATAAGCTAACCTAACCTAGCCTAACCTAACGTAACTTAACGTATAACCTAACTTATAACTTAACATATAACCTATATATACCCTAACCTAACATATAACCTAAACTGAACCTAACCAAAACCTAAAACCTAAACCTCATCAATTGCATAAGTTCAAAAACGACATAATTCAAAACAAAATTTCTTCAAAACAAGATTTTTTTCATAAACCAAAACGAATTTTTTTCATAATTCAAAACAATATTTCACAACAAAAACCATAATTTCTTTTAGAGCATTGAAAGTTTAAAGCATGAAATTTTCTTTTCTCAATATACAAATTAATTTAAATAAATTTAATATGCATTAAAAGTTCAAGCACTCACATGTGGCCTATTTGAGCAAGAATAGGTGTTGTAAACGTCCTCGAACCTGAAAAAACACACCATGTTAAACCCTAAACCCTAAACCTACAAGTAAACTTGAAAAAAATCTTACCTTAGTGCTATGGAGTAGTCCACAAGCAAGATTAGCACCTCCGACAACTTGTTTTGCACCAGATCTGTAAGAGGTGAGGAGGAAGAGAGCAAGAGAAAAGACTCAAGAAGAAGAGAAATGCGCAGGGAAAGCCCGTGGGTTCGTTTTTTGTAGGGTCTGATAGTACAGGTATCAGTACAGGTGTCAAAAAAAGCAATTGTATAAACATCGGAAAATGCATTGGAACAGGCGTCGGAAGAGACATCGGAACAGGTCGGAAATTTAAAAATGATTTTTAAAAAAATTGTATCTCCCTCCATACTTACCTACATTTATACCGACGCCCGCCATTGACGCCGGTAATTTGGCGTCGGAATTTAACTGACCTCTTGCAGTGTTAGGACAGACAACAAAGTCCCATTTGATAAAACCAAAGGTCTTCCCCCAAAGAAATTTTGTCAGCAAAGTTTGTATCTGACCTAAATGAGTCTTTTCCAGTCCAACAATGGCAAGTAATACGACAGATAGGGAACCAGAATAGCCTGTATAATTATGAGCCTAACATGTAAAGGCCACGAATACCATGCAACAATTTTAGTTTTGACTCTAGATAATACGCATTGAACAAGATGGTTGTTGTATACACCCCTATAGGGTACCCCAAATACCTAACAATATGACCTTTGTGAACTCTTTTGCCAGCCCAAATGAGATTGTCAAACTGATCAGCATTCATATCAATAAGTACAAATTTTTGCAAGTTCAAATTCATACCAGCAGCCATAGAAAACAGAGCGAGGTAAGACATGCATTTAGTCAAGTTTAGATTTGTAGCTTGTAAAAAGATCACAGTGGGGTCACAGTGTCATTAGCAAAACCAAGAGCCAACAATTGTTCTTTGGTCAATTTTAGACCAGTATTTCTCCCTAAAGCTGCTTGTTTTTTTAGAAAGCAAAAAAATGAATGAGTACTAACAGCAAAAAGGAGAGGATTCAAGGGGCACCCTTGCCTCACTGATCTTTGAATATGAACAGGGTCTGAAAGTTGACCATTCACTATGATCCTTGAAACAACATTTTGACCCAACAAGAAGATGCATGCACTCATTTTGACCCCAAAATCCAATTTTTGTAGAATGGAATGAATAAAGTCCCAAGCTACAATGTCAAAGGCTTTGGCAAAGTCCAATTGTAATAATACTGTATTCTGGTTAGTTTTAACAGTATATTCAACCCCCAATTGCACAACCATAATGTTGTCCATGATAGATCTACCCCCAATAAACCCAGTCTGATTCATATGAATATGTTTCCTTAATAGAGGAGACAGTCTTGTGGCCATTGACTTAGCCATAACCTTATACAACAGACCCATCATGGTTATGGGTCTCCACTGAGAGAGATATGAGCAAAACTTTTGCTTAAAGATGAGTTTTATAATCCCCTCCTTGAGATGGGGGTCCATAAGCTGTGACACCCAGATAGCATCGATGGCCTGCTTAACCATACGTTTGAGGTGAGTCCAGAAATACATCAAGAATTCCTTAGAAATTCCACAGGCTCCAAGGGTTTTATCGTTCCCCAACTTAGTGATAGCATAGTGAAGTTCTCCCTCATCGAAGCAGCCCTCAAGCCTTTGGGCATCACATCTATTAATACAAGAGTCCACACATTCGAACATCACATCCATTGCCTGCTACCTTTCATAGTGAAGTTCTCCCTCATCAAAGAATCCCTCAAGCCTTTGGGCATCACATCTATTAATACAAGAGTCCACACATTCGAACATCACATCCATTGCCTACTACCTTTCCTTGGAAAAATCCACAGGTCTATTGAGAATGGGATTAAAGTGATCCACACAGGTTTGCATAAGGTTATGGCTATCAGTGACCTCAGACCCATCTTCTATCATAATTTGATCGATTCTCTACTATGCTTTTCCTTAAGCGTCAGAAAAGACCCCTTAGAGGTGTCATTCACATCTAATAACTCTCTCACTCTACATTTGAACTTGCAAGCAACCTTAGCCTTAGCTCTTCAGAGAAGGGCACCCCTTATGTCCTCAGTTTCTTTACATATCCCTACAATTACTTTTCCTCTGTGCGGATTAGATAGCCTTTGTCTTTTTTGTGCAGTCACCACCTTACCATTATGTCTTATGCATTTTTTGCATTTCAGAGCAGAAAAAAATCCAGGTATTAACGGGATCAATATTCAAACCTTTAGCATGGCTAACACATCTCAATACATCTTCTTGAAAGTGTTTATTGTGTAGGGCAACAAATTAGTCACCATTAAAGGCCTTGGTTTACCAAAAATAATAGACATAGCATTAGCATCAAAAAGGTTCATACCAAGAGGAAAGTAATTAGACATACAAAAGTTGACTTGAACCTGCATTTGACAATTAGCTGGGAGCCATATGTCTTGCATAAAGTACAATCTATCCAACCTGGACCAAGATGGCATGTAAGACTTAGAGTGAAAGTGAACCCATTTGAATTGAAACCATTTAACCATGGATCTGACAATCGATGGAAAGATTCCAGCTCATCCCAACAAACAGCTTCTTCCTTACACATAACAGTGCCCGTGGAGGTGGTATCCACCAGATTAGTTACCATATTGAAATCACTACCAAAAATACAATTTCCTAGATTCAACAACTTTAGACATGACAGTTCCATTCTATGAGTCCATATGTTAGCAGCATAACATTAACAAAATATGAAGGTCCCTATTTCGAATCCATTGTAAAAACAAAGCATCTGCCAAAGGGTGATCAAGCACCCACTACGGGTTCAAAGAGTTTTTTATAAAGGTCAATAGCCCAGTACACCCCCTTTTCCTCCCCATAAAAACAAGAGTATCCTTTCAAGTGATAGATTTCTCCGGATCCACTATAAGAGGAGTTGTCTATAACCGCTAACATTTCCACGGAAAAACAAAGGAAAAAGGAGAGAGAAAAATTTGTGAGGGCGGCAATAACCGCGGCTATGCACGCTGTAGTGGTTTCTCAGCAATAAGTGCGGTAATAGTCGCGGAAATATACCCGCTGCTATTACCGCAACCTTTGCCACTGTTATTACCGCGCTTATTGCCACTAAACACCAATTCAAAAATAAAGGTGCTCATTTGGGCCACCCAAATTTGGGTGGCCAAAATGAGCACCTTTATTTTTGACCTGCATAAAATAATGAAACATCAATTGTTTTTTGGAAGAGTATAAAAAATACTAAAGAACTGAGATTGAATTTACTTTACCTTGATAATTAAAAATGTAGAAGATCAACTATTTAAAAAAGTTACAATAAAAAGTAAATAGTTGTATATACATTGTGCCACATTGGGACTTTACGAAAGTTTTGTCAAAACATTTTTCTATCTAATCCAAACTAAATTAAACAATTATCAACAGCTCAAAACAATTGACACAAAATTACTTGTTTAAACTTACCGCTTATAGTGGTCTAGCTGGCGCCGCGTCGAATTGCGCGTAAGAGATGTGGTTGTTTTCGAACAAACATCGCCAAGTATCAAATTGTGTATGTCGCTCCCGATACTGGACCATCTCTCTAGTTGGTCGCGAGAGAGTGACATTTTTCCTAAGTTAGCAATAACAATACCAAATCATCAACTAGACTCTTTATAATCACCGATCGACGTTATAATTCAATTAATCTTACATATTTATGCTTCCAAGCTCCGTTTCCTCCTGAGCCATAGTGCATGGGAGTTTGTCTTGCACGAGCCTCGCGTTGTTTTCTGTATGATGAGACCGTTGCAGCTTGATCCCTCTTCTCTTGAATTTCCCACTCCCAATCCGCATCTGCTATGTTGCCACCGTGATAACTCCTATCTGAATCTCTGACCTGGTTGGCTGCTGCATATCGTACATTGGACTGCTTGTTTTTTGAAATGCTTTATGTAGCCCTCCAACCATTGTTGTGAAAAACGTTGATCGGGGGCGTTTGGAAATCTAGCTAACAGAGCGTCCTCAATGTACCATGCATGATCAGACAGTTGGTCTCTAAACTTTATAAAACATTTCTTATATGTTGAATGCATAAGAATTTTTAGATGGCATCAAAATGCCCTACCCTGTGCTATGCCAAAATCCACCTCCCCGCCATATTTAACCCTACAGTAGCGCCCATGCGTGTCTGGAACGGGTGCGTCAGTATCCTCGTCCTCTGCATCAGGGGTGGCACACTCTGAAAGTGGGGACTCCGTTCCCTCGCCACCACCAAAACATGCAAACCACAAGATCCACCGCCGCTTCATCTCTCATTGCGCTCGCTGCCCTGAGACGAGCGTCGACGCGCTCTGCCAGAGGAAGTCCGCCGATGATGTTCTAGCAAAGTAGGAGTGGAATGGAGTGGCATAGGACCCTGTGATGCCATGGGAGTAGGACCTTACAATGCAAGGGGAGTAGGACCCTATGATGGAATAGGAGTAGAATGATAGGAAGGGAGAGTAGAGGGAGGTGCCATCAGTGCGAGGCTCTGTAGGTAAGGAGTCCCTCCCTGACTCCCCCATGTTGTAGTTTGCGGAGAAATACGGTAGGTCGCAAGCTGCTGCGGAGTGTAGTGGCGAAGAAAATCCTCCGTTGAACGGAGGTACTTCTCTTGTAAAGAGATAGCCTGCTGTATGTCAGGATCTACGACCGGTGGAGGAACCTAAGAAGGGTAGGTGTAGGATGGCCATGCCTGCAAATAACAATAAAAAAACCTATGACACTCATGGTTTAGGGTTAACTACGTAGAAACATTCTTTATTTGTTTATTTGTTCTCACCGACTCAAGACTCGGGTCCACTGGAGGCGATGTCCAGCCCAGGTGGGAGCCCACCTGAGATGTGAACCAACCAAAAGAAGAGCCAGCTGGCTGCTCCTCACCAGTTGGTCTCTCGTTTGACATATACATTACAAAGAGCACTATAAGATTAAGCTTTCCACCCTACTCACTCATCTATAAATACGTACACAAGTATATTAGCACACAAACACGTAGATAAATATACATACTAGTAGACCTAAGTAGAGGCTAGTAGTGCCAAAGGTCAACTGCACCTCTTTAGATATCATCACAGTCTCAACCGTGGTAAAACCAAGAGTACATTGCATTATCCATGCATGAGTGGATCAATGACCGCAATGCCACGATTAAAAAAGGACTATACCCAAGAGGAAGCGTCTAACCTTTGGGTGCTATGCTCCCGTACTTAGTGCCTACATACATGCATAAATAAATATATATGTACACACATATATATGTTATGGTTTTAAATGTAGCCATCGTTTTGTGTTGGCTGCACCTAGATTTAACGTCTAAGTGACCAATTGATCTTAACATTACAATTCCTCCCAGATGATATATATATTAGCACACAAACACGTAGATACATATACATACTAGTAGACCTAAGTAGCGGCTAGTAGTGCCAAAGGTCAACTGCACCTCTTTAGATATCATCGCAGTCTCAATCGTTGTAAAACCAAAGGTACATTGCAGTAATCCATACATGAGTGGATCAATGACCGCAATGCCACGATTAAAAAAGGACTATACCCAAGAGGAAGCATCTAACCTTTGGGTACTATGCTCCCATACTTAGTGCCTACATACATGCATAAAACATATATATGTGTACACATATATATGTTAAGGTTGTAGATATAGCCATTGTTTTGTGTTGGTTGCACCTAGATTCAACGTCTAAGTGATCAATTGATTGTAACATTACAATTCTAATGTAATGCAATAAGTAATTCTATTTCTCTCACTGAGTCTCTCTCTCCTCTCTCTCTCTCTCTCCTCTCTCTCTCTCTCTCTCTCTCTCTCTCTCTCTCTCTCTCTCCTCTCTCTATCCCTCTCTCTCTCCCCTTCTTGGTCGTACAGTTAAACTACGAAGCGGAAGCTCCATCCCAAAGTCATGCCTGCACCTCCATGTAAAGAAAGCACTTCGTTCAACAAAGCGTCCTCGCCTTGAAGGTAATCTTGGTGCTGTTTGCTCAGGTATCCCTTTGGAGCCCAATTTTCCTCTCTCCCTCCTTCCCTCTCTCCCTATCTTTCCCTCTTTCCCTATCTCTCTCTATTCCTCTCTTTCCCTCTCTCTATTTACTCTCTCTCTCTCTCTCTCTCTCTCTCTCTCTCTCTCTCTCTCCTCTCTCTCTCTCTCTCTCTCTCTCTCTCTCTCTCCCTCTCCCTCTCCGAACGAGGTAACCGAACCCATCCCTACATCCTTGAGCCCATCCCGTTGAGTGCGATCCGCACCATTGCCTCCATTCTTCTTAGCTCCCATTCTCTAAGTTGTGAGACAGGACATTAGGGCACTGGTGAGGAGTGTCATCGACTTTGCACCTTATGCCCTCTTCAAGTGCGAGAGAGTGAGTACCACACACTACTTGAGTGCTCAGCTTTTGACCACATTAGGTCCTATTTTCCCCATATATTCAGCCATGAGCTCTCCCTACATACCTTCCTCTCCCAACCACGATGTGGACTCTCTATTGCAACGCTCATTTCAGCCATTTTTGAGCATCGAGAGTCATTTATGACCTCCACTCACACCACATGACATGTTCATTTGGTCTCATAGGTCATATTTGACCTCCGAGGACGATAATATAACTATTTATCTATCTATCTCTTCTCTCTCTTTCTCTATTTACACACACACACTCTCTCTCTCTCTTTCTCTATTTACACACACACACACACACGCTCTCTATCTCTTTCTCTTTCCCTCTCTCTATTTACTCTCTCTCTCTATCTACTCTCTCTCTTTCCCTATATATCTATCTCTATTTCTATCTATCCCTATCTCTCTCCCTCTTTCCCTCCCTATCTTTTTGAGAGAGAGAGAGAGAGAGAGAGAGAGAGAGAGAGAGAAATAGAGAGAGATAGGGAGATAGGAAAGAGAGAGAGAGAGAGAGAGAGAGGGAGAGAGAGAGGGAGAGAAAGAGAAAGAGGGAGAGAAAGAGAGAGAGATAGAGGGAGAGAGGGAAAGAGGCAGAGAAAGAGGGAAAGAGGGAGAGATAGAGAGAAGGAGAGAGGAAGAGATAGAGGGAGATACTTTTGTAAGTATGGAATGTGGATTTTATATACTCTCTCCCTCTCTCTTTATGGTTTCGTCTTCTATGAATTATACAATTATGCATGTTTATTGTAGGTTGATGGAAAAAATGTTGCTAGAAGATCACCACATGCCTCCAGATCATCAACGAGCTAGATCGTATGTCGCTGCACTTGGAATGGAGTATGAGCACATCCATGCGTGCGTCAACGATTGCATGCTGTACCGCAATGAGAATGCACATGCTACCTCATGTCCCGTGTGCAGGGAGGCATGATACAAGACAGAAGTGAGCGAGGCACACCTACCCCGCAAGGTATTGAAACATTTTCTATTAGTTCCTCGCATCCAACACATGTTAAAAAGTAGGTATATCATGGAGCTTCTCACGTGGCATGTGACAGAGGGAGATGCGGATGGAGTAGGAACGCGTGATGGTGCGCCAGAGCAATGACGCTCCACGTAACACTGTCTCTGCTGGGGTGACAAAGAAGAAAGAAACTCCTCATAATCCATACCTGCATTAAACACACGAAAATTTAAACTTAATATTGAATGAATGGAGTAGAAAACATGGACAAGTAGATAGATAGATAGAGAGAGAGAGAGTGAGAGAGAGAGAGAGAGAGAGAGAGAGAGAGAGAGAGAGAGAGGTGCTCGTCGTCCCTGCTTGTGAAAACATACTTAGAGCATACGTACCTGGAGTGGACGCAAAGACCATTAAATACAATGACGCAATGACGCAATGACGCGTTCTTTTTTGTATTCAACTTGAGTGATGGAAGAGGCAAGCCGATAACTCAGAATTTTCAATCGAAAGAGAGAGAGAGAGAGAGAGAGAGAGAGAGAGAGAGAGAGAGAGAGAGAGAGAGAGAGAGAGAGAGAGAGCACAATCAAATCTTGCAATCGAAAAACCAGGTGGTGGAGCATAGACCAAAGAGAGTTGGTGACAATGGACATCCTTGTTTAACCCCAATAGTGCTTACAAAAATTTCTGAAATTTCTCTTCCCATGCGCAATTGACAAATCACCTTCTCATAGATTCGAGAAACCGCAAGCATAAACTCACTTGGCACTTGGAGTTCTTCCATCCTTCTCCACAAATTGTTACGTGGAATCATATCAAAGGCTTTCTTAAAGTCCACAAAAAAACAATACAATCGCTTGCCTTTCAACCGACTTTCCTCCATGAGAACACGAAGAGTGACAAGATGATCAATGGTGCTATGGCATCGACGAAAACCCGCTTGTCCCTTTGCACCCTTGTCATTCTCTTCAGCCCAATCACTCAATTTCATCTCCATTATGCACCCAAACAACTTTGCCATAAGAGACCCAATCATTATAGTCCGGTAGTTGCTTACATTCTTTACATCCCCTCCTTTATGCAAAGGCTTAACCCAATTAGTACTCCAATCATAAGGCATACCATGTTGAAGTGCAAGGTTGAACATATCACACATCCACTCATGGGTAAAATCTCCCGTCCATTTGATCATCTCCGGCTTGATACCTTGAAGATCTCCCGCTTTGCGAGTGGCCAACTTTTCAAGCCCACCGCATACATCCTCAATAGTAAAAAAAGACGGCATACATGGGAGTGAACCATAAAATGGAATTTTTTCAGTATTTGCTTGCTCATATAATTGCCTACAATGTGTGTACATATCCACTAGACTCAAGTTACCAAAATTCTCAACCCGCTTGCCTCTCAAGTTTCTCCAAAATCTTCCACATGCATGTTCCTTTTCTTGGACTTGAAATTCTTGTTGCTTTACTTCCCATCTTCTTCTCTTCTTTTGAATCAATGCCTTGTATGTATGCAAATGACTTTGATAGTTGTCTTTGTCCATAGTTTCATCAAGCTTTATCAAGGACTTTTGAGCATCTTGACATTCTTTATCAAACCACCTTTTGCGTGATCTATCTTTGTTGATACCATGGAGATGCTTTATGGAAAAGCATTCTTCTGCACAAGAACAAATAGCTTTCTTGAAAGCTTCCCATTTAGTTTCCAATGGTGCATCACATTGAAGCTTTGTCATCCATAATTTTTGTTCAACCATTTCAATGTACATTGGTGCCCGTTTGAAATCCATACATAGTGATAACTTCTCTTTCCTTTGGCTGAGATTATCATGCTTAGTTGCTTCTCCACATGAAAGGTCAATACATAAGGTGCGATGGTCGGATTCCGGGGTCCATTGACCAAACATAAAACTCTTTATGCGATACATGATGGCTTCAAAGAGTAGCATCTAGTCAATCACACTATCCCCATTATGTCTCCTACATGTAAATCCATTGGTTCCACTCCACAAAGATACACCATTGGCAATGAGCATACCCGTGCTATTACACATGTGTAAAAGTAACTTTCCATAGTGATCCGTCTCTTTCTCATCCATTGAAGTACGATCATACAAGTGAACTTCCTCCAACTCCCTTGAAATGTATGGCATATCAAATTGTTGAGTATCATGTTGCAATGTTTTTGTGCGAGCATTCATATCCCCAAATACAATAACATCACCTTCACCTTTGAAATAAGCAATTTCCTCTTCCAAATCAGAAAATGGTTGATCTCTATCCATGCAAGCATAAAAGGGAGAATCATGATGAGGAATGTAGCAACCGGCTACAAAAATGGGTGCTCTTTTTGGTGTCATAATTTTCAGCCATACATAACGTTTGTACTTGTCATCTTTCACAATTGATACAAAATCTTCCAATCCTTTCTTAACCATACATGCTAACCCTCCTTGTCCTCTTCGTTGCTTGAGATTCTTTGACCACATCAATGAATGTACATTGTAATCCTCCAAGCCGTTAATCCTTTGTGTATCATGCTCCCAAGTTTCAACAAGAAGTACAACATCGGCTTTGCTTGTTAGTTCATCAATGCCAACCCCCGCATTCCATGGGTATCCATTACAATTCCAAAAGCATATTTTCAATTGTAACTCGGTCTCATAGGTCACGCATCCCAATTTGCTTGAGAGACTTGCCTCCTCCTTGGGCACATTTTCTTCATGAGAGATCTCCTTGTTTTTATTATTCTTTTCCTCATATGCCTTGCGACGCATATTTTGTTGCTTAATAGTGCGATCTTCACATACAAAACATTTTGTATCCCTCAAATAGATCCAACTATTATCAAGGATAATCTTTCGCTTGGTCTCATCCGGCATGGTGCATACAATTGGCCGTTCTCCCGAGCGAGGAGCTCCTTGCTTCCCCACTCTATGTGCTCCATAGACCATAACTTCGGACATGCCAAAGTGGGTTTTGAAGAAATCTTCAATAACAATGGCAAGAAGGAGGTGTCTCTAACTTCTCTTCGGGAATTCCACGAATAACAATGTTCTTGGAACGTCGCTCCCGTTCCTTCAACTCCTCCACATCCACATTCTCAACATTCTTTGTTTGAGCCATAGCTTGCATGAGTGAGGAATTAGAAACCACATTGATACCACATACATCAGCCCAAGACTTGTTTGTGCATACATTTTTCATGTCGCATACATCCCGGCTCATAGTGTCAAATTTCTCCTCTTTCAATACATGGTCATGCTCTACTTTGCTCATCCGCTCCTTCAAAGAATTCAAGTCCACAAGAGAGCGTTTGCATTCCTTGACTTCCTCTTCAAGTTGCATCAAACGTGTTGTTTGCATCTTAAGTGTCCTCTTGAGATTCTCATTCTCAACCACAAGTACCCTTAGTGTGCCATTCTCCATTGCAAGTGCTCGTAAGTCTTCGCCTTGTTTGTTTACGGTCTCTTGCAATGATACCAAGTACGCCATGATCATGGTTTCCGATGTCGTTGGTTGGGTGGTTGTGTTGTTATCTCCACACTTAGGAGATTTTGGATCATTTTCCACAATGGTTGTGGACCTTGTTGAAGAAGAAGGACCCTTGCGAGTGCCGGAAGACATTGTATGTAAAATAGGAAATGAGAATCAATTTTGTTGAACCTGTTCACTTCGGAAATGCTACTACAGAAACGCCTTCCATAACTCTGAAAATTTATGTCTTTACATCAATGCGTAGAGGACTTAGTGCTCTTCGATTGAGGCTATAGATCACCCAAATCGGAGTTCGGATGAAGAAGTTATGATCAAAAGAGTGGACTGCTGTCTACTAGGTCAAAAAACGGCTGCGTTTTTTGAGAGAGAGAGAGAGAGAGAGAGAGAGAGAGAGAGAGAGCGAGAGAGCGCACACAATCAAATCTTGCAGTCGGAGGGTGTTATACAACATGGAAGGTACTTAGAGAGACAGAGTTTTTACAAAACGGAGCAAAATTGTTCAAATACATTATTTATGGCTTTAAGAGATCTCTCTCTCTCATCCTCGCATAGCTCAGCATAACTTCCTATATCTATATAGAGCTCTCCGTTTAAACAGATGTCATCTGTTTCATTTTGTAGATCCTCTGCATGCACCCCATAGAGAGTAGCAGCTTGATGTTCGTATGGCACCACCTCAACGGCTTCTGACTCAGCATCTTCTCCGATCTCCTCCATTGATGCTGCTGTGATTGGCACATGGTAGCCTTCATACGTCCGTGTACTACGAGGGGCTACCTCTACGACGTACCACCAGTTTGTTCTAGACTTTGTAGGATGAAATATCACCTACCAGAGCCACATAACTTACATCAGAGCTTCCAAGCACATAAATTCTAAAATGGGATGTTAACTATTTACATACTTACTTGTTCACAATGCTCGGGTAGTACGAAAGTGTCTCTTAGGTCAGTCCATGTCTTAGTTGAATCCATCTCAAGAAAACCAGACTCTCCTCTACGCACAGTAGCGTTGCGACCCCACAGTAGCGTTGAGAGATAGGTGTTTCAGTTGGACGGCCCCACATCCTCATCACTACTCATAATGAGGGTAAAAATCTTATAACCTGGACAACAAATTTAATCTTCTATTGGCATTTTTCGTCCTCTCTCTCTCTCTCTCTCTCTTTATAGTCATGTCCAATCCCCGCACACCTTAGTCTAGAGGTGCACGGAGATCAGAACCACCGGGTTATAATCTCGTCTTTATTGGTCAATGCCTATATTTGTGGGTACAAGAAATTTACACACCCACGTCTACATGATACTGCCTGTAGTGGACAAAACCCCTTTGACTCTTCTCTAGCTGTAGCATTTCATAGCATCTTAACATCTTTTCACAGTAGATCTTTGTCTGTAGCATGCAGGTAAACCATTCTTGCAATGTAGCTGATGCCTACTAAAAGGACTTAATTCTTACTCTAGATTTGACGGGTTGTGTAGTGTGTGTGTGTGTGTGTGTGTGTGTGTGTGTGTGTGTGTGTGTGTGGGTGTGTCTGACCCTTGGAATCGTCATCTTGCATCACTAATTTTTGTGTAGGCTGAATTTTCTCTTCCATTGGCTGATCATGACGGCTTATTGTATGGTAGGAGTAGTCGAACATGCAGGTGGAATTGCTAGTCCGCATGGATTGTCGAGGCTGTGAGCGCAGGAAATTTTCTCATGTAAGAAAACGGAGTCTTTTTCCGTGTTTTTCATATGAGCAAGTGTTTTTCATACAATGCTTAACATCATGAGCGCACCTTCATTGACATGCACTAATATCTAACCTAAATCTAAAAAAAGCTAGTCCATCGAACATAAATCTAGATCTAATTTAGTCTTAAACCCAAAATAAACCTAAATCTAATTTAATCTAACGTAAATCTAAATCTAACGTAAATAAACCTAAATCTAATCTAACGTAAATCTAACTCAAAAGAAACCTAAATCTAATTTAATCTAACCTAAATAAACCTAAATCTAATCTAATGTAAATTTAAATCTAACCTAATCTTAAACTCAACATAAAAATAAATCTAAATGTAATCTAACTTAGTCTAATTTAAATTTTAACATAATCTCTTTCTCTCTTTGTTTTCTCCCCTTGCCTCTCTCGTAAATAAAATAAACCTAATCTAAATCTAACGTGAATAAACCTAAATAAACCTAAATCTAATCTAATATAACGTAAATCTAAATCTAACGTAAATAAACCTAAATCTAATCAAACGTAAATCTAGCTAAAAATAAACCTAAATCTAATGTAATTTAACTTAAATAAACCTAAATCTAATTCAACATAAGTCTACATCTAACCTAATCTTTAACATCTTTTGGGATAGTTTCCTACGACGTTACAACTCTCTTCTTCTTGTGTGTGTGTGTGTGGGTGTGTGTGTGCCAAACAAAAGAGACAAATGGTATAACCTTTCTATCACCCAAGTGTGGTAGATTGGTTATGCCATTTCCCTCTTGAATAACAGGTCTTGAGTTCAACTCCTCCTCGGCTAGATCTTTAGGTCCTTTTAATTAGTTTCTTACGACGTTAAATTAAACTCTCTCTTCTTGGGTGTGTGTGTGTGGGTGTGTGCACGCCAATATAAAAAGGAGAAAAATGGTATAACTTTTCTATCACCGAAGTGTGATAGATTGGTTATGCCATTTCCCTCATAAAAAACAGGTCTTGAGTTCAACTCCTGTCGACTAGATCTTTAAGGTCTCTTGGGATAGTTTCCTACGATGTTAAGACTCTCTTCTTCTTCTTCTTCTCTCTCTCTCTCTCTCTCTCTCTCTCTCTCTCTCAATGTGTGTGTGCATTCTTTGTTTATGCATGTGTGTGTGTGTTTTTTGTTTATGCTTGTGTTCTCTCTCTCTCTCTCTCTCTCTCTCTCTCTCTCTCTCTCTCTCTCTCTCTCTCAAAAACACAATGTCTGTGTGTGTGTGTGTGTGAGAGAGAGAGAGAGAGAGGGAGAGAGAAAGAGGGGAAGGGAACATGAGAGTGAGGAGAGGGAAGGAGCATACCTGGATCTCCTTCCTCTCCTCGTGTGTGTGTGTGTGTGTGTGTGTGTGTGTGTGTGGAGAAGAAAGAGAGAGAGAGGGAGAGCGCGTTACCTTGCTTGCTTGAGCGCGCGCCGAAAACTCAGATATGAGATCTGAGTTTTTGGATGCTCTCGATTATTTTTTTAGCCCCGACGGCGTCGCTCTGAGCATCGCTAAGTTCCTTGTAATTTAGCGACGCCTATAGTGACGCCGTGGTTTTTCACATTTGAGCGTCGCACTCCGAGCGTCGCTACTATTAAGTACCTCTTGTAGTGTAGTAAGGTACACCACAATACTCCACTCAACTACACTTTTTTATGTACACAATAATCTTGACTAGCACTTAGTGTATCCTTGTGTGTTTTCTTGCAGATTTGTGAGCTCCAAGGAAATCGAAATAGATGCTACCCCTACTGCTCAAACACTTGCAACAGAGACTGTGTGTGCTATTGAAGATGTATTTCCTCGATCGGTCTTTCTTAGTCAAATTCACCTCTTGGTTCACGTGGTGGAGAAGATAGCTATATGTAGAGTAGTGCACGCACGATGGATGTTCTTCTTAGAAAAGCTTTTAAAGACTCTCAAAGATTTTGTGCAGCTACGGTCTCAACCAGAGGCATGTATGGCCAAGTTCAAGAGGCATTTGTTTACATATCAGAGTATTTGGCACAAGTTGATCCTTCAATGCCTCGCATGTGGTCAGACGAGGAAGATGCAAGGATGACTTCACACTTGCCAAGTGGAAAGGGGAAACTACTTAACATGGATATGAATCTATCCCGAGTGGTCCATAACTTTTGCATTCTCAATGCAAAGATTATGACCAAGTGGGTGGACTTGTGGACAATGGCAAAGACAAGGCGTTTGCAAGAGAGGGAAGCATGGAAACAAGCACATGGAGGAAGGAGGGCACCCCCAGTGCCTAGACACCTTGCATGTTTCCCAGATCTCATTAGTGCAGAGTGGATTCATGAGAAAATGACCAAGGCAAAAGCGCGCAGAGAAGACATCACCAACGAAGAATGAGAATATGCACGAGGCTGCGTACCAAAGGTAGAGTACTCATATACCTAAACCATATTGTCTCGCTATTTCTTGAAATTATCTTTAATATGTATTTGATAAATTAATATATTTTTCTATTTTGTAGTGCCTTTCCTTTAACTCTATGTGGTCAAAGGGTGGTCACTTTCATACGCGCCACATTGACGAGCGTAGAACCACCATGGATTGTGCCATCATGGGCAACTTTGACACAGACGGTGATGAAGCCAGGTACTACAAAACTATTGAAAGAATACTAAAGGTTAATTTTAGAAGCTTTCATATCTTCATCTTCGAGTGCAAGTGGTTTGCAAACGTGTCTAGATGACATGAGAGTGGCCTCTACATGGTGGACTCTAGTGTGCATCACACAGGGAGGTATGACAATTCAGTTTTACCGCGCAATTGTGAGCAAGTGAGTGACATGTACCTTTTTTATTCTTATTTTCTTATAGCGTTAGTTATACCAATGTTACTCACTTTGAGCTTGTATTTTATAAGGTCATCTATATCCCAACAATCCACCAACCAAAACTTTGGTTCGTAATTCTCGTTACACCTTGGGGGAGAACCATATTTTCCACTAATGAAGTGGAGACTATCTTCGACCCTCTTTCACCTCCAACTTTGGATGAGGTGGAAACAGAGGAGAGGGAGGTTGATGAATCAAGTCCAGTGGCAGCAAGTCTTAGCGAGGATGATTGTCATGACGATGAAGATGATGAGATGGAGGATGATGAACTCGAAGATGATGAAGCTGGCAATGCATCCACAAACGACAATTCCGTTTCTCTCTTTATTTATTTAGGAGCCATGGGCTTAGAATTGGATGATGCTTCATGTAGAGATCTTTTGGAAGATGATTCATAAACATTTTGCAATTATGAAGTTTTTTGGTCGTGTAATCCATTCATCTCTCTCTCCCTCCTCTTCCTCTCTTTAGATTTGAGAATATGCTCAATTATGTTAATCAATTGACAATGATTATTTTAGTTGTAACCAAGTGTAATCGTATATCCCCCCACCTCTTTCTCCCCCCCCCGCGCGCCCTCTCTCTCTCTCTCTCTCTCTCTCTCTCTCTCTCTCTCTCTCTCTCTTCTTTTTTATATTTGAAGATGATATAAATATTCTTTAATTTTTATTGAGAGGAGGGAAACACCAAAATTTTAAGGGGGGGGGGGGGGGGGGGGGGGGGGGGGAGAGAGAGAGAGAGAGAGAGAGAGAGGTTAAGCCAGAATTTGAAAGTTTAGGCGCTAAATTTGGTTGTCGGATATAACAACGGTAATTAGCGTGGTAATAACCGCAGTAATAACAACGGAGAAAGTCACGATAATACTTTAAGCAAAAAAAAACCCCCCCTGCCTTCTTCTCTTGTTTCTCTAATTGAATTGCACCTTCTCTCTACAAAATGCGGTAAAACAGCGCGGTAAACACTTGGAGATTTTCATAGTGCTCTTTTATGCCACTTATGTTCTTGTATGAGCACTACATCAAGATCGTTTTGCAGGATCCATTTATTAAGCATGGCCAACCTAGTGGGGTTGTTAAGACCCTTAGCATTAAAGGTTACAATTTCATGAGGGAGTATTCATAACAACTTGGGTATTACCCCTCTTTGTGAGAGCTCACATCACTATCCACCATGTTAACCTCAAGATTTATACCAGGAGCCTCCCAACTCATGGGTACTCTTTCAACAGTAGTACAAGCTTCTTCAATAGAAGTCAAGGTATCAGGTGAGGCATACCATGTAGAATATCAAACACATTTGGGCTAATATACCCTGAGGATTTTTTCCTTGGTTAAAAGGAATTTCTAGCAGAGACTGCTTGGAACCCCTCAGCATCAATAGTACTTTTCCCCTTATCCATGGTTCTACTGAAACCATGAGGGTTAGCAAATGAGGAAGGACCTTGGTGCCCACTACCGAATAAACGTCTAGAGACCCCTTTAGCCCCGGGGAGGTCACCTAATAAAAATGTAACCTATCACGTGAGATCAACAGAAGGGTATTTAAAGTTCTTGAAACTTTAAGAAATATACATACAAAAGGGCATTATTTTTTCAAATTTGAAAAAAACTTACAAATTTTAAAAGAAAATGGTAAATTATATTCTTAACAAAACTCACACATAAGGGGTTTTACAAACATGTCTTGAACGCACGTGATATGGTAGTTTTACACATAGTGAACCCCCCGAGCCTTTAGCATGGCTAACTATTGTGCCAGGCGCATGGGCATAAGCAAGAGAGACGGTTACAGATGTCTGATTCACCACCAGGACTACTGCCATTGCATGGATGAAATGTACTAGGAGATTTACCAAATATTTGTTCCCTTGGAACCACGTTCTTACTACCAGCCTGTAAGAGGGAATTAGATCCCCTGAGGATTGAGACACGGTCTGGCAATTTCTAAAGAAGTGCCCCAGCTTATTACAATGAAAACATGCACATGCTAGAGAACCCCATTTAAGATACAACACCATCCTACCTCCAGAAGGGATGTTTATATCTATAGTTCGTGGAAAGGGGTTTTGGTATTCCACAATCGGCCTGCTTTGTTTCTGTTGGGGGAGTTAATTATAGGGGCATACAAGACTTGGCCCAATTTAGTAGTAATATCCTTAATGCATGGCCACATAAAGGAAGGTAAACCAATGTATTCTACCCAACACAGGGCATTGAGAAAGCAAGGCATCCTTTATCATTTTAATGGGTTTCCATTCAAGCACATAAACAACCGCCTTGAACAATATAATAGTAGGTTTCGACAAGAAGGCAGCCTGATCTTGGGGCTTAGAAACAGCACCTGAAAAAGTCCCTTCCCAGCATAGAAGATTTTGTCTATAACATGAGTACCAAAGCCCTTATCAATGGCCTGTCCTATATCATTAATTTGAGGCAGACCACCAGGCAAAAAAAAGAACAACAGCTCTAGCTTTGAAGACAGAGATTTGTTGCCAAAAATTTCAGAGTCCGGAGTTACCCGATGATCCCCTTTGATCTGAGGATCGTTAGTGATAGAATCTTGCAAAATATCAGACAGAGCCGACGCATCAAAGGAGGGGGTGTTATCCAGCCGTTCATGAACTAAACTCTTAACTTCTTCCATTAGGGAAAATTTGGACTCACAAAGGGGCCTTATAAGGAGTTTGACTTCCTCTCTCATGTCCAAAATGGGTGTGCGGTAAAATTTTTGCAGATCAACTCTAAACTTGGCGGAGATGTGGCAATTATAATCTACTCTTCAAGCTCTTTTTGAGAATCAAAAATAGAATCTTTCAAAATATAAGGAATCTCGTGGCGTGCTATATATCAATAGAAAGATCTTGCAAAGTAGATTCGAACTATCAAATCTCCACCAAGTTTAGAGTTGATTTGCAAAAATTTTACTGCACGCCCATTTTGTACACGAGAGAGGAAGTTAAACTCCTTATAAGGCCCCTTTGTGAGTCCAAATTTTCCATAATGCCTAAGGTCTACTCTAGAAGCCGAAGGTAATGCAAAAGAGGTCATTGTAGAGAACAAAGGAAGGACCTGCTTATGTGGGTGACAATCGTCGAAGCAGGGTTGAAGCCAGGCGTCGGATGAGTATTGCAGAATCGCACGCGGGTGTGCCGCCTCACGCATAAGAGGCTTCGTGCTTATGGTGGCAGGTCTGATGCTGGGCTTATGGTGGCCGGTCTTATGCAGGATTTCATTCTCACCTCGCCATTCTTCTCTCTCTCTCTCTCTCTCTCTCAAAAATAACAGAAACTTCTCTCTCTCTCTCTCTCTCTCTCTCTCTCTCTCTCTCTTCTTTCTATGATATCTCTTTTCTCCGCAATGTTTACTAAGACCCGGGGATAGGCTAGCGAGACAAAATTTGGAGAGGGCATTTCTGTTTCTTTTTATGTACGTTCTTGCCAAGAAGTACAATGACACATGACACGCATATACACACCATTATATTTGAAATTTTTTACACTAAATTTCTCTAAATTCTCTTGCCTTCACATTTAAAACGTAGAGGCAATTTTCAAAATTTGTAGGTGGGATTACTCTAATGTTTTTATGTTTCTATGTACCATTTGCCCTGTTAGTATACCTTGGTCTTGAGAATATATTTTTCATGACTCGTGAGAGAGAACCAGCTGACCGACGAAGGACGACAAGTGTAGAAAGGTGGCGGAGAGCTGGCTAGAGAACGAAAACAACATCTGAAGATGGAGAGCGCTGGAAGCGATGACGTGCAGAGAAGTATCGAATTCATATTACGGCTTCAGGACCTGCCGGACCGTTGTCTGGTGCGCGTTCTGGCCAAGCTTAACCTCAAGGAGGACAAAGATGCGGCCTCGCTCACGTGCTCGGAGTGGAGCAAGCTTGTCGACTGCGGCCGCCGGCCGGCAGCAGCGGTGCACATCCTGCACCCCATGAGCAGCAAGGACATTACGATCTTTCAGATGCAAGGGGACGCACACTACGAAATACGCCGGCAAGAGCGGCTATGGCGGGACGTGGGAATAGAGGCTCTAGAAGCGCTTTCTGCGTTCCCGGAAGCCAAAGCCATCACCATTGAAGGCTTCTCGTGGGCAGATGCCGACGTTCTCATCCCAGCTGCGTTTCAATGCCTCTTCTCACTACCTCAGCCACGTAGCTTGGCCTGCCTCACCACCCTCCACCTCCGCTACGTCTCTTTCCAAGACCTGCAATGGATGAAAGCCCTCACTCTCGCTTGCCCTGCTCTCGCCCATATCCGTCTCCAGACTTTGCAGAGGGGCTATCGCTGCGACCCTCTTATGGACTCGCACCTCGAATCTCTGGCGCTCGGATGCCAACAGCTCGCATCCCTTCGCCTCTCTGTGCGACTGACTCCATATCATATGCTCAGTTATTCGAGCCGAACCATTTCAGACGCCGGCATCGACTCCATACTCACCAACTGCAGCGCCATGACCGAGCTTTTCCTCCATGGCCATATGCGCATTACTGGGTGGGGCCTGCGACGCGGGACTGGGCTCACGGCGTTATCACTCAAATCTTGCAGATTCGATAGTTGGAACGCAGAGGGTTTGGAGGAGGGCCTGCGCGAAGGCCCTGGAGCAAACCTCCGCCATCTTTCTCTTCGATGGGTGATCCTATCCACCAGCGCTAGCATTCCGCTTGCAGAAATCGTTGCTAGGACCTGCCCCAATCTCCAAAAGCTTCGCATTGACGAAGTTCACGGGATTGATTTAGGAGAGGAGCAAGTCAATGTCTTCAATAGTGTCACATTTCCATCCCTGAGATCCCTCTTCCTCAGACCATTGGAAATTAGCCGTAGAGCGGAGATGGCATGGCTCGAAGCACTGCCCTTGCTGGAGGAGCTCTATTTCGACCACCCTAAGAAGGTAGCCACCCTCACAAATGTTCTCTTTGTGGCAATAATATGGGTAGCCTTGCAAATGTTATTTGTGTCTAATCCTTGTGTGGCTCATTTACACACCTCTAGTAGTTTTGCAGCCTTCTTGGTGCCTCTTCAACATGCACGAGGTTTGATTTGATTTTATAAGAAGTAACTCATATAGCCTCTCCCGTGTATGCTCTTGCTCTAGATCTTGCTTATAGGGCACTCACATTGTGGGTTGCAAACAAGTTAATGGAAGCTAAGCCTCACCTAGGCATTCTCTTTTCAATCAATAGATTACAATCTTTTTTAGCAACATATATAAGGCTCTTAATTTGCTTTTTAGGTGAACATCATCACTTCACCTGGCATGCTACCGTCCTTGAAAGTCCTCATTGTGCCCACAGGATCACAATCGTACCGTCGAAAGATCGAGTTTAAGCTCATTGAAGCCATGCGAGTGGCCCGTCCCACTGTTCACGTAAAGCTCTACCATGAGGGAGGATATCTTTTGACAGGTGCAGAGTACTCTTCTGATAGTGATGATGATGAATATATCCTTGAAGATCCCACTCAAAAGCCCTTCTCGCTCAAAAAAGACCTCGCTGTGATCGTAGGCAAGTGTGTATGTTGTCGATGTCGTCGTCTTCCAATTTGCAAGAAGGATGTTCATCCTTATAAGAATTTTACTTCACTAGACAATGCAATAAAGCCAATTTGCAAGCGGCTTTTACTCCATCAAAGAGAAGACAGACCGGGACTTTATTGCAAGGAAAGGGTAGCTCATACCATTTCTTAGGAAATCCCTTTTTCAATGGAATCTTGTAAGTAAAGGGTGTTATATCCATGTGTAAATTTAAGTATGTTTTATGAGCGTTGCTCAATTGTGCTCTTTAATCAAATATGTTGAAATATAAATCACGCCCTAACAATAATACATGAGTAAGTTCAAGTATGTTTTATGAGTGTTGCTAAATTGAGCTCTTTAATCAAATATGTTGAAATGTAAATGACTAACATTAATATCACATGAGAACTGACATGTATTTGTAGCAAATATATAAGAGGGCACTAATAGTGATACTGCTATTAACACGTTTCTCAATTTTTCCTATAGGAGTTTGAAGAAAATATAAATGAGCATGCAAAGACGTGGCCGAAGACACATATTGTTTAAGATATTGTGTATTACTAGTAGTTTTCTTTGCGTTGTGGGATTTATAGAGCGAGGAAGACCTACTCCTTGAGTAATATATAAGTTTCGCCACCTCACCCACCACATGTGCTACAAATCTACCTCACTTTTGGAGCGAAGCATCTTTTAGGTCCACGGCGAATGAAAAATTCCTATCTTATTTGTGTTTGATATTGTATCACAAAAGGATTCACACTCTAAAAATTGGTAGGTTGTGGTATTGATTGAAGGTTGAAGGTTGGGGTGGCTACTGTAGAGAGAGGAAGAGAGGGAAAAATAGAGTCCACTAGCTGCTGGTCCAAGAGAGGGTGGTGATTCCCTGTTGCGGTATGGTACTAAGCATGCGACCATAGCCGCAACGCTGCATGGTGGCTAATGGAGGAGAGAGTGAGATAACGTCTGGTCTGAGTGCATGTGTATGTGTAGGGGGGGGGGGGGGGGGGGGGGGTAGCCAAAAAGTAGGCGCCTGTGGTGGTTGTACAAGAACGAGAGAAAGGGATGAGTTGTGGGTCACAGAGAGATCGTCAAGCCGCCTGGTGGAGCGTTGAAACCCATCCACTCTGCGAGTTTATCATGAGCTAACTGAAGCCCATGGGAGAGTGGGCAGAAGATACTGATAATAGTAGTAGTAAAAAGTGGTTGGATCCTGACTATAGGAGGATTGCACTTGGATTGTCTGGTGGGTGAAGGCGACTGCATGTGGGGGAGTTATAGAGAGATAGGCTCTGCATGTGTGTGTATGGTGCATGGGGTTCAAAAGGGGAAGAAAAAAGTGGCGGTTGAGAATATATGTGTGAGTGCCATCAATTACTGACGAGGGAGAGAAAGAGAGCTAGAGTCATATGGTTTCATGAGGGTGCGGGAGAGAAAAGGGGTTGCGGCTACAGAGAGAAATGGTCGACGGCTACGAGGTGGTTGGTAAATGGCAGTGGGGCTGCGCCATCGACAAAGGAATGGTAGAGAGCAAGAGAGAGTTTGCATGGTTGGTGGCTGTAGTTGGTCACTAACAGTGTGTCCTACGGAGTACTGCGTACTACTCTACTTCCATCCATGTTGCAAATTTTGGTTGCTGTAGCAACTTTGCCAATGACACTATGACAAAATTGGTTGAGGTCGTAATTTGGTTCATGACAGTGTCGTCCTTGAACTACAGTTTTGCGCGAGTGAATGAGTACAACCGGTCACCATCTTTTTGTGTGTGCATATGTAATATTGTCATAGGGTGGTTTGTCACGGGTTAAACTCATATACGACCTCTTTGAGCTTCAAGCTACATGAAGTTAGTACTGTTCATCCTTCTTCGTTGAGCATCACACATCTTGCTTACTCCTTCTATTGTAATTATCTAGCATTGCTTCCCCCACACCCACACACATATATCTATGTATATCTCAGATTCATCAATCAAGTAATTTATATAGTCGGATCATATAATCCCACTACCATATTAAAGAGTCTACATCAAAATAATCAAAATTTAATTACTATGTTAAAGATATGTATAGGCTTTTCTAAATATGTGAAATATCATTTTGCTTGTTGTCCTATATAGGTGGGCTTTCTATAATCACAATCTCAACAGGAGTTACTATTAATTGTTTCCCAAAATTTTCCACATGTGTACAACATCAAGAAGAGAGATTAAACAAAAATAAATTACATAAAACAAAATAGAATTATATAATTGTACTTATCTGTGTTACACAATCGTAAGGAGCTATGTTGTTGAAAGCCAAATCTTACAAAAGGTGTTCTTGTTACCAAGAGCGTATCCTCAGCTCTGATACCATTGCTACAATCGGGAGTGTGGCAGCCCTGCAAAATACTCAAAATAGCACAATACATACCATAAATGATAAATCTACATACCTGGAAAATCCCATAGAACATAATAAAGACTTCACACGACCATAGAGAGACAAAGAGCAGGAGAGAGCGAGAGAGAAGAGAGGAGAGGAGAGAAGAGCATGCGGCACTGGGTACAATGTAAGGTTTCCAGTTTTAGAAACCTTAAAGATTGTATAAAGCTTAATCAAACTGATATAATTATTGAAAAAGCAATGTAGAATTGCTCGACCATGGCAACGCATATATCTATGTATATCTCAGATTCAATCAAGTAATTTATATAGTCGGATATAATCCCACTACCATATTAAAGAGTCTACATCAAAATAATCAAAATTTAATTACTATGTTAAAGATATGTATAGGCTTTTCTAAATATGTGAAATATCATTTTGCTTGTTGTCCTATATAGGTGGGCTTTCTATAATCACAATCTCAACAGGAGTTACTATTAATTGTTTCCCAAAATTTTCCACATGTGTACGAAATCAAGAAGAGAGATTAAACAAAAATAAATTACATAAAACAAAATAGAATTATATAATTGTACTTATCTGTGTTACACAATCGTAAGGAGCTATGTTGTTGAAAGCCAAATCTTACAAAAGGTGTTCTTGTTACCAAGAGCGTATCCTCAGCTCTGATACCATTGCTACAATCGGGAGTGTGGCAGCCCTGCAAAATACTCAAAATAGCACAATACATACCATAAATGATAAATCTACATACCTGGAAAATCCCATAGAACATAATAAAGACTTCACACGACCATAGAGAGACAAAGAGCAGGAGAGAGCGAGAGAGAAGAGAGGAGAGGAGAGAAGAACACAAGCACTGGGTACAATGTAAGGTTTCCAGTTTTTGAAACCTTAAAGATTGTATAAAGCTTAATCAAACTGATATAATTATTGAAAAAGCAATGTAGAATTGCTCGACCATGGCAAATATTGGTATTTTTGGAATCTTAAGCACAACAAACCCCGGGCTAGAAATTTTCAGATTTAAATTTAGACAAAAATTGACCCCACTAGTCCTTCCGAAAGATTCAATGTAAATTAAATTATTAAGAAAAATTGAAGGGTTGCAGTAATCATTTAATCATAGACTTTATTAAAGGCCTCCTAGATATTTACAAGATATTTTACCACTTCAGCAAAAATAGATCAAAATATAGCAGAATTGACATTTTAAAAGCTGGCAGGTAATGGGAGGGTCATCACTGACCTGCCATGGACTCATTTAGCAGTAGGGGGCATTTTTTGACTTGCTGGGGACTGCTTGAACTGCAAGCAACTGCCTTTTACAGCCTGTGAGAGCTTGTGAGTGCCAGAAAACTATAAATAGGACCCCTTGCTTCACAAATTGGACAGACTCGGAGCCTTGACACTCTCTCTCATCTAGAGAGAACGCTACGCAGAAATCACTAGAGATTAAGCTCTAGTCGATTAACCTAAACGGTAATTAGCTAATCCTTCTTAATTAGCAAGGCTAGATTAATCTATTTTGTTAATAAATCAAAGATTAGGCCTATGTATACTCGTAAAACCTCTCTTAATTAATTATTCTCTCTGCTAATTGTTGTAATTAAGCTTGGTAATGTTAAGCTAATTAATTATCCTATCATATTAGGGTTGAAATTAGCCAAATTAACCATGAATTAATGGGAAATATATTAATTAAGCTTAGATTAAGTTGAGGTAGTTATCAGAGCTGCATTAGACAGTCATTAAGCTAGGAAAATTATCCTATAATTTTTTGAGTAATTTTCCTAATTAATTAGGTAGAATTACACTGTTATTTTGAGAAAATTAAAGGGGAAAATAATCAAATTGATTCAAAATGCTTTGAGCTATTTATCAGCAGTTAATTATATGTTAAGAAACCCATGATATTTAGGAGAAGCTCAGATAATTAATTTAACTCATTACTTTAGCAAAAAAACTCTGTTTTTTAGAAAAATTAAATAGGGGAAATTAGTAAATTGATTTCAAATGCTTTGAGTTATTTATTAGTGGTTAATTATGTGTTAGGGAGCCTATGATAATTAGGAGAAGCCCAGATAATTAATTTACCTAATTACTTCAGCAGAAATACTCTGTTTTTAAGACAAATTAAATAGGGGAAATTGGTAAATTGATTTCAAATGCTTTGAGTTATTTATTAGTGGTTAATTATGTGTTAGAAAACCTGTGATAATTAGGAGAATCTCAGATAATTAATTTACTTAATTACTTTAGCAAAAATACTATGTTTTTAAGACAAATGAAATAGGGGAAATTAGTAGTTTGATTCCAAATGCTTTGAGTTATTTATCAGTGGTTAATTAGGTGTTGAGAAACCCATGATAATCAAAATAATCTCAGATAATTATTTTATCTAATTAATTTAGGAAAAATACTCTGGTTTTAGGAGGAATTAAATAGGGGAAATTAGCAAATGGATTCAAATTGAATTGAGTTATTTATCAGAGGTTAATTACATGTTAGAAAACTTGTGATAATTAGAAAAAGCTCCGAAAATTAATTTACCTAATTACTTTAGCAGAAATACTCTGTTTTTAGGACAAATTAAATAGGGGAAATTAGCAAATGGATTCAAATTGAATTGAGTTATTTATCAGAGGTTAATTACATGTAAGTAAACCTGTGATAATTAGGAGAAGCTCAGATAATTAATTTATCTAATTACTTTAGCACAAATACTCTGTTTTTAGGACAAATTAAATAGGGTAAATTAACAAATGGATTTAAATTGAATTAATTTATTTATCAGAGGTTAATTATATGCTAGGTAACCCGTGATAATTATGTGAAGCTCAGATAATTAATTTATTTAATTACTTTAGCAGAAATACTCTGTTTTTAGGACAAATTAAATAGGAGAAAATAATAAATGGATTCAAATTGAATTGAGTTATTTATTAGACGTTAATTACATGTTAATAAACCTATGATAATTAGGAAAATTTTAGATAATTAATTTATCTATTACTTTAGCAGAAATACTCTGTTTTTATGACAAATTAAATAGGAGAAATTAGCAAATGGATTCAAATTGAATTCACTTATTTATTAGAGGTTAATCCAAAAACCTTTGATATAAATATCAAAGGCAGAACACACCTTGGGGAATCCATGATAAATACCCCAACCTCAAATAAATACTTTAGATATTTATCTTCAATAAAAGTAATCGATTTTGCGTATAAAATAGACAAGGAAAATTAGTAAATGAATTTATTTAATTACCAAATAAATATCTGGGGTCCAAAATCACTATTGAAGGGTGGAAAATTTGCCTGAGCATAAATGGATGGTATAATAAATTATTGTCAATAAAATTTTACCTAATTTAGACCATAAGTATAGGAGGAAAAGGTTATTAATCAAATTTATGAAAATTACTAAAGATAGAACAATTCAATTACAATTTAGGGAGAGTAACCCGTTAGCGGATAGAAATTTATAATTTACTAAGGTTAAAATGGAAGATAGACTAAGAAGAAACCTAGTTAAAGGACTTCCTAAATTAAATGGTAATTATGAAAATTACTTATAGCATAAATAAGTTACAGGAGGAATATCTCATCACATTGACTATTAAAGATACCTACTTACGCCAAAAATCCTTATTTTTGGGTAAACAAGGGAAAAGAAGATTATTCAATTAAACTTCTAATGGATTAAGTCTTTTTATAAGGCTTCCGACATGGCTCCAAAGAGAACCAGGGGAAATCCTCTTACTGAGGAAGAGGATGTTAGCAACAAGCGAAACAAAGCCACTAATGACCATGAGGCTGGGCCTAGCCCCATAGGCCGACTGAGGAAAGCTTGTAGGCTCCAGCCCAGCTCCCAGGTGGATTCTATTTTCATTTGAAATCTTTTAAAGTTCACTTTTAAGTGAGCATTGCATACGTAAGGTTAGGAAGGATAAACTGGCTGAAAACGGAAGGTAACTTCCAACGTGCATTTGTTTATAATGTAGGAAAGAATTGTTTCGGTTAAAACTGGTTAAAATAGAAAAGATATGATTGATCATCCTTAAGACAGTTTGTCTCAAGACACCTCCGACTCCTTAGTATAAATTGATGATAATGATTGGCTTTCTAGCCACGGATAAGTCGATTACCCCCATGAACGTAGAGTTTCTACTTCGTGTCATGTCTTGATGTTTCTACATAAGTTAGGATACCGTTTTTTTTAACCTAGGGGAAACGCCCGGTTGCATGGGCAATTGGTTTGGTGGATGGGCACCTGGAACCTTGGGTGGAGGTTTATCCACTCCGGATTGTGAATAAGGAATGGGTGCCGTTTTTTCACCCTTAGGCGGTCTTGAGACAAGACGAGTACAGGTCATGGTTATTATGGACAAAGTTTTGATTGATAGTACCCTGTCTTAAGTTTAAAGATGTCTGTTTTCTAAAAGAATGCTTTCAATGCTGTCTTCAAGGAATTACTGTGATGGAACGCTAAAAGAAACCATTATTTTAAATGTTAAAACAATGTGATAATAAGATAAATGAATCTTGTGTGAGTGTCGGGTGGTAAGTGGGGATTGACTAAGGTTGTCAATCATGGACGGGTGGACCTGATTAGTCAGGTAACTATCCATCCCTGTGCACTAAAACGTTTAGAAAACTTCTTCACTTGGAAGAGGAGTCCACCAGTGGCGGCTGTGCCCTCACATCTGTTAGAGGGAAAAAAGCGTTGGTTGAGGATACCGTAGCCCAATTGTGGCAGTTATAGGGCCGAAATAGTTTTTCGGACTTTTAATACGTTGTCCCGTTTTCGCTGCGAGACAGGACTAGGTCTTTTTCTAAGGCTATAGACCCAAGCCATTGTCAATGGTAAAGGTCTATTCCTTGGATTTTTCCTGTTTAGAGACTCTGATTTTTATCAGACCTAGAGACGTGTCAAGGATCCCATCCCGATCTTGGTATTGGCAGGTTGGGGACTTTACATACAATCTGCCCCCGTGCAAGAGTGAGAATTTCCCTCTTGCACGTATTTTATTTATAGATTCTTCAATGCTCAAAATAAATACACATTGACCGACCGGGCATAAATGGCCATAGCGTGTAATGAGCACTTGAGTAATAAATACATTAAATGTGATATCTTCGCTTAGCCTTAGCTTATCTACTATCTAACTAGAGCAATGCCTACTGCACAGCCTTAGTCCACAAGGTACACAAGATACATATCCTAATTTACCTTATTTATAACATACCATAGGTAGCTGACACAACACACCTTCACTTTGTCAAACACTTCTTGAGCTTCATCATCCCATTAAAATCCATGCACATGTTGATCCCTCTTTTGAAGAGGATACACATACTAGGAGAACATCCAAAAGAATCGTGACAGATGCTTTAACTTATGCACCAACGATGCCAACCCTATTGCACTGGTGGGAGGCTTCATCAGAACCAATGCTTTTAATTCTCTGGATCCTCTTCTATAACATTCTGTGAGACCACATGGCCCAACAACTAAGCTCGCGGTTGTGCAAATTTTCACTTCTTTGGGCTCAATTGCCCTCCTTCCTTGTCTAACCTTTCGAACCACAGATTCAACTTGGATAGGTGTTCTGCCATGAAACTATAACAACCAATATCATTCATGAAAACTCTGATGAACTTACCCAAGTATGGCATGAACACTTTGTTCATCCAGTCTTGACCAGTCCAAAAGGCATCCTGCGGTAAGCAAGGCACCCCCATGGAGAGATGAAGGTAGTTTTCAATTGACCCTCCAAAGCAATACCGATTTGAAAATACCATGAAATGCCATCCATGATAGAATAACACTAATGTCCTGCAACCTGGTTCAAAATCTCGTCCTGAAATGTCAAGGGGTAGTGGTTCCGCTTGATAGCAACATTCAAGGGCTTATAGTCTACACATACCTGCCAGGCTACCACTTCCCTTTCTTCTTTGGTGCAATAACAACAGGTGAAACCCACTCAAATTATTTCACTGTGGTTAAATAATAACTACCTCCAGAAACTTACTATCTCTTGCCATAGAGCCTCCTTTTGAATATCTCCCAACCTCCGTAGCTTCTGTGCTTTTGGCATGTATCCATCTTTAAGTAGAATTCGATGCTCTACTCCTTTAGTTCCTCTCAAATCTTTATATTCAGCTACAAACAAAATGGGATAGGCTGCACATAAGTCTACATAACCTTCTTTCTATTTCTTGGTTAGGTCTACATCGAACATCTCTTCCACCTCTTCAATCTTTAGACTATAAACTGAAGCTTACATACCTTCAGTCGAACTGACAAAATCTATGGTGACCCCAAAAACATTTGTATCCAGCTTCAATAGGTGTTGATCACTCTCTTCCTCTTTGACATTGGTGGACCCTTCATCATAATTTGACTCAATTTCATATTTGTAGGTGGTGCTAGAATCTCTATTATCACCCCCTACCTCTGGATGAAAGTGGCTCCCCCCGGTTTTCAGGTCAAGCACGATCTGCCCTCCATTCTCTCAATCCGGCAAGGTAGATACCCCCTTCTCCCAATCCTGTTTGGCCCCAATTTCCAACAACCACGGCCTCCCCAATATAATTGGGTAAGCATTTTCACTTGCTCTCATGAAAAAAAAAGCAATGAGGTATTCAATTCCCATGACTTTTACTTTCACATTGTGCGCCACTCCCAAACATCGAGCTTTGGCATGATTGGCCATCCTCATTTTTACATTGGACATGACTATAGCTTTAATACCGATATCCCTCATAGCAGACTTGGTGATCACACAGACCTAGGCACCACCCCATCGATATACTCTTGCACATGTTTCATCTTCTCAAGCAAAACTTTCACCACTGGAAGCACATCAATTGGACTCCCCACACTCAAGGCTAGATTTTGTACAACACACACATCACCTCTTACTTGAGGAAGCCTCGTGCTGACATTGGTTGACCATTGTCTCCTCAATTTAGGGTTCGATGCAAGCAGCTGCCCAAAATTGATATTAGATTTTGGATTTTGAACATCCCTTACCAGATCATATTCAGGCTTACCGCGTCACAACTGAAAATCCTTTTGTGTAATTTTTCTTCTTCGTCTTCTCTTGCTTGACTCGGGCTACTCTCGGCCTTCGTTCATCTTCCTTTTAACTTTTCTTGCCTTGGTTTCTCGTTCTATCTTGGTCTCTCTTTCTCCTCTTGCTCTTTTGTTGGCCT
Source organism: Adiantum capillus-veneris (assembly GCF_014529385.1). Lineage (NCBI taxonomy): Eukaryota > Viridiplantae > Streptophyta > Polypodiopsida > Polypodiales > Pteridaceae > Adiantum > Adiantum capillus-veneris. The sequence goes on from NC_140953.1 coordinate 44,739,851, forward strand.
TGATATCAAACTCCTACTCGTCAACGCCAATAATGTTAACCCTTTTCACTTCATCATTTCTTGGTGGAGCATGCGGTGCCTGGTTTTCAACTACTTGATGCTCCCTCTGACCATTGAATTGTGATTTCCCTCTGCCTTTTCTAAACAGAGGGTACAAGCCTCCGCTTTCCCTCAATGAATGAGGACAATTTGAAGAGCATAGTGGCCCTTCTCTCCGCAACTACAACACCTACCGGGTAATTGCCAATTGCCTAACCATGCCTCTTCCTGCCCTCGCCTGACCTTTGTCCATCACACTCAAACGCAATTCTTGCATTTTCTCAGATAAACCTTGAACCGTATATACTCATTGTTGGGGAATGGTTGCCACCCCCTAATTTTTTTGGTTCTCCACTTGAACTTGCTCCTGTGGACTTGGAGTAGAATTGGGAATCATCACCTCAAATCCCAGTGCACCTTGCTCGATCTTTTTTATTTTTTGGCTCTTTGCCCGCGCAATCGCGACCACTTTGTTGTAATTTTTTGGGCTCTCAAAACCACCTTCTCACAAACTTTGGGATGCAAACAAGCCATAAAATTTTCCAATTTAAAGTGCTCACCGCCACCGTTAGCCAATTGCATGGAAACTGCAAAATCCCTCCAGCATTCCTCGAAGCGGTTGAGAAAAATTCCGAACTCCTCGCTAATTTAAATTCTTCAATCTTGTATCCAAATCAATAGGGGACACCTATTTACGGAAATCATGTAAAAAACAGGCATGCAAAGCCGGCCATATAGGTCTCAGTTCCCCTTCCAAAGCATAGAACCATGTCTTTGCTCTCCCTCGCATCATCAACAGAATTGTCTGCATCTTGCTATCTTCATGTTGCATATGCAATGATAGCATATACAACTCAAAATTGGTCATCCACTCCTCCGAGTCTTCTTCTCTAGTGAAAATTGGTCCATAACTTCATGCTACCATGTTTCCTTGATAAAAAAAACCTTCTTTGATCAAAATCGACAAGCAATCAGCTGCTGCTCCTCAATGGGGGCACTAGAAGATGGAGAGGGGTATCCAATGGAGAACACACCCAGCACACAACACAATGCCTCCCTACAGCTCAAGGTATCCACAACACCCCTAACCTCTCAGATAACACCTTCAAATTGACCAATTTGCACTAATGGAACAAGCCTTGTACACAAAACAATGCTCTCTTGCTCTGCAAAACAACTATTTAGCCAGAATGCACCCCAGCGGCTCAACTCACCTTTTTTAATAGCCTCACATAACACCCCAATTTTGACCTCTTTGCACCACACAACAATCCGCAGGCACACACCTCCGCAGGCACCAACGTGCACACAAAGAGCGAGAGAAAAGGAAGGGGAGGGGAGAAACAACACCAAGAATGGGGCAAGGACTTAGTATTACTTATCAGAGAGATAGTACGACCATTCCAAAGATTCAATGGAAAGCTTCAACACAAAACAGCTCCACATCGGTTGTCTGCAAGCCTTCACAGTGCAAAAAAAACCCCAAAATGGGCCATTTTTTGATATTTATAGGAGAGATCGCCCTTATTTGGTAAATTGGGCAGTGCAGAACACTTGTCCCTTTGCTAATTAGAGGGTTTGCATGGGATTTATTTCCTTTTGGGAACTTGAACTTCACCTAGTCTCTTGAAGGGGGGTGGCACGCTAGTGCCCCTAGGCAATTTTTATATATATTATATTTTTTACCTTTGCACCTTTGAATCTGTCCCTCCAATGGGCCTTTGACTAGCTTTGGCTGCCGAAGATCCTCCAAGAACTTTGGCCACATCCTTATGAACTCCCCCCATGGGCACTCAGCCTCTCTCTCTCTCTCTCTCTCTCTCTCTCTCTCTCTCTCTCTCTCTCTCTCTCTCTCTCTCTCTCTCTCTCTCTCTCTCTCTCTCTCTCTCTCTCTCTCTCTCTCTCCCCCTCTCCTACATATGACTCAACCCCCTGCCCCCAGAACTAGCGACCACGCTAGTTGGGGGGGGGGGGGGGTACTTTAGGATCAAACCCCTGCGGGGTGCCAGGTCATCAACGCCGCTCGTGGCCATTCGACCACCCAGCAACACCACCAAAACCATCCACTAAAGCTGTCTCCTGCACAACAAAGCCGCCACTTTGTGCACAAGAGCAGGGCCTCAACATAGGTGCCAGAGTTGCGCCAAGGGGAAGCTCCCCTCTCTTATCATCTCTTCCACATGGGCCTCATGGCCTACCCCAAAGATACTAACCTGCCCACCATGGGATGCGCATGTGGGTCTTCTTCTTGCCATGTGGCAGCTTGGTAGAAATTGCCCCACAATCCTTGTCATTGGAACTCTTTTACTAAAAAAACACCATTTTTTCCCAGCTTCCAATTGCTCCCAGTGTCTTCTCCACTATTACATGGTTGAGATGTAACAACATAAGCTACCAATTTGGACTTCAAAATAGCCAATGCCTGCCATATTCCAAGATCCGCAAGGCCGTAAATTGAGGCCGCAAAAGTGGAAAAGATATTTTGAGGCTGCTCTGTCGACAACCACCATCGTCAAACTTCCAACAGGATATCTCCATGGTCGTATCTCCGATCGTCGAGCCATCAAATCTTGTTGACTTCACTTGATGATACCACCTTCTAGAACCCTGTCAAGGCCAGCGAAATGCCAATTACTGGCACGCCTTCCAATGAAAATAACTTGGCTAAGAACCGGCCTGCAAAACATACACCCCTTGTATCTTGATATCTGTGACTCCGATTGCCAATCTGAAAAGACCAGCTGGCTCCAGAAATCAAGCACTAGGCATTCTTAGCTCCAAAGTTACTTTGACCACTGGATCTGTCAACCCTGTCCATCTCAAATCTGCAATACACTGCACCTTCAAACTCCAATATCTTGGATTATGTAGCTCTTTTTGATGAGCTCTCTGGACATGCTCCTTCAACAACTCAAGATCTACATCTTCAAGAAAAAAGACTACAATTTAAACCTCTTTCATCTACCATCCAAATTAGTGCTTTTTGGAGCCCTTTTTGGCCTATAAAACCGCATTGTCCATACACATTCGTTGCTACCTGTCTGCCCAGGATCTTTGTAGCTTCTCTAGCCCTTTGCTCTGATTCTGCTAGCTTGCTCATGCCATCTTCAATATCTAATAATCAATAATAATCAATATCTAATTCTCCTAAATGATTTTCTCATGTTAAACTGATCATTTAATATGGGGAAGTGCCAGGGGAGAAAAAGCTAGAATATTGGTTAAACTAGCAGACCTGCCACAGTAGGGTTCCAAAGGAGGGAAAATAGGGATCCAAAGGGGGGGCCATGTGCAACAATGGGCTAAAAAGACCCTAAGGTTCAGCCCATTAAGACTTCCAAAATGCTAAGGTTCCAAAATTCAAAGGTTGTGTCCAAAGGTCAACCATAGGGGAATTGCATGCTTGGTGTGTGACCCAAAAAGTCTTTACAAATCCCTACATGGGAGGGGGCAAGCCTTGGGAGTAGGGGATGAGAGAGAAAGTCACACACACACACACACACACACACACACACACACACACAAGCCCCCTTTACACAAAGGAAATGAGGAACACATGTCAGCTCCCTAGCCCAGATGCCCACAAGGTGTATCCAATTCCTATTGGATGGCCTTGGAGGTGGACTAATGAGAATTAGGCTAGAGTAAATCTATTTTAATTAATTTAAAAATACTTAATAAAAGAACCAATGAGAATTAAGTCCTCTAGAAGACTATTGGACAGTCTCCCAAGGGGTCCAATGAGCATTCAACAGCCCAATGGCTTGCCTGATTCTTATTGGCCATGAGGCAAAGGGGTCCAATGAGAGTTTAGTTGAATTATTAAATTACCTAAAGCTCTCACAAAAGGGGAAAGGGGGACACATGTCAGAAGGCTATCACTTATGCTGCTTAATTGTCATTGGCTAGTCCTAGGGAGGTCCAATGGGAGGATAGCAAGAGAAAATAGCAAGAGGGGTCGCCCAAAGGAGAGAGGGGGATGATTTTTGCAAGGCATTACCACACACACACACTCTCACACAGTCTATGTGAGAAGCAAGAAAAAGACTATCTCTTCCCAAGATTTAATGGAGAGCTCATCACCTACTCCAAGCTTGTGAGATAGAACTGCCTACATCGACACACTCTTGGCATGTGGATGAAAATCCAACCAAGAGCCAAGCTCCAATGCATGCTCATCTCCTTTACCAAGCTAATTACTAAGCTAAGCTATGCTAATATGAGTGATTATGTGAGGAGATGTACATCTTTCTCGTAAGATACTCCTTCTTCCTCTCAATCTACTCTCATACCCTGCTAGCTCTTACCATCTTTGAAGGTGTGTGAGGTCTTGGGTCTGAGACCGGGGATAATTGATGTTTTGTTTGCTAAGTGTTTTGCTTAGTGCATGAAGCTTTCATCTTCATTGCACCAGCTAGTCTTGAAGGAACACAACGAATTGTATTTTACAATGTCTCTATTGATAGGAGAAACCATAATACAAAGCCTTTTGGAGGGGGGACCGGATCCATGCAAATCCGGTCCTCAACTGTTGTCAATAGCTTAATTTCTCTCTCTTTTGAAAGTATTGTTCATGCTATCTAACTAGGTGTTATGCTTTTTGTTGCTCTCTCCACCCAAGCACTCTTGTAATTCTCATTAGGAATCTATTCTAATGAAATGCCCACTATGTTCATGCTAATTTCCGCTACACACAAGTTTTTAGGCCATTAAATGTTACATTGGTATCAGAGCACAAGGTTTCTCTTTTCTTGGTCAAGAAGGGAGGTCCTCAAGCTAGCTATAAATGGTTGGTATTATTAATTGCTTGTGAGTAAGTAGAATAGGGATTTTTCAGCCTTGCACTGCGCTTGCCTTCGTGCAGTTAACGGGGCATCACCGTCGAGAGCTATGGTCTTAATAGTGGAGTCCTACCACTATTGAGCTATTAGAAGCTTGACAGGAACCGGTCTTGTTTTGGTGTTGAAAGACCCTCTCTTCTATTCCTTGCAATTAATGGTATTCGAGCCACGGGTACAGTAGCTTGAGTGCTTTTTCTAAAGGGGTAAAGAGGAGTAGAAACTAGGGCTTGAAGTGCCAAAGTACACCTAAAATGTTTACACCTAAAAGTTGTTAGAATGGCTGACAATAGTAAAGAGAGTGAAATTAATGTTGATAACTTTGATTTTGCTAATGAGAAAGCTACTAATGATGCTCCGATGCTTGTTAACTATCGTGTTTCTAGGCTTCAACAAGCCATGGGCAATCCATCTCTCCAAAGTGAAGTGCAACGGAAGCTCCGTGCTCATGGGATTCTCCAAGCTCATCACCATGACGAGAGAACACCTAGGAAGCCTCCTAGTGAGACTTCCAAAAGAGGTCTCTCTCCGATTCGGGGAGAAGAGGAGAATCCATACGAAGGGCTCAAGAATTTACTTCTTGATGATGCATCTCCTTCCCAAAGGAGAACTCAAGAGCCTCCACTGAAGGAACGAGAAAGAAGTGAGTCTCCCGCCACCTCGGTGGAGATGGCTCCACGAAGACGGCAGGCTAAACGCTCTCCATCACCACCAAAGCGGAGAAGAGCATCGCACCCTTCTCCACACCATAATTCAAAGAGGGATGATAAAAAAGCAAGAGAAGAAAAAGGCGAGAAAGAGGACACCCTCTTCTCCATCTTCTTCATCCTCTTCCTCCTTCTTCATCCTCCTCCTCTTATGAAAGTGATGGTGAAGACGACGAAGATCAAGACAAGAAAAAGGCAAGAAAGAGGTCACCCTCTTCTCCATCTTCTTCAAATTCTTCACCTTGTCAAGAAAGTGATGGTGCAACCTTTGAACCATCAAAAAGAAGAGTCCATAGGAAATCCTATTCCGCATGGAAGAGGTCGTCCAAGATGAAGAAATTCAAAGAGGGAGGGAAGAGCATCTCTTTCCTTACCTATGATGGTACCTTTGGTGCTACGGACAATGTCTTGGCCTTCATCCAGCAATTTGATGCGGCATTTGGAGATGAGGGCTTCAAGGAGTCCTCTAAGCTACGCCATGTAGCTATGCACTTTCAAAAGTCCGCCAGGAAATGGTGGTCTAGCCTACGAGCCAACAATGAAGCTCCACGAACATGGAAAGCTTTAAGAGCTTCCATTATGAAGCAGTTTTTGGCCACCGATGCCAAAGACAAAGTACTCACCGAATGGCGAAGCTTAAAGCTCTCTCCATATGAATCCATCCACAAATATGTAGACAAGTTTTGGGACCTACAACTCAAAGCCACTGTCTTCAAAAAGTTGGATTTTGGAGAGCAAAAGCAACAATTTTGTGTGGGCTTAACCGAAGAAATGGCGGAGTATGTCAACTCCCAAAGGCCACGTACCATATCAGTGGTAATACACCATACTATGGTGGCCTCTCGAATCAATTTCCAAACGGGGTCTAAAAGAAGTAATAAGCCCACTGAAAACAAGGGTTCCAACGAGCCTAAGGGGAAGGACAATGTCCAAAAGGCTCCTAAGGGCAACTCCAACAAAGCTAAAGAGAAGGGAGTTTACAAAGGTTAAAAAAAACTCTCTCCTAAAGAGCTTGAGCGTTATCACAAGGATAAACGGTGTTTCAAGTGCGGCGAACAAGGGCATGCGTACCGCGCTTGTCCCCAAAAGAACAACCACCAAGATCCTCCTAGAGCATACTTGGTTGAAATCCAAGAGGAGGAGAATCACCAAACTCACCACAAAGGATCTCCTCTATGCCATGCTTGGGGAAAGGTAAGAGAACATGATTCTTTTATTCTCTTTGACCCTGGTTCTACTCACAATTTTATATCCATAGAATTGGCCACCAAGCTAGGCATACAAGCCTACGAGATGGGAGATGTCCTACCCGCAGACAGTGCTTTCAAGGGGCAAGAAGCTTCAGTCACTCGCTTAATCCGGAAATTGAGGCTTCATGTCCAAAGCTATGTGGACAAAGAGGACTTCTTTATCTCTCCTCTCAAGCATGAGGACGTAATACTAGGGGCACCATGGTTTGACCGCTTGGCTGCCAATGTTAAATTTCCTGAAAGGAGAATCTCCTTTAAGTTCAGGGAAAAAGACATGTATATAGATGCTAAGGAAATGGGTAACACTATCCCCATTGTACATACACCAGCTTTCAACAAGTCAATAAAGAGCTCTATTTCCGTGTACATGATTTTTGTTAAAGATTCTCAAAATGAACCTAATGCTTTAGCAAAAGAAAATAAAAGCAACCAAAAGGAATTAGAGTTATCCAATTTTCTCAAGGGGTTTCAAGATGTTTTTATTGACGACATCCCTTGTGAGCTACCTCCTAAACGAGGTAATGATGACCATGCAATTGAACTTCTTCCAAGAAGTTCACCGCCTAAAAAACCTCCTTATAGAGTTTCTCAAGCTCAACAAGAGGAGATTATGCGGCAAGTGCATGAGTTAGTTGAGAAGGGCATGGTTAGGCCTAGCTCATCTCCATTTTGCTCACCTGTGCTATTAGTGCAAAAGAAAGACGGCACATATCATATGTGTGTCGACTATAGAGCACTAAATGGGATCGCTATCAAGATTAGGTTTCCCGTTCCACGGTTAGAATACCTATTTGATAAGCTACAAGGATCGACCTACTTCAGTAGGATTGACCTAAAAAGTGGCTATCATCAAATAAGGATAGTTGATCAAGACATTGTAAAGACCGCATTTCGCACCACATTTGGTCTTTATGAATACATTGTCATGCCTTTTGGCTTGACCAATGCACCAGCCACATTCAACCGCTTGATGGAGAAGCTGTTCAAGCCTCATGGAACCTTCACTGGAGTGTTCTTTGATGATATTATCATCTACTCTAATTCATTAGATGAACACAAGCAACACCTCCAGGTAATATTTCAAGTTTTAAGAGAGAATAAACTTTATGTTAATCGAAAGAAAAGTGATTTTTTCTTGCAAGAGATTCAGTATTTAGGTCACATTATCTCTCAAGATGGCATCCAAATGGATCCATCAAAGTTAGAGGTAATAAAAGGATGGCCTAACCAAGGAATCTTCATGAACTAAGAATCTTTATAGGTATGTGTGCATACTGTAGACGCTTCATAGAAAAGTTCTCACAAATTGCAGGACCATTACATGACCTAACAAAGAAAAGTGTTAGGTATACATGGTCTTATAAGGAGAACAATGCTTTCGAAAAGCTTAAAGAAAAGCCTATCTCTCAACCTGTGCTTACACTACCCGATCTCTCAAAACCATTTGAGGTCCAATGCGATGCTTGTGGTGATTGCCTTGGAGCTATTTTGCTCCAAGAAGGGCACGCCATAGGCTATGAGAGTCGAAGGCTCGACCCTGTTGAGCAAGCTCTAGGCATGTATGAAAAGGAACTCCTCGTAGTTCTACATGCCTTAGACTCATGGAAACAATATTTGTTGGGGACTCCTTTCATTCTGCGAGCAGATCACCAAAGTCTTAAGTACTTCATGACGCAGACCAAGCTCTCCGACAAACAAATGAGGTGGGAAAATTTTCTTTCGCAATTTCATTTTCATATTGCTCACATTGCTGGCAAGCATAATCAAGTAGCTGATGCACTCTCAAGACGGCCAAGAGTGAATGCGGTTTCCATAGCAACTCACAATGATCTATCTTCAATGATAGATGAGTACACTATTGATCCCGATTTTAGAGATGTGATTTCAGCCCTTGCATTAGGGAAGAAAGAAGAACCATTTACTTTACAAGATGGTTATCTTCTCTATGGAAATAGACTATGTGTTACTAACTCACTACGTGAGAAAGTAATGTATGAATCTCATGCTCCACCTTATGTGGGGCATAGAGGGATTCAGTCTACCTTAAAGACTGAATCTCATGCTCCACCTTATGCGGGGCATAGACGGATTTAGCCGTAAATCGAGGCCGCAAAAGTGGAAAAGAAATTTTGAGGCTGCTCTGTCGACAACCACCATCGTCAAACTTCCAATGGGATATCTCCATGGTCGTATCTCCGATCCTCGAGCCATCAAATCTTGTTGACTTCACTTGATGATACCACCTTCTAGAACCCTGTCAAGGCTAGCGAAATGCCAAGTGGCACGCCTTCCAATGCAAATAACTTGGCTAAGAATCCACCTGCAAAAATTACACCCCTTGTATCTTGATATCTGTGACTCCGATTGCCAATCTGAAAATACCAGCAGGCTCCAGAAATCAAGCACTAGGCATTCATAGCTCCAAAGTTACTTTGACCACTAGATCTGTCAACCCTGTCCATCTCAAATCTGCAATACACTGCACCTTCAAACTCCAATATCTTGGATTATGTAGCTCTGTTTGATGAGCTCTCTGGGCATGCTCCTTCAACAACTCAAGATCTACATCTCCAAGAAAAAAGACTAAAATTTGAACCTCTTTCATCTACCATCCAAATTAGTGCTTTTTGGAGCCCTTTTTGGCCTATAAAACCGCATTGGCCATACACATTCGTTGCTACCTGTCTACCCAGGATCTTTGTAGCTTCTCTAGCCCTTTGCCCTGCTTCTGCTAGCCTGCCCATGCCATCTTCTATGGTCGACCAACTTTGGCTACACCAACATGTTTTTTTTCTATGATCACAATGTTAATTGTCATAATAATCAATATCTAATTCTCCTAAATGATTTTCTCATGTTAAATTGATCATTTAATATGGGGAAGTGCCAGGGGAGAAAAAGCTAGAATATTGGTTAAACTAGCAGACCGGCCACAGTAGGGATCCAAAGGAGGGAAAATAGGGATCCAAAGGTGGGGCCATCTGCAAAAGAGCCATGTGCAACAATGGGCTAAAAAGACCCTAAGGTTCAGCCCATTAAGACTTCCAAAATGCTAAGGTTCCAAAATTCAAAGGTTGTGTCCAAAGGTCAACCATAGGGGAATTGGATGCTTGGTGTGTGACCCAAAAAGTCTTTGGGGGCGAGCCTTGGGAGTAGGGGATGAGAGAGAAAGTCACACACACACACAAGCCCCCTTTACACAAAGGGAATGAGGGACACATGTCAGCTCCCTAGCCCAGATGCCCACAAGGTGTACCCAATTCCTATTGGATGGACTTGGAGGTGGACCAATGAGAATTAGGCTAGAGTAAATCTAGTTTAATTAATTTAAAAACACTTAATAAAAGAACCAATGAGAATTAAGTCCTCTAGAAGACTATTGGAAAGTCTCCCAAGGGGTCCAATGAGCATTCAACAGCCCAATGGCTTGCCTGATTCCTATTGGCCAGGAGGCAAAGAGGTCCAATGAGAGTTTAGTTGAATTATTAAATTACCTAAAGCTCTCACAAAAGGGGAAAGGGGGACACACGTAAAAAGGCTATTACTTATGCTGCTTAATTGTCATTGGCTAGTCCTAGGGAGGTCCAATGGGAGGATAGCAAGAGCAAATAGCAAGAGGGGTCGCCCAAAGGAGAGAGGGGGCTGATTTTTGCAAGGCATTACCACACACACACTCTCACACAGTCTATGTGAGAAGCAAGAAAAAGACTATCTCTTCCCAAGCTTTAATGGAGAGCTCATCACCTACTCCAAGCTTGTGAGATAGAACTGCCTACATCGACACACTCTTGGCATGTGGATGCAAATCCAACCAAGAGCCAAGCTCCAATGCATGCTCATCTCCTCTACCAAGCTAATTACTAAGCTAAGCTATGCTAATATGAGTGATTATGTGAGGAGATGTACATCTTTCTCGTAAGATACTCCTTCTTCCTCTCAATCTACTCTCATACCCTGCTAGCTCTCACCATCTTTGATGGTGTGTGAGGTCTTGGGTCTGAGACCGGGGATAATTGATGTTGTGTTTGCTAAGTGTTTTTCTTAGTGTATGAAGCTTTCATCTTCGTTGCACTAGCTAGTCTTGAAGGAGCACAAAGAATTGTATTTTACAATGTCTCTCTTGGTGGGAGAAACGATAATACAAATCCTTTTGGAGGGGGGACCAGCTCCATGCAAATCTGGTCCCCAACTGTTGTCAATAGCTTAATTTCTCTCTCTTTTGAAAGTATTTTTCATGCTATCTAACTAGGTGTTATGCTTTTTGTTGCTCTCTCCACCCAAGCACTCTTGTAATTCTCATTAGGAATCTATTCTAATGAAATGCCCACTATGTTCTTGCTAATTTCCGCTACACAGAAGTTTTTACCGACCCAACTATGCCTGTCTTCAATGAATTGTATACTAACGTCCTTCGTCATGGTCACACACAAGGCCTAGTTGTGGGTATCTTGACTCATCTACCCATGGAGAAAAAGAGAGAAACAACCCGCTCAAGTGGTCCCAAAGCCAAGTGTGATAATTGCTACCCACTCTCAACCGGTCACGTTGTAAGCAACTCCAAACTGCATAAATGTGAGCACTTTGGTGGCAGAAAGCAAACTTATTTTACATGCTTCATTTTGCAACTATGTTGAAATGGCATAGTTACAAAAGGGTTTATTTAGTAGAACGAAGTTGGCATAGTAGGATCCGTGTGACCACAATTAAGGGGGATCTGTTATCCTCCCAAATAACTCATCATTGAGCCTCGTGTGACCACCACCTAAAACACTGACAATAGTGATATGTAGGAAAAAAAAGCATAAAATTAATATTCCAAAAATAGAAATGAACCCCAAACACTTGCACCACCTAAACCCTCCACAAAGATGCTTCCTACCCAAACCTCTTTCCAAGTAGACACCCAAAGGAGGTAACTAGTCGTATAATACAAGTATGCTGGTGTAGTGATGAGGAGCACTCCATTGCAATAATATAAATGAGCCCCAAGAACTTACACCACCTAAACCCTCCACGATAATTCTTTCTACCCAAACTTGCTTCCACGCGAATAGACACCCAAGGGACATAACTATATGTGGACATTTTTAAAGGGGAAAAAGATGAAAAAAAATTATAGGATAAAGCTCAAGGATAATAGCTCTAGTGAGGACTCTAGAGAGTGTGCCAAAAGGGGGTGTCTGAGAGGATGGGCTATTGTTTATAAAGGCCCCTCCAAACTTGGCACCTCTTTGAAAATTTGGAGACAATTTTGAGCCCCCCGGCGGATCCAAATCATAGTATCTCGTCGAGCAAGCAAGAACTCCCAGTTTCAACAAGTTAATGTGAATTTGATTTTATTAAGACTCCCATGGGGTGTTAATAACATGCATCATTATCACTTCACACGTCACATAAAGACGTGAATGAATTCCCTGATACGAATATACAATGAGTTAGTCCTCAAGAGGGATGAGGAATCACATGGAAAGTGTGAAAGCTATGTGAAAACCGAGAAATTTTACCTATGTACAACGATTAATGAAGTGGTAGTAAACTTAGTCCTCTTGTAGCTTATGGTACTAGGCAAAGTTGCAGTGAAGAAAACCCGAGCACTTGATGCTCAAAATCTCCCATTTGCAAAGGTTACAATTGAGTTTTTTTGTGATTTTGAATGGTTTTGGGAAGGATGAAGAGAAATTGGTAAGACGAAACTGATTATAGAGAGATATAAAAAAGTAGATTTGTGTAGAAACATGGTTTTGAAGCTATGGAAATAAGGCACTACAAGAGGTTATGTGCACTTGTGATGCTTTTAGCAAATGATATACATTGGGTTTTTATACTCCCCGGTGTCGCTAAGACCGTCGCTAATAGCATCGCTACGGGAATGTCGCTATATACGTCGCTATCTGCGTCGCTACCTGCGTCTCTATACACGTTGCTATGTAGCGACGCATTAGCGATGCAGATAGCAATGGTTGCAAGCTTCCTATAGCAACGCTCATAGTGACATTGCAGAGCCTTATATACCGACGATTATAGCAACGTCCGAGAGTAAAAAAATTTGTATGACAGGGCATTGAATTCCCTGCCACCCATCAACCATATTGAATGTTTCAATAATAGAGTAAACCTAAATGAATCCAAGATAAGCCCATATTCACCTTTGAAAGAAAGTGCAAGGTATAGATCCAAAGTAGTCACCCACAAGACAATATTGTTGGAATTAGGGTTGCAAAGAAATGCGCACAGCTTGGAGAAGATGAAGAAAGCTCAAGGCACACAATAGAGAGTGTGTTACTTAGTGTGCAATAAAAAGATAGATAGCCCTAGAGTGATGGGCGTATATACAATGCTCGGGGGAAAAAACCTCCTAAAGAGGGAAAAAATGCCCGGACGGTCCTAGTGTGTTCACACACATCACTACCACATGTATATGGTAACAAATCCCCCCTGGAGTGATGCGGTGAACGAGAGCTGGCACATGAGTAAAGGGAAGTGCCATGCCCTGAGGACATGGTCAGTCCACAAAGGGGAGTAAGCCCAAAGCTTTGTGGAAAACTTCAAGCTTCTCACGAGACAATGCCTTTGTGAAAAGATCTGCAAGGTTGTCCTATGTTGGCACACAAGCCAAGCTAATCTCTCCTGCTGAGAGCCTCTCCAAGACATAGTGGTAATGCATCTCAATATGCTTTGTGCAAGCATGAAAAACTGGGTTCCTCGTAACTGCCAATGCGCTCTGATTGTCAGTGTAGATAGTGTTGGCACTGTTCTGTCCAACACCCAAATCAGCCATAAGGCGTCTGAGCCATACACACTCAACCGTAGTTGTGAAGACTGCCCTGTACTCAGCCTCACAACTCAAAGTAGCCACAGTAGGTTGCTTCTTGCTCAACCATGATATACATGAACTACCAAGCAAGAAACAAAAACCACTTGTGGACACTCGCGTGTCAAAACAACCAGCCCAATCTAAGTTTGAAAAAGCATGTAAGTTTGGCGACAATGATCCCCCCTTGGGATAAAACAAGCCAAGATGTAAAGTGCCACTAAGGTAGTGGAAAATCCTCTTGACAGCCTGCCAATGCTTAGACCCTCGGCTATGCAGAAATCTGCTGACCTGTGAGACTACAAACTGAATATCCGGCCTCGTGTTGCATACATAAATGAGGCAACAAACAACAGATTGGTAAAGAGTGACATCAGCAGGATCGTCAGCATCATGTAGACTCAACTTCAAACCTGTTTCCATGGGAGTGGAAATAGGTTTGCAATCCTCAAGTCCAAATTTACATAGCAATGTCTCTATGTAACTTTTTTGACACAAGGAAATACCACCATCACACTACTTAAATTGTATACCCAAGTAATGATGCAACAACCCCAAATCTTTTATCTTGAAAGTAGCATTCAAATCAGCCTTAAATTCAGCAATATGTCTCTCATTTTGTTCAGTGATCAACAAATCATCGACATAAAGAACCACAATGAGAAGTACATCACCCTCACGCTTTACATACAATATGCTTTCAGTTGGACTGTTACGAAAGACTTGTTTGACCAAATGAGCGTGATCTTTCTCATATCAAGCACGAGGAGATTACTTCAACCCATACAAAGCCTTCTTACATGTGTATACTTTTTCCTCTTGTCCTTTTATGACAAAACCTCAAGGTTGCGTTACATAAACTTCCTCAAATATGTCACCATTCAAGAAAGCAGTAACAATGTGTGATTGATGTACATCCCAACCAAAATGAGCTACCAATGCACATAGAAAACACACAGTAGTCATACGACAAGTGGGAGCAAAAGTCTCTTCATAATCTTTGCCTTTTTTCTCTGCATAACCCTTTGCAACAAGTCGAGCCTTATGTCAATTGATCGCACCATCCGGCTTGCGTTTCAACTTGTAAACCCACTTCGTACCAATGGCCTTTTGCCAAGAGTCAAATCACATAAAGTTCATGTGTCATTTTCTATAAGTGCATCATCTTCTGATTGCATGGTAGCCATCCAATTTTCTGATTTTTGTGCTTCATAAAAAGAGAGAGGTTCCTCAACATCATGTAAGCTAGACACAGCCAAAGCATAACAATCTAATGCATAAGATGCATGGCGAGAGCCTCAATGAGTACGACTAGACAAAGGTGCATCCAATTTACTGTCACGCTGTCGTGCTGCTCCGCTCCCATGACAAGAAAATGAGAAAAGAAATGCCAATCAAGAGTATTTGAAACCTGCATGGTTAATCAGCAGTTATAAGGGCTTGCTAACGAGCCAATTTATAAGCTAAAAGTGTACCAAATGGGGCTCTAAGGACCAAAAGATGTCTTGGTAATGTTGAACAATGAGTATGCTTGAAGTGGACATAGCTAGGATTTTACTAATAAAAGTTGAAGTACTCAAAGAGCTCTACATGCCTGCCTTTATAGCTCGTCAATCGGAGCTACGGATAAGAAGTTATGACAATTTTAAGTTGAGTCAGTAGCAGACCCGTACCGGATTGAGCACCTGCTGATAAAAAGTCAAAGATGATAGAAATGCATGGGTCCGAAGTGCTCACTTACAAGAGCATGAGGTCTTCGAGTTTGTCAATCGGGGTTTCAGTTGGCAAGATATGGCCAATTTAAGTATCACCGGGGGCAGGGTTCGAACCGCCCTAGTCGCCCTGATCAGTCACATTCATCTGGCTTAATGCAGTGCGGTGCCTGATGTGTATGCCAAACGTGGGCCGAACGCGGAAGCATTTTTTATAATATGCCTAGCCTTGACGGGTCAACTCTCCAAAAGAAATCACTCAAACTTGCTTCTTGCAGGAGGATTTTTTATTCATGATGATATTGCTAATCGATGGCAACTGGAGAAGATGTTGTGCTTGACAACGCTTGCCCGATATTTATGCACCCAAGGGCTATGGGGCCGGCATGTCATCCCTCACAGTGCCCGAAGGCCGGCAATGGAAAAGCTTAGCAAGCTTGACAAGCTTGGTCAATATGTATACCAAAAGTGGTGCCCATCAAATATTGGCCAAGGGCCACAACTAAGACCCAATGGCCTCAACCTATGGCCGCCCAAAGGCAACCAAAGGGAGGCCGCCCGCCCACTATGGAAGGCCGCCCGACAACTTAAAAAGGGTTTTTGAGTGTGAATAAAGAAAAAGAAAGGAAGTCGATGGCGTGCAGGTGAAAGGGGACGAGCTGCGTAGGGAAGAGAAGGTACTCGCAACGGGCTCCAGGATGCTGGGAACGCTTTGGAGAAGAAACGAGAAATGACGAGCAAGGCAGGGCGATCTTATTTGGTCCAAGTGGCGTGTGATTTGGTGAGCCCGTCAAAACAGTCTGCCATGTCGTAGGCATGGGTCCCGCCATGTCAGCTACCCATTAGTGACATCGCTAATGGGTAGGCTATTTTGAGCAAGGGAGCCATGCAACTTATAAAAGAGGGTGACGTGTGATTTTGTGTGCTCCTCATCTCAGAGAACTCTCTCTTCAGAGAGAAGGAAAGGGGAAGCTTCTAAAGCTCATGATTCATATGCCTAAGCCCTCTAAGCCGAACCTCACCTTCATTAATCAAGCTTAAGTCCAAATTCTTAAGATCCTTAAGCCAAGCCAAAGCTTCTAAGCCTCATTAGCCAAGCATCAGATTGATCTCTTGCTCTACGGGGAAGCAGGTGAGAGGCATTAGCCATCCTAATCTAAAGCTCCCGAAGCTAAAGCTCTGGTATGTTTTTTTTTTTCCTTCCCTTTTCATTTTGAACGCTCTCGAGAAGCAAGTCGGGAAAAGCTCTTGAGCTCTAAAGCTCCATAGCCCAAGCTAAGCTTCATTAAGCTTTCTTAAGCTGTGCCTAATCTAAAACTCCTAAGCCTAAGTCTAATCTCTCAAGCCAAGCAAAGCTCTCGATTTCATTAAACTCTCATTGGCAGAGCTAAACCTAATCCCGCTTAAGCCGATTTGCGTAAACTCTCTATGCCTAATCTCAAACTCTTAACCCAAGCCTAATCCTAATCTCGCATAAGCCATAATCCTAAGCTCGCCAAGCCATAATCTCCAAGCCATTAACCCTGAATTAATCCGATAACCATAAACTAGATTGGACCACCCAAGGCTTTGGAAGTTGAAGGCAAAAGACAGTCCAAGGCGGTTACTACTAATCGTCTTGATTAGCACCCAGATTAAGACAGGTTAAAGTTTGTAAAGTGCATAAACGTTTCCATTATTATTTGATTAAAACATGGATACTATGGCTTATCTGGTGTAAGGTGAACTGTCTGTTTTGAGCTCTGTTTTTGTTAATTGTGTCTGTTGCACCTCTTTCGCACACCTCTCACAGCCAGGGGCCCGGTGCCTTCTCGGCTCACCTTTTGCACACATATCCCCCAACATCTTTGGTGAACCCGGCGTGAAACAAGCCAGGGTGGGAGGTCAGGATGGAGATTCCAGCAAAGTTAATGCAGTTTATTGAAGATTACAACCTCAATAGATTTGATAAAAATCTAGCAGCAGCAGATCTGTCAAAAATGTTGGGCTTAGTTCAGAGATGTTTGCAAGAAGTAAAAGCGATGAAGATGAAAGAGCGGATTAATGATGCAGTGGAGATGGCACTTGATGCCGTACATGAATAGTGTGGAATTTTTCAAGGACATGATCCAGATGGACTCCTTGCATGCTATCAAGCGGAGATGAAGAGCCAAGGAATTCTAGAAGATTGGATGATTTCGACCTTTGAAGAAGTTGTAACCTCCGAGTTTAAAGTAAGGTACGAGAACTGGCCGAAACATATACCACGCATTGGGACTATTTTGCAAATGGGTTTGTTCACGAAAGTTCAAAAATTATCGAGTTAACGATGAAGGACATTACTGAATGAAGCCATATTGTTTTCTATAAAGAAGAAGGGGATCATATGTAGTTCCTTAATTATGATCAAATTTGGGACCATATTTCTGCAAGAAGTAAAGCCAAGGCAAATACAGCTTTGGAAGAAGCAGATTCAATGGGAAAGGACCATATTTTGAGAAACCTAGCAAAGGTTCATAATGAAATGAATGCTGAAACACAAATGTATGAATTTTTTTCAAAGATTATTCGCATGGAAGTTACTTCGAATAATGGTTCTAGTGAAGAGCTAGATTGTACAAGAATTTTTTTTCAAGCTATTGACCTTGGCATGGGATGCTCTCAACAAGTCTATCAAGAAGATGAGCCACTACAGGCTTCTAATGGTTCTATCAGCATTATAGCTGAGCAAGGTAGCAGATTTATTACAGATGATTGCATAAACAAATCTATTATATATACAATAGCTGATGAAGTGGCCGAGACTGTGAACCTAACACAAGATGTACCTGATAATTCCAATGAACCTATGGTTGCTTCTGGCAATATGTTTGCCAATTCTATTATCACAGAAGCAGATTCCATAATTGATGGGTTTTTGGCCCAATTTGAAGGAGAAAGTTATAGCAATATAGCTCAGCTTTGTGATGCATGTACCCCTTCAGAGGGGGTGCCTGATAAACCTTTTCAAAGCAATAATAGTTTGCTAAGTAGCATGGATGCATATGAGAAAGCAGAGGACGATATTGAAGATTGCCTACATCATGCTGGCACGATATTGACATGGATTGTACATCTATGCTTATATACGGGCAGCAAGAGGAGCCAACTCCTATAGCTTTGATGAATATGGATGAAGATCTTCAGTACAAAGCTATTATTCATTATCAACCTCAAAAGCCATGTAAAAATCTCTCCGATGATACAGGTCCAAAAAGTCCTAAGATTTTTCATAATGGTTATGAAGCTAGAGGGGGTGATGATGCTAAATCATCCTTGATACTGCATAAAGTGCACAAGGTTTTTCATTTTCTTGGACAATGTGACAAATGTGGCTAGGTTTGGATATTATTCCTAATTCTTATGTCAATAATGTCCTGGCTACCAGTAAAAGGGAGTCAGAATTCTTTGATTTTTGCTGGTAACGACCTTCAATTACCAAAAGTTTATGAGATGTGGCTGTTGCACTATGCTTCAAGTGAAGCTCTAGTATATTGCGGAGGCCATCAATGCTATGTGATCTTTATGGTATTTGATCCAGGTGATTTGAAAGATCTTCAAAAGCAGGCTCATTATGGATGGGTATTTTTGGGTATACATGGTGGTTTCTTTCTGCTAGATCCTGGAATAGCATATTTGGAGCAGAAATGCTTGAAGTTGATTGATTTAGAATATGTCTGCTCATGTGGATATTATGCTGCTCCACTATTGGGGCAATTTCTTATTATCCCATTTGATCCTGGGAGCTATTGAAGAGCAACTTGCAGATACAAAGATATCTTTTATTTTCCTATAGAGCAGGTTACTTACCAGTAGATTTGTTTTTGGATGTATGCTAATACATAAGTGTTTTTGGTTATATGATCAATAAGCTTACATGGCTAGCTTCCAGTTGACATCTTTGGACATCTTCCAGTTGACATCTTTGGACAATTGCTATAGTATCTTCACATTTTTTGAGTTACTTCTGCTACCAGAACTTGAAGTAAAGGACTTGACGACCATTCTGTGTGCAGATAGAGTAAGGCATACTTGAGCTTGACAGGGTTCCCTAAAGAGAGCTAATGGTCAAGCCGTGTGCATAAGTAACTGGAGCACTTGAGTCTGGTAGGGTTCACTAAACACATTTTCATAATTGAATGCTTTGGAGATACGACCACTACGATTCAAATATTTGTGGTGGGACAGCTACCAAATAATTGAGATAGACTATTGATGCTATGATTTACACCTTCTTTTGTTTTACATGCCTTTACCAACTACGTAAGCTTGATTATAAGTAGCTTAAGGTGTTTATAGCAGATGCAGCTTAAAGACCGGTTGGCACAGACCGGAGGCTGTGCAGGTTCAGAGGGGGCGAATGTCGTGCCGCTCCGCTCCTATGACAAGAAAATGAGCAAAGGAATGCCAATCAAGAGTATTTGAAACCCGCATGGCTAATCAACAATTACAAGGGCTTGCTAACAAGCCAATTTATAAGCTAAAAGTGTACTAGATGGGGCTCTAAGGACCAAAAGATGTCTTGGTAATGATGAACAGTGAGTATTCTTGAAGTGGACATATCTGGGATTTTACTAACCAAAGTTGAAGTACTTGAAGGGCTCTACGTGCCTATCTTTACGGCTCGTCAATTAGAGCTACGGGTAAGAAGTTATGATAGTTTTAAGTTGAGTCAGTAACAGATCTGTACCGGATTGAGCACCTACTGATAAAAAGTCAAAGATGATAGGAATGCATGGGTCCAAAGTGCTCACTTCCAAGAGCATGTCGGTCCTTCCAATTCGCCAATTAGGGTTCTGGTTGGCAAGATATGGCCAGCTTAAGTATTGTCGGGGGCCGGGTTCGAACCGCCCTAGTCACCCTGATCAGTCACATTCATCTGGCTTAATGCAGTGCGGTGCCCGATGTGTATGCCAAATGTGGGCCGAACGCGGAAGCATTTTTTATAATATGCCTAGCCTTGACGGGTCAACTCTCCAAAAGCAATCACTCACACTTGTTTCTTACAGGCATGTGGCACTATTGCATATTTTTATGACATCAAAATCCATGATGATATTGCTAATCGATGGCGACTGGAGAAGATGTTGTGCTTGACGATGCTTGCCCGATATTTATGCACCCAAGGGCTATGGGGCTGGCATGTCATCCCTTACAGTGCCCGAAGGCCGGCAATGGAAAAGCTTAGCAAGCTTGACAAGCTTGGTCAATATGTATACCAAAAGTGGTGCCCATCAAATATTGGCCAAGGGCCACAACTAAGACCCAATGGCCTCAACCTATGGCCACCCAAAGGCAACCAAAGGGAGGCCGCCCGCCTACTATGGAAGGCCGCCCGACAATTTAAAAAGGGTGTTTGAGTGTGAATAAAGAAAAAGAAAGGAAGTCGATGGCGTGCAGGTGAAAGGCGACGAGCTGCGTAGGGAAGAGAAGGCACTCGCAGCTCGTAGGGAAGAGAAGGCCGAAAAAAGAAGGGGGCTGCACTATTTGTTTGACTTATGGTTTTTTTATCATCTTCAAGCTTCTCATGTAGCTTCCTAGGACTTCTCATGAGCTTCCTAAAGGTTACACCCTAGACTTGGCCATCATGGCTATCTATTAGGAAGTCGTTTGGCAAAAAATGCACATTTTATTTCCAATTGAATTCTGTGGGGAATTATGTCTAGCTATTGCATCTCCCTATAAGACTTGGTAAGGTCTGAATACCACAAAATTCTTGACTTCCCCTAGTCTCGTCCAAGTTATTATCATTTTTTACCTTTGAGACTTATAATTCTCTTTCCCTTTGATTTCTTGGTGGATCAAGGTACTCTTTGTGTCAACTATGTACTATCAGGGTGGATCTGACCTGTTAGAGCTAGGGTATCAGATTCTTCTCAATTTTGGCTCTTGTGTGGCAGCAACCGTGATAGCTGCCATATGTGTCATTTTGGACCAAAATTGCTTGAGTAGCTTCCTCATGCCTTTGTGCCTTGCTTTTATCCTATAAACCTGTATCTTGCTAGATAGCCAGTTTTTTGTCTTGTAGGAGCTTGGCACTTGGTTTTTATGGGGTTGAAGTGTCCATTTCTTGTTAGCATTTTTGGACTCCCTGGGTGTTGGTTTGCACATTGGTACTCTTAATTTCCATGAGACTCTCATGTGGCAGCAACCACGATAGTTGACATCTGTGACTAGACCTTATAAAATTGGTCTATGCTGGTTCCTCTTGATGTGTAGGTCCCTCTTATGCTAGGCACCATCTTGTGAGTTGGGTCTTGATCCCCTTCCCTAAATTTTTTCCTTTTTTGAAAGGATTTTGGTCGAGTTATGGTATCCTTGGTGTTTTTATCAATTTCAACTATTCCATGCATATTCGTTGGGTCTTTCTTGAACTTATCATGGAGAAATTCCTATCCATGGGCTTAAGATTTAGTCGATCATGTCAACTTGCTTGGTTAAAACCGCACAAGAAATGCACATTTTTCCTTACCTTGAATTTTGGTCATCTTTTTGCCTGATTTTTTGTTACATTATGTGCCACTAAGGGTGTTGGAGCTTTTGTTGTCAAAATTACTGACTTTGCATTTCTCTTTGCCAATTTACAACCCAATCTATCTTTTTAGATTGATCTGCCCCAAATTTGTTTGTATTATGATCTTCATTCTTGTTTGTTCCTAGGGACTCATCTTGGCTAGAGGAACCTGTCGAAAACCTTTCTTGTTGGTTTGGGATGCGGTGGAAGCAACCATGGTAGCTAACACTGGGGCCTGTATTTTATGAAATTCCATGGGTGGCTCCCCCATGGCTTGGTGGTCATTTTGATGCTATGTACCTATTATATGGACCTGCAATTTGTCAATAGATCTGGTTTTTGTTGGCTGCTTCACCTATCTGGAAGGGATTTGGTAGTTCATTTTTTATGGGGCAACTTGTGCTTAATTTGGGCCTAGGTGGCAGCAACCGTGGTAGCTGACACGTGGTAGTTATTCCTGATTGGGTGGTACTTGATCATTCCCTATTCTCTAATGATCACTTTGATGCTATGCATGTCTATTTTTATCGTCCCATGTGGTAGTAGTGACCCAGTCTCTAGTTGCGGTGTCTAGACCCCGATCCCTCGACTGTGTTAGTGTTTTACATACATAGACATGCTCTAGATAGAGTTAGAAACTTATTGCTAGCTCCACTTTCCATGGAGACCACCATGTCATGCATACAAAATCTCAAAAGTTGGCTCTCTTGTAGGCCTTCTCTCTCTCTCATAGCAAGGCTCTAGTAGGCAAATGAGCTACAGTTTCCCCCTATGTTAGTATATGTGCCTAGTGCTCTCAGACCCTACTCTGGTTTTTTATCCCATCTCCTTATTTGCATACTTTCTATTTCCATTGGATCTTCAATTTCCATGTCTGGACTTTATGTGCCCCTGATATGTCAGATGTACCTGTCGGGTCACAGTCGCTTTTAAGTCAAAATTTGACATCTTCAATTTGCTACCAAACTCTGGAATTTTTATTATATATTTTAAGAAAGAAAATCCTAAAAAAGTACTTAAAATTTGCGATAAATCCAAAATTTAGCAAAATAAAGCCAAAATATATTCCAAAATTATCCACAAATTAGGTAAATTATTCTTGATCAAGAATACAAGCTTTTGGCTATATACAAAATATTTAGTCCATAATTGGTCTATTTTTTGTGCTTTTTCTTGATTTTTCACCATAGTTGACTATATAATTAGAGACAAAATATGAAAATCTTATGTGCGTAGTATATACAAAAGTATGGGGTTACTTTTGGCCTTGTC
Organism: Adiantum capillus-veneris; assembly: GCF_014529385.1. Taxonomy (NCBI): domain Eukaryota; kingdom Viridiplantae; phylum Streptophyta; class Polypodiopsida; order Polypodiales; family Pteridaceae; genus Adiantum; species Adiantum capillus-veneris. Next base: position 44,763,012 of record NC_140953.1, read on the forward strand.
ATGATATGATCCCCCTTTGCGTACTTGTAGGCATTAGTTAGCATTTTTATAAAAAATCAAATCGCAATAAAACGCAACAAGGTTTAAACAATGCCTGTTGATATGTATAAATCATCTCAAATTTGGAAAACTAAAGCCAAAATATATCCAAAAACTACCCACAAACTAGGTAGCTTGTTCTTTGCTTTGATGTAGCTTTGGACATGAAGCCTCAATTTCCCAATCAAGGGAGTAATGGAGGCATTTTGTCCCTTGAAAGCCCCATCGGCAGTCATAGTGTCTCACATCTCAAAAGCTTGTATGCCTAACTTGGTAGCCAACCCTATTGATATACAATTGTGGGGTGAGCCTGGGTCAGAAAGGATAAAGGCATCATGCTCTCTAACCATTCCCCAAGCATAGGAAAGGGAAGATCATTTGCAATGAGCGGCCCCTTTTGGAGTTTCAATTCTAGAATCTCTAGGTGGCTCATTGCATGCATTTCTTTGGGGGGCAAGTGTAATAGTCGTGTCCTTCCTCCCCACACTTGGAGCACTTGTTTTCTTTTCAAAAAAGCTCTAGCTCTTCACGTGAGAGTCTATTCTTACCTTTGTAGACCCCTTTCTCCTTAGCTTTTTTGTTTTTGGTGCTATAGTTTCCTTTAGAAGAATTTTGAGCATTGTTCTTCTCTTTAGGCTCATTTCGGTCTTTAGTTTCCATGGCCTTAGAATTCCTCTTAGACCCTTCTTAAAAATTGATTCATGAAGCCACCATAGTATGATGTATGACCGCACAGATGGTCCTAGGCCTTTGATAATTGACATATCCGGCCATGTCTTTAGATAGACTAGCACAAAACTGTTGTTTATGTTCTCCAAAGTCTATCTTTTTGTAGACAGTGGATTTGAGATGCAACTTTCCCCAAAATTTTACACATACTTGTGGATAGACTCGTAGGGAGACAACTTCAAACTTTGCCATTCAGTAAGAAATTTGTGTTTCACATCTCTTGCAAGAAACTGGTTCATTTATGAAACCTCTTAGGGCTTTCCATTAGCTTGTAGACTAACCCACCATTGTCTGGCGGACTTTTGAAAATGCATAGCTACATGTCATAGCTTAGAGGACTCCATGAAGCCCTCATCTCCAAAGGCCAGATCAAATTGTTGGATGAAGGCTAAGACTTTGTCCGTAGCACCAAAGGTTCCATCATAGGCGATAAAAGAGATGTTATTTCCTCCCTCCTTGAACTTCTTGAGCTTGCTGGACCTTTTCTAAGCAGCATAAGACTTCCGGTGCCCTCTCCTTCTAGTCTCTTTAAGGGATAAGCCGCTACTTTCATCGAAAGAAGAGGAAGGAAATGAGGATAAAGAAGAGGGTGATCTCTTTCTCTTCAAAGAAGAAGGTGATGAAGATGGAGAAGAGGGTGACCTCTTTCTCTCCTTTTTCTTCATCATCTTGGAGACACATCTTTCAAAGGGTTTGAAGACTCACTTCTTTCTCTTTCATAGGGTTACTCCTCTTCTCTCATCGGGGAAAGTCTTCTTTTGTAAGTCTCACTGAGAAACTTCCTAAGTACTCTCTCTTCTTGGGGAGTTTGGAGAATCCCATGGGTGCGAAGTTGTTGGACAACTTCACCTTGTAGAGCGGGGTTGCCCATGGCTTGTTGTAGCCTAGTGACCAGATAATTTACAATCATAGGGGCATCATTAATAGCACCTTCATGTCAAAAATCAAAGTCATCATCAATATCCATTGCACTATATTTATTATTTCCAGTGATGCTAACAAATTCTAGGTGTATACTAACTTATTCTCTGGTAGCTTAAAACCCTCTTGCAAAAAGCTTTTTAGGACCTCTCCTCTTAAACAAGAAAAGAGAAACCAATAGCTTTGATACCAATGTAATGGAATTAGGCTAATAACATTGATTGTAGAGGAATTAAAATGACAGTATAGTGAGCATTTTACTAAGAGAATTCCTAATGAAGATAGAGAGGGAGTACTTGATTAAAGATAGAAATATAAACGTGACACCTAGCTAGCTTGGCATGAACAATACTTGTGAAAGAGAGAGAATTCAAGAAATCGACAACAATTGAGGACCGGATTTACTTAGAGTTGGTCCCCCCTCCAAAAGGCTTTTGTATTATATGTTCTTCCATAAAGAGAGACTTGTTATAATACATTATTTGTGTTCCTTGTTTGATACCGTGAAGATGGAAAGATTCATGCACCAATATTATGCCTTAAAAAGAAAAATTAAACTTACTTGCAATAGCATAAATGTGTCCCTAGCCTCAATCCCAGTACCTCAAACACCTTCAAAGGTAAAGAGAGCTAGCAAGGAGTGAGGTAAGTAAAGAGGAAGAAGATGTAGCATACCTGGAATAGTTATTCTCCTTACCTTAGATTACTCTTGGAGCTTAGCTTAGCATAGTAATGAAGATGGTAGAGAAGATGAGCATGCCATTGAAGCTTGACTCTTTCTTGAATTGCATTCCATAGCCAAGAGGTGTTGGTGTAGGATCTCTACTTCTCAATCTTAGAGAATGAGATGGAGAGCTTGTTCAACTCATGAGTTGTGTGAGTATGTGGGTTGAGTTTACAAAAAATGAGAGCCTCCTCTTGCCTTGGTCTACCCCCTCTCTTGCAAATACTCATCCTTGCATCCTATTGGTCCATGCCAAGGCTTAGCCAATGAGAGATAACAAGCAATGTGTGTAGCCTTGTAGTGTCCTTCTTTTCCCTTTAGAGAGAGCTTAAATAATCATTTAAATGAAGCTAAATTCCTATTGGACCTCTAGATCAACTGGCCAACCAATAGGAATTAATATATAATATGGGCTGCTTAATTCTCATTGGACCACTTAGATGTCCAATAGGAATTAGGAGGATCTCATTTCTCATTGGTTCTTTTGATAAGCTTTTCTAAAAATTTAAATCTCAATTTGCTCAAGCTTAATTCTCATTGGTCCTTGCCATAGGCCATCAAATTAATAGGATTCAAGCTTCATTGGGGGGCAACTTGTCTAGGAAGCCTGACATGTGTCCCATAGGAGCTCTTGTAGTGTGTGTGTGTGTGTGTGTGTGTGTGTGTGTGTGTGTGTGTGTGTGTGCGTGTGTGTGTGTGTGTGTGTGTGTGTGTGTGTGTGTGTTCTCTCTCATCCCCTACAAAGAGGGCTTGCCCCATGCAAGCGGGAGTGTCCACTTGGTGACCATAGTCCAAATTTTCAAAGGTTTTAAATACCTACGGTAGGCAATCGTCACCCCTTTGGTCCTAGGCCTTAAGTCTTTTAACACTAACCTTTGGAGGCTTTAATGAAGCTTAACCCAAGGTCTTTTAAAGCTCTATTAAGTGCAAATTTCTCTTTGGTAGACTCTCTCTCCATTTGACCCCTAGAGATAACTACATTAGGGGAAATTTGGACTTTTAAAGGGGCTCTATAAGGATGTTTGATTTTGTCTCTCTTGTCCAAAGTGGGAAACCCGATGAATTCCGTGAACGATTTGTTAAAACCCTATCAACCAACAAATCAGTGGAAAGATCTTAGAAATTAGGTTCTAAATCCCCAAACTCTGACAAATTTGGAGTTGATTTGTAGAAGTTGTGATCTCCCTATTGAAGCTGAAATGTGGGGAAAGATTCCATTTATAAGACATAGTTGTCACATCAAAAAATAGAATCTTCTAGAATATAAGGAATCTAGTGGCATGCTATATATCAATGGCTAGATCTCAATGAGTACATTCTAAATCCAATAGGTCCAACAAGTTTTGATTCATTTGTAAATAATTTACCATGCACCCATTTTGGACAAGAGAGAGAAAGTTAAAGTCCTTATAGGGCCCCTTTGTGAGTCCAAATTTTTCCTAATGTCCCTCCTCCTAGCCCCTTGCTGAGATATCTAGCAGCACATATCCATATTCTAACCCTTTTTACCTTCTATCTTCCCATATTAAATGATCATTTTAGTATGAAAAATCATTTGGGATACGTAGATATTAGATTTTATGACATTACCTCTCTCTGGAAATCATAGTGATCTTCGACTGTGAGGTAGAGGAGGTAAACTCTAACCATTAATCCATAGCTTCCTAGCGGGTAAAGGATCCCTTTCTACCCTCCTACAAAATCATTCCAAAATAGATGAATAATCCATTTTTGTGCTTGAGAGACCCAGTTGCCGCAAGCATGTCTTTTCTTTAGTCCATATCACATTCCCAAAGTAGAGTGACAAATTATAGTTGGTGTTTGGGAGACATCATCGCCACACAAACATGATCCTAAGCATGCATATTTGTTAAATTTGTGCACAATAAAAGAAATAGAGAGATTACTATAAGATATAAACATTGTTCATTTAAAATGTATTTACATTTTCTTATTCTAGTGTAGCAGGTTCATAGTATCTTTAAGTTGTGTTCCTTGCATCCATCTAGTATCTTTAAAAGGATAATTTTTGAACTTAATAAGATAACTTTGAATAATATTACCATGTCTTAGCACCTTGTATTCATGTCGAAGGATGGATTTGGGTCTAATCACCTCTTCTTGATCCTCAATCTCTAGAGGGTCTTCATTTATTGGTTTAGTTGGTGGCTCTCCTTTGTAAGGCTTGAGTAGGCTCACATGAAAAGCATTGTGTATGAACCAATGATTGGGAAGTTCTAGGTGATAATCCATCTCGTTGATGGGCTTAAGAATTTGAAAAGGACCATAGTATCTTTTTGCTAATTTAGCATAATACTTCTAGTGGCCCGTAGGATTCTTGCCCGCAGTTTGCCTTAGCCTTGGGGAATTTTAGCAAGACCCAATCATTTTCCTTAAAATATGAGGCTCTTTTGTGCTTATTAGCAGCCCTTTCACCTTTGTTGTCAGATGGATATAACCTCTTTAACCTTTTGAAAAGATTCTTATAGATCTTGGCTATACTCATCAGCTGCTTATTAGCCAGCTTTTTGCCATTGTTGTGAGGTGGATATAACCTCTTTAATTCTTTCAAAAATATTCTTGTAAATCTTGGCTATACTCATCAGTAGCAGTGAAGATCTTTCCATGTTACTTTAGTAGCAAGGGATATTTAGATCTTCCCTTTATGACCTCAAAAGGTGCCTTCCCTGTAGAAGTGTGTACAGTGTGTTGGTTATGCATACTCTACAAGGGGTAAGTAATTCTCCCATTGTGAGCATTGATCTACTTCTGTGACACAGGTTTTTAGTAGATCTAGGATCGTAAGGTTAGCTATCTCACTTTAGCAAGGGATATTTAGATCTTCCCTTTATGACCTCAAAAGGTGCCTTCCCTATAGAAGTGTGTACAATGTGTTGGTTATGCATACTCTACAAGGGGTAAGTAATTCTCCCATTGTGAGCATTGATCTACTTCTGTGACATAGGCTTTTAGTAAATCTAGGATAGTAAGGTTAGCTATCTCACTTTGGCCATCCATTTGTGGGTGATAGGCCAAAGAGAAATTTAATCTTTGTGCCTAGGTTCTCAAAGAGACCCTTCCAAACATTACTAGTCATTCTAGGATCTCTATCTAGCACTATAGATGCTGGCAAGCCATGGTATTTAATGTTAATTATCTAATATAAGAAGAGGGTTGCTATTTGGTGTGCCTTAATAGTCTTTTAGAAAAGTATAAAATGTGCTTTTTTGCTAAACTTGTCGACTATTGTCCATATTTCTGTATTCCCATGGATAGACTTGGAAAATCTAAAGATAAAATCTATGGATATGCTCTCCCATGGTGAATTAGGAATTGGAAATGACTGAAGCATTCCAGGTTGCTTCCCTCTGTCATACTTCGTCTTTTGGCACCACACATTTTGAAACATACTCTTGTATGTCTACTTTCATAGTGGGCCAATAAAAATAGGTCTCTACTCCCCAAATAGTAGGTTGAATCCCTCTATGTTGTGCATAAGGAGGAGCATGGTATTCATACATTACTTTCTCAAGAAGTGAGTTAGTAACACACAGCCTATTGCCATAGAGAAGATAACCATCCTGCAAGGTGAATGGTTCCCTCTTTCTTCCCTAAAGCAAGGGCTGAAATCATGTCTTTAAAATTGGAGTCAGTAGCATACCCATTTATCATGAAAGATAGATCATTGTGAGTTGTTATAGATACCACATTTGCTCTTGGCCATCGTGATAGGGCATCAGCCACCTCATTGTGTTTGCTAGCAATGTGAGCAATATGAAAATTAAGTTGCGAAAGAAAATTTACCCACCTCATTTGTTTGTTGGAGAGCTTGGTTTGAGTCATAAAATACATGAGGCTTTGGTGATCCATGCGTAGGATGAATGGAGTCCCCAAAAGATAGTGCTTCCATGCGTCTAGGGCGTGTAGAACAAGTAGTTGTTCCTTTTCATATATTCCCAATACTCGCTCATTAGAGTTAAGTCTTTGACTCTCTTATGCTATGGAATGCCCTTCTTGAAGCCAAAATGCTCCAAGGCAGTTGCCACAAGCATCACATTGGACCTCAAATCGTTTTGAGAGATCCGACAGTGTAAGCACAGGTTGAGAGATAAGCTTTATGATATCTTCATTGACTATCCTTATCTAATGATAGACTTTCAAGGTCAATCCTACTAAAGTAGGTAGACCCTTTTAATTTATCAAATAGATATTCTACTCGTGGCACAAGAAATCTCTTTTTGATAGTGATTCTATATAGTGCTCTATAGTCAACATACATACGATATGTGTCGTCTTTCTTTTGGACTAAGAGGACTGGTGAACAAAATGGTGATGAGCTAGCCTCACCATCCCTTTTTCTATCAGTTCATGGACTTGCCTCATGATCTCCTCTTGTTGAGCTTGTGAAACTTGATAAGCAAGCTTATAAGGCGGTGAGCTTCCTGGTAGAAGCTTTATTGTATAATAGCCATCCCCTCATTTTGGAGGTAACTCTCTGGGGATATCATCAATAAAAACATCTTGGAATTTAATTAGGAAATTAGAGAACTCTAATTTCCCTTGATTGTGACCATTTTTAGTAGTAAAACATTTGGATCATTTAGAGATTGCTTAACAAAAATTATGTACGCAAAATTTGAGGTTTTCATTGACTTATTAGAAGTAGGCGTATTCACAAGGGGTATGGTGTTACCCAACTCATTAGAATCTATGTACATGTTCTTTTCTCTGTACTTGAAATAGATTCTCCTTTTAGGGAACTTCATATTGACAGCCATGCAATGGAACGATGGTTCCCCTAGGATAACATCTTCATGTTGGAGAGGGGAGATGAAAAAGTCCTCTTTGTCGATGTAGCTTTGGACATGAAGCCTCAATTTCCCAATCAAGGGAGTAAAGGAGGCATTTTGTCCCGTGAAAGCCCCATCAAAAGTCACTGTGTCTCCCAACTCAAAATCTTGTATGCCTAACTTGGTAGCCAACTCCATTGATATAAAGTTGTGAGTTGAGCCAAGTTCAAAAAGGATAAAGGCATCATGCTCTCTCACCTTTCCCCAAGCATAGGAAAGGGAAGATCCTTTGCAATGAGCAGCCCCTTTTGGAGTTTCAATCATAGAATGTCTAGGTGGCTCATTGCGTGCATCTCTTTGGGGGCAACTGCGATAGCCAATTCCTTGCTCCCCTAACTTGAAGCACTTTTGTCTTTGCAAAAACACTCTAGCTCTTCAAGAGAGAGTCTATTCTTACCTTTGTAGACCCCTTTCTCCTTAGCTTTTTTGTTGTTGTTGCTGGATTTTCCTTTAGAAAAACTATGAGCATTGTTCTTCTCTTTCGACTCATTTTGGTCTTTAGTTTCCATGGGCTTAGAATTTCTCTTAGACCCTTGTTGAAAATTGATTTGTGAAGCGACCATAGTATGATGTATGACTACAGAGATGGTCCTAGGCCGTTGAGAATTGACATATTTGGCCATGTCTTCAGATATAGCCCAGCACAAAATTGTTGTTTTCGTTCTCCAAAGTTTATCTTTTTGTAGACAATGGATTTGAGATGCAAATCCCAAAACGTTGTCAGGAGTTTTTTGGAGAAAGGGATTGCGCATATGTACATACACATGCATTGTGCATCAAATAAAGAATTGCCCATTTTCCAGAGCCAGGTGGTTACGTGGGGCCCACATGTGTACAGGTACGACAACATGTACATAGTGCATCGATTTTCACTATTACCAATACCAGTGTGTTTTTTCTACAATAAGGAGGAGTTGGTAGTGCGTAAAAATTCTCGAGGAAGCTATCCATAGGCCGACGACATGAGGTAAGCAGGTGTATCAGATGGCATCTAGTGGCGTCAGGAGGCTGAACGGGGTCAATACTTGCACACGGATAAGTACAAACACGACGTGGGTGTTTTCTTGTGAGAATTATGGAGAAAGGTCATCATGAGGACCATACTTTGGGGAAAATTCATGTGGTGGCGGGATGCATTATTGAAAAAAGCTGAGTGCCAAGTGTGCGGATGATGCAAAAAGGTGACAACTATGCACTGCGAGGTCAGTTTTTGGCCTGTTCGGGGTCCGTTTGAGGTCATCTAAAAGGCCAAGGGTGGCCAACTAATAAATCTAAGTGTGGGAACTGAAAAAACAGAGAGAAGACCAGAAAAAACGTGGAGAAGAGAGGAGGAACAGCCGCAGGTGTGTTTTTTGGGGTTTTTGGAGCCAGTTTTGGCCGTAAACTGCTCATCCGAGGTCGGATTTGAGCACTTTGACATTGTAGACTGGGGTTTTGGGCCATTCCGGATGCGATGGCACTGTCCATTTTGCCAAATTTCTCACTCTTTTCCTGCTGTTTTTTTGTGTAAGTTTCTCCTATGAGTGAAGTTTCTGCTCTAGTTTGTGATTGTATCTAGCTTATTTTACCCATATTGTGTGAGCTATTTGCCCCATTGGTGTTGGCCCAAGCTCAATTGTATCTAATTATCGGAAGTTCCCCTCTTTTGAGCTGAGTTTTTTGGGGGTGTGTGTGTGTGTGTGTGTGTGTGTGTGTGTGTGTGTGGAGTGGGCAAGTGGATAGTCTCTCTCCTCTCACTCCAGAGGTGTGTTCCCTGTCTCGGCCAGGTGTGTTGTGTAAGCCGAGTGGTGCCCCATAGCGTGTGTGTGTGTGTGTGTGTGTGTATCATTCCAAGAGTGTGTGTCGGGTCGTTATAGAGCCATTGTGTGTGTTTTCATCCCGCTCACAACGTCTCCACATACTTGTGGATAGACTCGTAGGCAGACAGCTTCAAAATTTTCCATTGGGTAAGAACTTTGTCTTTGGCATTGCTTGCAAGAAATTGCTTCATTATGGAAGCTCTTATGGCTTTCCACATCCTTGGAGATTTTCCATTAGCTCGTAGATTATCCCACCATCATCTAGCGGACGTTTGAAAATGCATAGCTACATGTCATAGCTTAGAGGACTCCATGAAGCCCTCATCTCCAAAGGCCGGATCAAATTGTTGGATGAAGGCTAAGACTTTGTTCCTAGCACCAAAGGTGCCATCATAAGTGATATAAGAGATGTTCTTTCCTCCCTCCTTGAACTTCTTGAGCTTGTTGGACCATTTCCAAGTAGCATAAGACTTCTGATGCCCTCTCCTTCTAGTCTCTTTAGGGGATAAGCCGCTACTTTCATCGGAAGAAGAGAAAGGTGATAAGGATGAAGAAGAGGGTGATCTCTTTCTCTTCAAAGAAGAAGGTGATGAGATGGAGAAGAGGGTGACCTCTTTCTCTCCGTTTTCTTCCTTTGGATTCCTCTCTTCCTTCTTGGGATTACGAGGTGAAGGACTATGCAGTGACCTTTTTGGAGACTCACTTCTTTCTCTTTCATAGGGTTCCTCCTCTTCTCTCATAAGAGAAAGTCTTCTTTTATAAGTCTCACTGAGGAAATTCCTAAGTACTCTCTCTTCTTGGGGAGTTTAAAGAATCCCATGGGTGCAAAGTTGTTGGAAAACTTCACCTTGTAGAGCAGGGTTTCCCATGGCTTGTTGTAGCCTAGTGACAAGATAATTCACAAGCATAGGGGCATCATTAGTAGCATCTTCATGTGCAAAATCAAAGTCATCAATATCCATTCTACTCTTCTTTTTTTTGTCATCCATGCTAACAAATTTTAGGTGTATACTAACTTATTCTTTGTTGGTAGCTTAAAACCCTCTTGAAAAAAGCTTTATAGGACTCCTCTTCTTAGACAAGAAAAGAGAAACTAATAGCTCTGATACCAATCTAATGAAATTAGGCTAATAACATTGATTGTAGCGAAAGTAAAATGACAGTATTGATCACTTTATTAAGAGAATTCCTAATGAAGATAGAGAGGGAGTAATTGATTAAAGATAGCAATATAAACATGAAACCTAGCTAGCTTGGCATGAATAATACTTGTAAAAGAGAGATAATTAGATAAATTGACAACAATTGAGGATCGGATTTACTTAGAGCTGGTCCCCCCTCCAAAAGGATTTTGTATTATATGTTCTCCCATAAAGAGAGACTTGGTACAATACATTCTTTGTGTTCCATTAAGACCTTGTTGATGCCATGAAGATGAAAAGATTCATGCACCAATATTATGCCAAAATAAAACAATTAAACTTACTTGCAATAGCATAAACTTGTTCCTAGGCTCAATCCCAAGACCTCAAACAACTTCAAAGGTGAAGAGCGCTAGCAAGGAGTGAGGAAAGTAAAGAGGGAGAAGATGTAACATACCTGAAATAGTTATTCTACTTACCTTAGATTGTTGGGGTTAAGGCCTATGTGCCTTGACCGGTCGCCCAGGTCATGGGCGCCCGCCCACTCTTACCCTATACTTATAATGAGTATACTGTATAGGGGGAGCTGCCACTTCACAGTCTCCCCACCCATATCTGTGTGTCGTGTGTCTCCTTCTCTCTCTCAATCTCCGTCTGTGGTGCTCCCCGATCCCCTTCAATTGGTATCAGAGCGTACGTGCGGAGGGAGCGCGTGTGTGCACAGTCACGACAACAGCGGAGAGCCAGTTTCATTCCCGAAATCGCGTCCGCGCGCGTGCACTTTCAAGAGTGCAAACAGGGTTTCGACTTCGGCATTGGCAAATTCAACTTTTCGAGAGCGTTTCCACCAGGTGTTCTGGCGTGTTACCCCCTTTTCGAAGCCATTCGAGCCATCAGAAACCTCATTCGAGCTACGGTTGAGGAGCTGCATTTTCAGCCCTCTTTTGGCAGTTTATGCTGCGTTTTTGGGTCGAAACGGAGGTTTTTGGCATAGCTTTCACACCCGGACTCAGATACATGTGATCCAGGAGTCTACCTTGGGGTTTTGGCACGCTCCGGACGCGCTCGTCATATGAGAATTTTAAAATTCTGAACGCTGAATTTTCTGCAACAGAAGTTGTTTATTGTGTGTCGAGGATTCCACACATGGTTTGCTCTCAGATGTGAGAGTGATATTTGCTGCAAGTTTCCTCACATGTGGGAGGATACAATGTATGCCTTATGTGGTTTGATGCTCAAGGAGACTAATGTGATTGCATTTTGAGCTCGGCAATGTATGCCTCGAGCATGTTTTTTGGCAGTCACAGGTAGAGAAGATATTTGTGTACTAGATTTGCAGGTGTTTGCAATGATGTATGCAAAGTGTGGAGATTGGTGCATGCATTTGGAGTGCGGTTTGATGCGCTTTGGTTGCTCATGGTTTTGAGTGTACAGTCAGTTTGGTTACTGGTTTTGTGGCCGTTTTACTAACGAAACTCTGGCGAAATTTTCCCAGGAGTTTTATGCGTATCATTTATGCGATCTAGGTAGAGATTGTGGGTTGCACTCAGCATTTGCGTGCGGTGTTCTCTGCAGGTGGGAAATTTGTGCAAGTGTATGCATCGATACCGCACAGTGTGGGCTTGGTGATTAGCTCACAGATGTATGCTCTATGACGGCGTGTGTGCAGGTGATCTTCAGACCGAACAAGTCATAACTTCTTGGAGAAGTTTTGGGTTGATTCTTTATGCGCTACGGTTGGTAGTGTGGGGCTGAATTACGGACTGTTTTTGGCCATGCAAGAGGGCTGAGAATTTTTTAATTTTGGGCTGAATTTCAGGGCTGATTCGGTGAAGATTATGCACAAGGTTATAGTCGTCATGAATGCGTCTTGTAAGTAGTGTGATTGATTGCAGTGTGATACTAGAGCAGGCGAGGCTTGTATTGACATTGCGGGAGCTCTATTTTGGAGTGTGTCTCACAGGTTTTACATTGTGTTTCTAGCCATATTGGTAGACAGTTTCTAGGTGTTGTTGGTGAGGTGGTTTTGCTTTCTAGTTTGCTACATTGTGCTCATGGCAGAGACAGGTGATCGATCAGATTGTGACCTCTCATAGATGCGCGTGTTTGATGGGTCAGACTTTGCGGCATGGAGAGAGTGTATGCTTGACGCATTGACACAGCGAGGGTTGCATGGACCATTGAGTGGTGATGCAGGTAGACCTTCAAACATGTCTGACGATCAGTGACAGGAGCTAGAGGAGATGGCACTATCTACACTCTCTTTGCACCTTGCGGAATCTGTATATGCTCTTGTTATGTATGAGACAACTTCGAGAGCACTTTGGTGCAGATTACATGAAATGTATGATAGATATGAGTCATCACGGACTCGTGTGAGACATGTACATTCACGAGCACGCCGTCAGGTGACATGTTGGTATTGTGGTCATTCTGGACACGTTAGACGGCGCTGTTTTCGTCGTATGCGACATCGTAGGAGACATGGCAGTCTCAGAGATGTATGTAGTGATGCCATGGACTCAGTTGCTTTGACAATTGAGGCACATGTAGTGTCGGAGTATACTAGTGACGGGGATGTCACTTTTACCTCGAGCTATGCACGAGATGCTATACATGTGGATAGTGCACTCCCTTCGCAGTGGTTGCTAGACGCAGATGCTATGTTTCATGTCACGCCGCATCGTGCATGGTTTTGTAGCTATTCTAGCGGGATGCTTGGCAGTGTACGTTTGACCGATGGATCGGTGCATGCGATAGCAGGTGCAGGAGATGTGAGACTGTCATTACCGAGTGGTTCATCTTACTTGTTACGACATGTGCGCTATGTACTAGATTTGACAGTGAGTTTGATCTCGATTGGTCAGCTTAGAGATTGTGGATGTCAGATTTCGCTATGAGAGCGAGATTTTGTGATGCATTTGGGTTCGCTAGTGATTGCGAGAGGTGCCATGAGTGGTACAAGTTACCCATTGCATGTGGATCACGGGAGAGACGGTGTTGTCTCTGTGATCATGCAGCCACGTAGAGAGCGAGAGAGCAGGCGAGTCTCTCTTGCTTGTGGGTTGTAGGATGCTTTGCATGGAATGCAGAGCAGTGACCTTGTTGTGCAGGTTGCGTCTACGGATGCACAGGTAGAGCGGGACAGCTCTAGTGAGTCACAGCAGGATGAGTCATCAGAGGTGATGACAGAGATGACTCACATGGATGCTGAGATGTCAGTTATTGTGGAGTCATTTCTTGATATGCTTATGCCAGAGCTTGATGTGTAGATTCAGGACAGATGGATACTCTTGGTACACATGTGATATGTGGTGGGCACGAGGAGTCACTCCAGAGCTTGGAGTCAGAGTGTCATGGTCTCTATGATAGGGGACAGGATTGCCATGAGTTGAGTTCTGAGTTGGAGGTGGCAGAGGTTGCCAGGGTTGCATCAACGTTTGGTGTCCTCATGTACGAGATGCTGATCTCGAGGCCCGACATAGCAGCTGTAGTGGGAGCATTTGCAGCAGGGTTGATCAGTCATTCGATGACTGATCTCGGCATAGAGCATAGGGGAGGTTTGCAGGTATTGGACTGATACTTGCAGGAGTACATGAGCTCTTGTAGACTCTTTGCAGAGCTTGGAGCTAGCTCTGTGTGGCTTCCGCAGTAGGATGTTTGTCTATCACTAGAGCCGGATGCAATAGCTCATCGAGAGTCAGTGGGCATAGGTTGATAGAATATCTCACCTTCTATTAGTTGTACACTAGTAGATCTTGCTTAAAGGCACATTGGCCTTTAAGTGGGAGGTTGTTGGGGTTAAGGCCTATGTGCCTTGACTGGTCGCCCAGGTCATGGGCGCCCGCCCACTATTACCCTATACTTATAGTGAGTATACTGTATAGGGGGACTGCCACTTCACAGTCTCCCCACCCATATCTGTGTGTCGTGTGTCTCCTTCTCTCTCTCACTCTCCGTCTGTGGTGCTCCCCGATCCCCTTCATAGATTACTCTTGGAGCTTAGCTTAGCATAATAATGAAGATGGTCGAGAAGTTGAGCATGCCATTGAAGCTTGCCTCTTGCTTGGATTTGCATTCCATAGGCAAGAGGTGTTTTTGTAGGCTCTCTACTTCTCAAGCTTAGAGAAGGAAATGGATTTATTTCTCAACACATGATTTGTGTGAGTGTATGTGGTTGAGTATATAAAAAATGAGAGCCTCCTCTTTCCTTGGTCGACCCCCTCTCTTGTAAATACTCATCCTTGCATCCTATTGGTCCATGCCAAGGCTTAGCCAATGAGAGATAGCAAGCAATGTGCGTAGCCTTGTGAGAAGTGTCCTTATTTACCCTTTAGAGAGATCTTAGATAATTATTTGAATGAAGCTAAATTCCTATTGGACCTCTCAACTGGCCAATAGGTATTAATCTAGCTTAGGGCTGCTTAATTCTCATTGGACCCCTTGGTAGATTGTCCAATAGGAATTAGGAGGATCCTATTTCTCATTAGTTATTTTAATTAGCTTTTCTAAAAATTTAAAGCTCAATTTAATCAAGCTTAATTATCATTGATCCTTGCCAAAGGCCATCCAATAGGATTCACGCTTCATTGGGGGGCAACTTGTATAGGAGCCTGAGATGTGTCCCATATACCTTATGTGAAAAAGGGAAGCTCTGTGTGTGTGTGTGTGTGTGTGTGTGTGTGTGTGTGTGTGTGTGTGTGTGTGTGTGTGTGTGTGTGTGTGTGTGTGTGTGTGTGTGTGTGTGTGTGTGTGTGTGTGTGTGTGTGTGTGTGTGTGTGTGTGTGCGTGCGTGTGCGTGTGCGTGTGTTCTTTCTCATCCCCTACAAAGAGGGCTCGCTCCATGCTAGTGGGACTGTCCACTTGGCCACTTGATGACCATGGTCCAAATTTACAAAGGTTTCAAATACATACCATAGGCGATAGTCACCCCTTTGGTCCTAGGCCTAAAGGCTTTTAACAATAACCTTTGGAGGCTTTCATGAAGCTTACCCCAATGTCTTTTGAAGCTATATTAAATGAACATTTCTCTTTGGTAGACCTCTCTCCATTTGGACCCCTATTGAGAGATAAATATCCCTCCTCCTAGCCCCTTGTTGAGATAGGTCTAGCATAAATAATTTGGGATAGGTAAATATTAGATTCTATGACATTGACTTCCAAGGATCTATCAATCCAATGGAGGGTGTTGTGGATGTTGATTTATAGGTAGAAGTTGTTTCTCATGACCAACCTAGAAGCTTGAGTAAGGATGTGTCTAATATAGGTTCAAATTGTTCAAATGTTCTTGATGAATATGCAATCAAAGGGGATGATGATGCTAAATTATCATGGTCATTGCAAGGAGAGCATAGTTTCTTCCACTTTTTTGGACAATAAATCAAGCATGGTTGGGTTTGGATACTCTTTCTATTGATGTTTATGTTACCAATGCTATGGATGTCAGTCAAGGGGAGTCACAACTCTTGTATGCATGTTGGTAACAAGCTAAAGTTGCCAAAATTTTATGGGCTGAGGATGATACACTATGATTTAATGAAGCTTTAGTCTATTGTGGGACTCTTTGGTGCTATGCACTCTCAATGGTGATTGATCTAAGAGATTCCATAGCTCTTCAAAAGTAAGGTTGGATATGGATGGGTGGTTTTGGCTATACGATATGGTTGTTTGATGTTTAATCTAAGAAAAACATACTTGCATCAGGGATGCTTGATTTTGATCGATACAGGTAATGCATGGTCATGTGGTTAATATGAAGCTCCAATGTTTGGGTAGTTTCTTCTTTTTCCATTTGATCGAGGTCAGAGGCGGAAGTGAAAAATAGACCCGGTGGCCTCTACACCAAGACTATGCACAATGGCCTCATCATGGGAGGTACACAATAGGGGCACCACCTAGCAAGATATGCGGCTAGGACGCATACATATACACAATGAAACATGCCATGGAAAACAATTTCAAGATCCATGCCCAAATGTGGAATGGGGTGGTCAGAGAATAAGGTGAGAGGAGTGGTGAGTGAGTGAGAATGGGCTCGCTACTCGTGCATGTAGTAAGGAAGATAATGAGGTCAGGGAAACATGCAAGTATGCTCACTTCTCATACAAGAGGTGGCGAATCCGCACACCTCAAGATGGAAGTAGCAAGATGATAGGAATATGAGAGGGAGAGAGAGTGTGTGTGTGTATGGTAGCGAATCCGCACACCTTAACATAAGCAGAAAAAAGAAGGCAAGGAACAAGCATATACCATACTCACAATGAGATGTATCCAAAGCGACACAAGGTATGGCACCAAGATGGAGTGTGTTGATTGCTTGCAAAAGATGAATACAATAGGTAGTGTATGGCAAGAAGATGAGAAGGGAACAAGATTGTAGGAGGCATAATGGAGAGATGGGATTTGATGGCGAGGAATATCATGAGTGTGTCCACCCTTCTTCTTCTTGAAATTGTGCCTTCAATCCTTAATTACAAGTGGTGTGGAGGTATGGTGCTCATTTTTTGTGCATGGTGATGGTGATGGTGATTATGTGATTAGGGTTCATGCTACAAGCACGTAGCACAAGGGTGTGTATGGATAGGTGTGTGTGTGTGTGTGTATATTATCTCTCCCCCTAGTGAGCTCTCATGGCCTCCTTATATAGGGAAGGAGGGGAGGATTTAGCAATATTTCTAATTGAGGTGAGTGTCCCACTCTGGTGACTAGGAAATGGGTGCATGTGATTGTGGCTCCCATCTTGTCTCCTCATTATTTAAAATACCAAAGTCAATAGAGAGAGAAGAAGAGAGAATGTAGGTAGGATGTAGAGGATAGGAGATATTTACAATAGTCTAGCTTTGGCTAGACATAAGCTTATTAGGGAGAGAAGAGAGAGGTAAGAAATTTACAAGAGAGGTTGTCGAAGGTGGATAGTTGTTGATGAGGATGGATCCTCCAAAAATGGTGATAGAATCACTCTAGACTTGCCAAGAATTCATTAAAAGAGCCTTGTCTCTTGTAATCATGCTTGAAGACTTGTAGAACCATAGCCATTCTAGAGGGAAGAAAATTGGGGATGGCCTGTGTCACCATTACACGAGAAAACTGGGGTCCACCACAAAACTCATAGCTCCACGTTCATAACTCCAAATATTCTGAAAAAATTTGAGCTAAAAGTTGAGCTCACGATCTACAACTTTCATGTTGAACACTTCTTCACATTCGGGATTCTTCTCTATGCAAAAATTCAGCCAAATAATGTATTATTTGTGGCTGCAAAGGTCTTTTGGTGGTCCCCTTTGAGTGGACTTCTCTCTTTCCTTCAAGTGTAAGCTCCTTCATGTGTATGAAAACATGACCTAGAGTGTTGAAAAGATTGGCAATCATCTAAATGGAGGTATTATTGAAATTTGAAAGTGGGGTTGAGGTTTGAAAATGAAAACTAGTGAATAAAATATTTGGTAGGGTGGAATAATATATATACATGAAAAATATATTAGAAAATACTAAATATATATCATGTAATTTAGAATATATATATTTAATGCTTAAGGTCAAAAGAGAGATCAACAAAGAAAGCTTACTTATTTATGCTACATCGTGATTGATTAGCATAAGTCTTATTTATTTAATAAAGGCTAAAACGTTTGTGAAAAAGGGAAGAAAAATCAAAAGTAACTTATATAATAGGAAATATTTTTTTGGTAAAAGGGCAAAATATATATATATATGGGGGGTTCCCATGCATGGAAAAGCTTGCCTCAGAGGTAGGATGTCTATGGCTTTGAAGGAGAGCATGTCTATGTGCCATGACACCTGGGATTTATTGGGTACAAGATACTTATGTTTGTCCCTACATTTTCTTTGTTCCAAATGGGTATATTCTCATAAAACCATAGGTTGGAATATTTTCCAAAGCACTCTTAAAGTGGGGTAGTTATTGGGCGGATATATGCGGAAGCTTGAAGTTTCAGATAACATTTGACACATGCTAGAGGATGTGCACGTTCATAGGGGGTGGATGTTGTGTCGCTCTAATTCCACGATGGGAAATGGGGATAAAAGATGCGGATCAAGTTGAGTTTAAGAGAAACTAAAAATCATTGGGAAGGTGAACAGAGTTGTTGGACGGGTTTCTAACCTCACTCCTATCTTATTGCAGACATAGGAAGAACCACGAACATAATTGTCAATCCATGGGATGAAGCTGACTCAACTAGTGCATACAAGCTACAAGAGGTTGTCAATCTCTTGGAAAACAACAGACAGCTTGCATCTAACACAAGCTACACTCAAATGACCAAAGTCACCAAAAGCTAGTCGTCGCTAATCTCGACGAACAAAACATGACCATTCCAGCATCAAATGAATCCGAATGTTACGAAACTTCTAGGACATGTATATAAGACCTAAGCACACATGCTTATGGTCTCAAATCTCACTTTAGGTCAAGTGCAAAAATCACGATTATTAACAGCATTGAGTTTTTGACCTGGTTGTTTTCAACCCAGAATGCATCTAAATGCTTAGCAATGATGCCCCTATACTCCACCTATGCTTACTTTGTGATTTTCAAGCTTGAATTCTTACTTCTAATGAAATTAGTCCATGGGTCGTTGACGCCAAAAGCTATGGATTACCATGAAATGTTTACGTCAATGCGTAGAGCTCTTACCTGCTATTGCAACGCAACAGACAACACTACAATGTGATAACCAAGAATGGAGTAGGAAGCACGAGAAGGAGAGAAGTGAGCGCCGTTAGATCATGTTGTGTTTATATTATCCAAAAAAACTTTGCATTAACTTACAAAAAAGGGCTTTTATACCTTAGCTAAGGTTTCTTTGGTCAAAAACTAATAATATGGGATCTCTAGCTAAAGATAAGTTGATACATTTTAGAAGCTTATAGCTCAGGCTCATCGATTACAATATCCATCTAGAAAAGAGGAGTTACAATATTCTCAGTTTATCAAAAGAATAAGTGTTTTTACAATAAAAGTTCTCAAAAAATGATACATGGGCTAGCTTGCTACTAACATTCCCCCCCTCCTCAACTGTGTCATCCCTTGACACAGTTTCATGAGTCTTTGGGTTGGTAGTGGTGGTTGGCAAGGTGGTCTTTAAGTGCATGTACATCTTTCTCATATCTGATGTGTCTTTCTTTGTCAGGGGCTTGCAAAAACTAAATAGTGGCTTTGTTTATAAGTTCGATGGCAGAATAGCCAACAAACTTTGATGTCAGATTGTTTATCACTGGCCCAAAAATCTTTGTCTTCCATGTGAAGAAGCCATTATAAAACTCTTCTTTGAATGCCAACATATTGCTTGATGGTAGGAACATGCATCTGGCGTAGAAGCCGTAGAGGACTTCTTTTGAAGGCTGTCACTCAGAT
This sequence comes from Adiantum capillus-veneris, assembly GCF_014529385.1. NCBI lineage: Eukaryota > Viridiplantae > Streptophyta > Polypodiopsida > Polypodiales > Pteridaceae > Adiantum > Adiantum capillus-veneris. The sequence goes on from NC_140953.1 coordinate 44,782,592, forward strand.
CATAGAATAAAACTTTGTTACCTTTTAGGAAATACATCCATGGAGATCCTGTTTGCTCAGGCTCATGAAAAGCTTGAATGCATGTAAACGGCATTTGGTAGATTTTATAGAGCATTGTACATGAGAGGTCAGGGAGGCTTTTGAAGAAGTTCATGGCGCCCGTTAGGGTTTTCACCATGTAGTCCTCCGTTGTTGCTGGTCCCTGCTTTGGAGCTGGCAGCCTCGAGTAGTTGAGCCATGTCGGCCTCTTCTTATTTAGTGCTTTGTGTGCCTACCATGTCCTTACCCTTGGTACAGGATAGAATGCAGAGTCTTTCTGTATTGAGTGCTCTTATAAACAGAATGAGGTATCTAGAGTTCTTGTTGAGCCAGTTCTTTCTCCATTTGGGGTGGAGATCATCTGAGCCTTCTCCCTGCATATCCTTGTAAAGTTTTTCTTTGACTTGCAGTAGCTCCATCTTTATCAAAGGTAGGGTAGCAATTGTTGATGCCATTGAGCATTGATTTGGTTGGGAGTGAGCAGAGTTACATTGACTGAGTGGAGAACTCTCAACTCTTAATCCATTTCTGCTTTCCATTCAGTATCTACCTCATGGGCTATCTATTCTTTCAGTGCATCTTCTTCAGCTTTAGAAAGCTGGACCATTGGCACTTGATCTCCATCTATGATCGATACTTGAAACTCCAAATCTCTTGCTAGCCCTTCTGATGGCTGTGTTTCCATATCTACAAAGGTGGCTGATGGTATGTCTATGCTTGGCTGTTTAGAGGTTCTTGCCTCCTCTTAAGCTTCTGTATGTCCTTCTCTTAGCAGTTGGTTGGCTCTCTTCAAATCTTCTATCTCCTTGAGAAAATTATCGTCTCTTTGTACCCGCATTAATGCAAGGTCTCTTCTTTGTCCTTGTTCAAGCTTCAAGTTAAGTTTGAGGTCCTTGTTCCTCTTTTCCAAATTCTTGTAGACTTCATCTGTTCCCTTGAGTGAAGCTACAGCTAGTGATTCTTTGTTCATAGTACTGTAAGGAGGCATTGGCTACATTTAGTTGCACTTGGATCTTTTGGACTGACTGAGTAGTGATTTTAAGTTTGTCGGTCACTTCAGACAGTTGTTGGCCCTTACTTTTGCATGCATCAGACAGCTTCGTGAGGAGCTCCCCCAAATCTTCCATCTCTTTCTGTTGTCTTTCCTTGACCATTTGGTGTTGTTCTACTTTGTTTTTTATCTCTTTAATCTACCTTAAAGATCTTCAATAATGTTCATCTTGTCTTCAAGCTCACCTTGTAGAGCATCTATTACTTGTTCCAATTCTCTAGCCTTGGCACTGCGGCTAGGTGCTGATGTTCGCATTTTTTCTGTCATTAGCTGCATTTGCTTTGCATACTCATTAACCTGAATGATCACTTCATCCGCTGTTTGCCATTCTTTAGGTTCTATGTGAGGCTACTTAGAAGTTCCAGCAGATTCGGCTTGTGGCTCTTTCGATGGTGCAACAGATTCTACTTGTGTCTTTGTAGATGCTTCAGCTGATGTTTCTTGAGGCCTTATAGCTGCTTCAGGTGATTCTGGTTGTGTTGTTGTAGAAGGTCTAGCTTCAGTCTTTTCTGTTCCCTTTGGCTGTTCAAAACTGGCATCTTCATGTTGCTTCTCTTTTCCCTTTGCGTCCTTGTCTTCATTGGATTTAGCAGTTTGTGAAGGGCTTGGACTTGGCATGGGCTGGTCTTCTTGCTCTGTAGTGGGTGAAGTGGGTCTTGGAGTTGGTAGTGCGTAAAAATTCTCGAGGAAGCTATCCATAGGCCGACGACATGAGGTAAGCAGGTGTATCAGATGGCATCTAGTGGCGTCAGGAGGCTGAACGGGGTCAATACTTGCACACGGATAAGTACAAACACGACGTGGGTGTTTTCTTGTGAGAATTATGGAGAAAGGTCATCATGAGGACCATACTTTGGGGAAAATTCATGTGGTGGCGGGATGCATTATTGAAAAAAGCTGAGTGCCAAGTGTGCGGATGATGCAAAAAGGTGACAACTATGCACTGCGAGGTCAGTTTTTGGCCTGTTCGGGGTCCGTTTGAGGTCATCTAAAAGGCCAAGGGTGGCCAACTAATAAATCTAAGTGTGGGAACTGAAAAAACAGAGAGAAGACCAGAAAAAACGTGGAGAAGAGAGGAGGAACAGCCGCAGGTGTGTTTTTTGGGGTTTTTGGAGCCAGTTTTGGCCGTAAACTGCTCATCCGAGGTCGGATTTGAGCACTTTGACATTGTAGACTGGGGTTTTGGGCCATTCCGGATGCGATGGCACTGTCCATTTTGCCAAATTTCTCACTCTTTTCCTGCTGTTTTTTTGTGTAAGTTTCTCCTATGAGTGAAGTTTCTGCTCTAGTTTGTGATTGTATCTAGCTTATTTTACCCATATTGTGTGAGCTATTTGCCCCATTGGTGTTGGCCCAAGCTCAATTGTATCTAATTATCGGAAGTTCCCCTCTTTTGAGCTGAGTTTTTTGGGGGTGTGTGTGTGTGTGTGTGTGTGTGTGTGTGTGTGTGTGGAGTGGGCAAGTGGATAGTCTCTCTCCTCTCACTCCAGAGGTGTGTTCCCTGTCTCGGCCAGGTGTGTTGTGTAAGCCGAGTGGTGCCCCATAGCGTGTGTGTGTGTGTGTGTGTGTGTGTATCATTCCAAGAGTGTGTGTCGGGTCGTTATAGAGCCATTGTGTGTGTTTTCATCCCGCTCACAACGTCTCCACATACTTGTGGATAGACTCGTAGGCAGACAGCTTCAAAATTTTCCATTGGGTAAGAACTTTGTCTTTGGCATTGCTTGCAAGAAATTGCTTCATTATGGAAGCTCTTATGGCTTTCCACATCCTTGGAGATTTTCCATTAGCTCGTAGATTATCCCACCATCATCTAGCGGACGTTTGAAAATGCATAGCTACATGTCATAGCTTAGAGGACTCCATGAAGCCCTCATCTCCAAAGGCCGGATCAAATTGTTGGATGAAGGCTAAGACTTTGTTCCTAGCACCAAAGGTGCCATCATAAGTGATATAAGAGATGTTCTTTCCTCCCTCCTTGAACTTCTTGAGCTTGTTGGACCATTTCCAAGTAGCATAAGACTTCTGATGCCCTCTCCTTCTAGTCTCTTTAGGGGATAAGCCGCTACTTTCATCGGAAGAAGAGAAAGGTGATAAGGATGAAGAAGAGGGTGATCTCTTTCTCTTCAAAGAAGAAGGTGATGAGATGGAGAAGAGGGTGACCTCTTTCTCTCCGTTTTCTTCCTTTGGATTCCTCTCTTCCTTCTTGGGATTACGAGGTGAAGGACTATGCAGTGACCTTTTTGGAGACTCACTTCTTTCTCTTTCATAGGGTTCCTCCTCTTCTCTCATAAGAGAAAGTCTTCTTTTATAAGTCTCACTGAGGAAATTCCTAAGTACTCTCTCTTCTTGGGGAGTTTAAAGAATCCCATGGGTGCAAAGTTGTTGGAAAACTTCACCTTGTAGAGCAGGGTTTCCCATGGCTTGTTGTAGCCTAGTGACAAGATAATTCACAAGCATAGGGGCATCATTAGTAGCATCTTCATGTGCAAAATCAAAGTCATCAATATCCATTCTACTCTTCTTTTTTTTGTCATCCATGCTAACAAATTTTAGGTGTATACTAACTTATTCTTTGTTGGTAGCTTAAAACCCTCTTGAAAAAAGCTTTATAGGACTCCTCTTCTTAGACAAGAAAAGAGAAACTAATAGCTCTGATACCAATCTAATGAAATTAGGCTAATAACATTGATTGTAGCGAAAGTAAAATGACAGTATTGATCACTTTATTAAGAGAATTCCTAATGAAGATAGAGAGGGAGTAATTGATTAAAGATAGCAATATAAACATGAAACCTAGCTAGCTTGGCATGAATAATACTTGTAAAAGAGAGATAATTAGATAAATTGACAACAATTGAGGATCGGATTTACTTAGAGCTGGTCCCCCCTCCAAAAGGATTTTGTATTATATGTTCTCCCATAAAGAGAGACTTGGTACAATACATTCTTTGTGTTCCATTAAGACCTTGTTGATGCCATGAAGATGAAAAGATTCATGCACCAATATTATGCCAAAATAAAACAATTAAACTTACTTGCAATAGCATAAACTTGTTCCCAGGCTCAATCCCAAGACCTCAAACAACTTCAAAGGTGAAGAGCGCTAGCAAGGAGTGAGGAAAGTAAAGAGGGAGAAGATGTAACATACCTGAAATAGTTATTCTACTTACCTTAGATTGTTGGGGTTAAGGCCTATGTGCCTTGACCGGTCGCCCAGGTCATGGGCGCCCGCCCACTCTTACCCTATACTTATAATGAGTATACTGTATAGGGGGAGCTGCCACTTCACAGTCTCCCCACCCATATCTGTGTGTCGTGTGTCTCCTTCTCTCTCTCAATCTCCGTCTGTGGTGCTCCCCGATCCCCTTCAATTGGTATCAGAGCGTACGTGCGGAGGGAGCGCGTGTGTGCACAGTCACGACAACAGCGGAGAGCCAGTTTCATTCCCGAAATCGCGTCCGCGCGCGTGCACTTTCAAGAGTGCAAACAGGGTTTCGACTTCGGCATTGGCAAATTCAACTTTTCGAGAGCGTTTCCACCAGGTGTTCTGGCGTGTTACCCCCTTTTCGAAGCCATTCGAGCCATCAGAAACCTCATTCGAGCTACGGTTGAGGAGCTGCATTTTCAGCCCTCTTTTGGCAGTTTATGCTGCGTTTTTGGGTCGAAACGGAGGTTTTTGGCATAGCTTTCACACCCGGACTCAGATACATGTGATCCAGGAGTCTACCTTGGGGTTTTGGCACGCTCCGGACGCGCTCGTCATATGAGAATTTTAAAATTCTGAACGCTGAATTTTCTGCAACAGAAGTTGTTTATTGTGTGTCGAGGATTCCACACATGGTTTGCTCTCAGATGTGAGAGTGATATTTGCTGCAAGTTTCCTCACATGTGGGAGGATACAATGTATGCCTTATGTGGTTTGATGCTCAAGGAGACTAATGTGATTGCATTTTGAGCTCGGCAATGTATGCCTCGAGCATGTTTTTTGGCAGTCACAGGTAGAGAAGATATTTGTGTACTAGATTTGCAGGTGTTTGCAATGATGTATGCAAAGTGTGGAGATTGGTGCATGCATTTGGAGTGCGGTTTGATGCGCTTTGGTTGCTCATGGTTTTGAGTGTACAGTCAGTTTGGTTACTGGTTTTGTGGCCGTTTTACTAACGAAACTCTGGCGAAATTTTCCCAGGAGTTTTATGCGTATCATTTATGCGATCTAGGTAGAGATTGTGGGTTGCACTCAGCATTTGCGTGCGGTGTTCTCTGCAGGTGGGAAATTTGTGCAAGTGTATGCATCGATACCGCACAGTGTGGGCTTGGTGATTAGCTCACAGATGTATGCTCTATGACGGCGTGTGTGCAGGTGATCTTCAGACCGAACAAGTCATAACTTCTTGGAGAAGTTTTGGGTTGATTCTTTATGCGCTACGGTTGGTAGTGTGGGGCTGAATTACGGACTGTTTTTGGCCATGCAAGAGGGCTGAGAATTTTTTAATTTTGGGCTGAATTTCAGGGCTGATTCGGTGAAGATTATGCACAAGGTTATAGTCGTCATGAATGCGTCTTGTAAGTAGTGTGATTGATTGCAGTGTGATACTAGAGCAGGCGAGGCTTGTATTGACATTGCGGGAGCTCTATTTTGGAGTGTGTCTCACAGGTTTTACATTGTGTTTCTAGCCATATTGGTAGACAGTTTCTAGGTGTTGTTGGTGAGGTGGTTTTGCTTTCTAGTTTGCTACATTGTGCTCATGGCAGAGACAGGTGATCGATCAGATTGTGACCTCTCATAGATGCGCGTGTTTGATGGGTCAGACTTTGCGGCATGGAGAGAGTGTATGCTTGACGCATTGACACAGCGAGGGTTGCATGGACCATTGAGTGGTGATGCAGGTAGACCTTCAAACATGTCTGACGATCAGTGACAGGAGCTAGAGGAGATGGCACTATCTACACTCTCTTTGCACCTTGCGGAATCTGTATATGCTCTTGTTATGTATGAGACAACTTCGAGAGCACTTTGGTGCAGATTACATGAAATGTATGATAGATATGAGTCATCACGGACTCGTGTGAGACATGTACATTCACGAGCACGCCGTCAGGTGACATGTTGGTATTGTGGTCATTCTGGACACGTTAGACGGCGCTGTTTTCGTCGTATGCGACATCGTAGGAGACATGGCAGTCTCAGAGATGTATGTAGTGATGCCATGGACTCAGTTGCTTTGACAATTGAGGCACATGTAGTGTCGGAGTATACTAGTGACGGGGATGTCACTTTTACCTCGAGCTATGCACGAGATGCTATACATGTGGATAGTGCACTCCCTTCGCAGTGGTTGCTAGACGCAGATGCTATGTTTCATGTCACGCCGCATCGTGCATGGTTTTGTAGCTATTCTAGCGGGATGCTTGGCAGTGTACGTTTGACCGATGGATCGGTGCATGCGATAGCAGGTGCAGGAGATGTGAGACTGTCATTACCGAGTGGTTCATCTTACTTGTTACGACATGTGCGCTATGTACTAGATTTGACAGTGAGTTTGATCTCGATTGGTCAGCTTAGAGATTGTGGATGTCAGATTTCGCTATGAGAGCGAGATTTTGTGATGCATTTGGGTTCGCTAGTGATTGCGAGAGGTGCCATGAGTGGTACAAGTTACCCATTGCATGTGGATCACGGGAGAGACGGTGTTGTCTCTGTGATCATGCAGCCACGTAGAGAGCGAGAGAGCAGGCGAGTCTCTCTTGCTTGTGGGTTGTAGGATGCTTTGCATGGAATGCAGAGCAGTGACCTTGTTGTGCAGGTTGCGTCTACGGATGCACAGGTAGAGCGGGACAGCTCTAGTGAGTCACAGCAGGATGAGTCATCAGAGGTGATGACAGAGATGACTCACATGGATGCTGAGATGTCAGTTATTGTGGAGTCATTTCTTGATATGCTTATGCCAGAGCTTGATGTGTAGATTCAGGACAGATGGATACTCTTGGTACACATGTGATATGTGGTGGGCACGAGGAGTCACTCCAGAGCTTGGAGTCAGAGTGTCATGGTCTCTATGATAGGGGACAGGATTGCCATGAGTTGAGTTCTGAGTTGGAGGTGGCAGAGGTTGCCAGGGTTGCATCAACGTTTGGTGTCCTCATGTACGAGATGCTGATCTCGAGGCCCGACATAGCAGCTGTAGTGGGAGCATTTGCAGCAGGGTTGATCAGTCATTCGATGACTGATCTCGGCATAGAGCATAGGGGAGGTTTGCAGGTATTGGACTGATACTTGCAGGAGTACATGAGCTCTTGTAGACTCTTTGCAGAGCTTGGAGCTAGCTCTGTGTGGCTTCCGCAGTAGGATGTTTGTCTATCACTAGAGCCGGATGCAATAGCTCATCGAGAGTCAGTGGGCATAGGTTGATAGAATATCTCACCTTCTATTAGTTGTACACTAGTAGATCTTGCTTAAAGGCACATTGGCCTTTAAGTGGGAGGTTGTTGGGGTTAAGGCCTATGTGCCTTGACTGGTCGCCCAGGTCATGGGCGCCCGCCCACTATTACCCTATACTTATAGTGAGTATACTGTATAGGGGGACTGCCACTTCACAGTCTCCCCACCCATATCTGTGTGTCGTGTGTCTCCTTCTCTCTCTCACTCTCCGTCTGTGGTGCTCCCCGATCCCCTTCATAGATTACTCTTGGAGCTTAGCTTAGCATAATAATGAAGATGGTCGAGAAGTTGAGCATGCCATTGAAGCTTGCCTCTTGCTTGGATTTGCATTCCATAGGCAAGAGGTGTTTTTGTAGGCTCTCTACTTCTCAAGCTTAGAGAAGGAAATGGATTTATTTCTCAACACATGATTTGTGTGAGTGTATGTGGTTGAGTATATAAAAAATGAGAGCCTCCTCTTTCCTTGGTCGACCCCCTCTCTTGTAAATACTCATCCTTGCATCCTATTGGTCCATGCCAAGGCTTAGCCAATGAGAGATAGCAAGCAATGTGCGTAGCCTTGTGAGAAGTGTCCTTATTTACCCTTTAGAGAGATCTTAGATAATTATTTGAATGAAGCTAAATTCCTATTGGACCTCTCAACTGGCCAATAGGTATTAATCTAGCTTAGGGCTGCTTAATTCTCATTGGACCCCTTGGTAGATTGTCCAATAGGAATTAGGAGGATCCTATTTCTCATTAGTTATTTTAATTAGCTTTTCTAAAAATTTAAAGCTCAATTTAATCAAGCTTAATTATCATTGATCCTTGCCAAAGGCCATCCAATAGGATTCACGCTTCATTGGGGGGCAACTTGTATAGGAGCCTGAGATGTGTCCCATATACCTTATGTGAAAAAGGGAAGCTCTGTGTGTGTGTGTGTGTGTGTGTGTGTGTGTGTGTGTGTGTGTGTGTGTGTGTGTGTGTGTGTGTGTGTGTGTGTGTGTGTGTGTGTGTGTGTGTGCGTGCGTGTGCGTGTGCGTGTGTTCTTTCTCATCCCCTACAAAGAGGGCTCGCTCCATGCTAGTGGGACTGTCCACTTGGCCACTTGATGACCATGGTCCAAATTTACAAAGGTTTCAAATACATACCATAGGCGATAGTCACCCCTTTGGTCCTAGGCCTAAAGGCTTTTAACAATAACCTTTGGAGGCTTTCATGAAGCTTACCCCAATGTCTTTTGAAGCTATATTAAATGAACATTTCTCTTTGGTAGACCTCTCTCCATTTGGACCCCTATTGAGAGATAAATATCCCTCCTCCTAGCCCCTTGTTGAGATAGGTCTAGCATAAATAATTTGGGATAGGTAAATATTAGATTCTATGACATTGACTTCCAAGGATCTATCAATCCAATGGAGGGTGTTGTGGATGTTGATTTATAGGTAGAAGTTGTTTCTCATGACCAACCTAGAAGCTTGAGTAAGGATGTGTCTAATATAGGTTCAAATTGTTCAAATGTTCTTGATGAATATGCAATCAAAGGGGATGATGATGCTAAATTATCATGGTCATTGCAAGGAGAGCATAGTTTCTTCCACTTTTTTGGACAATAAATCAAGCATGGTTGGGTTTGGATACTCTTTCTATTGATGTTTATGTTACCAATGCTATGGATGTCAGTCAAGGGGAGTCACAACTCTTGTATGCATGTTGGTAACAAGCTAAAGTTGCCAAAATTTTATGGGCTGAGGATGATACACTATGATTTAATGAAGCTTTAGTCTATTGTGGGACTCTTTGGTGCTATGCACTCTCAATGGTGATTGATCTAAGAGATTCCATAGCTCTTCAAAAGTAAGGTTGGATATGGATGGGTGGTTTTGGCTATACGATATGGTTGTTTGATGTTTAATCTAAGAAAAACATACTTGCATCAGGGATGCTTGATTTTGATCGATACAGGTAATGCATGGTCATGTGGTTAATATGAAGCTCCAATGTTTGGGTAGTTTCTTCTTTTTCCATTTGATCGAGGTCAGAGGCGGAAGTGAAAAATAGACCCGGTGGCCTCTACACCAAGACTATGCACAATGGCCTCATCATGGGAGGTACACAATAGGGGCACCACCTAGCAAGATATGCGGCTAGGACGCATACATATACACAATGAAACATGCCATGGAAAACAATTTCAAGATCCATGCCCAAATGTGGAATGGGGTGGTCAGAGAATAAGGTGAGAGGAGTGGTGAGTGAGTGAGAATGGGCTCGCTACTCGTGCATGTAGTAAGGAAGATAATGAGGTCAGGGAAACATGCAAGTATGCTCACTTCTCATACAAGAGGTGGCGAATCCGCACACCTCAAGATGGAAGTAGCAAGATGATAGGAATATGAGAGGGAGAGAGAGTGTGTGTGTGTATGGTAGCGAATCCGCACACCTTAACATAAGCAGAAAAAAGAAGGCAAGGAACAAGCATATACCATACTCACAATGAGATGTATCCAAAGCGACACAAGGTATGGCACCAAGATGGAGTGTGTTGATTGCTTGCAAAAGATGAATACAATAGGTAGTGTATGGCAAGAAGATGAGAAGGGAACAAGATTGTAGGAGGCATAATGGAGAGATGGGATTTGATGGCGAGGAATATCATGAGTGTGTCCACCCTTCTTCTTCTTGAAATTGTGCCTTCAATCCTTAATTACAAGTGGTGTGGAGGTATGGTGCTCATTTTTTGTGCATGGTGATGGTGATGGTGATTATGTGATTAGGGTTCATGCTACAAGCACGTAGCACAAGGGTGTGTATGGATAGGTGTGTGTGTGTGTGTGTATATTATCTCTCCCCCTAGTGAGCTCTCATGGCCTCCTTATATAGGGAAGGAGGGGAGGATTTAGCAATATTTCTAATTGAGGTGAGTGTCCCACTCTGGTGACTAGGAAATGGGTGCATGTGATTGTGGCTCCCATCTTGTCTCCTCATTATTTAAAATACCAAAGTCAATAGAGAGAGAAGAAGAGAGAATGTAGGTAGGATGTAGAGGATAGGAGATATTTACAATAGTCTAGCTTTGGCTAGACATAAGCTTATTAGGGAGAGAAGAGAGAGGTAAGAAATTTACAAGAGAGGTTGTCGAAGGTGGATAGTTGTTGATGAGGATGGATCCTCCAAAAATGGTGATAGAATCACTCTAGACTTGCCAAGAATTCATTAAAAGAGCCTTGTCTCTTGTAATCATGCTTGAAGACTTGTAGAACCATAGCCATTCTAGAGGGAAGAAAATTGGGGATGGCCTGTGTCACCATTACACGAGAAAACTGGGGTCCACCACAAAACTCATAGCTCCACGTTCATAACTCCAAATATTCTGAAAAAATTTGAGCTAAAAGTTGAGCTCACGATCTACAACTTTCATGTTGAACACTTCTTCAGATTCGGGATTCTTCTCTATGCAAAAATTCAGCCAAATAATGTATTATTTGTGGCTGCAAAGGTCTTTTGGTGGTCCCCTTTGAGTGGACTTCTCTCTTTCCTTCAAGTGTAAGCTCCTTCATGTGTATGAAAACATGACCTAGAGTGTTGAAAAGATTGGCAATCATCTAAATGGAGGTATTATTGAAATTTGAAAGTGGGGTTGAGGTTTGAAAATGAAAACTAGTGAATAAAATATTTGGTAGGGTGGAATAATATATATACATGAAAAATATATTAGAAAATACTAAATATATATCATGTAATTTAGAATATATATATTTAATGCTTAAGGTCAAAAGAGAGATCAACAAAGAAAGCTTACTTATTTATGCTACATCGTGATTGATTAGCATAAGTCTTATTTATTTAATAAAGGCTAAAACGTTTGTGAAAAAGGGAAGAAAAATCAAAAGTAACTTATATAATAGGAAATATTTTTTTGGTAAAAGGGCAAAATATATATATATATGGGGGGTTCCCATGCATGGAAAAGCTTGCCTCAGAGGTAGGATGTCTATGGCTTTGAAGGAGAGCATGTCTATGTGCCATGACATCTGGGATTTATTGGGTACAAGATACTTATGTTTGTCCCTACATTTTCTTTGTTCCAAATGGGTATATTCTCATAAAACCATAGGTTGGAATATTTTCCAAAGCACTCTTAAAGTGGGGTAGTTATTGGGCGGATATATGCGGAAGCTTGAAGTTTCAGATAACATTTGACACATGCTAGAGGATGTGCACGTTCATAGGGGGTGGATGTTGTGTCGCTCTAATTCCACGATGGGAAATGGGGATAAAAGATGCGGATCAAGTTGAGTTTAAGAGAAACTAAAAATCATTGGGAAGGTGAACAGAGTTGTTGGACGGGTTTCTAACCTCACTCCTATCTTATTGCAGACATAGGAAGAACCACGAACATAATTGTCAATCCATGGGATGAAGCTGACTCAACTAGTGCATACAAGCTACAAGAGGTTGTCAATCTCTTGGAAAACAACAGACAGCTTGCATCTAACACAAGCTACACTCAAATGACCAAAGTCACCAAAAGCTAGTCGTCGCTAATCTCGACGAACAAAACATGACCATTCCAGCATCAAATGAATCCGAATGTTACGAAACTTCTAGGACATGTATATAAGACCTAAGCACACATGCTTATGGTCTCAAATCTCACTTTAGGTCAAGTGCAAAAATCACGATTATTAACAGCATTGAGTTTTTGACCTGGTTGTTTTCAACCCAGAATGCATCTAAATGCTTAGCAATGATGCCCCTATACTCCACCTATGCTTACTTTGTGATTTTCAAGCTTGAATTCTTACTTCTAATGAAATTAGTCCATGGGTCGTTGACGCCAAAAGCTATGGATTACCATGAAATGTTTACGTCAATGCGTAGAGCTCTTACCTGCTATTGCAACGCAACAGACAACACTACAATGTGATAACCAAGAATGGAGTAGGAAGCACGAGAAGGAGAGAAGTGAGCGCCGTTAGATCATGTTGTGTTTATATTATCCAAAAAAACTTTGCATTAACTTACAAAAAAGGGCTTTTATACCTTAGCTAAGGTTTCTTTGGTCAAAAACTAATAATATGGGATCTCTAGCTAAAGATAAGTTGATACATTTTAGAAGCTTATAGCTCAGGCTCATCGATTACAATATCCATCTAGAAAAGAGGAGTTACAATATTCTCAGTTTATCAAAAGAATAAGTGTTTTTACAATAAAAGTTCTCAAAAAATGATACATGGGCTAGCTTGCTACTAACATTCCCCCCCTCCTCAACTGTGTCATCCCTTGACACAGTTTCATGAGTCTTTGGGTTGGTAGTGGTGGTTGGCAAGGTGGTCTTTAAGTGCATGTACATCTTTCTCATATCTGATGTGTCTTTCTTTGTCAGGGGCTTGCAAAAACTAAATAGTGGCTTTGTTTATAAGTTCGATGGCAGAATAGCCAACAAACTTTGATGTCAGATTGTTTATCACTGGCCCAAAAATCTTTGTCTTCCATGTGAAGAAGCCATTATAAAACTCTTCTTTGAATGCCAACATATTGCTTGATGGTAGGAACATGCATCTGGCGTAGAAGCCGTAGAGGACTTCTTTTGAAGGCTGTCACTCAGATCATAGAATAAAACTTTGTTACCTTTTAGGAAATACATCCATGGAGATCCTGTTTGCTCAGGCTCATGAAAAGCTTGAATGCATGTAAACGGCATTTGGTAGATTTTATAGAGCATTGTACATGAGAGGTCAGGGAGGCTTTTGAAGAAGTTCATGGCGCCCGTTAGGGTTTTCACCATGTAGTCCTCCGTTGTTGCTGGTCCCTGCTTTGGAGCTGGCAGCCTCGAGTAGTTGAGCCATGTCGGCCTCTTCTTATTTAGTGCTTTGTGTGCCTACCATGTCCTTACCCTTGGTACAGGATAGAATGCAGAGTCTTTCTGTATTGAGTGCTCTTATAAACAGAATGAGGTATCTAGAGTTCTTGTTGAGCCAGTTCTTTCTCCATTTGGGGTGGAGATCATCTGAGCCTTCTCCCTGCATATCCTTGTAAAGTTTTTCTTTGACTTGCAGTAGCTCCATCTTTATCAAAGGTAGGGTAGCAATTGTTGATGCCATTGAGCATTGATTTGGTTGGGAGTGAGCAGAGTTACATTGACTGAGTGGAGAACTCTCAACTCTTAATCCATTTCTGCTTTCCATTCAGTATCTACCTCATGGGCTATCTATTCTTTCAGTGCATCTTCTTCAGCTTTAGAAAGCTGGACCATTGGCACTTGATCTCCATCTATGATCGATACTTGAAACTCCAAATCTCTTGCTAGCCCTTCTGATGGCTGTGTTTCCATATCTACAAAGGTGGCTGATGGTATGTCTATGCTTGGCTGTTTAGAGGTTCTTGCCTCCTCTTAAGCTTCTGTATGTCCTTCTCTTAGCAGTTGGTTGGCTCTCTTCAAATCTTCTATCTCCTTGAGAAAATTATCTTCTCTTTGTACCCGCATTAATGCAAGGTCTCTTCTTTGTCCTTGTTCAAGCTTCAAGTTAAGTTTGAGGTCCTTGTTCCTCTTTTCCAAATTCTTGTAGACTTCATCTGTTCCCTTGAGTGAAGCTACAGCTAGTGATTCTTTGTTCATAGTACTGTAAGGAGGCATTGGCTACATTTAGTTGCACTTGGATCTTTTGGACTGACTGAGTAGTGATTTTAAGTTTGTCGGTCACTTCAGACAGTTGTTGGCCCTTACTTTTGCATGCATCAGACAGCTTCGTGAGGAGCTCCCCCAAATCTTCCATCTCTTTCTGTTGTCTTTCCTTGACCATTTGGTGTTGTTCTACTTTGTTTTTTATCTCTTTAATCTACCTTAAAGATCTTCAATAATGTTCATCTTGTCTTCAAGCTCACCTTGTAGAGCATCTATTACTTGTTCCAATTCTCTAGCCTTGGCACTGCGGCTAGGTGCTGATGTTCGCATTTTTTCTGTCATTAGCTGCATTTGCTTTGCATACTCATTAACCTGAATGATCACTTCATCCGCTGTTTGCCATTCTTTAGGTTCTATGTGAGGCTACTTAGAAGTTCCAGCAGATTCGGCTTGTGGCTCTTTCGATGGTGCAACAGATTCTACTTGTGTCTTTGTAGATGCTTCAGCTGATGTTTCTTGAGGCCTTATAGCTGCTTCAGGTGATTCTGGTTGTGTTGTTGTAGAAGGTCTAGCTTCAGTCTTTTCTGTTCCCTTTGGCTGTTCAAAACTGGCATCTTCATGTTGCTTCTCTTTTCCCTTTGCGTCCTTGTCTTCATTGGATTTAGCAGTTTGTGAAGGGCTTGGACTTGGCATGGGCTGGTCTTCTTGCTCTGTAGTGGGTGAAGTGGGTCTTGGAGACATATCTCCTTATTCATGATGTGGTTCACTTTGTTGTGCAGCTTTTGCTTGCCTTTGTTGCATAGCTGATTCTTCTCTTGCTTTCCTTTGCGCTTCTAGAGCTTCCTCTATCTTCAAGGCTTCGGCTTCTGTATAAATCCACTCAAGTAAATCTTTTGGATCCTCTATGACTTTCTTTGTAGGGTTCTTGGTCCTTGGACCCCTAATCTCCCTCGGACTCCATGATTTTGGGTTTTCTCCTGTAGGTTGGCGGCTTCTTTCATAAGATTGTTTCTCTCTTTCAAACATGGCTCTTTTTGGCTGAGGTTCTTCTTGATGGGCTACCACTGCTTTCTTCTTCATTTCTTCTCTTCTTGCCCTTGTTTCTTCATTATTAGAGCTTTCGCTGCTGTGGGCTTCACGCGAGCTTTTGGCTAATTATTCATCTGATTTATGTACCCTTTTGTTCATGGATCTAGTGGTTTGCGGAGAAGGTTGAGCTGATACTATCCATTTATTTTGATCTAGGGCTGGTGGCAAGTTATCTGTCATTCCAATAGTATGGTATGCAATTCTTGTTAGAACTTTTGGAGCACCCAGATATGCTATCTTTCCTTCCTTTTTTGTACTCTTGAGTGTTGTAAGCACGTACTATGCATGATCTATTTCTTGCCTTATGGTTGACTTCAACACTTGTGTGAAACTAGTTGCAAGTGCATGACTCGGAGTTGCGTATCATGGCAGTCTCTTTGAAAGGAAAAGGAAGTGTTGGTGATAAAGACGAGTTGGATCTTCCACTTGCTTTAGAATGAGATCAGAGAAGGTGGCAGCAGTGATATCCTTGGTAAAAGTACTTGACGTCTTCCTATCCATGGCTCTCATTGTCATACCTTCTGTTTGGCAGCTTCATTGCTTCTGCCACTATGTCTTTGTTGATAACCACTTCCACTTTTTGCCCCTGTTAATCCGAGATCTGAGCAGATCCGTCTTCTTTAATTATGGACAACAGTTCATAGGCTCTTTGGAAATCCACTCAACGTGGCTCCTAGTCGTAGAATTCCCGAGGTCATATTCTTCTGTTGGCTTCTTTAGCGTCTTACCTTGTAACTACACCAAAAACCTCCTTGGGTAGCATTTGTAACTCTACCTAGTGTCCATCTTCACTCTTGAATCTATCAATGAAGACCGTAGTGTTGTTTTCTTCAAGCTGACACGTAGGTTGCCTTTGTCGTCTTCACAGAGCTCAGATCCAACTGGTATGGTGGCAATTCTTGCATCTTATCTTCTTCTCAGCATCCTCTTCTTTGCCTTCTCAGTCGCTTGCACTGCACGTATTAGGAGAATACATTGTCAAAGTTAGAAAATTTCACGGATTCCGCTCTCAAATACCCCGAGTCTGAATTGCTTGGCAAATGATGTCCATTTTGCTTCAAATCGATTTTGGAGCATGCATAGATGCATAAAAACATGTAGAGATCAAAATCATACAATCCAGGAAAAAATTGCAACAAAAGTAAATAATCACGATTATTTACAGCTAGGAAATTTTTTCAAGTTTTTTTGCATTTTTGACATCATAGGCTTGAGACATGTGGTATTTAGATACTCTGAGTGAAGTGTGGGCTCATTTTAGTGCACTGGGTGAAAATGGTGTCAGATTTAGACTTCAAACTTTGAAACAATAGATATAAGGGATTTTGAGTTTTTGAGATCTAAATTTGATCAAACTTGATTGGTAGGCTTGGAACATCATGTACTTTGGTCCCATAAGGTGAAAGTTGAAATTTGATCGTATTTTGGTAGAAAAGTAAATAATCGTGGTTATTAACCTTTTCATCGATTTGGACATTTTTTGTTGTAAGTTGGTTCTAGACATGATATAGATTCTGTGTGTGAGATATAGGGTTATTTGGATCAAAAAATGTTACTATTAACTCAAAAGTTGGACAAAAGAGCCTTTAGTGCGTTTTTTTTACAAAATCAAAGGTTTTCTTGATATTTTGGGCTCATACTTGACATGTGGCATGCAATAGATGTGTACAAGTGATAGGTGAAGTGAAATGATAATTTTCAAGCCAATTATGCACAAAAGTAAATAATCGCAATTATTTACAGCAATCACTTTTTTGCATGAAAAGATAATTTGATGACCTAAACATCTTTAATACATCCAAAACAAATCCTAAATGAATTTGGTAAGATTTGGTCTTGTCGGCATCACTTCGTGCTCTTGTTGACTCTGAAATATCGATTTTTGTTACTACTTGGTGTGTAGAGTTGGTCGGTCACTTTTGAAGCCATGGACTTGTCCGCTACATAGTCCTGATGTTGCTCATCCATTTTGGGCTCATTCAGAATCAATTTGACTTCATATGTCAAATTTGACACTTTCTAGCCTTTGAGCTATTTCCTGTTGTTTGAGAGCTTGCCTTTACTGTTTTCTTAAAACCATCTAGGTACATTGTGTATAGACCTCGTCTATAAGTTGTCCGTAGAGTCAGAATCCAATTCTGGCATGTGGCAAAAACCTAGATTATTTACTTGGGACCCCCTCAACCCCTGCCAAATGTTCATCTAACAATATGGAGATGTTCTACTATCTAGGGGCATGGTATAGCTCAAGCCTCGTCCGATTCAGTTGAGCTGACAGACAGCTATGGTCATTTTTGTGTCGTAGGAGTTCATGCACGGCTGGGATTCTAGGGTTTTTCTCTGAGCCTAGACTTGCTACCTGACTGTATAGAAACATTCTTTGATAATTTTAGAACTTACCTCTCATGTATTGTGTAAGACGGTGCTGAAAATAGGCGACTGTGGTTTCTAGAAATCTCGCGCGAAGAAGGTAGAAAGCTCTCTCCTCCAAGAGTGACTATTGGAAATGAGGTGATTTTGGGCTACCTTGGATATCTATACTCGGACTTCCCAAACTATTTTTCCCAGATTCCCCTGTTAGTCCTACTACGCCGTGAAATCTACGTTAGACTCAAAAATTTGTTTAATTGGATTTCGTTAGCTCATTCTACAAGAATTTGCAAAAGTAGGCCATTGGCGGCCTAATTTAGGCTTCCTGCTTCCGTTTGTTGTTTTGATTGAAAATTTTTGTGTCTGACTACCTTGCTTTTGATCATCAACGTATCTTCAATTTCTCCGTCTGAGCTCATTTGCTATTTATTATTAATTTTTAACCTGTTTATTACAAAAATTAAAGAAAATAAAAAATGCACTAAAAAAAGTAAATTGAAAAATCAATAATTAAGAAAATCCATTGAGAAACACTGCTTTATTACTTTTTGGTGGATTTCTCCATTTTCAAGCTCTAATATTAAAAAAATTTGATGAAAATATGAAAAAAATACTCTTTTTTATGTATTTTCTAATAGTATAGACACTATTTACACTCATCAAGGAGATGTTATCAGTTGAAATTTCCTTGTTGATGATTTTTTAAGGGCATTATTAGGTAATTTTGCAAAAAATCACATAATAACATCCAACGTTTTCCTCCCTCTTCAAACATTGCCCTTAATTAGTGAAGTTCCCCTCCACTCCTCCTAGATGGAGTACTCTGGAACGACTATGTGCATGGGTTAAACAATTGTGTCTATGCATATCCATGGTTGGCTCTACCATGCTTTGAAGATGAGTGCAATTCAAACCAGTATGATGTGCAAGAGTTGGGTCTTGAGTAATTAACTCAAGGGTTTTCGTGGTCGAGGTTTCCTGTTGTTGTTTCCCAAAGAGCAAATTCTGTAGTTTGTGTACTTTTTATCTTATCGTACCATGTGGATGCTTTGGCACACTAATTTCCTGAGTTGTAGGTATCAATGATGACGGTTGCTGAGATTTAACTCTCCAGTGGTATCTTGGTTTTTCGTTGATGAGTTGTTGTGGTTGAGTGTTTTTAGACTTAACTTTCCACTGCTTCATCGGCTTTATAGTTTGTGGAGAAGATAAATGCTCCTTTTTTCTCCGAACCCATCTAATGCTAGTTTCCCTTCTCAAAGATGTTTTTCTCTAAGTCATTAGAGGTGAAACTATCTTCAATATGGTGGATGAGTTTTCAGGCACCCAAATTGGAGAAAGATTGTCCTTGAGTTGTGTTTTTGGTACCCAAATTTGCATGACTCCTTGCATGCTACTTGTAGCATTTGCTTGTTTAGAGGATGAAGAAGATTGCTTACTCCTTGGTTTCTTTTGTGGCCGGGTAGCCTCTTTTCCATTCTTCTTTGCTCGGTGAAATTGGAACGATGAGTTGTCCTCCTTTAGGTGATAGCTTGAGTTGATCCCGAGTTGATTGGTGTACCAATCTGGTACTGCCTTGTACGTCCACATCCATGAGATTCCAAGAATCATTGTTTCATTCACATGTTTATCTGGTATGCATACAAATTGATGAGGGCATGAATATCCATGTACTATCACATTCAAGTTGACTACTGCCCGGTGTTGGGTTTTTGTTGCATCCTTTGATAGCAGATACTCCCGATACTAAAGACTGATTCGTCGCTTTCTTGTAAGTGGAATAACTGACTGCATTCATTCGAGCTCCGATATCTACCAGTGTATTTGTGTTATGATTGTTCAGTTGTACTTTGATGCAAAGGTCTATTCCATCTAACCATTCATCATCCATTGTCACTATATCATTCTTCAATTTCCATAGTCTTTCAATTGGTTCGAAAGTGTTGATGGGAATAGGAGTTTGTTGATTTATGAAAGCATCTTTCCTCTTGAGTACTCGAAGTCAAGCTTCCTCTTGGGCTTCATCAATAACCTGTTGTCGTTTCATTTTTCTCTGCTTTGCTGCATGCATCTTCTCTAGCAAATCATTGGTTAGTAGAAAATTGTACTTCTTTAAGCGGCATCCACTAATCCAATTAGCCATTGGTTCACCATCTAAAGTGGACAACTTAACTGCTCCACTTGGGGATACATCTTCAATGATAAATGGTCCATTTTCCTTTTTCTTGAACTTGGGAATGTGTTGCTTAAGGGAATAGACTAAAACTAGGTCCCCTTTTTTAAAGATTTTTGTGACTAGATGTGAATCAAAAAAAAAAAATCGTTTTTTTGCATAGATGTGAGCCACAGCTGTCAGCCTTTGCTCAACAAGCTTTTTAAGTCTTCGAGCCTCTCTGATAGTTCGTGTCCGGTCCACTCAAGATCTTTAGCTACCCTTAGTGTTGGCAATAGAAATTCGATCGGAAGTATGGCATCAAGACCATAGACAAGATTAAAGGATGTAGCATTTAACGTTGTCTTGAATGAAACTCTATAAGCCCATAGAGCGGCATGTAGATTCATTTCCCATAGTTCAGTTCGTCTTGAACTAACCACTTTAGTCAATATCGAGCTAAGAATTTTATTCGTGTGCTCAGCTTGTCTATTTTCTTATGGATGATTTGGAGCAGATTTATTATGGATGACCATAAAGTCCTTCAACAGATACTCAATTACCTCATTCAGGAAATGGGTTCCTTTATCACTAACAATTTCTATTGGAAGTCCAAATCTTGTGAATACATTCACATACAAGAATGCGGTTGTGGCTCTAGCATCATTCTTCTTGGTTTCCTTAGCCTCTACCCACTTGGTCAAATAGTCCATAGCTACAATGATATATTGAGCTTGAGTTCTATAAGCAGCTGGTTGCATTAGCCCGACAAAATCTATGCCCCATTTTGCAAAAGCTCTAGCCCCCATCATTGGTCTTAAAGGCATGCTATCTACCCTGGTTGGCATTTTTGCTCATTAACATGCATCACACCTTCTAACATATTCTTTGGCATCTGCGAAAAGTGTTGGCCACCATATGCCTGCCATTAAAATTGCACTAGCGATGGTTTCACTAGAAAATTGACCTCCAGCTAATCCTGCATGTGCTTGTTCTAGAGTGGGGATATATTCATGTTCATTTGCATAGAGACGCAAATGTGGTTCCTTTCCTCTCTAATATAATTGGTTTCCAATAAGAGTATAGTCTCTTGCTTTTGTTTCAATAGCTCTTTGACGAAGTTTACTGATATCCTCTGGAAATGTTCTGCTTGATAAGTAAGTAACAGATAGTTACTCCACCTAGGAACAAGTGAAACTTGAAATAATGTCACATGAGGTATGGGTGCTTGTTTCTGGCATTGAAGATAGTCTTTTACAAATGAGTGAACATCACTTCTCATGGTTGGCCAAAATACTCCAAGTCTCAAGATCCGTTGCATAGTTTGATCTTCTGCAAAGTGAAGTCCCACTATGGTAATGTGTGCTTGACTTAGGCATTGGGTTTTCTCCTCAGGATTAATACACAAAATCAATATTCCATCTTGATTCCTTTTGTATAGCCTTCCAGCTAGTAGTTGATACATAGCCGATTGCCCAGTTAATCCGGGTGTAATAGGAAGTGGTATTTGAGAATCCACTTGTGCTATAGTCATCAATGAAACCATGTCTTCTATTTCCATGGAGAATAAATATGCATCTAGTAGATCATTGTCTAACCCTTTTGGTGGTTCTCCTGAAATACTTCTTGATAAATGATCTTTTTGGTGTGTGGTGATCTTTTTTACAACTACAGCGAAATCAAATTCCAAAACAATGATGAACCATCTCACTATTCTTCATGTGTTGCATGGCTTATTGACCAAGTATAACAAAGCTTGGTGGTCCACAAAGAACACAAAATTGTGGCTAATAGGTAATGTTTATACTTTTTAATGGCATAGATCATCCCTAATCCTTCCTTTCAGTGGTTGTATAATTCTTCTCTACCACACTCAGCTGTCTACTAGCATACAAAATAGGAAAATTAATTTTTTTGTCTCCTAGTTGAGCTAATATACATCCAATGGAAAAATTGGAAGCATCAACATGTAAATGAAATATCTTATTCTAATCTGGTACTGCTTTCAATATTGGGGCTGAAGTGAGAGCTTCCTTAAGCTTCATGAAGGATTCTTCACATTCATCAGTTCATACAAAGAGTTTAATGTTTTACGATTATAGCATATATGTAAATGAATCGTCTGTAATATCCACAATGTCCTATGAAAGCTTGAACCCTTTTGACTGTTTTTGGTCTTGGCAATTTAGCAATAACATGAATTTTATCCATCACCATCACTATGCCATTTTTAGACACTATATGTCCAAGAATTTTTCCTTGTCTACCCATAAATGTGCACTTTTTAGAATTAAAGCAGATCCTTTAAAGTCTACATTTTTTGAATACCTTTTTGAGGTGTTCAAAATGATCAGCTCGGATTTATGAATGTACACATAAATCATCCATATATACTTCCAAGAAATTCCTACAATATTCTTTAAAAGCATGGCTCATCAACCTTTGGAAGGTGGCAAGAGAATTAGTCGACCCAAAAGGCATAACCCTATACAGGCAAAAATACCCCATTCAATTGCAAAGACTATTTTATGATGATCTTTGGGATCAACCAAAAGTTGATTGTATCCCCAAAAAGCCATCTAAAAAGTTGTAAGCTTCTTTTCTTGCAAGTCGTTCTAAAACATGCTCGGTGATTGGAAGAGGGTAGTTGTCGCTAATGGTGGCTGCATTCAATTTTTTGAGATTGACACACGCTCTTAATTTTTCGATTCTCCTGGGTGCTACCACAATTGGAGACATCCAATCTGTGAGTTCAATTTCATAAATGAATTCGGCTTCATTGAGCTTTTCTATCTCTTCTTTGATCTTTTTGGCAAATGTTTCATTATAAGTATATGGACGTTGTCTACTTGGTTTTGCATCATCTCTCATAGGTATGGTATGTTGACAAGTTTTTGGATCAACACCCTTGAGATTTTTATAATACCAAGCAAAAATATCCCGGTATTCTTTCAATAAGCTTAGCAAAAGCTATTCTTCTTCTTTGGTCAAGTCATTCTTTGCAATGTAGGCAGGTCTAGGATCTTCTCTCCTGATTTGGCTAGATCTATCTTCTTTGCATTTTCAGGTCCTTCATACGACTCACCGTGTTTTCTTAGTTCCCTTACAGGTTGTTTGACTATGATCTTTTGGTCTTGGAGAGTATATTTCTTGTAATGGGATGGAACACTCATTACATCTTTACTCTCTTCCTCGGTTGTTTCCATTTTAGTGGTCTATATCTCCTTTAGAGCCTTCTTCAACTCTTGATATTTCTTCTTTCGTTCAACTCGTGTCATGGATGAATCATCATCTTGGTGTTTAGGTTTTGATTGAGCTTCCTTTCTTATTTTCCTTGATGTTTTTGATGTTCCTTGCTTGTTGTCTAGAGGATATCTACTCGTGATTTTGTCTTTGACACAATCATGTGCATCCATCTCCATCAGAAACTGTGTTCTGCTAGAAACTGATGACATAGGTCTAAATTTCAAGTTTTTTGTGTCTCTTTTTCTTCTATACCATTTTTGCCTTCTTGATTTCTGATTTGGAAAGTCAAAAAACTTTTCCTCTCCTCCTTTCATGAGTAGTTTGCTCTCACATGTTCTTTTTCCGACCGAGAATCATCAGATGTAGCTGAATGTTCTTCAAACTCATTAGTAGCATCATAATAGAGGTCTGAAAAGACTTGTTGAGCTTTCATTAAGTCCTTGGGTTCCTGTACTTCATCTTCAATGTGAATGGTCAAAATCACTTGTATGGGAATTATGGCTTAGCCATCTTCATTGCAAAATTGAGTAGGCATAGACGTATTCACACACACATACATTGTTGCCAAAATTTAGTCCATTCAAATGGCTCAAGCAAATGCTATGAAAAGGGTTCAGGTATATATGCTTCATCTGTGCAATCCCTTTCTAAGATACATTGTTCTCGTTTTAAAATCCGATTTTCTGAGGCTCCACACATCCAAATAGGTGTGTCTTTGTGTAACCAAGATGGAAGCTTTGATTCAACTGAAGAGACTGAGTCAAATTCTTGTATGGGCATTTTCATGACATCTCTATAAGTGTGATCTTTTAGATTAACCCTTGTGATTGATCCCACTTGCTTTAAGTACAAGTAATTGTTTCCCCAGTCCTGGATGAGTTGTACTTGTCGCATGAATGGTCTTCCCAAGATGATTTCATAGTTAAGTTTCTTTCCAAAGTCCACTATTGCAAAAGTATGGTGATAATCAATTCCATAGGAACTAACTATCACTTTTTCAAGCAGTCCTAAGGGTCTTTCGATGTGTCCATCAGCCAATTGTAAATTCATTCGAGTTTGTCTAATGGCTAGTTTTCCCCATGATTTCCATACTGCTTTTGTGGCTATGGCTATGCTTGCCCCACTAACCATTATTGCCATGGTTTCTACATCATTATATCTCACCAGAAGGGTTGTTTTTCCTTCTTCCCCCTCATAGTATTCTCCGACTTTGGTCATTGGGACAGATCTAATCTCCTTGTTATCCAATTCATGTTTCAATTTCTCCAATTTTCTTACGATTAGCCTTGTTATTTTCACCTCCTCTAGAGTTTTCTGTAAATCATACCATAAATATGGTTTGATTTTTTACAGTCCTCCCAAGGTAAGAGTACATTGAATGGGTGTAGACATGATTGAATGGATGTTTTCTACCTCTAGAGTCTGTTCCACTCTTTTTATCTGAGTTGTTTTACACACTATGGATTCGTCTTTGTTGTCTCCTAAGTAAAAAGGTAGTGTTTTTAGAGTCAATGTTTTAGACATTCCTGATGCTTCAAATCTGCAATCCCCATACAAGGATTGTATGTCCTTGTCCATAGCAAGAGGTAGATTGTCTAATCAAAATTCCTCTATAGGAGCCAACTTCAAAGTTATGTTCCCATCATTAATCTCCCTTACTTTTTTCCATAAATATCCAGGCTAGTCTTCCTCCACAAATGGAGTTCCTTCTAAATCATCTTCACTGTCAAGCACTATAAATTTTGGCTCTTTATTTTCAAGGTGGGGTTCTGCCACCATTCGGGGTTTGTCTTTATCGGTGTCTACCACAAGCTCCTCAAGTGTTGCCATACTCTCAAGCTTGGGTTTTTGTTTTTCCAGCATTTCTTGAGTAATTCTTACCAAATTTTGATAAGCTTCAAGCTTAGCTACTTCCATATCTGGAGAAGGATAGTCATTTGTTTTCCATGCTTTGGCCTGCTTTAAGTATTGCTTGGTAAGCTTCCAAGGCTGCATTAATTGACGCAAAAAAATTGTCTACCAAAATTGATCCTCCAAATTTTATTGTAGTTTCTTTGATTTCACTCCCAGCTTCTTTCACTCTTTCCTACAACAGTTTCTTGGCTTTTTCCTCAATTTTATCCTTTTGTTTTTGTTTTCTCATCTCATACCTTTGGACTTCTTCTTTTCTTGGTCTTTTGAGAGAAAATTTTAGTGGTCTCTAATTCATATGAGGAATTATGTTTCTTTTTCTTAGCCTGTGCTCTAGTAATCACCTTGATTGGAACAATAGGTTCACTCTCCAATGAGCTACTAGGTATCACTTGGACTACATTCACTACTGTTTTTCCCTTGTTTAAAGGATTTTTTGGGCAGTCTTCAAGGAAGTGTCCACCATTTTTGCAACATTGTGTACAAAAAGCTTCAACGGGCTTAATGTTCTTGTCAAGTTCTAGGCATTCATCTTTCCAATGATCATCTGCACCACAGTTATGGAAATTTCTAGTCCTTGGCTTAATCATGGGTCTTACCATATGAGGTCTAACACCTTGATTAGCTACATAGTACCTTGATGTAAGCTCCAGTGTAGCATAAGTCACAGGTTCTTCCATTGGAGGTGGATGTGAATTATACCACTCCCCTTCTACCATTACTATAGATGGGTTAGGCTCAACATAAGGTGTAACAAGCACCAGTGCTTGTTCATCTATGACTTCTTCTGAATGCATGTACTTTATAGCCACTGTATTATGTCTAGAATATGGAGGTTGTTGACCCAACACTGGTTGTGGTCTTTCGATACCCATTGGTGGTCTTTGTGCTGGAGCCATATTAGGCTGATATCTCTACATGGTTTGTCCTTGTGGCCTCATGGGCACATATGGAACATTTCCATCGTACTTTGTTCGGTAATAGCGCTCATTGGTCTCATGGTTGGTCCATTTATCCTTGATAGCACACCATTTTTGTGGCATAATTGGTTGTCCCTATTGAGGTATCCCTTGCCCTGGTCCTCTTATAGGTGTTTTTTGCATGTTATTCATCATTTCTTTCATCCTTTTGAGCATGTCTTCTATGGTTGTCAGTGGTGTTGCAACAGCTGTTCCCACTTACATTGGTTTTGAGGATGTTGTTTTCTCACTCTGAGTACCCTTAGAGACATCTGCTTCATTGAAAATATTACAGCTGTCTCCCAAGTCAATAGCATCTGATACACACTCTTCTAGGGTCATATGTTTCTTGCTATATAGTATAGCACAAAGTTCTTTGTTTAGCAATTCCTCTAGAAACAATGACACTAACCTTTCTATTGTAGGTATTTCTAGTTTTGGGCATCTTGTAATGTATTGCTTCATCTTAGTTGCACAATCCCTAACAAACTCACATTGTTTCTGTTTGAAGCTATAGATTTGAGCTACCGTATTATGTTTGATCCCCGTTTTGGAAGATGCAGCTACAAATCCCTGAGCTAATGTATTTAAGTCCATGATTGACTTTGGTGGAATGTTTTGCAACCATGTCAATGATTTTCCTTCTAATGTCATTCCAAATCCCTCTAATTGAGTGTGGAAATCAAAAATGTGTTCTGCTCTTAGTACTTGCTTAAAGCTGGCTAAGTGATCATATGGATCCTCATATCCACTATATTTTATAATCCATTTTTTAAAATTAGCTAGTCTGACATGTCTATTTGGCTCAACTCAACTCTTCTCGAAGTTGGTCCTGTCTCGAGTCCTTCAAACCAATCTATTGGAAATAGTGACTCGTGTAGCTTGGACTGGCTTTAGTGTCACTCGATTTTGTTTGTGATGAGGTAGGTTCGGGTTTTTTAACATTTCTCCCAAAGACCTCTCGTGGATTTCCTCTTTGGTCCTTGGCGCAATATCCAATCTCTTATGGAGTACCCTTGGTATTTGATATGTTCTACCTCCTCAAGACTCATCATAACAAAGTTATTGTTATAACAATCCCTAAAGAGGTAAGTTGGTAAATCTATTGAACCCTTGTCTTTGATTTTGAAGATATAGATGATTTTCATGATGGTTATCTGCCTTGAATTGGCATGAGAAGCCCATAAAAGATCCTTGATGTTTCTATCCTCCCAACAATAGACTCCGATCCTAGGATTATCCATGCTAAGCCCTTTCAAAGGTTTTAGATCAACTTGATCATATCCCTTGAATTTTAGAGTTGGTGGACCTTCTTTTGCTGCCATATCTAGAATTATGGTATTCACCTCGAACCCCCATTTATCTATCACATCAAGGTTTTCAACTTTTAAATTCTGAGTTTTGTTTTTACCATATACATTTTCCCTTGTTTGTTTGCCGTGATTTCCTCTTGAAACTCTATGTCATGGTCATCAATGCAAATGGCATACTCTTGATTAAAATCCATATAAACCTGAGCTCCATGGCCATTAGTCTTATAAAAGGTGAGTATGTGCTTATATCGCACTGTCGTTCCGGTTCTTGAATGAGTCAAATAGGGAGATATTTCAGATGTTAAGCATGAATAAGTGTTTGAGACTTCTTCAAAAATAGTACCCAAGTGATCACCTTGATTCACACTCTCTTTAGTGGATACTCTACTAGCGGTCTCTCCAAATATGCCTTGATTTTCTAGTATACGACCAGATCTAAGGTTCATGTAGACTTGTTAAGCCCTAGATAGAGTACTTACCGTCGATTGAATTTTTATCCGCTTTTCCACTTGCTTGAATGCAACTCCTGTCAAGCTTTCAATTCTTTGCCTACAACCTGATTCTTGTATCAGTTTTAATCAAGTTAGCTATTCTTTCACAAAGACTGTACAATTTTTTCCTAACTATTGTGATTGGTCTATGTATATCACTTCAATCTGAGCTAAGTGAGTCAACAATTGAGACTTTCAGATTCTACTCTTGCAAAAAGCCAAAGGACTAATATGTAGCCTAAAAACTGAGTTAACAGGTACCAATTTGGATCCGATGGAACCCAAAATTGATCAGTGGCCTTGTATTATGTTGTTCTAACACTATACAAACTCAAAAGTCAAAAATCTTGTCTCTTGGTCTCAGTAGTAAATAATTATGATTATTTACTTTTCTCAATTTTTTACACTTTTTAGGCTTGTTTTGCCAAGTAATCACCTTGTTGTGGTCTCTGGACAAGTTTGGTTGAGTTTGAACAAGATTTGTCCAAGTTATCAACTGTTCAATGTTCGTAGACTCAATTTTTGAGAATCTATCTTAAGTCTCATTTTTGTGATCCAAATTTCACCAAATTTGATTTATGGGGTCTACTTGATATGCTTGACCTTGTGGTATACTCAATTGTGCAAAAATTTTCAATTATGAAGCAAATATAAATAATCGTGATTATTTACAACTTGGAAGTTTTTACAACTTTTTGTCAAAATGTTGATACAAACTGGTTAAGCAACTCAACTTAAGCTCCCTAGCCAAGTTTCACCAAGTTTGGATAATTACTGCTCAATTTGTCAACAGTTTTCTATCTGTAGACTGACTTAAATCTGGCCACAATTTTCACTTTAATGATCCAAATCTTATCAAATTTGATATGAGTGCTCAATATAACCTGATAAAACTTGTGGTATGCTTAGTTGGTCAAAAAAGTTGAAAATTAGGGCAAAAGTAAATAATCACATTATTTACTTCTAGCAAATTTTTGCATATTTTTGGTCATCTGAGCATATACACATGTTAAACACTTCAATCTAAGTCTCTGAGTCAAGTTTCACTAAGTTTCAGCAAGATTTACCAAGTCACACTCAAGTTCTTGACAATCAGTACAGATTTCAGTTTTTCTCAAGGTTTTGATCTATTTTGTGATCCAAATTCTATGAGCCTTTACAAAAGATGTTTGCAATCATGCACACAGTCTCTGGTATCAACCTTGGTCAATTTTTAGCTGAAAGTAAATAATTACAATTATTTACTTTTGGCCTAAAATGAATGCTTTTTGCAATTTTTTCAGTGGATAGTCTTTTTATGACCTGTTTTAAGCCTCTGAGTTAAGTTAAAATTTAATTTGGCCTAAAATCTCAAGAAGTAAATAATCTGAGTTTTTGCAAACTCTTAATAATTTACCTCAAATGCATCCTTAAGCTTACCCAGTGGTTCATACAACTTTTACAACGCTATGTCCAGCTGGATTTAGTGGTTGACAGTCTTTTGGTTTTGTTTCAAGCCATAGACCTGAATTTTTGTAACTTCACATAAACAACTCACAATTGATTCTTTTTGAGTGAGAAATGTTCTGAGATCCCCCCTCAGATTCTACTTACCCTACTCCTAGGTTCTACTACGATGGGATTGTGGAAAGTGTCCACAAACACTTGTTTTCTTGTTTTTTATGGTTTTTAGAGCTTTGATCTTAAGACTTGTCTCGTCCATCAATCATTCTCAAAATCTTAATCTAATCCTACAAGGTACTTAGGAAGTACAATCTATTTCTAAGCTACCTCTACACAGCAAAAGACGACAATCTTAAGTTATTCAGTTTTAAAGAGAAAGTTTAGCTCTAGGTGAACCTAGAGAAAGTTAAAGGACAACTACACAAGATGCTTGTGTTTTTCCTAGTTTAGGTCTATTCGTCTTCAACAACGGCGCCAAATGTGGGACGGGTTTCTGACATCACTCCTATCTTATTATAGACATAGCGAGAACCACAAACATAATTGTCAATCCATGGGACAAAGCTGACTCAACTAGTGCATAGAGGTTACAAGAGGTTGTCAATCTCTTCGAAAACAACAGACAACTCGCATCTAACACAAGCTACACTCAAATGACCAAAGTCCAAAAGCTAGTCGCTAATCTTGGCAAACAAAACATGACCATTACAGCATCAAATGACATCCAAATGTTATGAAACTTCTAGGACATGTATACAAGACCTAAGCACACATGCTTATGGTCTCAAATCTCACTTTAGGTCAAGTACAAAAATCACAATTTTTAACAGTAGTGAGTTTTTGACCTGGTCGTTTTCGATCGAGCATGCATCTAAATTCTTAGCAATGATGCCCCAATATCCCACCTATGCTTACTTTGTGATTTCCAAGCTTAAATTCCTACTTATGGATGAAATTAGGCTGCAGGTCGGCGATGCCAAAAGCTACAAATTACCATGAAATGTTTACATCAATGCGTAGAGCTCTTACATGCGGTTGCAACGCAATAGACGGCACTGCAATGTGACAATTGGGAAGGGAGTAGGAAGCACAAGAAGGAGAGAAGTGAGGGCCGTTAGCTCACGTTGTGTTTTTGTTATCCAAAAAACTTCAAATTAACTTACAAAAATTGGCTTTTATACTTTAGCCAAGGTTTTTTTGGTCAAAAATTAATAATATGGGAGCTCTAACTAAGGACAAGTTGATACAATCTGGAAGCTTATAGCCCCGGCTCATCTACAATATCCATCTGGAAAAGAGGAGTTACAATATTTTCAATTTATCAAAAGAATAAGAGTTTTTACAATAAAAGTTCCCAAAAAATGATACAGGGTTAGCTTGCTGCTAACAAGAGTTGTGCCCGGTACCACCATAGTTGAAATATAAGTCTAATGTGGTGCTTGACAATGCTCTAGTCGGTAAATATACCAACTATGTTGCAATTGTCAAGGCACAGGTGATCTCATCAATATTTTGGTTGATAAAAATACCTATTATGGTGAATCAAAAAGCATAAAAGTGCTTGAGGATATTGAAGTCCAAAATTTTATCACTTGGAGTGCATTGATTCATTGAAAATTGCAACATGCTTTAAGTGTAGCTATGAGCACAACAGTCTAATTTTGAATCCCATATTGCACATGTGTTGTTGTTAGGAGAAAAAGATGTGCCTTCCTTACCATTGATTTCTTGTGTTACTTATTGTGTCATTTTCTTTCAAATGTTGAGTTTGTTGAAAATTCCTCAACGCCACATGCTTATCTCTCTTTTCTTCCAGCAATGGCTACTACTCTCTCTTCTCAATAAGCAAAAGTTTCTAGTCAATCAGAAGATTTGTTAATGGAATTTCAAGATGTTTTTCCTAATGATTTACCACAAGGATTACCACCAGCACGATTTGTGCAACATGGCATAGACGTGGTTGTAGGCAGTAAACCGTTAGCAAACCGCCCTATAGAATGAGCCATTCTAAGGCTGCTGAGGTGCAATTCCGGCTTGTTGACTACTCAGCAGAGCGTTTATTCAACCAAGTTCTTCACCATGGGTTGCTCTTATCCTATTGGTGAAGAAAAAGGATGGTAGCATGCGCATGTGAATTGACTATCATGGTTTGAATGCAGTAATTGTTAAGAACAAGTACCCATTACCACGAGTGGATGAAATGTCTGACAAGCTCACTCGTGATCGTATTTTTACTAAGATAGACTTTCAGTTGGGATATCATCATAGATACACCTAAAATTGTGTTCCGAACAAGGTTTGAACATTACGAGTTTTTGGTTATGCCTTTTGGTTAACCAATGCGCCCACAATTTTCATGACGCTTATGGTTAGTTTCTTGAGACCATACTTGGGCAAGTTTTTTATCGTTTTTCCTGATGAAATTCTTGTGTACAGTGCCTCTAAGGAATCACCTGCAACATCTGAGGTAGATGTTTGAATTGCTACGATCAAACAAGCTATATGCCAAAGAGTCAAAGTGTGATTTTCTCAAGGAGAAAATTCACAGTAGATGTTTGAATTGCTACGATCAAACAAGTTATATGCCAAAGAGTCAAAGTGTGATTTTCTCAAGGAGAAAATTCACTATCTAGGGCATGTTATCTCAGCTGATGGGTTGCACATGGATCAATCCAAAGTAGATGCCATTCCAAAGTGTCCTTTTTCTAGAAATTTGAAAGAGTTACAAATTTTCTTGGGATTTGCAGGTTTTTATCGAATAAAAACTATGCTCATAATGTTGTGCCAATGACGGACCAGCTAAAAGAGCTTCTTACCTTGTTAACACTTTGGTAGTGAGAGAAAGGGTTGAGAAATGAGGAGGTAGAGCAGCCTCAATGTAGAATAGCTAGACATGCAAGTAGAGCACGAGGATCAATAGTCAAAGGCATTTGAGGATTAGCTTGAGGAGCCCCAAGAGAGGCTAGTTGAACAATTGGTTGAGGGATAGTTGTGTTCCTTGCTATTGCCCAAACCCTTTGGACCAAGTCATGTATTTTTCATCATGTATGCATGTTACTCAAGTTGTATGCTGGAATTCTAAAATATTCTTACTTGTACAAAGAAAAACCTGTCCGATTCTTCTCAAGTTATGAATATGGTAATGAATATACAATGTGATATATGTTATGGATTTAATTTCTCTAATTTCAAACCATGTGGATGATCCAAGAAGGGTAGATGATTTGATATAATCCCTTTCATCCCTTCCAACCACGTAAGAGTATGTTTCCATGTGCAGATTCATGACATAAACCCATGTGCTCTCATAATTATCTGCTTGGATTTGTATTCGTTTGAAAAATATTGCTCGGGAGACGTCGACCAAACCCTATGTGCTTCTTGCTATCTGCCTCTACTACTGACTTTGGTTACTTTGCTCTATTGACTCTGACTAATCTAAGGAAGCATCCTACTACTAGGAAAAAATTTTCTTGGTCTATTGTGGCTAAGAAGATATGGCTCTCTTATGACCCATCTATCTCTCTACTATCATCCTTTAGGACCCTCCCTTCAGATGGCCCATCATATGATGCCTACGCTATTGGTTTGGTTTGCTCAGGAGACGAAGAGCAAGCTGGGTGTCAAGTTTCATCACCTTCTGACACAAGGGTACACGGATCACGATCCATGTCCCCCTATCACAAATTGAGACCAAACTTGTACCATAGCTAGACCGCATCAGAAGGATTACAGTGGTCTTTTCAAAACTAAATTTGGATATCAAAAACCAAGCTAAAAGCCTAGAGCTACCAAGCATTCTAATAAAGTGACAAAACTGACTTAACTTTCAATCCAGATGTCCATTTTCAAAAAAAAATTGATACCATAGTACCTAGTAATCATGTACCCCATAGTGATAGCTTAAACTGAAATTTTCCAGATCAATAGAGCATACACAAGGAAACATATCCCCAAGTCCAATTTTGGGGGGGGGGGGGGAATGAGAAAATTAAAACAGGTGACAAACTGAAAACCATAGTGCAGACCTAGAGTTGGCAATTTGGCCTATCAAAGCAAGTCCAAATTAAAAAGAGTTGAGATTTAGGTTGTGGACATAGAGTACAACAAGCTGCCAAGAGATCAAGTCCAGTTGTGGGTGTCCCCCAACCTCAGAATTTGATGAAAATTGGTACAAAGCATGCTTATGACCTTGCCTACATACTTTCAAAATTTAGAGTGAAAATTTGACTGGGGGGTCATGGATCGCAATCCATGTACCTCTGCATAGTGAGCGTATCTGACTTGATGATCTTGTAGACATACTTGAGGACATCCCAAATCTCAAGTTTGAGCTAAAAATACCTTATGGAGACCAAAATACAAGCCAAAGTTCGTGTGTCTAGGTCTTGAGACTATTTTGGGTGATGTTTCAAGTGCAGTTCACCAAAATTGCTCTATCTTTTGATAGAAAATTCCAAAATGAGTCAAGTATAGTCAAGAAGAAAGCTTGCGATCAATAGGACATATCTAGACCAAACTTTTAGGGCACCCTAGACTAGTTTCTAGGGACCAAAGGACCACAAAGACCTACCTTTTGAGAGGCCTCACCAGGGACAAAAAGGGATAAGTTGCACTAATCCAAAGAGGACTTCTTAGAGATTGTCTTGAGAGTATTGAGTGAGCCTTAACCATGACAAATCATCCACCACCAGGGTTTTCTAGCCACTCAAAGACATTAAAAACACAAGAAAGATTGCAATGTCTTCAACAATGGGATTGGGAGAATACCTAGAGGAGAGGCATCCTCTGATCAACAAACCGAATGTGAGATTCATCCAAACCAACGAAGCCATGAGAATTCTAACGGATTATGTTCATGAGGGCTTATATAGATTCACAAACGGGGATCCATATATCTTCTACAAGTGTGTAGAACTCCATGCAAGAGATTTGACAACCCATAAGAACTTGTACATGCATTCACGTTTACAGATGCCCACGGAGTGCAAGTTTTGATGGTAGATAAGTATGGACGTGAGTACAAACTTGTTGATCCAATTGACTTAGAATGATATACATACAAGGGACT
Source organism: Adiantum capillus-veneris (assembly GCF_014529385.1). Lineage (NCBI taxonomy): Eukaryota > Viridiplantae > Streptophyta > Polypodiopsida > Polypodiales > Pteridaceae > Adiantum > Adiantum capillus-veneris. The sequence goes on from NC_140953.1 coordinate 44,816,773, forward strand.
CCAATAATCTCTACTTACTTTCAGTCAAAAATGATGTCATAGCACATATCAGAGAGGATTCCATCGGGATTTTCTCCAAGATGAGAGGAGAGAGCAAGAGACGTCTTTGCAGAGACCACAAATTGGTTAGATTGGTAAGTGGAGCACAACGACTCTTCTCTAAAATGAAAATATGCAACAAAGCGAAATTTTCAAACTCCCACAGAACATAGTGTTGTGGTCAGGTGATTAGAAGAATTAATCTAGGCTACAATCAAAACTTGAATATGCAACAACCTCAATGGAGGATATGTGAGACTTGTGGCGGGGATCATCCCATCCCATGGTGTAATGCTCAGCCAAAGCCACAGCATGTGTTAGGGCCAAAACTACCTCTTCTAAATGATGGTAGAGTAGTAGTCAACTACACTCAACCAACACATGTGCCACAACCCATGAAAAAAGAGTACTCCATGGATGCAAATATGCTCATGTTCATAGCCAATCAAGAGTATGGTTCAAAGGCCATCCTCATTAGACAAGAACAACCAGCAGGCGGATCACTAGCTATACAACAAGAATGTCCATGCTATGAATGTGGAGGTGACCATTAGGCATGAGATTGCCCAAACAAGGTTCGACGAATAGAAATATTTGGATTTTGTGATGGTTGTGGGAGAGACCATCTACTCCACCATTTTGCTAAGAATCCAAACTACGAGGGGAAAGCAACAATGAATGTTGTAGGAGTGATGCCTTTGTCAAGTGGATCCGAGGTAGAACCCACAATTCCTTTAAAGGTGATGACTCGAGCTCAAGCTCACGAAGCTGCCAAAAACAAATCGCCTGAGGAGCCCACATTGCCACCTCAAAAATAAATCGAGAGCATATCGATGAGAACTGGAAGAAAATCATGGAAAGCCAAAAGGGACAAAATGAAAGCGAACAGGCTGATCGAGAAAACAACGTTGGAAATAGAATTACACCAAACAAAAGAGCTGCTTAGACGAGAGCAAGAGAGTAAGAAAAATGCAAAGGACTTGAAGAGTCAAAGACTGACTCAGGTGGTTTGGTATTGGCTGAGAAAGTGAATGAGCACTTAGATGCAATATTGCAAGCATATTTTGCAAGGCTCAAAAACAACCAAACTCAGGAGCAAAGACTATTGACCTATCCGCATCCAAAAGATGAATCTAGGAGAATGGAATTATACAAGAGACTTGTAGAAACCGCTCAAGCCATACTCCAGCCAAAAATACCAAAAACGTCTGAGCCAATAATGCAAGAGAAAACACGGGAAAAGATAACGATATCAGCACATGCAAAGATGACAAAATTTAGGGATTCTGTGACCGATGTGGAAAAGATCACTTATATGAAAATTGCACTCAAAATCTAGACAACAAAATTGAACCCGAACCAACAAACAAAGAAGAACTAGTGACCACGAAGTTAGTGGCAAACACAACTGATGAAGGAAGATCTTTAGAGATGCAGCCGATTCCTGAAGTGGACGAGCCATGGCTACAATCTCTATGGGAATCGATCAAAAACAAAAAAGATGGTAGTGCTACTTTACAGTTAGCACATATCCCTAAGATCAACATGGAACATGAATTATTCCAAGGAGATATACAATATCTATATGGGGATGCCGAGTCTGTAGCATCTAGAGAGAGCAAACCACACTCTCTACAAACTTTGCCATCTTTCATAGGAGACTCAAAACAAAATCTGAGGGTAGAGTGGTACCTTCTCAGTGGAAAGCTACACCAAAAATGATGGATACCAAGAGCTTGCATGAATTGATGTCTTCTCCTATACAATGCACACTAAGTTGCTGAAAATTACACCACACCTATGGGGCCAAATGGACAAACACCTGGAAAAGATGGGGTTGAAATCCCTTCACATGACCAACTTGCAGATGAAAACATGGATGAAACTTCACCTAAGAAACCACAGGCAAAGCCGATACCAGTGAATAAGGTGGTGACCATTGCAAAAGACAAGAAGGGAATACCACCTTACAACTGAAGTATGAGGGAGTAAAAACGATAGTGGGACTGTAATAGCCATTGCTAAGAAAGGAATCTAGGAGGAATGGGTAAGACCGACAGCTCTTAGAAAATTGCACATGAAACTGCAATCAGTCTCGATGGGTATGTGGAAAGACCTTTGGGAATGTTGGAACAAGTAATAGTATCCTCAGATGGGATAGAATACAAACATACCTTTGCGGTAGTAGATTTTGGAAAAGGCAAAAATTTTGAAGTTATTTTGGGACGGCCATTCATGCGTCAACTTAAAATGGTCCAAGATTGGGGCTATGACAACCTCTACTTGCGGCATTCACTACGGACGACAGAACATAGTTGCCTGCTTGGCTAGTGATGGATGCTCACATTTGGATGTGCGGAGCATCTGAATGCGGAATTCTTAGAGAGGAAGATTGCATCCTAGAGCGTTCAGTAGAAGATGAAGCTTACATTAAGGAACTATTTTTAGAGGAGTTGTTTGAACCCTTTGGATGGGATCAAATACTGGCAACTCTTGATGTCTGTGTAAATGAAGTGACCAACACCACATTTTGCGACAAAGATGGCTATGGTATAAGACCTTTCTAATGGTTTCGGCTGTCCAAGAAACTGAAAACCTCTCCGAAGCTACTGAAACAGAATTGGTAAGCAATTGCAAACAAATTTTGGACAAAGTTTCTATACGGGATCCTCCACATAATGCTGAAGACAAACTTTCAAGTGGCTGTGACATAACTCCCTTATTTACAATAAAGGTGTTGATGGAAGCTAATGAGGTTTGTGAGTGTGAAAGTAGAAAAGGTGAGACAGATAGCTACTTCATGGAGCATAATGCCAAAGTGAAAATGAAGGAAGCAGAGCAACCACAAGAATATGTCCTCATTGACATACTGAAGAATCAACAAAAACTGTTTTAAAGAAGCCAACTCCAAAAAAAGTGCATATAAAAGTAGATGAAGGAAAAGAGTTTCCAAGTTTGGAATCAAATGTCCAACAAACACAACATCAAAGGAAGAACAAGCATAAGGAGGAAGATCGATTGTCTCCTACGATGATCAAATCTAGCATATGTGGAGAAACGGGACTTAAAATCACATATTCAGCTATGATAGATACAAAAGCGACAAAGAATCTAATGTCTTATGGAACACAGATAATGATGAAAAGCCGCCAATCAAAGAGCTAGAAGAAACAATGCACACAAGTTGAAAAATGCCGATTCCTAGCTTTGGCATGGTAGAAGTTGTTCTCAAGTTGAGTATTGGGGAGTACAAGGATACTTTCCATGCAATCGCCTCCCATCACATCAAGGAGACTCTACTCCTGACAGAAAGCTAGAGGAACATCTTTTTTCGACAACAACCAAAAGCTTCAAAACTGACAACAGTAAGAGTCCATGAAGTTTCATATATCCTTGTAGAGAAGAAATTGCCAACCATTATGGAAAAAGAGTAAGTGCTGAAGAAGATCAACCTCGCAAGACAACTTTACCTTCAACGAGCCTCTACCCAACTTCCAATGAAGCTTCTACATTAAGAGCCACACCATCAAAAATGCAATGGAGACCAAAGCAAAAAGTTTATCAACCAAAGTTTCCATCACAAAAGAGCCTCCAAAAGAAGCCGAACAGACTCAACCAAGTGTTGATATCCAAAGAGCATATCAAAGTCAACGACCCAATTTGGATACATGAAGCATAAGTTCAACCGCAACAACAAAAAGTCACAGGGTGGGTAGCATCAAATGAGTCAATCACTGCTCGGGACTACTTCCAAGGAAATATTAATGTTTGGGCCAAAACACCTAAAGTAACAACCTAGACCTACTCACCTCAAGAAAGAAGTTCTACAAAAAGCAAGCCAAGCTATCAACGAAAGACAAAGAACTCAAGCAGAAGAAAGAACAACCACAATAGGCAAAAGAAAAGATTGAAGGAGTAAGCAATGCGACAAGTATGGGTGTAGAAGTCAGCCCTCAACAAAGCTACCCAGAGGGGCATTATGGTAATGGAAATTGGAGGCGTGAACCTCTCTCTCTCTCTCTCTCTCTCTCTCTCTCTCTCTCCTCGAAGCAAGAAGCATAATCCTCAAAGCAGGAAACATACTCTCTCACACAACTCTGGTTGATATGTAGGGGCCGAGAAACCTCTCTCAACTTCTCTCTCTCTCTCTCTCTCTCTCTCTCTCTCTCTCTCTCTCTCTCTCTCTCTCTCTCTCTCTCTCTCTGTGTGTGTGTGTGTGTGTGTGTGTGTGTGTGTGTGTGTGTGTGTGTGTGTGTGTGTGTGTGTGTGTGCGTTGGGTGTTGGGCTTGCACGGCGGAGATGCCAGTGAAGACCTGTTTTGTAGGCAAAGGAGGTAAGCACGGTAGTGTTGAGGCACAACAAGCCAAGAGGGCGTCGTAATGCAGATCAGGACGCAATGAGGGTAGTGTTGAGGTGGAACAGGGCAAGGGGGTGACAAAACAGAGCAAGGGGTGATGAGAGGGGCATCACAATGCAAATCAGGGTGCCCAGAGACGAAGAGGTGACACGAGAAAAGGGCAGGTGTTGAAATGTGCAGCACGAGCTAGGGTTGGATCAATGCAAGGTGGGGACAAGGCAGCAAGGGGGAGGGGCAGTGTGAGGGTCTACAACAGTTTCACGTAGGGTAGGGTTAAAGTTTTGACCAAGGGATTCAATTTTGGCAGTTCAGCACTCTCTCTCTCGCTCTCTCTCTCTCTCTCTCTCTCTCTCTCTCTCTCTCTCTCTCTCTCTCTCTCTCTCTCTCTCTCTCTCTCTCTCTCTCTCTCTCTCTTTCATGTGCCTCCTAGAAAGGGGAATGTGTCGACAAGGGCATGCACTACTATGGTGGCAAAGTACAACTCTAGCTAGTACCCTTTGTTGGGGTGGTAAAGCCCAATGTGTCGTGCCTGAGTGTTGGTCGTCGGAGACTACCGGGAACTAACACTGACCATTCATTCTACATAAATGAATAAGGACTCAAAACCCTAACACTATCGTGTTTGGAGTCCACCCAAACCTGTCTCATCTCTTTTCCATTGCTACACACACACACGTGCGCTCTCACACACGCACTTCAACTAGTATCAGCGCTCAGGGATTGTGAGCACCATTGGAGCTCAGCGGGGAGGCAAGCAGAGAAGCAGCAAAAACTACAGCACGTTTTTGCAGATCTGTTTTGGCCAACCAAAACGTTTTCATTTAAGCCGATTCTCGCGTCTTCGACCGGTTTTTTGTCCTCTTCAACTTTGCAAAAGAAATTTTTCTCAAAATCGTCACCAATTTTGAGATACGTCACTCAAACTGCCTATAGGTTATGAAGTAGAAGCTGCAGATTTTTACAGATCTGTTTTGACCTGTAAAAACAGCTTATTTCATGTCCATTCTCTGTGTCTCCAATCATTTTCGCGTGGTCTACAACTTTGCAGAAGGAAGTTTCTGCAAATTTTGCACAGTTTGAGAGATATTCAGTTCAAACAACAGGGTGGTCTACCTTCGTCGGTTCTTCTACGTACAAGTTTTCATTGCAGACTCTTTCTGCAATCTCTGTCACATGCATATTTGATGTAAGGTCTTGAGGGTCTGTTCAATCAAACAAACCGCCGCAGCGGTTACAGAAAAGGGTCTCTATGGTTGATGTAAGATCTTATTCGGTTTATGTACTGTGATGGAAATATGCAAAGCCTATTGTTGAGGGTCATGGTAAGGTTTTATTGAGTTGGGGGATTCTCAAATGTGGAGATCCTTTCAGTGATACAGGTTTTGGAGAGAGCCCCCTACATCCCCATAGTTTTGGCATCAACATAGGATGTATCTTTATGCGGTTAGTGCTGTATTGGTGTGCATCTGTTGACCCGCCATTGCTGGAATTGTTGTCATCTTTATGCGTATGCGTTTGACAGTGTTCAGTTGGTTAGAGACACTCTTCTAGAGTTGGAGACATTGACAGTGACAGTTCTTTGAGATTCTATCTTGCCGGTTTAGCCACTTTGATAGTGTTTCAGTCATTGTACACATTAGTTTTGGGTTCAGAAGTCAGTTTTGCAGGGGAGACTCTGTCGAGATTTTTCAAGTTTTCTATCATCTTCTTTAGTGCAGCGGATCTATTACTTTTGTTCCTTGTCGAGTGATGGCTTCGTCATCGGAGAACTCTTTGTTCAACATTGAGAAGTTAGATGGCACTAACTTCCCATTTTGGAAGGAACAAATTTACAATGTCTTAGTATAGAAGAAGCAAATCCGATCGATAAAGATGAAGGGGATAAAGCCTAAGATGAGTATGATTGGCAGGAGTTGGATGAGCTTGCCAGGTCCACCATCATGCTGACTTTGTCAAAGAATGTGTACTTCATTGTGAACCTTGAAAAGACTAGTTCTGAGCTGTGGAAAAAGTTATGTGACTTGTATGAGAAGCAAAGTGCAGCATCATAGGTTTATTGGCTTAAAAAGTTAGTTGATTTGAAGATGGATGAGGGCACACCCATGTGCAACCATCTCAATGAGTTCAACACAATTTTCAGTCAGCTTTCTACGCAAGGAGTCAATTTTGACAATTCGGTCAAAGCAATGTTCTTGCTAGTTACTTTGCCAGAAAGGTGGGATACTTTTCGCATAGCCATAAATAACTCAGCACCTCCTGATGGTTTAACATGTGCTGATGTTGAGGGCAGTTTGCTTACTGAAGAGGTTAGCAAGAAGAAACTTGATACTTCTCGTGGTACTAGCAATGCTCTCGTTGTTCGTGGTTGATCACAAGAAAAGGGCAAGCAAAATCTAAGAGGAAAATCTCGTAATAAATCACGTGGCCAAAAAGACATTGAGTGCTATCATTGTCACAAAAAGGGTCATATGAAGAAAGACTGTCGAAAGTGGAAACAAGAGAAAGGTAAAGACAAGAAGTCGGAAGAAGGCAAGACTAAGAAAAGCAGTATAAAGATTGAAGAGATCAACAATGTTTTTGTTGAAGATTCTGATGGAAACATTTATCTCACATCTACTGTGGATTCAGCATTTTTGGTTGCCACTGATGATTATGCTTTACAGAATTGGGTTATTGACTCATGTGCATCATTTCATGTGACTCCTCACAGAGAGTGGTTCAGTACATATGATGCAGCCCATAAAGGTCGTGTTTGTCTTGGCATTGATTTTGCTTGCGACATAGTTGGTGTCGACGATGTGCAGCTGAAATTTCAGAATGGTTCTTCATTCATGATCAAGAATGTGAGACATGTGCCTAAGCTTACCAAAAGCTTGATTAGTACAGGACAATTGGATGACGCAGGATATTATTGCACATTTGGTGATAGTTCGTGGAAGATCACCAAAGGTTCTTTAGTGGTAGCACATGGTTCAAAGTCTGGGACTTTGTACATGCTACATGTATCCATTGTAAAAAACCATGTAATTTGTGTAATCGAGCAGCCAAGTGTTTCTTTGTGGCATCACCAGTTAGGACATATGTCTCAAAAGGGAATGAAAATCTTATCTCGTTTTGGTTATGTTTCAGTTTGTGAGCATTGTCTATGTTAAACAAACACAGTCACCACACAAAATGGGAAGCACTCGGAAAAGTGAGCCATTAGAGTTAGTGCATAGTGATGTGTGTGGACTTATTCCTAACGTATCCATGGGAGGTTCATTGTACTTTGTTACATTCATTGATGACTTCTCAAGGAAAGTGTGGGTATATCCTCTCAGGAAGAAGGATGAAGTTCTTTCAAAATTTCAGAATTTTGTGGCATTAGTGGAGAATCAGTCTGGCAAGGAAGTCAAGTGCATAAGGTCAGACAATGATGGTGAGTATGTCACTAAAGCCTTTCAAAATTTTTGTGATTCCAAAGGCATCAAAAGAGTTGACTGCTCCATATAACCCTCCACAAAATGGTGTTGCTAAGAGGATGAACCGTACCCTAAAAGAGAAGTTACGTAGCATGTTGTCTAATGCAGAGTTGCCTAATGGATTTTGGGCGGAAGTGTTAGCAACTGTTGTCCATCTTATTAATAGATCTCCTAACAAGGCTTTAATTGAGAAGGTACCTGAAGAGCTTTGGTTTAGGAAGCCACCTTCTTACAAGCATCTTAGAGTCTTTGGCTATGAAGCGTCTTGCCATGTTCTAAAGGAGTTTTGAAGCAAGTTAGCTCCTAAATCAAAGAAATGCATATTTCCTGTTATGGCAATCCTGGCGAGATGGGATTTTGCTTATGGGATCCTGAAGCTAAAAAGATAGATCGCAGCAATGACGTATACTTCAATGAAGAAAAGATGCATAAGAAGCCTGTGTATATATTGGAGGTCATGAGAGTTATCTTCCAAGAAGATGGAATTGTCCACAATAGGGCTGAAGTGCCTAATGTCAGACAACAAGTACAGAATCCTCTTGTAGTACAAGATGTTGCTGAGGGACAACTGGCTCAAGCAATTATTAGAAGGTCTACAAGAGTTTCAATGCCTCCTGATAGATTTACTCCCTCATTGGACTACATTATGTTGACAGATTGTGGAGAGCCTTCCTACTATAAGGAGGCCATGTCAATGGATGACAAGGCAAAGTGGGAGAAAGCTATGCAATTAGAAATGGACTTGTTTTGCAGAAGAATCAAACTTGGAAGTTGGTTTGGTTGCCTAAAGGTAAAAAGGCATTACCATGAAAATGGGTGTACAAGCAAAAAATTACACCTCATGATAATAAACCCAAGTACAAGGCACGACTTGTTGCTAAAGGATTTAAGCAACAGTAGGGTATTGACTTTAATAAGATCTTTTCTTCGGTTGTCAAGATGACTACTCTGCGGTGTGTACTTGTATTGGTTGCTAAAGATGACATGGAACTTCACCATATGGATGTCAAGACGACGTTCTTGCATGGTGATCTTCAAGAAGAAGTTTATATGCAGCAACCAGAAGGTTTTGTTGAGAAGGGCAATGAAGACTTGGTGTATCAATTAGAAAAGACTCTTTACGGTCTAAAACAGTCATCAAGGGAGCAAATCATTAGAGCAGTATCGTAAATTCTACTCGTTCATGCTCTCTCAAGTCTACAAACGTAGCGATATGGACCATTGCATCTACACTAAGCGAGCTAAAGATGGTAGTTTACTGATTTTGGTCCTTTATGTGGATGATATGTTAATTGCCGAGAAATGCAGGGATGAGATTTCAGCCTTGAAGTCAGAGTTACACGCAAACTTTGGAATGAAAGACATAGGTGAAGCAAGCCATATCCTTGGCATGCGCATTAAGCGAGATAGATGCAAGAAATTGGTCTATTTGTCTCAATCTGAGTACATTGCTAAAGTGCTCAAGCATTTCAATATGGAGAAGGGGAAGGCATTGCGTACTCCATTGCCTCCATATGTGAAACTTTCTAACAATGATTGCCCTAAATCTGAAGAGGAAAAGGCTAAAATGGCACAAGTGCCTTGTTCATCTACCGTTGGGAGTTTGATGTATGCTATGATTGCTACATGTCCTGATATTGCTTTTGCAGTGGGAGTAATCTAGGCAAGAAACATGGGGAGGCAGTGAAGGGGTTATGCGATATTTGAATGGTACAAAATACATGTGCATTTGCTTTGGAAGAAAGGAAGCATGTGTAATGGGTTACAGGGATGCAGATTATGCAGGAGACTTGGACAAGAGAAGGTCCACTCCAGGCTATTTTTTTGAATTCACTGGAGGTGCAATTTCATGGCGATCTCGTTTGCAAGATTGTGTTACCTTGTCTACTACAGAGGCTGAATATGTTGCAGCTTCAGAAGCTTGCAAGGAAGCTACATGGCTTGGTCGGCTAGTGGGAGACTTGGGAATCAATGTTGAGATGCCCATGTTACATTGTGATAGCCAAAGTGCTATACAATTGACAAAGATCCAGTGTTTCATGCAAAGACAAAGCATGTGGATGTAAAGTATCACTTCATTCATGAGGTACTTGAGGACAAGCGGTTGCAGCTTGTCAAAATTCACACCACCCATTGAAAATCCTATTGATCTTCTAACAAAGGGATTACCTTCAGAGCAGTTTGCACATTGTCAGGCACTCATGGGCATTGGCTAGATGATCATGGTCATTGTCTACGTGTATTGTATGTATATATACATTGTCACCCCAGCTTAAAGGCACATTGTCCTTTAAGTGGGAGGTTGTTGTGGTGGTAAAGCCTAATGTGCCATGCCTGAGTGTTGGGCGTCGGAGACTACCAGGAACTAACACTGACCATTCATCTACATAAAAGAATAAGGACTCATAACCCTAACACTATTGTGTTTGGAGTCCACCCAAACCTGTGTCTCATCTCTTCTCCATTGTTGCACACACACACACGCTCTCGGAGGCGCACTTCACCCTTCTCTCTCTGAACAAGTATGTGAAGCTGAGGCATAGTTGGATGCTAGTATCCTAGCGATTTTCTTACAAAGAACTCATCATTATAGAGATGTTTAGTAGGACAAACTAGGAAATGTGCATGCATGATTTTACATAAACCTCAAAACATACAATCTGCTGAGGGTGATGATATTTTTTAGGGAAATCTACCAAAATACGCGTCTAATTTGTTGGAAATTCCCAAAGTACCTCTCAAATTTCAAAAATTCCTAATATACCCTTGTACCATTTGGGATAGGTTAGCCTTGATTTTTGCATATACTTATATTTATGACAAAAGAGAGTTATTTTTAAGTTTTCTAGACAAAACTATATACTAATGCAAGTCACAGGTAGAGACATCCGTGTCTAAAAAAGATGTATATCATCTTCTATTGAGGAAGAACCAATTTTCCTATGAGAAATTGCAAAACAACTTCAGAAATTTGGTTTTAGAGATGTTTACTAGGTCAAAAAATGTCATGGGCAGTCATGACAGAAAAACATTGTTGGAAAAAAATGTTGTTTCCAACCCAGATAAATTTCCAAGCAAGGAGTACTTTGGGAAATTTGGAGAAATTGAAGTGTATTTTGGGAATTTTTGGTGGTGTATATTGGGAAGTTTTTTAATCAGAGGGGTATCTTGGGAATAACCACAAATTAGAGGGGCATTTTGGTAACTGGAAATTGGAGGTGTGAAACCTCTCTCTCTCTCTCTCTCTCTCTCTCTCTCTCTCTCTCTCTCTCTCTCTCTCTCTCTCTCTCTCTCTCTCTCTCTCTCTCTCTCTCTCTCCGTTGGGTGTTGGGCTTGCACGGCGGAGATGCCAGTGAAGGTGTGTTGCAGCCAAACGACGCATGCAAGGTAGTGTTGAGGCACGGCAAGCCAAGAGGGCGTTGTAATGCAGAGCAGGACGCAGGCAGGGTAGTGTTCATGGGGAACAGGGCAAGGCGGTGATGGGATAGAGTAGGGGGTGATGAGAGGGGCGTCACAATGCAAAGCAAGGCGTGCAGAGTTGGAGAGGTGACACGAGACAGGGCGGGTGTTAAAATGTGCAGCGCGAGGTAGAGTGAGGGCAACGCAAGGTCGGGACAAGGCAACGAGGGGAGGGGTAGCGTGAGGGTCTACAGCAGCTTCACGTAGGATAGGGTTAGGGTTTTGACTAGGGGATTCAGTTTTGGCAGTTCGGGACTCTCTCTCTCTCTCTCTCTCTCTCTCTCTCTCTCTCTCTCTCTCTCTCTCTCTCTCTCTCTCACACACACACACACACACACACACACACATGTGCCTTCTAGAAAGGGGAATGTGTCGACAAGGGCATGCACTACTATGGTGGCAAAGTACAACTCTGGCTAGTACCCTTATCTCTTTGAACAAGTATGTGAAGCTGAGGCATAGTTGGATGCTAGTATCCTAGTGATTCTCTTAGAAAGAACTCATCATTAATAGAGATGTTTAGTAGGGGAAACTAGGAGATATGCATGCATGATTTTACATAAAACTCAATCTACTAAGGATGATGATATTTTTTAGGGAAAACTACCAAAATACACGTCTAATTTGTTGGAAATTCCCAAAGTACCCCTCAAATTTCAAAAATTCCTAATATACCCTTGTATCATTTGGGATGGCTTAGCCTAGACTTTTGCATATACTTATATCTATGACAAAAGAGAGTTAGTTTTAAGTTTTCTAAAGGGAACTATTTACTAATGCAATCACAAGTAGAGACATCCTTGTCTAAAAAAGATGAGCAATTTCATCTTACAAGACCACAATACCATATCAAATCCTAGTTATATCATCTTCTACTGAGGAAGAACCATTTTCCTATGAGAAATTGCAAAAAAAACTTCAAAATTTTGTTTTTAGAGATGTTTACTAGGTTAAAAATGTCATGGGCGGTCATGACAGAAAAACATTGTTGGAAAAAAATGTTGTTTCCAACGCAGATAAATTTTCAAGCAAGGAGTGTTTTGGGATATTTCGAGAAATTGAAGGGTATTTTGGGAATTTTTGGTGGCGTTTATCGAGAAGTTTTTTTAGTCACAGGGGTAGGCGTGAACACTCTCTCTCTCTCTCTCTCTCTCTCTCTCTCTCTCTCTCTCTCTCTCTCTCTCTCTCTCTCTCTCTCTCTCTCTCTCTCTCTCTCTCTCTCTCTCTCTCTCGCGTGTGTGTGCAGCAACCCCTAGAGACTGCACTTACGAGCCGTTTTCTTTATAAAAATGATCCCTACTTCGTTTGTTGTTGTAACAAGTCCGCACCGGCGTGAAATGGTTGTAGCAGCAAACCAAGGAGGGGTAGGGTCATGCAGGTACGGTTGTTTCTTTTTTTTTAATGTCAAGTAGTCCAGGGAGGTGCTGCAACAAGCAGTAGCAAGGGTAGATAAAGCGGCGCGGGCGATGGTTTGCGGCATGAGATCAGTCAACTACATGCCCTTAGGCAAATGATCATGAGGCAGCATAATGCTGAGGTGTTGAGGACGGATGACAGTTCAACCATTGCAATGTGATGGCGAGCAATGAGAGGCCTTTGTATTCCATCATTGAAGATATTGGGGCATTAAATTGTAGCCACAAACGTTGGCATGTAGAAGAAACAACCCTGCTCTTGTGACGGTTGCTCTTGTTTGCGTGTTGCTGCAAAGGATCTGGCAGGCTCTGGAAGCTTAAATTTTCATTATGTGAGCTAGTACTAAAATATTCTTTCATCTTGGCCTGGATATCCTAGGACCTTGGTTGTTTGCAGCAGTGAGAGCACTCACAACATATGAGCTTTTAAGCAATTGTTGCTTCATGACTTTACCTCTCCATCCAGCAGGCAAATGCACATGAGACTTGGGCCTCTTGTTGTGCAAAAGAACTTGCATTTGGCTCTTTTTAATGATCGTGAAAGGCTAGTTAGGCAAGAAATTATCCTCACAAAAAGTGGTTCCAAAAGCAAAATGAGCAGATCGAGCATCCTTTTGGGGGTCCCTACAAGGAACCTCTTCAAGATTTATTTTATCATTGAATTTGAAATTGGGAGGTCTTAGAGAATTAAGAGGTAGCTTAGAAGCCAATGTTGCACAAGATGCCATGGAGCTTAAGCGAGACAATAACTTTTGGTAACTAGTAAACTAGAGTTTGCCACAACCCTTTTACTAACTCTTCTTGATATACCTTGCAACTTTGCTTTTGTCTTGGACTCCTCCCTTAAAATATGTTCTAAGACCTCATGCATGTCAGTAGCTATGTTCAAAAATCCAGAAGATAACAATCAGTTACCACAAGGTTAGGCAGATCTTTGACAGATAGATATGTTAATAGTCTCTCAATCAATTTAATTGGCTTGTATAAGCACTTGCTAATTCTTGGAAATGAACTCCATTTTACTTAGATTTTTCACTTTTGTGGCTTTAAGAGGCTTCTATTAAAAAATAATTCAATAGCTATTTAGATGTCTAAACAAAAAACCCTCTTAGGGAAATTCGCACAACACATAGTATGAGTTGATAAAAAATGTCAAAAAATAAATCAAGTGTTGAAGTTTTCTTTGTTGTATGGCCATCTCTAAAGACTAATTTAATAAAATGCGTATAATTTTACTAAATTGATTCAATACTAGACCAATTTGTTTTTGAATTGCAGACTCAAACTTCTTTGAAAATTCCCTCAATACGTATGTAATGAGCCTATCACACTTCTATGTTGCTTACATAAAGATTCATGTCTCAAGACACATCCTAACAAGATGCTCAAAGAGTTTCATGAAGTTTTTATTTCATATGCAAAAGTTATGCTTAAAATACTAGAATCTAGGCATGAGCCACTTTAACGGCACCAACCACTTTTGTGGCCCATTACAATACTAGTGTTAACATGGATTAATTGTTAGTCAAGTCTGGTAAAAAGTAGTAGACAACTCATACCTCAATACTCTAGTTGAGATGGTCATGAGGCAGTTGGGTATGCTTGAGCGCATCATGCATTGGGCACAACACTTCATCATTTCCACTGCATATGTCACCAATGTAGTTGCAATGGGTGCATCCACAGCTTGCTAGCAAGGGGAAAGGGAGGGCAACTCAAGGATGTTGCATTGTGAAGTTGAGAGGAGAGAGACCAGGAGTGCGCTTGTTTCCGCTTGCTTTAGGAACTTGTTTTTTCTTGCTTACAAAAGTGGAGTTGTTTCAAGCTTAAGGAGGCTACTCTCATATAGCATTGTAGGCTTACAAGGTTGGTTGACTTTTTTTGCAAAATCTAGGTGCCAAATTTTTGGTGGGCTATTTTTGAGAGGAGGTATGCCACATGAAATTGAATTATATACGTTTCAGGTATGAAGAGATTGTGTGTCTCGAGTATTCAATTTTCATACTGGTTCTAAGATCTCTTTTTTTATCGATTAAGTGTCAGGTTCGTGGTAGTGAAAGTAATGTGCATGGCATAAATTTTTTCTTTCACCGTTGTTGCTCTTGTATCAATCTGCTCAGATTTATCTTCGCTCGATTTTTTTTGCTCGATGATTAGAAACCCCCTCATCAACAACAATGCACTTCCCAGGAGAAAGACCAACCTTAAAGAAAAAGCTAAAGACAACCCTAAATGACAAGACTACACATGGTCGTGTCAAGGAAGAGGAGAATGTTAGCGGATTGACCATAGGGGCAGGGCAACCACCTGGCCGGACACATAGCTGGACACCACATTTGTACTCTTAGTAGTTTTCGAGCTAGTGTAATGATACTCTATGTAAATCCTAATTCTAGAGTAGCAGGTCAATTCCCTGAGATGTAACTCTTTTATGATGATTATAAAGGTCTATGAGAGTCGGTCACTTGCCATTTAGAAATCCCTAGGTATAAAGGTCAATAACTTTAATGTAAAAGGAGGCTTATCTTTTGGAGAAGAAAAGAGCACTACCGTATGTATGCTCAAGCGACTACGAAGCTTCAACTTGTAATCCCTTTTTCTAATGAATGGGTAATCCACTTTTTATTTCAAAACTTGCAATGTGTTCCTCTCTTTTTGCTCCTTCAACCAAGTGTAATCATTGTCAATTTTGATGAGGTTCACGACTCTACGTTGTCAGGAGTTTTTTGGAGCAAGGGATTGCGCATGTGTACATATACATGCATGGTGCATCAAATAAAGAATTGCCCATTTTTCAGAGCCAGGTGGTTACGTGGGGCCCACATATGTACAGGTAGGACAGGGTGTACATAGTGCATCGATTTTCACTATTACCAGTACCATTGTGTTTTTTCTATAATAAGGAGGATTTGGTAGCGTGTAAAACTTCTCGAGGAAGCTATCCGCGGGCCGACGACATGAGGTAAGCAGGTGCGTCAGATGGCATCTAGTGGCGTCAGGAGGGCGAACGGGGTCAATATTTGCACGCGGATGAGGACGGACACAACGTGGGTGTTTTCTCGTGAGAGTTATGCAGATAGGTCATCATTAGGACCACTTTTTGGGGCCACTTCACGTGGTTGCGAGACGCATTATTGAAAAGAAATGAGTGCCAGGTGTGCGGATGATGCAAAAAGGTGACAACTATGCACTGCGAGGTCAGTTTTTGGCCTGTTCGGGGTTCGTTTGAGGTCAACTAAAAGGCCAAGGGTGCCCAACTAATAAAGCTAAGTGTGGGAACTGAAAAAATAGAGAGAAGATCAGAAAAAACGTGGAGAAGAGAGGAGGAACCGCCGCAGGTGTGTTTTTTGGGTTTTTGGAGCCTGTTTTGGCCGTAAACTGCTCATCCGAGGTCGGATTTGAGCACTTTGACATTGTAGACTGAGGTTTTGGGCCGTTCCGGACGCGATGGCGCTGTCCATTTTGCCAAATTCCTCACTCTTTTCCTGCTGTTTTTCTGTGTAAGTTTCTCCTATGAGCGAAGTTTCTGCTCTAGTTTGTGATTGTATCTGGCTTATTTTACCAATATTGTGTGAGCTATTTTCCCCATTGGTGTTGGCCCAAGCTCAATTGTATCTAATTATCGGAAGTTCCCCTCTTTTGAGCTGAGTTTTTTGGGTGTGTGTGTGTGTGTGTGTGTGTGTGTGTGTCTGTGTGGAGTGGGCAAGTGGATAGTCTCTCTCCTCTCACTCCAGAGGTGTGTTCTCTGTCTCGGCCAGGTGTGTTGTGTAAGCTGAGTGGTGCCCCATAGCGTGTGTGTGTGTGTGTGTGTATCATTCCAAGAGTGTGTGTCGGGTCGTTATAGAGGCGCTGTGTGTGTTTTCATCCCGCTCACATTATTTTGGCGCCCCCACGGAGGATCTTCTTCGAGTACCTTCTGCTTCGAGCTTCAAGCTTCAAGATTCGGGATTACAGGTTACAGGTTGCAGATTACAAGTTACAGGGACAGGTACAGGTACAAGTGATTCACACAGGTACAGGTAGCTGGAGTACAGTGATATACTAGCAATGATGTCACTTGCAGTTGTTGTGGGTATGCATCACTTGGCGCCTATTTGAGCGCATTGTCTGCTGGATTGTACGTTACTTGTGGAAACTGCCATTGTACATATTTGTGGAGCCATACTTGGTTGTATTTGGCAGTCCCAGCCATTTCTGAGACTTGGTCTGGAAGATAGTCATTTCTGAGACTTGACTATACGCGATTTGCATTAGCCTTCATGTGAGGGTCGATAGCGTGAGTTTTTATTGAGCTGGGGGATTCTCAAATGTAGAGATCCTTTCGGTGATACAGGTAGCTGGAGCACCCTTTTTGTGACCTCGCCATGGGCTATGTACTAGTGAGTCCTACTTGATTCTCGGGTTCTACTGTTGACAGTTTATGCATACATAGACAGTCTATATTTTGGGTTCCTACTGCTCTACTTCTGGGGAAACTCTGTCGAAATTTTCCCAAGTTATGATGGCTGGTTTTTTGGTATTTTGAGCCATTTATGCTGTTATGCTGCTGAAATTTTGGCAAAATCAGAGGTTGAGTCAGGTGTGCCTTCTTGGGAGCTTCATGGTTGGCTTTAATGGATGATCAAAATGGCCCTCAGTTCACTCCTTTTCATTTAACTCAAAGAATTCAGATTAATGTTCATGTGTCCAGGAAGATCTTTTTCCAGCAGTGCATAGTCTTTATGTTTGGGCCAAGAAGATTGAGAGAGATCCTGGAATGTCCTTTGCCTGTTGTCATTCCGATGATTAACTATGAAAACTCATTTGATGTGCATGTGTTTGTCCTTATCTAAAGCTGAGCTCCATTGAAGTTTCTGGGGATTGGGTAGTGAAAAGTTTTGGGTTCTTGCACGTGTGTTCGAAGGGGTTCTCAAAGCATCATAATTTGGGTAGCCATGGCTTTCTCTTATCCGGAGTTTCATGGAAGAAGTGATGAAGATGTGGAAGAATTTTTGGAAAAGATGGAGGTTGCCTGCATTAGCAACCAGATTCATGACCCTACACAAATGTTACGCCTTCTCCAAATTTGTTTGAAGAGTGATGCACGAGTTTGGTCTAAAGCATTTGAAGAGGAGTTGCGTGTGGCTGATCCACCTGTAAGGTTGAGTTGGGACAATCTACGACATGGGTTGGAAGTGGAGTTTGTGAAGATAGAAGATCCTGACAAAGTGTGGCAAGAAGTACAGGCTTTGGTGCAAAAGGAAGGTGAGCCAGTAGATGCGTACATACGTAAGTTTTCATTGGCATGGGAGCGAATGTGCAAGGCCTAGCACCACAGGTACCCCCGCCTGACAGGATGAAGAAGGACAGGTTCTTGGATGGTCTTTGGGAGAATATACGTTGGAGAGTGGAGCTAAAGAAGCCTAGGACATATGAAGATGCACTAGAGGTATCAAGGAACAAAGAGTGGAAGTTGAGGAAAATGAGCCAGTTAGGGGTGGAGTCTTTGCCCATGAGGTCTGAATTTCAGCCTATAGAGTCTTTACAAGGTCACATGTCAGGGGTTCATCACGAAACAGTGGTTCCTGTTACTACTCAGGTTATGCCAGCAGTGGTCACTACAGCAGTGCAAGATGATGAGCTAAGGCAAGACATGAGGCAAATGGTAGATTTGATGAAGAATCTCAGCCTAAACATGCTAGGTCAAGTGGGAAATAATCGAGGTCGAGGGAGGTTTGCAAATCAGCCAGGAGGTGAAGAAAGGCCTAGGAATGGTGTTGGACAAAGCAATGGTAGGTTTTGGAGGTACACGCCCACATGTTATAATTGTGGAGAGTTGGGTCACATCAGTCCGCAATGTGATAAGCCACCAAGGATGGAGGGAGACATGTATCCATTGCCAAGACAGGTGCTAACTAGGTCAAATGATTATGGCATCGAAATTAAGGGAGACGAAGGAACCAGTGGACTGACCCAGGAGGAAAAGGGAAAGACAAAAGTGCTAAGTGTAGTCACCTTGGAAAAGGCATCAAAGCTAGAGGATACATTAGTGATGCCTATTGGGAAGAGGACCACAGAGGATAAGGAAGGAAGAAGTGCCCCAGGTCCTAGTAAGAAGAAAGGAAAGAGCCATGAAGGCGAGGATGTCAAGGCCAAGAGGAAAAGGAGAGCTCGTCGAAAGTTTCATGTTTCAAATTTTCCACTAGGGGATGGGCAATTAAGCTATGAATTGAAGGAGGATCTGACGAGCAGGAAGGTAGATGTTACTTTTGGGCAGCTTATAGAGATGGTGCCTAAGCTAAAGCGACAGTGGAAGAGGATGGTTAACCCAATGGAGAAAGAGCCAGAGAGAGGTTCAGTAAAGGTGTTGGCAATGGATGAGCTACCAGACATTTGTCCAATAGTAGATGTGTGGCATAAAAGGAAAAATTTGGGACAAGGTTATGTGGATGGCGGAGCCCAAATATGCGTCATAACACACTCATGCGTTGAGAAGATGGGTCTCACAGTGGCTGGGGTGTCAGGTTTTTGGATCAGATTGGCAAACCATCAAAAAGGAAAATGCTTGGGTGTTGTAAAGAGCTTAGAAGTGGAGGCATATGATGCAAAGGCAGTGGTTGATTTTCATGTGATGCCAGCAGGGTTGGGAGCATATCCTATTATACTGGGCAGACCATGGTTACGTGCAGTGGGAGCTGTTCAAGATTGGCGACATGGTACGATTAGCCTCTATGGAAAGACAGGTACCAAGAAGCTTTATAATATGGACACAAGGAAACGATTAGAGGAGCTTTATGAAGATGAGGATGAGTCTAGTGATGAAGACTCTTCCACGGTGACAGATGAGGACAGTGATAGCACTAGCAGCAGTGATGAGGATGCTGATGTTGCATTTCTTTTGATGGACAAAGAAATACAGGAGTTTGGTTTAGTTGCATTTGCGAATGAGGTTGAAGATGAAAGTGAAGGGCCTTATGAAGTGATTGAAGGGCTGATGCAAACCAAGGTTGAGTTGTCAAAGAAGAAGAAATTGATGACACAAATGATCAGTGGAGACCTCTCAGCTATGGAGAAGGATATATATTTGCATATGCTGGCTAGTTTTCCTGATTTGTTCATTACTTCATATGAAGAGATCAAAGGGTTCAAGGGTGAAGAGATGCATATAGAGCTGAAAGAAGGTGCTAAGCGAATGCGGCAAAGGCTAAGAAGGATGGGTCAAGAGAAAATGGAAGCCTTGCGAGAAGGGGTGGACAAGTTGTTGAAGGCAGGGTTCATAGTCCCTATGGAGACCACAGAATGGGTGAGTCCAGTAGTAGTCAGTCCAAAGAAGGATGGGAAGTGGAGAATTTGTGTAGATTTTAAACCCTTAAACGCAGCCACTAAGAAGAACCCATATCCTCTTCCATTCATCGATCAGATCTTGGATTCAGTGGCAGGTTACGAGAGGTACAGTGTGTGTGATGGTTTTTCAGGCTATTTTCAATTGAAGATTGCTCTTAAAGACCGCACAAAGACCACTTTTATTACGCCATGGGGCTGCTATTGCTACACAGTATTGCCATTTGGGTTGTCAAATGGACCTTCCTTCTATCAAGAGAGAGCAAATTGGGTGTTGGAACCATTCATTGGTAGTTGTGTTAAAGCTTTTATGGACGACTTCTGTGTTTATAGCAGTAGGGTTGAACACCATGAGAAGCTGCAGATGGTATTGGCTCAATATGATGAATGTGGAGGACAACTAAATCCAAATAAATGTCATTTAGCACAGCCAAGGGTGAAGTTATTGGGCCATATGGTGTCAGAAAATGGCATTGAGGCTGATCCAGATAAGGTTAAGTCTATTATTCTTCTTCCATCACCTACGAGTACGAAGCAATTGGCAACCTTTATACACAAAGTGAAGTACATGGCAAGGTTTATTCCATTGTCTTCTCATATTCTTTATCCATTACAACAAGTGGCAAAGCATGATCCATTGCAATGGGATGACAAGTGTGAAGAAGTGTTTCAAGAGGTGAAAGAGGTGTTAGGGGGTTTGTCAGCCATGCAGGCTCCTAATTGGGAGAAAGTTTTTTATGTAAATCCTTCAGCAGGGGATGATGCCATTGGAGCCATGCTATTGCAAAAGGGGAAGGGCAGCCATTATATGAGGCCAGTGTATTGTGCAAGCCGAGTGAAGTTGGTAGCGGAGAGAAAGTTAGCGGAAGTAGAGCTAGTGATGGCCAGTGTAATATTTGCTTGTCGACGATTTCGCCATTACTTGCTACCACGGCCTTTTGTTTTCTTGACGAGTTATGCCTTTTTGCCACAGTTAATTAATGGTACTAACATGTCAAATGTGGTGAAGAAATGGGTAATTGAGCTGCAAGAGTTTGAGTTCTCTTTTCTAGTGGAAGATAGTACAAGGGCTACCCTAGCTGATTTGTTGACCTACAAGGAGAATCCCCTTATTGTTAAGGAAGAGGTGGTGAGAAAGGTAGTTGAAGAAGTGCCACATATCAGCAATGCACATGTGTTGTTCTTTGATGGTTCATACAGAAAGAGCCATGATGCAGCTTCAGGGGGTATAGCACTTTATGATCCAGAGGGGAAGCTAGTATGCAAGAGGGTTCAAATTGGATGCTCATAGTAACAATGAGGCTGAATATGCTACTCTGGAAGCCGGATTACACATTTGTTTGAAGCATGGGGTTCGAAGGTTGAGCATAAAAGGTGATGCCTTGTTAGTGGTGAAGCAAGTGCTGGGTGTGTGGAAGAGCAAGAACACCTCATTGAAGGAAATGTGCTTCAGAATTAAAGACCAGTTAAAAAAGTTCTAAGCATGGATCATCAGACACATTGAACGTGCTCTAAATGGAGAGGCACATGAAGCAGCTCAAACCATGATTGGGGAGCTATTTGTGTTGAGGACCACTTTACCTCTTTATCATGGCCGGGAAAGTTTGGCTCAAGAAGAGGAGTTTTTGCTAACAGGAATCATTCCAAAGGAGATTCAGAAGTCTAAGAAGTATGGCTTTGTGCGTAGAGCATACAGGTACAAATTGATTGGTGATTTCTTATACATGAAAGGGGCTAATCTCGTGTTGAGACGTGTACCTTGGCGGGAGGAGCTTTACAGAGTGTTGGAAGAGAATCATGAAGGCGTATGTGGTGGCCATTTTGCTCTAAAGATCACCTTGCATAAGATTTTGCAAGAGGGGTATGTATGGCCTAGTTTGCACAAGGATGTTCACCATTGGTGTAGGTCTTGCAATAGGTGTCAAGCATTTGGGAAAAGAGTGTTGAAGCCAGAGCTACGAAAAACCATTATGGCGTTTGATGTGTTTGAAAAGTGGGGGATTGATGCAATAGGCCCGTTACCTATCACAAGCAGGGGCAAAAGCTATATCTTGATGGCAGTGGACTATCTCTCTAGATGGGCAGAGGCTATAGCAGTAAAACAGATCACTGCAAAGGATGTGGCAAAATTTGTGTATGATGAAATATGTTGCAAGTTTGGGGTGCCACTGGAGCTACTTTCAGATAAGGGGCCTGGCTTTATAGCTAAACTGCTAGATTTTTTATGTGCAAAGATGAAGATTCGGCACCAGCATACCACTCCTTATTGCCCACAGTGTAATGGCTTAAATGAAAGATTCAATGGTGAGTTGGTACAGATTCTTTCGAAAGTGACAGAGCACCAAGGAAAGAATTGGGATTTGGAATTGCCTAGTGCATTATGGGCTTACCGTACTTCGGTGAAGACAAGTACAGGGTTTACTCCATTTCATTTGGTGTATGGAAAGGAAGCACTATTGCCTGTGGAGGTAGAGTTGCCTGCGGTCAAGATGTTAGAGAAGTTGCTTGGGCCACCTAGTGATGCATTCAAAGAGAGGCTCTTGCAGTTACAAGAGGTCCAGTTGGATAGGATGAGCGCATTGGAGCATTATGGGCAGATGCAGGATAAGGCTTTGGCAAAGATAAATGAAAAGGTCAAAAGTAAGGGTATCAAGAAACATGACTTGGTTTTGCGCTACAACAGTAAGCTGGACAACACCTTCCAAAAGAAGTTTCAAATTAAGTGGGAAGGCCCTTTCAAGGTAGTGGAGTGTTTTCCAAATGGCACATATCAGCTGGCTAACCTGGATGGTGTTCTACATAAGTCAAGGGTAAATGGATTGCGTCTTAAATTGTATCATGCTAGATTGATGATGGTGGAGCAAGATGAGCTGTCTGTGGATCAAGCAGTGTTGGTGAGGGATGAGGAGACCTGTGATGCGGCGAGTCTCATATCTCTCTTTGTTGCTGCTGATCATGAATGATATAGCAGGCTAGGGGATGGGCAAATTATGTCAGGAGTTTTTTGGAGCAAGGGATTGCGCATATGTACATATACATGCATGGTGCATCAAATAAAGAATTGCCCATTTTTCAGAGCCGGGTGGTTACGTGGGGCCCACATATGTACAGGTAGGACAGGGTGTACATAGTGCATCGATTTTCACTATTACCAGTACCATTGTGTTTTTTCTACAATAAGGAGGATTTGGTAGCGTGTAAAACTTCTCGAGGAAGCTATCCGCGGGCCGACGACATGAGGTAAGCAGGTGCGTCAGATGGCATCTAGTGGCGTCAGGAGGGCGAACGGGGTCAATATTTGCACGCGGATGAGGACGGACACAACGTGGGTGTTTTCTCGTGAGAGTTATGCAGATAGGTCATCATTAGGACCACTTTTTAGGGCCACTTCACGTGGTTGCGAGACGCATTATTGAAAAGAAATGAGTGCCAGGTGTGCAGATGATGCAAAAAGGTGACAACTATGCACTGCGAGGTCAGTTTTTGGCCTGTTCGGGGTCCGTTTGAGGTCAACTAAAAGACCAAGGGTGCCCAACTAATAAAGCTAAGTGTGGGAACTGAAAAAACAGAGAGAAGATCAGAAAAAACGTGGAGAAGAGAGGAGGAACAGTCGCAGGTGTGTTTTTTGGGTTTTGGAGCCTGTTTTGGCCGTAAACTGCTCATCCGAGGTCGGATTTGAGCACTTTGACATTGTAGATTGGGGTTTTGGGCCGTTTCGGACGCGATGGCGCTATCCATTTTGCCAAATTCCTCACTCTTTTCCTACTGTTTTTCTGTGTAAGTTTCTCCTATGAGCGAAGTTTCCGCTCTAGTTTGTGATTGTATCTGGCTTATTTTACCCATATTGTGTGAGCTATTTGCCCCATTGGTGTTGGCCCAAGCTCAATTGTATCTAATTATCGGAAGTTCCCCTCTTTTGAGCTGAGTTTTTTGGGTGTGTGTGTGTGTGTGTGTATGTGTGTCTGTGTGGAGTGGGCAAGTGGATAGTCTCTCTCCTCTCACTCCAGAGGTGTGTTCCCTGTCTCGGCCAGGTGTGTTGTGTAAGCCGAGTGGTGCCCCATAGCGTGTGTGTGTGTGTGTGTATCATTCCAAGAGTGTGTGTCGGGTCGTTATAGAGGCGCTGTGTGTGTTTTCATCCCGTTCACAACGTTAGTGAGCCTAATCATTGTATTTGAGTGCTTAACTATTTTTTGACATTTTGACCAGAGGAGAGTGTTCTTAGACCATAGGAAAAGCAGTCACTTTAGGACCTTTTTCATGAGGGATCGTGATTTTGGTACCTTATCGGATTGCAACCAAACTAGGTAGGATAGTACCCCTAGGTATCTTAGACCTCCTTCTAAAGTTTTGTTGCATTTTGAGTCCGTTCGAGTGTCGAAACAGCATGATGACCTAGAGAGGCGAGAAACGACATAGGCAAATTTCCTGATTATTGAGTGGTGATGTTTCTTATTGAGTTGGTATGTTTGCTTGTTAAGGTTCACTTCTTGAGATTGACAACCTCAAAGAGTCTTTATGTCCCATCAAATTCACTTCCATGAGTATTAATATAATGTTAGTGTCAGATAGCTATGCTATAGACGTCAGTCGCGGTGACACGCTAACATAGGTCTTCTCAAAATCGAGAAGAAGTATCATTAGATCCTCTCCTCAAAGACACGCGAGGATAGACGCCTCCCAAAAAGTGAAGATGTTGTCAAGGATACTATGCTCCTTGTCAAAACCTATCTAGATCCCATGTATAATGCTCTCTAGTAGTGGTTGGATCCTCAAGCTTCCAGCCTTTGCTAGAATATTGTAGGATGAGTTGAAGATGGTAATGGGTCGCCACTGTCGAATCTCATTGAAGGAGCCTCCCTCCTTGGGAATCACATAGATCAAGCTCTCACTCATGCTGTCAGGCATCTCACCAGTGTGCAAAGCATATTGGAATGCGCTACAAAGATCCTGACCAAGAAAGTCCCAGTACTCCAAGGAAAAACCAGGAGTCAAACCATCCTCCCCTAGGCAACTACCTCGAGGGAGTGCTTTGAGGGCCTCATGGAGCTCCTCTAGCTAGAGGGGAAGCTCAAGTCTGTGTCGCATCTCCTTAGTAACAAGGCAAAGCATCTGTGTCCAAACCTACTCTCTGCATGCATCATGACTCATTGACTGAGGCTCAGCTGACAATAGATCAGGATAGAAGTCAATAGCAACTGCATGCATATCCTCAGGCTTTAAAGCAATTGATCCATCAGGTCTCCTCAATTGGCTAACATTGGTGTGCGCATGGTGTGGCCCACTGTCTCAAAAAACTCCCCAGTAACTTTGTCACCCACCTAGGTCCACTGAGATGCCTACCAATGGAAGGCAAACTCATGACGCTACTCCTCAATGCTAGCCAACTCCTGCCTAGCTTGCTGCATCTTCTCCTCCAACCAAGGACTATCTAGATGCTGCTCGTGCATCATCTACAAGGAAACAATACCCCATCAAATATTCTTCTCCTCCTCCCTAGATGTAGCCAAGTGATATGCAGGCTCCTAAAGGAAGAAGCCACTATGCTCAACTAGTGTAGAGGCCACTCTACCAGTAGGGGTGTCCTGCGTGTCCAAGCTCTCAGGTTCAAAGTACCTCCACTTGCTCTCCAAGCTCTAGATCTAGCAAGATCCTCTTAAGTATGCGTAGCATTGCACCCCCCCCCCCCCCCCCCCCCCCCCCCCCCTCCTCTGTTTGTCTTAACAGTGAGAATCGTTGGCGTGTGGTCGAAAAAAGTGGGTCTTGCCAGGATGCAAATAGATCCCCTCATGTCACAGATGTGATCACCAGCGTAGAAGCAATATATCCAAGATAGATTCAGTCCTCCTACCCTGCATTCAGAGAGAGAGAAAGACAAGTTGTCTGGGGGCCTCACAAAGCGTGAGTGTCGCCAAACATCTGAAACCCTCATAGTCATACATAGCCGCTCCCAAGCTACCACTACTCTAAATGCGGCAAAGACACAACAACATGAGATTAAAACCTGCTTGTGCACTTGCCACATTAGGTGCGTATATGTTCAGGAAACCCATGAGGCAACCTTGAACTTACATAGTAATCCACTGAGCACTGCATGGCACAATAATACCTCCGCCCACAATGGCATGCTGCCATGAATCCACAACAGTCATACATACCCCTCCTTGGATAACTCTAGGTCCAAATGCAGCTCACTAGAATGTCTCATAGCGACCACGCAAAATCTAAGCACATCGTCTAATGCAGCTCTCACAAAGATGATGCTCCTATAGCATAAGAATATCAATCTCACCACCCACAAGGCATCAATGAATATCTTGATGTAACCGACCCCTTTGACACTAAAATTGGGATAATCCTAATCCCTATGCATTCCATGAGATGATCCTCATGGAATCAATGAGAAAAAATAGATGTTGTAGCAGCAGCCAACCTCACTATCTTTGAGGCCGGTTTGGATGGGGAGTAATCCGCATCCGAGCGACCTCTAGACAAATGCATCTGAACAGACTGTCCCACCTAAGCCCAAGCTGAGCATGTAGTCCGTAGGGCTATATTTTGTGTCCAAGAGTCCTCATGTACAAATACATAGCAAGGGGAGCTCTGAGTGTCAACAAACAAGTGCACCACAATGTGCCTACTACTTGTTGCATCCGGTAGCAACACGCTTTAGTGTCACATTACTTTAGTCATTTCAGTAATCTGCTTAGGGTATGCCACTTAGGGGAAGCGGTTGGATTGTTTTAGTCTGATTTGGGTTAGCTGCATAGGTAAAGAGATGTTTGCTTTTCCTATTTGGAGTTGGCCGCTTAGAGCTAGATGCTTAGGTTTTAGTTATTTGAAATTTGGATGTTTCAGTCGTCGCTAGGAGTTTTAGATTAGATCGACTGTTACAATATAAGGGTTTTTCCTCCATCTATATGAATTGTCATGTATACATGGGTGGGTACTTATGTCGCACCGATGAATATAAGCATTGAACAATAAAGACAAAAGTATTACCCGATGGTCCTGATCTCCGTGCACCTCTAGATCAAGGCGTTTGGGGATTGAGCATGGCTAGAGAATGTGAGGTAGTTTACACTATTATCTATTTTTCATTTGATTGATTAGGATTGGTCGTAGAAAGACGCTTATGGTTTGGATGATTAAAGCTAGCAAAAAATGGTTTGGTCAATTAGGTTTAGATGTATGAAGATGTGTATGGTTTGAACGATTAGGGCTAGTGGCTTTTGGTTTGACCGATTAGGGTTTGGTCATGTGAATACGCTTATGGTTTGGCCGATTAGGGCTAGCAGCTTATGGTTTGGCCGTGCAAAGACGTTTATGGTTGATCGGTGGTCCGCTTAGGGCTTGGTAGCCGTTTGTTCATATTTATGTGTTAATTCATATTAAATGCTCTAATAATAGTCTATCCGTGTGCACTCACTATATTTGTTAATTTGTTTGACAATCTTAAGAGTAATTATGGACAATAGGATGGCATGCCCTTGTATGCTATGTACACCTCAAATATTTTGAAAACAAAAGATCAGTTATCAGCATATATGCAACAACGGCCTTTTTCCAGTTGAGCAACTACAATTCTATGTTATCGATCTCATGGTCATGAGAGAGTAGGTCAACTCTTAGATATTGCTCCAATTTCAATACGAGATCAATAGAGGAGGCAAATATCAAATGAGCTGCCATCAGTGGAGTCTACCCCATCAACACTCGATGCCACATTTCAAGAAGCTGAGATGGAATAGATATTGGATGCCTTCTTTGACATGGACCCCATCATTGAAAAACAAGGTAGAGAAAGGCGAATATCAAATGAGCCGCCATCGGTGGAGTCTACCCCATCAACACTCGATGCCACGTTTCAAGAAGTTGAGATGGAATAGATATTGGATGCCTTCTTTGACATGGACCCCATCATTGAAAGCCAAGGTAGAGAAAGCGCTAGCAATCAAGGAAACACTACCTCTCAACCTCAATCATCCCATCCACAATGACGACATGAGAATGACAAAGAGGAAGGAGAGATAATACAAATGCTTGCCCGCATGCCGCTTTACAATGGTGCCAAGATTTTTGTTCTTTGTACAGCTTTGGTGATGATTAACCTACAATCTATTTATGGATGGTCCGACACGAGTGTTACAGAGCTGCTCATGTAATTATATATTTGTCATACTAATTTACCTGAAAAGCCAAAGTTCTTGTTTAAATTGTTTAAATAGTTTTGAGAGATTGCTTAGCGAGTAGATGTTGCCAAATTGCAATCATATGCCCCCTATCGGACCTGCTGTCAGACAATTACTTACAAACTTGGGGATATATTATAATAAACTCCATGCATATCCTAATGATTGTGTACTCTTTCAAAATGAGTATGAGAATTTGAAACAATGTCTCAAATGCATATCAAATAGGTATAGAGAGGACAAATAAGGGAAATTTATCCATGCAAAGATTCACGACACTTTCCAATCATTCCAAGAAAAAGAGCATTTTCAAGTGCAATTATGTAGTATCTTTGATGACATGGCATCAAAACACTAGATCCACAGAGTGATGCAGGTGCTTGCTGATTTGCTGGCATGGAAGCCTATTAGGGAAAATATGAACCCCAAAAGGGCCCTTTAGGGTCAAAGATGCTTTTGAAATATACTCTCTACACCAATGAGAATGGGCTTGTGGCCATGGTCCACCAATTTTTGCTTTTTTTTCAAATGGCCTTAGCTTGAGTATTTTAACTTTAAATTTGTCAGCCAATAGTGCATTTGAAGTGCATTGTCGAGCTCTTTAATTAGATATGCTACGTGATATAGTTTTGAGGTATGTAGATATGAGCTATCCATACCCCCCCCCCCCTCTTTTATGTCCTATTGTTGATTGAAATCTGATTGGTTGCTCTTACAAGGCCCCTATGGGGTTCACATTTTTCCTAATCGGCGGCACATAGAGGAACGATGGTCTGCATTTAAAGAAGAACCTTGATGTGTCTATTTGGTTTAGCAATGGATGAAGGAAACCTATTTGGAATTCGGAGTTCCTCATGGAGCACATGGCCTATTTGCTTGGTGAACTATAATCTTCCACCATGGTTGGCCATCAAGAAAGGCCATCTACTATTGTCACTAATTGTTCCAGGGAAGTATAAGGTAAAGAACATGGATGTTTATTTGGCACCACTTATAAAAGATCTTTAGATCTTGTGGACAGGGATTGATGTGGTTAAGATGTACCAACCAGTTGATCGACGACATACCCATGTGCAAGAAATTCTCATGTGGACCATGCACAATTGGCCAGGCTTTGGAGAGTGTTCAGGTTAGTACTTTGAAACCCATACCTATATACATTGAGTATACATTCTATAGGTGGTGCCTATTCAATGCTTGATCCTTTTTTGTTTCTTCTTCTTGGCTTTAAGGTTTGAGCTACTCAGGCAACCATGCATGTCCACTATGTGGTCCTTGACTTGGCTTTCATCGCTTTGATTATTTGGGCAAGACGGTGTACGAAGAGCATGGATGATTTTGCCTAGAAGGACATGAGTTGCATAGACCAAACATATGCACCCACCGAATGTGAGTGATTGGAAGAACATGTGGCAAGAATCATGAGATTTTATGCCACTTAGGATAAAAAGGCTTTCTATTTTTCATGACCTTTCATATTGGAGTGACTTACTTATCAATCATTTGCTCGGCCTGATGCATATATTTAACAATGTGAGAGAGATCTAATGGAAGACCCTTGGAGGGGTCACTTAATAATTATGTGACTATCACGTGAGTGTAGCATAAGGGGTTATTAAATTTCATTTTTTCTCACATTTTCACATATAAAAGGGTATCATAAAATGGAATTGAGAAAAAAATACATACTTAATTAAAAAAGGGTGTATTTTATTTGTCAAAAGTCCACAGTAAGGATTTTAAAAAAAAGTCCTTGATTGCACATGATACACACATTTTATACTGAGTGACCCCCCTGGAGGAAAGACCATTACTGGAAAAAGGGATAGCAAGGCCCAAAGAGACGACCTGCAAACTGTGGACAAATGCAAGAGGTGTGGCCTTGAATTAACCCCAATGGAAATTATATGTATCCAAAAGCTCCATGGTTTTGAAAAGGGCAGAGAAGAAATAAGTGAAGGGGGTCATATCTACATTCAAAACTCCTACTCAGAGCATGCAATGCTTGAAAACAAAAGATAACAAACTAAGTGATATTAAGTCTCATGATTGGCTCAAGTTCTTACAATTTATCTTACCAACTGCCATCAAAGATTTCCTGATAGATGACATTAGAACACAATTTACAAGATTAGTGAGTTAGTGCATTGGATCTCATCAAAAGAGATCAGGGGAGATAACATAGATACAGCTCGTTTAAATGCTATAGAGGTAGTGTGTATGGTGGAGAAGTACTTTCCAACAAACATTCTTACTATCCAAAAGCATTTACTTGTGCATATGGTTGATGAAGTTGCAGAAGCTAGAATGGTGCATTATAGGTGGATGTTCTTCTTGGAGAGATTCATGAAGACTTTAAAAGGGTTTGTTTGACAAAGGGCTCGCTTAGAGGGTAGCATAGCCAAGGGATGGCTTTTGTAGTAGTCTCTTGTTTTTATCAGTGAGTTCTTGGGTTCAATTGACACAAGGATGCCTCGATTGTGGACTTATGAAACAAATGCCAAGGTAACTAGGGAGGAGCCATAGGGATAGGACACCATGAGAAAGATGGATATCAAAATGCACAAAAAAGGTTGTGAGATTTTGTATTCTCACCTCAAAAGTCATGCAAAAGTGGATTGAGAAATATGAAAAGTGGAAAAACAACAATGTTTATATGATCGGATGCGATTCAAGCGCAATAGTGCCACTAGAAACCTTCCCTTTCCATATTATCTTCAAAATCTACCAAACTTTTCTTGTGAATGCTGGACAATTTTGGAGGCAAAGCGAAATGGAGTATTGATCATTGAAGAATAAGAGGAGATGTCGAGGGAATGCAATTGGCATGTATGTATTGTACCTACCTTGTCCTTTTAACTACATGAAAATGTTTATGTAGTGAGTCTGAAATTGTTTTCTGTGCCACTAGTATCACAAAAATACAAAGCTTTGTGGTCACATGGGCGACATTTAGAGTGCAACGGATAGATGAACTAAGGGTCACCTTCGATAGTGGTATTAGGGCAAGCTTTATTCAAGAAAGTCAGAGTAGTGCCAGGGATGACAATACATAGACTGGTAAGCTTGAATACTTTGGCTACATGCAAGAAATTTTGAAAATATCTTTAGAAAGTTTTCTATTTTCATTTTTCATGTGAAGTGGTTCAAGATTATTAGTGGTCCCAATGCAGCTATGCACAAAGATAGGAGTCGACTGATTCAACTGTGGGCGTGGACTGATGATCCAGATACATTTGTGCTTCCATAGCATTGTGAATAGGTTGAGTTTATCATAAATCCACTATGGAAGGAAAAAAATGAAGAAGATTTGACTAAACTACGCTGGCTCTTTGTCGTCCAAGTTGCTCCATGAAGAGACACATAAGGACCAGATTGAGGATGATCGAGATGAGGAGGTTGAGCTTAAAGTCCATGATCTTGGTGAGGAGGAGTCTGAACTTGAAGATGAGCGATCAGATACAGAGATAGATGGAGCCATGGAGCTCAGGGAGCACACTATGTAAAAATTGCATATTGCACGTGCGAACAAGAGGTATTTAAATAATCCCTTACCTGTATTTTTTCAAGTATTATATGTAACCCTTATGTATGCATTTTTGTAGAAAAACTAGCCCCTATGTATGAAATTTTTCACTTTTTGAATTTAAAAACCCTTTAAGTAAGTACATTTTTAGTAAATATACCTAATTATAAATCCCTTATTCTGTTTGCACGTTGTCAAGAAGTGTGTAGTGCGGCTAGGAAAGCGTCGAACTTTTGACTGTGAGAATTCGTAGCAAAATCAAGCAAGTTGTAGAAGATTGAAGCTAAAAACACACTAAAAAAATCTAAACTCCAGCCATGAAAGCTTAACTTTGGAACAGAACAAAGATCAACTCAAAACTCTTGTGTGTGTGAAGATAAGGTGTAGCCTCGCTCCGAATTGTACAGTTGCAGTGCTCTTTTGCCCTATTAAAAACTCTAAATTGGCGCTTCAATTCTTTGTCGTGACCATTTCATGGAAGCTTCAAAACTTCATTGGACAATCCCAAGTGGTTATTTGAGGAGGGGAAACCCTAATTGGTGGTCTCACAGCCTCGACATGTAGTGGAAGCGGCACAGGACTGCACTGGCACCCTGGATTGGAATGGATTTATGCTCAGATGCCCAAATGAGATCATTATTGTCTCTATAAGTTCACTTTGAGCTTAAGAATTAATAGGACCAGCATTGATGTGGCATTTTGAGCCCTTTTTTTCTATTTTTGGGCTTTTTTAAGCCCAAAAATGCCCCTTTTTTGTTCATAAAATGTCCAACCGAGCTGGGAAAAATCCTTCAATTTGTGGAAAATCCCATTAGGCTCAAATTTCATGTTGAACTTCATTTTTCTACTTGGCAAGAACTTTGGACACATCTTTTATGCTCGTGCATAAAACCTGCTATTTTTTGTCAGGATCGCCCGCATTGAACTTTCTATGCAAAACGAGTGTGTTGCTTTGAAACACTTGATATTTTTACATTCCTAAAGCAAAGCAGGTATGTTTTAATGTGATCAAACATGCATCAGTGCCACTTCCTAGACCTTGCCTGCTGGGCAAGGTATGTACACGCCTACAACCATGGCATCATTTTTCACATATATCACACTATGTAAATTGTAGCATTTGGTCCCACGCTCAAAAGCATTATGAATGAGGTAGAAATTTTTATTTTCTCATTATGCATGTGTTACAGCATGACATCCACCCCCTCTAAACTTGTACATCCTTTGGCATGTGCCACGCGTATCTTTTTGAAGGTCCAATCCTCATTTAAGTCAACATACATGTCAATTCCATCATCACTTTCAAATAAATCTAAGGCATCATCCTGTCTTTCTTCATCCACATCCATGACATTTTCATCAGAGCCTTCATTTTGACTTCCTGTGAATCAAAGGATATGTATCACCTCTTCTTTTGAATAACTTGATTCTTTTCCCTGCGATGGGAATCTTCATTTTTCTCCCATCCAACTCATTCAAGGTGTAAGTCGCAGTCCCATGTACATGCTTAACCACATAAGGACCAAACCATATCTTTGAAATATTTCTTATTGTTGAATGCTAGTTGTCAAGAATATTGTCGAACACCAACACCCAATCACCTTCCTCGATAGCCCTAGGTCTGAGCCTATGCCTCTTATCAAATGTGTCCTTATTCTTTAACTTGCATATTTCAATCATGCTACTACAATCTCAATATCTTGAGGCCTTCTTTCTAAATGTTGTATGTGCAAAGCAAGAAGGTCTTCCCTACGCATTCCATCTTCCCAAGGCAATACATTCCAAGTGGGCATTAGATCCTCAATTGGCATTACATGTTTCTGACCATACATCAACTCAAAAGGCATATAACCAGTAACTAAGCTATGAGTTGTACGATCAGCCCAAGCATATGGCAGTAACCTGGGACACTCTCCCAATTCACCTTTGCAGGCCTAATCTTTAATGATAGGAGGATGCCCACACTTTGATTTACCATTTCCTTTAGGATTGTATGCAGTAGTGCAAGCAAGTTTAATGCACAACCTAGAGAAAAACTCCCTAGCTTTGTTTGCTAATGGCTAATTACATCATCCAAGAGGAACTTACATATCCCTTCTGTGTTTTTTTCTCTTCGATCATGACCTTCAACTTTGTTGGTTAAGTCTTCTCGTGCAAGCACTATGTATCTCATTTTCCATAAGCCCAATGGCATTGTAACCAGATCTACTACCCACTTATAATGCATGGCCGCAATATTCCTTCCCCATATAGCCCAAAAACATAGAAGCTCCTGCTTGGAGGTGTAGTAGCCATCTATGTCTTTTTGCTTGTGGGCAGATATTTATTGCCATAATTTTTTAGTGTTTTGGGTGTTGAAAAATTATCACTAAAAGTGATCCAAAACCTCCTTATAACTTCTTCTAACTTCCTCAGATAGAGAGGAAAATCAAGTACTAGCCTCTCTTCTAAGAACTACCTCAAAAATTTATAAGCAGCTCTCATCACCTACCACCTTTTTTATATGACAAGTTACTCCAAAATTTGCTAGGAATAGCTCAACATCCTTGCCAGGCTCTTCAAAAAAGAGAGAAAATCTTGACATTTGGCGTTGGATCTCCCATTGAAACAATTTCAAATTGAAAACACATTTCTTTCTTTTTCTTTCTTAAAAAGATTTACACACACGATGTTTGCTAAGTCGTAATCTATTCTAAAAGAAAATAAAATCATGCACATCAAACGATCTATGATATTCAATAAGAGGCAAGATGGTAGGTTGTGGTGATGCAAGGATTTTGCCTACTCTTTGAGCTCCAAACATAAACACCATACATTGTTGAAAATGGATCTTCCTACTAAGTGCAATGTTTATTCTAATATGTGGTGTAGAGTGATATAGATAAATCTCTATTCTTGGTCCATCATCTATGGTCTATGTATAGCCTCTTTCTTAAAATAGAAAAAAATAAATAAACATCCAAACGGAGGTCATACCTAATGAGAGGCAGATAAAAGGATTTACAGATGTGTTTATTTTAGTTAACCTATGATGACCTAAATTTCTACAATTACACACTGAAATTGTAGCTTCATGCTAACAATGATGTGTACCTTTTGCATTGCAATATGAGAAGGGGATCGTACAAATTTTTATGATTCATACACCTCACTTGATTACACTAAAGGCTAAGCATTCACACAATAGGAAATAGAAACATACAAAAAGCCCTCCTCGGTGAGGGCACCAAAATTGAGGATGTCCGGGACGGGAAACAAGAGAAGCAACTTCTAAACACTCCTCAAGGATCCCATGCCACTCCATTGGGCCTAAGCCAATCACAAGCATATCAGAAAACAAAACTAGGATGCAAGAGAGTTTTCGTCACCACCAAGAGAAGGCAAAAGAAAAGACACGCAAGTAATCTTATGTAAACACACACATGAAGTGGAGCAATAAAGATGTAGAGAAAAAGGGGGGGGGAGAGAGAGAGAGAGAGAGAGAGAGGAATGGAGCTTGTGCAATACATGGTTTGCAACTTGCAAAGTGTTGTTGTTTGTTATGAAAATATCATGGAGCTTGTATAAAACTAAATCAATGCTTAGTGAATGCTAAACATTGTCATCACACACACACATGTCTTAGGGTTGTGGGACACCTCTCACCATAATACCTTATTACTATGTACAAGAATTAGGCAACAAAATACACTAAAACACGTTTTCACAACAAGCTCAATTAACACAACTTTAGGATACAAATTACCTTGATTGCACCAAACCGCATTGCGCAAGTGAATGGAGAAAGATTTGAGTGCTAAATCACGCCATTGAAGCACCAAAATAAGAAGGCCATGTGCAATTTTGATCTTCAGATATGACAATCACTCTCTTGCACATGCAATGTGTAGCATCAAAAACTATAGTGCACCAATGTGTGAGACTCACAATATGGTGACTACACCTCATCTCTCTTCATGCATATATTGTTTGGGAGAAATAATTTACAAAGAATGATAGGGGCCTATGTATAGGTTGGAGACCCCTCATTAATGTTATTGATGATCTTATTAACAAGCTAATAAATTGAGATTATGACTTTTTTGAACATCAAAATATGTAGGGTCTTCTTTGTCTAATTGAGTTATGAATAGGGGCTCAAGAGAAGGGCATTATTAATGGCAAATAAGGTGAAATTAAAGAGTTAAGAAGAAAGACACACACAAAGAGAGAGAGAGAGAGAGAGAGAGAGAGAGAGAGAGAGAGAGAGAGGGAGAGAGAGAATTTTTACTATTTACATGTATTGAGGTCACGTTCCTTTTATGGTTGTATCAATGGATATTTATATTAGTGGGTTAGTAACTTGAGAAATGATTGAGTTATGCACACAAAGTACATTCTATAAGTATTTACAATATTTTACTCCTCAAGAGGGATGAGAAATCACATGGAGTATGTGAAAGGTAGGAGAAAAGTGAGAAATTTTACCTATGTACACTTGTTGATAAAGCGGTTAATATCTATATTCCTCTTCATAGCTTGTGGTTGTCGGCAAAGTCGCATTCAAGTAGAAACCACGAGCACTTGATACTGAAAACCTCCCATTTTTAGAGGTCAAACTTCATTTTTTTGTGATTTTAAATAATTTTGGAAAGGATGAAGAGTAGAGAGATATATGAACGTATATGCATGTAGAAACATGGTTTCAGAGCTAAGAGGGAGGGGAATGGTAGGGAAGGTAAGAGAGAAGATAGAATTTGTAGGTTTGAGTGAGGGATGGAGAGGATGAGTGGGTGTG
This sequence comes from Adiantum capillus-veneris, assembly GCF_014529385.1. Classification (NCBI taxonomy): domain Eukaryota; kingdom Viridiplantae; phylum Streptophyta; class Polypodiopsida; order Polypodiales; family Pteridaceae; genus Adiantum; species Adiantum capillus-veneris. Next base: position 44,853,316 of record NC_140953.1, read on the forward strand.
TATATGTGGAAGTATGTAAGGAGTGACAGAGACTAGGATGAATCCTTGTGTGAAAGTGTGGGTAGAATGAGGTCCACCAAACAAATCATATCTCAAAACCACGAGCACTAGAAATTGTGAAATTTTTTTAGGATATTTCTAAGCTTGTGGGCTACATGTTTTATGTTGATCACTTCTTCAAAATTGGAGTGAAAGTAGACGCCAAAAATTCCACCAAAATACTTGTTTTTCTCATTGCAAAAGTCTCTTAGTGGCCATTCTTTTGTGGAAATTTGCATAAGGCTCCAAGAGTGAGCCCCTATTTGCATGAGAGCATAATCTTATAGATTCTTAAAGCTTAATAAAATTCATGGATGTGCATTATTCTCAAATATGAGATATATAAATGATGAAAAAAACAAGTTGGTCCATCAACTGTTCATGAAATCTAAAATAATGACACCTCTATGTCAATATAAAATGAAAAAATAAAAGACATGAAAATATAGAGGAATCAAAAGAAGGGGCCCTCGTTTATCTATATTGATGTAATTTAATTTACTTGAGTTAAGAGAAAAAACATGTAGAAAATACTTATCTATAGCAAAAAAAAGACTAAGCGAAAAATATTTTTCTTGGAGTAGCTGCACAAAAATCTTTGGGAGGCTTGCATGAATAGGTCCATTTATAAAATAGCGGATATACACAATGGTAAGCAAAAGTATGGTAGCAATGAGCCAATATAAGTGACACACTTAGGCAAATAATGCACACCTAAGTATAAATATTTAAATAAACACCAAAATGAAAAGAATTCAAGTATATAGGCCCTGTATACATAAGCTTTCATTTTATGCAACAAGGAAAAGGTGTACCAAGCTAATTAAAGAATCCTAAATCCACGAACCGGTTAAGACTTCAATAAAAATAGTTGTATTTGGTGTTCTTAAATCTTATGAATAGATTTACTTCAACCAAAAAAAAAAAGAATTGAATTCGAATAAAAAATGACCAAATATTTTTTGGAATTTCTTACGATCACTTTAACAAAATTTTTAAAAAAGAAAATCTTTAGAATTATTAAATCACATGGTCTTTTCACCTGGGCCAACAATTTCCACTTGAAGCAATAAAGTGAAGTAAAGTTAGCAAATTTGAAAAATCAAGCAAGGCACGTGTCAAGGGAGATATTTTGGACCTACCAGAGTCTAATTTAGCAGCAAAGGGCGCTTCCTTGAGCTGGGGGCTATTGAGAGAGTTGGGGGAGTTCCTGTACTTGCCCAAAGTCTTCACAAGACTCAAAGACCCTAGTAACTTTTGTCTCGCTTAGAGAGATTCTTCGCAAAAATCACTAAAGATCAAAAACTTTTAAGTGATTAATCAAAGTAATTAACTATAATTTTGATAGATTAGTGAAAGGCATATTAAATTAGGCTTATTTTCATAACTATATTATTAATTAGGAAATATTAGGCTTCTCTTTATTGATAACTATCTTCTTTATACATAATTAAACTATTGAATACTAATTTCTTGATTAAGAATAATAATTCATTTCATTATTAACCTATACTAAGATTGAAATTACTTGATTTTGGATTTAAATAAGGATAAATATACCAAATTAAGTTAGATAATTATGAAGCAATTTTTAGAGCTTTCACACACTGTTAAAAATCTATAAAAATTATATCTATATTATCTTCCTAATTTAAGCATTTCTTAGAGTAAATATTTCTTATTGTTAAGCATGTAGCTAATAAGAAATTTAAAAATATAGCTTAACAAATCATGAGGTGATTATTAGAGCTAATTTACATTGCTATCTAGTCATGGTAATTTTCTCACAATAAATGAATATCTTAGATAATTTTTCCAAAATTCTTCATTTTTAAAATAAATTAGAAGAATAAATTAGTAAACTAACTTATAAAATTATAAATTAAATTTTTGAGTTAGATAAAATGTTGGATTCCTATTGAAAAAAATTACTATGTCCAAAATTCTATGTTTTTAGTAGAAAATTAAAGAGCATAATTAGTAATCAACTAAGAAATATAAAAGATAATTTTTAAAGTTATAATGCACTATTAGAAAGCCGTGAAAAAAATATCCTATTCAAATATTTATTCTTACTAATTATGATATCTAAAATTCTCTTTTTTTAGCAAAACATTAAAGGGAATAATTAACAATTTAGCTTTGAAACTTACAAGATAATTTAAGAGTTAGAAGACATTGTTATAAAATCGTGATAAAAATATCTTAATGAGATAATTAGTTTTACTAACTAGTATGTCCTAGATTGTGTGTTTTTAGCAAAAAACTAAAGAGGATAATTAGCAAATAAACTTAAAAACTTATATGATTAGTTTTAGAGGTGGAATACACTATGAGCAATGCGGGATACAAATATCCTAATAAGGTAATTGGTTTTACTAATTACTATGCTCTGAATTCTCTTGTTTGAGTAATTATTAATAATCAGCAAATCAACTTAGAAACTTAGAGGATATTTTTCAGAGTTGAATTATAATGTTATGAATTAATGATAAAAACATCCCAATGAGATAATTACTTTTACTAATTACTATGCTCTAAGTTCTTTATTTTTGCTAAAAATTAAAGGGAATGATTAGTAAATTAGCTTGGAAACCTATGAGATAATTTCCAAGGTTGTGATACACTATTAGAAACCTTAGATAAATATATCTTATTTAGATATTTATTTTCACTAATTATTATGTCAAAAATATTGTACTTTTTACTAGAATTGAAAGAGAGAAATTAAAAAATTGATTTAAAAGATATAGCATTATTATTAGAGCTGAAACACACCATGAAAAGTCTAAGATAATATTATTGTACTTAGATATTTAGTTTAGAAAATTTCCATATAAAAAGTCACTATTTTGTACTATAAAACAAAGAGAAAAATTAAATTAGTAGATTAGCACTTACGACTGTGTGTGAACTCCTATAGCTAAAGCACGGTATTGGAAACCCATGATAATAATATCACACCAAAAGAAACTACCTATGATACTATAGTGCAATAAAAGTGCTTAGACTCTTAGATAAATAGAATTAAATTAATTAGTGAAAATATTTCATGTGAATTCTGATGATAAGTTTTGAGTTGTTGATACTTTACCTAATGGTTAAGCAACTGCTTATAAGGATAAATAATATGGCCCCCAAAAGAGCTTGAGGGCCTGGCACACTCACAACCATGAGGCCAATACGAGTAGCATTCCACCGAACGAGAGTATTCGTGCCTCTGAGCCGCAATAGATCATGGACTAGTCCTAGGTGAGTCCTTGGTTATTAAAAAAAAGTTCATAAGTTAGTATAAATCCCTTTAAAGTCATATAACATTGCATCCGTTAGGTAATAGAAGGAAATATAAATTGGTTGAGAACGGAAGGACACCTTCCAAGAAACATCGCGTATTTCTTTGTTAAACTAGGAAAGGAATGTTTTGGTAAGTCCGGTTGAAATAGGAAAGATTTGATTGACCATCCTTAAACAGCTTATCTCAATACCACCTCTGATTCCTTGAGATATTTTCACTTTAGGTGATAAGAAATGAAGATTTATCAGCCAATGAAAAGTCGGTTATCCTTGTGCACGAAGGGTCTTTAATCATATACATGTATATGTTTGTACAATCTTAGGACACTGTTTCTTATCCTAGGGGAGCCATCTGATTGTATGGGCAAAAAAAAAAACAAAAGAGGGGCCCCTTATTTGGGCAAATTTTCTATTTTTCGCAACCTTTTCCCCTCTCCAAACACTTGTTCAAACCATATGTAGCATGCTTGCATGGAAACTCCCACTTTGGCCGAAATTTTTTGAACCCCACTCCAGCGAGAGAGCCCTCCACCTTTGAGCAATAGCACCCGATGCTACTAGGGGGGGAGCAACCCCTTATCCTCAATAAAAGAGGCCTCGAGGGCCCCCGTGTGAGAGAGCCCTTGTAGGAACCAGCCAAAACCACTGACGATGGCCATCAATGCCCATAGCCGCCCAAGAGGGCCCACACACACCAATGCTGCCTGCATGCGAGGGAGAGGAGGGGATATCCTGGGGATGGGAATGGAGGGATTTTTGGAGGAAGCTTTTTCCAGATTTTTGCTCAACTGAGCAATTTTTTATAAAAAAGCTCGCTACTGATTTTGGAGCAATCTTTTTTTCTCACTCTCTCTTTATCAATCTCTCTCTCTCTCTCTCTCTCTCTCTCTCTCTCTCTCTCTCTCTCTCTCTCTCTCTCTATATATATATATATATATATATATATATATATATATATATATATATTATGTCTCCCCCTTCTCTCTCTCCCCCATTGTATTACACACCCTCCTCTCTCTCTCTCTCTCTCTCTCTCTCTCTCTCTCTCTCTCTCTCTCTCTCTCTCTCACACACACACACACACACACACATTCTCTTGTACAAGTGGGCACTGGAGAGAGAGAGAGAGGAATACATTTATATATATATATATACATATATATATATGTGTGTGTGTGTGTGTGTGTGTATACATACACACACACACACACACACACACACACATATATATATATATATGTATATATATATATATATATATAGAGAGAGAGAGAGAGAGAGAGATTGATTGAGGGATTAAGGGAAAATACTCGCTCCAAAATTTTGAAGCGAGCTTTTTTTTTAATTGCTCAGTTGAGCAAAAATCTTGAAAAATCTCCCTTGAAACTTCAACTCGGATATCCCATGGGAGCTCTTCTCCCTCTCTCTTTGCTTACCAATGGAGTGCTTCATGCCAGGTCTTATAGTCCGTGCCTTTTGGCACCCTTTCCTCATGTGGAATTTAGGCAGGTGCCATGTGGTAGGCTCACAAGCCTCACCCCCTTTGAGCTCCCAAATTCTCCCTCCTTAAGCCACCAAAAATCTCCCTTGGATACCAACTTTGATTTATCATATCTTTGTGCTCCAGATTCAGATGCCCCTCCTATAAAGCTCAAATGAAAGCCGACCATGTTGGCTCCTAAACATAACATCCCCGCGGGAGAGGGGAAGTGTTGGAGTTCAACCCAAATTGGATAGACCCTGTGTGAACACATTGTATTAGCCTATATATAAGGCCCAAAACCTAATGTTAACTCTCTTTTTCATTTTTGCTCCAGTCATGTAGCCTTATCCTCATCTCTCCTTCTCTCTCGTTCTCTTTTGTTGCACACCCTTCCATCCATGGTGTTGCTCCACTCCAACCACCATAGCCAGCACAACCCTACATGTGGTTTCAGAGAATGTTTCTCAAAGGTATACGGAGTCTTCGAGCCTCTTTTCATGCTTCTACATTCTACTCGGGGAGGGACCGGTGGATGCTGCAGAGAGGGGTGGAAAGTGAGCACGTGGGATCGACCATCCATCTCTGCTCTTTGCCTTTTTTGTGGCCCTTATCCTAACATGGACAACTTTCAAATGCAGCAGAAGCACAAAATGATCAATGTTGCGAAGATGCTCTCAAAGAAGAAATGAGTACACGGAGGAAACTAGCTCGGCTAGACACAAAAATAGATGAAGGTGGAGCTCTGCGAGCTTGCTTCCTTTGAGAAGAGTTCTTCGCTTTTCAATGCTAATGTACAAAAGTCAGGGAAAGATGACGGAATCTCAAGCGAGGGGGGGGGGGGGGGGGGGGGGGGGGGGGGGGGGGGGGGGGGGCATAAGAAATTACGGAGCCAAAGGCCATGGAGGAGTCGACTAGGAAAATGCTTGCAAATAAGGACACAACCACAGAATGCTTCAGACGTCAGTTTTCTTTATTTGAGTAAAGTCTTGCTATCATAAAAAATGTAGATGATCTTATTTACTTTTATGTTGTGAGGTGGTTCACAGATTCATACACATGAATGGATATCCATTGAACAATGAGTGTATCCACATTAGACAAGGAATGATATTTGGCACAAAGCCCCAAGACCTAAATTTTTTTTGACACTACAATCTCTACAAATAGGCAAAGGAATATTCTTTTCACGCTTCTTCCTTGTATGTGAGTGAGGCCACAACTGATGGTAGACTCCTCTTCCATTTAAGAAGTTTAATAAATGTTAATGCTCATAGATGGATAACTACCCAATTACTAATCATGTCCACCCATCCACAATCGACAAACTTAGTCGATCCCCACTTACCACTCTACACTCACAATTGCCTCTTTATTTTCTAATTACTACCACATTCGCTTTACACTTAAAAATAATGGCTCCTTCCAATTTCTAGTAACAATGATTCCTTACAACAAGTATTAAAAGCAGAATTGAATACATTCTTTATCAAACAAACATCTTTAGACTTAAGACAAGGTACTGTCAATTAGAAAATAATTTTTGACAACCATGACCAATTAGGAATACCCAATCTCATAAAAATAAAAGTTCTTTCAAAACATATTAAGTACATATAAGTGAAGCGTGAGTTTAGGAAATGAAAAGACATATGCAGGTGGAAAGTCAAAAGACCTTTTGTGCCCATATAAATAGGTGTTTTTTTTCTATTTCATTTTTCTTTTAGCGTATTCTTCTCTTCTCTTTAGCGTTTTCTTTGCGCTCTCTCTCTCTCTCTCTCTCTCTCTCTCTCTCTCGCTCGCTCGCTCGCAATGTTGTATCCATCCTTTTGAGCTAATATTGTTGCAAATCTATGTGCTTTGTCATTGCCTGTTGTTATATGCTATAAACTAACGCATTGTTTTTTCTTGTTGTTGAGAGGACTCTTTGAATTAGGAATACCTTTTAAATTTTTTGAAGCCATTAGGAATACCTTTTAATTTTTTAATTAGGAATACTCATCTTGTCTCAAGGACACCTATACATGGGTGAAAAAAATGGCACCCTTTCCTTTATTCATAATTCGGAGCGGAAAAACATCACCCAAAAGTTCGGGTGTCCATGCGCCAAACCCTTCTCTCTCGACGTGCCGACGTAGCACTCTGCTCCAAATGGTGCGCCTACACATGCTCTCTCACTCTAAGTCGCTCTTTGTCTCTCTCTGTTCGTGTTTAGCTCGATCATGGATTTCTCTCTCTCTCTCTCTCTCTCTCTCTCTCTCTCTCTCTCTCTCTCCCACCCCCTCCCACTCACCATGCGGTCATCAGTGGGCTACGGCGAAGTCTGTGCTACCACAATCTTCTGTAAATATTGCTCACTATAGCTAGTCCAACTCATGTTGCAGACACTAGCTGCTCTGTCAAGGTTTCTCTTCCTTGGATGATGGTGTCGATGTCATGGTTGCGGTAGTGTTTGTACTTAATTTGTAAGGAATTGACTGGCGAGCATTGCCTCCCATATGGAATTTCTTACTTATTCTACAGGGTGGCATTGGGATTGGTAATTGGTGGGATGATTGGGATTGCCAATGGAGGGGCCACTATGGTGATGGACAGATTGGTGGTCAACATTGGGATGGCAAGTGTGCTAGCTATTGTAATTATTGTTGGTGGGCCGACCATTCTTCGTTCAGAGATTGCGGGTGTTTGGGGCTACTAGTATGGCCTTTGTAATGATGCTTCTAGAGAGGCATGATAAAGGCTCACAGCCTATCTTTGGCAGTGATTGAGTAGAAGTTTGAGATTATTGTCGGGGCTTCCTTTAATAGGATTGCATTTGGCAATGGTGACCACCCTTCTTCGTCAAAGTCAAACACAAGCGGCAATGTCTAGTGGATTCTTGTTGTTGTTTCTTTGTTGCACTTTTGTGAGGAACCGTTTCTTCTTAGGCACTTGTGATATCCCTGGCAGCTCGTATGAAATATGCAGTGGAGCTCCCTCAACCAGGTGCAACAAAAATACTTATTTTATCGTATTTGGCTAGTTTGGCATCCAACTCTTTGATGTGGGTGGTCAAGAGCCCTTCTTAGAGCACACAAAGAGCAAGTAGCAGGTGTGCATTAGCATGGTTGTGCACAACAAGTACACATGCACAATTTCATAAAGGGTGAGCACGAGAAACCCCCTTTCCACGCTCTACACCCCTTTCGATGTATTCATGCGTTTCAAGATGGAGACATCAAATTTCTTGTTTTTAATTTTTAACTTTGGTCGGTGTTATGGCCTCCATTTGGCTTTAGCTATGGAAATTCCTCATGTTCTGGCTTCAAAGTAGCACATAGATATATTGGCAGCTAAATAAAATTTAGTCACGTTTAAACCTCAAGGGGTTCACCTCTTAAGCTTGTAAAGTTACCACATGAGTTTAAATGAATGGGTTTTTTAATTGCCAAAATTCAAAATTTTTAGCAAGTTTATATCAACAGAAGGGGTTTTTCAATTGATTTGGAGAAAAACCCGTTAGTTTTTTAAGAAAAAGGGGTTATCTTATTACCTTAAGCATGTAAATAAAGGGTTTTTTTTAATACCCTTTGAATGCGCGTTATATGAATAGTTTCTTAAAGGTGCACCCCCAAGGTTTAAACACACTTTTAGATATATATGACGACCGTTTGGGAAAAGCTCCATACCTCGTCAATGAGTCCTTCAATCTTATTGACTTGCATAGTGTAATTACCTCTATCAAAATATGATTAATGTCTAAATATATTATCAGTGTTGCCACGAGTCACTAGGTTTTCTTGCTATTCTACTACATGCACATCACACTCTCATTGTGACTTTTTTTTTCCGCATGTATGTATCATCATGCTAAAGAATTTGTTCCTCAATCGAGCAACCTTATCATTCATATCAGTAAAGAGTAGTTAATCCTTTAATTATGCCATGTTTTAAAATTCTATCTAACCAAATACCCAAGTATTCTTCCTATACAAGACCCCTACTGTAAACTTGGGCTGTGACCATTTTTTGCAACTTGTATGATGATGACACTACATGGTCTTTCTGTGGTTTATTTCATCAATTAACGTTATAAAAAGTCATAACCTCATCTGTAGGGCTTAAAAATTTGTTGCACTTATAAAATTGTGAAGCTTTTCTTGATTTTGTCCTCTTCAAATAGCTCATTGTTATATTTTATTAGTTGTTAATTATAGTAGTACTAGTCAATACCATTACCTTTATTAGGTTTACCACAAGTTTAAGGCAATTCCAGTCTCCATCTTGATTGCACTTAACCAAATGATTTTGATAATGCTCTTCATTTTTTTTTCTAATTAACTTGTTTATTGTCTAAGATTCCCAAAAATCAATGCAGACCATAATGTGACGCAATCAAATAAGTCATCTCATTGTTTTATTTTGCAAAATCATTTTAAAAGATTGAGTGATCATATATTAGCCATGTTCTACCAGATTCTATGATACCTTCCTCGCTTCTTATCAATCAAATATCTACACTAATCTATACCTTACTACTTAGTCGTGAATATATTAACTCTCTCATACAAAATTGTGCCACACTCCCAAGTGTGTCTACTAATACCATTCAAAGAGACAACTCAACTCTCTCTATATGCACGCACCAATACATGTATTTTCAAACACTGTATATCCTCCAAGTATGTACATCCAATACATCACTACTCTTTTTCGTATTTTGTTTGTCTGTATTATCTTATATGCTATGAAATCAAACAGTTCTCACATGTTGGCTCCTAATTACATTGAATGACATTTTTGTGTGGAAATGATTTATCATTAAGCTCTGTAGCTACTCACATCAGCTACGGTATTTTGGATTCATGAACAACAGTTTGTAAGTACTTTGCTATACTCCAAAGTGGTGTCAAACAAATAGTAAATATTTTTCTTGTTTTTGTCGTGTCTGGTCCATTGGTCACATGCACACAAATTTGTCGATTTAAGCAGTGTGTCAATGCTCATCTTGGTGTAGATTCGCCGATTTAGGCAACACCACTTGTCAGTGGAGATCCGTTGATTTAGGCAACACAACTACAAACTACAGATTCACAATTTTTAAACTATACCAAATACAGATTCGCCCATTTAGGCAGCATTAGTAGAGATTCGCCGATTTAGGCAGCACGTTTTATTGGTGTAGATTCATCAATTTAGGCAACACCGATCATGAAGTCATACTGCAGTGACTTGCCACCACTGTCTTTTCCGAGTTTATGTTGGCAGATATTCGGATTTGAAATGGTATATAATAATTTTTTGTCATGACAGTATTTATGGAATTGAACTTCAGATTGATCAGAATTGATTTATTGCATGATGAGTGTGACCAGTGATATCTTGATTCATCAGGGTATGACATATACTGCTTATTTTAGTGATATAGGACACTAGAATAGGTAGTATGTGGATGACGGTAGACATAAGCACTGGTGTTTAGTTTAATAATTTTTTCTTTTACTATGTAATGACACAAAATGCTAATCACTGTATTTGACAAGTATCGTTTGCTGATTCATACTTTGCTACTAAGGACAATTGCTTTCCAATGGAGAGGTATGTAATGGAATTGATATTTTGGTATTTACTACAGGATATATATATTTTATATACATTTTATTATTCAAGTGTTCTTTATGAGCTTTGGCAATTTATGACCGGCCAGTGAGTTTGTACTCATTTTGAGCATTCAAAGAATTTATAAGTAAATACGTGCAAGAGAAAAATGCTCACTCTTGCACGTGGGGAGATTGCACCTAGTGCATGTGCCTGTGTTTATTCTTCTCTCCTCTCCTCTCCTCTCTCGCGCGTCGATGTAGCACTCCGCTCTAGGACGTGCACCTGCACGTGCTCTCTCCCTCTCTCTATCTCTCTCTGTTCGTGTACGATTTGATTATATGCTCACAGGATTCGTCAAGTATGCATATTTGCAATGTTCTATTGTTTTTATCATGTTATTTGAGGTATTTTGTAGGGACGCCGCACATCTATTTGTAGCACAAACCTTGAGGCCTTTATTGCACTCATTCACTAGATGAGGTGACAACCTACGTGGCCCGAACATGCAGTCCGCCCTCTCTCCGTATAGTCACATAGAACGGTGGGTAGCACTGACGTGGTCTTCTCTCTAGCGTGTGTCCAACTCTGCTGTTGCTCTCGTCTTGCAAGCCCATTTCCACTCGGACATTTGATCACCACCACCAGTTGTCACCTACGTGTGAAAAGGCCGGAGAGAGAGAGAGAGAGAGAGAGAGAGGGGAGCAGAAGAAGAAGACAGCGTGCAAGGCATACAGGCACGCCGGCACAGCAGACAGACATGGACGCTCCTAAGCGGATCAAGCCAGGCGCGCTATACGCTGCCTACAGGCTGCTCACGCGCCGCAATTCTGTCTATGTTTCTTTTATCATTGTTGGCGCCCTCGTTGGCGAGAAGGTGAGTTTCACACGCGTCTCTCTCTCTCTCTCTCTCTCTCTCTCTCTCTCTCTCTCTCTGTGACACGCACGCACATACAAGCAAAATGCACAGACAAACGAGTACACAAAACAAAACAGAAACAACCGTACCCACACCCTTCCACGCTCTTGATAAACTCACACATACAAGCAAAATGCACTGACAAAACAAGAGAAGCTATGTAGTTCAGATCTGCTAGCAGAAAAAGCGTTGTGAACCTTAAATGTCTCCCTCCACCCTTCTGTAAGGATAAAGTACTCATGGAGGTATGCGTTGAATGATTACTGTTGATCTCTGTCCATGTTAAACAGAATGTTATTGAATTTGCCCGCATGTACGATAACTTATCACATTTATATTAGAAGCACTATGGCTGATATTCAGCATTCATTTCGACACCTCAAACTTTTGATTTCTCTTAGGGACTCATAAGACTTGGATTTGTTAAATCTTGATCTGAAATAAGTTAGATACTAATGTTGATTATTTGAGACAAGTTTTTGTGCCCATGTTTTTAGAATGTAAAAGATCCATTAACAAAATGACTAAATTTGGTCAATTGATATGTATGATTGGTATGGCATTTAGTAAGCACAGTTGGAATATTTACCTTTTTCAATGCGATTTTCTGATGTAAGAAAAAACAGTTTTATGGTGCTTTGTTGGCGATGATTTTTATATTTTTGGGGGGTTCTCATAGACAAGGTGGTGGATTGGTTGAGTTTTACTTGTATCTCAGCAGATGATTAGACCTTACTCAAAGGTTGTTCTCGCCCTATGATGGGCATGCTCTTTACAGCTTATGTGCAATGCCTTTAGTTTTTCGTCTAGCCAATGGTACAACTATATACAAATTGATTTTTCATGTGTGAGACTTTTCATTTGTCTCCTTCTTTTGTCAATTATGGTCCATGCAAGAATCCATATTTGCTTTAGATGACTGATTTTGAATGAAATGTGGGAATCTTTTAGAGGAAAGATAGAAATGTTTTGTGTAACCAGCCTTTCAAATGATAGGTGGTGGTGAAGATAGTGCTTTACAATATTTGCAAGGAAATACTATAAAAGAACTGCAATAGAACTTGAATAGTTGAACCCTTGCAAAGATAGTATTGGAGAATCGAACATCATCAGCTAGAGCGCTCTTCCACTAAGAGAGTTGGTGCTCCAAGCTATCATAGCAAGCATCTTTTCTATTTAGTAGCATTTGGATACAAGTGTTGGAGTATCCACAATATTTTTGATGCATGAGAATGGTGTGTGGTAACCCTTATAAATGTCAACCTCTATATGATGAGGGGGAAAAAGATAAAGCTCTAGCTGTAAATATAGTCTCTCAAAGCTTTGTAGGTAGAACTTCATCATGCATATAAGTTTCTAGCTTGCATGATTAGTGCTTTTTCGCTCCCCTTCCTATGAGGTTTGACACATGATGTGCAAGTAAATTTCGTTCGTGAAGGTTTTATTTTGGATAATATTGTGCCTTCTATGAGGCTCTGGTGTGGAGCAGACTAACTTGACATCCCTCTGCATTGCATGCTCGTATGGTTCAACAGGCAACATGTGTTCTGGGTTGGCCTTTCACTCATTTGATGTGACATGGTTTGCTTGTCACGTGACACATCCAACCCTATGTGTCCGTGGACAAGCTACATCACGACCAGGGTTCAGTTCAGTCAAGTCAGTCTAGAATAGGAAGTGATCTGGCACTTTTGTGAGTGTTCGCAGACCGTGCATGTCCAGAGACTTAGATTAGATGCATATCCTCTGGTTGCTCACAACATGATCACCAACATTACCATCATAATCCATCAGGAGCATTTTCCAGTGCATTAAACCTATTTTCCATTTTTCACTTATTTATTAAGTGACTTTTGTAGCATTGCTCAACAAGCAACTTCTCAAGAAGAACCATCAAAGCCCAGTGTTTTGAAGGCCCCCCACTTCAACGTTTTTCAAGCAAGAAAGCGAGCGTTTTCAAGCTAGGTCTCTGGCGGTTTTCAGCAAGCAGTTCGAGCGTATCCATAGGCAGCAGGTCAGTGATTTCAGCCCCTCAGAGCCAGCGTTTTTGCAGGCCTTGAACCAACGTTTTTCATCCCTGCAATTCAGCGTTTTCAACCAGCCCTACAACGTTTTTGGACAGCAGCATCTCAACGTTTTTGGACAACAGCGTCTCAGCATTTTTACAACAGTAAATTCAGCAGGAGATATAGCAGATTCAGCAGACAAAGAACAGCCCATAACATAGCCCTTTCAATCGTCATCGTCGTTGTTCTCGTTGTCGCCGTCGTCTACAGACTTACGTCCTCCTTGCATCATAGCCTCGCAACTTGCATCAGCATCTTGTACCAGATTGTGCAATCAATAGAATAGACTTCTCTCGCCATCGAGAGAAGGGCCCTTGGAGAAGGGTTTGACAACTTTCTGAGAGAAGGGCCCTTGGAGAAGGGTTTGACAACTTTCTGGTGTCGTATTCTTCTCTCTCTATCTCTCAGTCTCATGCACCTTCATTCACATTGTTCACCACTTTGTTTGTGTTTACTGCACTCTCTTACTAAAGGAACAGAAGGCTCTCCCTTCTATAAGTAAAAGGAACCTTGAGCACAATTTTACTTCCGCTGCACCTTACATTGGTATCAGAGCTTTGACAGTGTTCTGTATCACTCAAGGAAAGAACCACAAATTTTTTTTTTTCTTGTTGAGGTCGTACGTAACCCAAGTCCTCTTGGGCGTGTCGATTCCTATTCGTGTTTTTTGAAGAGTGATAGGAAACCCAGGAAAGAAGGGCTTGTCCAGCCTCCCCTTGTCTCTCTTTTCACTCATTGAGAACGGATCGTGCACTTAGCGGCCGGCCAATCGACGTGAGGTGGGAAAAAGCAACCTTGGTGTGAGCGTAAGGCCGCTAAGGGGTGCGCTCGCGGAAAAGAGCAGAACTCGGGTGAAGAGAAGATCCTTCTCTAACACACAAATTGCAAGCAAAAGAAGAACCTCAAGAACCTCAAGACCCTTAAGAACCTCAAGACCCTCAAGAACTCAAGACCCCCAAGAATCCAAGAACCCAAGAGCCACAAGAACCAAAGTTCCTCGTGAACTTAAGACCCCAAGACTTCAGTGGATGGTCATCACCTGAAGCGGCATGGATACTTCCCATGGAGGTGATGAGCATGAGGGTGGTGAAGAAGAATTTTCCCCACCGGGAGGTTTTTCCGACCCTCCCTCTTCCCCATCTATGCTAAGGATTTCACTAACTCCTATGGAGGAGTTGAAGCAGTTGTTTATGGAAAGGAAGTTAGAACGTGAAGAAAGAAAGGCAGCTATTGAGCGTGAGCGTGAGCAAACACGCTTGGCGACCGAAGAAAGAATGACAGCCATAGAGCATGAGCACAACGAAAGAAAAGATGCCTTGTTCTGATTCTTTTTTTCGGGAAAAGGAGACTCTCTCAGTCTCTTCTTCTCCAAAGCATGACACACAGGATTTGCATGATGATAAGCATGATGAATTGCCTGATAATGATAAGCATGATGATTTGAATGATAATGATAAGATTTGAAGGATAATGATAAGCATGATGATTTGGATGACAATGACAAGCATGATGATCACGATGTGATTTTTCACGAGCATGATGATTTGTATGATCAAGACGTGATTGTTCACAAGGATGATGGTTTAGTTGATGCTTTTTCTAGCGAACCTAACCTCGTGGCAGATTCGATCGATCACGAAGAATCGATCTTGGCTCTCGAGTCGAGGTCCAAAGAACCCCCACAAGAAGTATTATGTGTTCGAATGATTAGCCAATACGCATTGTTCGAGTGTTTCATTTGTGATGCTTTCCTGTATTTTAGTCACTGTCCTTATGTGATCCCTTTTCACAAGCATGCCATATTGTATGATGAGCACGATTCACTCATGAATGAGCACGGATGTATGCGGATGTTTCATGAAAAGATGAAATGTTTACATTCAAGGAATTCATATTCCATGTATCTCCTTGGCATGACACAGTATCAGAAAGAGCACAAGAAGGATTGAGCATCAAGCATAGGCATTTCCATTGTGATTTGCCACAATTGATTGATTTAGATCAGTAAGTCGAGATTCGACCCCATTGTTTGCCTGTGTGTGATGAACGGTTTGACACTCCGTCACTTTTTTCATCTGCATTGCATGCACATTTTTTTCGAAGGAATAGTATTTTTCCAGTCACTTTACATGGAATGGGTATGTTCATTTTTTTGTGTTGGAAGTGGTTTCAAGAATTTTCAGCCTCGGAGATTCTTGAAGAAGGTAGATTCATGACTATGGACGAAGTTTAAGCATTTAAGGAGCCACAGAAGCATAGTTACAGGGGATTGGGGGGACGGGCCCTAGGGCCGGGGACGGCCGTAACCGGGCCGGGAACGGCAGGGAACGTCGAGGGACGGATGGAAATCGGGCCGGATAGGCGGGTCGCAGGGGGGACGGACCGGGGACGGACCGGACGGGGTCGGACCGGAACAGATTCAAATTTCTGTCCGTTTTTGACCGTTTGCAACGGTTCAGTGCAACCCCAACTGCCATATTTTTGGAGCCTTGGCCCTTGGGAGGCTATAAAAGGCTCCCTTGGACCTCTTAATACTCATAGTCTCAATGCTCAATGCTCATTCCATTTCCCTCAAGCTCAAGGCTCAAGCTACTCAAGAGTCAAGTCTCAATCATCAATGCTTTCCTCTCTACTCAATGCTCATTGCTCAAGCTTGAAGCATGACCATTGACTACTCTACACTCTAGTCTCCACTCTCAAGTCTCTCCCTCTTCTACCCACTTTGAAGTTTGAACTTTGAAGCTCTCCTCTCCCTCTTCTACCCACTTTGAAGCTCTCTACTCTCTCTCCACATAAGCTCTCCTCTAACTCTTCTAACTTCTAAGCTCTACTCTCTCGAGTCTCTCCACCATCATGTCATCTCAAGCCAACTCCACTTCTCAAGCCGCTTCTTCTCGAAGGAGGCCCGCCGTGCAAACGTGGTCGTGGTGGGATGAAGTCGACTTTAGCTCGCGTGGCAAAGGTGGCGGTGCAAGACCATGGACGTGCAAGCTATGTCCATACAAGAGATCGGGTGGTTCAAACAAAGTGCGAGCCCATCTTCTTCATGAACCCGGTCACGAGGTGAAGTTTTGCCCTCATGTAGCTCCCGAGAAGAGGTTGGATCTTCTTGAAAAGCTCACGGTGTATGAGGTTGCGGAAGCGGCCAAGAGGGGCCGTTTTGTTGCCGTTGATCCCTCCGCCACGGCGACACCGCGAGAGCAAAGGGAAGCCAACCTTGACGACATCGCTCGAACCTTCAAGAGCCATGGATCTACACCGTCCTCTTCCGTTCCGCATCGCCAAACAACTCTCAACGAAAATTGGAATCTTAAATTGAAGGAAGAGGTAGATAGGTCGGTTGCCCGATTCTTCTTCCACGACCACATTGCCTTCCATGCTTCGCGGTGAGTTTCCCTTGGCATATGCACATTGCAATCTTCCATTTTGTATTCATAATGGGTTATAACTTCTCGACTCTCGACTCTCCATACTGACACAACATGCTCTATTTTGTGTGGATAGGTCTCCATACTTTCGAACCATGGTTACGAAAATAGGGGAATATGGCTCCTCTTATGTGCCACCTTCATCGGAGAGGCTTCGCACCACCCTCCTTGTCAAAGAGAAGCTTGCCGTGGAGCAAGCGGCCCAAGCAACAAAGGATTTGTGGGAGACCAATGGCGTCTCTCTTCTTGTAGATGGATGGAGCGACACTCGCAAGCGGTCCATCCACGGGGTGGTGGCCTACTCTCGGGGGGAGATGTACTTTGTGGAGTCACATGATGCATTCGATAGTGGCAAGGCCGCCGAGATGCTTGCTGCGGAGTGGACAAGCACCATAGAGATCACCGGCCCGGAGAATGTCCTTTGTATGGTTGCAGATGGAGAGGCGTCAAATAGGGCAGCCGGAGCTATCATTGAGGGCATGTATCCCAGCATCCATGTCACATTTTGCATGGCGCATTGCCTCAATAACCTCCTCAAGGACATAGGGAACTTGTCATGGATTTCACACACCATTGGTGACGCCTCTCGAATTGTCTCCTTTGTGCTCAACCATCAAAAAGTGCGCCATGAATTCTCAAAGAGGAGCCACTTGTCCTTGCTCAAATATTCAGAGACAAGATTTGCATTTAATTGGCTTATGCTAGGCCGCTTGTCTACATGTGGCGGAGCCTTAAGGGGCCTCTTTCTCAGTGATGAGTTCCAGGCCATGCCGGAGTCTACATTAGCAATAGGATTGAAATGCAGAGAATGGGCCGACGACGCCGCTTGGTGGGAGGAGGTGAAGACTCTTGACGCCATGGTCAAGCCTATTCTACACCTACTTCGAGTGGTGGATGGCTTGCAGCCATGCATTGGCAAAGTCTACGAAGCCATGGATGGGATGATAGAGGCACTTGAGAAGCTTGTGCCTGACTCTGTTCAGTATGCGGAGATTCATGGCTTGTGTGAGTCGAGGTGGAATGGATACTACTCTCCATTTCATGCGGCAGCTTATGTGCTTGACCCTGAGTTTCAAGGAAGGCGTCAAGAGACCGACAAGGAGGTGAGCAAAGGATGGCGGCTTGCATTGGAGCGCCTTGAGCCTAGCAGTGACATTAGGCGCAAGATTAGAGACGAGCTACTCAACTACAGGCAAAAGAAGGGCTCCTATGGATGTGTAGATGCACAGCTTGATCGCAACAAGATTGGCTCGGTTTTGTGGTGGGAGGACTATGGAGGAGATGGCCCACATTTGCAGCGCTTGGCTGTTCGTGTCCTTAGCCAAGCATGTACCACTAGTTGCTTGGAGCAACTATGGAGTGTGTACAGCCACATTGCCTCTAAGAAGAGGAATCGCCTTGGGGTTTAGAGGGCCAATGATTTGGTGTTTGTGAGCGCTAACTTGCGCATGCTTGCCAAGAGCGTCACACACAAGGCAGATCCTTTCACTGAGTGGGAGATCATCGATGTTTTATTAGCACATTTCAGTCTATATGACTCGTGTTCTTTGGTCTATTTAGTGTAAATTTATGGTCAAAGTGATGCTCTATGTGTGTGGCATGTGTGTAGGTCAAAAAATGCCAAAAAAACTCTTTTTTTTTTGCCGTTCCGACCCCCGTCCCCGTTTCCTGACTTTTGCCGTCCCGACCCCGACCCGCCGTCCCATGTAACTATGCACAGAAGACTGTGTCGCTTTCGGCGCGGCCCAAAGAAGCAAGCATTACAGACCTTTATGAAGTTCAAGTATCGCATGACCCACACATTAGAGTGGGTTGGCGAAGAGTCCTTTCCAGGATTCCGGTTGCTGTTGGCGATCTCCCTCGACGCCATACAGTTTGGTACCTGTACCTCACTTTGAAAAGGAGGAGATGTCACGTGACACATCCAACCCTATGTGTTCGTGGACAAGCTAGAGCATGACCAGGGTTCAGTTCAATCAATTCAGTCTAGAATAAGAAGTGATGTGGCACTTTTGTGAGTCTGCTCGCAGACCGTGCATGTCCAGACACTTAGATTAGATGCATATCCTTTGGTTGCACACAGCATGATCATCAGCATTACCATCAGAATCCATTAGGAGCATTTTCCAGTGCATTAAACCTATTTTTCCTATTTTTGACATTTTTCACTTATTTATTAAGTGACTTTTGTTGGGAAACTGGGTAGGGCAAATTGAGTAGGGAAATATATAAGGAAACCTAGCGCTAGCAGTCCTGGCAGAAGAGGCAGTAGGAGCATTGCTCAACAGCAACTTCCCAGCGTTTTGAAAGCCCCCCACTTCAGCATTTTTCAAGCAAGAAAGCCAGCGTTTTCAGCCAAGGTCTGCTGGCGGTTTTCAGCAAGCAGTCCGAGCGTATCCATAGGCAGCAGGTCAACGATTTCAGCCCCCCAGATCCAGCGTTTTTGCAAGCCTTGAACCAGCGTTTTTCATCCCTGCGATTCAGCGTTTTCAACCAGCCCTACAACGTTTTTGGACAGCAACATCTCAGCGTTTTTGGACAGCAACGTCTCAGCGTTTTTACAGCAGTAAATTCAGCATGAGATATAGCAAATTCAGCAGACAAAGAACAGCCCAGAACATAGCTCTTTCAGTCGTTATCGTCGTCGTTCTCGTCGTCGCCGTCGTCTACAGACTTAGGTTCCCCTTGCATCGCAACTTGCATCAGCATCTTGTACCAGATTGTGCAATCAATAGAATAGACTTCTCTCGCCATTGAGAGAAGGGCCCTTGGAGGAGGGTTTGACAACTTTCTGGTGTCGTATTCTTCTCTCTCTATCTCTTAGTCTCATGCACCTTCATTTACAGTGTTCACCACTTTGTTTGTGTTCATTGCACTCTCTCACTAAAGGAACGGAAGGCTCTTCCTTCCGTAAGTAAAAGGAACCTTAAGCACAGTTCGGAGTACTCATCCTGAGCAAAGTTGAACATTCACTTCCGCTGCACCTTACATTACTGTCTACTCCAAATTTGCTCTCAGGTTACTTATGACGGTAAAGGTGATGATTTGTTTTTTTTTTTGCTATAGACTTTACTCTCAATTATTTAGAAGGCTCGATTCGATGTCTACATGTTTACCATAGTCACATGAAAACCTGCTTCTTTCTCTCAAAACCATATGAATCTTGAAACACTTCAAACATTTCTAATTAAGGACCAAACGAGGCATCGAAACAACTATATAAAAACTCTTGGGTCTAGATTTAGAATATCCTAGTCTCAAACTGTTTTACAAGAAAAAGAAGTGAGATTGTGTCTCCTATTGTGGTGTCCTGTTGGCCCCCCACCAGAGTTACTGGTGAACGCCCCCTAGCCCCCGTTCCAGCGTTCCGGGAGGCAACTCCCTTCCCGAACGTTCCAGAACGTCCCGGAACGTCAGAGTCCCGGAACGTCTGACGTTCCGGGTGGCCAGTGCAAACCGGAACGGCCGTTCCGGAACGCCCTCGGAACGACCAACGGCTACAAACAAATTTGGCAAAAATTAAAAAACTTGAAGTAAATGTTTGGGCTTCTTTTTGAAGTGTGCAAGGCCTCAAGGACTCATAAAATGCACTCCCCTCCCCCTTTCTCTCCGCAAGCCATTCCTCAAGGCTCAAGCTCTCTCCCTCTCACACTCTCAAGATCTCTCCCTCTCAAGACTCACTCTCTCAAGGCTCAAGGCTTCAAGCCTTCAAGCTCTCTTCCTCTCCCTCCCACTCTCTCTCTCTCTCGTCTCTCTCTCTCTCTCGTCTCTCCCTCTCACTCTCTCAAGCTCTCTCTCCCTCTCCCTCCCTCTCGAGGTCTCTCCCTGTCCTCCTCTCTCTCTCTCTCTCTCTCTCTCATCATCTAGTCATAGTAAGGTTGAATGGTCTTCAAAACGAGTTTTTTGTAAGTATTAGAGTCAAAGGACTCTAATACTCCTTGTATTTAAACACAAGGAGCTAAAAAATGCACTATTTGGGTGTTTTTTATACCTCTCGTTCTGCCCCGTTCTCGTTCCAGACCCCTAGCCGTTCCCCCGTTCCGCGGGGATCCCGTCGCCGTTCCCGTTCCGCGTTCCGGGTAACTATGGCCCCCACCCCTAGCTCGTGTGCCCAAGGTGCGGAACGCGTCGGTTGCTTGCCAATGCGGATGGGTGTCTCCTACTTGGCGCACCCCACAAGGTCCCATACCTTGCGTAAGGGCCATTTGTCAGGTGCAACGGAATTGAAATGGTGAAGATCTAGGTTTTACACTTCCACAAATCCTTGACTTCCTTTCCTTGGGTTAGTGATTCCTTTTAGGTCGAATTATGGTTTCTTTTACCTTTCCCTGAAGAGAGGAATGAGAGAGCTGTAGAGATGTGGAGTGTCACGTGCACATCCAACCCTATGTGCATGTGGACAAGCTATCTCAGATCTAGGGTTCAGGTTAGCCTGGAAGTGTTTTGGCACCTTTGTGAGCCTATGCCCTTTCTCTCTGCCCATTTACTCAGCTCCGTCTCAAGAATAGATGCATACAGCCTAGCCAATGTGTGACCAACCATGATGGTGCGATAATTTTCGAGAATCATGGGTTCTCCTGATTTGAAAATAGATACAATCATGGACGTACTCCAAGTCTCAGGAAAACCCTCATACATGGCTCGATTAAACATTATTGCAAGAAGCTTTGCAAGCATATCTCTGGCATGGATGAAGTGCTCTGCTACCAAACCATCATGGTCATGTGCTCTCCCTGTCTTCATCCTGTCAATGGCTTTCCTTACCGTGTCAGCCGTAAAGAAAGTACACGTCTCAGGGCATGTCTTCGGTGGGTCTAGCAAAGGTGGTTGCCCTGATGCTGTGTAGAGAGATGTGGCATATTTCTCCCATGTCTCTCTGTCTTTATGGAAAGCAAAAGAAATCTTTTTATTACTCTGGTGTCTCTCGCAAAGCTAATCCTCTTGATCTTATTCACTCCGATGTATGCACTATGCATGTGAAGTCTTTGGGTGGTGAATCATATTTTGTTACATTCATTGATGACTGTACTACGAAAGGATGGATGCATTTGTTGAACAGTAAGAGTGAGACTTTTAATGCTTTTAAGAAGTTTCATGCTTTTGTCACTACTCAAAAGAGTGCTAAGATTAAATGTCTCAGATGTGATAATGGAGGAGAGTATCTATCAGCTGAATTTCAGCGTAATGGGATTAAAAGGGAGTTGGCAGCTTTTTATAATGCGTCTTCTAATGGTGTGGCTGAGAGGTATAATCGTACTTTATGTGAGTGTGTTGCATGTTGTCTACCGTTAATCTTTCCCAAGAGTTTTGGGGGGAGGCATTGAAAACTGCAGTTCATATTTGCAATCGCTCTCCTAATAGTACGCTGAAAAATGACATCCCAGAGGAGGTTTGGTTTGGCAAACATGCCTCTTATGATCATTTGAGAGTATTTGGCTGCGAAGCTTTCGTTCATGTACGCAATGACTTGAGACCAAAGCTTGATATGAAGTCCATTAAGGGAGTCTTTCTAGGTTATGGGGAAGAAGGTGAAATGGGCTATAGAGTGTGGTTACCACAGTTTAGAAAGGTAATACACAGCGGAGATGTAGTGTTCAATTTGGCAAAATTGCTTAAGAATGCTACAAAATCTGATGCTGACAAGAAAACATTCAGATTTCAGCCTTCCGTGCCACCCATTGATATTGAAAAAGAGCCTCATGATACATTACCGCAAGCTGAAATTGATAATCAACCGGTTAACCTTGAGCCAGAAGAGGATGGACAACCATTTGAATTGGCTGAAAATGATTTTCAGCAGCATGATAGAGCTGAAAATGAGTTGCCTTATGATGTAGATGTAACAGACTTGGACACTCCAAGTCAAGAATCAATCACGACAGCACCAAATAACCACTTCAAACAATTCACAGATCACAATAGATTTGCACTGGCCTGGCGGAGTTTCGTGCCTAGAGATATTGGCCCCAAAGACTGGCGCCCATTTCGGTATTTCTTTTTATATTAATCAGATCAAAGTACAAGAGAGCGGTTAGGGTTTCACTCTCAGACTGTGCGTCCAGATGCTCTGAGAAGTGAAGCCCTCACCACGTATTTAAAGGTACAAGGGATGCCCAAAAGTAGAGCCCCAAAAGCTTTTAAAATAAAAAGCATCAGTTCTCTCTCTCTCTCTCTCTCTCTCTCTTAGTGAGTCTCTTCTCTTTTTTTATTAAAAAAAGCAAAATTCGCGTTGCTCATCAATTTTTTTTTCCGGCCTCCCCGATTTCTAGAAATTAGGGTTTCTGGTAGAAATTAGGGTTTGCAAGAATTTTAGGGTTTTGGCAGAAATTAGGGTTTTTGCTGTCCGCCACGTCATCACTTTGTGACATACCCCCCTCTTGAAAGCATTGTAATCGATCGCAATTATGCCTGCAAAACCGACAAAAGCCATAAACCGTCTTAGTAGACATTGATTGTTAGTACCTACGTACTAGGAACACACATCTAGCACATGTACAAGATCGACAGTCACATCACACGACATCACAGGACATCACCAGACATCACAGGACATTACATGACATTCAACATTCATTCGGATCTTAGACCATGATTTATCGGCAATGTAGCTAGCAATCACATCTAGGTCCAATCGGGACCTCATCGATGTCCGATTGACTAACCCCTATTGCAACCATGTCTGTTCGAGATCAAGTAGACCAAAATGCTGCAGCCATTTCGTCTATCAGTTCCTGCACTCAAAAGAAGTGAAGAAACAAATCAGTATCATTATGAGGAATTCCATTTCATAGAGTCATCCAGCAGAATACTGTCAGCTATCAGTATCCCTGAAGCTCAGAGAGATATCAGTGACTTTAGTATCAAAATCGAGGCATCTGTTGACAAGGGAGCGGAGTGACTCCCCTCTTGTGCATCCCACTGCACTAGATCTCCGGCCAAGCTGAATTCTGGGTTCCGTTTGGAGTAGAGTATGCTAAACCAAAACATTGAGGTAAAGTTTCACAATCCGAGGAGTATCTACTAGGTCCTCCTCCTCCATCCATTTCGCATCAAATGCAGGAAAGTTCTTGAACTTAACCAAGAACCGCCTTCGGACTTTACCTTTCTTCGTATCGTTATGTGCCAAAATCTGTTCAGGAACAAGGTTCTCCTCGTTTTCTTCCACTTCGGGTTGCTCATTAGGCTCCCCATCATCAGGCACATCACCCTTAACAGGTTTCAAGAGACTCACATGCAATGCATTGTGAATCCTCCAAGTATCTGGCAGTTTCAATCGACATCATTTATCTTGTCAGTGATATGGAAAGGTCCGTAGTATTGCATACTAAGCTTTGGAAAAAGCCTCTCCTTTCCCTTTTTCTTTCGTAGGCGTGCCTTCTCAAAACGTAAGAGCACCCAATCATCCTCCTCAATTTCAAGTCGCGACGATGGTGATCCGCTGCCTTTTTCTGTCGTTCTTGAGACTCCTGCAAAGTCTCGCAAACCTTGGCAAAAGCCGTATCCAAATCTCGCGAATATTCATCCGCTTCAAATATCCAATCTTTCGTGCTCAGGAAGGATGGAACCTTTGCAGCACTTTCAACAATCTCACATGGCGTCTTCCCCGTCGAAGAGTGTATCGTGTTATTGTAGGCAAATTCCACCAAAGGTAAGTTCTTTTCCCATTGAGTCTTCTGATCCGAGATACAAGACTTCAATAAATCTAAAATCACTAAATTGGCAATCTCAAATTGCCTGTTAGTTTGCAAGTGGAACGATGACGAGAACTGCAACTGCGTGCCAATGTTCTCCGAAATTGCCTTCCAAAACAAACTCATAAAGCTGGGGTCTCTGTCGGAGACAATCGTCTCAGACGTGCCATGTAATTGGAAAATCATCGTGATCATTCTGTGTAATCGGGAGATCAAAAATGAAATCCATTTAAATACTTTCCCAGGGGCGGGTGGATATGGGTAAAAGGGTGTAACAATCCCAGTGTCTTATGCCTGTCAAACTTGACCTTCTGGCATACTGCGCACAACTCTTCCACGTCCTTTTTGAGTCACGGCTAAAAGAAGTATCTCTCTACCCCTTTCATGGTGGTAGCAATGCCGCGGTGACCCGTAAAAGGTGGACAGTGGCATTCAGTGATAACCTTTGCCCTCAACGGTTGTGTAACGCACAACATAGTCTTTTTTTTCATCAAGTAGCCTTCTCGAAGGGAGTATCCAGCTATTGTCTCCCCATCCCATATCCGTGTGAAAATATCTGCAAAATCTGTATCTGTGGCATACTGAGCGACCATATCCTTGAAGCTCCTATGATGTATCGCGGAAATAGCCAGAACCAACGGTTTCGGAGACAAACCATCTGCCACCACATTCTTCTGTCCCTACACATGGACAATCTGGAAGTGGAACTGTGATTAGATGTTCGCCCACCGCATCTGCTTTTCCAAAAGCTGCTTCTGTGACAAGAAGTAGCGCAAACTCTGATGGTCTGTAAAGACAGTAAATCCGCTCCGAGTAGGTAATGCCGCCACTGAGTAAGAGCATGGATAACCGCCAAAAGCTCTTTCTCATAAATCTGCGCTGTCATCTCCGGCCTAGAGAACAAACGGCTCTCGTAAGCTATGACATGGTGTTCTTGCATCAAGACCGTACCCAGACTACGACCACAAGCATCACAATATACTTCAAATGACAAAGTCAAAATAGGTCCCGTAGTCAATTTCTCTTTCAAGGTCTGAAAGGCAGTCACTTCTGTGGATCCCCACGAGAAAGGTACTCCTTTCTGTGTCAAGATATGCAAAGGGGAAGCAACCTCTGCAAACTTTCGTATGAACCGCCTGTAGTACGAACACAGTCCCAAGAAGCTTCTAACTTCATGGACATTCCTCAAATCGGGCCAATCACAGATATTCTCTATCTTGGCCGGGTCCATTTGCACTCCTGCTGCTGCTGACACAATGTGTCCCAAAAAGTGTATCTCTGGTAGGAAAAATTCACTTTTCTTTGCATTAATCACTAACGTGTGATCTCGTAATGCCTGAAAGACTTGAAGCAGATGATCTCTGTGTTCTGCCTCATTCTTGGAGAAAACAATGATGTCGTCAAAGAAAGTGCCAACAAATAGCGTGTACTCTCGAAAAATCCTGTCCATCGTCCGGTTAAATGTCGCAGGAGCATTGGTTAAGCCAAAAGGCATCACCAAAAACTCAAATAATCCAAAAGTCGCCCGAAAAGCTGCTTGTAGACATCTCTCAGCGCTATCTTGATCTGATGATATCCACTCTTCAAGTCAATCCTGCTAAAGCACGAGGATCCCTGTAACCTGTCGAGTATATCATCGATCCTAGGAATCGGAAATCTGTTCTTGATGGTGATTTCGTTGAGAGTGCTATAATCGATGCACATTCTCCAAGATCCGTCTTTCTTCAAAACCAACAACACTGGAGAGCAATACGGTGACGTACTAGGCTTGACAAGACCCTTTTCCAAGAGGTCTTTCCCTGGGTTCATAATCTTTTCATTCTGTACTCGGCTCACACGGTAAGGTGGCCGATTTGGTGGCGTGCTTCCAGGTATCAGATCAATGGTTTGATCTTCAAGCCCTCTGAAAAGCACTCGGCATGAGTGTGGAGCAAAATCTTGGCGTTCTTTTGATCAAGTCAAAACATATTCAACCTTTATCCATCGTTCAGTTCTCTCCCAAAAGAATGAGTAAGAAACTGAAGTTCATCAAGTACAATCTCTAAGCCCTTCATTTATCAAAGTCGCTTTCTCGGCCCGGTAGTCAACCACGGCGTAGTTCTTGTGGTACCAAGGGATCCTGAGTAGAACGTCACTCGCGTGCCCTGAACACCCCTGTCATTGCAAACGAAGTTTGCCAATGCTTGGTGTAATGGCAACATCCCATCCGGGTGCCAGTCGAACTACGTACACCTGTGGCGTCAGTGTGTCGGGCGTAATTCCAAATCGAGCCGCCAATTCCAAGTGAAAAGAAGTTGGCCTTGGCTCCTTCAAAAGAGCTTCCTGATCCTTCACTTTGCCCCAAAAGCGGCAAAGTTTGTACTTTCATTCATTAGATTCGGTGCAGGTCTCATGCCATGTGGTACCAGTTCTGCTTTTCTATATGCCTTTTCTGCCACATTCCTCAGCTGCTCTCGATGTCACAAAAATACGGAAGCGAAAACTGACTGTTAAATGCAATTTATATACTGAAGAGACTTTGGAGAGAAAGAGAGAAAGCTTGACACATCATTGGGGACCAGAAGATGGGTTGGTCCCCCCCCATAAAGAGAATATCTTTATTACTAAGGGAGAATTCTTTACAAGCATAGGAATGGGGCGAAAGCCCGTCCTCTATTCTTTCTTGTCCTTCTTCTTCTTCTGACTGAGAGAGTAGAAGAACTGCTCTCCTGACTACAAAGAGGATCTTTCCTCTTCTGTGAGATTTTAGGAAGCTCTCGTAGATGAGAGTCTATCTTCCACAAAACTCATCGGAAGCTCTCAAAAACGAGAGTCTATCTTCCGCTAACTATGTCTCTTCAGACATAATCATTCTTGCAGTCAACCCACGAAGGAAACATGCAAAACACACGCACACACGCTTGCTGTAATTTTTTGCACATAACCAGAAATTGTTACCTGAGCGCGTTCCAATGCCGAAACGGAGGTCCTTTTCGCGACGGAAACGCTCCAAACTATGTGTGTATGTATAGTAGGTAGAGAGGAATAGTTTCCTACTAAAGATTTGTTGAAATTCACCCTAATACAGGTGATTAGGGGCTGAAAACAGAGAATTTGCAGCAGCTAGTAGAGAGAGAAAAAGAGTTTTCTACTACTTTACGCGATGAAACTTCTCCCACAGCTGCCTATGACCATGGGAGGCCTTGTTCTAGGTGATGGGTGCACAGAGGCTCCACATACACCACAAGGTGCTGCTCTTAAGCTTCAATGGAGAGCTTCACTGCGTAGAGGACGTTCAACTTAGGGGGGGTAGTGCACTGCCAACCTGGCAAGAGGGGGAGGGGCTGCTCTCTTATAGCCTCCCAGAAGAGGGGACGCTAGCATGAAGGAAGAGAGAGAGAGAGAGAGAGAGAGAGAGAGAGAGAGAGAGAGAGAGAGAGAGAGAGAGAGAGAGAGAGAGAGATTGCATGGGAAAGTGTGCCACTTGGCACACTTACTTTAAAATTTAAAAACCATTCGACTTTTGACTTTAAAAATCCTATGCTAGTTAATGAAATGTGCAATTAAGTGCACAACTGCACACATAGATGCAACCAATTAAATTGTTAGCTGCTCCCCAGCGCAATGCCGTACCGACACTGCTCTGGCATTACCTGTTCGCACTTGTCCGACCATTTGGTCCAGCGCAAATCATTTAAGAATACTTTTAACTAACTTATCCTAAGGCCGTAAAATAATCAAGCCTTAGGGTTAATAGTCTAAGGACCCAATCTCATTCTTGTGCTTGCACTAGCGCGCGTAATTTTCTGAGCCTGAAATCTGAGGCTACTATCTACCTCTTTATTGAAGACCTGATTTCCCAATCGCTAGGGCTTCAGGGTATTTTCTGCTAGGGTCTCCATGAGGTACGCTGGCCCAAACTTGGGCGCACCTGAGGCCCCAAAACTACTAAATCTATTCTGATGTGCACACAACTAATTAGATAATTCTTTTCTCGTAAATAAATTAATTATTTACAAAGTCTTACTTAGTTACATCCCTCTTGGTTCTAAACAGTTGACCTCAACTGTAGAGCGTCAACATAACTGTGCAAGATGTCTGGGTAGTCCTTAAGATCGGACTCAGTCATCCACTTTGCATCTAAAGGAGTGTAATTTATGAACTTGACTAAATACTTTCGATGTAGACTCCCCGACTTGAGTTGTCTCTCCGAGTGGTGTATTATCTGTTCAGGTTGAAGGATTTCCTCAGTCTCTTCGACTTCTGGAGGATCTTCTTGTTCTGGCGCCACTGGAGGAGGTCCAACATATGGTCGGAGGAGACTGACATGAAAAGCATTATGGATGCGCCAGTGAGAAGGCAAATCCAATCTGAAAGTTTTGTTATTGACTTTATCTGTAATTTTGAAAGGGCCGTAAAATCTATGGGAAAGTTTGACAACTTTTCCTTTTCCGATCCGCTTTTTCAATGTAGCTTTCTCAAACCGAAGCAGGACATATTGTCCTTTTTCAAGATTGAGATTCCTTCTGTGCTTGTCTGCTTTTCTCTTCTGTTGCTCTTGAGTACGAAGAATCGCTTGCTTTACTTGTTGATGGGCAATATCAATATTGCGCACAAATTCATCTGCGGCGAAGATGTTTTCTTTGGTCACCATAATAGGAAGTATTAGTGGCTTCCCATAAATAATTTCGAAGGGAGCTTTACCAGTTGAGGAATGTATGGTATTATTATACGCACAACTATTGGTAAGTACTGTTCCCATTCGGATTGTCGTTTCGAAACATAGCACTTGAGGAGATCTAAAATAGTGGCATTAGCGATTTCGCTTTGACCATCTGTTTGAGGATGATAAGCTGATGAAAAGTCAAGCTTAGTTTCCAAGTTTTCAAACAATGCCTGCCAAAATAGACTAGTCATGCGGGGATCTTTATCGCTGACAGTAGTCTTTGGCAATCCATGGTGTTTAAAAATCTGAGCTAGAAATATTCTAGCCATGTGATCAGCTTTGATCATCTTCTTTACTGGAAGAAAATGTGCTTGCTTACTTAATCTGTCCACTATAGTCCAGATTGCATCATTTCCATTCTTGGATCTAGGAAGATCCGTAATAAAATACATGGTAATACTTTCCCATGGCGTGTTAGGCACAGGGAGCGGTTGAAGCTTGCCATAAACTTTATGTTTGTCATATTTTACTTTTTGGTAGACTAAACACTCACGTACATGTTTTTCAATGTCCGCACGGAGTGTTGGCCAAAAGAAATACCTTTCGAGGGCACTAGTGGTGGAAGCAATTCCCCGATGCCCGGCATAAGGAGAATTATGTGCTTCATCCATCACCTTCTGTCGTAAGGGCTGAGCTATGCATATTGCTTGTTGACGATAGTGTATTATCCCTAATGGAATAAGGTGGCCTTGAGTGACCAGCTTGAAGATCTGCCCAAATTGTGGCGAAGTCTGGACTTGAGGATACATTTCGCTGAGAGATTCTAGTTCCTCATGTTGTTAGTGCATTGATCTTTGGACGCCTGGAGAGAGCATCTGCAACTGCATTCTTCGTTCCAGAAGTGTGTAAAATCTGAAAATGGAACATTGAAAGAAAGTTGGCCCATCTCATCTGCTTTTCTGATAACTTTCTCTGTGTGAGAAAGTAGCGAAGACTTTGATGATCTGTCTTTATAATAAAATTAGCTCCTAATAGATAGTGCTTCCAAATGGAAAGAGCATGAATTACTGCCATTAGCTCTTTCTCGTATATGGAGACATGCAACTCTGCATCTTTAGGCTATCGCGTGACCCTCTTGGTTCTAAACTGCTCCTACACAATCTCCAGATGCATTGCAGTATACCTCGAAAGGTTTTCGAAGATCAGGGACGGTGAGAACATGTCCGTGACTGAGTAGATACTTAAGCTTTTCAAAAGCTTGTTTTTGTCTAGACCCCCAATGGAATGGAATCTGCTTCTTTGTCAGGTCATGGAGGGGATCTGCTATCGCAGCAAAAGCTCGAATGAAACGCCGATAATAAGAACAGAGGCCAAGGAAACTTCGTACATCATGTACTGTAGTTGACGTAGGCCATTCTACAACTGCTTGAATCTTATCAGGGTCCATTCTCACCTGATTGTGAGATACTATATGGCCCAAATAGTGGATTTCTTTTAGAAAGAACTCATTGCGTAATTCTTCAAACACTAAGGTGAGATGCTTATAGTGTTCGTCTTTCGTCTTTGAGAAGATTAAGACGTCATCAAAGAAAACGCCTGTGAAGCTTCTATATGAGTGGAAGATTCTATCCATCATTCTGTTGAATGTGGCTGGTGCATTAGTGAGTCCAAAAGGCATCACTAAGAATTCATACAACCCGAAGGTTGTTCTAAATGAAGTCTTATGCACATCCTGAGGAGCTATGCGGATTTGATGATAACCGCTCTTCAAGTCTATACGACTAAAAACACTTGCTCCTTGTAACTTGTCAAGAATGTCGTCAATCCGAGGGATTGGAAATCGATTCTTGATTGTGATCTTGTTTAGAGATCTATAGTCTATGCACATACGGAATGTGCCATCCTTTTTCTGTACTAGCAAGACAGGTGAACAATATGGAGAAGTACTAGGCCTTATTAAGCCCTTCTCCAAAAGTTCGTTAACCTGCTTGAGAATTTCCTCTTTCTGCATTAGACTAACTCGATAAGGGGGCTGATTTGGAGGAGAACTTCCTGGGATCAAATCAATTGTATGATCCTCAGGTCGCGAAGGTGGGAGTTCATTTGGAAGTTCATCTGCAAAACAATCTTGATAACTTTCTAATAACTTAAGTCTTTTTTGCTCTAAAGAGGAAGAAAGTTGTGAAACAGACACATCTCTCTCTCTCTGTTGCAAAAATCAAGTATGCTGAAACACACTTTTTCATTTCTTTCTTGATGGCAATGTGATTGGCGATAGGGATACGCCAATCACCTGCATCTGCAAGTACAAGATACTCCTTTCCTTTATGAGCAAAGGATAAGGTTTTCTGAACATAGTCAGGAATGGGATGCATCTTGTAGTGCCAAGGCATTCCCAAGATAACATCGCATCCTTCAAGTGAAGCTAGTAAGAAAGACTCTTGATCCTTGTAGTCGTCGACCTTTAGATTCAACTTCTCTAATGATTGGAGTAGAGTTTGAGTTCTGCCCTTTGAAAGCAGATCGTGCTTGAATAGAAACTCCAAAACGATTGGGTTGCAAGTTCAGGTCGTCAGCTAGCTTGGTAGAGATGAAGTTGTCTGTACTACCAGGGTCAAACAAAATGAGAGCCCGTTGATTGTTGATGCTACCCCATGCTTTAAGAAGAGCTCTTTCTTTTCCATCCTTGGTTGTATTTCCCTGTACATCTGGGACTGCATTGGAAGAGGGTGGTTGTGGAGGTTTGGTAGGACAGTCACCCTTCATATGACCAACTTGTCCACACTTGAAGCATCTTCCTTCCCTAATGTAAGTTCGCAACTCAGCAGGAGAGAGATATCTCCCTTTCTTGGGCTGATTTGGCTTTGCTTCTGCTTCGAAGGCGGTTCTTTTCTTCTTTTGAGAAGAAGAAGTAGAGGTAGGCGGCTCATGGAGAGCCTTCTGCTTGGCATGGTAAGTGCTTTGCTCCATCTTCTTGGGAGTACCCTTGTCATGTATTCCATCAGCTATGCGGGCTAATTCCATAAGTATCTGCAAGTTACCTCGAGGGTAAAGCTTCATAGCCTTTTGCAAGGCTTCATGCAATCCTACTTCAAACTTGCGCATCTTTTCCGAATCGTCAATCTTCTTGAATGGAGTGACTTTCAAGAGAACGTCCCAAAACCTATCCACATAGCGTGGAACAGTTTCGTTCTCTGATTGTGAAAGTCGATCCCATTCTTTTTTTACCTCTTCCTCATAGTCTGGAGGAAGGAACTGTGCGTAGAACTCCTTCTTGAAAGCAGTCCAATCTTGGGGTTAGGATAAGGGTTAACCACCAACTGCTGGCGGTGCCTTTCAAGTACATACTGACCAGGCGAAGCTTGGATCTATCTTTAAAATTCCCTTAAGCAAATGCAACTTCGAATTGGCGGATGAAAGCCGAAGCTGTCATTATCACGCCGTCCATTGTAGGTGTCGAATTTCACATCTTTGTCTCTCGACTTGAATGTTTTCTGCCTGTGGTGCTTCCTCTTATGGTGCTCCTTCTTTCTATGCTTAGACTCCTTATGGACAGGAGTCTTTTCCCTTGAATGCACTTCTTGTTGCGACGGATTGTCAAGAAACATGTCTTCCGGAGCAACGATGTCATCCAGATCCTTCACGAAAGAGAACTGAGGGGAATCAGGGGGTATCCTGCTCTTGAACCTTTGGGTTAAACTGCACATGACGTTCTGGAGGTTTCCTCTGCCTCTCGTGCATGCGGGAGGTTCCAATCAAAGCATCTTTCCTTGGTTCTGGCGCCTTTGGGTTCTGCGGGATTTCTCCCGATCCCATCGGCATTTTCTCTTTCCCTTTCTCAAGAGTATGGAGATCTTTTGGACTTCTGGATGGGAGAGAGCTTTTTGCAACTCTTCCACCTGCTGTTGAAGGAGAGAGAACTCTTTCTCGCGTCCTCCCATTTTTGCAGTCTGCCAAGAGTCGTCAATCCCTTAAGGAAGAGAGAGATGACCTTGCTCTGATACCATTGTCACAAAAATACGGAAGCGAAAACTGACTGTTAAATGCAATTTATATACTCAAGAGACTTTGGAGAGAAAGAGAGAAAGCTTGACACATCATTGGGGACCAGAAGATGGGCTGGTCCCCCCCCATAAAGACTGTCACAAAACGGGAGCGTACACGAGCACTTGAAAATCTGAAAATTAAAATACTTTTCAAATGTGAGAGAAGGGAGAAGATCGACACAGTATTGGGGACCAGAAGATGGGCTGGTCCCCCCCCCGTCAAGAGTATTCTTTATTCAGGGAGAGTTCGTATACAAGCACAAGAACCCGAGGAAACCCCTCCGTTCTGTAATCTTAGACCCGAAGGTCGTTCCTTCCCGTAAGGGACTTAGGCACGAGGCCGTACTTTCTCGTAAAGGGACTTAGGTAGGAAGCCGTACTTTCCCGCAAAGGGACTTAGGCACGAAGCCGTACTTCCCGTGAGGGACCTCCCGTAAAGGGAGAATTCCTGCAAAACAAACCACACAAAGCAACAACTCGCAATGCGTAATCAACAGATTATACTTGCCGCTCCTCGCTAAGAAAAGCGACCTCGTAGTTCGTCGGCACGAACACTTGCAGATTTCTCGCATCAAACTTGGCTCCAAATTTCTCAGCGCTGGCTCTTCTCTGCTCCTTGCGCTGTGCAGAAAACTGGAACGCTGGCACTTCTTTTATAGGCCCCCAGATCCGGCAACAATAGCAGCTTAAAGCAAAAGCTTTTGGGACGCAGAGAGAGAGAGATCGCTACCCTCAGCCAGCCCGTAGAATGCTTTTTGCGTAGAGTTATTTCTACGTAAGTTTTTGGAGTGCACTGCTTTATTTAATTATTAAAAGGGCCTGGTCACTTAAAAGTGACCGGCCACTTTATTAAATAAAGTGTGAACCTGTTCAAACTTTAAAAACCACTCAGTTAGATAAAAACCAATGCGATACGAACACATTCCAGGCGTCCCCGGGTGCAGTTCACGGGCACAAATGCAATGCAGACACAGACTTCTCACGGGGAAGCATATGCCCTCCCGCGAGCATTCCTGCTTTTCGTAAAAAAACTTCATTGAACCCATCTTTATTCTTGTGCTTGCGTTCTTACGCGTATTTTCTTACTCAGTTCGGATTTCCTCCTTAGCCTACGGGATGCCCCCTTACTGATGCACGCACCCGTCACCCATCATGTGACGCATCAGAGGCACTCGTAACCCGGCCCTTTCCACCGAACTTACGGAAACTCCTTCGCAATGTTTACCGTCACCCATCAAATGACACATCAGAGTTGTCCGTTCTTGATGGCAGTTCCTGTAGCTACAATCTTTGTAACAGTTCTTAGTGCACATAATAAAATATCCTAAAAAAGAGATTTAATCATTAAAAATAAGAAAATAGTCCAATTAGCAACATCCATCTGGCTTCTAAACAGTTGACCTCAACTGTAGTGCTTGGACATATACCTCCAGTATCTCGGGATAAGCTGCTAATTCCTCTTGCGTCATCCACTGAGCATCTAGATTCGAATAGTTCTTAAACTTAACCAAATACTTCCGTGTTATCTTTCCGGATTTGAGAGACCGCTCCTGATGACTTACTATCTGCTCCTGTTGGAGTATTTCTTTCTGTTTCCTCAACCTCAGGAGGTTCCTCAACGCTAGGCTGGATCGGAGGCGGTCCTACATACGGCCGGAGTAAACTGACATGGAAAGCATTATGGATCTTCCAATTAGGCGGTAGCTCTAATGGGAAAGCGACATCATTCACTCGCTCAGTGATCTTAAACGGCCCATAATAACGGGTAGAAAGTTTTACCACTTTCCCCTTATGAGACGCTTGTTTCTTAAGTCTTGCCTTCTCAAACTTGAGTAAGACTAACTGTCCGACTGTTAAGTCTAGATTCCTTCTGTGCTTGTCTGCAGCTTTCTTATGCTTTTCCCGTAGAATAGCTCTCCTAACTTGCCCGTAGGCGGTGTCCAAATCCTGAACAAATTCATCCGCTGCAAAGATCTTATCCTTAGTTAAAAGGATGGGTGGAAGCAAAGGCTTACCATAAAGAATCTCAAAAGGTGCTTTCCCCGTCGATGAGTGTATGGTATTGTTATACGCATACTCGACAAGAGGCAAATATTTCTCCCAGTCAGATTGCCGGTCTGACACATAAGCTTTTAACATATCCAATACTATGGAATTGGCTATCTCACTTTGCCCGTCCGTTTGAGGATGGTAGGCAGATGAAAAATTCAGCTTTGTACCAAGATTATCCATCAAGGCACGCCAAAAATTTCCTGTCATGCGAGGATCTCGATCAACTTAGGCATTCCATGATGCTTAAAGATCTGTGCCAGGAAGACCCTAGCCATATGATCTGCTTTGATCGTTTTCTTGACTGGTATAAACTGTGCTTGCTTGCTAAACCTGTCCACAATGGTCCAGATCGCTTCATTTCCAGTCTGAGTTCTAGGGAGGTCCATGATGAAGTCCATGGCAATACTTTCCCAAGGTTCATTAGGCACAGGCAAAGGTTGTAGCAACCCAGGCGTCTTATGCCGATCATACTTCACTTTTTGGCAAACCAAACATTCCCTGACATACTTATCAATGTCTGCTTTAAGGCTAGGCCAAAAGAAATATCTTTCCATTGCTAAGGTTGTAGGGAGAATACCCCGATGACCCCCATAAGGTGAAGCGTGTGCTTCATCCATGATCTTCTTTCTTAATGGTTCCGCCACACATATGGCCTGATGGTGGTAGAGATAACCGTCCCGAATGGAATAGGGAAACTCATTCTCTCCACGATGTAGCTTTCCCCAGATGGTGGAGAAGTCTGGATCATTCGGATATAAATCCGGTAGTGCTTCTAATTCTTGGTGATACACCGAAGTGATAGCGTTCACCCTTGGCCGCCTAGACAATGCGTCTGCGACCACATTCTTACTCCCAGCCGTGTGAAGGATCTAGAAGTGAAACATAGACAAAAAGTTTGCCCACCTCATTTGCTTCTCAGATAGTTTCCTTATCGTAAGAAAATACCGCAAACTCTGGTGATCAGTCTTGATCACAAAATCCGCTCCTAGAAGATAGTGCTTCCAGTTGGATAAGGTGTGAATCACAGCCGTGAGTTCCTTTTCGTAGATTGATGCATGCAACTCTGCATCCTTAAGCCGTCTGCTTTCATAAGCCACTGCATGGCCTTCTTGGTTTGACACTGCTCCGATGCAATCACCTGAAGCATCGCAGTGAACCTCAAATGGTTTCCTTAAGTCAGGCACTATCAAAATAGGTCCATGGCTTAGCAAGTACTTGAGCCGATCAAAAGCTCCTTGTTGTCTCGATCCCCATCTGAAAGGAATCTTCTTCTTTGTCAAGTCATGAAGTGGTCCTGCTACATGAGCAAATCCTCGGACAAACCTTCGATAATATGAACATAATCCCAGAAATCTACGTACATCATGTACCGTAGTGGGAATAGGCCAATCTTCTACCACTCGGATCTTGGCAGGATCCATACTCACTTTATTGTGGGAGACTATATGGCCGAGATAGTGTATCTCAGAGAGAAAGAACTCGCTCTTCTTTGCATTCACATGCAACTCATGCTTTTGCAATTCTTGAAACATTAAGTCCAAGTGCTTCCGATGTTCCTCTTCTGACTTAGAGAAGATGAGTATGTCGTCAAAGAATACTCCCGTAAAAGCTCGATATGGGCTGAAAATGCGGTCCATCATGCGATTGAACGTCGCAGGAGCATTGGTCAAGCCGAAAGGCATTACCAAGAATTCATATAGTCCAAAGGTTGGGCGGAAAGCAGTCTTATGGACATCCTCAGGGGCGATCCGTATTTGGTGATACCCACTCTTTAAGTCTATGCGACTAAAGACACTTGCACCCTGCAACTTATCAAGTATATAATCAATCCGAGGGATCGGAAAGCGATTCTTGATTGTGATCTTGTTTAAAGACCGATAGTCTATGCACATTCGAAACGTGCCATCTTTCTTCTGCACCACTAGAACTGGAGAGCAGTAGGGTGAAGCACTTGGCCGTACTAACCCTTTCTTTAGAAGTTCGTTGACTTGCTTCAAAATTTCCTCTTGCTGAGCAAGACTCACCCGATAAGGGGGTTGACTGGGAGGCGAGCTACCCGGTATGAGATCTATGCGGTGATCTTCCGGGCGTACCGGAGGGAGTTCATCAGGAAGTGTTTCCGTGAAACAATCCTTGTACTTTTCAATAAATTGAAGGCGCTTAATTTTGAGACTAGAGAGAGAGTCCCTACTAGTTTTATCCTTTGCAAAAA
Source organism: Adiantum capillus-veneris (assembly GCF_014529385.1). Classification (NCBI taxonomy): domain Eukaryota; kingdom Viridiplantae; phylum Streptophyta; class Polypodiopsida; order Polypodiales; family Pteridaceae; genus Adiantum; species Adiantum capillus-veneris. The sequence goes on from NC_140953.1 coordinate 44,890,765, forward strand.
TCAAGTAAGCAGAAACACACTTCTTCATTTCTTTCTTAATGGAGATATGGCTTACAATTGGGAACTGCCAATCTCCTGCATCAGCTTGAATCTTTATTTTCTTACCCCCATGATCAAAAGTGAGGGTCTTTTCCACATAATCGGGAATAGGTGTCATGTGAAAGTGCCATTGCACACCCAAGATGATATCACATCCCTCGATGGGTGCCATCAAAAATGATTCGCGGTCCTCGTACTTGCCAATCCAAAGATTGAGTTGTCCTGGCACGGGAGTTGCATTGGTTGTCAACCCCTCGAATGCCGATCCGGATGTAACCGGTGTGCCAAGCTGAGCCGGTGTAAGGCACAAACGTTCTGCAGTATCTAGGGAGATGACGTTATCCGTGGATCCTGTATCATAAAGAATCAGTACTCGCTGGTTGTTCAAAGACCCCCAGCCCTTCAGAAGTTGACGCTTCCCTTTCTCAGATTCTGTGTTTCCTTGAACATTTGGAATTGAGTTCGAGCTTGGTGGTGCGGGTTCCTTCCTTGCTTTCTCTTGCCTCGTAGAGGCTTGCTCTTGCCGTTGCTGCTTTAGCGGGCAGTCCGGTTTCATATGTCCTTTCTCGCCACAGTAGAAGCATCTTCCTTCCTCTCTGAAAGTTTGAAGTTGAGTAGGAGAAAGATACTTAGTTCGCTTGCCAGTGTCCTCTGGCTTCTTAGAATGATCATCGTCCCTAGATGGAGGACGTTTTCTTCCTTGGCTCCCATGGTCATCGTAGACCCCTCTTTGTCTTGCACGGTAAGTGCTATGCTCCATCTTTTTAGGCGTCCCAGTTGAGTGCAAATCCTCAGCAATGATTGCTGACTCCATCATCCTCTGAAGAGTATCATGCGGATACACCTTCATACTCTTTCGAAGTTGCGGTTGGAGACCCGCTTCGAACTTTCTTTTCTTTTCCTCGTCGGCAATCTTCATGAAGGGAGTGACCTTCAGAAGAACCGACCAATACTTGTCCACATAGGTCGTTACTCTTTCAGGTTCCTTCTGGGCAAGTCAGTCCCATTCCTTCCGTATGTCCTGCTCGAAGTCAGGCGGAAGAAATTGTTCATAAAATTCAGATTTGAAGCTCTCCCAAGTTCTGGCCTGAGAACCTTCCAGAATCTTGGCTAACCACCAATTACTTGCCGTTTCCTTGAGGTGCATCCCGACATGGCGTAATTTGGATTTTTCTGTGAAGTGCCCATTGGTAAGGCGACTTCGAACTGTCTGATGAAGGACAATGCTTTGGAGATGTCTCTCCGTCCGTTGTAGGTTTCGAACTTGATGTCCTTGTCGCCCGATTTGAAGACTCTCATGCGATGTTGAGACTTGCGACCATGCTTCTTGAATCGAGGTTTATCTTTAGGTTGATGTAGGGTAGTGGCAGTAGTAGCGGCTTTCTTCTTCTGACGAGATGATCGAGAAGTAGAAGTATAATCAGGAGAGTAAGATGGAGATGAGATAGAGATGTCCTTGCTCTCATCTAGCAAAGAGAGCGCTTTTTCCTGGCCTTTCCTTGAAGTAGGCCGTTCATTCCGATCCGTAGATCCTTTGTGAACCTCGGCACGTTCTTCTTCTCGTGCCTCATGTGGTCTCACGCCAACAGTGTTGTCTGGATGCTTTGCTGCATCAGTTCCATTCGTTTTCTTCATTCCGCCCAAAAGCTTTTGGACGTCTGGCAACAGTAAGATTTGTTTCAACTCCGCAAGCTGAGCTTGCATTTGTTGAAGCTCCTCTTCAACGCGTCTCCCTTGGCTCGACATGGTTCTTCCCGTTCTTCCCGGAATCGTCCTTCTTTGCAGAGAAAGAGAGGAGTCCGAGCTCTGATACCACTGTCTCAAAACGGGAGCTTACACAAGCACTTGAAAATCTGAAAATTAAAATACTTTGCAAATGTGAGAGAAGGGAGAAGATCGACAAAGTATTGGGGACCAGAAGATGGGCTGGTCCCCCCCCCCCCCCGTCAAGAGCATTCTTTATTCAGGGAGAGTTCGTATACAAGCACAAGAACCCGAGGAAACCCCTCCGTTCTGTAATCTAGACCCGAAGGTCGTTCCTTCGCGTAAGGGACTTAGGCACGAGGCCGTACTTTCCCGTAAAGGGACTTAGGCACGAAGCCGTACTTTCTCGCAAAGGAGAGATCGCTACCCACAGCCAGCCCGTATAGTGCTTTTTGCGTAGAGTTATTTCTACGTAAGTTTTTGGAGTGCACTGCTTTATTTAATTATTAAAAGGGCCGGTCACTTAAAAGTGACTGGCCACTTTATTAAATAAAGTGTGAACCTGTTCAAACTTTAAAAACCACTCAGTTAGATAAAAACCAATGCGATACGAACACATTCCAGGCGTCCCCGGGTGCAGTTCACGGGCACAGATGCAATGCAAACACAGACTTCTCACGGAGAAGCATCTGCCCTCCCGCGAGCATTCCTGCTTTTCGTAAAAAAACTTCATTGAACCCATCTTTATTCTTGTGCTTGCGTTCTTACGTGTATTTTCTTACTCAGTTCGGATTTCCTCCTTAGCCTACGGGATGCCCCCTTACTGATGCACCCGCCTACGGGATGCCCCCTTACTGATGCACCCGTCACCCATCATGTGACGCATCAGAGGCACTCGTAACCCGGCCCTTTCCACCGAACTTACGGAAACTCCTTCGCGATGTTTACCGTCACCCATCAAATGATACATTAGAGTTGTCCGTTCTTGATGGCAGTTCCTGTAGCTACAATCTTTTTAACAGTTCTTAGTGCACATAATAAAATATCCTAAAAACGAGATTAAATCATTAAAAATAAGAAAATAGTCCAATTAGCAACAAAGAGAATATCTTTATTACTAAGGGAGAATTCTTTACAAGCACAGGAACGGGGCGAAAGCCCGTCCTCTATTCTTTCTTGTCCTTCTTCTTCTTCTGACTGAGAGAGTAGAAGAACTGCTCTCCTGACTACTAAGAGGATCTTTCCTCTTCTGTGAGATTTTGGGAAGCTCTGGTAGATGAGAGTCTATCTTTCACAAAACTCATCGGAAGCTCTCAAAAACGAGAGTCTATCTTCCGTTAACTATGTCTCTTCGGACATAATCATTTCTGCAGTCAACCCACGAAGGAAACATGCAAAACACACGCACATACGCTTGCTGTAATTTTCTGCACATAACCAGAAATTGTTACCTGAGCGCGTTCCAATGCTGAAACGGAGGTCCTTTTCGCGACGGAAACGCTCCAAACTTTTTGTGTATGTATAGTAGGTAGAGAGGAATAGTTTCCTACTAAATCTTTGCTGAAATTCACCCTAATACAGGTGATTAGGGGCTGAAAACAGAGAATTTGCAGCAGCTAGTAGAGAGAGAAAAAGAGTTTTCTACTACTTTACGCGATGAAACTTCTCCCACAGTTGCCTATGACCGTGAGAGGCCTTGTTCTAGGTGATGGGTGCACAGAGGCTCCACATACACCACAAGGTGCTGCTCTCAAGCTTCAATGGAGAGCTTTACTGCGTAGAGGACGTTCAACTTAGGGGGGGTAGTGCACTGCCAACTTGGCAAGAGGGGGAGGGGCTGCTCTGTTATAGCCTCCCAGAAGAGGGGGCGCTAGCATGAAGAGAGGGAGTGAAGGAGAGAGAGAGAGCATGGGAAAGTGTGCCAAGTGGCACACTTACTTTAAAATTTAAAAACCATTCAACTTTTGACTTTAAAAATCCTATGCTAGTTAATGAAATGTGCAATTAAGTGCACGACTGCACACATAGATGCAACCAATTAAATTGTTAGCTGCTCCCCAGCGCAAGGCAGTACCGACACTGCTCTGGCATTGCATGTTCGCACTTGTCCGGCCATTTGGTCTAGCGCAAATCATTTAAGAATACTTTTAACTAACTCAGCCTAAGGCCGTAAAATAATCAAGCCTTACGGTTAATAGTCTAAGGACCCCATCTCATTCTTGTGCTTGCACTAGTGCTCGTAATTTTTTGAGCCTAAAATCTGAGGCTACTATCTACCCCTTTATTGAAGACCCGATTTCCCAATCGCTAGGGCTTCAGGGTATTTTTTGCTAGGGTCTCCCTAAGGTGCACTGGCCCAAACTTGGGCGCACCTGAGGCCCCAGAACTGCTAAATCTATTCTGATGTGCACACAACTAATTAGATAATTCTTTTCTCGTAAATAAATTAATTATTTACAAAGTCTGACTTAGTTACACTCGAACTCTCAGGCCTGTCGTCGTCTTTATCATTCTGTTCTTTCTGTGCCTTGTTAGGGCACTTCGGGGAGATATGTCCATGTTCCCCGCATCCAAAGCACTTCCCCTCGCTGATGAAGCGAGCTCTCTCCTCAGGAGTAAGCTTGGGTCGTGCATCCTTTTTCTCTGGGTTGCTCTTTTTCTTTCTACTTTCATTCCCAGAAGTCTGTTCGGCTCGTTGTGTCATGGCCTCATCTGTGGGGTAGGTCAGACTGCCGGAGTGAATGGCAAAGCCCCGCTTCGCATGACTCATCAACTCCGAAATAGAAGCTGACTTCTATTCCAAGCAGTGATCTCGGATCTCTGTAGGTAGACCCAAGGTAAACCGCTCAATCTGTTCTCTGAACGAGGTCTTCTTGAATGAAGAGGCGGGTAGAAAAGAGCTCGAGAATCTTTCACAATAAGCATTCATTGTATCGCTCTTGGTCATCCGGAGATGGTTCCAAGCAGCTCGTATATCTCGTTCATATTCTTTCGTCAACCAAGAAGAAATAAAAAGCTTATTAAATTTCAGCCATTTAACTGGCGCAGTCTTGTTTAAAAGAAGCGTGGACCACCAAGTACGAGCATTCCTCTTAAAGTAAGAGGCAGCTCTCCGAATCTTGGAGTGCTCTGAATAGCGTTCTCCTGCGAAAGCGATGTCAAACTGCTGTATAAAAGACAAAGCCTTCGAAGCATGTGAGTATCCTGAAAAGGTATCAAACTTGATCGAGTGGCCACCTTCCTTAAACTCTCGGACTTTCTTGCTTTTATCTTCGAGAAAGTCATACTGGTTGGCTTTGTAAAAATTCTTCTTGTTCGCATAAAAGTTTCCGTTGTCAGAGTCTAAACTGTCCGTAGACGAGTCCTGTGTAGAAGTGTTACTCACTGGGCGAGACTTAGACTTCCTTGCCTTTTTCTTGCCCTTTCCGAAGCGTTGTTTCTTGCTTCGCTTTTTACCTTTTCTGTCTTCTTCGCTCGAATCTGAAGAGCTAGAAGAACTGTCAGAAGAAGAAGAAGAAAAAGAACTGGGTACTCCTTCAAATCGAACACGCTTCTTCTGTTTCTTTGCCTCGTCAAAAGTCGACCGACGACCCAAATATCCCGGGAAGTCAGTGCCTTTCTTTTGCTTTTTGCCGTGCTTTTTGCCTTTCTTTTGCACGTCGAAAAGATGAGCAATCCGTGCATCAACCACGTTCTCCAGTTCCTTCTTCGTATATTTCCTGGAGGCAGAAGGTTTCTTGAGAGCCGGTGTCGGGAGTGGTGTTGTGGTTCTTTGCCACTCCATCTGTACCTCTGCCAAAGAGGTCTGGTTCATATATTTTGTCATCTTCGGGTCCTTGGCAAAATTGAGCGTCATCTTTGTTGCATCGCCAATCAATTGACGACGCACCATCTCTCTTTGCTCCACCTGAGTAGGTCGAGGCGGGCCATACTCTCTGTCTGAATCTTCGTTGTGATCCCAATCCGCATCTCCAGATGCAGAGGGAGTCGATTGATCATTGCCTGAAGCCATAGGTGCCGCGGAATTTTTTTTTTCGGGGATCGGATTTCCCGTAGAAGAGAAATCAGCCGTGCTCTGATACCACTGTAACAGACTTGGACACTCCAAGTCAAGAATCAATCACGACAGCACCAAATAACCACTTCAAACAATTCACAGATCACAATAGATTTGCACTGGCCCGGCGGAGTTCCGTGCCTAGAGATATTGGCCCCAAAGACTGGCGCCCCTTTCGGTATTTCTTTTTATATTAATCAGATCAAAGTACAAGAGAGCGGTTAGGGTTTCACTCTCAGACTTTGCGTCTAGATGCTCTGAGAAGTGAAGCCCTCACCACGTATTTAAAGGTACAAGGGATGCCCAAAAGCAGAGTCCCAAAAGCTTTTAAAATAAAAAGCATCAGTTCTCTCTCTCTCTCTCTCAGAGAGTCTCTTCTCTTTTTTTTATAAAGCAAAATTCGGGTAGCTCATCATTTTTTTTTTCAGCCTCCGCGATTTTCAAAAATTAGGTTTTCTGGCAGAAATTAGGGTTTGTAGGAATTTTAGGGTTTTGACATTAGAACCTTTTCCTGAGAATGTAGATCATTGGGTAGGCAGGTCAACTTGTTTGAGAAGGCAACCGCATAGATTTAATCGCTCTTTGCATCATGTAATGTTGACAGATGAGGGTGAACCTCTTACTTATAAAGAGGCTAAGTCATGTGAGTCAAGCAGTAAGTGGGAGCTTGCAATGCAAGAGGAAACGAAATCCTTGTATGAAAATGATACTTGGATCTTGTGCCATTGCCTAAAGGGAGAAAGGCTCTTCCTAACAAATGGGTATACAAGATTAAGGCTCTTGTTGTAAAGCTTACAATTTTACGTGTCCTTTTTTCTCTCGTTGCGGTGCTTGATTTGGAATTGAATCAAATGGATGTAAAGACAGCTTTTTGCATGGTGACATTGAATGATTGAAGAGGACATATACATGAAACAACCTGAAGGTTTTGTAGTTCCTACACGCGAGGAACTTGTATGCAAACTGAAAAGGGCTCTGTATGGTTTGAGACAATCATCACGGCAGTGGTATAAGAAGTTTGACACTTTTATGTTGTCTCAAGGCTTTAAACGCGGCCCTGCAAATCATTGTTTGGATACGAAAAGGGATGAAGATGGTAGTCCCATCATTCTTGTTCTCTATGTTGATGACATGCTGCTTGCCGGGAAACATAAGACTAGTCTTGATGCTCTGAAACGTAAGCTAAATTCAATATTTGCTATGAAGGATAGCATATTTTGAGCATGCTAATTAAAAGAGATAGAAAGCTGAAATTGTTGTTTTTATCTCAAGAAAGGTACATTGCAAAAGTACTTGACAGGTTTAATATGGCTGATGCTAAGCCTCTTGGAGTACCTTTACCTCCATACACCAAGCTTAGCAAAGCAGATTGCCCAAAGGATGAGGTGGCATTGAAAGCAATGAAGGGAATCCCATATGTATCAGCTTGTGGTTCTCTTATGTATGCTATGGTTGCCACTCGTCCTGTCATTGCTTATGCAGTGGGAGTTGTTAGTCGATACATGTCGAATCCTGGCAAAGCGCATTGGGAAGCTGTCCAATGCATTTTGAGATATTTGAAAGGTACATAATCATAGTGTATTTGTTATGGAAAAAGTGACTTAAAGTTGCAAGGGTATTGTGATGCAAGCATGGCAGGTGACATGGATAGCAGGAAATCTACCAGTGGATATGTATTTGCCATTGTTGGTGTAGTCTCTTAGTGTTCTAGGTTGCAGAAAATTGTGGCATTGAGTAGTACTGAGACTGAATATATTTCAGCCACAGAGACTTCAAAGGAGGCCATTTGGTTGGGCAGATTTGCAAAAGAACTTTGTATGTCTGCCCATACACCCGTGTTGGGTTGTGATAGCCAGAGTGCTGTCTATTTAGCCAAAAATGCGATGTTTCATGCGCGTACCAAACACATAGATGTGCGGTACCACTTCATACGACAGGTATTGGAGGATGGTCTAGTCACCTTGACTAAGATCCATACACAGGATAACCTTGTAGTTGTTCTCACCAAGAGTCTTGCTAAGACTCAACATGAACATTGCATACAACTGGTGAGAGTTGGTTAACCTAAAGGCGTCATTTATGCCTTTAAGTGGGAGGTGTTGGGTTAAAGGTCTAAATAACCCCTTTTTGTAAATATTGAACATGAACACATTTTTTTAAAGTCACTTATAATATATGTGGGAAAACCAAAAACTCACTTATTGAGTTTTCCCCAAAAACGTGAGCTCTCTCTCTCTCTCTCTCTCTCTCTCTCTCTCTCTCTCTCTCTCTGCTTCGATCGCTAGCGCTAGCTCTCTGCAGCTCTGTGCCTCCTGTTCTTGCCCCAATCCTGCACTACATCACGACGCGCACCTACCGGTACCTTCTGCTTCGCGCTTTCACGAAGTTTGCCAATAACAGGTGTAATGGCTATGTCCCATTCGGGTGCCGCTAGAACTGCCTCTGTTGGTGGTCCCATCCTGTCGGGTGTAATCTCGAGCCGCGTCACCAATTCAAGTGAAATGAAGTTGGCCTTGGCTCCTTCATTGAAGAAAATCAGGGCTTCTTGATCTTTCACTTTGCCCCAAGCTCGACAGAGTTCTGTACTTTCATCTATCAGGCTTGGGTTAGTACCCATGCAATCTGGTACCAAGTCCAGCTTCATCTTGCCTTTTCTGCCACATTCCTCTGTTGCTCTCAAACTCTTTGGCCTGTTTTCAGTTTGTTCTTGCTGTGCCTTTTTGGGGCACTTTGCGGAAATGTGCATGTTCCCCGCAACAAAAACACTTCTCCTCTCTGATATAATTGACCCTCTCTCGAAGAGTGAGCCGGTGTCGTGGATCCTTATCCTTCCTTTCTTTGAAACTCTTTTTCTTTCTACTTTCATTGTTGAAGGTCTGTCAGGTTCTCTGAGTCAGAATCTCATTAGTGTGGTAAGTCAAATTTCCCGAATGTATCGAGAAACTCGTTTCGCATGACCCGTTAATTCTTGAATAGAATTCGACTTTTGTTCAAGGCAGTAGTCTTGGATCTCTGTAGGGAGTCCGTAGCAAAACCGCTCAATCTGTTATTTAAAAGAGACCTTCTTAAATGCAGAGGTTGGTAGAAAAGAGTCCCAAAATCTCTTGCAGCAAGCGTCCAAAGAATCTCCTTTGGTCATCCGAAGATGGTTCCGAGCGGTTTGTATATCTCGTTCGTACTCCCGAGTCAGCCAAGAAGATATAAAGAGCCTTTTAATTTCAACCACTTGACTAGAGCTTCCTTCCTCAGAAGAAGAGTGGACCACCATGTTCGAGCATTTCCTTTGAAGAAAGATGCAACCCCTAATCTTGGAGTGCTCTGAGTAGTGCCCTCCAAAGAAGGCTATGTCGAGCTGCTAGATGAAGGCCAAAGCCCTCGGAGCATCTCGGAACCCCGAAAAGGATTCAAATTTAATCGATTGTTCACCTTCTTTGAATTCTTCTGCTTTCTTGCTTTTGTCTTCGAGGAAGTCATATTGGTTGGCTCTGTATGTAAGGTGCAGTAGAAGTGAATGTTGAACTTTGCTCAAGATGAGTACTCCGAACTGTGCTCAAGGGTTCCTTTTACTTACGGAAGGGAGAGCCTTCCGTTCCTTTAGTGAGAGAGTGCAAATGATCACAAACAAAGTGAAAAGACACTGTGAATGAAGGTGGAGAGAGAGAGAGAGAGAGAGAGAGAGAGAGAGAGAGAGAGAGAGAGAGAGAGAGAGAGAGAGAGAGAGAGATACGACACCAGACTGTTGTCAAACCTCCTCCAAGGGCCCCTCTCTCGATGGCGAGAGAAGTCTATGCTATTGATTGCTCAAATCTGGTACAAAGGTGCTGATGCAAGTTCTTGATGCTATGATGCAATGATGGTATGAGTCGGAGACGACGGTGACGGCGAGGGCGACAACGACGCTGATGACTGTTGGCTGACTTCAAATGCTGAAAAATGCTGAGTTTGGCTGGTACAGTCTGCTGATAACGTTGCTGCAGGTTGGCTGAAAACGCTGATGCATGTTTATAGAAAACGCTGGTCTTGCTGATCTGCAAACGTTGGCTGCTGAAGTCACTGGCGCTAGGGCTGAAGATGCTTGTAGAAAATGCTAATGCTTGCTGAGGGGAAACGCCAGAGGGCTTGCTGTAGAGTCTGCCTGTGCTCTCTTGGTTTCTTCTACTCTACTGAGTGACTGCCAGGTTTCTTTTATATTAACATAGCAAATTTGCCCTACCCAGGTTTCCAACAGTCACTTATTGATAATAAGTGAAAAATGGATAAATAGGAGAAATGCGTTATGTGCACTATAAAATGCTCATGATGGTTACTGAATGTCATCATGTTGTGTGCAACCAGAGGATCTGCAACTGCTCTTAAGTGCTTGGACATGCACGGCCTGCGAACAGACTCACAAAGGTGCCATAACACTTCCTAAGTTGACCTGAACCCTGGACTTGTTGTCCACATGCACATAGGGTTAGATGTGCACGTGACATACCCTCCTTTTCAAAGTGAGGTACTGGTATCGAACTGTATGGCGTCGAGGGAGTGCGCCAACAACTGCGGGAATCTTGCGAAGAACGCTTCGCCGGCCCACTCTGATGCGTGGTCGTGCGATACTTGAACTTCGAGAAGGTCTGCAAAGCTTGCTTCTTTGGGCCGCGCTGAAAGTGACCCAAAGCGATCTGTGGCTGCTTCAATGTTCCAACTTCGGCTATGGACGTAGGTCCACCTTCTTCAAGAATCTCCGAAGAGGAAAATTCCTGAAACCACTTCCAACATAAAACCATGAACATACCTATTCTATATAGAGTGGCTGGAAAAAGACTGCTTCCTCAAAGACTCTGCATGCAATGCAGATGAACAAAGTGGCGGAGTGTCAAGCCGTTCGCCAAACACACGCAAAAAATGGGGTCGAAAGTTGACTTTCTAATCTAAATCTATCAAGTTTGGCAGATCACAATGAAAATGCCGATGCTTGATGATCAATCTTCCTTGTGCTCTTTCTGAGACTGTGTCATGCCAAGGAAGACACATGGAATGTGAATTCCTTGAATGCAAACTTTTGTTCTTTTCGAGAGTGATCCGCATACATTTGTGCTCATCCATGAGTGAATCATGTGCATCGTACAATATGGCATGCCTATGAAAAGGGAACACGTAAAGACGGTGATGAAAATACAAGAAACCGTCATGAATGAAACACTCGAACAATACGTGCTGACTAATCATGCGAACACATAATACTTCCCGAGTGGGTTCCTTGGACCTCGACTCGAGAGCCAAGATCGGTTCTGCGTGATTGATCGTATCTGTAGTGAGGTTAGCTTCAATGGAAAAACCATCATCTAAACCATCATCCTTGTGAACAATCACATTTGTATCATACAAATCATCATCTGTGTGAATAATCACATCTTTATCATGCAAATCATGTGTGTCGTGCTTTGGAGAAGAAAAGACTGACAGAGTCTTCTTCTCTTGCTTCTTTTCAAGCTTCGCCTGCACATTAGAAATGAGAGGTAAAGAATGAAGAACTTTCTCACCACAAATGATGACGGGAGAGTCACTTTTGGCATTTAGAGTGAGAATATTGTTTGTCCAACCAATGAGAGGATTATGCTCACGAAACCATCCAATGCCCAAAATCATATCACATCGTGAAAGAGGAGAAATTACAAATTTTCTGCGGAAGGACGCTTGTTGAACAATGAATAACACATCAAGGCACTCTCGTGTAATGAGAGAGTTCATATCGGGAGCGAAACCCGACACCTCGAGAGGAGATGTCTGGTGAACCTCCAAGCGGGCTCTTTGTACAAGATAGGCACCTATCACATCATGCATAGTACCAGAATCAAACAAGACCACCATGTGTTGACCATTCACATCATCATAATACCTCATGAGAGACTCATCAATGAGAGGATCATGAGAAACTTGGAACACACTAGTGTGCTCATTTATGGCATTAACAGAGGGATGTGGGTTCTGTAGTTCTTTAGATTTGTTAGATTCAATCTTAGGACATGTTTTCTTTATATGACCCTTGACGTGACATTGATAATATCGATCTTCCTTACAATAAATGACTTGTTCCTTTGCCGTTATGTATCCTCCTATGATTCCTTGTGCAACCTTTTCATCTGGGGTGAGCTTAGGTTTAGCAAGTGTGTTAGCTTTTACCCTTAGATTCATTTTGAGTGTTCTTTTCCAAAAGACTAGAGGAAGGTTGGCTAGAAGAGTTACCATTGTTACCATTCTTACCGTTCTGTGGGTGCTTTCCCTTGTTGTGCTTCATCTCCTGTGCGGGAGCAATCGCTATCGCTTTGTTGAGATCTACGGGATCGAAGACTTCGACATCAAACCTGATATAGTCGTCCAACCCGAAAATAAAAGCCTCTTTGCGCTTTGCATCCGATTTGTGTAATTGGGTGCCAAGCTGCAAAACACGGTTAGAAAAGGACATGATTGGAGTACCATTTTGCTTGAGATTTCGCCAATCTTCCTTTAATCGCGCTAGGTACTGAGGTCGCAAGAACCGCGCCTTGAGCTTGTCTTGGAAGTCGGCCCAATTGAAAGAAAGGGGCACGCCTTTTTCGGCTTCCTCTAGGTACGCGGCCAATTGCTCCTCTTGCCACGCTTGATACCAATGAATGGCATCACTGGCAAGATAAGTGGCTGCCGTCAAAACTTTGCTATTTCCTGTCTTCTTAGTTGTCGCAAAATAAGCATTAAATTGATGCAACCAAGAATGAATAACATTAGCATCTATCTTACCATCATACGTACTAAATGTCAACTTCTTCTTGACGGGGTTGTTGGAATCCGCTTCTTGGCTTATGCTACCTATAGTTACTCGGAACGAGAACGGGGAATAGGAACGAGAAGGTCCGGAACGGGGAGGAGGAGGGGGAGCCGGAACGGGTCCACTAAAGTAAGGCTTGAATTACCTCCATTCAGCTTAGTCCCAAATAAACTCCTAAACAACCCCAAAACTGCCCCCAAATCTACTCCCTAACCTACCCTCAAACTGCACCAAATATGTTCCCCAAACATCCCCAAATCTGTCCCCAAATGCCTACTTTTGTCCGTTCCGCCCCGCGTTTCGCCATTCCGCCTCATGTTCCGCCTCGTTCTCCCCATTCTGGAACACCGTTCCGGTTACACCTCGTTTCAGAACGGCGTTCCGTTTCCATCTCCGTTTCGGGAACGGGACTCGTGCGGAATGCCATTCCGGAACGTTTGGGCTGTGTTCCCCCCGTTCCTTGTTGCACTGCTACCTGATGATTCGCCCACGTCCTTGAGTGGCTCGGACTTCGAGGTGAACTTGTAGGACCAACTCTTGCATGCGTTGGTCTCTCTGCGTCTCACGTTCTGATTCCAAGGCCGCTCGCCTTTCTTCGCCCGCCATGCGCGTGTGCTCACGCTTACGCTCCAAGGCTATCCTTCTTTCTTCGCCTGCCAAGCGTGCTTGCTTGCGCTCGCGATCAAAGGTGGCGCGTTGCGCCTCTTATTGTAGCATCATGTCCATCATCGACTTGACCAAAGCCTCCTTAGGATTTGGTGTAAACCGTGGCGTAGATGGGGAAGAGGGAGGGTCGGAAAAACCTCCTGGTGGGGAATATTCTTCTTCGCCACCTCCATGCTCATCACCTTCACGCAAAGTATCCATTCCGCTTCAGGTGATGACCATACAGTGAGATCTTGGGTACTTAAAGTTCGCGAGAAACTTGGGTTCTTGAGGTTCTTGGGTTCTTGAGATTCTTGAGTTCTTGAGGTTCTCGAGTTCTTGAGGTCTTTCTTTAGCTTGCAATCTGTGTTAGAGAAGGCTTTTCTCTTACCCGAGCTCGACTCTTCCCTGCGGGCGTACCCCTTGGTGGCCTTGTGCTCACACCAAGGCTGCTTTTTCCCACCTCACGTCGATTGGCCGGCCGCTAAGTGCACGGTCCGCTCTCAATGAGTGAAAAGAGGAACAAGGGGAGGCCGGACAAGCCCTTCTTTCTTGGGTTTCCTATCACTCTTCAAAACATGATTAGGAATCGACACGCCGAAGTGGACTTGGGTTACGTACGACCGCAACATGCAAAAAATTTCTTGTGGTTCTTTCCTTGAGTGATACAGAACACTGCCAAAGCTCTGATACCAATGTAAGGTGCAATGGAAGTGAATGTTGAACTTTGCTCAAGATGAGAGCTCCGAACTGTGCTCAAGGGTTCCTTTTACTTACGGAAGGGAGAGCCTTCCGTTCCTTTAGTGAGAGAGTGCAAATGATCACAAACAAAGTGAAAAGACATTGTGAATGAAGGCGTTGAGACTGAGAGAGAGATAGAGAGAAGAATACGACTCCAGACTGTTGTCGAACCCTCCTCCAAGGGCCCCTCTCTCGATGGCGAGAGAAGTCTATGCTATTGATTGCAAATCTGGTACAAAGGTGTTGATGCTATGATGCAATGATGGTTTGAGTCGGAGACGACGGTGACGGTGAGGGCGACGACGACGCTGAGGACTGCTGGCTGAAAACACTGACTTCAGATGTTGCTATTTCATGCTGAAAAACGCTGCTATTTCTGGCTGAAAAACGATGCTGAAAAACGCTGAGTCTGGCTAGTACAGTTTGCTGAAAACGCTCCTGCAGGTTGGCTGAAAATGCTGATGCAGGTTGGCTGAAAACGCTGGTGCAGGTTTAGTCTTGCTGATCTGCAAACGCTGGCTGCTGAAGTCATTGGCGCTAGGGCTGAAGATGCTTGTAGAAAACGCTAATACTTGCTGAGGTTCTTGCCAAGGAGAAACGCCAAAGGGCCTGTTGCAGAGTTTGCCTGTGCTCTCTTGGTTTCTTCTGCTCTACTGAGTGACTGTCAGGTTTCTTTTATAGCAAATTTGTTGTAACAGACTTGGACACTCCAAGTCAAGAATCAATCGCGACAGCACCAAATAACCACTTCAAAACAATTATAGATTTACACTGGCTCGGCGGAGTTCCGTGCCTAGAGATATTGGCCCCAAAGACTCGTGCCCCTTTGGGTATTTCTTAATGTATTAATCAATGTCAAAGTACAAGAGCGGTTAGGGTTTCACTCTCAGACTTTGCGTCCAGATGCTCTGAGAAGTGAGGCCCTCACCTGCATATTTAAATCTTACAAGGGATGCCCAAAAGCAGAGCCCCAAAAGCTTGAAAGCAAAAGCAGATACTCTCTCTCTCTCTCAATGACAGTAAAAGTAAAGCATTTTCTCTCTTTATCTTTCTTCCAATTTCCTTGCAAAGCCAAAAAGCAGGGATTTGCGTCGCCAAAAAGAACCAATTTTTTTTTCCACCTCCGCGATTTTCGGAAATTAGGGTTTCTGGCAGAAATTAGGGTTTGCAGGAATGTTAGGGTTTCTGCCGTCGGTAGCCACGTCATCACTTTGTGACATACCCTCCTCTTGAAATCATTGTAATCGACCGCGATTACGCCTGCAAAACCGACAAAAGCCATAAACCGTCTTAGCAGACACTGACTGTTAGTACCTACGTACTAGGGACACACATCTGGCACATGTACCAAATCGACAATCACATCACACGACATCATAGGACATCACTAGACATCACAGGACATCACATGACATTCAACATTCATTCGGATCTTAGACCATGATTTATCGGCAATGTAGCTAGCAATCACATCTAGGTCCAATCGGGACCTCATTGATGTCCGATTGACTAACCCCTATTTCAACCATGTCTATTCGAGATCAATCAGACCAAAATGCTGCAGTCATTTCGTCTATCAGTTCCTGCACTCAAAAGAAGTCAAGAACAAATCAGTATCATTATCTGGAATTCCATTTCATAAAGTCATTCAGCAAAGTACTGTCAGCTCTCAGTATCCCTGAAGCTCAAAGAGACATCAGTGACTTTAGTATCAAAATCAAGGCATCTGTTGACAAAGGAGCGGAGTAACTCCCCTCTTGTGCATCCCACTGCACCAGATCTTCGGCCAAGCTGAATTTCTGGGTTATGTTTGGAGTAGACTATGCTAAACCAAAACATTGAGGTAAAGTTTCACGATCTGAGGAGTATCTGCTAAGTCCTCCTCCTCCATCCACTTCGCATCAAGTGCAGGATAGTTCTTGAACTTAACCAAGAACCGCATTCGGACTTTACTTTTAGTCTTCGTATCCTTATGTGCCAAAATCTGTTCAAGAACAAGGATCTCCTCGTTTTCTTCCACTTCGGGTTGCTCATCAGGCTCCCCAGCATCAGGCACATCACCCGTAAAAGGTTTCAAGAGACTCACATGGAATGCATTGTGAATCCTCCAAGTATCTAGCAGTTTCAATCGAAAGGAGACATCATTTATCTTTTCAGTGATCTGGAAAGGTCTGTAGTATCGCATACTAAGCTTTGGAAAAAGCCTCTCCTTTCCCTTTTTCTTTCGTAGGCGTGCCTTCTCAAAACGTTAGAGCGCCCAATCATCCTCCTTCAGTTTCAAGTCGCGACGATGGCGATCCGCTGCCTTTTTTTGTCGTTCTTGAGACTTCTGCAAAGTCTCGCGAACCTTGGCAAAAGCCGTATCCAAATCTCGCGAATATTCATTTGCTTCAAATATCTAATCTTTCGTGCTCAGGAAGGATGAAACATTCGCAGCACTTCCAATAATCTCAAATGGCGTTTCCCCATCGAAGAGTGTATCGTGTTATTGTAGGCAAATTCCACCAAAGGTAAGTTCTTTTCCCATTGAGTCTTCTGATGCGAGATACAAGACTTCAATAAATCTAAAACCACTGAATTGGCAATCTCAAATTGCCCGTCAGTCTGCAAGTGGAACGATGACAAGAACTGCAACCGCGTGCCAATGTTCTCCCAAATTGCCTTCCAAAACAAACTCATAAATCTGGGGTCTCTGTCAGAGACAATCGTCTCAGACATGCCATGTTATCGGAAAATCATCGTGACCATTGTGTGTTCTCGGGAGATCAAAAATGAAATCCATTGCAATACTTTCCCAGGGGCGGGTGGGTATGGTAAAGGCTGTAACAATCCCTGTGCCTTATTCCTGTCAAACTTGACCTCCTGGCATACTGCGCACAACTCTTCCACATCCTTTTTGAGTCTCGGCCAAAAGAAGTATCTCTCTACCCCCTTCATGGTGGTAACAATGGCGCGGTGACCCGTAAAAGGTGGATAGTGGCATTCAGTTATAACCTTTTCCCTCAACGGCTGTGTAACGCACAACATAGTCTTTCTCATCAAGTACCCTTCCCAAAGGGAGTATCCAGCTACTGTCTCCCCATCCCGTATCCGTATGAAAATATCTGCAAAATCTGTATCTGTGGCATACTGATCGACCATATCCTCGAAGCTTCTATGATGTATCGCGGAAATAGCCAGAACCAACGACTTCCGAGACAAAGCATCTGCCACCACATTCTTCTGTCGCTGCACATGGACAATCTGGAAGTGAAAGTGTGACAAGATGTTCGCCCACTGCATGTGCTTTTCCGAAAGCTGCTTTTGTGACAAGAAGTAGGGCAAACTCTGATGGTCTATAAAGACAGTAAAATCCGCTCCGAGTAGGTAATGCCACCACTGAGTAAGAGCATGGATAATCACCAAAAGCTCGTTCTCATAAATCTGTGTTGTCATCTCCGACCTAGAGAACAATCGGCTCTCGTAAGCAATGGCATGGCCTTCTTGCATCAAGACCGCACCCAAACTATGACCACAAGCATCACAAAATACTTCAAATGATTTCTGCAAGTTCGGCAAAGTCAAATTTGGTCCTGTAGTCAATTTCTCTTTCTATGTTTGAAAGGCAGTCACCTCTTTGGATCCCCACGAGAAAAGGGACTCCTTTCTGTATCAAGATATGCAAAGGGGAAGCAACCTTTGCAAACTTTCAAATGAACCGTCTGTAGTACGAACACAGTCCCAAGAAGCTTTCAACTTCATGGACATTCTTCAAATCGGGCCAATCACGGATAGTGTCTATCGGATCCATTTGCACTCCTGCTGCTGAGACAAAGTGTCCCAAAAGTTTATCTTTGAAGCAGATGATCTCTATGTTCTGCCTCATTCTTGGAGATAACACTGATATCATCAAAGAAAGTGCCAACAAATAGCCTGTACTCTCGAAAAATCCTGTCCATCATCCGGTTAAATGTCACAGGAGCATTGGTTAAGCCAAAAGGCATCACTAAAATAACCCAAAAGTAGTCCGAAAGGCTGTCTTGTAGACGTCTTCCGGCGCAATTTGGATTTGATGATATCCGCTCTTCAGATCAATCCTGCTAAAGCACGAGGATCCTTGTAACTTGTCGAGTATATCATCGATCCTAGGAATCGGAAATCTGTTCTTGATGGTGATTTTGTTGAGAGCTCTAAAATCAATGCACATTCTCCAAGATCCGTCTTTCCTCAAATTCAACAACAGTGGAGAGCAATACGGTGAAATACTATGTTGGACAAGACCCTTTTCCAAGAGGTCTTTCATTGGGTTCATAATCTTTTCATTTTGTAGTCGGCTCACACAGTAAGGTGGCCGATTCGGTGGTGTGCTTCCAGGTATCAGATCAATGGTATGATCTTCAGGCCCTCTAAAAAGCAATCGGCATGAGTGTGGAGAAAAATCTTCGCGTTATTTTGTTCAAGTCACAACATATTCAACCTTTATTCATCGTTCAGGTCTCTCCCATAAGAATGAGTAAAGAAAATTAAAGTTCATCAAGTACAATCTCTGAGCCCTTCATTTGTCAAAGTCGCTTTCTCGGCCCGGTAGTCAACCATGGCATAGTTCTTGTGGTACCAAGGGATCCTGAGTAGAACGTCACTAGCGTGCCCTGGACCCAATGCTTGGTGTAATGGCAACATCCCATCCGGGTGCCAGTTGAACTACCTCAGTTGAACTACCTTTGCCTGTTGCGTCAGTCTGTCGGGCGTAGTTCCAAATCGAGCCGCCAATTTCCAGTGAAAAGAAGTTGGCCTTGGCTCCTTCAAAAGAGCTTCCTGATCCTTCACTTTGCCCCAAAAGCGGCAAAGTTTGTACTTTCATTCATTAGATTCGGTGCAGGTCCCACGCCATGTGGTACCAGTTCTGCTTTTCTATCTGCCTTTTCTGCCACGTTCCTCAGCTGCTCTCGAACTCTCAGGCCTGTCGTCGTCTTTATCATTCTGTTCTTTCTGTGCCTTTTTAGGGCACTTCACGGAGATATGTCCATGTTCCCCGCATCCAAAGCACTTCCCCTTTTTGATGAAGCGAGCTCTCTCCTCAGGAGTAAGCTTGGGTCGTGCATCCTTTTTCTTTGGATTGCCCTTTTTCTTTCTACTTTCAATCTGTTCGGCTCGTTGTGTCATGGCCTCATCTGTGGGGTAGGTCAGACTGCCAGAGTGAATGGCAAAGCCCCTCTTCGCATGACTCATTAACTCCTAAATAGAAGCTGACTTCTGTTTTAAGCAGTGATCTCGGATCTCTGTAGGTAGACCCAAGGTAAACCGCTCAATCTGTTCTCTGAATGAGATCTTCTTGAATGAAGAGGCGGGTAGAAAAGAGCTCCAGAATCTTTCACAGTAAGCATTGATTGTATCTTTCTTGGTCATTCGAAGATGGTTCCAAGCAGCTCGTACATCTCGTTCATATTCTTGCGTCAACCAAGAAGAAATAAAAAGCTTCTTAAATTTCATCCATTTAACTGGCGTAGTCTTGTTTAAAAGAAGCGTGGACCACCAAGTACGAGCATTCCCCTTAAGGTAAGAGACAGCTCTCCGAATCTTGGAGTGCTCTGAATAGCGTCCTCCTGCGAAAGTGATGTCAAACTGTTGTATAAAAGACAAAGCCTTCGAAGCATGTGAGTATCCTGAAAAAGTATCAAACTTGATCGAGTGGCCACCTTCCTTAAACTCTCGGACTTTCTTGCTTTTATCTTCGAGAAAGTCATAGCGGTTGGCTTTGTAAAAATTCTTCTTGTTCGCATAAAAGTTTCCGTCATCCGAATCTAAGCTGTATGTAGACGAGTCCTCAGTAGAACTGTCAGTCTCTGGGCGAGATTTAGCCTTCTTCGTCTTTCTTGCCCTTTCCGAAGCTTTGTTTCTTGCTTCGCGTTTTACCTTTTCTGTCTTCTTCGCTCGAATCTGAAGAGCTAGAAGAACTGTCAGAAGAAGAAGAAGAAGAAGAAGAAGAAGAAGAAGAAGAACTGGGTACTCCTTCAAATCGAACACGCTTCTTCTGTTTCTTTGCCTTGTCGAAGGTCGACCGATGACCCAAATATCCCGGGAAGTCAGCGCTTTTCTTCTGCTTTTTGCCGTGCTTTTTGGCTTTCTTTTGCGCGTCAAAAAGCTGAGCAATCCGTGCATCAACCACCTCTTGTAATTCCTTCTCTGAATACTGTTTGTGATCAAAAGGTTTCTTGAGAGCGGGTTTCAGGGGTGGTGTAGTGGTTTTCTGCCACTGTGCATGCACTTCCTGAAAAGAAGTCTCGCTCATATATTTTGCCAATTTCGGATCCTTCGCAAAACTGAGCATCATCTTTGTTGCATCGCCGATCAATTGACGACGCTTCATCTCTCTTTGCTCCGCCTGAGTAGGCCGAGGCGGGCCATACTCTGTCTGAATCTTCGTTGTGATCCCTGCCCGCATCTCCAGATGCAGAGGGAGTCGACTGATCCTGGCGTGAAGCCATAGGTGCCGCGGAAAAAAAATTGGGGATCGGATTTCCCGTAGAAGAGAAATCGGCCGTGCGCAAATTTGTTGTAACAGACTTGGACACTCCAAGTCAAGAATCAATCGCGACAACACCAAATAACCACTTCAAAACAATTCACAGATCACAATAGATTTACATTGGCCTGGCGGAGTTCCGTGCCTAGAGATATTGTCTCTTGGCGCCCCTTTCGGTATTTCTTTATGTATTAATCATTGTCAAAGTACAAGAGCGGTTAGGGTTTCACTCTCAGACTCCGCGTCCAGATGCCCTGAGAAGTGAGGCCCTCACCGCATATTTAAAATGTTACAAGGGATGCTCAAAAGCAGAGACCCAAAAGCTTGAAAGCAAAAGCAGATTCTCTCTCTCTCAATCAGAGTAAAAATAAAGCATATTCTCTCTTTATCTCTCGTCCAATTTCCTTGCAAAGCCAAAAAGCAGGGATTTGCTTCGCTAAAAAAAAACCATTTCCCCCCTCCCCCCCTTCCGCGATTGTCGGAAATTAGGGTTTTCGGCAGAAATTAGGGTTTGCAGGAATTTTAGGGTTTCTGGCAGAAATTAGGGTTTTTGCTGTCGGTAGCCACGTCATCACTTTGTGACATTTGCCCTACCCAGTTTCCCAAAAAAGTCACTTATTAATAATAAGTGAAAAATAGATAAATAAGGGAAATGGGTTCTGTGCATTGTAAGATGCTCATGATGGTTACTGAATGTCATGCTGATGATCATGTTGTGTGCAACCAGAGGATATGCAACTACTCTTAAGTGCCTGGACATGCATAGCCTGCAAACAAACTCACAAAGGTGCCAGAACACTTCCTAAGCTGACCTGAACCCGGGACTTGAAGTAGCTTGTCCACATGCACATAGGGTTAGATGTGCACGTGACACTGTAAAAATGCTTTTCCTTTTCATAAAACATATGGTCATCGGAGTCCGAACTGTCAGAGGGTGACTCCTCTATAGAACTGTCAGAAACTGGGTGAAATCTGGGTTTCTTTGCCTTTTTCTTGCCCATTTCGAAGCTTTGCTTTTTGCTTCGCTTTTTACCTTTTCTGTCCTTTGCGCTCGAGTCAGAAGAAGAGGAAGAATAAGAACTAGGTAGTCCTTCAAAACGTACTCGCTTCTTCTACTTTTTTGCAGATGCAAAAGAAGATTGACGGCCCAAATAACCAAGGTAGTCAGTTCCCTTCTTGCGCTCTTTCACTTGCTTTTTGAATTGATTGTTCGTGTCCAAAAGCCGACTGATCTGTGTCTGAACCACCTCTTGTAATTCTTGTTCTGTAAACATCCTCGGAGAAGAAGGTTTCTTGATTGTTGGTTTGATGGGCGGTTCTGTGGCTTTCTGCCACTGGGTGTGTACTTTTGCGATGGATTGCTGAGACAAAAATTTTGCAAATTGAGGATCCTTTGCAAACTTAATCATCTGCTTTGTGCACTCGTCAGCCTGCTGTCGACGTTCCATCTCTTGAAGTTCGTACTGAGTAGGCCGAGGTGGTCCGTACTCTTCCTCTGTTAATTCGGTTGAATCTTCTTCGTGATCTCCTCCCGCATCAGCAGATGCAGAAGAAGTTGACTGATTCTTCTTGGAATCCGTAAGTGGCGCGAGAAAAGGATCGGATTTCTTGGTAGAAGAGAATTTGGCCGCGCTCTGATACCACTGTAACAAACTTGGACACCCCAAGTCAAGATTCTACCGCGACACAGCAAAGATTCACTTTAGAACAGTTTACAAAAGACGACGCGGCCCGGCGTAGTTCCGTGCCAAGAGGTATTGGCCCCAAAGACTGGTGTCCCTTTTAGTATTTCTTTTTTTAATTAATTTGTGTGCAAAGTACAAGAGAGTCCGCGGGAACTCACACTCAGACTCTACGTCCAGATGCCTTGAGTAATGATGCCCTTGGACTTATTTATTCTTACAAGGGGTGCCCAAAAGCAGAGCCCCAAAAGTTTAAACTCAAAAGCTTCTTAAACTCAAAAGAAGCTATAACCCTAAAGCTGCCAAATCAGCCAGCGTAATTTTCAGAAATCTGTACGTACTGCCACGTCAGCAATCAATGGAAATTGCGGGCATCCGCACAATTTGCCACGTCAGCCTGTCGGCGCGTTTTACGAAGCCTGCTGGCAGTGTGTCCGGGGGCCTGCCACGTCACCAGTTTGTGACAGAGAGAGAGAGGACCTGCGTGCTGAAGATGACCTGCCCGCTGAGCTATAGCCGTGAGACCTGCGTGCTGAAAAGAGAGAGAGAGAGAGAGAGAGAGAGAGAGAGAGAGAGAGAGAGAGAGAGAGAAAGAAGAAGAAGAAGAAGAAGAAGAAGAAGAAGATAATTTTAACGTCGTAGGAAACTATCCCAAGAGACCTTAAAGATCTATTCGACGAGGAGAGTTGAACTCGAGACCTGTTATTCAAGAGGGAAATGGCATAACCAATCTACCACACTTGGGTGATAGAAAGGTTATACCATTTTCCTCTTCTTATTAGCACACACACACCCCCCCGAGAAGAAGAGAATTTTAACGTCATAGGAAACTATCCCAAGAGACCTAAAAGATCTATCCGACGAGGAGAGTTGAACTCAAGACCTGTTATTCAAAGAGGGAAATGCATAACCAATCTACCACACTTGGGTGATAGAAAGGTTATATACCATTTTCCTCTTCTTATTAGCACACACACACACACACACACCACCTGAGAAGAAGAGAATTTTAACGTCATAGGAAACTATCCACAGAGAGAGAGAGAGAGAGAGAGAGAGAGAGAGAGAGGCATGGACCCTTGTCGCCCAGCCGCTCGCTTGTAGCCCAATTGCTTCTGCTTCTCCCCTTCATGATGGCTGCACTGGTGCCTAGGAGATGCCAGGACTAGGGCGATGAAGCTGGTGCCTCGCCCGAATTAAACGCCAGGTTGATCTGCATGCTTAAAGCACATCAGGTGGGCATGCAGGTGCTCACGCACATCGTGCTCCACAAATCCTGGGGCTATGTGACTGCACACTTGAATTATCAATCCTGCCACTGGTTTCTTCACTGACGAGTCAGTTTTGCAAAGAGGGTAATGCAAGGGTCCCAGCTAGTCTAATGAATCTGTCTGGACATGCATGCCCTGCAGGCTGCGAGTTGTCTCACAAAGGTGCTGGTAGCGGATCACCTAGGCTAGCCCCGTTCAAGGGTTGACGTAGTTGCATGTTCAGGGGTTACTTATCACGGAATTTTGCAGTAAGAATTCACATACAGGACTCGATCCTTTGCCTGTGTATCTGGTGGGTCTTTTGTGCATTAACTGGAAAAAAAATGCTATAGATTTTTCTATTAACTCATCTTTTGTGGAAGTATTGATAGTTCTGATGGAGATGGCTTTACTACATACAAGAAAACCTGCACACATTTGTACCTTTTTGAATTAATGTGAATTAACTCAGTAATTTAAGGGTCCAACTAGTACTGCCATTTTTGCAGGTTTTGGATTCTGCGACGAACAAGCTATGGCTCTACAACAACCAAGGGGTATTCACATGTTTGGGAAGTCAGATTTTGGTCCGGTCATTTCTTGTGTTATCTAACATGTGATTTCTCGCTGCAGAAAATGTATGAAGACATATCTGTCCTCGGTATGAAGGCTACAGGGGAGGAGTGAAATGTTTCAGATCAATTTGCGGAGGGTTATCTGCGTCAAGGAGGCCACACTCAGAATGTGGCTTATGCTCGTTTGATTTTTCGTTCGTCTGTCCACTCCCTATTGAAAGGCTGCGAATGTATCAAAGAGTGTTGCATGTTTGATTAAGAAATAAAGCATCAAAATCTGATGAAGCAGTATTGGATTAGGAAATAGCGCTTCTTGAATTACACTTTTTACTCGAATCAAATAGCATTTTAGATGTTGAGGAGGTGGTTTTGACTAATTAGCCCTTGATTGTTTTAGCAGTGGCTCCTTGATTGTGTTAAATTTGCTCTTTTCTGTTATTTACAAGTGTTGTCGGATATTTGGAGAGACGAACAATCACAACGGTTTTGTATGTGTGTGCAAATTTTGATTGGCTGTAATTTTAAGTTTTACAAAATTACCTTGAAAGTGTTGAGGACAGTGATACGTCTTTTCGGTGTATTTTTGAAGCACTGCGATTGGCTTACATTTTTGCAGTGATCAGATGACAGCCCTATTCTGCAAAGATGCTTAAGTGGTTTCATTTTGCGACATAAGGGTGCTTGTAATCTTGTTTGTTCAGATTCCTACAGGAACGTGCAAGTGTCCTACTAAGCAAACAATCCATGGTATATTGAAAATAAGGGTCGTTCCAAACAAGGAGGTCGTTGGCCAGCTCTTTCTGGAGCACACAACAGCCACCATCCCTGCATTTTTCTCTCCCTCTTGTTCACTGACTATTAGGCATGCAGACTTTCTCTCTCCCCCTCCTCCAGCTTCACAACTGTCGTCCACGTCTCTCACTCTCTTTGGCCAGCCACTCTCTCTCTCTCTCCCCTCCCCTGCTGCCCCTCGTACTCGCCTCCCTCCCTTGCTGCCCCTCGTGCTCCCCCGCACCTCCCGCTCGCCTGCTCCCCTTCCTCCCTTTGCTGCTCGCTGCTCTCCCTCTCCCTCCCCTGTTGCTCCCGCACATCTGCTGCCCCTCGCGCAGACTCCCGTGCTGCCCCTGGCGTAGACTCCCCGTACTGCCTAGACTTCCTTTACGTGTAGCATGTACCCCAGGCTCTTCTACGCGTAGCGTGTCCCCCCCCCCCCCCCCCCCCACGCGGAGGACGTCAAATTTTTTTATTTTTATTTTTCATGGATGGTATCAAACAAGCTATATTGTTTTAGCTTGGTCTCATGGGTTAATTTGGCCGTATGAAGACGTGAATATATCATTATATCATTTTATTTCCCTTGCCTTTTTGTACTACTAATCCCCCCCCCCCCTTCCTTCCTTTTCTCTATCGTCTTTATCACTCCCCCTATCTTGCCATACCGTCCCACGCTCCCCCACTCGCCCAACTACCGCGCCCGTCGCTAGGGGGGTGAACACGTTCAGTGACTCCTTGGTGGACGGCGATCAAACATGAGAAAGATGAACGATAAAGCCGACCCCCCCTCCCTTCCTTTTCTCTATCGTCTTTATCACTCCCCCTATCTTGCCATACTGTCCCACGCTCCCCCACTCGCCCAACTACCGCGCCCGTCGCTAGGGGGGTGCACACGTTCAGTGACTCCTTGGCGGACGGCGATCAAACATGAGAAAGATGAAGTATAAAGCCGACCCTCTAGAGGATGCCATTCAAAAGTGCAAAGAAGAAATGACGGAGATCATTACCAAGATGAACCGCAATCTTTGGGGCACAATAAACACGCTCGAAGGACGCGTGCTGATCCAAGAGAGCAAGATAAGCACGTTGGAAGACCGAGTGACGACCCAAGAGGAAGAGATCGTGTCACTCAAAAAAGATCTCGTCGAAGCACGGTCAAGAAACACACTGGAAGATGGCGAATTGTAACCCTCAGTAATCGAAGAAATCAACACGATCAAGGAGCAAGTATGGCCCGTCAAAGAGGAAGAAGAGCAGCACAAAGAAATGACGACTTCTTGGATGGATGTTCTTACCAAAACCTAACAGAAGGCGGACGAAGCCGAGAAATGGATCAAGGTGGCCAAGAAAGGAAAAGGCAAGGAGATAACGTCCACGTCCACGTCCATTAATCAGACACTAGAGGAGGAGCAAAGGAGAAGGGTGCGTGCTTTACATGTGAGAATTTGCGGTCTCAAAGACAAAGGCAATGTGGACGAGGAAGTAAAAGAACTCACAATCTTGATGGGGATTCATGAGCCGACGCACACAAGGGCATGGAGAGTGGGCAACATAAAGAAAAATGGAAGCAGTGGAGAAACCTCAAAAGAAAGAGCACTCATCCTCCGTTTTCCCTCCATGGAAGCAAAGAAATCATTCTTGAAGAAAAGACCAACTCTTAAAGAGACTGGCATCTTTCTCGGGGATGATCTCACCCTCAAGCAGATCGCTCATATGCAGGAAGTAATGTCGGAGATTAGAGCGGCAAGGAGAAAAGGCAAGATTGCTTTCTACCGAGACGAAAAAGTGGTAATACTAGAGCGACGCTCCACATGATAGTGCGAGACTTATGGGACCACACTCAAAGTAGCTGCTTGGAACTGCAATGGATCTATGCGTCTTGATGTAGGTGCTTTTGAGGATAGCTTTACTAGAAGAGACATCATCTTTTACTCTGAGACACACCAGGCCCTTGGGCAATCGATGCTTCACATCAGTGGATAGAGGTGGGAGACAGTCTACAGACAGGAGACACACTCAGAGCACAGAGGGCGGGGCTCGGGAGGAGTGGCAGTGTTATTTAGAGAGGATCTGCAGCCACTGATACATATAGCCCGCAGAGACGAGCATGCTAGGTACATGTGGGTGAGACTGAAAGCAGAGACAGACAGATACCTCTATCTAGCTATTTGCTACTTTCCCTCGAGTACATCAGTTTATGCATCACCCAGAGGGCAATCCCCTTTCTCTATTTTGGATAATGACATATGGGAGTTCTCTAGGGACGGTGACATTATCATCCTAGGGGACTTCAATGCTAGGACTGCCCATCACCAGGCAGTGTTTTATGATACTTCAGAGGAGATGCTAAGAGAGCTAGATGTTGTAGAGACGAGCCTTTCCAGAATATCACACGATGTGGAATATACTGAGTATGGGCGACACCTGATAGACATGGGTACTGCACATGGATTGGCCATCTTGAACGGCCTACAGAGATTTCTTGCTTTGCAGGAGGTTTTACATGCTTCCCACATAGACATGGAGCCAGCACAGTGGACTATGTCATGGCACAGCCGAATCTCATCTCTAGTATCCAGGATCTCACAGTTGGGCCCAGACCGGTCGGGGTGGCAATGGATCATGCTATGGTGTCGATGACCATCTCCTTCCAATTCAATGTAGCACACAGGCCACGAATATCAGTCCCTACTCGCTACACATTCACACGGGAGACGGACTCTGTATACATGGACGGAATTTACAGACGCCTATGCACTGAGGACCTGGGGCGACCTCTGGAGGAGCTAACTACTATATTGACACAGACATTACATGAGGCAGCAGCAGAAGCATACACACACCCAGCTTGAGCAGAGCCGTCGATCAGGGAGCATGCCTCAAAACAGCTGGTACGATGAGGAATACCGCCATACTAGAGCTAGACTTCAGAGGGAGGTGCTGCTGGGGGATGTCACTCACAGACAGTCACAGATTGACTTCCGACGCCTGGTGCGACGGAAGAAGAGGGCTTTTTTTCCTTGACTCGAGCAGGATCTATATCAGCTATTCTTGAGTCAGGACTCGCGTGAGGCGTGGCGGCTCTTTCATGAGCAGTAACCCCCCCCCCCCCCGCTATTTCCTCCACAGAGACCTGGGGTCAGTACGCATCATCTTTGTACACAGTACCTGGACAACCGCCCCTCCCCAACCCCCCCGATCCATGCCCACACGCATGTGTCTTTTTCACCGCTGAAATGGTGAAGAAAGCTATTGACAGGATGAAGACTGGGAGAGCATATGATCATGATGGCCTAGTCGCTGAACATTTCATGCATGCCAAAGACCTACTAGCAGAGCTTCTAGCAGAGCTTCTAGCAGTTATGTTTAACCGTGCCATGTGTGAGGGCCTACCGGACACGTGGAGCCTATCTACGATCGTACCTATCTTCAAATCAGGAGACCCCATGGAGCCTGGGAATTATCGCACTATTATGATTGGACACACACTGGCACGATTGTATGCATCCATTCTTGAGCAACAGCTGAGTAGATGGGCAGAGAGGGAAGGAATACGTGCAACTGGGCAGGTAGGATTCAGGAGAGGCTTTTCTACTCTCGACCATATCCTAACACTCAGGGCCATCATCGAGGAAGGCAGATCTCATGGGAGACGGATCTATTGTAGCTTTGTGGACTTCCGCAAAGCTTTCGACACGGTACCCAGAGCTAGACTGATGCGCAGATTACAGGAAATGGGAGTACCCACAGAACTCATTTGGGGGATCATGGCATTGTACAGATCAGTAGTAGGGCATGTACGCACCCCGGAGGGACTTTCTACACCGGTTCACTCCACTATTGGGGTGAAGCAGGGCTGCCCGCTCTCTCCTACTCTTTTCGGTATGTATGTGGATGAGGTTTCTGACTACATTGACAGCGATGGGGATAAAGGTGCTCAGTTGGCAGGGACATGGATTCCACTTTTGTTATATGCTGATGACATAGTGTTGATCTCCGAATACCCGAAGGGAATGCAACGTGAACTGGATGCTTTGCATACGTTTGCCCACGAAAGTGGTTTGTCTATCAACCTGGGTAAAATCAAGGTTATGGTGTTTAATACCACCCCACAGTGAATCAGGAGGTCAGCACCTACATTCACATACGGCCAGGAGACTGTGGAGTACACAGACGCTTACACTTACCTTGGAGTGGTTTTTAGCGGACCTGCATTCTCACTCAGAAGAGCAGCAGAGACCAGACTTACTAGAGCCCACGTAGCATTGGGTAGATTGGAGAGGATGTGTTCGTAGGTTCAGTTTCAGGAGCCCCGGACGAAGATCTGGCTCTTTGACACCTTGGTGGCTTCAGCATTGCTCTATGGAACCGAGATATGGGGACCTTCACTGGATCACCACGGGAGGCCGGGTCG
Source organism: Adiantum capillus-veneris (assembly GCF_014529385.1). NCBI lineage: Eukaryota > Viridiplantae > Streptophyta > Polypodiopsida > Polypodiales > Pteridaceae > Adiantum > Adiantum capillus-veneris. The sequence continues at coordinate 44,919,935 of NC_140953.1, forward strand.
CTCAGACGGATGGGGAAACATGGAGAAACCTCTCGTCTCTATGATCTCGCGGCTCATTAGAGCCAAGGCATCGGTACCACGGGCCATTATCCGAGCAGAGCTAGCGCCCCCCCCACTTGTGGTGGAGGTGCTCACTAGATCAGTCTCCTTCATAAATCGCACATGGGAACTTCCTAGAGACAGATATGCTCGCATAGCACTTGAATCCTCTCGACAGTTAGCCATACAAGGAGATACAACATGCTGGTATGGGGAGATGACATCATGGTTTCAGGCACATGGGTTCAGCATAGACAGGCTGCCACCATTCCATTACTCATTGGATGCACCATCTCTCTCTTACACAGTCAGACATCACCAAGCTCATCCGCCAAGACTTGACCCAGCTAGACACCAGGAGGACATGGATACAACCAGCACAGGAATTGGGCACGAAGATGGCTTTCTACAGAGACCACCTTCTCCAGCTTACGGAAGATGGTTTTGTGGCGAGACCCAGATACATGGATACCCACTTGTCTCATGGGATACGATGTGCTATTGTCCAGTTATGCACATCTTCTCACCAGTTGCGGATTGAGACTGGGAGATACAGCGGAGTACCAACAGAGGACAGGACATGCCCCTTGTGTAACATGGAACTTGAGACAGAGCTACACTATACATGCCGTTGCCCCGTCTACTACGAGATACGAGGCTGCTTCCATTGCTTGTTCAAGGAGGGTTTTGGACCACTCTCAAGAGTCATGGGATACGAAGATCAGAGATGTCTGGGTTTGTTCTTGCTCGAGCTGCGCAGACACAGAGATAGCCTGATGAATGCCGAGGCTAGCCAGTTTCAAAGACGGATCACAGACTTCTTCAAAGCAGACGCGGGACAGCCGCAAGAGCCACTCCCACAGCAGAGCTCCCCCTCGTCTCACACCAGAGGCACACTGATTGACCGAGCGATTGAACTGGGGAAATCCAGGCGCCCGCGACTGCGAAGAACTACACAACATCGACGGAGGCTACGACACAAAATTCGGAGCACGTTGGCCACGCATGCAAGACGCCCGGTTAGACTACTAACCATGGAAGAAATTGATGAGATTCGCCAACGACCGATGCTAGATCTCTTGTGATTCAGCTATCCCAACAAGCCGCCCCTTTTTTTTTGCTTAGTTTTTGCTTGGCTCACATCGACCAACTTAGGACCCCATACTATATATCTTTGGTTTGTACTATTTTTAGGTTATTTTGTTACTCTGACTTTCTATCAGATCCACCACTTTGTAACTTTCGGGTCTCATAGGTCATTATGGCCTTTTGAAGACGTTAATGTAACATTTCATTTCATTTCTCTCTTTCTCTCTTTCTCTCTCTCTCTCACTCACCAACTGTCAGTCGACTTCTCTGCCTTTTTCTCTCAGGCAAACCATGGCGATCATCGCATGGTCTCCACTCACCCACCAAACACCTCCTCATGCAAAATGCACCTATACTTGACCTAATATCTCTCTCTCTCTCTCTCTCTCTCTCTCTCCCTCCCCGCAAATAGGCGCCACAGCAACATCACCCTTTCCCCCTATATATTCATCGCAGGCATTTGCTCTCTCTCTCTCTCTGTCTCTCTCTCTCTCCATCCCTGCAAATTGACCATCTTCTTGCAGCCTCCACATCTCCTGAGCTACCACCGTTCATACCTCTTCATCGTCGAAGCTCGCACTGTGCTTCTACATATTCCGGATTGCTCTCTTTACACTGGCAAGCTCTACGGGCACCATCGGGCATTAGCACACCACCTCTCTATCGGTTCAGTTGGCAAATCGTCTCTTCCACGGCTTCACTCTTAAACCCTCTCCCCGTGACTTTGTACATCACACCTTCAGTGCTTTCTCTAGTTCCACCTCAACACCTGTGGCTTCGTCTTTGCCCAACGAAGCAGTCGTCATCCTTGTCACCCTCCAGTCCTTGTAGGATGAGTGGAAAACCGTTTCGGGAAGCTTTGCCTTTTAACTTCTAGACATGCAAACGTCCGTCTACAACCTAAACTCTATTTTAATCACCCTCACCGAACACCTCATTGGACGTCCACGCTCCGTTGATACGAAGAAACCTCATCTTGACCTCCCGTAGCTCTACTTTTCTCGACCCTACCCCATAGACCAATTTTTACTATAATAAGCCTATGCCCGCTCCCTTCCGCCTTCTTTCATAGATCTCTAATGTAGCACATTTTTTTTTTTCATGATATTGCAACATCTCTATCATCTCTCTTATGTTGTGATCAATAACATGTCTCTTGGCGTAATGTCACTTACCATTTTATCTTGTTGTTAGCACCTCTCATGGCACAAGCAATACGTATATACAACATAATATTCCCAAATCCTTCAAATTCATCTAATTACTGCTAGGATATACTACATGATCTTTCCGTGATTCCTTGCATCAACTAAGGTTGCCAAATGTCATGCATTCATCAGTGGGGCTTAAAATTTATTGCACTTGTAAAATTGTTAAGATTTTCTTAGTTTTGTCCTCTTTGAATGGCTCTTTTTTTTCTCTAGTCCTAAATTATAGTTCAAATTGGTCAACACCATTATGTTTATTACATTTACCACAATTTTAGGGCAATCCGACTATCTGCTAGGCCTGCACTCACCCACATGATTTCGATCACTGTTTTCAAAATTTACTTTTATTTTTTCTAACTTGTTCAGTGTCTAATGAATCACAAAGAGCTCCGCAGACCATAATGTGGACTATTTCCTTTTTGGGTTCATTGTAAGCATACCATTAAGATGCAACACTGCTCCAAACTCTTAGATGTGACTACTCTTCCCATTCAAAGAGAACCATAACTCTATCCACACAAACACACCGGTATTTGTATATTTTTAGTTGCACAATTGGGTAAGATACTCTGAGACAATGAATAATAGTTGATAAGTATTCTTGCTACTCAAACATACTCTCTTTGTCAAATTGATGCTGACCTTTATTATATAATTTTTGCACGATTCCTTCACAAGTTGATGTTATACACTGTTGCAGGACCTAAATTTCATGCGCACTACAAAGTTTTCTTGTTGACATTTACATTAAAGTGGTTTAACATCTGTATTTTAGTTTGGTATACAAAATTTTATTAATTTTTACTTTTTAAATAATCCAATTTTCTATCTTGACTAACATTAATCAAATGATGATTTTGCTTATGGCCTTCATTTTTAAGACCTTGTTTAGCATTTGATAGAGTGCTAGGCATTTCTTTGACCCACATCCAGGTACGTAATTTCTCAATTATTTTGTAAAGCATTTTAATGAGTTAGTTCGTAAATGTATCTATTGCTATCATTTTCCTTACGATCTTGTCATTATGATTCATATCTCATTTGGTTATAATGTAATACATTGCTTTAATAAACTACTACGATAATACTTTCCCTCTCCACTTCCTTGAAAGTTGTTTTCTTGGTACATATAAGGGCACAAAGTCAAGTAGTTGGCATGAAGGATAATACCATTGGCATGTGAAACTAAGCATCCTAACGTTGTGGCTTGTGCTTACACCTGAATGTAATTTCTATTGAGAAGATTTGTCATCAAGCTGCTATACAATCACACACAAGAGCTATGATGCTTTTGGGATAGTGAAAAATAATTTGTAAATATTTTGACACCAAAGCATACTCCAATTTTGTATAAACAGGTAGTAAATCTTTTATCTTTAATGCCTTGTGTAGTCCATTGGTCACTTACACACAGATTCACCGATTTAGGCAATGTGTAAATATTCCTCCTGGTGTAGATTCGTCAATTTAGGCAACGCCAGTGTACGCGCAGCTCTACCGGTTTAGGCATCACATGTGCAACTTTGCCGATTTACGAGGCACAAAACTAAATGCAGATTTGCCGGTTTAGGCAGCATTACTGTAGATTCGCCAATTTAGGTAGCACGTCTCATTGGTATAGATTCGTTGGTTGAGGCAACGTCTTCAATCACAAAATCATGTCGCAGTGGCTGGCCACCACTGTCATTAGTATGATTTTGTTACCCGGGTATATAATGACAGTAATTTGATCTGGAATTATATTTGAATTTGGAATTGGATTTGGTATAAAATGATTTCTTGTCACGACAATGCTTATGGAATTGGATTGGAATTTATAAAGATTGATTACTGTCAACTGAATGATGAGTGTGGCCAATGATATCCTGATTCATCAGGGTATGACATACATTGCTTATTCTCGTGGTATGGGACACTAGAATAGGCAGTATGTGGATGACGGCATGCATAAGCAATGTTGTTTAGTTTTATAAATTTTTCTTTATGATATTTTTGACACCGAATACTAATCACTGCTTTTGACAAGTATGGTTTGCATGTTTCTATCTTCCTAATAGAGGACAATTGCTTTCTAACGGAGAGGTATGCAATGGAAATTGATATATAATTATTTATTGCAGCTAACAGGTGGAAAAAGTTGACCGAGCTATGGACTGTGGAAAATGGATATTCATTTATTATTCAAGTGCTCTTTATGAGCTATGAATATTATTGTGTCTGGCCGGGCAATCTCTACTCACTTTGAGCATTTAAGAAATCTATGAATCAATATGTGCAAGAGGATTATGCTCACTCTTGCACGTGGGGAGATTGCACCCAGTGCTTGTGTCCTTCTTCTCTCCTCTCCTCTCTTCTCTCTCGTCGTGCTGGTGTAGTAGTCCGCTCTAGGAGGTGCACCTGCATGTGGTCTCTTGCTCTATCCCACTCTCAATCTCTCTCTATATGCTTATAGATTGATTATGTGCTCATGCGATTAACTAGGTATACAATTTTATCGAAACATGGCTTGCAGTATGTTGTTCTTGCTTTTGCAGGGCCACCTTGCCTTCCATTTGTAGCAATGTTAAGGTGAGTTTTGTCCTAAAAAACTTTTATCCCTAGCAATCAACTGCTAGTGACCCATTTCCAATTTTACAGTCTTAGACCAAGCTATGCATAATATCATTTATGTATTTTGTCAAGAAATCTAATATATGTCACATTGAGTTGGTACCAATATCTGCACAGCATTTTTGATAGATGTGCAGAAAAGGTTTATGCATTATGCATGGCCCTTACATGGTGACACACACATTTGCCATCAAAAGGGAGGTACCCTCCCCAAAGGTAGTGTATAAACGAATAACCACAACTCATTATCACCTATTGACAATTAACTAGATTATTCCAAACTTGTGAGTTGCTTTAAAAAACTAATGGAAATCAAGTGAATTACTCCATAGAGCCCGATTTATCACCTTACCTCATGAATGTCCACAAAATTAGGAACTTTCTCTTATCTGTGTATGGTGATGCTATGAAAATACAATGTGTTGCCTTCTAGTCATGGTGGCAAATGCTACTTACTTGTCTCCCCAAGTGGCAATATCTACTTGACTATAATTGACGACTAAAGAATCTGTAAGCTATCATGGTGCATGTTTCATAGCTCTATCTTCAAGGACTTAATTAGTGCAGATTAAATATATGAGCAAGACATGCTAAATATTCAATCATTTAGGATTAAGTGTGCATGCATGACAAGTAGAACTCCATCTTGTGCCACCGTAGAGGAGACATCAACTCTAGATGAAATGCAATGCTTCCATTGTGATCAACTAAGAATGAACTGCATACCCAATACACAACTATGTATGATCTTCCAAAGTTACTTGTGCTAGTAATACTATTAATCCAAAAAAATCTTTCTCTCAATGGTGAGGAATTGTATATAATTATGAGTATCTTAGAAATCACTAGTTGTGGTTAAGTAGACTCATTCTGTTTTAAGTAATTGTATATTGTATAACTTTCCTCCAAATAGTACCTCGATACTAGTTATGAAGACCTTTGTATCCATTGGAAACTTCCCCTGAGCTAGAATACCCTTTAAACTATTGACATCCAATAAGCTAAATTTACTTACTACCAAAAGTAACCACAACCATTGACCTCTCTTTCATACATTGCAATGCAATTTTTGGTAAGTTTTTATGGACGTTTGTATCATAGAGGTCGAGGTCTAAAACCAATGTATAGTTCTTGTGGAATCTCCGGTGGTAGCATGGCAAGGTGGCACAAAAACACGGTGTGCTTGACATGAATTTTTCCACCTTCTAAAGGTGGTGTTTTAAGCGTTTTTTTCTCAAATAAAAACAACATGAAAATATCCACGACTTTCAAAAAGGCTTTCTTGTTAGTTAGATAGATCTCTCTTGATGGCCTTTCTCACTTTGTTTGTTTGTTTGTGTATGTGTGTGTGTGTGTGTGTGTGTGTAAATTTTTGCAAATCAAGCATTTGAAAATTTGATTATGTCTACTAACCTTTGTTAGTTGTAGATATAGGTCGTGTAGCATGGAAACGTCATAAATGACTAGAGATTTCAAACTAAGCATATGTAAAAATGGGGAGCATGATCAACATCCATTTTATAAATGGCACCTCTACCTTACCATTTAAGCTCTTAAATTGCCAACAACAACCAATGCAAGACAATTGCTACAAAAGCCAATATATAGATTTGTGCAAGGTGTAGTCTTTTAGAGACATGATACTATAAGGTGGTCACAATGGTGCCCTAACAATTAGATAGTATTGGGAGTTGAAGGAGCAACATATTTTCTCCATGGAAGAAAATACCTCTATCCACAAAATGGTCAAAGAAGGTATGCAAGATGGTCATTAAATGTTGGCAACAAGAAAAACAAGGATTGGATCTAGGTGCTCAAAAGGAAAATATTTAAGGATCTTTTTGTTGGTAATTTCTATAAGACCCTAATCTCTAGATGTCAAAGCATAGAAACACTAGTGTGGAAAATTCCATTGTTTCTAGTACAAGCGTACATTAAACCAAGTAAAGGTATTCCCGTCAGTAAAGAAGATAAACTTGAAAAGGGTAGCATGCATGAGGATGTGACCAGTGAGAGAGAGATGGCTTGGTTGGGGCTTGACAAGTGTGAGTCAATGTCAAATTGCAAGGTGTTTGGGACCTCATTGACAAACCTTTGTCCCAAAACTCTATTGTAAGATACTTAGCATGTTATTTTGAAGGACTTGTACTCTATCATCATGCTATTTATTGTTTACAAACACACAATGGTTATAGACCATATCACCTAGGTGCGTTTTTTTGGAGCGTTTCATCTGGAGTGAGGGTTTCGCGTGCAATGTTGCCTACGAGGCCCCAGAGCAGGGAGGCTCACAGGGGTTGCTACGACAGGGCAAGGTTATAGAACATATCACCTAGGTGCTTCAAAAGAACCTATTCTAGTAAACTCATGACATGTAGTTGTGAAACATATTATAAAAGGATTGAAGATTATAAAACCGCTAACTTTTGTAATATAACTAGACAAATTGGTACTTTTAGAACATCTTGCACTTGATTGTCAAAGTACTTTATTGGAATTTCTCATGGTTTTAACTAAGTCTTAAAATTTCATGGGAATCTTGAGCTTTACAAAATGGGGTTTGAGGGAAGCACCTAAATATCAAAATCTCTCTCTCTCTCTCTCTCTCTCTCTCTCTCTCTCTCTCTCTACGGTGCTTTGGGAACCTAAAACCATACTTTGTTTGCAAGCTAAAGGACCACTACACTTTTTGTGCATGTACTATCCATTGATGATTTACTTGAAGGAGGATGCATTCCATCCTTTAAGGAGACCCAACAAAGGTGCCAAGTTGCCAATAATTTGTACCACCCTATATGGGAGTCACTAATTTGTTCTGAAAGCATATTGATGCTATGTTTCATTGTAAAAAAACCTTCAATAGGAGAATTTGTAGCTCTTCCTCTTCATCACTACTAAAATATACAATGTTTATGGCTTTAATATTGGAAATTTATAGTAGCCAATTGTAAGGAAATCTGCAATAGTAGAAAAATTGCCGCATACAAAATTTGGTTTATAGTGTATTTGTACAGATCAAGATTTGAATACCTTCCCTTCATAGGACATCGGCCCAAAAACACGAGAAACCCTCAAAACGCCACATTGAGCAGTATTGAAAGATGTGACTAGTATTACTATGTGTCATTACTACACACTTCTATGGCTTTAGAAAGCCATAGAACATCGGCCCAAAAACACGAAAAACCCTTAAAAAGCTACACTAAACAGTATTGAGAGATGCGGCTAGTATTAGGCTACTATGTGTCATTATTGCACACTTCTATGGATTTAGAAAGCCCAATTCTTTTTCAATGGGAGATGTGGCAAGGGCCTTAGCTCCTCGAAACAACCCACATTTACGTGGGTAGTTTCAAGCATCTTTGGCTTTTGCAAATGATCACTCTCAATCAAGAAGCCTTCTAAAGCAAGGAACTCAGCTCAAGCTTGGCAAGTTCGACAATTGCATGACCTTCACACCCAGCCAGCTTGCCCAAAACATTCAAAATTAAATGAAGAGAAGAGATTATATGACCCATAAATAGAATTTGTAAGACAAACTTATGCTCTTTTTGTAGAACCATGTTTCTCGTGATGACTGCTGACAAAAATGAGAAGAGCTTAGGGTAGAGGAGCCACTAGGTATAAAGATACCAAATTCAAAGTCTTTTTTTTTTTGGGGGGGGGGGGGGGGGGGGGGGATTTGGGGGGGTTTGTTGCAAATCTAGTCAAATTTGCAACTTGAATATTGGATCAAATTTGTGGTGAAAAAGCAAACTAGATTATACCAAGATTGATATTTTGTCCATTTCATCTCAATGCTCGATTTTTGAGGCTTCTGAGAGAGATTAGATCACAGGCTACTTCACAATTTAGACTCTTCTTGCTAGCAAAGTAGGTTTTAAATCTAGCCTATGCATACGATTAGGTCTCTCTTTTTGTGTCCATATATAAAGGTGTTAATTTCTCTTTTCTTTTATTTTTTCTTTAGCGTTTTTTTCTCTTTAAAGTGCTCTCTCTCTCTCTCTCTCTCTCTCTCTCTCTCTCTCTCTCTCTGTTGTATCCGTCCTTCCCATCTAATACTATTGCAAATCTACGTGCTTGGTCATTGGCCGTTTCTATGTGCTATAGACTAATGCATCGTTTTTGTTGTTGTTGAGGGAATCTTTGAATTATGAATACTTTCTAATTTTTTTAAGCCATTAGAAATACCTTTTAATAATTTTAGAAAGAAGCCTTTTCATTTGCACACTCTAGTAGATGTCATTACTTTTTTTTTGTGTGCAAAATTCACAAATGTGAGCGGATTATGTTGTCAGCAAAAAAAATAAAAGTTCTTGCCATGCTCAAGGCGAGCCATGACTGCTTCCCCAGATCAACCTTACATCGACCGATGGGAGAGCCACCCCAATGCAAGTGATAAGACCGCCCTTTCACCCAAAAGAGACCAACATAACAGCTACAACCTTGCTCCACTCATCAGAGTTCAATTGTTTCCTGAAGTTCATGACAATGTCCCTACTTTCTTGGACTATCTTCGTGAATTTAGCTGTCTCCAATGTGTTCTCAAATATGCGACCATTCCTTGCCTTTCAGATATGACCGAAATAAAAGTATCTCACAATTTGTGTGACTATGAGGAGTGCAAGGACTCTTGAACACCTTCCCTCCCAAGAATAGATCATTCTTGAAGAATCCTATTTTCCACATAAGCAAATAGTTATTTTATAATAATTAAAGGAGATTGTTATCGCAAATGAAAGGCCTTGCAATAGTGAGCACATAGAAGACTCACAACCATTACATTGTGTGAAAGGTTATTAATACATACAGATGTGCCTTGAGATGTGTATCTTAGAATATTGCCATGGGTGTTTAAGCAGAGTCCCTAATGGCCTACTCAGTCGATTCTACAAGAAAGCTATTAATTTGTATGATTCAAATCCTTTTGAATCTCTGGAAATAAATTGGAGATCGTTGGATTCTCCATCTCTACACTCCGCCGTTCGACATGATTGCAAGGAAATTCCCCCCCCCCCCCCCCGTTTCACTACCCTGCTGCAGCTCCTCATGTGAGGGTTGATTTCATGCAAATGCTCCCTCCCTCCTCATCTCCCCACCACCCGCATCAACGTGCACGTTCGTAGCGTGTCTTCACGTTGTGCGCCCAAGACCTTCATTCCAGACGAGAGAGAGAGACAGAGAGAGAGAGCTCCATGCCTGAGCTCACTCCTTTGTTGTTTCTTCTTCTCTGTCTGCCCTTTAGAGGAGCGCACGAGAGAGTCTGTTGCAACAAAATCTCGTTCTTACATGGATCCCCTCTCTCTCTCTCTCTCTCCCAAACGACATCCAAGAACTGGCTGCATCGCCCCTTCTCTGTCTGTGTCCCACTCCCTGCCCTCTTGTCCGCCTATGCGTGCACTAGCAGTATTGCCCTTGTCTCTCCGCCGGCCATCTTCTTGGCCTGTTGCGCAGCGTAACAACACACTGCCCTATTTATACTTAAAATTAAAAGGTATTCTTAATGGCTTCAAAAAAATTTAAAGGTGCTCCTAGTAGGTGCTACTATTTTTGTAAATGAAAAGAAGAGAATAATCTACACGGATTCTTTTCATGCGAATTCTAAGGACGTCGCCAGTTGGAACGCGCGGAGAGAGAGAGAGAGAGAGAGAGAGAGAGAGAGAGAGAGAGAAGTGCTTCATGTGCTTGCTGAGTTGAAGCGGGGGGACGTGCAGGAGGCAACTTTTTTTTCAATGTTGGGGTTAGCCTTCGCAGCACCATCACCTTAGTGGTGGGTTGGTTACAGAAGTCGGTACCATGCGTGACTATCTCCACCTGTGCAAGTTCGATTCTGACATTCCCGTTTTAGAGAAAACAACTTAGATCAAAACCCTTGACGTAAGGAATCTTGAGAGGAATCTCCTCAAGAAAGGTCACTCTTCTTCTGAGGAAGGAAGCTCTAGTCAAGTGGTTGAAATTAAAAGGCTCTTTATATCTTCTTGGCTGACTCGGGAGTACGAACGAGATATACGAACTGCTCGGAACCATCTTCGGATGACCAAAGGAGATTCTTTGGACGCTTGCTGCAAGAGATTTTGGGACTCTTTTCTACCAACCTCTGCATTTAAGAAGGTCTCTTTTAAATAACAGATTGAGCGGTTTTGCTACGGACTCCCTACAGAGATCCGAGACTACTGCCTTGAACAAAAGTCGAATTCTATTCAAGAATTAACGGGTCATGCGAAACGAGTTTCTCGATACATTCGGGAAATTTGACTTACCACACTAATGAGATTCTGACTCAGAGAACCTGACAGACCTTCAACAATGAAAGTAGAAAGATAAAAAGAGTTTCAAAGAAAGGAAGGATAAGGATACACGACACCGGCTCACTCTTCGAGAGAGGGTCAATTATATCAGAGAGGAGAAGTGTTTTTCGCATTGAGTTCACACCAAATTTGGTGTGGTGTGCAGGCCCTCCCTAGTTCACACCTAGTTCACACCGTGTTCACATCGAGTTCACACCAAATTTGGTGTGGTGCACATATCTCCTTCACGCTTAGTTCACACCTAGTTTAAATGTCGATCGGACGGCCCGGATTGCACCCGCCCGCCTCGCGATGCCTATTGTGGGCCATTCATCCCACCTCCCTGGGGAGGTGTCATTTAGTGACGAGCCCCCCCCCCCCCCCCCCCCCCCCCCCCCCCCCTCAGCCACCGCAGATGGCATTTGTCTCTCTATATCCCCCCCCCTGGTCACTAATTGACACCTCCATTTGGAGGTGGGATCAATGGCTCACGATCACCGGTTGATTCTGACCGTTGGATTGCCTACGGAATGCAAAAGATTCCCATTTTCTCGGATCCGGGATTTGAACCCACTACCCTTTCCCCCATGGGATTGACTCTAACCACTAAGCTAACGCGCGCTCGTTGAAAGGTGTGTGTGGGATAATTTTATAGATCATGCCGTCGCGGACAGGTTCACACCTAGTTCACACTGAGTTCGCATTGAGTTCACACCAAATTTGGTGTGGTGTGCAGGCCCTCCCCAGTTCACACCGTGTTCACGTCGAGTTCACACCAAATTTGGTGTGGTGCACATATCTCCGATTTCATGCTTAGTTCACATCTAGTTTAAATGTCGATCATACGGCCCGGATTGCACCCGCCCGCCTTGTGACGCCTACTGCCCAGCTCGTCCCGGGGGGGGGGGGGGGGGGGAGCTGGGGGCTCGTCACTAAATGACACCATATTATGCATACGGTCACAACATATCCCACCACGTATGCAGTAATGAAAAAACCAAAAGACTCACAGGAGTTTCATTCTCTAGCATGTCTTTTTTTTTTTTGACTTCTACTTGGCATGCCCTATGTTCGGCGCTCTCATCTACCCACGTAAATGGAATTTTCTATTGCGTAACCATAGGAACATTTGCAAGGGTACATACCGAAGCCTTGTAGCCATGCTTCATCTTGTCTTTCATCAAAGAAACACGGTGTGGCATGCCATCTTCCCATCGCTTCATCTTAGCTTCCATGTAGCCTTGGAACCATGTGTCATAAGAGAGATCCTCCTTGTCTTGCACTTTGTCGCAATAAAGGGGAGCTTTCTCCTCAAGATCCTTTCTATGTTTCTTGCGAGCATTCTTAACTCTAACTTCAATATTGTTGAAACGAGTCTCACTTTGTCGTGAGACCCATTGAGGGGCATTGCATAGCCTACATAAAACCTTAGGCCGCCCTGACAAACCTTTTGGAATGTCCACATGGATACCATATACAAATTGAAGGTGTCACACCATATCCATTTGCTTTTTAAAGGACCTCTTCTTGTTTGGACATGTCTCTGAAGTACGACAATAGCGTATAACCTTGTTATCTCGATCGCGCTTCACCTCAATATATGACTCTTTCACCTGCAGTAGCGATGAGAGATAACTTAGTAGCAGGATAAGAGAGATACTATGTGAAGCCCCATCCATTGTCCTCTCTCCATTGGTTGTACCTATTGCTGAAGGTGTGCCTCAATCGACCCATCGGATTGCCACTCTCTAGCCTCAGCACCATCCTCTTGTCGGCTAAATTTTCCACTTCATACGACTTCTCTAGCTCATAAAACTTCTCTGGCTCAGCGACCTGATGTTGCTCCTCTTGTTTGACTAAATTAGACAGCTTCTCTAGCTCATATGACCTCTCTGGCGCTGCAACCTCATGCTGCTCCCCTGACCCTACTTCCCTATCCCCACTCACTAGCGTTCCCCCCCCCCACATTGGCATCCGATTGCTGAAGCGCCCTACGCTCGCTCCCCCTCCCTGCCTCGCGGCCCCTTTCTGCCTAAGGTTTTATGTAGGCCAAGCAATGCCCCTCAATGGGTCTCACGACAATGTGAGACACGGTTCAACAATATTGAAGTTAGAGTTAAGAATGCTCGCAAGAAACATAGAAAGGATCTTGAGGAGAAAGCTCCCCTTTGCTGGGACAAACTGCAAGACAAGGAGGATCTCTCTTATGACACATGGTTCCAAGGCTACATGGAAGCTGAGATGAATCAATGGGAAGATGGCTTGCCACACCGCATTTCTTTGATGAAAGACAAGATGAAGCATGGCTACAAGGCTTCAATATACACCCTTCCATTGTTTTTATTGCAAATGTTTCTATGGTTAGGCAATAGAAAATTCCATTTACATGGGTAGATGAGAGCACTGAGCAAAGGGCATGCCAAAGAGACTATAAAAAAAACAAAGATATGCTTGAGAATGAAACTCATGTGAGTCTTTCGTTTTTTGCATTATTGCATACGTGGTGTGATATGTTGTGACCATATGCGTAATATGGTATTCCACCTCAGGACCCACCTCATGAGAGTGGGGAGTTTGGAGACCCAAACACTCCTCATAAGTTGAGAACTAGGAGGGGGCCCTTTGCTCCTAAGGGATTTGATCAAATGTGTCAGGTTAGTTTAAATTCTTTGCTCTTGTTGAAGTCGACTTCTATTAGAGAGCTACAATCTGTTGACTTTGTTGGTATGAAGCCTAAGTTAGGAGCTTCAAATGTGATACACTCTCCCATAAACATCACATCCCCAGATAGTAGCGCCTCAAGAGCAATCTTCATCGATGTGGGTACCCAAAAGATTAACTATAAAAGTTCAACTAGTAAACATGTTGATGCGGTCGTTGATAGGTACATCTTTCATGCATATATCTTGTGTTCTTGATAAAAAGACAAGTCATGAGTAAGCGTTTGATTTTTTGTGTAGCTTACAAGAGGGGTTAATTTGTCACATTCATTCAAAAAGATTCGGTCTTAATGTGGACTACCTCATGGAGATTGTGGATGATCTCCTGCAAAGTGAAGCTTCTAGCAATTTAATGAATCTGTATTTAATGTGAGTATAAATTCATTGTGCAATTGTGTTAGATTGCAAGTGTATGTAGTTCTATAATAAGCTTTGCAATCTGTGAATGTATTAAAGGTGGAAGAAGAATACTCTTGCACCTGAAATCTTGGAGCAGATTCACTTTGTTGATAGTTTGTGGTATGCCTTTGCATTGAAAAATTCAAAGGCCAATGCGAAGAGATTCACTAAGTATTTTGGAAGGAAGGATCTTGGAACTACTATGATCTCCTTCTTTCCCATGGTTCATGAGTACGTATCTTATTTCAACAACTAGGGAGTACCATTTTCAGTTCATGAATATGTTTTGGACTACAAGTGCTAATTGGATATTTTGTAGATCCCATTGTACTCTCTTTGTGTTTTACAATGCACATATCGGACGTCTGAGTGGGTTCAGTCGAAACCAATCATCGATTCTCTTTTTTGATTCCATGAGTATGGGCCTAATGACAAAGTTCTTCCAGGATTTTTTGAGGTAGTGTGCTTTTATAGTGGGACGTTAACTTTTTGATAAATTTTAGTGAAGCCTGTTTTTGTATTGATTGTTAGGGTTTTACATAATTTCTCTCGATTCTGTTCCCATCTTGATCCAAGGCGAAGCTAGAAGATCCGGAGCATCTTTGCTACTACGATTCCATCGAGGTATGCACCATGTTAGTTTGAGTTAAATTATCAAAGATTTTGACGATGATTTGGGTTTATTGAAGTATACTTTTGGTCTTAGATGCCAAAACAACCTAATGATACAGATTGCGGGTAATACACAATGACTGTGATATCAAAGTTTATTGAAGGTGCACTTATGCAAAAGAAACCACGAAAATGGGTATGTTTTTTCAAACCATTTACATATATTGAAAAGTGCTATGTTGGTTGTTTTGAGTTGTAACTTGTTTTCCTCTTTTGGCATGTTGCAATTGAATAGCTGTCCAAAGATTGGTTCTCTCATGGTGATGTGGAAATTTGGTGAATGGATAAAGTGTCTCGTGCATAAAGTAGCAACAACTCATTGACTTTGCCAAGACCCGAGGTATCTATTTTTTGTGCAAGTTTGTCATGTGTACACCATGAAAGCTTCTTTGGCACTTATGATGGTGGTAGTTTTGCCTAGTTTTGATTCGGTATATGTAAGGACATATGGGTTTAATTTGAATCAAATGTTTCTATTTGCGCAAGCATTGGAGGCATGTTTGTTAAGGTATATCTAAGGACATATGGGTTTAATTTGAATCAAATGTTGCTATTTGCCCAAGCATTGCAGGCAAGTTTGTTAAGGTAGTAAAGCTTTGTTGTTAAGGTATGCCAATACGTGTCGGTTGCCTAAGCATTGTTTCGCAAATTTTGCTTGCTTTGGTGTTAATGGTGCATTAGTGTCAAATGCAATTACTTTGGGGTTGATGCATGATATGGCTAACCTTGGTGTTAATGTTGCTTTGTGAGCGCGAAAAAAGTTAATAGATATGAAGGTTACTTTGTTGTCATGTGTACGTAGAAAAGTATGCTTGAGTGGCTCACACTCCAAGTAGCTCTAAATGCAGCAAAGCTCCCACCACAAATTACCTCTCACGTAAATTACCTCGTCCTCTCACAAATTATTAGAGCTTCTATACACCAAGATTCAAGTGAAGAACACTAACTAAAATTTTACTTTGCAAATATTAATCCATGACCACAGTCTTCTTCATCCGAATCTATTTGACACCTAATCTACTTAACATTAATTTGTTATCTTGTTAGCGAAGCAATCTAGATTACCTATAGGTAATAAAAGCACAAAAAATGCATCAGCTTTTCTCGTTTGTGAAGTGATCAAGGGTACCCTAGATTACTTGTAGTACAAAAGTCACAAAAAAGGACTTGATTTCTGGTTTGTGATGTAATCTAGGGTACTAGTGAGAGGTAATCTAAGGTACCCTAGATTACCTGTTGGTACTAAAATCACAAAAAAGAGGTTAATTTCTGGTTTGATAAGTAATCTAGGGTTCCCTAGTTTACCTATTGGAAGTAAACTAGGGTACCTAGATTACTTGTGTAAAGTAATCTAGGGTACTAGTGAGAGGTAATCTAAGGTACCAAGGATTTGTTCTGATAGGTAATCTAACATTATCTAAGGCACCCAAAAGGGTTAGTAAAGTATTCTAGGGTATCCCAGATTACATGTGGGCTCCCCACACAACAAAGGGATTCCTCTTTGATTAGTGAAGTAAACTAGGGTACCCTAGATTACCTGCCGAAAGTAATCTAGGGTACCCTAGATTACCTGCAGGAAGTAATCTAGGGTACCCTAGATTACCTGTGGGAAGTAATCTAAGGTACCAAGTATTTCTTTTGACATGCAGTCTAACACTATCTATGGCACCCAAAAGGGGTAGTGAAGTAATCTAGGGTATCCCTCCCCACACCAATAGGGCTTGCTCTTTGGTTAGTCAAGTAATATAGGGTACCCTAGATTACTTGTGGGAAGTAATCTAGGGTCCCCTAGTTTACATGTGGGCACTTCCCACACATAAAAAAGTTTCTCTCTGGTCAGTGAAGTAATCTAGGGTACCCTATCTTACCTAAAGGAAGTAATCTAGGGTACCCTAGATTACCTATGGGAAGTAATCTAAGCTTCTTTTTCATGCAATCTAGCACTATCTATGGCACCCAAAATGTCCGGCCAATGGTAGGATCGGGCAGCAGGCCAAGGGCCAGGGAGACTGAATGGCTCAGTGTGGCTAGGAACTGAGGGCCAGGCATAAGTTAAGGGGTCCTACTTGCAAGGGCCAAGGGCTATAAATAGGGAGGTTGGGAGGAGAACAATATGCCATTCCATCCTTTGGCCTTTCACTGGTATTAGAGCTCAGAGAAGGGAGAGGCTATGGAGGAGGGAGAAAGGTTTTGCAATATGGCTGCATGAGATCCCTCTTCTTCTTCTTCTCTCTCTCTCTCTCTTGTTTACTCTTTCTTTGGGCTATGGATTTCTCTCTCTATTGCCTTCAAGGAAGAAGAAGGGCGTGTATGCTTTTGCATGCTGAGTACCAAAGAGGGGGGCTAGGGGAAGCATGGATTCTCCACAGGCAGGGAGGTTGAAGCCGGATGAAATGCGTGTGCAGAGTCTCTTGTGGCAAGGGGGGAGTAGCAGAGACCACTCTCAAACGTCATAAGGGCAAGCTCAATACGAGCGCAAGACCGATGGGAGAGAAATTTGACACAGAAGCTCAAGCCGGCAAGCCACACAAGGGCCGCACGCGCCATTTCTTCTTCTCACGGCATCGCTGCTACGCCATCACTTTGTGTAAGCCTTTAATTTCACACCCACTAGCCCATTTTGGCCTTAGGGATTTAAGAGGCAAGGGAGGTGACCCACGGACAGGGTTTTCCTCCCAAATTTCCGCCTATTCTCGGTGCCTTCTCACCAAGAATTTGAGATGCGAGCTTATGCCATGATGCGCTGCAGAATTTGAGATGTGAGCTTATTACATGCACCACAGAATTTGTTTTTTGTGACCTCGATAAAGGGCCATGATTTTTTACACAAAGTAAGGGAGTAGTACTCCACCACGTTGCATTCGATGACCATGAAAGCATGGCGCATCAAGGAAGGCTCTAAGGTCATGTTTTTGAGTTGTCTAGGAGTCGGTAGTGAAGGCTATATGGTCATGTTTTTGAGTTTCCCACAAGTCGATGGTGAAGAAAGTGCTTGACCTTGGATAGGGACACGAGCAGATTATCAGGTTTACAATTTCACGTTCTTGCTATTTTTCATAGCTTTATGTATACAATTTGTATTGCAAGAGTATGTTCTTATGTTAATCTCGGCCATGGTGCCCTGAGAGATTACCTACGGGTCTAGTATGACCAAGGTCAACATATTACGCCCAATGTTGGTAAGTCATTACCATGATTTGGACTAAGGAGCATAGATCCGATAGAGATAACCTCTACATGGGTTTCTACGAGGCATGGTTGTCTAGTAGTAGAGGCAACTCAGGCATGGCCTGTGCCTTATAAGGCAACAATGATTGGCAAGGTTGATCATCAGTTCAATTCTTAGAAGCAGGAAATCCAAAATGGTGAAGTTGAATCCACTCTTGGCAATGTCTATTGAACCAAATATCAGTATCTGGAAAATCATTTCTCGATTTTCTTCTTGCTGTCAACTCATTCGATTCTTACGGTGGCAAGCTTCGTCGGCAGGGTACTTAATGAGGTATGTAGTTGATATTTGTTTATTGAGCATGGGCTTGATAACTATGGTATGCAATGGGCATCTACTATTGATCATGGATATCATTCATAGACTCAAGTATGTACGAGATGCACATACCTTCATATATAATTCTATTTTTCCACCCGATCTACAAGTAGACAAGGTCTATTTTTTGAATGATTGACACGATCAACTTGCTTTTGCTATGACATCTGTTTGTTAGCATAAATATCCTTTAGCTATGAGCTCTCATGAACTCCATAAGTTGTTAAGGGAAGCAAGGCTTCCAGTTCGACATCTTGCATCGAGATTTTCCAATCTGGCTTATGTTATGAGCATAAAAACTTGGAGGAATTTGTCAGTTTGTCTGCGTGTTATTTCATTACAAGCAAAGAGGGTGTATATAATATACAGGACAACTCTCTCTCGCACAACAGCTATGGCTATGAGCCATCTTCCAACGAGTTTGTCCTTCAAAATTTCAAGACAACTGGTTACAACAGGATGACCAGGTTAGACAATTTTAAGTTTTGCTTGTTTTCACATTTAATTTGAAAAATATTGTATGTTGTGCAAAGCAAAGTGCTTTGACAGTTTCACATGAAGCTAGGCTTCTAACATGTACAATGATACAGCCCATTGACTTCAAATCAAGGGCATTGGTATACACGTTTACGAAACTGGTAAAATACGAATATCTTCTCCCATTTTATGTGTGGCAACACCAAGTTAGGATGTCTCCCTAACAGTATAGGCTACTATGCAAGGCACTTTTCTTTTGGCTCTCACGTTTGAGGCCATCACTCTCGGCAAGGGCTTACAATTCTGCATGCAAGGCATGCTAGCTAGGTGGATTCAATTCTGCCGCCTCATGAATTATTCCGCTATCACACTAGCAACTCTGTTAAGGAGGACAAGATAAGTGATGGATTGTTTAACATGATTTTTGGTTGCTGTCAACACACAACAACACTGAAAGGAACCTAAATCTAGGACTTATTTCATAGGCAAAGTGCCCTATTTAAGTCATCCTCGTCAGCCACGACCCCTACAAGGTCGATGGGTCACGATGTGACTCATTTTCTCTGTTACCTCTCTCAATGAGAGCGTCATACTGTTACCATATACATCTGGTAGTGATGTGTGTGAACACACTAGGACCGCCGGGGCATTTTTTCCCTCTTTAGGAGGTTTTTTCCCCCGTGCATTATATATACGCCCATCACTCTAGGGCTATCCATCTTTCCATTGCACACTCAGTAACACACTCTCTATTGCACACTAAGTAACACACTCTCTATTGTGTGCATTGAGATTCCTTCGTCTTCTCCAAGCTGTGTGTGTTTCTTTGCAACCCTAATTCCAACAATTGGTATCAGAGCAGGTTGCGTCCTCCCGAGCTTGGTCGCCAGCTGCTCCAGTACACGCAGAGTCGCCAGCTGCTCCAGTACACGCCTGCTCACGTTCTCCGATTTTAGTGAGCTTTGGCAAGCGTTCGCAGGTCGACAAATACTTCGAGAAAGCTCAAAGAGCCTGGTCTGCTCAGATTTTTGATTTGGACTCATTTTGGCCTCCGTTTCCACTACAGGCAGTACTGCACATGCTATTTCATCATTTTGTGCAGGATTTCTGTCAGTGCCGTTTTTTGCATAACAGGTGCCTTATAGTCTTCTACGGTTTGTGCTATATAGCACAGGTTGTTCCCGCTTCGTTTCTCCTAATTTCGAGCAGTTTTCACATCAGGTGCAACATTTACCATGGCTGACAACAACACCACAGATGTGTTCAAGATGTTTGCTGCTGAGGACAGGTTGGATGGGGACAACTACCCTATGTGGGCTTATATGATGCAACATGTTCCAACACAGATGTGTTCAAGATGTTTGCTGCTGAGGACAGGTTGGATGGGGACAACTACCCTATGTGGGCTTATATGATGCAACATGTTCTTGTGTCAAAGGGTGTCTGGAACATTGTGCACGGCATTGATGTACGTCCTAGTTCTGAGGATGTAGGCGATGTTGAGGATGTTGCAGGTATTGCTGCAAGGATTGTAGCTATTAGAGTTGTTTTGCCTACGGCAGAACAAGCTCGTTGGGATGTTAAGGATGCGCAGGCTCATGCATTGATTGCGTTGTCTATGAAGCGCACCATTGTTCCTCACATCCGTTCAACAAAATCTGCAAAATAGGCTTGAGATATTCTAGCAGGTCTTTATGCAAGCCGCAATAAGGCTAAAATTGCTTTGCTGCGTAAAGAGCTGGAGTCGAAGATTATTTATGAGGAAGATGATACGGACACTTTCCTTGCCAGTGTCAAGGATATCAATGAGCAACTCATTTCTGCAGGTGAAGTCATTTCAGCCAGTTCCCTAGTGCAGACTGTTCTTGATGCTTTACCAGATTCTTACCAGACTTTTGCTAGTACTTGGAGACTTATGACCCAAGGAAATCCTGAAGTTGTCAAGTTTGATGCATTATGCACATTGCTGTTGCAAGAGTCACTTTCCAGAAAAAACAGGACTAGGCAGCGTGCATTTGAACAGGCTTTTATTGCTTCTCAAAGAAAGGGTGGTAATAGCAATGCAGCCACTTCTTATGGTTCTGCTGCGAGTGGCAAAAATATTGTTCCTAATGCTTCTGCTGGCAGTACTTCGTCTGGCAATTCTGGTGATAAGGGAAAAACGAAGATGCGTTGCATTATTGTAAAGCCAATGATCACTTGATCAAGTCGTGTCCAAAGTTGAAGGCCAAAGAGGCTAAGAAGAAAGAGGGTGGTTCCACTGCAAATGCTGGTTCCACTACAAATGCAGCCATTGTTGAGTCTTCTGTGAAAGGAGACTGTAATGCTGATGTTGATGCAGAATGGGCGTTTAGCGTAGAGTGCACTTACAATCCTGCTGTCCATGATGCATGCTTGTCAGTTGCTGCAGATTCACATGTGTGGTATTTCGACAGTGGTGCTACAAAGCACATTACCTCACATCGTGAATTGTTTACCTCTCTCGAGTCTGTCCCTCATGGGAATTCAGTCACTTGTGCCAACAACGCCTCTTATCCAGTTCAGGGAGTTGGAAAGATTGTGCTCACTGCTGCTAATGGAAGTTCCTTCACAATTGTTGATGCACTTTATGTACCTGGGATCAAGAAGAATCTCTTGTCTGTATCCGCACTTGCTAGACTTGGACTTGTACTCAAATTTGTGGATGACAGATGTACAGTTCATGATCTCAATTTTGGTGATGAAATTAATGCATCTGGGCTTTTACGCCGTGGGCTGTATAAGCTTGCTGTGTATGACAAGTGTGGAAAAAATTTTGCAAATGCTGTTGCAGATTCAAGGGCTATTTCAGATGAAAAACTTTGGCATTCATGTTTTGGTCATCTGAATTTTGCCAGTTTGCTGCGTTTGCAGAAATCTGATATGGTTGCTTCTTTGCCACCTATTGAAGCACCTGTCAAACATGTTTGTGAAGGCCGTATTTTGGATAAGATGCAACGTTCTAAATTTCCAAAGGATGGTTCAGTTCGGGCGACATGCAGGTTGCAGCTTGTGCATAGTGATGTTTTTGGGCCCATGCAAACTCCGTCCTTGGGCAATTACCTGTACTTCGTGACTTTCATTGATGATTACTCCAGGCATGCATGGGTATTTTCGCTTAAAGCAAAGTCCAAAGTTTTTATGTGCTTCAAACAATTTCTGGCTATGGCTGAAAATGTCTCGAAATGTAGTATGGGCACCTTCCGTTCCGATTGAGGGGGGGAGTATATGTCTCATGAATTTAATGTATTTCTGGCTAGTCGTGGGATAAAACACCAATGTACAGTGCCTTATACGCCTTAGCAAAATGGTGTTGCTGAGAGGAAAAACAGGTCACTGACGGAAATGGCACGATGTATGGTCAAAAGTCAAGCTTTACCGCATTCTTTTTGGCTTGAGGCCATCATGTGTGCCACTTATGTACTTAACAGGTGTCCTACAAAAGCTTTGCAGTCTATTACTCCATATGAAGCATGGCATGATAGAAAGCCTTCTATTGAGCACATGCGTGTTTTGGCTGTTTGGCATATGCTTTGGTGCCACAAGTGCAACGCAAAAAATTGGATGATAAGGTTGTCAAATGTATTTTTGTTGGTTATAGTGCTGAAAGCAAAGGTTACAGGTTGTATCATCCGCAAAAAAAACGTATTTTGGTTTCTCGGGATGTAGTGTTTGTGGAAGATTCGGTTCAGCCCTTGCTGTCATGTACTAGAGACAATAATGTAAGCTCACAGGACATTTATGACACTTTGTTGCCTCTTTTCAGTGGTGGAAATACGAATGTAAGTTCCAATGAGGCAAATGTACAGCCTATGGGGGTTTCTGAAAATTTTTTAGATCATCCTATTACTGATGCAGATGTACATGATGTACTTGATGAGGAAAGGGCTGAAAATGAGCAAGCTAGAGGTATGCCAAAATGGCCGGTGCACACTTTGCGTGACAGTAAATTGGATGCACCTTTGTCTAGTCGTACTCGGTCAGGCTCTCGCCATGCATCTTATGCATCAGATTGTTATGCTTTGGATGTGTATAGCTTACATGATGTTGAGGAGCCTCTGACTTTTGATGAAGCACAAAATTCAAAAAATTGGATGGCTGCCATGCAATCAGAATATGATGCACTTATAGAGAATGACACATGGACTTTATGTGATTTGCCTCCTGGCAAAAAGGCCATTGGTACGAAGTGGGTTTACAAGTTGAAACGCAAGCCGGATGGTGAGATTGATCGCCATAAGGCTCGACTTGTTGCAAAGGGTTATGCATAGGAAAAAGGCATAGATTATGAAGAGACTTTCGCTCCCACTTGTCGTATGACTACCGTGCGTTTTCTATGTGCATTGGCAGCTCATTTTGGTTGGGATGTACATCAATCAGACATTGTTACTGCTTTCTTGAATGGTGACATATTTGAGGAAGTTTATGTAACGCAGCCTCGCGGTTTTGTCATAAATGGAC
The DNA here is from genome assembly GCF_014529385.1 of Adiantum capillus-veneris. Lineage (NCBI taxonomy): Eukaryota > Viridiplantae > Streptophyta > Polypodiopsida > Polypodiales > Pteridaceae > Adiantum > Adiantum capillus-veneris. The sequence goes on from NC_140953.1 coordinate 44,943,465, forward strand.
AAGAGGACAAAGTGTGCAGATGTAAAAAGGCTTTGTATGGGTTGAAGAAATCTCCTCGTGCTTGGTATGAGAAAGCTGACACTCATTTGGTTAAACGAGGCTTTCGTAACAGTCCAACAGAAAGCACATTGTATGTAAAGTGTGAGGGTGATGTACTTCTCATTGTGGTTCTTTATGTTGATGATTTGCTGATCACTGGACCAAATGAGAGACATATTGCTGAATTTAAGGCTGATTTGAATGCTACTTTCAAGATGAAAGATTTGGGGCTGTTGCATCATTACTTGGGTATACTGTTTAAGTAGTGTGATGGTGGTATTGCCTTGTGTCAGAAAAGTTACATAGAGAAATTGCTATGTAAGTTTGGACTTGAGGATTGCAAACCTATTGCCACTCCCATGGAAACAGGTTTGAAGTTGAGTCTACATGATGCTGGGGATCCTGCTGATGTCACTCTTTACCAAACTGCTGTTGGCTGCCTCATTTATGTATGCAACACGAGGTCGGATATTCAGTTTGCAGTCTCACAGGTTAGCAGATTTATGCATAGCCCAGGGTCTAAATATTGGAAGTCTTTCAAGAGGATTTGCGCTACCTTAGTGGCACTTTACATCTTGGCTTGTTTTATCCCAAGGGGGGATCATTGCCGCCAGACTTACATGCTTTTTCGGACTCAGATTTGGGCTAGTTGTTTTGACACGCGAGTGTCCACAAGTGGTTTTCGTTTCATGCTTGGCAGTTCATGTATATCATGGTTGAGCAAGAAGCAACCTACTGTGGCCACTTCGAGTTGTGAGGCTGAGTACAGGGCAGCCTTCACAGCTACGGTTGAGTGTGTATGGCTCAGACGCCTTATGGCTGATTTGGGTGTTGGATAGGACACTGCCAACACTATCTACACTGACAGTCAGAGCGCATTGGCAGTTGCGAGGAACCCAGTTTTTCATGCTCGCACAAAGCACATTGAGGTGCATTACTACTATGTCAGGGAGAGGCTCTCTACAGGAGAGATCAGCTTGGCTTATGTGCCAACACAGGACAACCTTGCAGATCTTTTCACAAAGGAATTGTCTCGTGAGAAGCTTGAAGCTTTCCGCAAAGCTTTGGGCTTACTCCCCTTTGTGGACTGATCCCGTCCTCAGGGCATGGCACTTCCCTTTACTCATGTGCTAGCTCTCGTTCACCGCATCACTCCAGGGGGGATTTGACCATATACATGTGGTAGTGATGTGTGTGAACACACTAGGTCCGCCGGGGCATTTTTTCCCTCTTTAGGAGGTTTTTTCCCCCGTGCATTATATATACGCCCATCACTCTAGGGCTATCCATCTTTCCATTGCACACTAAGTAACACACTCTCTATTGTGTGCATTGAGCTTCCTTCGTCTTCTCCAAGCTGTGTGTGTTTCTCTGCAACCCTAATTCCAACACATACAGGAAAATTGTTGCACACTTATAGGATAAGCTGCAAGCCATGCATAAGATGTATAAGAGCACAAGATTGGGTACATACTCCAGCAACATAAGGAAAGTGCCTCAGCCCAGCATGCTCTCCTTCTCTCTCTCTTTCTTCTTTCATTGCAAGAAAACTTTGTAAGAAACTTTTGATACATGTTTTTCTTGTGAGTCAGCCTGAGCCAAGGTGCTCTAACTCTCAGCTAGAAATTGGCCAAGACGCCACCCAAATTAGTCTTCATTGGCTCGTCGATTGAACACAAATTTGTTATAGGCATAAGGGTTATGAGCCACAAAGGCTGAGTCGTACATATAAGATTTAGGTCTCACATGATCTAACTGAGCAAAACTAGTCAAAGAGTGTGTAGCATAGTGATTGGCAACGTATAAAGGAACCACTTCTGTTGATAACTAGATGTACCCTCAATGTGTCTTAGTTTGACTTTCAAACTATGTGCCCATTGAGCCTGCACTCTAGCTACTCGTCCAATTTGGATCCATCTAAATTACTCAAAAAACATGGTTATAAAGTTGTGTTAAGTTCTTTGTGTAAATTTGCATCTATACAAGCTCTTTATAGCTTTCATCCCTCAAGAAATAAACTATAATCACAAAACAAGCAATTGATACAAAGAAATGTTAGTTCTTGCATGTATCATTGTAGCTATTGACTCACAAGTTTGAGGGAAGACTCTTTTGGGAATCCATGATTTTGAAACACAAGAACTTCCTTTCATCCCCCCCCCAAATATGATACACCCTCCCTTACTTTTAAGCTTGGGAGATAGATTATTGGGGGCCTGTCCCTAACTTATACGCTTATGCAACTTGTAGAAAACCCCCCCTCCCCTGAACTTACGTGGTGCAGTAAGTTTTCCATGGTGAATCCCCCGAGGTTCATAAGAGCTAGACATCTCACTTGTGTGGATCTCTTGCTCTCTCTATAGCACTACAAGTGTCTATGGAAGCACAGTTTTGGGGTAAGACCCAGCGGGTGATTACTAAATCGCTCCATAGGCATTGAGGATCACAATTTGATCTATTTTAGTTATACTTTCAAGGAAAGAAGTCCGCAATCTACCATGGGGTAGTGGACAAATTCAACTTTTCAAGTTGATTCCAACCATTTTTTTACACGGTTGACTATGTTGGTTACCGTTACTTGCTAGTTGAGCAGTTTCTATCAAGGGTCTTACCAAGGGGTTTGACTATCTAGATTCTAACCAAAGGGTCTAGATTGCCAACACAACACCCAGGGTTACAAGCTTCTATTTATTTATCTTTGTCAAAGGGATGTTGGACCTAGCAGGTTTTCATCCAGCTCGCTCTTTAGCCACGTGACAAGGTCATGTAAGAGCACAGCATTCTGAGAAAGTGTTGTCACTTTCTCCCTTCACTATTCATCAGGATACCATGATAGGTTTGATTCTTGTTGAAACAGTTACAGAACTACATGGTAGGGTTCTGTCTGGCACATGTTGTCACACAGGATACAACATGGTCTAGGAGCTCAAGGAGTTCAGTGTGGAGCATGGATAATGAGGGTCTCTCTCACGCACGTCGCATGTGTGTTTACTGTTACCTCCACAAGTACATCTTGTACTTGCAGGATGTTCTTTTTCTTAATACATCCTTACTTGAGACATATTCCACATGTGGAGAATATGAAAACCTGGGACTAACACTGATGCTGCTACTTCATTTATGTGTCACGACAATGTCCCTCGGTGCTGGTCGAATCCGTTTTCTAGACCATTTTTTGCACATCATATCAGGAACAATTTCAGTGACCAGAAATTGTCGGGTACTTTGAACGACTTATTAAGGTTAAAATTGTTACTAAAAACATTAACGGATGGTTGTTTAGGTATGTAGCAAGGCTATGTGTTGTTTACGAAACAGTTTCATTGTTTGTATCTAGAAGTGATTAATGGTTCACCTTCCATTATGGTTCAAACGTTTCAGCACGACTTGCAAATGATTGCAGCAGAAAGTATTTAGTTTATTTTCTGAACCATTTACATTCCTTTTCAATGTGTGCTATGAGCATCACATTTGCCATCAGTATTGGCAAGGATGGTCATGAATACACAAGGATGGTCATGAATATACAAGTTCAGATTTGTTTTTGCTAAATGCATGTACACTAGGTGTTATGGGCCCTAGTATTTAGCAAAGGCTGATTTGGAGTGGCATGCATATTCATCACATTTGCTTATGAAGAATTTTGCACCCTATATGCAGTATCTCTATGAGATTACCTTTGGATCTACCAATCACCAATAGAGGTCATGGCTTGGTTTGGGTGCTTGTGGATCTTTCAAGTTAACCACAACGGTTACTCCGGCCATTGTTGATTCTTCAATGTTGTACGATCTTGTGATCCCCATTTCCATTCATCTGGCAAGACTGTCTGTAAACCGTGGGAAAAAACACCTCAGTACTGGCAGCTATCCAACGGGATAGGTGGATTACCATGTGTAATCTTGTGCTAAAGGATATGCAAAGTGCGTACATTAGCACCAAACAATCCAATTAGTAAGCATTTATTGCTCAACTTTGAGTTTGCTTATTGTAAGTTAAAAGCAAGTTTGTGACTAGTTTAGTCTCTTCAAGTATCATTCAGGTTCTCAACCTTGACCACTAGTTATGATGAGGTTGTTTTTGATACAAGAAAATAACAAGTCAAAGACTTAAACTTGGCTAATGAGTTACTTCAACAAGTTACTTTCATGGAAAGTGAAATAAGTAATCTTTTGGGTACATATTTGTTGTGATAACTCGTTTAACATGCTAGTATGCGTGCTAAATGGAGTCTACACACTATGATTGGATGGGATCCGGTAACACAAGATGCTTGCAAATGGACAACAATGTGCAAAATCAAGATGTTACTCTTGGTTTCAGTGGACCTCCTATTGCACCGTATTCCGGTCTAACAGACAGCTTGATCTTTGAAGGGTGCCACTGCAAAAAAACATTAGTGTTATTGGGAAGATCTCACCACTTTTGTTTTTGAGGACAAAAATGCTTCTCCAAGGGGGAAGTCATGTCAGGCCAATGGTAGGAACGGGCAGCAGGCCAAGGGCCAGGGACTAAATGGCTCAGTGAGGCTAGGAGCCGAGGGCCAAGCATAAGTTAAGGGGTCCTACTTGCAAGGGCCAAGGGCTATAAGTAGGGAGGTTGGGAGGAGAACAATATGCCAGACCATCCTTTGGCCTTTCAAAAAAGGGGCAGTGAAGTAATCTAGGGTATCTCATATTTCCTGTGGGTACTCCCCACACTAGAAGGGCTTGCTCTTTGATTAGTCAAGTAATATAGGGTACCCTAGATTACTTGTGGGAAGTAATCTAGGGTACCTCAATTTACCTGTGTGGGCACTTCCCACACATAAAAAAGCTTCTTTGTGGTCAATGAAGTAATCTAGGGTACCCTAGGTTACCTGTAGGCACTTCCCACACATAAAAAGGTTGCTCTCTGGTCAATGAAGTAATCTAGGGTACCCTAGATTACCTGTGGGAAGTAATCTAGGGCCAGTGGATAACACAAGAAGGATATAACTTAAAGAGTACTAAATTTAAGAGAGACACACCAAAATTCAAGTTAATTTTCAATGTAGCATTTGTATGGCTAAATGAACGACCTTTGTGAAGGTATATGATTCCTCAATACAAGCAAGATCCTTGTGCTAGAGGCACATACTCTGATTGTCTCCTTTGTTTCTCTCTTGCATAGAGCTGAGGTACGCTCATCATCTTCTTCATCTGGATAAGTACATGAAGGATTAGTACAAAAAAAACTAGAGGGTCCATCACAAAAATGGGTCTCTTTTCCCAAAATACATGATTCAGGGAGGTTGTGACAATGCCTTTTTTCCAATGGCAATAATGTATGGCATGTGTGACAAGTAATCACCGACAGAGTTTTTGAACAACAATGGGGACACCAAATTCTTGGGCTCCCATTGAAGCGCACACGATGACGGCCACATTGATGTTTTCTTCATAAAATGCATGTATGGTGCCGAGGATTTGGGGGTATCATGACATGATCGTGGTCATGAACAACTTTTGTGCCATGGCCAAGTCGAGTGTGCATCACATGCGCTTGAATTTGATGAACATGGCCTCGTTCTGGCATTTTGATCTTGTTTGGGCATGCCAATGATCCAAGAGTGTCCCTGATGGATTGAAGTTTGCACAAAATAATACACATCTCTTTGTTTCTTTTCTTGGGAAGGTCTTCTTGGATGGACACCATAGAAGTTATTATTTCTTCCATCATGGTTAACACCTCTTCCAACGATTGTGGAGTGTCGCATGTTGTATCTTCATTGAAATCCCTCGCCATGTCATGGGCATTGTCTACTATTGGGATTATGTTAGTCAAATGGGGAAATTGATTCCTAGCTTTCAAGCGGGTGCCATATAAATGCTTACATTCCAAGCTCTAGTGTGGACAATCACAATAATTGCCTTGCAAATTAACATAATACCACTGGTTGGTACTACTTAAGCTCTTTATTCTGAATTGCAATGTCAATTCATCAATTACTTGTAGGCTTGTTGTTGGGTCATCTTGAAACCTCTTCATAAGAAGTTCTCCTTCTCTTAACTTTGTTGTGTGCTTCTTTGAGGATCTAGGAACTCCATATCACCTTGCACCAGTTGCATATAAAGCGCATCAAATCAATATGCCAGTAAATGAGACATTAAGAGAAGCATGTAAAAGTAGCAATTTTAAAAACTATATATGTAATAGTACCGATTTCTTGTTTTTGCTTTAAAACCTTAGCAAAGTACCACCCATCCTATTTCCTATCTTGGAATTGACGGGAGCAAAGCGAACCCCGAACCCCGACGGCCTCTAAAACACCGGGGACCGAATGGCGCGCCTCGAGCCTGTCATGGTAAAGCAAACAGGGGGCACCACCTAGCTTCAGCGTCTAGGACGCAAACAACACACCACCATAACAAAGTTTTCATCCAAGAGAGATGGATTCTTGGGAGTAATGATGAAAAGGAAAGGGAATGAGATCAAGTGAGAGAGAGAGAGAGAGTGAGGGAGGGGATATAGCGGCTTAGTACTTAGGCATCACAAAAGGATGGCGAATCCGCACACCCTTCACACATACACAAGCTCACTCCAAAACACAAGACTAGGTGGCGATTCCGCTCACCTCACATGGGCAAAACATTGCAAGAAAACATACTCAAAAAACCTCAAGCTTTATTTAGAGAATTACGCGATGAAATGGGGAGCATAGGGTAGGGGAATGAGAAGGGAGAGAGTGGTAGAGCACATGGCAGATAGGTGGGAGTTGATGGCGAAGACTCGCACGAGGATTATGGCCATCATCCTTCATTTAGTTGCCCTTCATCTTCCATAGCCAAGGGTGTAGAGGTCATGCTCAAGACAAGCATGGTGATTGCGGTGATGGTGATGGTGTGGGTGTGTGTGTGTGTGTGTGCACTAGGCACACACAGTGCATAGTGTGTTCTTTGGTGATGTTGTGTATTTTTGTGTGATGGTGACCCCTCTTTATATAGGGGAGGAGGGGGGGGAGAAATTCTAGAATTTAGAAATGAAGAAATCATTATCTACATAGGCCATGTGACTGTGGGCCCCACTTGTCTGGCTGTGTGTATACGTGCCAGAACAGCAGTCTCATGAGAGAGAGACTAAGAGAGAGAGATGGGTTGATGAAAAAAAGTGAGAGGTGACATGGAGAATAAAGTAATTACAAGAGGGGAGAGAGAGGAGTGTGTTCAGAGGTGAATCTGTGTGCAGATGTGTGTGAACACAAGAAAAATCACGTAACCACCGGGTGGGGATGGGTCTGTGGGCACCTTTTTTAGTGAAACTGAGTGTGTGTGAGTGTGGGGGAGGTTTTTTAGCTACAAGACAAGAGACATGGTGCCCTTTAGAGAGAGGGGGGGGTATTTGGGTCATGGGATATGATAGGAGAGAGAAAGGGGGGGTGGGGTATACTATTTTGGAAGATAGGGTAAGTTGCATGTGAGTTAGGGTGCATTATTGGTGAGTTAGAATGCATTATTGGTGAGAGGTGGGGTAGCTTGAGGGGAGAGAGAAAGGAGAAAGGACAAGGGGAAGAGAGAGGGGGTTGACCTTTTGAGTGGAGGAGAGGAAAAGGGACACACAGCGGGGCAACAGTGAAGAAAAAGGAGGCCAGGTGGGGATGGGCTGCCCCGCAGGCATGAGGTGGCCTATTTTACCTTTCTCATATATTTACATAATCATACTTTATTTTTTTTCGTACTTTTTCCAATGTCTTTTATCACTCCCTCCCTAAGAGGGGGTTTTCATGGGGTGGGGACGAGAGAAGAGGGGTATGGGAGCTTGGCTTGTGAAAAGCCCCCATCATTAGCCCTCCCCTTTTGGCTAGAGGCATTCATGTCTCTAGCTCATCTGTTTGATCATTATCGTCGGAGGTGGCGGCTGATGGTGTGTCCTCATCTGGAATGTCAATAGGTGGAGCCTGGTCAAATCGAAGAAAATAAGGTTTAAGTCGCCAACCATTTACCCTAGTTTCATGAAGTTTTCCATCAGCCTCCATAAGCTGGTAGCTTCCATTGGCATACTTTTTCTTGACGATGAAAGGACCTTCCCATCGGAGTAGGAGTTTCTTATCCTTGCGCGTGTCGAAGCGATTGTCGTAGTGGAGCACCAACATTCCTTTCTTCAATTCTTTTTTCCGGAGACGCTCGTTAAAGCTAAGCCGTCTATGCTCTGCTTGTGCTGCATAATAATTTATTGCTTCTTCTCTGTCCAGCTGCAGTCTTTCCAAGTTGATGATGTGATCTCTCAAATGCATGTTGGGCTGTTGAAGCTGGCTTGCCATTACTCTGAGACTTTGTAGTTGCACTTCAATGGGCAAGATTGCTTCCTTACCAAATACTAGATGATACGGTGTGAATCCCAAGGATGTACAAAATGAAGTTCTGTAGGCCCATAAAGCTGGTAGTAGATACTTATCCCAGTCTCTAGGATGATTGTTTACCTGCTTGGTAATAATTTTAGAAACCATTCCATTTACCTTTTCAACTAGGCCATTACATTGAGGGTAATATGGTGAAGAGTGCCTCCTTGTAATGCCCAGTTTCTGTATTAATTCTCCTACCAAGTCTGCTCTGAAACCTGGCCCTCTATCAGAGATGATCTCTAAAGGTGTGCCAAACCTACAACATATGTGCTCGTAGATAAATTTAGCTACCTCTACCGCTGTGATTCTAGTAGTGGCTGTAGCCTCTGCCCATCTAGTCATGTAGTCGACCCCCATGATAATGTAGAATTTTCTTGAGTTGGGCCTAGGTAATGGCCCAATGGCATCGATACCCCATTTTTCAAATGGGCCATATGAGAGAATAGGTGTCTGTGGTTCAGGCATAAGTGACCTAGTGCCGGCCTTTTGACACAACTTACATGTTTTGCACCAGTGGTGTACATCACGGTTGAGGCTAGGCCATATGAAGCCTGCCTGCAAGATTTTCCTACTTGTTATGTCTAGGGCAAAGTGACCACCACAAACCCCGTCGTGACAGCTAGCAATTACTCCCGTGATTTCCTGAGAGAGAGGGACCTTCCTGAGTATTTGGTCCTTACCCTTATAGTACAAACCGTCATTGATGAGTCGATACCTTGTGGCCTTCCGCGTCAGCCATTGCTTCTATCCCTTTGTTAAATCTGATGGGCATTCCCCTATTTCCAAAAAATGCATGATGTCAGGCAAGGCATCACTTCCTTGAAATAGAGGGAGCTTTAGTTTTATTGCTCCAACCACCACTTCCTATAGTCTTTCACTTGCTAGGGCATCTGCTTCTTGGTTTTGAGTCCTTGGGATATGGTGTATTTGAACTTCTTCAAACTTACCCAACAAGGTTTTTACACCACTTAAGTGAGTCCTTAAACTAGGATTCTTGCATGTCCATGCTCCATTTACTTGCCTTACCAGAAGTAGAGCATCCCCAAATACATTAAGGCGTTGTACACCTTGCGAGACGCACCATTGTAGACCCTTGGTTAGTGATGCATACTCAGCTTCATTGTTAGAATGTGAATCTAACAATTGGCCCAACGAAAATACCTTTGTCCCTTTGTCATCAAAGACCACTATGCCTGCAGCTGCTTTGTCGGACGCTCGCTTGTAGGCTCCATCAAAGTAGAGAGAGTATTCTCCTTCTACCATCGGTGGTACTGGAGGTAATCGGACTTCTCCTTCCTTAGATTGCTTCTCCTTCCTTTCAAAGACTTGGTAGGTCATGAGTCCCCCCAAACTTGCCCTTGTCGTGCTTTCTACCTGTACCGTGTAGTCAAACTCTTGCAGACGAACTAGCCATTTAGTAATTCTAGCAGACACATCCATGTGTTGTACAACATAGGGAAATATTTCATCCGTGGTTAGAATCACAAATTGCTTAGGCAGCAAATATGACCTAAACTTTGTAGTTGCAAATCTAAGAGCTAGGACTAAGTGTTCCACATGGGTGAAACCTTTCTCTCCTGCTGTCATCATTCGACTAGAGAAGTAGATTGGCCTCATGAAAGATGTCGTCGTATCATTTTGGAGTAGCACAACCCCCAATGAGTCATCACCAACACGCATTGTGGTCGGGAGCAATATCTTCCATAACTGAAATGCAAAATAATAAACTTTAGTGAGACAAGTCTTAGCACTCAAAAAACACAGATGGTTTAGAGAATTGAGTGATCTAACTTGAAATACTTTAAAACTTCAACTTGAAGAACTTTAAAAACATTGCGCACGTGACACCATTAATGCCAAAAAAGTTGATTATTGGTTTAATCATCAATAGGTCTCAAGCCAGATTTGGTTACAATATGATAGCCAACATTATGCCTTACATTCAAACAAAGGCTTAAATCCCATATCTTAGGTCTATCTAAGGGTTTGGGAGATTTTTGACTAGCAAGATGTTTGTTTACATTGCGCAAAAATTTGCGCTTGAGAACCTCGATGGGCTCTGGAATACATGCAAGCAAGTACCTAAGAATATACAAGAGACTATATATATCAGATGCCTTGGTGAATGGAGGAGGATTGGTGCTGATATTTTCAGGGGCAGTCCATGGATAATCTCGCTCAAATTGAGCTCTACATTGAGGGGTGAGATTTGGCAGCTTGGGAAATGTTGTCAAAGTGTTTGATGGTGTACTTTGTCCCCAGTCCGGAATGCCAGCATACACTCCTCGCTCGCCAAAATGGAGTAGAATATTTCTAGTGTGTAGATCATTGTGAATAAATTCGTGACTATGCACGAATTTAGTCGTCTGCAAAAAAGCATTGCATATTGGCAAAATGTTGTCTGTGAACTGTTGTACAGTTCCAGATGTGTGTTGGAACTCTATGATTGAAGGCTTGCTTCCATCATGATGACATGCCTGAATCCACTGCTCAAGATGACCTCCATTCTAAAGCTTGAAGATCAACATAGGTCTTTTGCTATACTGAACAAGAGCACGGGGCAATATCATGCCACAATGTTGAACAGTTGTAGCAGTTGCCTCCTCTAGCACGATCTGCACTGTTGGCTTGCTTCCTATTTGGTCTTTGTATATCTTCGCCGCATAGAACGTGATCTTTGAAGAGAGGATGAGCCAATGATACTTGTTTCACATTTGCAAAACGTCCTTCACCTAATTGAGGTGCTTGCCAGTGAAAGATGGAATGCTCCCCAAGTAAGTGTAGGACAGGAGGACACATCGTATCATCTAGGTTTACAGTGGATGACTAAGCACCTGATGAAGGAGGTACATCCTCTTCTGTCCTAGGACGTTTTGAAGAGCCTTTGATCTTATCTTTGCTCTTCAATTCTGAATGTAGCTGTGCTACAAGCTACATTCGCTCTTTGATTCCAAGTTTGGTTTTGATTTCTGGATGAACCATACTTTCAAAACTTCTAGTGACCTAGCCTAATAATTGCTTTATTGTGTTATGAATCACTCCATTAGTGCGCAGAGCTAGGTCAAACAAAACTACGAATGCACTACACAGCTTCATCCAACAATGTTCCACAAGTTCAATCACAAAATCATCGAACTTTGCCTGCAGTGGATCAAATGCTCGTTGCAAATGATCGTTCTAAGCTCCATAGAGAGACAAAATAAGAGCATCACTAATAATTTTGCAATGCTGACGCATTAACTTTGTCTCTACCATGACTGAAGCCTGAAAATACATGAAGGAAATATAAGTAAGGCAAATCCAGAATTGATAAAAATTTGACATATATGATTGTTAATAAATCTAAACAAAAACATTTCATGGCCAATAATAACCTCCAGTAATGAAAGATCTAAACATTTCATGCATCATAATAACAACAATAATGAAAGACGCAATGATTAAAGCATTTGGGATTGAAGAATGTAAAATATATATCTTCTCCCTACAGTGCGACAGGGGGTCAGCAGCAACCAGAGATGAAGAATTCATTAAATCAAATCTCCTTGCAGTGCGACGCGATGGTTAGCAACAACCAAGAACAATGGTTAGCAACAACCAAGAACGATGGATTTAAAAACTCGATACCTCTCCTTGCAGTGCGACACGGTGGTCAGCATCAACCAGGGATGAGGAAGCTATTGAATCCAATCTCCTTGTAGTGCGACGCGATGGTCAGCAACAACCAAGAATGATGGATTTAAAAATCCTAAACCTCTCCCTGCATTGCGACACGATGGTCAGCAGCAACCAGAGACGAGGAATCTATTGACTCCAATCTCCTTGCAGTGCGACATGATGGTCAGCAGCAACCAAGGACGATGGATTTGGTAACCCTAAACCCCTCTCTGCAGTGCGACACGGTGATCAGCAACAACCACAGACGAGGAATCTATTAAACCCAATCTCCTTGCAATGCGATGTGTGACACGATGGTCAGCAACAATCAAAGACGAAGAATCTATTAAATCCAATCTCCTTGCAGTGCAACGTGATGGTCAGCAATAACCAAGGACGATGGATTTGACAACCCTAAACCTCTCCCTGTAGTGCGACATGGTGGTCAGCAACAACCAAAGACGAGGAATTTATTTTTTTAAATCCAATCTTCTAATAGTGAAAAAAATCCAATCTTCTAATAGTGCGACGCAATGGTCAGCAATAACTAGGAAGAAAAGATACATGATAGCTAACTCCTCCCTGTAGCGCGACTCGGTGGTCAGCAACAACCAGGGATGGAAAGTCTAATTGTACAACCAAAGCTACTCCCTGAAGTGCGACACGGAGGTCAGCAACAGTCAAGGACCAAGCGTCTAAAGTCTAACCTCCCTTGTAGTGTGTCACGAGGATCAACACAGCCAAGGACGAGTGTCTAAACCTGCAGACTAACACTGAGGTGTGAGCAAAGCTCCACAACAACAGTGCTAGTAAAAAACAAAATACAAACTAACACGGAGGTGCAAGCAAAGCACCACAGCAACAATGTTAGCAAATTAACTGCAAAAAAAAAAAACACTATAAGAAAAACTACCTGCTCTATGGCTCGCTCCGAATGTACTGTGCTCCCTGTCTACTGCTCTCTCCAGCAACTCTATCTCTATCTCTCTAGCAATCACAATCGCAGTAGTTCGTTCGAACTGTCGCGGCGCCCCTTTTTTTATATGTATAAATATATTTCGATCGAAGTATATTTCAATCAAAATATACTTCAATCGAATTTTTTTTATTCGAATATGCGTGTATAATACGGATATACAGCGTATAAATATGTAATATACGTACAATATATAATATACGGGCGTATAAATGCAACTCATATCCTCAGGAAATGTTTGGCTCGATAAGTAAGTAACTAGATAGTTACTCCATCTAGGAATAAGTGAAATTTGAAACAATGTTATGTGAGGTATGGGTGTTTGTTTTTGACATTGAGGACAATCCTTTACAAAGAGCGAACATCACTCCTCATAGTCGTCCAAAATACTCCAAGTCTCAAAATTCATCGCATAGTTTGGTCTTCCACAAAGTGAAGTCCTACTATGGTAATATGTGCTTGACTTAGGTACTAGTTTTTCTCTTCAGGATTAATGCATAAGAGCAATATTCCATCTCGATTTCTTTTGTATAGCCTACCGGCTAGTAATTGATACATAGCCGATTGCTCGATTAATTAGATTGTAATAGGAAGTGGTATTTGTGAATCCACTTGAGCTATTGTCATCAATGATACCATGTTTTTCGACCATCAAGGTATCATTTCCACGGAGAACAAATAGGTATCTGGTAGATCATCGTCTACCCCTTTAGGTGATTGTCCTGAAACAATCTTTGACAAATGATCTGCTCTTTGATGTGTAGTGCCCTTTGTTACAACTATAGTGAAATCAAATTCCAGAAGAATGATGAACCATCTCACTATTCTTCCTGTGTTGCATGGCTTGTTGACCAGGTACAATAAGGCTTGGTGGTCCATAAAGAGCACAAACTTGTTGGCTAATAGGTAATGTCGATACTTTTTAACGACATAGATCATCCCTAATCCTTCCCTTTCTGTGGTAGTGTAATTCTTTTCTGCCATGTTGAACTGTCGTCCGCATAAGAAATAGGAAAATTAATTCTCTCGTCTCTTGGTTGAGCTAGTATACAACCTATGGAAAAATTGGAAGCATCTACATGTATGTAGAATATCTTATTCCAATCTGGTACTTTCAATATTGGAGCTAAGGTGAGAGCTTGCTTAAGCTTCATGAGGATTCTTCACATGCTTCGGTCCACTCAAAGTGTGTAATCAAGCTATACATGGGTTTTGCAATTATAGCGTACATGTACATGAACCGTATGTAATATCCATAATGTCCCATGAAGGCTTGAACCCCCTTGATTGTTGTTGATCTAGGCAAATCAGCAATGACATGAATTTTTTCAATATCAGTAGCTATGCCATTTTTAGACACTATATGTCCAAGAATTTTTCCTTGTCTACCCATGAATGTGCACTTTTCAGGATTTAAGAAAATCCTATAAAGTCTATATTTTTCGAATACCTTTTTTAGGTGTTCAAAATGATCAGCCCGGATTGATGAATGTACGCATAGATCATCCATATAAACTTCTAAGAATTTCCTTAGATACTCTTTAAAATCATGGCTCGTCAATCTTTGAAAGGTGGCAGGAGCATTAGTTAACCCAAAAGGCATAACCCGATAGGCAAAAGTACCCCATTTCGTTGCGAAAGTAGTTTTATGTTGATCTTTTGGGTCAAACAAAAGTTGATTGTATCCCAAAAATCCATCTAAGAAGCTATAAGCTTCTTTTCCTGCAACTCGTTCTAACACATGCTCAGTGATTGGAAGAGGAAAGATGTCTCTAATGGTAGGTGCATTCACTTTTTTGAGGTCGACACACACTCGTAATTTTCCATTCTTCTTGGGTACTACCACAATTGGAGACACCCAAATAAATTTGGATTCCTTTAGTTTCTCAATCTCTTCTTTGATATTCCTAGAAAATGTTTCATTATATGTGTATGGCCTTTGTCTACTTGGTTTTGCATCATCTCTCATAGGTATTGTAAGGTCCCTCCCTAAACCCTAGCGCCATTCAGAACTTTTTTAGCCTAGAAAATAATTAGAAAAAGCAAGACCGACAAAGAAGTCACGGACAACGAGACTTTACTCCAGAATGAAAAGACAAGGATATTCCAGATAAGAAATTACGTCATCCTTATATTTTTCCAAAAAGATTAAGATTATTTTTATACTTCTTCGTCAAAAAGCCGTGTGGGAACTGATTTAGATCAAGAACTGGCAAAAAAAGGGACTAACTTGATTGGAAGATAAAGTTAAGAGATGGGAATTGAGAAGAAATTGGGGTCCAATAAGAATTAAGAAGAGAATGGGGTCCAATAGGAATTGAGAGAAAATTGGGGTCCAATAGGAATTGAGAAGAGAATTGGGATCCAATAGGAATTGAGAAGAAATTGGGGTCCAATAACAATTAAGAAAAGAATTGGGGTCCAATAAGAATTGAGAAGAAATTGGGGTCCGATAAGAATTTAGAAGAGAATTGGGGTCCAATAGGAATTGAGAAGAAATTGGGGTCCAATAAGAATTGAGAAGAGAATTGGGGTCCAATAGGAATTGAGAAGAGAATTGGGGTCCAATAGAAACTCGGTATTCTACCCACCATTTTTAGACATATTGCTAAGCTACTTGCATACTTTCCATGCTCAACATTATGCTTAAGTAATTTAAGGATTCCATTAAACCTTGCTCTTGCTCTCTTCCTCTCTTGAAGGCTAAACCCTTGAGGGTTTTGTGAAGAAGCTCCTCTCTCCTTCCTCTTCATCCTAAATCCCTTTCCTTCTTCCTTGAGCCTCACATCTCTTCAAGAAGGACTTCAACCCCACTTCCCTCTTGGATAGAGGAGGTAATCTTCGCTTCTAGTAGGATTAATTAACCTAAACCATGTGTTTTAATACTAGGAAGGTTTATGTGCATCATTTTAGGTTTAAGCTTTAATGGTAACCTTGTAATTAGGGTTAAGTATTGATGGTAGTTATGCATCATTAAGTTAAGCTTCAAAGGTATATTTACATCCTTAAGCTAAAATTTAATGGTAGCTTTGCACTTAGGTGTAAGCTTTAGTGACTACCTTATATTTTAGGTTTAAGCTTTAACGATAACCTTGGAATTAGGGTTAAGTATTAATGGTAGTTATGTATCATTAAGTTAAGCTTCAAAGGTAGATTTTCATCCTTAAGCTAAGCTTTAATGGTAGCTTTGCACTTAGGTGTAAGCTTTAGTGACTACTTTGTATTTTAGGTTTAAGCTTTAATGGTAACCTCACAGTTAGGGTTAAGTGCTAAGAGTATCTATGCATCATTAAGTTAAGTTTCAAAGGTAGATTTGTACTCTTAAGCTAACCTTTAATGGTAACTTTGTACTTAGGTTTAAGCTTTAACGATAACCTTGGAATTAGGGTTAAGTATTAATGGTAGTTATGTATCATTAAGTTAAGCTTCAAAGGTAGATTTTCATCCTTAAGCTAAGCTTTAATGGTAGCTTTGCACTTAGGTGTAAGCTTTAGTGACTACCTTGTATTTTAGGTTTAAGCTTTAATGGTAACCTCGCAATTAGGGTTAAGTGCTAAGAGTATCTATGCATCATTAAGTTAAGCTTCAAAGGTAGATTTGCAAGCTAAGCTTTGATGGTAACTTTTCACTTAGGAAAAGCATTGAAAGACAAGTTTGCAATTTAGGGTTTAGCTTCCATGGTGACTTTGTGTGTGATTAGGGTTAAGCTTCCATGGTGACCTTGTGTGATTAGGGTTAACTTCCATGGAAACCTTGTCTCATTAAAGAGAGAAAGGTTTAGTCTCATTATGGTAATCAAGCTTAGGGTTTGCATGTCTCATTACGGTAGGATTAATGTATGGTTATAATCCTCTCTTCCAAGTTTTAATGGAAAGTCCTAGATTCCCATTTTATCTCCAAAGCGAGCTTTAATGGAAAGTTCGAAGACTCATAAATTATAGGACGACCTTCTAGCTTCTTAAATGGAAAGCTAGGCACCATAAGAAAAGAGTAGTTGTCTAAGCTCAATAGAAGTAGTTCAATTTTTGGATTGAAGAGTATTTCTAAAGTTATCAATTTCAAGTTTGTTTACAAATACGGGATGGGGGAGATAGGGGATAACTTCGCGAAATTGATCTCCGTGTTGTTTGAATCAAAAACTCTACAAGCTTCCATGGAGATGCCCCATGGATGGCAAAGGATTGCAAAAACCTGGGAATTGTACAAAACAGGGATTGAACTTAAAAAGTTGGCATTTCCAAAGAGACATTAACCATCAAATGCCTATGGCAAAAACTCCCTTGTATTTTTTAAATAAACATGGCTGGTAGATAATTAATGAAAGTAGGAATTAAGGTTGATAAATGAATGAACCTGGAAATTACCAACTAGGAGTTAAAAGGAATCTCGAGAGGTGATAGGGATAGCCCATTGCAAAACATAGATTTAACTAGGAGTTTTGAAGATTGTTTGAAAATGACCGGAAACCAAGATGAATCTTCTTGGTTTCCAAGATGAATCAAATTGACCCCAAGATGAATCTTCTTGGGGTCAATTTGATTGAAAGGCCGGCCCATTGAGAGGATTCTCTTGGGGAACTTGACGAAGATTGGCCCTTTTTGGCTAGGGCAACGTAACCGGCAAGTTTGTTATACCTAGGTCATTCATGCCCGAGGGATAAGGGATGAATGGGTTTGTTTTATTTTTGCCCGGCCGGGTGAAGTACCCGTGGTTTCTTATTGCAAATTGGCCATAATCCAGGTATGGTATGATGCCAATAGTTGGATGAGAAGGTCATACTCAGGGAGAATGATGTGAATTTAATTAAGGAAATTTTTTCGATATAGTTGCTTAAAATGAAACTAGAAAGGCTAGGAATATAGGGGCTATCATGTGCATCTGTCACCAGATGGTGCTATACCTCTCGAAATAAAATGCTTAGGAAGGAATGATTAAATTACTTGATGAGCCTTTCCCAAACACTTAATTCTGGGAAATATTGTGAAGGTGTTGCCATTTTGATGGCTTGTAACCGATTATCGTGGTCGTGAGTGAGGCAAGATGAATTGGTTGAAACTAAATGTGCTGCATGATTAGTTAGAAAACTAGTGAGGCGGTCCGGGGAGGGAAACAAGAAGAGCGGCCTCTAACCACCCTTTGAGGCTCTCGTGCTGCTCAATTGGGGCTGGGGCAAGCACAATCAGAGACAACAACAACCCACAGCCAGAAACCAAACAAGAAAAGGAGCACCACCTAGTTGTAGATGCGAACTAGGACGCACGTGATATCTCCTTGTACTCAAATGCACAAAGAGAGGGGAATGCAAGATAGCCACACACACCAAACACAAACATTCACCATGCCAGAGAGAGGTAAAGAGCACAATTCAACTTGAGCAACTCAGTCTTAGCCTTAAAGACTAGATGCACACAAAGCTTGATGAGAAATAGAGAGACAACACAAAACTTGACCTTGTTGCCAATACACAAATTGTCTTAGGGTCAAGGGAGCCCTCTCACCAAGCACCCTCTTACAATTGATCTTTTAGGCAAACAATTCAACAAGCCTTCAAACCACCAAGCATGAAATGGCACAACAAACTTCAAGGACAATATACCTTCAACCACCTGATTAACCAACTTATCAAGTCAATTTGGAGAGAAGAGTCGTAGTTGCAGCATACAATTGCACCCAAAACTATGAACCTTATTTATGGACAAGAGTAGGCTACAAGTGTGGTGAAGAGTATGGCATACACTCCACTCCTCTAGATGGCATAACTAACTTCAAGCTTCTCCATGCACCTATGTGTAATGATGGAATAGAGCACTCACGATGCACACACTACACAACTAGGCTTGAAGAGTGGTGTGTTATGTGTTAAGAATGGTGTGGTGTAGTGTGATCATGTGGTTGATTTACAAGGGAGAGAAGGACTCTATTTATAGGTTTTAGAAGGCCCGCCGATTAGGATTAGGCCTAATCAAGTTTATTTGAAGGAATAAAAGATTATGCATATTTTTTTATTTTTATTTTAATGAGGGTGGGTCTCTCTTGTCCTTTGAGTCACATGGATGTGGGCTCAATGGAAGAGAATTATTGAGGATGAAAGGAGAGAGGATTGAGTGAATAATTTGGGAGTGCTTACTCTAGTAGAGGGTACATTTTACAATAAGGTTGTGGTTAGTAGTTAGTAATTATCACTACAAAATATTTACAAAATCATTCACCAAATGGTGAGATATATGATGAGAAAAGTTAGAGAAGGGATGAGCTTGTAAAGAGAGGTTGAAGCTTTGGAGAAGTTGACATTCACCTCTTTACAGCACCGGTAGAAGAAGCGGTCAGCATGGCAAAGTAGCGCGTGTCGATGAAGCTATGTTATCTTCAAACCTTGGAAAATTCATGATAAAGCCTTCATTTGCAGAGGTTATCCTTGGATTTTTTCTGATTTTTTGAAGTTCTTTACAAAGCTGAAGAGAGTATGGTAATATGGACATATATGTAGAGAGAAAGGGGGACACATAGGGTGTAGAAATGGAGGATGAAGGCTATGGAGGTGTGAGAGATGTGGCAATGGTGAAGAGGGTGAATTAGGACATGGGATTTGCACGTTTGGGAGTGGGAAGGAGAGGGAGGAGTGTGTGTGAAAGAGGAAAATGATAAAGTGGAAGAGGGAGTGTGGTTGCATAGCACGGCCAAACTCGGGTCCACCAATAAAATCATAGCTAACAGCTTGTAGCTCAAAAAAATATGAAAAAATTTAAGAAGAAATTACAGCTCACGAGCTACAACTTTTGTTTGTATCATCTTTTCAAATTCAGAGAGCATGTGATCTTTAAAAATTCATCAAAACCGACTGGTTTTTCCACTACACAAGGTCCTTGTGAGGTCCTTCTTTGGATGATTCTTTTGAATACCTCCAAGAGTGAGCTCCCCATGGTGCATGCATGCATTCCATATACCCTTGACCTTATTTGGTAGGTCTATAATTGAAGATATTGTTGAGATCATGATATAAATGAATAGTACAACTAAGAAAATCAAATATTGAGGGGTCTAAAAAATATGTACATGTCAAATATAAATAATATAGGTGGAAAAAATATAAACGGGTCAAAATAAATCTCTCTCATTATAAGTCTACCATAAAAAGATGAATATTTTTTGTGGTCTAATTTATGAGAGTAATAGAGAATAGATGTAAGAAGGAAAAAATGACAATAGTGAAAAAATATACACATAAATAAAACTAGTTTTTTTGGATTTGTATTGGGATGGAGTTACACCAAAAATAAGAGAAGCTTGCATGAAATTATTTTTATATGGAATAAATATTATACAAAATGGTAAGAAAAAATATGGTAATGATGAGTCAATGTACATAGCATAAATAACACACACCTAAGTATAAATATTTAAATAAATACCAAAATAATTATGAAAAATCATTTTATTTAGGCCCTATATACAATAAAATATTTACACACAAATGGGCTATAATATATTTATATTTTTTATTTTATTTTTATTTTTTTGGC
This sequence comes from Adiantum capillus-veneris, assembly GCF_014529385.1. NCBI lineage: Eukaryota > Viridiplantae > Streptophyta > Polypodiopsida > Polypodiales > Pteridaceae > Adiantum > Adiantum capillus-veneris. The sequence goes on from NC_140953.1 coordinate 44,964,016, forward strand.
TCAACTAGCCCAGTGACTACCTAATTGAGGATTTTAAAGAAGATATGGGAAAAGTCTCCTAACTCACACACGCCTATGTTCAGTGAAATGGTAGGCATAGCCACAGTGTTTGAGTGATTTGATAGGCTGAGATAGCTTACTATGGCAATTATGGAAAGCCGAAAAACGGCTATCATTAGCCCCCCCCTTAGATAATGGTACATTCATGTACCATTTATCCGATCATACAACATGTAGATTGTGTAACGTCTGTCTTTGTCTGCTCTCATCGTTGAAGAACCTTTGTTGTATGATTAAAAAATCTTGTGTGATATGAAAGGTTCTCAGAGCCAATAGCAGGATGTAATGAAGTGACGGAGTAAACCTCCTCCATTGAGAAAGTTTCCATAAGCACCCCCCAGGATCAAAGATCTTGAAATATCCTTCCCAAAGAGAGATGTATGGTATGGAATCACTTACTGATTTCGGTTGAAGAAACTTATAGATTTTATTGTTGTCCATCATTGCATCTATCACTATGAATGTGATATAAAAGATTGGTTACTCTTCCTCCTGTGTAAAGTTGATGTATCTGCTACGATCTTCAAGAGCTTGTATGAGAAAATTCCTAAACTGTAGCTCATAAAATTCATTCAACCTAGGTAGGCTCATCAAGTCAAAAATTCTATAACCTTCATGATTTAGTAAAGCTTGATCCATGCTTCCAACTTCTATTGGAAGATATTGCAAATAGTTTACCACATAAGTAGATAATAGATGAAGGTTTTTATTGCTTCCAACACATTGGAAGAGAACTGATTGATGAAATATCCACATGTAGCAATCAACAAGTTTTTCATCTATGATGAAGACCAAAAGCATCACAATGTGCGACCTCCATACACCAAAGAACCAAATGAAGAAGGTTTGGAAACATTCGTTCATCACCAAGTATTCATGTCCTCTTCCACTTAAGAAGGTATGGTGCCCCCGATGAAAGGTATATGTGAAGAGAGGAGAAGTTGACTTTGAAGAGGTGAAACCCAATGTGAAGATGATTGGGGCTTCAAAAACTTGGATTTTCTTGCTAAGAGATTGTCCCATGAATGAAGAGCCACCCACTAAAACACCATTGGAGAGAATGATACCATTCTGATAGTTTCCTTTTATGATTTTATTTTTTACTACTCTGCCATGTTCTTCATCCCCTTCTAAGCCCCCCCTTTGGCAAGGTTGTAACTCCTCACATTGTACCACCTCAAAGGTTGATGGATTACTGTTTGATTTTGTGAAAACTTTGGCTTCTTGCATGATAGGTTCCTCCATGCTTAATATACATGGGTCATACCAATGCTTTTCGACATCCTCAAACACCTCTTGAAGATTATCCTCACATGGATTCAACTCACACTCTTCTACTTTGTTTTGGAGTTGGCATTCCATGTACACAATCATCTCTTTATGATCAATGTGGTCCATGATCTCCCCACCTATGATTTCATCTTCTTCTTCACTCTCTTCTTTTAGACAAGATACACTCTCAGAACATTCCATAAGATCAAGGTTACCTTCAAGGTCTTCATTCTCCATAGAGTCATGTTGCACAAAAGCTTAGTCTGCTCGGACTAGAAATTGATCCTCTACCAAAAGGTTGGATGTATCCATTATTGAATCATCAATGCTATTTGAGATATCTTGTGTCAATTTTTGCATGCTTGTGATAAAGGTAGAAGAAAGAGATTCCACATTTGAGTCTTGGCCACACACTTTAGCACTTGAATAATCAGTTGGCATGTAAGTATCTTCTTCAACATTTGTCGGAGTAGAAGAAGACAAGTATGGCAAAGGAGATGACTCCTTGATAGAAACACTTTCATGATGGTTGGTTCTTCCAGCATGATGGAAACCATTTTTGATGTAGAAGTACTTGTGAAACTTCCTTTGGGCAATAGTGACCGCTTCTTCAAAGGTAGAGGGTCCACTACAAGTAACCTTAGTCTTTAGGAAAGGAGACAAACCCGAAATAAATTGCTCCATTTTTACATAATCTGGAAATGTAGAACTAAATCCACATCTTCCCCATTGACGAGAAAAAATATCCTCATAAGCATAGTAGTCTTCACCATGTTGTTGAAGTCTCCCTAATGAAGTCCATGCTGTCTCTGTTGTTGGAAATTTAGAGAATCTGGTCTTCAAAGCTTTGGAAATTTGGGTATACCCATCTTCAATCTGAGAAGACATACTCCAAAACCATTGCTCAGCGTTGCCTCTAAGGCATATCAATAGAAAATCCCCTTTTTCAATGTCATCCCTTTTACCAAGGATACGACAAACCATTCTAAAATCAGCAAGAAAATCATCAACATCTTCTTCTAGATTTCCGAAGAAAATTGGGATATCATCAAAGGTATAGCGTGTCATAGTCTCTCAATGCTAGAACCACACAAAGATTAGTTCCAAACAATCACTTTCTCTCATGACATCAACGAACTACACAAAGTTTTGAAAGGTCTTTCAACATGAATTCTAGATTCTTATGTGAAAATGTTTTTTTTCTTTCTTATGTTATGCTAATCCAAACCATATTCTAGATCAATTTTTGTTGCATTAAAATTAAAGTCACTCATACAAGTTTTCATGATTCATATAATCTTCTTGATTATGCTAAAATTCAAGCATTCATGCAATACAACAACAATAAGCACAAGGTCATTCCTCCATGGGGGCACCAATTTGAGGTGGTCCGAGGCGGGCAACAAGAAGAGCGGCCTCTAAACACCCTTCGAGGCTCCTGTGCTGCTCAATTGGGGTTGGGGCAAGCACAATCAGAGACACAACAGCCCACAGCCAAAAACCAAACAAGAAAAGGGGCACCACCTAGTTGTAGATGCGAACTAGGACGCACGTGATATCTCCTTGTACTCAAACGCACAAAGAGAGGGGAATGCAAGATAGTCACACACACCAAACACAAACATTCACCACGCCAGAGAGAGGTAAAGAGCACAATTCAACTTGAGAAACTCGGTCTTAGCCTTAAAGACTAGATGCACACAAAGCTCGATGAGAAATAGAGAGACAACACAAAACTTGACCTTGTTGCCAATACACAAATTGTCTTAGGGTCATGGGAGCCCTCTCACCAAGCACCCTCTTACAATTGACCTTTTAGGCAAACAATTCAACAAGCCCTCAAACCACCAAGCATGAAATGGCACAACAAACTTCAAAGACAATATACCTTCAACCACCTGATTAGCCAACTTATCAAGTCAATTTGGAGAGAAGAGTCGTAGTTACAGCATACAATTGTACCCAAAACTATGAACCTTATTTATGGATAAGAGTAGGCTACAAGTGTGGTGAAGAGTATGGCATACACTCCACTCCTCTAGATGGCATAACTAACTTCAAGCTTCTCCATGCACCTATGTGTAATGATGGAATAGAGCACTCACGATGCACACACTCTACACAACTAGGCTTGAAGAGTGGTGTGTTATGTGTTAAGAATGGTGTGGTGTAGTGTGATCATGTGGTTGATTTACAAGGGAGAGAAGGGCTCTATTTATAGGTTTTAGAAGCCCCGCCGATTAGGATTATGCCTAATCAAGTTTGTTTGAAGGAATAAAAGATTATGCATATTTTTTTTATTTTATTTTTAATGAGGGTGGGTCTCTCTTGTCCTTTGAGTCACATGGATGTGGGCTCAATGGAAGAGAATTATTGAGGATGAAAGGAGAGAGGATTGAGTGAATAATTTGGGAGTGCTTACTCTAGTAGAGGGTGCATTTTACAATAAGGTTAGTGGTTAGTAGTTAGTAATTATCACTACAAAATATTTACAAAATCATTCACCAAATGGTAAGATATATGATGAGAAAAGTTAGAGAAGGGATGAGCTTGTAAAGAGAGGTTGAAGCTTTGGAGAAGTTGGCATTCACCTCTTTACAGCACCGGTAGAAGAAGCGGTCAGCATGGCAAAGTAGCGCGTGTCGATGAAGCTATGTTATCTTCAAACCTTGGAAAATTCATGATAAAACCTTCATTTGCAGAGGTTATCCTTGGATTTTTGCTGATTTTTTGAAGTTCTTTACAAAGCTGAAGAGAGTATGGTAATATGGACATATATGTAGAGAGAAAGGAGGACACATAGGGTGTAGAAATGGAGGATGAAGGCTATGGAGGTGTGAGAGATGTGGCAATGGTGAAGAGGGTGAATTAGGACATGGGATTTGCACGTTTGGGAGTGGGAAGGAGAGGGAGGAGTGTGTGTGAAAGAGGAAAATGATAAAGTGGAAGAGGGAGTGTGGCTGCATGGCATGGGCAAACTGGGGTCCACCAATAAAATCATAGCTCACAGCTCATACCTCAAAAAAATATTTAAAAATTTGAGGTAAATGTTCAGCTCACGAGCTACAACTTTTGTTTGTATCACCTTTTCAAATTTCGGGAGCATGTGATCTTTAAAAATTCAGCAAAACCGACTGTGTTTTCCACTGCACAAGGTCCTTGTGAGGTCCTTCTTTGGATGATTCTTTTGAATAGCTTCAAGAGTGAGCTCCCCATGGTGCATGCATGCATTCCATATACCCTTGACCTTATTTGGTAGGTCTATAATTGAAGATATTGTTGAGATCATGATATAAATGAATAGTACAACTAAGAAAATCAAATATTGAGGGGTCTAAAAAATATGTACATGTCAAATATAAATAATATAGGTGGAAAAAATATAAAGGGGTCAAAATAAATCTCTCTCATTATAAGTCTACCATAAAAAGATGAATATTTTTTGTGGTCTAATTTATGAGAGTAATAGAGAATAGATGTAAGAAGGAAAAAATGACAATAGTGAAAAAATATACGCACAAATAAAACTAGTTTTTTTGGATTTTTATTGGGATGGAGTTACACCAAAAATAAGAGAAGCTTGCATGAAATTATTTTTATATGGAATAAATATTATGCAAAATGATAAGAAAAAATATGGTAATGATGAGTCAATGTACATAGCATAAATAACACACACCTAAGTATAAATATTTAAATAAATACCAAAATAATTATGAAAAATAATTTTATTTAGGCCCTATATACAATAAAATATTTACACACAAATGGGCCATAATATACTTATATATTTTTTTACTTTTTTATTTTTTGGCTCAACTAGCCCAGTGACTAGCTAATTGAGGACTTTTAAGAAGATATGGGAAAAGTCCCCTAACTCAAACACGCCTATGTTCAGTGAAATGGTAGGCATAGCCACAGTGTTTGAGTGATTTGATAGGGTGAGGTAGCTTACTATGGCAATTATGGAAAGCTGAAAAACGGCTATCACTAGTTACAAGCTAATTTTACCAGATAAAGGTAAAGAATGAATTAAAAGTTTCTAAATAAAGATCTGGTGGGAACAACCAGATGAATTTTCATGAACAAGGGTATGCAACAGATTGTATATTGCTTGTTGTCTGACGATGTGTGATAGACTATTTTCCTGATTTTGTAGTTAAGTACTACCTCGGGAAGGGATTTTCATGAAATGGTTCGGTGGGTGGGTGGATCCGGAGGGTCAAATGGCCGGATGTTGATTTAAATTTTTTATGTTAAATGCTAGGACTACGTGGGATAAAAATGGGTAATCGGGAACGAGCGAGACCAGGTAGGATTACAAGATCCCTCTTCTTAGGGGAAAGCGATAACTGTCGTGTCTGCTTGTCAAGAAAAAGGGGTTCACCATGAACCAAGGGAGAACAAGAAAGCAAGAGCAGATCCTCAAGTTCAAGATCAAGAGAATCAAAACTAAGGACCACAATTTTGGGTGTGGGTGACTGAAAGATGCCAAGGACGGATTAAATTATGATAAGCGGATAGAGTCGTCAAATTGATGGGAATTACTCCCTTGGGTTGGCATTCGAGATAGGACAAAGTCCTGTTTGGGTGTCGATCCCAAGTGGGAGGAATATCTGCAGATAGAACTACGTCATTCCCTGGAGCAGTCTGGAAGACTGAGGGAGCTGAGTAGGGTCGAGTCTGGGTATGGCCCTCACAGGTATGGTATGTTGACAAATTTATGAATCAACACCCTTGAGATCCTTGTAAAACCAAGCAAAGATATCTCGGTATTCTTTTAGTAAGCTTAGTAAAAGCTCTTCTTCATCTTCTATTAGATCATTCGCAATGTAAGCAGGCTAGGTTCTTCCCCTGGTTCAACCAAGTCTATCTTTTTCGCGTTCTCAGGCTCTTCATAGGACTCACCTTGTTTTCATAATTCTCTAATAGGTTGTTCTACTATGGTTTTTCTATCTTGGAGAGTATAGTTTTTGTAATGGGTGGAACACTGATTACATCTTCACCATCCTCTTCTATGGTTTTCACTTCAATTGTATATATCTCCTTTAGAGCTTTTTCAACTCTTGATATTTCTTTTTTCGCTCAATTCGTATCATGGTTCCTTGTCCTATTTGTTTGGCTTTGCTTGAGTATCCTTCCTTGTTTTTCTCAATGTTCTCGACATTTTTGTATTTTCGTTTGAAGGATATTTGCCAGTGATTTTGTCCTTGACACAATCATGTGCATCTATCTGCATCAAGAATTGTGTTCTACTTGATGGCAAAGGTCTTGTTTTCACGTTGTTTGGTGTCTCTTTTTCATCTATACCATTTTTGTCTTCTCGATTTCTGGTTAGGAAAGTCAAAAAACTTTTCCTCCCTCCTTTCAAGAGTAGCTTAGCTCTCACATGTTCTTTTTTTGACCCCGAATCTTTTGAGGTAGCTGAGTGTTCATCTAACTCATCTATTGCATCATAGTAGAGGTCTAAAAAGACTTGTTGAGCTTTCATCAAGTCCTTGGGTTCCTCAATTTCATCTTCAATGTGAAGGGTTGAAATCATTTGGATGGGAATTATGTCATAACCATCCTCATGCAAAATTGAGTAGGCATAGACGTATTCACACATACATCCATTGTTGCTAAAATTTGAGTCCACTCAAATGGCTCAAACAAATATTCTGGAAAGGGTTCAGGTACATAGGCTTCATCTATGCAATCCCTTTCTAAGGTACATTCTTCTCTTTCTAAGCTCCCGTTTTCTGAAGCTCCGTACATCTAAATAGGAGTGTCTTTGTTTAACCAATAAGGAAGCTTAGTTTCAGCTAAAGAGGTTGAATCAAACTCTTGTATGGGCGTTTTCAAAATATCTCTATAAGTGTGATCTTTTAGATTAACCCTTGTTATTGATCCCACTTGCTTCAAGTACAGATAGTTGTTTCCCCAATCTTGGATAAGCTGTAACTGTCGCATGAAACGTCTTCCCAATATGATTTCATAATTGAGTTTCTTTCCAAAGTCTACTATGGCAAAAGTGTGTTGATATTCAATCCCACATGAATTAATTATCACCTTTTCTAGAAGTTCTAAGGGTCTTTCAATATGTCTATCAGCCAATTGCAATTTCATTTGAATTTGTCTAATGGCTGGTTGTCCCCAAGATTCCCATACTGCTTTCGTGGCTATGGCTATGCCTGCTCCACTATCCAATATTACCATGGTTTCAATGTCATTATATTTCACTAGAAGGGCGGTGTTTCCTTCTTCCCCTTCATAGTATTCTCCAACTTTGTTCATTGGAACAGATTGAATCTCTTTGTTATCCATTTCGTGTTTCAGTCTTCCCAAAATTTTTGTGATTAGCCCTGTTATCCCCACCTTCTCTAGGATTTTCTCTAGATCATTCCATAAATATGGTCTGAGTTTTAAAAGTTCTCCCAAAGTAAGAGTGCATTGGATGGATGTAGACATGATTAAATGAATGATGTCTACTTCTACGGTCTGTTCCGCTCTTTTTACTTGAGTGGTCTTACACAGACTATGGATTCATCTTCGTTATCTCCCAAGTAAGAGGGTAATGTTTTCAAGGTCAATGGTTTAGACATTCCTGAAGCTTCCGATCCAAAATCCCCGTACAAGGATTGTACATCCATGTCCATATCAGGAGGTAGGTTGTCTAACCAAACTTCCTCTATAGAAGCTGACTTTAGAGTTAGGCTCCCATCATTGAACTCTCGAACTTTTTTCCATAAGTGTCCTGGCCAGTCTTTCTCTACGAATGGAATTTTGTCTAAGGCATCTTCCTTGTCCGGCACTACAAGTTCTGGTTCTTTTGTTTCAAGGTGGGATTCTATCACCGCTTTGGATTTTTCTTTAGTTTCTCTTACCACAAGCTCCTCAAGTTTTGCCATACTTTTGAGCTTGGGTTTTTGTTTTTCCAGCATTTCTTGCGTGATTTTTACCAAATTTTGATAAGCTTCAAGGTTAGCTGCTTCCATGTCTGGAGAGGGCTAATTTTTCCATTTCTTTTCTATGTTTTGGTCTGCTTTAAGTCCTGCTTGGTAAGCTTCCAAGGCTGCATTAATAGGCTCACAAATTTTATCGACCAAAATTGATCCTCCAGACTTCACGGTTGTTTCTTTGATTTCACTTTCAGGTTCTTTTACCTTTTCTTGGAATAGCTTTTTTGCTTTCTCCTCAATTTTAGCTTGTTGTTTCTGTTTTCTCAATTCACACCTTTTGCTTCTACTTCTTCTCGTCTTTTGATAGGCAACTTGTGTTCTCCAAATCATCAGAGGAGTTATGTTTCTTTTTCTTAGCTTGGGCTCTAGTGATTACTTTGATTGGAACAATCGGTTCACTCTTAGATGAGCTACTAGGTTTTTGTTCATCATGTCATTCATCCTTTTAAGCATGTCTTCTATGGTTGAAAGTGGTGCTGCAACAGCCGTTCTCACTTGTGCTGGTTTAGTGGATGTTGTTTTCTCACTTTGATTATCCTTAGGGACATCTTCTGCATTGAAAATATCACAATTGTCTCCTAAGTCAATAGCATCAGACACACACTCTTCTATGGTTGTATGCTTCTTGCTATACAGTATAGCATGAAGTTATTTGTTTACGAGTCCCTCTAGGAACAATGATACTAGTCGTTCTTTTGTAGGTATCTCTAGCTCTGGGCATCTGGCAATGTATTGTTTCATTCGAGTTGCACAATAACAGACTCACCATGTTTCTATTTAAAGTTATAGATTTGAGCTACCGTATTGTGTTTGATCCCGTTTTGGAACAAGCAGCTACAAATCCTTGAGCTAACGTGTTTAAGTCCATGATTGACCTTGGTGGAATGTTTTGGAACCATGTTAATTCTTTCCCTTCTAATGTCATTCCAAACCCCTCGAATTGAGTATGGAAATTGAATATACGTTCTGCTCTTAGCACTTGCTTAAAACTTGCTAAGTGGGCATATGGATCCCCTGATCCACTGTATTTTCTGACCCATTTCTGAAAATCAGCTAGTCTGATGCATCTGTTTGGTTCAACTCCCGGTCTTCTTGCAATTGGTCTTGTTCCGAGTCCTTCAAGCTAGTATGTTGGAAATAGTGACTCATGTAGCCCTGGACTGGCCTTAGTGTCACCCAGTTTTCTACGTGATGAGGTGGTTTCTGGTTTCTTAACATTACTCTCAAAAGATCTCTCACGGTGTTCATCTCTTGGAATTGTTTCTGGTCCTTGTCCCAATATCCAATTCCTTATGGAATACCCTTGGTATTTGGTTTTTTCTACCTCCTCAGGAGTCATCATAACAAAGTTGTTGTTATAACAATCCCTAAATAGGTAGGTTGGTAGGTCTGCTGATCCCTTATCCTTCATCTTGAAGATATAGACGATCTTCATGGGGCGTTAGTTATCCTGATTTGGCCTGCAAAGTCCACAGAAGATCTTTTACATTTCTATCCTCCCAACAATAGACTCTGATCCTAGGATTATCCGTATCAAGCCGTTTCAAAGGCTTCAAATCTACTTGCTCGTATCCCTCGAATTATAAGGTTGTTGGTCCTCTTTTTGCTAACATATATGGGATTATTGTGTTTACTTCTAACCCCCATTTGTCTATCACATCAGGGTTTTTGACTTGTAAATACTGAGTTCCGTTTCGATCCATGTACATTTTTCCTTGTTTGTTTGCCCTAATGTCTTCTTAGAACTCAATACCATGGTCATCAGTGCGAATGGCATACTCTTTGTTAGGATCCAGGTAAACCTGAGCTCCATGGCGATTAGTCTTATAAAATGAGAGTATATGCTTATAGCGCACTGTCGTTCGGATCTCTGAGTGAGTCGAATAGGAAGACATTTCAGAGGTTGAATCTGAAAAAGTGTTTGAGACTTCTTCAATGATAGTGTGCAAGGAATTGCCTTGATTCACGCTTTCTTCAGTGGATACTCTATTGGAGGTTTCTCCAAATATGCCATGATTTCCTAGTACATGACCAAATCTAAGGTTCATAAAGACTTGTGCAACCCTGGATAGAGTACTTACCTTTGGATTGACTTGTTGTCAATTTCTTCCACTTGACTGGATTGCACTTTCTGTCAAGCTACCGATTCCTCGTCTGCAACCTGATTCCTGTACAAACTTGATCAAGTTAGCTATTCTTCTATAAAGACAATATAGTTTTTGCTAGCTGTTCTGATTGGTCTATGTGTATCACTGCAAATCGAGCTAATTGAGTCAACAATTGACTTTTAGATTTGACTTTGGCAAAAATCAAAGGATTAATCTGCAACTTGGAAACTGAGTGAACATGTACCAATTTGGATCCGATTGAACCCAAAATTTCCCCGTGGCTTTGTATTATGTTGGTCTAACACTGTACAAGTTCAAAACTCAAAAATGGTGGCTCTGTGTAGCAGTAGTAGTAAATAATCGCAATTATTTACTTTTGTCAATTTTTTATACTTTTTGGCTTGGTTTGCTAAGTATACAACCTGTTAAGGTCCTTAGACAACTTTCAATAAGTTTGGACAAAATCTGTTCAAGTTCATCAGCTGTTTTGTGTCCGCAGACTCTAATTTTAAGAATCTGGCTTAAGTCTCACTCTTGTGATCCAAATTTCACCAAAATTGATTTGTGTGGTCTACTTGATATGCTTGACCTTGTGGTACACCCAATTTTGCAGAATTATCAATTTTTGAAGCAGATGTAAATAATCACGATTATTTACTCCAGCTATATTTTTGCAAAATTTTGGTCCAACCTTAACACAGATATGTTAAGCACTTCAACTTAAGGTCTCTAGCCAAGTTTCATCAAATTTGGACAAGTTTTGGTCAAATGGTCATTAATTTTCTGTCCGCAGACTAACTTTGCAAATTTGGTTACAATTTTCAATCCAATTATCCAAATCTTATCAAATTTGGTTTGTGGGCTATTACAACATGGTAAAGCTAGTGGCATGCCAACTTGGTCAAAGAAGTTGAAAAATGGGGTAGATGTAAATAATATAAGCCTATGAATCAAATTTCATCAAATTAGGACAATTTTTTTTCAATTTATACTCAAGTTTCAGAAAGTCAGTACAAACTTTAGTTTTTACCCAAAAAAAATTTAGTTTGGTGATCCAAATATTTTGTGCCTTTTCAAAAGTTGTTTGTACACATGCATGAGTCAATGGTATGAAACTTGGTCAAGTCTGAGCTGAAAGTTAATAATTGCGATTATTAGCTTTGAAATGAACCAATTTTTACACTTTTTTCAAGAACAGTCCTTTTATGAGTTATTTTAAGCCTATGAATCAAGTCAAAACTTAATTTGGCCTAAATTGTCAAGAAAAAACAAATAATCTGAGTTTTGGCAAACTCTTGAAAATTTTTACTTCATAGTGTCCTTGAACTTACCCACTGGATCAGACAACTTTTAATATTACTCGCCAGTCGGATTGAGTGGTTTGGAGTCTTTTTGTGCTATTTATAGCCGTAGACCTGAAATTCTGCAACTTCAAATACAACTCACAATGATTCTTTCAGAGAGAGCAATGTTTTGAAATCCACCTCGGATCCTACTTACCCTACTCCTAGATTCTTATGCAATGGGGTTGTGGAAAGTGTTCACAAACACTCATTTTCATGTTTTTTATAGTTTCTTGAGCTTGATCTTAAGACTTGTCTTGTCTATCAATCATTCTCAAAATCCTTATCTAATCCTACAATCCTAAAGGCACTCGACAAGTACAATTACTTCCAAGCTACCTCTACACAGCAAAAGACAACAATCTTAAGCTATGCGGTTTCTAAAAGAAAGTTTTTAACTCTAGGATATCCTAGAGGAAGTTAAAGGATAACTTCAAAAGATGCTCATGTTTTTCCCTAGTTTAGGTCTCTTCAATCCTCGGGAGCGGCGCCAAATGTGGGACGCGTGTCTAACCTCACTACCCTATCTTATTGCAGTTTTAGCGAGAACCACGATTAAATTGTCAATCCATGGGATGAAGCTGACTCGACTAGTGAATAGAGGCTATGAGAGGTTGTCAATCTCTTGGAAAACATCAGACAACTTGCATCTAACTCAAGCTACACTCAAGTGACTGAAATCACCAAAAGCCAATCGCTCATCGGCAAACATATCGCATCCGCTACAGCATCAAATGACATCCAAACGTAAAAAAACTTCTAGCAAGTCTATAAGACCTAAGCACACATGCCTATGGTCTCAAACCCCACTTTAGGTCAAGTGCCAAAATCGCAATTATTAACAGCAGTGGATTTTTTACCTAGTCGTTTTTGACCCACAATGTATCTAAATGCTTAGCAATGATGCCCCAATACCCCGCATGTGCGTAGTTTTTTATTTTGAAGTGTAAATTCCTACTTATGATGAAATTAGGCCATGGGTCGACGATGCAAAATGCTACAAAATATTGTGATGTGTTTATGTCAATGCGTAGAGCTCTTACCTGCGGCGGTTGCAATGCCACAAAGACGACTACAATGTGACCTTAGCTAAGGTTTTTGGTAGTCAAAACTAGTTATCTGGGAGCTCTAACTAAAGATAGGCAATGACAGATTGATACAATCTGGAAGCTTGTAGCCCCAGCTCATCAATTACAAGGTTTATCCAAAAAATAGGAGTTACAATATTCTCGATTTATCGAAATAATAAGTGTCTTTACAATAAGAGCTCCAAAAAATGGTATCTATGGTGTCCGTGTTAGCTTGTTGCTAACTCTCTCTCTCTCTCTCTCTCTCTCTCTCTCTCTCTCTCTCTCTCTCTCTCTCTCTCTCTCTCTCTCTCTCTCTCTCTCTCTCTCTCTCTCTCTCTCCCCCCCCCCCCCCCCCCCCCCTTCATGCGAGTTTCCACGGCAAGGGCAGAGCAGCGAAAAACTGCTCTTGGTTACAAGAGGCAGTCGGGTGGAGCTTATAAGAAGACAAGAAGAACCAAACTCTAAGGGAGAGGTAGAGGATGTTGACCTACACCAATTGGAGGGAGCTCAAGATCCTTGTCTTGGCACTGAGAGAGCTTACATTTTTTGTCTCTACACGGTATGGTGATGATGACCATGCGATGCTCTTTGTTTTTGTTCTTATCTGTGCAGGAGGTCGCCGCCATCACTGCATGTTTCTTTTTCTTTCCAAGTTCAATGGGTGCCCTAAGTTGGGCACCCCACCCCCATAAGGGCCGTACCCATGGCACTGATCCTCAGGTTGGGAGATTGGGAAAAGTCATCAAGGCCTAGGCAATAAATTCTTCCCATGGAGCATGGCCTTCATTCTAGGCAAGGAGGACTCAAGTATGGTCTCAAGTGTAAGCAAGCTAGCCTTTGAGCAGGGCTTTGAGCATGGATTAAGGAAGGCCTATGCAAGGGCATTAGATTTGGTAAAATAGTCTTGGCAAGGCTGTTTAGGCTTGGTTCTAAACATGACCAAGCAAGGAGGGTGTTCGGTAAGACTGTCAACCTTCAAGAGTATCAATAAGGAAATTTTGGCTTAGCATCTTGACAAGCATTTCCTAGATAAGAGATGCCATTGGCAAGAAGTTTTTTGCTTGGGAAACAAGGAGAGATCTTGGCCAGGAGAGCTCTTGCTAAAGAGGTTTTGGTACAGAATTCTATAAGGAAATTTCATGAACCCAGCAAGCGGCACCGCTTGCGTGCCTACACAAGCCAAAGCCATTGATTTTGAGGCTTCACAAGATTGGAGGCACTAGGAGAAGCAAGGGCTTGTCAAGCCCAAAATTATGTCAGTATAGCTCTCAAGGAGGGTAGAGCACGTACTTTTCCAGGAGGGCTGGTAAGTACGTTCAACTTAGAGATTTTACTTCTGCATTTTAATAATTTAGCCAAACTATCAAGAGTTGAAGAATGATAAGGATATGATGAAAAGGCAAGGACTATTGCTAGCCTTTTTGGCATCGCAAATCTTTGGGGCATCATATTTTTCTAGGGCAAGGCTCCTAGGCAAGCTTTTTGAACCGATGTAGTCAGTTATGCTTATGATCAACCCATTGTAAACAAGCCAAATCCGATGGGGTTGAAATTTAATTGGTAGTAGGTGCATGCAAGCAATATAAAGCAACTCAAGTACGCTTTGTTTGTGCAATAAATGTAGGTATTATTATGCTTCCAATTATACAATACCCTGATCGACAACGTAGGATTCCCTAAGGGGCACCATGGTACATTAGTTTGTTTGACGTAGCAAGGCTCCATAGATTTTGTTGGCCATATATTTTTTTGGCTAGCCTTCTCTTTGATTTGTCCTCTTTGTGCTATCCAACGGAGGGAAAAAGCAAGGCTTCCACAAGCACAACTCCATATCTATATATATGCATTGGGTGTATGGTCACTCCACAACATATACAATTTTCTAGAGTGCAAACAAATTAAACACATGCTGCACATTGGATGCACATTGAAATCTACAACTATGAGCACAATCCAACGTCAACGATGGTACTAAAGGGTGCTATGACTTCTGCTGCCAAGGGTGGTGGTTACACAAATTTGGTATGTACCTTAAGTTTAAGTTTGATTTTTGAACTTATTCCATATTGCAAGATTTTTTGCAAAGCCAACTTGACAAGAAAATGTTGCTTCGGTCAAGCAGCTAGATGGCATTTGATAGCTAAGCTTCAAGAGCTATCTCTTGTACTATTGGGCAATATAATGATTCTCAATAAGCTACATGTTTTGGCAAGGCCGTTCCTCTATGAAAGATCAACAATGTTGATTCTATTTTTCTTTGACATTTGTGTGTCAACCCGAAGCAAAGAGAAATCATTCTCTATTCTGTCTCATCTCCTCGATGAAATTATGCAAAGAAAGGCTTCACTTTTGGTCATTTTTCCTAGAAGCTTCCAAAGTTTGGAATATGCTAGTAGAATACTAGCTTGGAGAAACTTGGCAACATTTTTACCTACTTTTTATTGGAGTCCGGTATGAATGAATCCATGAGGGCATACAAGGTACATCCAACATATCTAAATTTCTCAACATCCATAGCTACAAGCTAGATTCAAGTGAAGGCAACTGCTCCTAGAGGGGCAACAAGTGCTTTGACAAACTTGCTACAAAACAAGGCTTCTATTCAGTGTCCAAGTACTATCAATTGATTTAGGATCAAGGATGATGGCACACAAGTTTAGCAAATGGGAAAACATAGGATATAAGCTCACAGTTGCTTTTGGCCAATGATGAACTGTGATGTATCCATGCCAGTATACATCGGACAAGGTACATATAACATTGGCTAACACTGTTGAGACCATGATTGAAGCAAAGGGCTTATCACTTTATTTTTTTGATATGCAGGCATGCCATGCGAGTACCATGGGACTCATTCCACTGAACCATCATTTACACTTCCGTTATAACATTAGCTAAGTACTCTATTCAGGAAGCATTGAGGTTGGTAGATCGGCTTGTGATTGTAGTATGTGTCTACAACGGCATGCACTTTACATCATTGGCTCTATGCAACCAATATAGATTACTCTTTTTGTGGTAGTGATAGCGGGAAATTGCAGTCGAGTGCGGGTGGCCTCAACGCCTCCTTGACTGGAGTCCAAAATCACCTCAAGGAAAGATAGGCAAGCTATCTATGACAATGGGGGCACCCCCTAGCGTGTATGCAGCTAGGACGCAAACATACACACAAGCAAACATGCCTTGGAAACAATGTCAAGGCTCACACCCATGTGTGGGATGGGGGGGGGGGGGGGGGGGGGGGTCTCGGGGGGTTCACTGTTCAGTACCCCCTATATAACGTGCGTTTGAGGGGTATTAAAAAAAAACCCTCTTTTAACATGTATGAATGAATAAGGTAACCCCTTATTTTAGGAAATTTTTCCAAAATTGAATATAAAACCCCTTATTTTAATATATCTTTGTTAAATTGCCTAAAATTTTGCATTTTAAAACCCTCCTTTTGAACTCACGTTATACATTAACATGTTTACATAGTGCATCCCCCAAGGGGGGGGTCAAGGTGAGAGGAATAATGAGATAGAGAGAGATAGTGAGAGTGAACTTGCTACCCATGCACATAGCAACAAGGAGGATGAAGATGTAAGGAAAACATGCAAGTATGCTCTCTCCTCATACAAGAGGTGGCAAATCCACACACCTGCATGCATTCGCCATGACCGACATCAACACAGACATGTTCAAGATGTTTGCTGCTGAGGACAGATTGGATGTGACAATTACCCTATGTGGGCTTACATGGTGCAACATGTTCTTGTGTCAAAGGGTGTATGGAATATTGTACATGGCATTGATGTACGTCCTAGTTTTGAGGATGTAGGCAATGTTGAGGATGTTGCAGGTCTTGCTGTAAGGATTGCTATTGTTAGGGTTGTTTTGCCTATGAGTGAACAAGCTCGTTGGGATGTAAAAGATGCACAGGCTCATGCATTGATTGTGTTGTCTGTGAAGTGCACTATTACTACTCACATTTGTTCAACAAGATATGCAAAACAGGCTTGGGATATTCTGACTTATTCTGGCTAGTCTTTATGCAAGTCGCAATGAGGCCAAAATTACATTGTTGCATAAAGAGCTGGAGTCGAAGATTATGCATGAGGAAGATGACATGGACACTTCCATTGCTGGTGTCAAGGATATCAATGAGAAACTTATTTATGCAGGTGAAGTCATTTCAAATAGTTCCCTTGTGCAGACTGTTCTTGATGCCTTGCCAGATTCTTACCAGACTTTTGCTAGAACTTGGAGACTGATGACCCAAGGAAATCCTAAAGTTGTCAAGTTTGATGCATTGTGATGTTGCAAAAGTCACTTTTCCAAAAAAACAAGACTAGACAGCATGCAGTTGAACAGGCTTTTATTGCTGCTCAAAGAAAAGATGGTAATAGCAATCCAGCCACTTCTTATGGTTCTTCTACAAGTGGAAAATTGCATGTTCCGAATGCTTCTACTAGGAGCAATTTGTCTGGAAATTCTGGTGATAAGGGAAGAAAGAAGATGTGTTTCCATTATTGTAAAGCTAATGATCACTTGGTGCAATGTCCTAAGTTAAAGGCCAAAGAGGCTAAGAAGAAAGAGGTTGGTTCTACTACTAATGCTAGTTCCACTACAAATGAAGCTATTTGTTGAGTCTTTTGTGAAAGGAGATTGTGATGCTGATGTTGATGCAGAATGGGATTTTAGTGCAGAGTGAACTTATAACCCTATTGTTCATGATGCATGCATGGCAGTTGCTGCAGATTCACATGTGTGGTATTTTGACAGTGGTGCTACAAAGCACATTACCTCTCTTGAGTCTATCCCTCATGGGAAATTTAGCTATTTGTGCCAACAATGCCTCTTATCCGGTTCAGGGAGTCAAAAAGATTGTGCTTGCTCTACTGAAAATGGCATTCTTTCACACTTGTTGATTCACTTTATGTACATGGGATCAATAAGAATCTTTTGTCTGCATCTTCACTTGCTAGACTTGGTCTGTAGTCAAATTTGTGGATGACAGATGTAACATTTAATGGTCTAGTAACTTGTGTGTAGCGGAAAATAGCATAAACATAGTGAGAATTTCATTAGAATAGATTCCTATTGATAATAACACGAGTGCTTGGGTGGAGAGAGAACGCTCAAGCTCTTCAGGAGAGAGTTTGTTTTTACCTTTGTAAACTCCCTTCTCCTTAGCTTTGTTGGAGTAGCCCTTAGGAGACTTTTGGACATTGTCCTTCCCCTTAGGCTCATTGGAACCCTTGTTTTCTGTGGGCTTAAAATTTCTTTTAGACCCCGTTGGCAATTTGATTCGATAAGCCACCATAGTATGGTGTATAACTACCGATATGATGCCTGGTCTTTGGGAGTTGACATACTCCGCCATTTCTTTAGTTAAGCCCGCACAAAATTGTTGCTTTTGCCCTCCAAAATCCAACTTTTTGAAGACAGTGGCTTTAATTTGTAGGTCCCAAAACTTGTCTACATATTTGTGAATGGATTCATAGGGAGAGAGCTTCAAGCTTCTCCATTCGGTGAGTACTTTTTCTTTGGCATCGGTGTTGGGACGACCTCTTCCACGCGGCATAGGATTTCCTATGGCCTCTTCTTTTGATGGTTCAAAGGTTTCACCGTCACTTTCTTCAAAAGGTGAAGAATTTGAGGAAGATGGAGAAGAGGGTGACCTCTTTCTCGCCTTTTTCTTGCCTTGATCTTCTTTGTCTTCACCATCACTTTCATATAAGAGGAAGAGGATGAAGAAGATGGAGAAGAGGGTGTCCTCTTTCTCGCCTTTTTCTTCTCTTGCTTTTTGTCATTCCTCTTTGAATTATGGTGTGGAGAAGCATGCGATGGTCTTCTCCATTTTGGAGGTGATGGAGAGCATTTATCCCGCCATCTTCGTGGAGCCATCTCCACAGAGGTGGCAGAAGACTCACTTCTTTCTCGTTCCTTCGGTGGGGGATCTTGAATTCTTCTTTGTGAAGGAGATGCGTCATCAAGGAGAAAATCTTTGAGCCCTTCATATGGATCCTCTTCTTCTTCCCGAATCGGAGAGAGACCTCTTTTGGAAGTCTCGCAAGGAGGCTTCCTAGGTGCTCTCTCATCATGGTGGGGAGCTTGGAGAATCCCATGAGCACGAAGCTGCCGTTGCACTTCACTTTGGAGGGATGGATTGCCCATGGCTTGTTGAAGCCTAGAAACAAGATAGCTAACAAGCATCGGGGCATCATTAGTAGCCTACTCATTAGCAAAATCAAAGTTATCAACATTAATTTCACTCTCTTTACTATTGTCAGCCATTCTACCAACTTTAAGGTGTAAATTTTTTCGGTGTACTTTGGCACTTCAAGCCCTAGTTTCCACTCCTATTTACCCCTTTAGAAAAAGCACTCAAGCTACTGTACCCGTGGCTCGAATACCATTAATTGCAAGCAATAGAAGAGAGGGTCGTTTAACACCAAAACAGCACCAGCTCGTGTCAAGCTTCTAATAGCTCAATAGTGGCCCCGTGGGACTCCACTATTAAGACCGTAGCTCTCGACGGTGATGCCCTGTTAACTGCACAAAGGCAGGCGCACTGCAAGGCTGAAAAATCCCTATTCTACTTACTCACATGCAATTACTAATACCAACCATTTATAGCTAGCATGAGGACCTCCCTTCTTGAGCAACAAAAGAGAAACCTTGTGCTCTGATTCCTAATGATAATAACAAGAGTGCTTGGGTGGAGAGAGCAACAAAAAGTATAACACCTAGTTAGATAGCATGAACAATACTTCATAAGCGAGAGAAATTAAGCAATTGACAACAGTTCAGGACCAGATTTTCATGGAGCTGGACCCCCCTCCAAAAGTCTTTGTATTATGGTTTCTCCCATCAAGAGAGACATTTTACAATACAATTCTTTGTGTTCCTTCAATACTAGCTAGTGCAATGAAGATGGAAACTTCAAGCATTAAGCAAAAACACTTATCAAACACAACATCAATTCCCTCACAGTCTCAGACCCAAGACCTCACAGACCTTCGAAGATGGTGAGAGCTAGCGGGGTATGAGAGTAGATTCAGAGAAAGAAGTAGTAGTCTTACGAGAAAGATGTACATCTCCTCACATAATCACTCAAATTGGCATAGCTTAGCTTAGTAATTAGCATGGTAGAGGAGATGAGAATGCGTTGAAGCTTGGCTCTTAGTTGGATTTGCATCACAAAGCCAAGAGTTGTTGGTGTAGGCCTCCCTTCTCACAAGCTTGGAGTAGGTGATAAGCTTTCCATTAAAGCTTGAGAAGAGAGAGAGAGAGTCTTCTTACTCTACACATGAGCTTGTGTGAGTGTGTGTGGATAATTGCCTTTGGAAAATCAGCCCCCTCTCACTCTTGGTCGACCCCTCTTGCTATTTGCTCTTGCTAGCACCTCATTGGACCTCCCCAAGTTTAGCCAAAAGGATTTCGGGAGCATAAGTGATAGCCTTCTGACATGTGTCCCCCTTTCCCCTTTTGTGAGAGCTTTAGGTAATCAATAAACGCAATTAAACTCTCATTGGACCCCTTTGCCTCCTGGCCAATAGGAATCAGGCAAGCCATTGGGCTGTTGAATGCTCATTGGACCCCTTGGGAGACTATCCAATAGTCTTCTAGAGAGCTTAATTCCTATTTGTTCTTTTATTAAGTGTTTTTAAGTTAATTAAACTAAATTTACTGTAGCCTAATTCTCATTGGTCCACCTCCATGGCCATCCAGTGTACACCTTGTGGGCATCTGGCCTAGGGAGCTGACATGTGTCCCTCATTCCCTTTGTGTGAAGGGAGCTTGTGTGTGTGTGATTTTCTCTCTCATCCCCTACTTCTTGGGCTCGCCCCCTCCTTTGTAGGACTTTGGGAAGACTTTTTGGGACACACACAAAGTATCCAATTTCCTAAGCTTTTGACCACTCGACGCAACCTTTGAATTTTGGAACCTTAGCATTTTGGAAGTCTTAATGGGCTGAACCCTAAGGTTTTTGGAGCCCATTGTTGCACATAGCTCTTTTGTAGTTGGCCCCTCTTTTGGATCCCTATTTTCCCTCCTTTGGATCCCTACTGTGGTCGGTCTGCCAGCTTAACCAATATCCTAGCTTTTTCTCCCCTGGCACTTCCCCATATTAAATGATCAGTTTAACATGAGAAAATCATTTAGGAGAATTAGATATTAGTTATTATGATAACAGATGTACAGTATATGATCTCATTTTTGGTGATGAAATTATTGCTTCTGGCATTTTATGTCGTGGGATGTATAAGCTTACTTTGTATGAAAAGTGTGGGCAAAATTTTGCAAATGCAGTTGTGGATTCTATGGCTATTTCAGATGCAAAACTTTGGCATGCACGTTTTGGTCATCTAAATTTTTCCAGTTTGCGACGGCTGTAGAAATCTGATATGGTTGCTTCTTTGCCACCTCTTGAAGCACCTATCAAACATGTTTGTGAAGGCTGTATTTTGGGTAAGATGCAACGTTCTAAGTTTTTAAAGGATGGTTCGGTTAGGGCCACATGCAAGTTGTAGCTTGTGCATAGTGATGTTTGTGGGCCCATGCAAACTCTGCCCTTGGGTAATTACCTTTACTTCGTGACTTTCATTGATGATTTCTCCAGGCATGCATGGGTATTTCCGCTTAAAGCAAAGTCCAAAGTAATTATGTGCTTAAACAATTTTTGGCTATGGCTGAAAATGTCTTGAAATGTACTATGGGCACCCTCCATTTCGATTGAGGGGGGGGAGTATATGTCTCATGAATTTAATGCATTTTTGGCTAGTCGTGGGATGAAATACCAATGTACAGTGCCTTATACACCTCAGCAAAATGGTGTTGCTGAGAGGAAAAATAGGTCATTTACGAAAATGGCACGATGTATGGTCAAAATTCAAGCTTTGCCGCATTCATGTGTGCCAATTATGTACTTAACTGGTGTCCTACAAAAGCTTTGCAGTCTATGAACTAGTTGGGATAGCCGGACCAGCTTTTAATTCATTTGAGAAAAAAAAATGAAGAAAGAAAGAGGGAAAAGAAGAGAGAAAAGGAAGTTTCCTACCATAATTTGAAGTGGGTTTAAAAGAAGGTATTCCGTGTGAAATTTTAGGGCCCTCACCGGTAACAATAGGTGAGAAAAGGGTGGTTGTGGCACCCATTATCGTAAAAGTAGCACTTAACTCAATTTCTCCACCATGCATGCTAATTTCTTTCCTTTCTTCCAGAATGCGGGTTGAACACAAGTATGCAACATATGGTGCACACAATCAAAATTTGTAGCACCCTCCAAAGCCGCCTTTAGAGGGCCTATGGGGGAGCCTCTGATACCACTCATACATAGTGGGACTTGGCTCTAATAGGATTATTCTTTAGAGAGCGGGTTGGGCGAAGCAAATGATGAGGGTAGGGACCATGGTAGGTAGGCGAGAAAAAAGGGGGCATCTTATGCCATTTTCATAGGAATCAAAAATTGGAATGTGCCATAGATCTATGTAATTTATTTCTCCTTTTTGGGATGCCTCTCGCCTCCGAGTGAGGCACTGTTGTAATATGATTTTTCCTTAATACAATTTTCTATTCTTCCAAAAAAAAAGGCATGTGAAAGCTGTGTGTACTGCATGCATGCATAGTATTTACTCTTTTAGTACATGGGCTCTCTTTTTTTGAAGGTGCAGGTTGCCTCTCTCTCTCTCTCTCTCTCTCTCTCTCTCTCTCTCTCTCTCTCTCTCTCTCTCTCTCTCTCTCTCTCTCTCTCTCTCTCTCTTTCTCACTCTCTCTCTCACACACACAGGCATGTGTCCAAGCAATGCACGGGACAATGTGCAATGCGTAGTAGAGGACCTACGTGATTGCAAGTGAGGCCTTGGAGAGGGTTTCGCCATTGCACCTAAAAAGTTTCCTTTATTTACAAAAATGGGATTACGAAAATTATCCAAATAGGCGTGGTGAGCTGGTTACAGAACTAGAATTTAAATAGTATTTCTGGTTGTACAGGTTCGACCCATGGCTTGATGCCTTTGAGTTTTGGATTGGCATGGATAGAGGACCAAAATGGAATACGAGAAAATTTTGCCTAATGATGGAATAAAAGAGCGGAGCCATGTCTCTACAACCAAAAAAAAAATTATGACTTCATAATTCCATTGGACAAAAAAGAGAAAGAAAACCGATGGAGAGAGAGAGAGAGAGAGAGAGAGAGAGAGAGAGAGAGAGAGAGAGAGAGAGAGAGAGAGAGAGAGAGAGAGAGAGAGAGAGAGAGAGAGAGAGAGAGAGAGAGAGAGAGAGAGAGAGAGAGAGAGAGAGAGAGAGAGAGAGAGAGAGAGAGAGAGAGAGAGAGAGAGAGAGAGAGAGAGAGGAGAGAGAGAGAGAGAGAGAGAGAGAGAGTGGTGGGGGGGGGGGGGGGGGGGGGGGGGGGGGGGGGGGGGGGGGGGGGGGGGGAGGATAGACATGTGGTGAATTGTTTTTTCCAACAAAGCGGTGAAAGTTTTATTAACAGGAGAAATGAGACAAAATTATAGTATAGCACCATGTGCACCATGAGACACCAATATTCCATGTTTTTGCCCGAGACCATGCTCATAGCAGGGAGACATGTGTTAAGTTTGGCTCTAGGCATGTTGCACATTAAATTGAAGCACAGGATGAAGATGACGATTAGGTCTGCAAGTGACGAGGGCGAGAAGGTTTGCAGGTGGTGTGTATTGCCTATGGGTGGTGAGGCCTTGCTCAATATACATTGCACTGGCGACTTGTTGCCCGACTAGGTCTGCAACTGACAAGGGTGAGTAGGTTTACAGGTGGTATGTATTGCCTATGGATGGTGAGGCCTTGCTCCCTACTACGGTGCACTGGTAACTTGTTTCTCGTCAAAGCTCAAGCTTAGTGCTGGTCGTCCTTATAGTGAGCGCACCCATTTTGGTGTTGCGCCAAAGATCCCAGAATACAACAAGCGTACCCATTCTAGTGTAGCACCTTTTATCTTTAGCGCACCCATTTTATCTTAAATCTACACACCTATTATCCCTTTTTGGCTGATTCTGTCCATATCCAACGTGTTTTTTTTGGGGGGTGCTTGGTCTTTGGCACTTTGGATTTGTTTCCACCAGCAAAGTTTGATGGAGAAGACACCTAAGATTTTGTATTCTGAACTCTCATTGTGTGAAGTGCAAAGTGCAAGAGCTCCATCTCCTTCTCCAAGCTAGTAGAGAAGTTGAGAGCCTACACCAACACTCTTGGCTATGGAATGCAAATCCAACCAAGAAGGCTGTGTTTAATGCTTAATCTTGTCATCTTCTCCATCTTCATTACTATGCTAGTATGTATGCTAGCAAGAAGAGTGATGATAAGTGAGGATCTATTTCTTTCTCCTATGAATGTACCTTCTTCCTCATTTCCCGCTAGCTCTCTCCACCTTTGAAGGTGTTTGAGGCTTTGTTTTAGGGCTAACTACTCCCCTGTTCATGCTCACAAGCACGACACAGACAACATACTTATCATCCGATGACATGACTAACCCGTAGGTGCACAAACGCAATCTCGTTAGCTTGTCAGGCTGAGACCAACCTACACATATGCATCAATAACCCTTGTTAACTCCAACCCACTATATTCCTAAACGCTCATATTATCGTTTACACATCAAATGAACTCGGAATCGCTTCAAACTTGCTAGGCACCATCCTCTCACTAGGATATACTTACCTATAAGTCTAATCTCACCAGATTTTAACCTAGTTATCTCGAATACAGTCGTGATAGACACACACGTCATAATCTAAAAGTGTGCGAAACCTAAGTCTATGAGTATCTATGCGTAGCTAATCTCTCCCTCATTCCATAAAGTACTTGATTGTTCAAAACAGACACTGTTTGTGCTACTTACAAGCAAAACAAGCTCGTGGAAGGATCGCTCACGAACAGCTCGAAGATGCGAATGCGTGGCGTGGGCGCGTAGCTCTCGGAGAGGCTACCGCAATGGTGTGGTCTCTTCATGAATCCGGTGAGGGAGATACGCGTAGCGAAGAGGATAAGATCACTCTCTCTCTCTCTCTCTCTCTCTCTCTCTCTCTCTCTCTCTCTCTCTCTCTCTCTCTCTCTCTCTCTCTCTCTCTCTCTCTCTCTCTCTCTCTCTCTCAGACTCGTACGACACAGGATTAATCATTCAAATGTTGTGTTAAAGAATGGTTCTAAGGTGACCTTTATACTTTACTCACCTTAGCTCAAAATGTACATGGGGTTTTAATTGAGTTCTACTCATCATAATTACAAAGTGGAAACGCATCTGGGTCCCGGCCAACTAATTAATCTTTACATAATCCAGACAAGTGGATCAAAATGATAAGACGTCTTTGACATAAAAATAATGGGAATTTGATAGGCTTTACAAGGTGGGCTCATTACAAAAGTTGGACAAGTTGGGCTCCAGCACTCCCCCCCTCCTAGTTCATGTCTACCACGACATGACTGGCTTTGTCTTCAATGTCTTTGTCTTTCTTCCTGGTTTATTTGTCTTTGTCTTTCTTCCTGGTTTATTTGATGTAGGAATGCATCGTATTGCATAGATTCGCTCGCCATTAATGGGCCAAAAAATTTTGACTTGTACATGAAGAAGCCGGTGTAAAATGCTTCTTTGAATGTTTGGAGATGGTAGCTGGGCAAAAACATGAGCCGTGTGAACTATGCGTACAAGACGGGCTCTGTAGGTGGCCCACTTAAATCATATGATAGCTCCGATATGTTTCTTTCCGTATTCATGAACTCTGAACTCCAGCTCTCTGAAAATGCTGTGAGACAGACCAAAAACGTCCGAGCTATTTTACAAAGCATTTTGCAGGACAGATCGGGAGAGCCTCCGAATTCCGCAATGGCGCGGTTTTCACCATGTAAGAACTGGATATTCTCTCTCCTTTGGCCAGTCCTGGCAAAACTGGATAGTTCAACCATGTGGGATTTCTGCTTTGTAAGGCTTTATGTTGGCTGTAAGTATAAGTTCTGGGTGTTGGGCAAAAAGTTCTATCATCTCTGAGCTCAGGTGGTGCATTGACTAAGTGGATCAGGTTGTTAGGATGATCCAAAATCCATTGATGCCTCCACTTTGGCTGGCTATCTACGATTCTGCTTTGGTGTTCCCGAACATGTACTTCTCCTTCAAATAGTGGCACTTTTTCTTCCTTTGCTAGCTGCCATTGATGTGTCAGTGTTTCATATTTCAGCAGAGCATAGGGTAACATCAGGGCATTCCACTCTTCCCGTAGCTCTGTTGTTGTCTTGCCTGATCTGGAGAGTCCTTGTAGCATCTCCTTCTCTAGTTTCATGGCCTTGTACCACATCATCTCTGATTGCTTTTCCATTTCTTCGTCCAGCTTTTGCTCTTCAAGTTTTGTGACTGAATCTTCGTCTTCTTCTTGGTTGTTGGAGCCATCTTTATCATTCTCTGTATCTAGGGCCCCATGGTCCTCCGATCCTTCCTCATAGTCATCATCACCCCCATATAGTTCTGCCAGGCTAGCCAAATCTGTGGCCACTTGCACCAGGTGCACCCACACCTGCCCTTGGGGTTGCTTTGCAATTTAGGGCCTTGTAATTTGTGAAGCCGTTGTTCAATTATTGATTTGGAGTGTTTGAAATTCCATCTCCTTTTGGGCTACAGCCTCTTCTAACTCTTTTATTCTGTTGTGCAGATTCTCATTTTCCTCCTTGATGGACTTGGAAACGAGGCTCTCTATTTCATTGTCATGAGCTGGTCCTTGTTGTTGTTCACTTTGTAAGTCCAAGATTTTCCTTTGCAATTGATCCTCAGCTCTAAGCGCACTTTCGGCTATCATTAATCTTTGTTTTCTTTCCAATTCCAGCTCTCTCTTTAGTGCCTCCACTTCTTCTTGCGGTTGGATTACTAGTGTTGCTGGTAGCAGCGTTTTTGTTTCTTTGCTCTTTCTATCTCCCTTGCCTGTATGTCTGTATACTGCTCTCAAATCCTTCACTTCAATTTGTAAGTCATCAATTATGACTTGTAAATTTTTTATTGTCTCCAGGGCATCCTGCTTTTCCGCCATCAACCTTTGGATTTGTTCATCTCTGTCATTGACATCTTCAAGAAACACATTGATTGTATCTTCACAAATGGCATTGAAACTTTTTGACTCCTGTAAATTTTCTTTGAGGAGGTTTACTCTGCTTTTGAGACCCAAGATCTCAGCATCTTTAATGCTGATCAGTTTAAGGTTGTCATCTCTTTGCTCCTGCAACTTTAGAACCTCTTGATGGGTTGTTTCCAATTTCTTTTTGTTTGCCCTGTTCTAATCAGCTAACAACTGACTGTGCAGTCTTGTTTGGTTTAGTAGAATCTCCATGACTATAAATCCAGGTCTATAGTAGCTTCCAACTCAATTTCTTGAGAGGAGGAGGCTTTTTCTCTTATCAGATCTACCTCTATGTGCTTGCCTTTATCAATTTTTGATATTGTTCCAGTGTTTAGATGGCTATCTGTCCTTTCTTCTTCTTCTACATTGGGTGCTGTAGGAACTCTCTCATCACGATGTGAGCTCTCTGAATGCGGAGGAGAGTCAACAGGTGGAGTTGATTGCCTTTCACTTGTCTCTGGCTTTGGAGATGGAGGTGGTGTTTCCTCATCTCGTGTAGTTGGCCTCAATTCATCTCTCAAGGTTTGGAGATCCTCCTCTTCAAGTGGCAGTTCTGGCTCATCCGTAGCATTCCTCTCTTGGATGTATCTCTCAAACCAGTCCAACTCAAAAGCTGGATTGTGTTTATTCTTTGTTCTTAATGTGTAAGTGCTACTAGAGGGTCTCCAAGTGGCGCCTACATTGTCTCGTAGAGATCTTTCTAGTACAAAGCCTTCTAGCATTCTTTCCATCTTTGCTACCTTCTGCAATCTGGTGTTGTTCTCAATTTTCTCTTTCTGCTTCTTTAATCTCAAGTTGTCTTCTTCAGCTTTTCTTTCTTCTTCCATCTTTTTCTGTGTACTTCTGGTGACTCTTTCCAGCCTGCGTCCTCCAATGGTATTAGTAGAGGGAGGTACTCGCCTTTGTTGTCTGTCTTCAATATTCTCTCTTAGCACCAGCCAGTCGTTCTGTTGAGGAGCAGGTGGTAGCTGATCTGCCGCTCCTATGGCACGGTATATCATTCTTGTGAGTACTTCTCCTCCTGCAATGTAATTTGGCTTGTCCTACTGTAGCTTTGTGACTTCCTCAAATAGATATGATGCATGATCTATATAGAAATCATGTGCCATTCCCATAGCCCAGGTCATTGTTGTTGAGATGACCCCGTGTGGTGTAGTGTATCTAGGTGGTCTCTTGTTGCAGCTCAATAAACATTGATTGTATACCTGTGTCAGTTCCCTTACTTCTGGGTTTGCTATGAGTTCAAAAGACGGTAGTTTGGATCTCTGCAGGTAGAGTGTGAGATTCTTCCTTCTTTCTCTCATGTTGGCTCCCTGATCAGACAATTTTAACGCTTCCTTGATGATTTCCTTGGTGATCTGAATCTCCATCATCTCATTATCCATGCCTGCAACCCTGCAAGTTCCGTCTTCTTGGATAGTCTCAATTAGTTGTTGTACCCTCTTGAAATATATCCCCACTGGTGGTAGTGAAACAAAGTTCCATAAGCCAACTTTCTTCAGCCATGACCTTTGCGGTGATCTTTTCAGGTACTTTTCTGCCTCCTTGGGGATCATTACTGTATCCACTAAATTTCCTTTTTCATCCACATAGGAACCTTGGTAGATTTGGAAAGTTGCTGCCTGTTGCACGTCTACAGGTATCCATGTGGCTGCTAGCTTTAATGAATTGTTTAGAAGTGTATAGGGTATTGCACCCTCCGTTGCCAGGTTCTTGCCTTTTCTTTTTCCCGGAGAAGCGTCCATGGATCCTGTATTCACAAGTAACGGTTAATGTACAAACATAGTACTTTTTTCTAGATTGATTAGCACTTAAGCATGCATCTAGGTGAGCCTTCTTAGTCCCAAGATGAGTTAAGGAAAAATGTTAGCAGATAGGCAAGCTCTTTCAGTGTCTGACTCTGACGGCTTCAAATTATCGTTGTTGATGAAGGAGAACATGTCCAAATGCCTTGAAATTTTGTGTGGTGTACGTGCATAGGGCATGTAAGGTCACCCTATAGTCACAAATTGAAAATCAACTCATTTGCAAATTCTGCCCGGTCTATCGCGATAGACAGGCTATCTTTTGACAAGAGATATATTTTCCACATGTGACTCCACCATTTGGTTCCTCATGTCTTGTACATGATCTGATCCCATTTCCATCTCAAGTGGTGTCAAGTGACCCCCTTTTGGATCAACTTCCATTTTTTCAGATTCCCTCCAAGGAGATGTTGGTCTATCTCCCTCATTTTGTGTTGTTTTGGGCTCAAACTTAGTGGGTAGCCCTCTTGCATCATGCTGAAGCCAAATGTTGATTTCAATTTATTTTATCAGATGGCCTTGTATCATTCTGCTTAGTCTATCGTGATAGACTAGGACTTAGTGTCATTTTGTTATATTTTGGCTCTGTAGTCATCTGTCTGCCTTCTCCTAGTTGATGTAAGGTCCCTTGACCCCTCACCTGTGAATTTTAATTGTCTGCCCTTGAGGTGTCCTGTTCTGACTTTGAGCTGCTGTCAAGTCTATCTCTTCTTCTCATATGAGTCCATCTTGTCTCAAAATTTGGTGTAGTGCCTCTATATGCTTCCCCAAGTCTATCCTTGTGATAATTTTTTGAAAAGCCCCCCCCCAAAGATGAGTAGTTGGTCTATCGCGATAGACTCAGCGTCTAGTCATTTTTACAAGTTTTTTTATGTTAGTTAACCACAATGGTGTTAGTAGGCTCTCCTAGACACACACATTAAGTTTCAACCAATTTGGAAAAGTGTACTCCCTGTTGGCAGCACTTGGCTGTTTCTGGAGTCGGAGTAGACCACTTAGGTGATGGTCGCCGTACTTTCTGGTCATTGTATGACTCAGGTTGACTTTCCTTTCCTTTTGACCTTCCGTCGAAGCAGTTGGTTGTCCTTTTGGTGCTTACATCACCAAGGACGACCATTTGGACGTATTTCTGGCATGTTGCTGGCGTTTGTCCTCGTCGCAGTGCTTCTTCTTGAGTGACAACATTCCAACTCGCAGTTGACCTCTTTTGGATGTACCCTGTCAAATCTGGTCTCATTTGGTCACTTGGTTGGCCTGTATAGAGTTTCGTGACGCTTTGCGCAGTTTTTGTCATATAGGGACTTTAGGCTCAGTTTTGATTGAATTTTTCATGGTCTAACCATTCAGTTGGTTTGTCGAGGTTATTGGCTTGCTGCCTATGAATTTTGGCTCATTTCCGATCACTTTGGGTCAGCTACCCTTCTGCAGGCCCTGTGAAATTAGGGTTTTTTGGGAGGCTTCCTTCGCGCTTTCCAAGGTCATAGGCTTGATCCCTAAGCTATAGGCATTGTGCCTTTCAATTTTGGTCCATTTGGTGGTCTCTAGGTCTTCCTAACAACCGGTCTACAGTATGTGTACACAGGTTGTGATAGTGGTGTTGGCGAGGTTTTGCGACTAACTGAAGTAAACAACACTTAGAGTCAGTGTTGACGAGCATACCTCTCATATCTGATGTCGATCTGGTGATCGTGCGCGATGGATGAGCTCTTGGAAGTCTCAGATGTTGTAGGGAGCTCTCTCTCTCTCACAATGGAAAATGACTCAAATGAGAGATTTCTAGTCTAGCCCCCCCTATATGTAATCGAGGCTCTGACATGAAATTTTCCCATCTTTTACTTGTGGCCATAACTTTTCGTGAGATGCGGTTTTGGCTCGCAAATCTCCTGATTTGGACCTCGTTTGCTCTAGTTCTACAATTTTTGCAGATTTCTTCTTTTGGAGGTCCCGCGGGTCATGACGATGGTCATTTTTGCCCTGTCAAATTTGCACTCCATATTTTTTCTGTGTCTTCTTTACCTTGCTCTGATCAGGTGTCTCTTCTGTTGTGTTTTTATTTGGATTATGGATTTTTTTCTAAATTTTTTTGCTAGAAAATGGCTAAAATAAAGCAAATAAATCCCAAAATAACCCGAAAATAGCAATTCTAACCTATTAAAATATCAATAAATAGCAAAACACTTTGTAGCTCACTTTTCTCTTGTCTATGTACATTCTCGCTCTCAATCGTCAACCCTGGCCTATTTTTTTGCTGTTTTTCAACGGTTTTTGGCCAATTTTGACTTGCATTACAATATATACACATCCCTAAGGGCCCATATATGATCATTTGGTCCCCACTCTCGATTAATTACGAGGGAATATTCTTTTCCCAAAAATCACATAATAAAACGCAAAATGGTTGAAAAATTAATCACAAGCATTGCCCTCTAATATATGACGTGAGTCCGCATTTGGAATGCCTCCCCCCCTCCTGGTCGGAGTCCTCCCGGACGACAGGGTACCGTCAAGGGTATGTGTTGTGCATGGGCATTAACTCGTGCTAATGCATGCCTTGTAAAGTAGCCCTATATGCATGCACAGTCAATGCATTTAGAAAATATTTATGCGGTGTAAGAGGAAGGTATAAGCGATACGCTTATTGGCATTCGTCGTTGAGGTTTCCTGTGGTAACTTGAGTTGGTTGGCAGATTTTCTTGGCGATAAGAAGTTGTAATTCTGCCGCTCTTTGTTTGATGGTCTTCCAAGGTGTATAGACTTTTGGTTGTGCCTCCGCTGAAGTCAATATGGTTGTATTCTTTGTTGCATGTTCTGTTTGAACTGTCTTTCGTTTCCATATTTTTGTGATGCTTTGGTTGTACAGATCCTTGTGTTTGTTGTTGTGGATGCTACGTGTTTCAGCGTGATGGTTGTATGGTCTAGCTTGTCATTGGCAGTTGTAGACAACTGTTCGTTGGTCTTCTTCGGCATCCATACCTATGTTGTTGGCTCGTTTTGAATTGGTAATTTTGGACGCCATATCAATATAGTCCGTTGCGGATTCGGCTTGTTAATAATTGTTGTTTGAAGCTTTGCTGGCCTTGGGTGTTTTGTCTTTTCGTCTGTCAACTCTTTTACAGGAATTAAGCTGTCTTGCTTGAGCCAAACTTGATATTTCCGTCCTTGATGAAATTGTGCCTCGGCTAGATCTGTACGTCGTACCCAAACTTGCCTGGTTCTCTGCATGATTTTTGGTTTTTGATAATACATTTCTTGCCATCCAAACTTTGATTGTTGTTGATTAATGCGTTGCGGATGTATTGACTCCTGTCTCCACATTGACATATATCTATCATTTGATAAGAAGGGTTCTGAAAAGTTTTGATTTCTGAACAGTGCTTCATTAGTATCCAAACCAATGAATACCATGTTAGCTTTCATCCACAACACTGCTAAGATACACGACGTTGCTGATCTAATTGGTGGCAGCACATGGAACTTATGAGTGTACGTGTGCCCCTGCACTGTGATTGGTAACATAATAGACCACAATGTGGTCACCTCGTCACCCGATGCTACTTTCAACCTGTGTGTATCTTATAATTTCGTCATTGGTCCAAGTTTTTGAAAGAGCTCAAAGCTGATGACATTCAATTTCGCTCCAGTGTCAAGCAATGCATAGATTTCTACTTGTTTTGTGCCTGCATATGCTTTTATGTAAGGACTATACCACGTATTTTCTAAAGTGTCAATGGTGCTGTCGTCCTGAGCCATAAAGTCTGTGATTGTCTTTGCTAATTCTTCGCTTTGTATATCCGCTTTGATTGTTTGTAATGTTGGAAGAGGATATTCTTCAGTCAACATTGGTGTGACCATGTTTATTGTTCTTAAAAACTGCTTTCGCTTAGCAATGCGTTCCTTGGCTTCTTGTTGTGCTTGGTCATGAACTCATTGCTGTTCCTGTCTATAGGCTTTTCCATAATGCACTTGAAACAATATCCCAGGAGTTAGAGGTAGATGATACTTTTTCAAACGGCACCCACTAATCCAATTCGGCATTTCTTTTCCATCTAGTGTCGACAGTTTTACTGCTCCGCTAGACGAGATTTCTTGTATCAAATAAGGCCCCATTCTTCTTTTCTTTAGCTTCTTGGCATGTTGTTTAAGGGTGTATACCAAGACATAGTCCCCTGTTTTAAAGTCCTTGTTTTTGACATGTTTGTCAAAAAACTCTTTTTGTTGCCTTTTTTTTGCAAAAACGGCTGCTACCGCATTGAGTCGTAACTCATCTAGTTTTTCTAGGTCATCTAACCTTTCTGAAAGCTCATGACCCGTCCAGTCCAACCGTTTAGGTACCCTTAGCATTGGAATCAAAAAATTCAATAGGCAGTATGGCATTTAACCCATACACCATATTAAATGGTGTAGCATTGAGTGCTGTTTTATATGCAACTCGATAAGCCCACAATGCTGAATATACCATTTGATCCCTTTCCGTTCTTGTTTCACTAACCAGTTTCGTAAGAACTGTGCACAATATTTTGTTGGTCGCTTCTTTTTGGCCATTGGCTTGTGGATGGTAGGGTGCAGATTTGCGATGAATTACCATAAACTCAGTCAAGAGATGTTCGATAACTTCATTTACAAAGTGCATCCCTCTATCACTCACCAGCTCACTTGGAAGGCCATATCGTGTAAACACGTATTCATATAAGAATTGTGCCGTGGTTCTAGCATCTGCTTTTGTTGTGGCTTTTGCTTCCACCCATTTGGTCATATAATCAGTGGGCCACTATGATGTATTGTGCTCGTGAACAATAAGCTGGTGGAGTAAAGGAGCAACAAAGTCCAATCCCCATTTAGCGAATGCTCGAGCACTCATCATTGGCCTTAAAGGCATGTCATCTCTTTTAACTGGCACCTTAGTGCATTGGCATTCATCACACCTTTTCACGAATTCTGGTGCATCTTGAATCATGGTCAGCCACCATATGCCTGCCACCATAATGATTTTTACGGTTCTCTCCGCTAAAAAATGACCTCCTGCTATGCCTACATGAGCTTGCTCCAATAATGGAAACTAGTCATTTTCATGAGGGACTAACCTCAACTGGTCATCAGTTCCTCTTTTATACAATTGGTCATTAATGATGGTATACCTATTCGCTTCGATTTGTAAAGCCTTTTGTCTGGCTTTAGACCAATCTCCTGGTAACTCCTTATTAGTCAAATATTCCACAATAGCATGACTCCATGTGGGTGTTATCGTCACTTGGTATAATGTGGCATAATCCACAGTGGTATTGGTTGTGCAAAAGTTGCATTTCTTGATGTAATTAGCTACATCGCCTGCCATTCTAGGCCAATACACTCCAAGTCTTCTTAATCGTTCATAGGTTATTTGATTTCCTTGATGGAATCCCCCTGTCTGTGTATGTGCCTCCTCTAGATACGCATCGTACTCCTCTAGGCCTATACACAACCTTAGAATCCCATCGTTACCATGATGATACATTCTTCCCGCAAGCATAGTGTAATTTTGTGCTTGTCTAACGTCTTCCACCGTGTGTCTTTCGTCAAGATTCATTCCATATGTCAACAACGGAATAATCTATCTTGACCATTTCGGTACCATCTCTATATTAAACAGGTATGCGTCTGGGAGATCATCATCTACACCAGTAGCCTTTTCGCCATGTAGTAATCGGGAAAGGTGGTCTGCTCTTTGATGAGTTTTTCCTTTCTTTACTACTACCGTAAAATCAAACTCCAGCAACACAATAAACCATTTTACAATTGTCCCGTGTTACAAGGTTTGTTTACTAAGTACAAAAGTGTCTGATGATCCACAAAAAATGTGAATTTGTTCGCAAGCAAATAATGATGAAATTTCTTCACCGCGTATATCATACCCAATCCTTCTCTTTCAGTGGTGGTATAATTCTTCTCTGCACTGTTGAGTTGTCTACTAGCATAACTGATGGGAAAATCTGTATACCCTCCCCTGGTTGTGCTAATATACAGCGTATTGCAAATGCCAAAGCATCTACATGTACATGGAAAATCTTTGACCAATCTGGTGCTTTTAGAATTGGTGCAGATACCAGTGCCTCTTTTAATTTCTGGAATGACTCCTCACATTCGTCGGTCCATATGAAAATCGTGATCAGACTATACAAGGGTTTTGCTATTACAGCATACATGTAGATAAAACATCGGTAGTATCCACAATGTCCCATAAACGATTGTACCTCTCGTACAGTGTTTGGTCTTGGCAATTCTATGATCACCTTTACCTTGTCTTCATCAATGGTAAGTCCATTAGCCGATACTATGTGGCCTAGGATCTTACCTTGCCGTACCATGAATACACATTTTTCTGGGTTGAGGCAAATCCTATACGTTCTACATTTTTTGAATACCTTTCTAAGATGATCTATATGGTCTTCTCTCAATAGAGAATAGACACACAAGTCATCCATGTAAATATCCAAAAATATCCTCAAGTATTCTTTAAAAGCATGTGTCATTAATCTCTGAAATGTGGCTGGCGCATTGGTCAAGCCAAATGGCATTACCCTAAACGCATATATGCCCCATTCTGTTGCAAACGCTGTTTTGTATTGATCTTCTACTTTGACCCCGAATTGGTTATAACCAGAGAATCCATCCATAAAGCTATAGGCCTGCTTGCCTGCTACTCATTCCAAGACGTGTTCCGTGATATGGAGAGGATAATTGTCCCTTATTGTTGCTCCATTTACCTTCTTGAGATTCGCACACACTCTTAATTTCCCGTTTTCCTTAGGTACCACCATGATCGGTGACACCCACTCTTTAGTGTGCTCTATCTCATAAATAAATTCAACATCCATAAGTTTGTCTATCTCATCCTTGATCCTTTTGGCGAATGTCTCATTCTACGTGTATGGACGTTGTTTGCTTGGCTTTGTATCCGACTTCAGAGGGATCGAATGTTCACAAATGTTAGGATCCACCCCCTTCAAATCTTTGTATGACTAGGCAAATACATCACTAAATTCTTTAAGTGTTTTGATCAGTAAGTCCTCTTCTTCCTGGCTTAGATCTGTGGCAATGTAAGTAGGTCGAGGACTTTCTCCCGGCTCTACTAGGTCTATTTTCTTGGCGTTCTCTGGCCCATCATAGGACTCGTTGGATTCAGGCACTCTCATCGGTTGCTCGACCACCAATTTTCTCTCCTGAATGGTGTACTTACAATAGTGAGGAGGGACATCTATCTTTTTACTCCCATCACTAGCGTTCGATCCATGGCTGCTTTCCATTTCCGTTGTCCATACATTTTTCAGTTTTTGTTTCAAATCATTGTATTTCTTTTTCCGCTCAACTTTCATGATAATTGGATCTCCAAAGACATCCAATATTTCCCTTGCAACTCTTTTTTTTGCCTTGCTGGTTTTCTTAAGTTTTACCAGTCTTGCCTTAAAACCTGGATCTTCAGCAACCTTAAGAAATCTTCCTGACACTTTATCCTTAGCACAATCAATAGCATGAATGTTCATAAGGAAATGTGTTTTGCTCCTGAACTCAGGCATAGGTCTAAGCCTAGTTGGTCGACTGTTATGGTGTCGCCTACTCTTGTATCTTTTTTGGCGTCTTACACTTTGGTTCGAGAAGTTGTAAAAGACGTCATTGTCCTAATCCTGATGGTCGTCTTCCTCCGTATTTTCCGACTTCTCGTCATCCGCATTATCTTCGTTTTCACATTGATCAGAAGAATCATAAAATTCTTCTCCATCCTACTTAATGTTTTTAGTGGGGATGTCCACATAACCCACTATCTTAATATCAAGTTTTGTTTCCATTTGATTGACCCTCGTATTTTCGGTGTCTCCTTCGTTCTTGTCTTCCTCCACAATTTTGCTCAACATGTAGTATGGTACGATATCGTAGCCATTCTCATCACAAAATTTTGTGGGAGTGACTTCATTGACGCATACATTCAATGTAGCCAAAATTTGAGACCATTCTAGGGGTTCGAGCTTCTCTTCAGGGAAGGGTTCTCGTATATAGGTATCGTCCTCCAACACCCTCTCTAGTGTCCTTTCATTGTGGTCGAATTCACTACATTGAAATGCTCCGCACATCCATATCTCTTTTTTCTTACAGAACCATGCTGGGACTTCTGATCCACTAATGGTGGCTGAGTCGAATTCTTCCACAGGTGTTCTCGTGACATCATGGTAGCTATGATTCCTCATATTTACACGTGTAGTGGTTTCAGCATGTCTTAGATACAAATAGTCATACCCCCAGTCCTGCACCATCTTGAGTTGCCTCATGAACAGCCTACCAAGGATAATTTCATAATTGTTTTTCTTGCCGAAATCTACTATGGAAAATGTATGTTCGTACTCTATGCCACATGAAGATACCACAATTGCCTCAAGCAATCCAATAGGCCTTTCTATGTGCCCATCCGCTAGTTGCAATTTCATTCTAGTTGTTCGTATTGCTGTTTTTCCCCAATTTTCCCATAGTAATTTGGTAGCAATGGCGATTCCAGCTCCACTATCAAGTATGGCCTTAGTCTCTATGCCGTTATACTCAACTGGTAGAGTAGTGTTGCCGTCTTCACCCTGACAATACTCTCCGACCTTGTTGAGAGGCACTGGTCTAGTTTTGACTCTCTTCGGTTCTGTGTCATTAAGCTCAGTTTCGAAGAACTTAAGAGGCGTCCTTATACCAAATTTTTCAAGACATTTTCCCACTTCCGTCCACATGTTTGGCCTAATTTTTAACAATTCCGCCAATGTGATTGTACACTTGACCGGAGTAGACAACAAGTCTGTCAAAATTTTACTGTCGAATTGATTTGACCCTCCTATTCTTTGAGAAGGTACCCTTCGAATTTCCAACCTTGCCTCGTAGTCTCCCATGTATGGCGGCAAAGTTCTGAGTGATGCTGGTCTGCTATCTTCGGATGAAACTGAACCATTATCCCCTTGAAATGATTTAGCATCTAAATCCATGGAGGCTTATTCAAGTTTTTGTCTCATATTTTTCTTGAGCTTTTCTCACCGTTTCCCATAGCTCTTCAGGCCAATTTTCTTCCACAATGGGGTGTATATGGTGGAAAATCTTTCAGTGATTCATCAGTGCTATTAGGCACGATTCTTGCATCCTCTATATCAGGCAAGGATTTAACGTTTTCTATCTTGTCATGTACCCTTTGTTCAGTTTTGATAGGTGTTTCATTGTTTGGTGGTTTGATTATTCTATCCCTCACTACCATAGGTGGAGGCTCTAGTAAGGCTTGTGCAGTTTCAATCAACTGCTTACACATCTCTAGTCTCTGTTTTTCTATCTCTGGATATGGATATGTCATCCACCTTTGCTCTAGAGTCTGTCTGTTCTTCAATCTTGCTTCATATGCTTGCAAGATTGCATCTAAGGGTTCATTGACCTTATCTACCAATACAGACCCTCATGAGCTTGCGCTCCTTGGTCCCTCCGTCAATTTTAGAGAGTCAAACTCTCTTTGCTATTTAAGTTGCTCTCGAGCCATTGTTAGCTCAGCTTCTACATCTTTCTGTTTTCGCTCACGTCTAGCTTTCATTTTCGCTCTTCGTTCTTTCCAAGGATTATCACGATTGACGCTAGACTTGTCAGTCTTGATTTCCTTTTGATTTTCATCGTTATTATTGGGCTGATTGTCATTTTTCCTTGTTTGGGCTCTCATCAAGACCTTAACAGGA
Source organism: Adiantum capillus-veneris (assembly GCF_014529385.1). NCBI lineage: Eukaryota > Viridiplantae > Streptophyta > Polypodiopsida > Polypodiales > Pteridaceae > Adiantum > Adiantum capillus-veneris. The sequence continues at coordinate 45,002,451 of NC_140953.1, forward strand.
ATCATAGTTTCGTTTTCTGACCCTCCACTGGAAGGTAGTACTCCCAGCATATTCAAAGTAGTCTTTGCTCCTTTGCTTAGGTTCTTAGGGCAATCAGGAATCAAGTGAGTAATTCCACACTCGGTGCAATATGTGTTTACCCTAATGATTTCATCATGAGGATAGTCTCTCAGCTAATGGTCTCCACCACACTTGTAGCATGGTCCCTTAGGCTATTGAGGTGCTCCTTGAGCTCCTCTTTGTTGGTGTGCATGCCTCTGCCCACTCATGCCTCCGTTGGCTATGAACAACAATGTTCTTTCATCCAAGCTATATCTCCCTTCTTCTGTTGCCTGTGTAGCAGTTGGTGGTCCTGTATTTCCTATCATGCTCCATGGTTCTAGTGTGGAGGTTTCTTTCAGTGGATAATAGACAGGATTTTCAATATGACCATTGGGATATTCATAATATGCATGCATAGGAACCAAAGCCTATTCTTCCGATTCAGTTACGGTTGGTGTGTATCTTATGCGGACTGGTCGTAATCCTGGTAGGGGTGGTTGTTGCACCAACACTGGTTGTGGTCTTTCTACACCTACAGGTCCTGGTAGGTTGCCTGTTTGATACCTAGGCATCGGTGGAATTTGAGGAGAAGCTACCTGCGCTTGGGGGGCATATGGTCGTTCTCTCACATATCCCTTGTTATAATAACATTCCTCCGTCCCATGGTTTGTCCATTTTTTTTCAATCGCACACCATTTTGGCTATTTAGCCTGAGGTTTGGCATACAAGTTAATCTTCTTTAGCACTTCCTCTACAAGCTGCTCCTGGCTTACAGCTATTTCTCCTTTCGGTGCTGTCTTAATGGACTTGCTTCCACTTTTTTGTGAGGATGAATCGTCGTCAAGATCCTTGAATTCACCCTCTTTGTAGACCGCGCAATTGTCTACAAGGTAAAGAGCCTCCTTAGTTGACTCATTTAACGTCGTGCTCCTCTTCATATGTAAGTCCTTCTGGAGATCTGCATTCCTCAGTCCTTGAATAAATATAAGCATAAGTCTCAACTGAGTTGGTAGTTCTTCCACAGGGCAGAACTTAACATATCGTTTTAGTCTTAGGGCTGCCTTTCTCACAGATTCTCCTTCTTTCTATTTGAATTTGTGGATTTGTGAGACAGTATTATGAGCTATTCCCCTTTGTGAGAATTCCTCAATAAACTCGTCAAACACCTCCTCCATAGACTCAAAGTTTCTTCGCTCCACAGAGTCAAACCACGTAGCTGCATCATCCTCTAGGGTTAGTCCAAACCTTGTAAATTGGGTAGGGAAGTCTAACACCTCTTCAGCTCTAATTAAACGCACAAAGGCTGTTACATGATCCCTCAGATCCCTGTTTCTCGTGTATTTCTTGTTTACCCATTTTTGCACTTGAGAAGGTCTAATTCTACGATGGTCTACAAATCTCATCATTGGATCTCGACGTCCTAGTCGATATACCTCCTCTGGTCTTCTGCAGTAGCTAGGTTCCTCTCCCAGTGGTGCTCCTAAGCCATAATTTCTAACAGTTCTTGCAAGAGATGGTTCATCTCTTCGAACTCGTTCTATGGGTGGTCTTCCAGGCTCTGTTGACCCTTGAGTCTTTGGCTTACTCTCTCCTTGATACCGTGAATAGAGTGGTGGTTCTTGTAAATCCCTTAGCCTTCGTGCGGCTTGATAACCATCTCAATTTTGGTCTTGTTCTAATGTTGCACTCTATCGAAGCCCTATCTGAAATGATGGTTGGGTCGTTGGTTGGTCCTGGTAGTTGAACGTCGGTTGTCGGGTAGAATGTGAGGTCGCGTCATACTCCTCTGAAAATGGATTTCTCAATTTGCTAGGGGTGTATGTGGCTCTTAGTATTTCTTCGGGGGCATATGTTGATGCTCCTGGAACCGTTGCCTTTTCTACCTCCTCTTGGAGAATACGTTGGTATTCTCACCCGTACCTATCAACAAAAACGATATCCTTCCCCATAGCAATTTCATAAGAGAATAAGTAAACAACCTTGTCTTTGCTTAACTCATTTGGGTATGTTTCTTTGCAACAACGAAAGTAGGAAACTATTCCCTCGCTCTCATGCTTGTAAATCCCCACATTCTAAGTTGAGACCGTGGTTGTTTTCTTATCATACATAAAAAGCGCTCCAGGTCGATCAATGTTTGGAGGCGGTTCTTGGGTTTTTGAAACCATTTTCCCTTTCGCCACGTTATCTCCATATCTGTTGTAATCCTCAGGGTTACTAACTATCAGATAGTGGTTCCCCTTTTCATCTCGAAACCTATCTCCATCATCATGGACTCGAATTATCTCCAGTCTCTGAGCCGGTTTTTCTTCAATACAAATACACGTGCGTCCTCGATAGTCAGAATAAACTAAGGCTCCCCTCGAGTTTGTTCCTTCTAAGAAGATTACAGTGAACCTGAAATCATTCAAAGGATTTAGGGAGGTGCTTCCCCCTGGCATTGGTCCTTCATAGGAGACACCTCCTGGCTGTTGACTATCCATCATGAAAAAGGATTTGTCTGATAAAGTGTCAGTATCACTACCCTCCTCAATAATCGGTGCTAGTGGATCTAGCCTTGCCTGAGTTACACTCTCTTCAGTGGACGTGGTGCTTACTTGACTTTTGACACTTTTAGCTCCTGACATAAAAAAGGCTCCTGACGTTAAATACATAAGAATCAAAGCTGTATTGCAAACTCAAAGCTTACCTGGACTCCTTCTTCCTGCGCGGCTCTGTGATGATCTCCTTCTGGGATCTACACAAGTATGGTTAGTCTGTTCACAAGGGTTTTTCTTGAACCAGGGAAAATCTTTCAATTATGTACAACAACCACTTTTTTTATGACAACTGGTCAGTCTTCTCGTGGTCCAATTTCAAATGTGAAATGATGGTTGGGATCTATGTGAAGAGTATGTCCTAGCAATATAGTCACAATTTGCAAAAAATTGTCTGAATCACCCCTTTCTGAGTCTATCACGATAGACTGACAGATTACTCAGCATAAGTCAATTTAAAATTGTGACTTTACCTTTGAGTTCCCCTTACTCTCTAGAGTCTATCCCTCAATTTTTATGAAGTTTGGACACTTGGTTTGGGTTTTGGGCCAATTTTAGTGTTTTTGTCAGAGCGTGATTCTCTATCTGGGCCTTAGATTCACTTTCAGTGATCTAAACACCTTGAAATTTGGTGTGTATGCTATTTAGGCTCTGCTTAAGCTCTCCCTAGGAGGAATTTGAAAATTAAGGTCCCTAGCCCCTACTTCCAGAGTCTATCGCGATAGACAAGAAATTTCTCCAGTGTTGGCCTTTTTCACAAGTTCTCCCCACTGCTGGTTTTCCTACTCCCTGTATAGTGCATTGACAAGTTTGTGCATTGTTTGGACATTTGGTCAAAGCCTTCTTGCCACACTGTCTCCGAATTCATACTCAACACCAGTCTTGAGGTTTGGTGGTCAAGATGGTGTTCAAATTCACTCAATTTTTGTGAGCACCCTTGTATGGATGTGTTTAACCTGTGGTATAAAGGTTTTTTTTTTCAGATTGTTAGTCTATCTCCAAATCACTAGTCTATCGCGATAGACTCGCCAGAGAGCAATTGGGATGTGATTTTTTTTACTGTTTTTGGACAGTTGTGTTCCCTGTGCCCATATAAGTCTATCCCCTGAGTTTCACTGAATTTGGACTTATTTTGACCTTGGACTCAAACACTTGACAAATTTCACTTTTCTGTGGCAGTTCACAACTCAAATGCACTTAAAGTGATGCAAATTTGATGACACTTCATCTTAAGCTTGTGAATATCAGTTGTACCTCATGACACAATCAGTTTACCCCAAGCTAGTGGTTATATCTCTTCTTGGCCTCTCTAGGTTCACTTAGTGTTTTCTTATGGCAATCACTTGTTTCTTTTTGTTGGTTTTGGTCGCAATTTTAACGTTTTCTCAAGCGCTGGATCATAAATCCAAATGTCTACTCTATTCACACCCTTAAAGAATATATGGTGTGGTTTTTGCTTTCAAGGAAAGCAAACAACCTCCTTGGTTCTCTTTTTGTTTGTTTTGCATTTTTACAACATTTTTCTACACTATTTCTAACAACCATAACAAGCACTCAAAACCATAAAACCATAACTCCACATTATCCTACCTAACTAAACCTAACTAGTCACAGACCCTCGGCAAGACACGGGCTTCCTGGCTATCCACTAGACCTCAGGATACCCTGTCTTGGATCTTGTTCTAAAATTTTAAGCTCTCTCTAGTCGAAACTAAAGTAAGCTAACCATCACACGAGTGACGTACATCTCCCTACTTAAGGTCTTGTGTCCCCGGCAACGGCACCAATGTTTTAGGGCTAACTACTCCCCTGTTCATGCTCACAAGCACGACACAGACAACATACTTATCATCCGATGACACGACTAACCCGTAGGTGCACAGAGGCAATCTCGTTAGCTTGTCAGGCTGAGACCAACCTACACATACGCACTTCTATGATGCATCAATCAATAACCCTTGTTAACTCCAACCCACTATATCCCTAAACTCTCATAACACCGTTTACACATCAAATGAACTCGAAATCGCTTCAAACTTGCTAGGCACCATCCTCTCACTAGGATATACTTACCTATAAGTGTAATCTCACCAGATTTTAACCCTAGTTATGTCGAATACAGTCGCGATAAACTCACAGGTCATAATCTAAAAGTGTGTGAAACCTAAGTCTATGAGTATCTATGCGTAGCTAATCTCTCCCTCATTCCATAAAGTACTTGATTGTTGAAAACTGACACTGTTTGTGCTACTTACAAGCAAAAAAAGCTCGTGGAAGGATCACTCACGAACAGCTCGAAGGTGCGAATGCGTGGCGTGGGCGCGTAGCTCTTGGAGAGGCTACCGCGATGGTGTGGTCACTTCGTGAATCCGGTGAGGGAGATGCGGGTAGCAAAGAGGATAAGATCACTCTCTCTCTCTCTCTCTCTCTCTCTCTCTCTCTCTCTCTCTCTCTCTCTCTCTCTCTCTCTCTCTCTCTCTCTCTCTCTCTCAGACTCGTACGACACAGGATTAATCATTCAAATGTTGTGTTAAAAAATGGTTCTAAGGTGACCTTTATACTTTAATCACCTTAGCTCAAAATGTACATGGGGTTTTAATTGAGTTCTACTCATCATAATTACAAAGTGGAAACGCATCTGGGTCCCGGCCGACTAATTAATCTTTACATAATCCAGACAAGTGGATCAAAATGATAAGACATCTTTGACATAAAAATAATGGGAATTTGATAGGCTTTACAAGGTGGGCTCATTACAAAAGTTGGACAAGTTGGGCTCCAACAGGCTTCGAGACTGAGGCTAGGGATGGTTAATGCTTTTTCATAAAGTTTTTGTTGATGCATGAAGCTTTCCATCTTCACTGCATCACCTAGGTCACAAGGAACACAAAGATTGTATTGTACTACCAAGTCTCTCTTGATGGGCGAATCTATAATACAAAAACCTATTGGAGGGGGGACCGACTCCACATAAATCCCGTCCTCAATTGTTAAGTTCTCTAAACTCTCTTTGTTGCAAAAATATTATTCATGCCAAGTTAATTAAGTACTATAATTATGTTGTACCGTTCAATTAAACTCACCCTCTATGTTCTCAAAGTAGTCTCACAAAAATGCTCTCTTTAATTCTCCTAATTCCACTCTTCTCAAAGTTCATAGGCCATTTCCATTACAAAAATCGTCACTCTTCGAGAGAGATATCAATCTTGATTGATCAATACTACACATTGAGCTAGAGGTAGAGGCAAAAAGTTAAACAATCTCAAGGGCTCTTCTTAGTGTTTTTTATTTGGCTTTAAGAAAGAGCAAAGAGTCATCTGCAAAACGCTTTGAAAGACCTTGAATTTCCCCTTTCACTGCATTGTCCTCAAGTGAAGGCACCAGTGGGTGAGAGCCAATAGCAGAAAGCAACGGGGCAAGGGGGAAGCCTGGCCTGATTGAATGCTTGACATCAAAACCTCCCACTATCTTGTTGTTGAAGAGAAGCTCAGAGTAACTTCCTTCCCCAAGCATGCAAACTAATGCACAGATTCTGGGTCCAAAGCCCAAAGCCTTCATGACTACCTTAATGTAGGACCATGAGATTCTATCATAAGCCTTATCTAGGTCAAGCTGGAGGAGGATACATTCTTGGTTGGTGAAAGAAGTGTATTCAATGCCAACCATGGCAGGCAAGATGTTGTCATAAATTGACATTCCTTTTATGAATCCATGTTGATGGGGGGTGATGATTCTGTTCAAGGTTGGAGCTAGTCTTAGAGCAATCACCTTAGCAATAATCTTGTACACAAATGTCATCATGGAGACAGGCTACCAATGCTTTAGCAAAGAGCAACATACCAACTTGGGAATAGGCTTGACCAGTCCTCTTTTCAGGCTGGCATCCAAGTGCCCCTCTAGCAAAGCCTTGTTAGTTGTCTGCAATATCGAGATTTTAAGATCCTCCTAGAACTCTTTGAAGAATTCGGTAACTAGTCCATCCCACTTAAGGGACTTTTCCTTCCCCATCACCTACAAGGTAGTCCAACATTCATTGACAAAGATTGACCCCTTTAACCTTGGCCCCGTGTTGAGACAGATCCATAAGCACATGTCTATATTCTAACCCTTGTTCCCGTTTATTTCTCCCACATTAAATGATCAATTTAATATGAGAAAATCATTTGGTTAGATATTAGATTTTATGACAGTATGAGAGGACACTATTTCTTTCTCGTAAGAATACTTCTTCTTCCCCTTCCCTACTCTGATTCCCTGCTAGCTCTCTCCACCTTTGAAGGTGTTTGAGGTCTTCAGTCTCTTACTATGTTCCCCCTCTTGTCAGTGATTGCTATAATAGAGTCCCTTCTTCTTTTAACTTTGAGAGCTCTTAAGAAATGAGCTTGGTTAGTGGGTTTGAGCTTGAGGGCAAGCTCTCTGGTCAGCAATCGGGTCTTATTGATCTCCTCAGCTTGCAAATCAACGAGACGCACTTTGGCCTCAAGCCATCTTTTGTCGTCTTCCTCAAGAGCTCTTCCTTCTTGATTTCTTTTGGATAGTTCTTCAACTTCTTCCTTCAGCTCCCTGGTTGTGTCCTCTCAAGCCTTTTTCACTTTGGGCCTTGCTCGTTTTATCGTTGATTGGATTCTACGCACCAAAGAGGGCCAGGCTCAAGGGTCAGCGGCTCCCACATCTGCCTTAGCTTGCAAAGGGCCGTCTTAGCTAAATATCTAAAAAGGGAGTGTTTAAAAATATCATCCCTTGAGGCTAGCTTATTCTTCTTCCCCTCCAGAGAACACTCGTTATAACTAGCCTTGGCTATGTGAAACTTCAAGGGAAAGTGATCCGACATGCTTTTGGAAGTATCGACGCATAGCGTCACCAATGAGGGAAGTCAATCCGTTTGATGGGAGACGTAGCATCTGTCTGGATGGGATGTCGTATTGGCATATTGGAAGCTCGTGTAAGTCAAGCCAGGAGAGCTACTCCATGGACCTGCATTCCACAAATCAAGTAGTTCCCATTTCTCGCAGAGTGCTTACCATTTGGAGTTGCTTTGCGCCTATGTTTTTACTCGCTTGCGCTTAATCATAGATACTTGCTACCAGCCCTCATCCTTCGACTTGGGGGCCATGGGCAGGATAATTTTTTGACATGGCTTCATGGGAGGTTTGATCAAAGGAATGCAACAAAATGCAAATTTTTTGAGGCTTGACTGTTGATAACATGTTCCACATTCAAATGCTTATGGAAAGTTCCTTATGATTGCCCATCCTATCAGAGTTGAGCTCTTCATTATCCTTGCTCCTCTCACCTCTTCCTTGCTTTGCAGCTTCAACATCCATATTGGACATTGTAGATTCTTTGAGTGAGGTTTCTTATGCGTGTTCAGCTTTATCCTCCTTGACTTCCCTAGAGCCATTTAGATGGCAATCTCTAACAAAGTGGCCAAACCCATTGCACTTAAAACATGCTCCAAAGAACGCATCAAATCTAAGAGGGATCACTTTCAAACCTGCACCTACATTGATCACCATGCTTTTTGGAGGAGGTTTACATGTATCCCAAAAAATGCACACTTTATTTGCCGTTGTCTCCAACTTCCTGTGCATTGGTACAAACAGAGAAATACCCAAAGTGCTTGCAAGGTCTTTGAGGTTATGCCACATCCAAATTGGCAAGCTGACAAAGTCAACCCACACGGGGCACAACTCCTTGAAGGTTTCTGGAGATCAAAATCCGGGTTCCATGGCAAGATGCAGACTAGGGAGCGGCTGAGGTACAATGGCCTTTTGGCTAGAATCTTTTCAATCACCAACGGGGTCGTTGAACCTAACAACAATGAAGAAACCTTTGGTCAGGTATTGGATGTAATCAATCGTTCTGCCATGGTTCAGAACCGTCATACCAGAAATCCATATAATGAGCTCTGCATGTAAGGGTATTCAACCCATAAAGCCCAAAGCTAGCCACCAACTGCTTTTAAATCAATGCTGGCAGGACTGACATCGTGCACACATTATCCACTTCAACAACCTGAGGTAAGCTTTTCTTCAAGGCTTCAAAGGCCGTCTCCCAAACTATGGGGGCCTAGTTAAATTCACCTATGCTCACCCCTTTAGCAGGTCTCTTGAGGTGACCCTCTTGTTGAGCCTTGCCACTTTCTAGTTCCCCTCCATTAGGCCTAGGCTGCTAGGTGATGACCCTTGGTCGACCCTTGACAACTTGCCACTTCTAGAACTATCTTGCACATGATTGGACCTCCTCAAGCTTGGCCAATCAAATGCTTAGTGCATATCAAGCAACAAGGGTTGCCTTGGGACAAGTGTCCCACTTTCCCCTTTGAGAGAGAGGACTTGATAAATGCATAGAAACTAATTAAATTAACTAAATTATCATTGGATCCCTTGGGAGGCCAACCAATTTACTTTAGGCACACCATGAGGGAACCATGAAGAGGAGCTTGACAAGTGTCCTATTTGCTTTCTTTGTACCAAGCTTGCTTTGTGTGAGGGTGTGTGTATTCTCTCTCTACCCCTACATAGAAGGCTCACCCCCTCATGAGTAGAGATTATGTTGACTTTGTGGAACACCTTACCCTTGAGCACCTTAGTCATGGAACACCTTAGCACCTTAGTCATCAAGCACCTCAAGAACCTTTGTCAGCAACAAGCACGGCAAGCACCTTAGTCAGCAAGCATGACAAGCACCTCAAGCTTGGGCCGGGTTCCCACTTCAAGCACAACCCTACCTTACCTAAGGTCCAAGGCTTTTCACACTAGCTATTGGAGGTATTTAATGAAGCTAACCTTAAGGTCTTTAAGCTCCATTAGGTAGCCTTGCTCTTTGGCATACCATCTCTCATTTAGACCCCTTAACCATTGGCCCCGTGTTGAGATAGATCTGTAAGCACATGTCTATATTCTAGCCCTTGTTCCCATTTATTCTCCCACATTAAATGATCAGTTTAATATGAGAAAATCATTTGGATTGGTTAGATATTAGATTTTATGATATTACCTCTCTCTTGAAATCATAGTCGTCCTCGACTATGTGGTAGAAGAGATAAAGCCTTAGTCATTAGTAGTCAATGTTTCTTAGCGGGTAGAGGATTCCTTTTTACCCTACGAAACCATTCCAAAATGGATGACCAATCCATTTGGTGCTAGGGAGACGTAGATGCCGCAAGTATGTTTGCTCTTTAGTCCATTTCATTCTCCCAAGTAGAGTGACAAATTCTACTTGGTGTTTGAGAGACGTTGTCATCACAAACATGATTCTAAGCATGCATATTACTTAAATTTGTGCACAATAAAAAGAGAATTGGTCTTATAAGACAAAAACGTTGATCATTTAAAAGAAACATGTACATTTTCTTACTCTAATGTAGCATTCTAAGCATTGACAAGGTTCATAGTATCCTTAAGCTATATTCCTTACATCCATCTAGCATCTTAAAAATGATAATTATTAAACTTAATGAGATATCGTCAGATAATCTTACCATGTCGTAGTTCCTTGTCTTCATGCCGAAGGATAGCTTTGGTTTGTAGTATCTCTTCTTGGTCTTCGATTTTGGGAGGGTCTTCAAGAATTGGTTCACTTGGTGGCTCTCCTTTGTAGGGCTTAAGTAGGCTCACATGAAAAGCCTTGTGTATGATCCAATGGTTGGGCAGCTTGAGTTGATAATCCATCTCATTGATTGGCTTCAATATTTGAAAGGGGCCATAGTATCTTTTTGCTAGTTTAGCATAATACTTTTGATGGCCCGTAGGATTTTTGCCCGTCATTTGCCTCAATCGAGCATTGGGAAACTTAAGTAAGACCCAATCGTTTTCTTTAAACGTTAAGGTCCTTCTGTGCTTGTCAGCAACAACAGGTTTTGGCCTTTGTTGAGAGATGTATTTAGCCTCCTTAATCTTTTGAAAAGATTCTTGTAGGTCATGGCTATACTCATCGGCACAACAAAGATCTTCCCATGTACTTTAAGTAGCAAGGGACTTTTAGGTTTTGTCTGAATGATTTCAAAAGGTTCTTTTCGCGTGGAAGTATGGCAGTATTATTATACGCATACTCTACAAGGGGTAGGTACTTTTTCTATTGTGAGAGTTGATCTACTTCTGTAACATACGTCTTTAGTAGATCGAGAATCGTAAGATTGGCTATCTCACTTTGGCCATCCGTTTGTGGGTGATAGGCCAAAGAGAAATTCAATCTTGTACCTAGATTTTCAAAGAGACCTTTCCAAAAATTGCTAGTCATTCTAGGATCCCTATCTGACACGATGGATGTTGGCAATCCATGGTGTTTGAAAATTTGAGATATGGAAAGAGTTTCCATTTGGTGTGCCTTAATAGTCTTTGACAAGAATAAAGTGTGCTTGTTTGCTAAACATGTCGATTCGTCCATATTCTCGTATTCCCATGGATAGACTTGGGTAATCCAAAGATAAAATCCATGGATATACTTTCCCATGGTCAATTAGGGATTGGCAATGGCTGGAGTAATCCAAGTTGCTTCCCTCTATCATACTTGCTCTTTTGGCATATAACACATTTTGAAACATACTCTTGTATGTCCATTTTTCATGGTAGGCCAATAGAAGTACGTCTCTACTCCTTGAAGTGTAGGTTTAATGCCTCTATGCCCCGCATAGGGAGGAGCATGGCATTGATACATAACTTTCTCACGAAGGGAGTGGGTAACACATAGCCTATTTCCATGGACAACATAACCATCCTCGAAGGTAAATGGTTCCTCTTTCTTCCCCAAAGCAAGGGCTGACATTATGTCTTTAAAGTCAGGGTCAGTATCACACTCATCTATCATAGAAGATAGATAATTGTGAGTAGCTATAGACATTACATTAACTTTTGTTCATCGTGAAAGTGCATCGGCCACTTGATTGTGCTTACCAGCAATGTGATCAATATGAAAATAAAATTGCGAAAGAAAATTTACCCAACTCATTTGTTTGTCGGAAAGCTTGGTTTGCATCATGGAGTACTTGAGATTTTGGTGGTCTATTCGTAAAATAAATGGAGTCCCCAATAGATAGTGCTTCCATGTGTCTAGGACATGTAGAACAGCTAAAATCTCTTTCTCATAAATGCCCAAGACTCGTTCATCCGTATTGAGCCTTCAACTCTCATATGCTATGGCATGCCCTTCTTGAAGCAAGACTGCTCCAAGGCAATCACCACAAGCATCACATTGGACCTCAAATGGCTTTGAGATATCCCAAAGCATAAGGACTGGTTGGGAGGTAAGCTTCTCTTTGAGCTTGTCAAAATGATTTTGCTCCTTATAGCAGTCCATGAGTACTTAACGTTCTTCTTTGTTAAGTCATGTAATGGTTCTGCTATTTGAGAGAATTTTTCTATGAAACGTCTATAGTATGCACACATACGAATAAAGCTTCTTGGCTCATGAAGATTCCTTGTATTATGCCATGCTTTTATTACCTCTATTTTTTATGGATCCATACGGATACCATCATGAGAGATAAAATGACCTAAGTATTGAATTTCTTGAAGAAAAAATTCGCTTTTCTTTTGATTGATAAAAAGATAGTTCTCCCTTAATGCTTGAAAAATCACCTGGAGATATTGCTTGTATTCCTCCAAGGACTTGGAGTAGATGATAATATCATCAAAGAACACTCCATTGAATTTGCGGTAGGGTCTAAATATTTTCTCCATTAAACAATTAACATGGTTGTTGCATTAGTCAAGCCAAAAGGCATGACTAGATATTCATAAAGACCAAACGTTGTACAAAACGTGGTCTTTAGAATATCTTCATCCACTATCCTTATTTGATGATAGCCACTTTTAAGTTTCATGCTACTGAAGTAGGTAGAGCCTTGTAGCTTATCAAACAAATTTTCTACCCAAGGTATGGGGAAAAAAAAATTCATAGTGATATGGTTTAGTGCTCGATAGTCCACACACATGCCATATGTACCATCTTTCTTTTTCACTAAAAGGACTGAAGAACAAAAGGGCGAGGAGCTAGGCCTCACCATCCCTTTGTCTACCAATTCTTGTACTTGCCTCATGATCTCCTCTTGTTGAGCTTGGGAAACTTGATAACGAGGTTTGTTAGGTGGTGAGCTTTGTGGTAGGAGCTCAATTCGATGGTCATCATCCCCTCGTTTTGGAGGTAAGTCCATAGGGATATCATAGATGAACACATCTTGGAATCCTTTTAGAAAATTAGACAAGTCTAACTCTTCTTGATTCCACCATTTACATTTGATGAAACATTAAGACTTTTAGGGACTCTTTGACAAAGATCATGTATGAAAAACTAAGCTTTTCATTAATTTATCAAAAGCAGGAGGATTTAGAAGTGGTATAGTATGTGTCATACAAATTAATATCTATCCAACCCAAATGATTTTCTCATATTAAACTAATCACTTAATGTGGGAGAATACACGGGAACAAGGGTTAAGATATAGACATGTGCTTATAGATCTATCTCAACACGGGGCCAATGGTTAAGGGGCCCAAATGAGAGATGGTCTATCAAAGAGAAAGGCTAACCAATGGAGCATAAGACCTTAGGGTTAGCTTCATTGAAGACCTCCAATAATGTGTGTAAAAGTCCTTTGACCTTAGGCAAGCTAGGGCTGAGCTTGAGGTGGGAACCCGGCCTAAGCTCGAGGTGCTTGTCCTGCTTAAGGTGCTTGTCGTGCTTGAGGTGCTTGACATGCTTGAGGTGCTTGATTAAGATGCTTGAGGGGCTGGACTAGCTCCATGCTTGAGGTGCTTGACTTGCTACATGATTAAGGTGCTTGAGGTGCCTTGAGATGCTTGTGGGAACACCCCCTAGTTCAAGTGCTTTGTCATGCTTGATGACTAAGGGGCTTACTCATCCAAAGTCAAAAAGATCCCTACAAGGAGGGGGGCGAGCCTACAAGAGGGAGGATGAGAGAGAACACACACACACACACACACACACACAAGGGAAGCCCTTGAAGAGGCAACAAGGACACTTGTCAAGTTCCTCCCCATGTTGCCCTCATGGTGTGCCTGAAGCCTATTGGTTGGCCACCCAAGGGGTCCAATGATAATTTAGGATATTTAATTAATTGATTTTGCATTTATCAAGTCCTCTCTCTCAAAGGGGAAAGGGGGACACTTGTCTTAAGGCTACCCATGTTGCTTGTAATGGCTCCTGCTTGTGATTGGCTAGGCCTGGAGGGGTCCAATGAGCTTCAAGCATGAGCTACAAGGGGGGGTTGACCCAAGCAAGCTAGGGGGGTGCTTAGGGGGTATACTAACCCACACACACTCACAAACACTCTCATTGTGTGCTATGCAAAGTGAAAGAGCTCCATCTCCTTCTCGAAGCTCCTTGAGAAGTTGAGAGCCTACACCAACTCTCTTGGCTATGGAATGCAAATCCAACCAAGAGCTATGCTTCAATGCTTAAGCTTGACATATCCTCCTTCTTCATTACTATGCTATTATGTATGCTAGCAACAAGAGTATGATAAGTGAGGAACTACCTCTTTCTCCTATGAAATGTTTCTTCTTCCTCTTCCCTACCCTCATTCCCTGCTAGCTCTCTCCACCTTCGAAGGTGTTTGAGGTCTTGGGATTGAGGCTTGGGATAGTTAATGCTTTCTACAAGTGCATGTTATGCTTATTGCAAGAAGGCTAATGGTTTATTGCAAGTAGATTAATTACTTAATGCAAGTAGATTAATTGTATTGCAAGGTAGATTAATTATTGCTTTAAGCACAAGTTGATGCATAAAAAGTATACATCTTCATGCACTCAAATGATTTAGGGAACACAAATATTAATGATGTTCACAAATTCTTGATTGTTTCCAAGCTAAGATTGATTGTTGAAATTATGCAAAAGCTTGGTGTGTGAACCTTTCATCTTCATATTGCCAAGGAGGTCTCAAGGAACACAAAGATTGTATTGTACCAAGTCTCTCTTAATGAGAGAATCTATAATACAAATTCCTTTTGGAGGGGGGACCGGCTCCACATAAATCCGGTCCTCAACTGTTGTCATATTCTCTACACTCTCTCTCTCTTGTAAAAGTATTGTTCATGCCTAGTTAATTAAGTGTTATGATAGAGTTGCTACTACCAATTAAGTTCACCCTCTATGCTCTCAAAATTGCTCACTCTAATTCTCTTAACTCCGCTATTCTCTAAGTTTATAGGCCATTCCCATTACAGTATGACCAGACTCACTAGCATCTATATACATACTCTTTTCCCTGTAGATGAAGTAGATTCTCCTTTCATGGAACTTCATGTTGGCAGTCATGCGGTTGAACCATGGTGCCCCTAGGATGACATCCTCATGTTGGAGAGGAGAGATGAAAAAGTCTTCTTTGTCGACGTAGCTTTGGACATGAAGCCTCAACTTCCCAATCAAGGGAGTAACAGAGGCTTGTTGTCCCTTGAAAGCTATATCGGCAGTTACAATATCTCTCATCTTGAAAGCTGGAATGCCCAACTTGGTGGCCAACTCCATTGATATGAAGTTGTGAGTAGAGTCAGGGTCAAACAAGATAAAGGTATCATGCTCCCTTACCTTTCCCCAAGCATAGGAGAGGTGATCCTTTGCAATGAGCATCCTCTTTTGGAGCTTCGACAGTGGAAGCTCTAGGAGTCTCATTGCTCACAATTCACTTGGAAGCAAGAACAGTAGCCATGTCCTTGCTCCCCACACTTAAAACATTTGTGGTCCTTGAAAAAAGCTTCAAGCTCTTTAGGAGAGAGTTTATTTTTTACCTTTGTAACTCCCTCTCCTGGGACCGAATGTTGTTGTTGTTGTTGTTGTTGTTGTTGTTGTTGTTGTTGTTGTTGTTGTTGTTGGAATTGCATTGGGAAGAATTTTGGGCATTGTTTTTCCCCTTTGCATCACTTTTGTCTTTGCTTTCCATGGGCTTGACATTCCTTCTAGCCCCTTATTGGAAATTGATGCGCGAAGCAAGCATAGTGTGGTGGATTACTTCGGTTATAGAACTAGGCCGTTGAGAGTTGACGTTGTGAGCGGGATGAAAACACACACAGCGCCTCTATAACGACCCGAAACACACTCTTGGGAAGATACACACACACACTATGGGGCACCACTCGGCTTACACAACGCACCTGGCCGAGACATGGAACACACCTATGGAGTGAGAGGAGAGCGACGATCCGTTTACCCACTCCACACAGAGAGATACACACACACACACACACACACCCAAAAAACTCAGCTCAAAAGGGGAGAATTTCAGATGTCTAGATACAAATGAGCTTGGGCCAACACCAATGGGGCAAATAGCTCACACAATATGCGCAAAATAAGCGAGATACAATCACAAACTGGAGCAGAAGCTTCGATCATAGGAGAAACTTACACAGCAAAAATAGTAGAAGAAGAGTGAGGAATTTGGCAAAATGGACAGCGCCATCGCGTCCGGAACGGCCCAAAACCCCAGTCTACAATGTCAAAGTGCTCAAATCCGACCTCGGATGAGCAGTTTACGGCCAAAACAGGCTAAAAACCCAAAAAACACACCTGCGACTGTTCCTCCTCTCTTCTCCACGTTTTTTCTGGTATTCTCTCAGTTTTTTCAGTTCCCACACTTAGCTTTATTAGTTGGGCACCCGTGGCCTTTTAGATGACCTCAAACGGACCCCGAACATGCCAAAAACTGACCTCGCAGTGCATAGTTGTCACTTTTTTTCATCATCCGCACACCTGGCACTCATTTCTTTTCAATAATGCATCCCACCACCACGTGAAGTGTCCCCAAAAAGTGGTCCTAATGATGACCTTTCTGCATAACTCTCACAAGAAAACACCCACGTTGTGTCCGTATTCATCCACGTGCAAATATTGACCCCGTTTGGCCTCCTGACGCCACTAGATGCCATCTGACGCACCTGCTTACCTCATGTCGTCAGCCCGCGGATAGCTTCCTCGAGAAGTTTTACGCACTACCAACTCCTCATTATTGTAGAAAAAACACACTGGTACTGGTAATAGTGAAAATCGTTGCACTATGTACATGCTGTCCTACCTGTACACATGTGGGCCCCACGTAACCACCTGGCTCTAGAAAATGGGCAATTCTTTATTTGATGCACCATGCATGTGTATGTACATATGCCCAATCCCTTGCTCCAAAAAACTCCTGACAACATACTCGGCCATCTCTTCAGGTAATCCCGCACAAAATTGTTTTTTTTGCTCGGCAAAGTCTATCTTTTGAAACACAATAGCTTTGAGATGTAAATCCCAAAACTTGTCCATATATTTGTGGATAGACTCATGGGAGAGAAGCTTCAAACTCCGCCATTTGGTAAGCACGTTGTCCTTTGCATCGCTTGCAAGGAATTGATTCATGATGGAAACTCGTAGAGTTTTCCATGTCTTCGGGGCTTCTTCGTTGCCACACGAAGGCTATCCCACCATTGACAAGCCGGTTTCTAGAAATGCATAGCCAATAGTGTAGCCTGGAGGACTCCGTGAATCCCTCGTCTCCAAAGGCCGCATTAAATTGCTGGATGAAGGCCAATACTTTGTTGGTAGCACCAAAGGTACCATCATAGGGGAGAAAATAGATACTCTTTCCTCCCTCTTTGAACTTCTTGAGCTTTTGTGACCTTCACTATGCAGGGTAAGATTTGCGATGTCCTCCCCTCTTGTATTCTCTAGGAAAATAGCCATAGCCTTCGTCGGAAGAGGAGGAAGGTGAAGAGCGTGACCTCTTTCTAGCCCTTTTCTTCTTTTGTTTCCTCTCTTCCCTTTTGGAGTGATGAGGAGAAGGACTATGGGTTGACCATTTCCTTTTGGGAGGAGTTGGTGACCATCTAGACCGTCGTCTTCGTGGAGCCACATCTTCAGAGAAACTTAGGGATTTATTACTTTCTCGTTCTTTGGATTCCTCCTCTCTATGGGAGAGAGTCTTATTTTGGGGGTCTCATCAAAAGAGTCCTCCTAAGCTCTCTAGGTCCTCTTGGAGAGGAAGGAAAATCCCATAAGCACGAAGCTATTTAGTAACTTCATATTGCAAAGCAGGGTTGCCCATAGCATGCTGCAACCTAGTAACAAGATAATTGACAAACATGGGGGCATCATCATTAGCACCTTCATGTGCAAAATCAAAGTTATCAATGTTCATTCTACTCTCTTGGTTATTGTCAGCCATGATAATTATACTTATGTATGAAATTACTTTGTGCTTTGGTACCCTCAAAAACCTTAGCTGCTACTCTTCTTTACCTTTGAAAATCAGTTCTCAAGCAGCCACACCCGTGGTTTAGACATTGTTGATCGCAAAGACTAGTGGAGAGGGTCTAATATTGCTCAATTGATTATGGTTCCTATTAAGCTTTCTCGTAGCTCAATAATTGTTAAGCCAAAGGCAAGCCCCAAGAGGTTCCATTATTAAGACTATAGGTTCCAATGGTGTACCTCAAACTAAGTCCTTCTCAACCAAGATAATAGATCCCTGTCCCACTTACCCTATTGCAATAAACAAGCCCAGCCTTTCATGGAGAACTTAGGGACCTCTCTTCTTAAGCAAGAAAAGAGAAACCAATAGCTCTGATACCAATGTTATGGAAATTGCCTATGAACTTTGAGAATAGCGGAATGAGGAGAAGTAAAGAAAGCATTTTTGTGAGACTACTTTGAGAACATAGAGGGTGAACTTAATTGACGGTAGCAACATAATCATAGTACTTAGTTAACTTGGCACGAATAATACTTTTGCAAGAGAGAGAGTTTAGAGAACTTGACACAATTGAGGACCAGATTTATGTGGAGCGGTTCCCCTCTCCAATTGGTTTTTGTATTATAGATTCTCCCATCAAGAGAGACTTGGTACAATACAATCTTTGTGTTCCTTGTGACCTAGGTGATGCAATGAAGATGGAAAGCTTCATGTATCACGAGCATAACCATCCCCAGCCTCAAACACCTTCAAAGGTGGAGAGAGCTACTGGGGAATGAGGGTAGGGAAGAGGAAGAAGAAACATTCATAGGAGAAAGAAATAGTTCCTCACTTATCATCACTCTTCTTGCTAGCATACATAATAGCATAGTAATGAAGATGGACAAGATGACAAGCTTAAGCATTGAAGCATGGCTCTTGGTTGGATTTTCATTCCATAACCGTAAGAGTGTTGGCGTAGGCTCTTAACCTCTCTACTAGCTTGGAGAAGGAGATGGAGCTCTTGCACTTTGCACTTCACACAATGAGTGTGTGTGTGTGTGTGTATGTCTGTGTGTGTGGGGGAGAGTATACCCCCCAAGCTAGCCCCCTCCTTGCTTTGGTCGACCCCCTCTTAGTCAATGTTTCCTTTTTACCCTATGACATCATTCCAAATGGATGACCAATCCATTTGGTGCTTGGTAGATGTAGCTGCCGCAAGTATGTTTGCTCTTTAGTCCATTTCTTCTCCCAAGTAGAGTGACAAATTCTACTTGGTGTTTGAGAGACGTTGGTGCAGCTAAAGTTGGTCGAAGCTAGCAGGTGGTCAATGCCAGGCATAGGGAGCAATCGAGTGTAGTGCAGAAGGCTAGGGCAGGTGTCAAGGCCCTAGGCAGCCCAAGGCTAGCAGGAATGTATGCTTAAAGCGGCTTTTTAGGCCAAAAGTGCTATGCAATGGTTCAGATGAGATGGCGAGTCAAGATGTCCAAAATGCCAAGTCAAAGCTCTAGAATGTAGAGTTCAACGTGCTCTAGAAGCCGGTCCAGATGGCCCGTCAAACGGAGCCCCGGTGCTCAAGATATTGTAGTTTAAAGAAAGGGTGTGTAGCAGATCCCCAACGGATAGGGCAGCTGGGGACAGGTGGCTCGGGCTGATGTCATTGTATATGTGTGTAGTGCTCGAGTTGTGGAGCATGCCTGTCTTCTCGGATTGCAAATCGGAGCTCTGGATAGCAAGATATGGTCAATTGAAGATTTCCCGGGGGCCGGGTCTGTGCTCATTTGACCGCATTGAGAAATGTGCCATCTGGCGTCTTTTCCACCTCGCCGAGGTTCTCAGTGAAAGTGTGCATCATGTGAAGTCAGCACGAGTTGATGGTACGTCAATCGGATACTCGGTCAGCTAGATGCAACAGGACGAAGACGGAAGGTGATGCAGAGGAAAGTATTGGCAGATGTTTTTTATCGTTTTTGTGGCCTCGAATGGCAGTCCTAAAAACCTCATAAGGTGGCAGGGTTTTTATGGGCCGGGACCGGCATGGGAAAGAGTCGGCATAGCCTAGCGGCACCAAGTTCCAACCAACCAAGGGGCAGGATTTGAGGGCCAGGAGAAGGAGGCCATAAAAAACAAGGTGATTCTAGATATTTTTTTGGGGGTAGTTTTGGTGAGCCCAAGTCCACGGAGCCAGGGGCTGCCACGTGGCCCGCTGATTAACCCACATGCGGGTGCGCAGCAGTGGAATGCGTAGTATAAGAGCAGGAGAGGGGCTCCTCTTATTCACATCCAAAGGAGCAAGCTCCTCTTGTGGTCTGTGGTCTGTGGTCTGTGGCCATGGCCGTGAGCGCTGGGCGCTGTGTGGTCATAGGCGGTCGCTCGCAGCGGCGCTGCAGGGGCGTACTCGCGGCAGTTTTGGCCGATGAAGCGGCGCAAGGGGCGGCCCGCTCGCGTGCGAGTTGCAGTAGATGACGTGGCAGGGGCAGTTCCCGCGGTGCGGCCCATGGGGCGTCCTTATTTTAAAGGAGAAGGGAGGGGGCAATAGCGACATCGCTATTGCCTCCCCACCTCAGGTAAGAGAGCGGTCCCGCGAGGCGAGCTGAGGGACGAGCCCTCATGTGTACAAAGGGGAGGCTGGCCAAATCAAGACCAAGGGCAAGGCAAAGAGGAAGGAAAGGGGTGATGAGCTAGGAAGCCGCCAGGTGGGCAAATCAAAGGGTGCAAAGCCAAGCTAAAAGCAAGGCCAAGTAGGCCAAGACCAAAAGGAGCTAGGGAGAAGTCGGATAGAGAAAGATGGGAATCAAAGTCAAGCATGTGGAGCAGTTGAGGCCACAAAGGGTAAAAATAAAAGGTTAAAAAAATAAAAAATAAAAAGCTAGGGGGAAATAGCGACATCGCTAATGCCCCCCCCCCCCCCCAAGTGCAAAGAGTAAAGAAGAGAGAGATAGAGCAAAGAGGTGCCCTCTTTCCTAAAAGATACCAATTCAAGATACCAGGTGGACCAATTGAAATGCAAATTCCCAAATTAAAAGACTCCCCTATAAAAGTCAAAAAAGGATCAAATTTGGGGCTTTTTTCTTGGCCTTTTGAGGTGCCTTTTGAAGCCTGCAAAGTGGAGTTCTCTAACAAGCTAGCCCCTTTGTAACTTTTGCTTGAAAATGGCCATGGTGATGGCATTGCAAGCCAGTGTAGGTGTTTTCTGAAGTGTAATCAAGCCACAGTTGCCTCTCGTGTCGTTGTTTCCCCTTCCCCCCTTCTCTTTCTCCTGCTTTCATGTCCCTCCTCAGTGTCGGCTGTGTGGAAGTGTGTGCCCCCCCGGATCGATGGTGTTTTGAGTGAGAGAGTGAGATTGAGTAGTTGTGTGCGTGTGTAAGGGTGGAGACAGGCAGTGGTAGTAGGTGTATCTTGTGTGGTGATTTGTAGAGTGTGTGAATAGTGGCAATTGAGCAGGCGGTGGTCTGCTAGTGTTAAGTGTTTCTTTGAAGGTGTTTTCTGAGAGGATAGGGGTGCTGTGAATACCCTGAGCTATAGAGAGGCCCTTTTGTTTGTGCTGGGCATGTTCCCCCATTCCCCCTCTCCAACGTCGTCATCACAAACATGATTCTAAGCATGCATATTACTTAAATTTGTGCACAATAAAAAGAGAATTGGTCTTATAAGACAAAAACATTGATCATTTAAAAGAAACATGTACATTTTCTTACTCTAATGTAGCATTGTAAGCATTGACAAGGTTCACAATATCCTTAAGCGGTATTCCTTGCATCCATCTAGGATCTTCAAAAGGATAATTTTTTAACTTAATAAGATATCGACAGATAATCCTACCATGTCTTAGTACCTTGTCTTCATGTCAAAGGATAGCTTTGGGTTGTAGCACCTCTTCTTGGTCTTTGATTTTGGGAGGGTCTTCAAGAATTTGTTCACTTGGTGTCTCTCCTTTGTAGGGTTTAAGTAGGCTCACATGAAAAGCATTGTGTATGAGCCAATGGTTGGGCAATTTGAGTTGATAAGCCATCTCATTGATTGGCTCAATATTTGAAAGGGACCATAGTATCTTTTTGCTAGTTTAGCATAATACTTCTGATGGCCCGTAGGATTTTTGCCCATCGTTTACCTCAATTGAGCCTTGGGAAACTTAAGTAAGACCCAATCATTTTCTTTAAATGTTAAGGCCCTTTTGTGCTTGTCTGGGGAAATTATAGGCAAGGGCATTGTGTTCAAGCACTTAGGTGCTCCACTTGGGGTGGGCGTCATAGATAAACATAGATTTGACTCGCTTTTGTCCAAAATAAAGAGTTCGATGAAAAGATGGAAGTTGTGCTCCTCCCCTTCCATAGAAGAGTCATAGTGATCAATGTTTTCATGATACTGTATATTTCTTTTGTATCACCACTATTGAAATTGAGGAAATCCAATTAGAAATAATGCTTGAAGCCTATCAAACGATTTCTTTAGAGAAGTAGCGTAAAAGCCACAAACCCGTGCCAATGGGGGAGATGGGAATGGGTGGCGAGATCGAGATCATTGACCCCATATTGCATGTAGAAGCTTCGTGTGCCAAATTTGTTGTCTCTTTGACAAACCAAAAATAGGAAGGGGCTATCATGGCCTGGTATATGATAAACAAAAGCAAAGCTTGCCTCAAAAGGGGGCATATGCAAGAAGGCCACCGTGCAAGACAAGATTCTTGCAGCTTTTTGGACATCCTTGAAGCTTGGTGGTTGCATAGCGGAACTAGCATGAAAGTGTAACAAAGCAGCTTCAACCCTAGAATGGGGGGAGAATTTCAGATACTTCAAAGATTCCTCCCGCAATTGGTCCCCTTGGCTCTTCAAACTTGGAAGGGGCTCCTTGGAACCCTTTTGGAGGGAAATTGCATGGCTGGTAAACAACAAAGGAATTTCTAAACTTTTGCATGTTTGGGATGGCAAAAGCTTTTACTGGAAGGATGTGGAGCTCATGGTGGTGCAACATAATTTGGGAATATATAAAAGGCTTCTGATTAGTAGACTCTTGGAAGTACTGACATCCTCATTTCCACCTATTTGCGGATCATAAATAGATTCGAGAGCCTGGCACTAGTGAAAGAAAAAAGTGTTCTCTCTTCCCAAGACTTGGAGTACCTATAATGTGCTGGTGTAAAAAGCGGATTAATTTTCCCCCCTCAATAGAATCTGGAAGAAAAACTGTTCAAAAGAACACTGGAAAAAGAGTGTTAACACCATCTGGGAGTTTAAAGGGCCTGAATACATAAACGCATTCATCTAGAAAGTTCTCAAGGGATCCTTTCTTACTAGGATTAAGGTTCTTGCTAGAGGGATCGGCTCTAGCACTTGCTCTGGTTGTAGGACAGCCTCTAAAGACTCCCTTCATCTGCTCGACAAGTGCCCTACTACGCAGGGACTATAAGCTAGGGTTTGCAAATGGGTGCAAAGGACTTAGAACCCCTTGGTTAGAATCTTCAATGCAAAAAACCTTGGCTAGACTCTGCATGAACTGCAAAAACTAGTAGTCTGAGATGACCAGCACAATCTATCATATCTAATTGTGATTAGAATCAACTTGGAAAGTTGAACTTGTCCACTATCCCTTGGTAGATTGTAGATGTCTTTCCTTGAAAGTACATTTGTGTGGATATTAATCCATGACCCTCAACACCTATGGAGTGATTGTGCGTTAGTTGGGTCATATCCAAGAAAAATACCACTCCTGATAACGACATAATCACTACGGTAATCAAGCAACATATCTTCTTAAGTTGGAATCTTCTTCACAACTAGACCATGAAAGAATCTTATCTCTCTATAAATAAAAGAGAAGATGTCTAGCACACCAAACAAGGTAGTCATACCAAATTTTCTTGGGTATTCAACAAGAGATCCCCTGTCATAAAATCTAATATCTACCTATCCCAAATGATTTTCTCATATTGAACTGATCATTTAATGTGGGAAAATAAATGGGAACAAGAGCTAGAATATAGATATGTGCTTTTAGGTCTATCTTAGCAGGGGACCAAAAGGAGAGAAGTCTACATCTCATTAAGGGTCCAAAAGGGAGATGGTCTACCAAAGAGAAATGGGCACGTAATGGAGCTTAAATTACCATAGGGTTAGCTCCATTAAATGCCTCCAAAGTTTAATGTTAAAATTCCTTAGACCTAAGACCTTTAGGTATTTTAGAAATTAGGCAAGCTAGGCTTGTGCTTGGTACTTGTCATGTTTTAGCTGACTAAGGTGCTTAATGAGCAAGGTTCTTGAGTTGCTTGTCATGCTTGATGACCAAGGTGCTTTTGGTGTGCAAGTCAAAAAATATCCCTACAAAGGATGGGGCGAGCCCTAAAGGGAGGGGCATGAGAGAGAACACACACACACACACACACACACACACTCAAGGATAGCCCAAGACTCAAGAGGGAATAAGGAAACATGTCAAGCCCCTACCCATACTGCCCTCATGGTGTGCCTGAATCCTATTGGACGGCCTTTAGGGAGGTCCAATGAGAGTTTAGATGCATGTAATTAATCAATTAAGCTCTTTCTCTCAAAGGGGGAAAGAAGGAAACTTGTCCAAATGCTACCCTTGTTGCTTGAAATGAACATAGTGTTGGGGTATAAAGCGCAATGTGGTCACCCAGGTAAGTGGGCGGGCTGCCAGGTATGTACACATATTCTTTTGTAAAAACCTAATAAGAACTCACTATGCTCTACACATTACAGTAGAGCGAGTTCACCATATCGTCGTGCTCTTCTTCTCGCACTCTCTCTCGCGTCGCACTTCCGCTCGTACTCCTTCAACTGGTATCAGAGCTCAGATCGAGGCTCGGGGCAGCATTTGCAGGTAGCCAGAGTCACCTGCTCAGATTGGAGTGAGATTTGACAAGCGAATACACGGCCCCAATTCCTGTGGGTAAGCCCAAAGGGCTTGGTGTTCTCAGAATTTCATTCTGAGGTCATCTCGGCCACCGTTCGGCTTCGACAAAGGTCTACGCAGGCCATTTTCGACTACGTGGTCTCGGCGGGTGCAGATCCGACTCTGCAAATTTGGGGTTTTTTGCCTACGACTGCAGGTGCTGAGGATATCGACACACCTAGAGTGTTGATTTGTGGCTGTCTACACAATGAAGGACGGCTCACAGTTCTTGGAGGCGTGTCAAGTACGACACGGGCACATCTACACACAGACTGTAGGCGACATCCACTAGTTCATCAGGTAGCTTGTGTTTGCTGCTTGATATTCCAGATTTCATCCTGACATTGCAGGTACTTCCACATGGGATGTATTGTCAGAGATGATGTATGTCTGTTGAGGGTTTGCTGGCTGTGAGTCACGCAGCAAACAACCGCCGCAGCGGTTACAGCATACAATGGGAAATTTGTGGATGTATGACTTTGTGGGAAGTCTATGTACTGTCAGATTTACTGCAGCATTTGTTGAGGGTCGAGTGAGGTTTTATTGAGCTGGGGGATTCTCGAATGTTGAGATCCTTTCGGTGATACAGGTCTTGGAGCGATCCCTCAAGCACCCTTAGATAGGCAGCTAGGATGTATTGACTGTGAGTTAGACAGTTGGGATTGCATCTTTGCTTTACTGCCGTTGAGGTATTGTCGCAGTCTATGCTTACAGGACAGTGACAGGACAGTCATAGACAGTACAGGTGCAGGACAAGTTTACCCACAGCTTACAGTGTTAGAGAGACACTGGTTTTTTGAGCTATTTTTTGGTCTGTTTTTAGTACACCAGAGCCATTTTACAAAGGAGACTCTGCCAAAATTTCTGCAGAATCTGAAGCTTTCTTGGTTCATTTGACAGGTTGATATTGGTTCAGAGGTCAGTTTATAGGGGAAACTCTGCCGATTTTTTCCCAGAAAAGTAAACTACTGTGAAGCATAGCTATGGCTGGATCACAGGACACTGCTCTTTACAATATCAAGAAGCTGGATGGAACCAATTTCCCATTGTGGAAGAAGCAGATTTGGCACGTGTTGGTACAGAAGAAGCAGATAAAACCTATAAAGCTCAAGGGGATAAAACTAGAAGATATGGACGAAGATGAATGGAGCGAAATGGATGAATTGGCACTTTCTACCATTATGCTGACTTTGGCAAAAAGCGTTTACTTCAATGTAGCAGACGAGATGTCAGCTTATCAAGCATGGTTAAAGCTGAGTGATCTTTATGAGAAGCAGAGTGCACCTTCACAGGTATACTGGCTTAAGAAGCTTGTTGACTTGAAGATGAAAGAAGGGACACCTATGTCCAATCATCTGAATGAATTCAACACAATCTACAGTCAGTTGTCAGCTCAAGGTGTCAAGTTTGATGAACCTGTTAGAGCTATGTTCCTGTTGATCACATTGCCGGAAAGTTGGGACACGTTTCGCACAGCTTTGAGTAATTCTAAACCTCCATATGGTTTGAACATAGCAGGTGTAGAAGGAAGTCTGCTTACTGAAGAAACCAATAGAAAGACAATGGACAAAGGCAAAGGAACAGCCTTAGTTGTCAGGGGAAGGACCAAAGAAAAGTACAAAGGTGGAAAGAGGAATCAGTCTCGTAGCAAGTCCCGCAGTGCTAAAGGCAAGAGTGACATAGAATGCTACCATTGTGGCAAGAAGGGTCACATGAAAAGAGACTGCAAAGAATGGAAAGCAAAAAAAGGCAAAGAGAAAGCTGAAGACCATGGTGAGAAGAACAAGTCCTCAGTGAAAATTCAAGAAATAAATGTGACAAACATTGTTGCAGAGGATGACAGTCTAGTGTCAAGAGACATCTACTTCTTGAAGAATACAATGGACTCAGCTCTTCTTACAGCATCTGGTGGAAATTCACTGAGTGACTGGATTATAGACTCAGGGGCATCACTTCATGTGTCTCCAAACAAGAAGTGGTTTACTTCTTATGTGACCACTAAAGATCATGTTCGGCTAAGCAATGGGCATACATGTGAGATCTTAGGTGTTGGAGATGTTCAATTGAAGTTTCAGAATGGCTCTTCTTTCACGCTGAAGAATGTGAGACATGTTCCCGCAATTACAAAGAGCTTGATCAGCACAGGTTTACTTGATGATGCTGGCTACGTCACCATTTTTGGACAAAACATGTGGAAGATATCCAAGGGTTCTATGACAGTAGCACATGGAGTAAAGTCTGGAGGACTTTACATGATTTATGTATCAAATGTCTCTAAAAATGTAATCAATGTAACCGAGCAGCCGAACGTTTCTTTGTGGCATAGCCGGTTAGGACATATGTCCAAGAAGGGAATGGAAATCTTGTCTCGTTCTGGTTATTTGCGTGGCTTTTCATTTAATGATTCTGAATTCTGTGAACATTGTCAGTATGGTAAACAAACACAGCAGCCACATAAGCATAGAAGCAGTAGAAGAGATACACAGTTGGCACTTGTTCATAGTGATTTGTGTGGACCTATGCCTAACCTATCTCTAGGGGGAGCTTCTTACTTTATGACATTTATAGATGATTACTCGAGGAAAGTATGGGTTTACTTTCTCAAGCACAAGGATGAAGCGTTTAGTGTTTTCAAAACGTTTGTGACACTTGTGGAGAATCAGAGTGGCAAGAAGCTTAAATGCTTATGCACTGACAATGGTGGAGAGTATGTTTCAAAGGCCTTTCAGGACTTTTGTGAGTCAAAACGTATAAAACGTGAACTTATTGCTCCTTACAATCCTCCTCAAAATGTTGTTGCTGAGAGGATGAATAGGACCATACAAGAGAAGGTCAGAAGTATGTTGTCTAATGCACAGTTCCCAAATGGGTTTTGGGTTGAAGCTGTATCAACAGCTGTTCATCTTGTAAATAGATCTCCTAGCAAGGTTTTGCAGAAGGATTCAGTGCTAGAGATGGTATGGTCATGCAAAATGCCCTCATACAAGCATCTCAGAGTCTTTGGCTGTGAGGCATATACTCACGTTCCAAAGTAATTTAGGAACAAACTTGAGCCAAAGAGTAGAAAGTGCATCTTTCTAGGCTATGGTAATTCTGGTGAGATGGGGTACAGACTTTGGGATCCCGAATCCAGAAAGGTTGTCCGCAGCAATGATGTTCACTTTAATGAGTCCAAATATCATTCTAAACCAGAGAGGGTTGAGGAGATTAGAAGAGTTGTCTTCCAAGAAGATGGACCTGCACGTGCAAGACAAAATGTCAGGGCTCAAGAGGAGCAAGGATAGGATAGAGTGGAACCACAGGTTGTGGCTGAGCCTGAGCCACCTATTGTGCGTAGATCTCGACGTGTCACGCGACCTCCTGATAGGTTTGTTCCATCTATGAACTATGTCATGTTGACTGATTGCAATGAGCCTTCATGTTACAAGGAAGCGGTGCAAATGAAGGAGTCCGGGAATTGGCAATTGGCCATGCAGTCAGAGATGACATCTCTGCATAAAAACAAGACATGGAAGCTAGTTAAATTACCACAGGGCAAAAAGGCTCTACCTTGTAAATGGGTTTACAGGTATAAGATCACCGCTCATGATAGTCAGCCAAAGTACAAAGCAAAGCTTGTTGCCAAGGGCTTTAAGCAAGAACAAGGCATTGAGTTTGATGAAGTCTTCTCTCCGGTGGTCAAAATGACTACATTGAGATTCTTTCTTGCATTGGTTGCCATATTAGATTTGGTGTTGCACCAAATGGATGTCAAGACAGCGTTCTTGCATGGTGATTTAGATGTGGAAATTTACATGCAGCAGCCAGAAGGGTTTGTTGAGAAAGGCAAGGAAGATTGGGTATGTCAGTTGTTAAAGAGTTTTTATGGCTTAAAACAATCACCGAGGGCATGGTACCATAAATTCCACAAGTTTATGCTTTCTCAAGGCTACAAACGTAGTGACTTCGATCACTGTCTATATACAAAGAAGGCTAAGGATGGTAGTTGGCTGATCCTTATTTTGTATGTGGATCACATGTTGATTTCTGGCAAGCACTTGGAAGAAATTTCAGCTTTGAAGTCAAAGGTGGCAAAATCGTTTGACATGAAAGACATGGGTGAGGCAAGTCATATACTTGGTATGCGCATTGAGAGAGACAGATCAAAGAAGTTGATTTGGTTATCTCAAACAGAGTATATTGACAAGGTTTTGCAACGTTTCAATATGGAGAAGGGAAAGGCACTAAGTGTTCCATTGCCACCATATGTGAAACTTAGCAAACAAGATTGTCCTGTGTCTGAGGAAGAATAGGCTGAAATGGATAAGATTCCATATGCGTCTGCAGTGGGTAGTTTGATGTATGAATGATTGCTACTCGCCCAGACATTGCATTTGCAGTGGGAGTAGTAAGTCCATACATGTCAAACCTAGGCAAGAAACATTGGGAGGCAGTGAAAGGAATATTGAGATACCTGAAAGCTACAAAGAGTATGCGTATATGGTATGGGAGTCAGGAGCTAAGTGTAAAGTGTTTTACAGACTCAGATTATGCAGGTGACTTAGACAACCGAAGGTCTACATCAGGGTATGTCTTTACATTGGCTGGTGGAGCAGTATCATGGCATTCTAGATTACAAGATTGTGTTACTCAGTCTACTACAGAGGCTGAATATGTTGCAGCATCAGAGGCATGCAAAGAATCAATTTGGCTTAATCGACTAGTAACAGATTTGGGAATCAAAGAAGAGATGCCTGTGTTATATTGTGATAGTCAAAGTGCTATACAATTGGCTTGCAATCCAGTTTATCACTCAAAGACAAAGCATGTGGATGTGAAGTATCATTTCATCAGGGAAATGCTCAAGGATAAGCAACTTCAGCTTGTCAAAGTTCATACCACAGAAAATCGTACTGATCTACTTACAAAAGGACTTCCCTCAGAGAGCTTTGCGCATTTTCGCAAGCAGTTAGGTGTAGGGTAGTACATCACTTCTCTACATCTCTTGTATATTAGCTTGTATAGTAGCTTCTCTCACACTTAAAGTACCACATTGGACTTTAAGGGGGAGGTTAATGGGGTATAAAGCCCAATGTGGTCGCCCAGGTAAGTGGGCGGGCCGCCAGGTATGTACACATATTCTTTTGTAAAAACCTAATAAGAACTCACTATGCTCTAGACATTACGGTAGAGCGAGTTCACCATATCGTCGTGCTCTTCTTCTCGCACTCTCTCTCACGTCGCACTTCCGCTCGTACTCCTTCACATAGCATGTGATTGGCCAAGCTTAGTAAGGGCCAATAGGGATCAAGCTAGAGTAAAGAGAGAGAGGGGTCAACCTTTGCAAGGAATAGACCTCCTTTTTGCTGATTCTCACACACACACTCACACATTCTCTCATACTGTTGAGCAAGAACTCCATCTCCTTCTCCAAGCTTGAGAAGTAGAGAGCCTACACCAACACCTCTTGGCTATGGAATGAAAATTCAACCAAGAGTCAAGCTTCAATGGCATGCTCATCTTGTCTACCATCTATATTACTAAGCTAACCTAAGCTCCAAGAGTAGTCTATTGTGAGGAAAGTACTTCTTTCTTGTATGCTACTTCTTCTTCCTCTTCCCTTCCCTCAATCCATGCTAGCTCGCTCCATCTTTGAAGGTGTTTGAGGTCTTGGGATTGAGGCTGGGGACAAGTTAATGCTTTTACAAGCTTACTTAAGGGAAGAATATTGATGCATGAAGCTTTCATCTTCATGGCATTAACAAGGTCTCAAGGAAAACAAAATATGTATTGTACAAAGTCTCTCTTCAAGGGAGAATCTATAATACAAAAGCCTTTTGGAGGGGAGACCGGATCCAAGTAAATCCGGTCCTCAATTGTTGTCAATTTCTCTAATTTTCTCTCTCTTTTACAAGTATTTTTCATGCCAAGATAACTAGGTATAATGTTCATTTTTCTACCTTTAATCAAGTACTCTCCTTATGCTCTTTAAGAATTCTCTTAAGAAAATGATCACTATTGTTACTTAAATTCCGCTACAATCAATGCTATTAGCCATATTCCGTTACATTGGTATTAGAGATCTTGATTTCTTTTTTCTTGCTTAAGAAGAGAGGTCCTTAAGTTTTCAATGAAAGGTTGGACATGTTCATTACAAGAGGGTAAGTGGGGCAGGGATTTATTATCCCGATTGGAATGAACTAAGTTAGAGGTACACTATTGGGAACTATAGACTTAATAATGGAGTCTTTTGGGGCTTGCCTTTGGCTTAACCATTATTGAGCTACTAGAAAACTCAACAGGAACCATAATCAACCGAGCATTGTTAGACCCTCGCCTCTACTCTTTGCAATCAACAGTGTCTAAACCTTGAATGCTTATTTTCAAAAGTAAAGAAGAGTAGCAACTAAAGTTTTGAGTTGCCAAAGCACAAAATAGCATAGATATAAATTTAATTAGCATGGCTGACAATAATAAAGACAGTAGAATGAATATTGAAAACTTTGATTTTTCACATGCATGTGCTACTAATAATGCCCCCATGTTTGTGAACTATCTTGTTACTAGGTTGCAACAAGCTATGGGCAACCCTGCCTTGCAAGCCAAAGTTAACCAACAACTTCGCACTCATGGGATTCTCCAAACTCCCCAAGAATAGAGAGAGCTTAGGAAGCCTCTTGTAGAGACTTCCAAAAGAAGACCCTCTCCGGTAAGAGAAGAGGAGGAACCCTATGAAAGACAAAGAAGTGAATCTCCAAATTCCTTAGAAGATGTGGCTCCGCAAAGACGGTGGTCTTGACGAACCCCAACTCCTCCCAAGATAAAAAATATTGTCATAGAGTCCTTCTCCTTGTCATTCTAAGAGGGAAGAGAGAAATTGAAAGAAGAAAAAGGCGAGAAAGAGGTCACCCTCTCTTCCGATGAAAGCAGCGGGTTTTCTCCTAGAGAATACAAGAGGAGAGGACATCCCAACTCCTATGTTGCTTAGAAAAGTTCCTACAAGATTAAGAAGTTCAAGGAGGGAGGAAAGAGCATCTAATTTCTCACCTATGATGGCACCTTTGGTGCTACAGACAAAGTTTTGGCCTTCATCCAACAATTTGATGCGGTCTTTGGAGATGAGGGCTTCACAGAGTCCTCCAAGCTATGTCATGTAGCTATGCATTTTCAAAAGTCTGCCCGACAATGGTGGGCTAGTCTACGAGGTAATGGCAAAGCTCCCAAGATATGGAAAACTCTACGAGTTTCCACCATGAAGCAATTCCTTGCAAGTAATGCCAAAGATAAAATGCTTACCAAAGGGCGAAGTTTGAAGCTATCTCCCAATGAGTCTATCCATAAGTATATGGACAAGTTTTGGGATTTACATCTCAAAGCTACAGTCTACCAAAAGATAGACTTCACCAAACAAAAGCAACAATTTTGTGCGGGACTACCTGAAGATATGGCCAAGTATGTCAACTCTCAAAGGCATAGGACCATCACTAAAGTGATTTACCATACTATGGTCACTTCACAAATCAGTTTCCAACAAGGGGCTAAAAGGAAGCCCATGGAAACTAAAGACCGAAATGAACCTAGAGGGAAGAACAATGCTCAAAACTCTTCCCACAACAATTCTAGCAACAACAAGACCAAGGAGAAAGGAGTTTACAAAGGTAAAAATAAACTCTCTCCTAAAGAGTTAGAAGCTTTTTACAAAGACCATAAATGTTTCAAGTGTGGGGAGCAAGGACATGGCTACCGTTCTTGCCCAAAGGAATTCACACAATGAAACTCCTAGAGCTTCCATGGTCGAAGCTCCCAAAAGAAGATACTCATTGAAAAGGATCATCCCTTTCCTATGCTTAGGGAAAGGTGAGGGAGCATGATGCCTTTATCCTTTTTGACACTAGCTCTACTCACAACTTCATATCAATGGCATACAAGCTTTTGAGATGGGAGATATTGTGACTACCAATAAATATTTCAAGGGACAGCAAGCCTCCATTACTCCCTCGATTGGGAAATTGAGGCTTCATGTCCAAAGCTACGTCGACAAAGAGGACTTTTTCATCTCCCCTCTCCGACATGAGGATGTTATCCTAGGGGCACCATGGTTCAACCGCATGGCTGCCAATATGAAATTCCCTGAAAGGAGAATTTATTTCACCTACAAGGAAAATAATATGTACATAGATGCTAATGAGTCGAGTCGTACTATACCTCTTGTAAATTCACTTGCTTTTGATAAGTGAATGAAAAGCTCAGTTTTTTCGCATATGAATTTTGTCAAAGAGTCCATAAATGATCCTAATGTCTTATCTAATGAAATTGGTAGGAATCAAGAGAAATTGGAGTTGTTTAATTTCCTAAATGGATTCCAAGATTTTTTTATCGATGACATCCCTGGAGAGTTACCTCCAAAAGGAGGGGATAATGACCATAAGACTCGAGCTTGTACTTGGGAGCTCACCGCCTGATAAGCCTCCTTATCGATTTTCCCAAGCTCAACAAGAGGAGATTATGAGGCAAGTACATGAAGTGGTGGATAAGGGGATGGTAAGGCTTAGTTCCTCTCCCTTTTGTTCACCCATCGTATTAGTGCAAAAGAAAGAAGTCACATACCATATGTGTGTTGACTATAGAGCACTAATTTGGATTACTATCAAGAACAAATTTCTTGTACCACGGTTAGAAGATTTGTTTGATAAGCTACAAGGCTCTACATACTTCAATAGGATTGACATTAAAAGTGGCTAATATCAAATAGGGATATTCAATGAATATACTGTAAAGACCGCATTTTGTACAACCTTTGGTCTTTATGAATATCTTGTCATGCCTTTTGGCTTGAAAAATGCTCCAACCACATTCAACCACTTAATGGAGAAAATTTGAAGGCTCTACGGCAAGTTCACGGAGTATTTTGATATCATTATCTACTCCAATTCTCTCGAGGAGCATAAGCAACATCTCCAGGTAATCTTTCAAGCTTTAAGGGAGAATAAACTTTTCATTAATCAAAAGAAGAGTGAATTTTTCCCTCAAGAGATTCAATACTTAGTTCACATTATCTCTCAAGATGGATGCGTATGGATCCAACAAAGCTAGAGGTATACAAGGATGGCCTAACCCAAGGAATCTACATGAGCTACTAAGCTTTATTGGTATGTGTGCATACTATAGATGCTTCATAGAAAAATTCTTGCAAATAAAAGGATCATTACATGACTTGACTAAGAAGAATGTTAAGTATACATGGACTATAAAAGAGAAAAATGTTTTTGACAAGCTCAAATAAAATCTTACCTCTCAAGTTGTGCTTACATTACCGGATCTCTCAAAACCATTTGAGGTCCAATGTGATGCTTGTGGAGATTGCCTTGGAGCATTCTTGCTTCAAGAAGGGCATGCCATAGCATACTAGAGTTGAAGACTCCTGATGAGTGAGTATTGGGCATATACAAAAAGGAGCTACTAGCTGTTCTACATGCCCTTGACACATGGAAGCATTATCTTTTGGGGACTCCATTTATCCTACGAACCGATCACCAAAGTCTTAAGTACTTCATCACACAAACCAAGCTTTCCGACAAGCAAATGAGGTGGGAATTTTTCTGTCGCAATTTAATTTTCATATTGCTAGCAAGCACAATCAAGTGGACGGTGCACTATCACGACGACCAAGAGTAAATGAAGTGTCTATAGAAACTCACAATTATCTATATCTTCTATGATAGATATGCTACTAGTCCTAATTTCAAGGATATAATTTCAGCCCTTTCCTTAGGGAAGAAAGAAACACCATTCACCTTGCAGGATGGTTATCATCTCCATGGCAATAGGCTATGTGTCACTAGCTCCCTTTGTGAGAAAGTAATGTTTAAATCCCATGCTCCTCCCTATGTGGGGCATAGAGGGATTCAACCTACTCTTTGAGGAGTAGAGACTTATTTCTATTGGCCTACCGTGAAAGTAGACATAGAGAGCATGTTTCAAAACGCATGGTATGCCAAAAGGCAAAGTATGATAGAGGGAAGCAACCTGGATTACTCCAGCCATTGCCAATTCCTAATTCACCATGGGAGAGTATGTCCATGGATTTTATCGTTGGATTACCCAAGTCTATCCATGGGAATACGGGAATATGGACAATAGTCAACAGGTTTAGCAAACAAGCACATTTTATACCTATCAAAAAGACTATTAAGGCACATCAAATGGAAACCCTCTTCATATGCCAGATTCTCAAACATCATGGCTTGACAACATCCGTAGTGTCAGCAAACAAAGATCCTACAATAACCATTAATTTTTGAAAAATTTAGGAACAAGGTTAAATTTCTCTTCGGCCTATCACCCACATTACGTATTCTAGATGGGGTGCTCAAAAGACTGCAAGTTTGTGTATGTGTGTCTATGTGAGCCTACAGACAAACAATATGGAAGATTCAACCTACACTAAGACCTCAAACATCACAAGTAGTGCAGCCAATGGTAGGTATGATAGAAAAAGTGAATGCAACAGTTGACATGTTGGTAGAAGTCACAGAAGGGATGACAATGGCAGAATGTTTACTAGTGGGAAGGTGGTGGAACAAGGTAAGGAAGGTCTAGTAGTCGATCCATCTAAGATGTGCATTGATGCATTTGACCAATATCAAAGGTACACTTATATTCAGTATTTTGATTTCCCATATGTGATCTCAAAAGTATTTAGATTACAGCATGTACACATCAAATAAATTTACATCATTTTAATAGAATAGATTGTAGATGAAGGTGACAAGGATTGCAGAATTTTGGTTATGCCCAACAAAGGGATACATGGACATACACCACAGCAGGGCAACATGGAATGATACCTACCTTGAGGTTATAGAGTTTTTGGCAAGCTTCGAAGAGAGATGTTGTGGAGCCATCATCATAAGCTATGCTATGCGAGAAAATCCATACCACTATCACTTTTTTACTTCTTACCATATACATAGGGAAGCAATCAGGGAAAACTAGTTTTCTAGAGAGAGAGAGAGAGAGAGAGAGAGAGAGCTTATTGCAGCACACGTGCACCACAATTCAAGTCTTTGACCCCTGTCGTAAATTCTCTAAACTTGAGAGTTTTATTTACAAGCAACTTTGTCGACGTCAAGGAATCTCTTGAATCAACTTGAAGAGATTCTTGGTCATGAGATTGAGTTGAGTTAGCATGAATGGAAATAAAATGCTTAAGACTTCTTTAGTGAAAGGGAAAGAAAAGCAAGTGAAACTTGGCAAAACAAATGTACCAGTAAGATCCTCGATTTTTGGGTCCTTTTAAAAATAAGAAAGATAGATTCTAATGTCTGTTTCAAAAAAAATTGGTTTGAAATGCTTGTTGGCAGTGTTGTAATGTTTTAAAGTGAAAAACAAGGTCATTTTCATGTTTCGATAGATCAGGTGGATGTTTGATTTAGTTTTGGAATAATTCACTTTTTTAGCTTTTTCATGCATTTTTGTGCTTTTCGGTGCTTTTTTGCAAAAAGCAGAACCAGATCCTTAATCTATGAGTCTCAGGGAAGCTATGGCTCAATTTTGTAAAAATTGCTTTTCGGACGCTTTTCAGGATATTTTTAGCTTTTCATGACTTTTAGTGCTTTTTAGTGAAAAATGAGTCCGCTTTCTTATTCGGCTGGACAAGGAGAACCCGTGGTTCAATGTTTTCAAAAAAATCATTTTTTGCTTTTTATACTATTTTTAGCTTTTCGTGCTGTTCAGCGACGTCCTTTCTAGGATGACCTAAATATAAAAATAATATTTTTAATCATCGTTGGATGTAAAAACGACCATCTGGAGAAAAACGGGATTAAACGGGATTTTTTTGAGAATTATTTTTTTTAAAAGTGACATCGTAAATACGTCGGGACAGTACGAGAAAGTCATAATTATGTTGGGGCATCACGGTGCAGCATACTCTAGTCACGGTCACAATAGTTGCCAAGATCGTGTCCAATTAGTCAATTTTTATTATAAAAATTGAAGGAAAATTGAAAAGTTGACTGCCAAAAGCAAAGGCCATGTTTTCAGCAAAGTTGCCAAGAAGCTGGGGGCTAATCTGGGTTGAGAGGTAGCGCTACCTGCTGGCTTGGTACAGGGTGCCTATAAATTGACCTGCAAGCCTCAGTTTTCAGTGCCGACAGTTGAGTCTACTATCGCACGACGATACATCTATTATACGGAGTGGTACAAGCTCTCCATCACCATCTCCATAAGATCTTCTCTCTCGTCACAGGAAGAAGAACATTCTCTCTCTACTTGCTTACTACCTTCTCTTCTCTTTTCACGGTGTGCATGCTCTCCGACGTCTTTGTAGTGAAAACCTCTACATAGCTCTGATCGCCACTCTCTTGTGACAAAGAAAGAAGCCTTTTGAC
This sequence comes from Adiantum capillus-veneris, assembly GCF_014529385.1. NCBI lineage: Eukaryota > Viridiplantae > Streptophyta > Polypodiopsida > Polypodiales > Pteridaceae > Adiantum > Adiantum capillus-veneris. The sequence continues at coordinate 45,039,475 of NC_140953.1, forward strand.
AATCTGTACTCAATTCTAAAGCACCGTAAGAAGCTCTAAATTCCATAGCCATCATCTCTTTCTCTCTCTACGTCGTTTTCTGAGTAGCTACCCTCTTGGTGGTTTCTTTTTGTATACAAGGGCATGTATGGACTTGTCGGGTGTCTATGACGTTGCTCCATGTTTGTTTCATCGTGTTTAGAACGCTGATTTATGCACACCATGTGTTTATGGTCACCTGTGTACATAAAAGGCACTTTTCGTTTCACGTCACGTAGACGGTAGGAACATTGTTTTGGTCATATCTCACAAACCGCTATGAATCACGTCAAACCCTTTAAGCAATAGATCAATCACATCATTTAGAACATTTTCTCTCTGAATGTCATGTGAAAATTCCACACGAGCTAAGAGTTATGGTAAAAAAACAGCTTGTTGTCCACTACACAGTCAAAATTTTGGACCGCATGCTCCACTATAAAGACTCATCGGATGACCAAATCCGCTTAGAAAAATGAAAATCTTGATTGAACTCGCAGATAAATGAATTTAGATCTCTAAGATCACTTTGTGAGTGTGAGTTATTAGCAGTAACATATACGGATTCACCTATGCGTGTAGGGGTGCTTCCAAGGGGGAATACCATATGACGGCATGAGTTGGACGAGCTATTCATATATGATTTATGGTTTTTTTTGGTGAGTTGATTTCAAGTGTTTGATGTTCATAAACTTATATGGGGGTGTATGGTTAGTCAACCCAAACCGTACGGGAAGATATGGATAAAGTGGCTTGTTTTTCGTGTTACCATTTGTTGCATGAGTCTCATATGGACAAAGTGATGTGATAAGGTGTTAGTATCTATCATGGGACTGAGGTTGATGCATTGTTTTGAGGTAAGATACTTTCATTTGTGTGTTATGATGCACCCAAATATGGCAAAAAGTTGTTTTTCACATATATGCGATGTTATGGTTTATGGTTGATCAAAGTGACAAGGTTGTTTTTCATCGTGTTTATGTTGATGGAATGATGTCATGTGATGTATTTGGAACCTCATGGATGGATGTGGACACCTCATGTGCATGTGCATATTGCTTTCCACCCTTCTAGGTCAAAACTAGCTCTATGTGCTAAGGGGTGAGGTCCGGTCATACTGTATCACTTAGGCATGATTGGATATTGTAAAAATTGGATTTTGATATCATGTTTAATTGTTGTCAGGAATTATTTTATTCATAAAAAATTCATGTCTTAAGGGACATGTTTGTAGGCTCAGTTTGATTGCAATGGATATGTCAAACTTCAAGTGTGGAAGTTGGTTCGGTATGGAATATGGTTTATGGTCAAGGGCCATGGATTATGGTTGTGATTTTGATTGTGGAAGCCGGTGTGTCTAGTGGATCTTTTTTTATGGGATATGGTTGTGCTACCTAAATTTTTGCAATCATATTATGTGCTAAAGGGGTTTTGCAGGATTGGATGTGCATCACCTTGAGTTGGGGCATGCTCACCCATGTGATGTGATTGGATTATGGTTTATGGTAGGATTGGAACATGAAGTGGTTTTGATGGTTTATAGTGGACATGTAAGGGTAGACCCTATACAGTCTAGCGGCTTGGAAAATATTGTTTGTACATATGGAAGATGCTATTGTAATTGGACTCATGTGTTATATTTCTCATAGCATCGTCGCTACAAGAGTAGGATCACCTACATTGCTTAGACTTAGATAAAAGGGTCGATGACCTAGTGCTTTGCTAGATTGGGAGTGTTGCCTAGGTCTTCTTGTTTTGTTAGGCTCATCTACATGGTTAGTCCATCGGGGGTTGAACGACCTACATGGCTAACGCGTCAAGGATCTTGCCTTGGCTTTGCCTAAACACTCAATGATGGGCATCAAAGAGGCGTGGTGCTTAAACTGGTATCGTTGGTGTTGATACCCTACCACCTATTGGTATTTGGGATCCTTTCAAAGCTCAAATTCATGGACGGAGGCAAAGCGGCCCGCTATCACAACCTCTACTACCTCTTTAGTAGACCTTATTCTTAGGAAGGATGAAAGTTCAAAGCAAAAAAGATAGGGGAGAGTATTGCAGGTTTTGTGACTTGAGTCATGATGGATTGAGATCCATGTACCTTGTCAGAATGCGACTAGACTTTGTAGACTTGTCCCTTTAGGTTTAGTGAAGCTTCTCTTAAAGTTTCGTGACAACACAAGTTCGTGTAGACATCAAAATGGCGTGACAACCGAGAGCGGTGAGAAAGGGCATAGGCAGATTTCTTGATCATTGAGTGGTGGTTTTCTTGTTGAGGTGATGTGTTTGCTTGTTAGGTTCACTCCTTGAGGATTGACAAACTCAAAGAGTCTTCGTGCCCCATCCAAGTTGCTTCCCTAAGTTTTGACATTATGTTAGTGCCAAACAGTTATACTATGGACGTTCGATCACGACGAGCCCCTAATAATAACTTTAGCATGAAAAGGGGAAATTGTTTTGGAGAACAAAAGGAGCTCTGTGTACGTATGCTTAAGTGGCCACGCTGCTCTAACTTGTAATTGACTTTTCTAATGATAGGGTAATCTTATTTCGATTCCAAAACTTGAATTGTGCTCCTTGTCTCTTGTACTTTCGTTTGATGTAAGCATTGTGAGTTATGTTGGAATTTGTTTTGCAAAGTGTTTTTCGGCTTTATCTTCAAATTTGAGTGCTTAAAACTCCAATTTACATCGTTTTGATGATAGGAGAGTAATACTAGACCTTAGGACGACCTATTTAAATGCTTTTGTTGCAAAATTAACGACTTGGTTCATGATGGATTCCAATTTTTGTACCTTGCCAGAATGCTATTATATTGTGTAGGCTTGTCCCATAAGAACTAGCATAGCTTCCCCTAAATTTTTGTGGCTATTTGCGTCCATTTAGTCAATGAAACATGTGATGATGGAAAGCAATGAGATAGACACAAGTAGGTTTTTTTATCATTGAGGCAATGATTAGCTTGTAGAGGCTAGTTAGATTGCTTGTTAGGTTCATTTCTTGAGATTGACACCCTCAAAGAGTCTCTGTGTCCTATTTGAGTCACTTCTTTGATTATTGACATGAGTATATTAGTGTCAGATTGCTATGCTATAGACGTGCATCACGGTGCCCCGCTAAGGAGTATTTCCAAGACTTGCAGATTGGTTGCGAGGAGTTTCTAACACAGGAGGAGACAAAGTGCTTTAAAGAAATGCTTTCAAAGCATGGTAAGGCTTTTGCATTTGAGCCACATGAGATAGGATGTGTTGATCCTTCTATTGTAGCTCTTATGGTAATTTTTACAATACCTCATGTGCCTTGGAATCTGCAGCCTATTCCGGTTCCAAAGGCTCATTTGCCAAAGTTAGTAGATCTATTGAATGAAAAGATCAAAATGGGGATTTTGGAGCCTTTTTGTGCTCCATACTCAAACAGGTGGTTCATAGTTTCAAAGAAGAATGTTGCTCTACACTTCATCCAAGATATGCAACCAGTGAACAAGGTGACGATTAGAAATGTAGGTACAGGTCCGATTGTGGATGAGTTTGTAGAGGCGTTTGCAGGGAGGGCAATCTACTCAATGGGGGATCTCTACTCAGTGTATGATCAATTTAAGCTTGCAATAGAAATCAGAGACTCGACAACCATGAGGACACCTTTGGGGTTTGGTAAGGATGTGTACGTTGCCACAACAAGGGTAGCAGACTTAGTGCATATCAAGCAGCAAGAGTAGCCTTGGGACAAGTGTCCCCCTTTCCCCTTTGAAAGAGAGGACTTGATAAATGCATAGAAAATTAATTAAATTAACTAAATTATCATTGGACCCCTTGGGAGGCCAACCAATAGGCTTTAGGCACACCATGAGGGCAACATGAAGAGGAACTTGACAAGTGTCCTTGCTGCTTTCTTTGTACCAAGGATGCTTGTGTGAGGGTGTATGTGTTCTCTCTCTAGCCCCTACTACAATGAGGGCTTGCCCCCCCTTGTGTAGGGATATGCATTGACTTTTAAGTACCTTACCCTCTCAGGCACCTTAGTCATGAAGCACCTTAGCACCTTAGTCATTAAGCACCTCAAGTACCTTAGTCAGCAAGCACGGCAAGCATCTCAAGCTTGGACCGAGTTCCCACCTCAAGCACAGCCCTAGCTTACCTAAGGTCCAAGGCTTTTCACACTAACTATTGGAGGTCTTTAATGAATCTAACCCTAAGGTCTTTAAGCTCCATTAGGTAGCCTTGCTCTTTGACATACCATCTCTCATTTGGACCCCTTAACCATTGGCCCCGTGTTGAGATAGATCTGTAAGCACATGTCTATATTCTAATCCTTGTTCTCGTTTATTCTCTCACATTAAATGATCAGTTTAATATGAGAAAATCATTTATTATATTTTATAACATTACCTCTCTCTTGAAATCATAGTCGAGTAGAAGATATAAACCCTTAGTCATTAGTCAATGTTCCTTAGCAGGTAGAGGATCCCTTTTTACCCTACGACATCATTCCAAAATGGATGACCAATCCATTTGGTGCTTGGGAGACGTAGCTGGCGCAAGCATGTCTGTTCTTTAGTCCATTTCATTCTCCCAAGTAGAGTGTCAAATTCTACTTGGTGTTTGAGAGACCTCGTCGTCACAAACATGATTGAAAGCATGCATACTATTTAAATGTGTGCACAATAAAAAGAGAATTAGTCTTATAAGACAAAAGCATTGGTCATTTGAAAGAAATTTTTACATTTCCTTACTCTAATGTAGCATTGTAAGCATTGACAAGGTTCATACTATCCTTAAGTTGTATTCCGTGCATCCATCTAGCATCTTCAAAAGGATAATTTTTGAACTTAATAAGATACTTTCTGTTGGGGTATAAAGCCCAATGTGGTCGCCCAGGTAAGTGGGCGGGCCACCAGGTATGTACACACATTCTTTTGTTAAAACCTAATAAGAACTCACTATGCTCTACACATTAAAGTAGAGCGAGTTCACCATATCGTCGTGCTCTTCTTCTCGCACTCTCTCTCGTGTCGCACTTCCGCTCGTACTCCTTCAACTGGTATCAGAGCTCAGATCGAGGCTCGGGGCAGCATTTGCAGGTAGCCAGAGTCACCTGCTCAGATTGGAGTGAGATTCGACAGGCGAATACACGGCCCCAATTCCTGTGGGTAAGCTCGAAGGGCTTGGTATTCTCAGAATTTCATTCTGAGGTCATCTCGGCCACCGTTCGGCTTCGACAAAGTTCTGCGCATGCCATTTTCGACTACGTGGTCTTGGCGGGTGCAGATCAGACTCTGAAAATTTGGGGTTTTGGCCTACGACTGCAAGTGTTGAGGATATCTGCACTTCCAGAGTGCTGATTTGTGGCTGTCTACACAACGAAGGATGGCTCACAGTTCTTGGAGGCGTGTCACATACGACACGGACGCATCTACACACAGATTGTAGGTGACATCCACTAGTTCATCAGGTAGCTTGTGTTTGCTGCTTGATATTCCATATTTCATCCTGACATTGCAGGTACTTCCACATGGGCGGTATTGTCAGAGATGATGTATGTCTATTGAGGGTTTGTTGGCTGTGAGTCACGAAGCAAACAACCGCCGCAACAGTTACAGCATACAGTGGGAAATTTGTGGATGTATGACTTTGTGGAAAGTCTATGTATTGTCAGATTTATTGCAACCTTTGTTGAGGGTCGAGTGAGGTTTTATTGAGCTGGGGGATTCTCGAATGTTGAGATCCTTTCGGTGATACAGGTCTTGGAGCGATCCCTTGAGCACCCTTAGATAGGTAGCTAGGATGTATTGATTGTGAGTTAGACAGTTGGGATTGCATCTTTGCTTTACTGCCGTTGAGGCATTGTTGCAGTCTATGCTAACAGGACAGTGACAGGACAGTGAGAGACAGTACAGGTGCAGGACAGGTTTACCCATAGCTTAGAGTGTTAGAGAGACAGTGGTTTTTTGAGCTGTTTTTTTGTATGTAGCTATGGCTGGATCACAGGACACTGCTCTTTACAATATCAAGAAGCCGGATGGAACCAATTTCCCATTGTGGAAGAAGCAGATTTGGCACGTGTTGGTACAAAAGAAGCAGATAAAACCTATAAAGCTCAAGGGGTTAAAACCAGAAGATATGGACGAAGATGAATGGAGCAAAATGGATGAATTGCACTTTCTACCATTATGCTAACTTTGGCAGAAAGCGTTTACTTCAATGTAGCAGACGAGATGTCGGCTTATCAAGCATGGACAAAGCTGAGTGATCTTTATGAGAAGCAGAGTGCAGCTTCACAGGTATACTGGCTTAAGAAGCTTGTTGACTTGACGATGAAAGAAGGGACCCCTATGTCCAATCATCTGAATGAATTCATCTACAGTCAGTTGTCAGCTCAAGGTGTCAAGTTTGATGAACCTGTTAGAGCTATGTTCCTGTTGATCACATTGCCGGAAAGTTGGGACACTTTTCACACAGCTTTGAGTAATTCTGCACCTCCAGATGGTTTGACTATAGCAGGTGTAGAAGGCAGTCTGCTTACTAAAGAAACCAACAGAAAGACAATGGACAAAGGCAAAGGAACAACCTTAGTTGTCAGGGGAAGGACCAAAGAAAAGTACAAAGGTGGAGAGAGGGATCAGTCTCGTAGCAAGTCCTGCAGTGCTAAAGGCAAGAGTGACATAGTGTTGGGGTATAAAGCCCAATGTGGTCGCCCAGGTAAGTGGGCGGGCCGCTAGGTATGTACACATATTCTTTTGTAAAAACCTAATAAGAACTCACTATGCTCTACACATTACAGTAGAGTGAGTTCACCATATCGTCGTGCTCTTCTTCTCGCACTCTCTCTCGCGTCGCACTTCCGCTCGTACACCTTCAACTGGTATCAGAGCTCAGATCGAGGCTCGGGGCAGCACTGCATGAGGCTAGAGTCACCTGCTCAGATTGGAGAGAAATTCGACAGGCGAAGACACGGCCCCAAATCTTGTGGGCTTGGTGTGCTCAGAATTTCATTCTGAGGTCATCTCGGCCACCGTTCGGCTTCGACAAAGGTCTGTGTAGGCCATTTTCGACTACGTGGTCTCGACGGGTGCAGATCCGACTCTGCAAATTTGGGGTTTTCAGCCTACGACTGCAGGTGCTAAGGATATCAACACTCCCAGAGTGTTGATTTGTGGCTGTCTACACATCGAAGGACAGCTCACAGTTCTTGGAGGCGTGTCACATACGACACGGGCGCATCTACACACAGACTGTAGGCGACATCCACTAGTTCATCAGGTTGATATTGGTTCAGAGGTCAGTTTACAGGGGAAACTCTGCCGAATTTTTCCCAGAAAAGTAAACTACTGTGAAGAGTAGCTATGGCTGGATCAATGGACACTGCTCTTTACAATATCAAGAAGCTGGATGGAACCAATTTCCCATTGTGGAAGAAGCAGGTTTGGCACGTGTTGGTACAAAAGAAGCAAATAAAACCTATAAAGCTCAAGGGGATAAAACCAGAAGATATGGACGAAGATGAATGGAGCGAAATGGATGAATTGACACTTTCTACCATTATGCTGACTTTGGCAGAAAGCGTTTACTTCAATGTAGCAAACGAGATGTCAGCTTATCAAGCATGGTTAAAGCTGAGTGATCTTTATGAGAAGCAGAGTGCAGCTTCACAGGTATACTGGCTTAAGAAGCTTGTTGACTTGAAGATGAAAGAAGGGACACCTATGTCCAATCATCTGAATGAATTCAACACAATCTACAGTTAGTTGTCAGCTCAAGGTGTCAAGTTTGATGAACCTGTTAGAGCTATGTTCCTGTTGATCACATTGCCGGAATGTCGGGACACGTTTCGCACAGCTTTGAGTAATTCTGCACCTCTAGATGCTTTGAACATAGCAAGTGTAGAAGGAAGTCTGCTTACTGAAGAAACCAATAGAAAGACAATGGACAAAGGCAAAGGAACAGCCTTAGTTGTCAGGGGAAGGACCAAAGAAAAGTACAAAGGTGGAAAGAGGAATCAGTCTCGTAGCAAGTCCCGCAGTGCTAAAGGCAAGAGTGACATAGAATGCTACCATTGTGGCAAGAAGGGTCACATGAAAAGAGACTGCAAAGAATGGAAAGCAGACAAAGGCAAAGAGAAAGCTGAAGACCATGGTGAGAAGAACAAGTCCTCAGTGAAGATTCAAGAAATAAATGTGACAAACACTGTTGCAGAGGATGACAGTCTAGTGTCAAGAGACATCTACTTCTTGAAGAATACAATGGACTCAGCTCTTCTTACAGCATCTGATGGAAATTCACTGAGTGACTGGATTATAGACTCAGGGGCATCACTTCATGTGTCTCCAAACAAGAAGTGGTTTACTTCTTATGTGACCACTAAAGATCATGTTCGGCTAGGCAATGGGCAGACATGTGAGATCTTAGGTGTTGGAGATGTTCAATTGAAGTTTCAGAATGGCTCTTCTTTCACGCTGAAGAATGTGAGACATGTTCCCGCAATTACAAAGAGCTTGATCAGCACAGGTTTACTTGATGATGCTGGCTACGTCACCATTTTTGGACAAAACATGTGGAAGATATCCAAGGGTTCTATGACAGTAGCACATGGAGTAAAGTCTGGAGGACTTTACATGATTTATGTATCAAATGTCTCTAAAAATGTAATCAATGTAACCGAGCAGCCGAACGTTTCTTTGTGGCATAGCCGGTTAGGACATATGTCCAAGAAGGGAATGGAAATCTTGTCTCGTTCTGGTTATTTGCCTGGCTTTTCATTTAATGATTTTGAGTTCTGTGAACATTGTCTGTATGGTAAGCAAACACAGCAGCCACATAAGCGTAGAAGCAGTAGAAGAGATACACAGTTGGCACTTGTTCATAGTGATTTGTGTGGACCTATGCCTAACCTATCTCTAGGGGGAGCTTCTTACTTTATGACATTTATAGATGATTACTCGAGGAAAGTATGGGTTTACTTTCTCAAGCACAAGGATGAAGCGTTTAGTGTTTTCAAAACGTTTGTGACACTTGTGGAGAATCAGAGTGGCAAGAAGCTTAAATGCTTACGCACTGACAATGGTGGAGAGTATGTTTCAAAGGCCTTTCAGGACTTTTGTGAGTCAAAAGGTATAAAACGAGAACTTACTGCTCCTTACAATCCTCCTCAAAATGGTGTTGCTGAGAGGATGAATAGGACCATACAAAAGAAGGTCAGAAGTATGTTGTCTAATGCACAACTGCCAAATGGGTTTTGGGCTGAAGCCGTATCAACAGCTATTCATCTTGTAAATAGATCTCCTAGCAAGGTTTTGCAGAAGGATTCAGTGCCAGAGATGGTATGGTCATGCAAAATTCCCTCATACAAGCATCTCAGAGTCTTTGGCTGTGAGGCATATACTCACGTTCCAAAGTAATTTAGGAACAAACTTGAGCCAAAGAGTAGAAAGTGCATCTTTCTAGGCTATGGTAATTCTGGTGAGATGGGGTACAGACTTTGGGATCCCGAATCCAGAAAGGTTGTCTGTAGCAATGATGTTCACTTTAATGAATCCAAATATCATTCTAAACCAGAGAGGGTTGAGGAGATTAGAAGAGTTGTCTTCCAAGAAGATGGACCTGCACGTGCAAGACAAAATGTCAGGGCTCAAGAGGAGCAAGGACAGGATAGAGTGGAACCACAGGTTGTGGCTGAGCCTGAGCCACCTATTGTGCGTAGATCTGGACGTTTCACGCGACCTCCTGATAGGTTTGTTCCATCTATGAACTATGTCATGTTGACTGATTCCAATGAGCCTTCATGTTACAAGGAAGTGGTGCAAATGAAGGACTCCGGGAATTGGGAATTGGCCATGCAGTCAGAGATGACAGCTCTACATAAAAACAAGACATGGAAGCTAGTTAAATTACCACAGGGCAAAAAGGCTCTACCTTGTAAATGGGTTTACAGGTATAAGATCTCCGCTCATGATAGTCAGCCAAAGTACAAAGCAAGGCTTGTTGCGAAGGGCTTTAAGCAAGAACAAGGCATTGACTTTGATGAAGTCTTCTCTCCGGTGGTCAAGATGACTACATTGAGATGCTTTCTTGCACTGGTTGCCATATTAGATTTGGGGTTGCACCAAATGGATGTCAAGACAGCGTTCTTGCATGGTGATTTAGATGTGGAAATTTACATGCAGCAGCCAGAAGGGTTTGTTGAGAAAGGCAAGGAAGATTGGGTATGCCAGTTGTTAAAGAGTCTTTATGGCTTAAAACAATCACCGAGGGCATGGTACCATAAATTCCACAAGTTTATGCTTTCTCAAGGCTACAAACGTAGTGACTTCGATCACTGTCTATATACAAAGAAGGCTAAGGATGGCAGTTGGATGATCCTTATTTTGTATGTGGATGACATGTTGATTGTTGGCAAGCACTTGGAAGAAATTTCAGCTTTGAAGTCAAAGATGGCAAAATCGTTTGACATGAAAGACATGGGTGAGGCAAGTCATATACTTGGTATGCGCATTGAGAGAGACAGATCAAAGAAGTTGATTTGGTTATCTCAAACAGAGTATATTGACAAGGTTTTGCAACGTTTCAATATGGAGAAGGGAAAGGCACTGAGTGTTCCACTGCCACCATATGTGAAACTTAGCAAACAAGATTGTCCTGTGTCTGAGGAAGAACAGGCTGAAATGGATAAGATTCCATATGCGTCTGCAGTGGGTAGTTTGATGTATGCAATGATTGCTACTCGCCCAGACATTGCATTTGCAGTGGGAGTAGTAAGTCCATACATGTCAAACCCAGGCAAGAAACATTGGGAGGCAGTGAAAGGAATATTGAGATACCTGAAAGCTACAAAGAGTATGCGTATATGCTATGGGAGTCAGGAGCTAAGTGTAAAGTGTTTTACAGACTCAGATTATGCAGGTGACTTAGACAACCGAAGGTCTACGTCCGGGTATGTCTTTACATTGGCTGGTGGAGAAGTATCATGGCGTTCTAGATTACAAGATTGTGTTACTCAGTCTACTACAGAGGCTGAATATGTTGCAGCATCAGGGGCATGCAAAGAATCAATTTGGCTTAATCGACTAGTAACAGATTTGGGAATCAAAGAAGAGATGCCTGTGTTATATTGTGATAGTCAAAGTGCTATACAATTGGCTCGCAATCCAGTTTATCACTCAAAGACAAAGCATGTGGATGTGAAGTATCATTTCATCAGGGAAATGCTCGAGGATAAGCAACTTCAGCTTGTCAAAGTTCACACCACAGAAAATCATGTTGATCTACTTACAAAAGGACTTCCCTCAGAGTGCTTTGCACATTTTCGCAAGCAGTTAGGTGTAGGGTAGTACATCACTTCTCTACATATCTTGTATATTAGCTTGTATAGTAGCTTCTCTCACACTTAAAGTACCACATTGGACTTTATGTGGGAGGTTGTTGGGGTATAAAGACCAATGTGGTCGCCCAGGTAAGTGGGCGGGCCACCAGGTATGTAAACACATTCTTTTGTTAAAACCTAATAAGAACTCACTATGCTCTACACATTACAGTAGAGGGAGTTCACCATATCGTCGTGCTCTTCTTCTCGCACTCTCTCTCGCGTCACACTTCTGCTCGTACTCCTTCACTTTCAGATAATCTTACCATGTCATAGCACCTTGTCTTCATGCCAAAGATTAGCTTTGGGTTGTAGCACCTCTTCTTGGTCTTTGATTTTGGGAAGGTCTTCAATAATTGGTTCACTTGGTGGCTCTCATTTGTAGGGCTTAAGTAGGCTCACATGAAAAGCATTGTGTATGATTCAATGGTTGGGCAACTTGAGCCATCTCATTGATTGGCGTCAAATTTTGAAAAAGACCTTAGTAGCTTTTAGCTAGTAGGATTTTTGCCCGTCGTTTGCCTCAATCGAGCCTTGGTAAGACCCAATCATTTTCTTTAAACGTTAAGGCCCTTATGTGCTTGTTAACATCAGCTTTTTGCCTTTGTTGAGAGATGGATATATCCTCCTTAATCTTTTGAAAAGATTCTTGTAGGTCACGGCTATACTCATCAGCAATGAAGATCTTTCCATGTACTTTTAAGTAGCAAGGGACTTTTAGGTCTTCCCTCTATGATTTCAAAAGGTGCTTTTCCCATCGAAGTATGGATAATATTATTGTATGCATACTCTACCAGAGGTAAGTACTTTTCCCATTGTGAGCGTTGATCTACTTGTGTAACATAGGTCTTTAGTAGATCAAGAATTGTAAGATTGGCTATCTCACTTTGGCCATCGATTTGTGGGTGATATGCCAAAGAGAAATTCAATCTTGTACCTAGATTTTCAAAGAGACCTTTCCAGAAATTACTGTTCATTCTAGGATCTCTATCTAACACGATGGATGTTGGCAATCCATTATGTTTGAAAATCTGAGATATGAAGGGAGTTGCCATTTGGTGTGCCTTAATAATCTTTTTGACAGGAATAAAGTGTGCTTGCTTGCTAAACCTGTCGACTATTGTCCATATTCTCGTATTCCCATGGATAGACTTGGGTAATCCAAAGATAACATCCATGGATACTCTCCCATGGTGAATTAGGGATTGGCAATGGCTAGAGTAATCCAGGTTGGTTCCCTCTATTATACTTAGTCTTTTGGCATACCACACATTTTGAAACATACTCTTGTATGTCCACTTTCATGGTAGGCCAATAGAAGTATGTCTCTACTCCTCGAAGAGTAGGTTCAATGCCTCTATGCCCTGCATAGGGAGAAGCATGGGATTCATACATAAATTTCTAACGAAGGGAGTGGGTAACACATAGCCTATTGCCATGGAGAAGATAATCATCCTGAAAGGTGAATGGTTCCTCTTTCTTCCCCAAAGCAAGGGCTGACATTATGCCTTTAAAGTCAGGGGCAATAGCATACTCATCTACCATAGAAGATAGATCATTGTGTGTTGCTATAGACACCGCATTAACTTTTGGTCGTCGTGAAAGTGCATCGGCCACTTGATTGTGCTTACCAACAACGCCAATTCTTGTACTTGCCTCATGATCTCCTCTTGTTGAGCTTGGGAAAATCAATAAGGAGGTTTGTTAGGCGGTGAGCTTCCTGGTAGGAGCTCAATTCGATGGTCATCATCCCTTCGTTTTGGAGGTAAGTCCATAGGGATATCATCGATGAACACATCTTGGAATTCTTTTAGAAAATTAGACAAGTCTAACTCTTCTTGATTTCCACCATTTACATTTGATGAAACATTAGGACCTTTTAGGGACTCTTTGACAAAATTCATGTACGCAAAAACTGAGCTCTTCATTGATTTATCAAAAGCAGGAGGAATTACAAGTGGTATAGTACGACCAGACTCACTATCATCTATACGTGCTCTTTTCCATGTAGGTAAAGTAGATTCTCCTTTCAGGGAACTTCATGCTGACAGCCATGCGATTGAACCATGGTGCTCCTAGGATAGCATCCTCACGTTGGAGAGGAGAGACGAAAAAGTTTTCTTTGTCGACATAGCTTTGGACATGAATCCTCAACTTCCCAATCAAGGGAGTAACGGAGGCTTGTTGTCCCTTGAAAGCAGTATCAGTAGTTACAATATCTCCCATTTCAAAAGGTTGAATGCCCAACTTGGTGGCCAAGTCCATTGATATGAAGTTGTGAGTAGAGCCAGGGTCACAAACAATATGAAGGCATCATGTTCCCTTACCTTTCCCCAATCATATGAGAGAGGTGATCCTTTGCAATGAGCATCCTATTTTGGAGCTTCCATAGTGGAAGCTCTAGGAGTCTCATTGCGGGCATTTCTCTTTGGGCAAGAACGATAGCCATTGCCTTGCTCCCCACACTTAAAACATTTGTGGTCCTTGCAAAAATCTTCAAGATCTTTAGGAGAGAGTTTATTTTTACCTTTGTAAACTCCCTTCTCCTTGGACCAATTGTTGTTGTTGTTGTTGTTGAATTGCCTTGGGAAGAATTTTGGGCATTGGTTTTTCCCTTTGCATCACTTTTGTCTTTGATTTCCATGGGCTTGACATTCCTTCTAGCCCCTTGTTGAAAATTGACGCGCGAAGCAACCATAGTATGGTGGATTTCTTCGGTGATGGAACCAGGCCCTTGGGAGTTGACGTACTCGGCCATCTCTTCAGGTAATCCCGCACAAAATTGTTGCTTTTTCTCGATGAAGTCTCTCTTTTGAAAGACAGTAGCTTTGATATGTAAATCCCAAAACTTTTCCACATATTTGTGGATAGACTCATGGGAGAGAAGCTTCAAACTCCACCATTCGATAAGCACTTTGTCCTTTGCATCGCTTGCTAGAAATTGCTTCATGATGGAAACTCGTAGAGTTTTCCATGTGTTTGGGGCTTTTTCATTGCCACAAAGGCTAGCCCACCATTGATGAGCCGCTTTCTGGAAGTGCATAGCTACATAGTGTAGCTTGGAGGACTCCGTGAAGCCCTCGTTTCCAAAAGCCACATCAAATTGCTAGATGAAGGCCAATACTTTGTCGGTAGCACCAAAGGTGCCATCATAGGTGAGAAAAGAGATACTCTTTCCTCCCTCTTTGAACTTCTTGAGCTTTTGGGACCTTCGCCATGTAGGGTAAGATTTGTGATGTCCTTGCCTCTTGTATTCTCTAGGAGAATAGCTGTAACTTTTATCGAAAGAGGAGGAAGGTGAAGAAGAAGGAGAAGAGGGTAACCTCTTTCTTAACCTTTTCTCCCTTTGTTTCCTCCCTTTCCTTTTGGAATGATGAGAAGAAGGAATGTGGATTGATCATTTCCTCTTGGGAGGAGTTGGCGATCGTCTAGACCATCGTCTTCGTGGAGCCACATCTTCAGAGGAACTTAGGGATTCATTACTTTGTCGTTCTTTGGATTCCTCCTCTTGTATGGGAGAGAGTCTTCTTTTGGGGGTCTCATCAAGAGGCCTCCTCAGCTCTCTCTCCTCTTGGAGAGGAAGGGAAATCCCATAAGCACGAAGTTGATGAGTAACTTCGGCTTGCAAAGTAGAGTTGCCCATAGCTTTTGCAACCTAGTAACAAGATAATTGACAAACATGGGGGCATCTTCATTAGCACCTTCATGTGAAAATTAAAAGTTATCAATGTTCATTTTACTCTCTAGGTTATTGTCAACCATGTTAATTATACTTAGGTATAGAATTACTTTGTGCTTTGGTACCCTCAAAAACCTTAGTCGCTACTCTTCTTTACCTTTGAAAATCAGTTCTCAAGCAGCCATACCCATGGTTTAGACACTGTTGATTGCAAAGACTAGTGGAGAGGGTCTAATATTGCTCGGTTGATTATGGTTCTTGTTGAGCTTGCTCGTAGCTCAATAATGGTTAAGCCATAGGCAAGCCTTGGGAGGCTCCATTATTAAGACTATAGTTCCCAACGGTATACCTCGAACTAAGTCCTTCTCAACCAAGATAATAGATCCCTGTCCCACTTACCCTATTGCAAGAAAATAGGCCCAACCTTTCATGGATAACTTAAGGACCTCTCTCCTTAAGCAAGAAAAGAGAAACCAATAGCTCTGATACCAATGTAATGAAAAAAGCCTATGAACTTTGAGAATAGCGGAATTAAGAGAATTAGAGAGAACATTTTTGTGAGACTACTTCGAGAACATAGAGGGTGAACTTATTTAGCGGCAACAACTTAATCATAATACTTAATTAACTTGGCATGAAAAATACTTTTGAGAGAGAGAGAGAGAGAGAGAGAGAGAGAGAGAGAGAGAGAGAGAGACAGAGAGAGAGAGAGTTTAGAGAACTTCACAACATTTGAGGACCGGATTTATGTGGAGCCGTTCCCCCCTCCAATAGGCTATTGTATTATAGATTCTCCCATCAAGAGAGACTTGGTACAATACAATCTTTGTGTTCCTTGTGACCTAGGTGATGCAATGAAGATGGAAAGCTTCTTGCATCACAAGCATAACATAGACTTTGTAAAAAGCATTAACTATCCCCAACCTCAATCCCAAGGCATCAAACACCTTCAAAGGTGGAGAGCACTAGCGGAGAATGAGGGTAGGGAAGAGGAAGAAGAAACACTCATAGGAGAAATAAATAGTTACTCACTTATCATCACTCTTCTTGCTAGCATACATAATAATAGCATAGTAATGAAGACGGAGAAGATGGCAAGCTTAAGCATTGGAGCATGGCTCTTGGTTGGATTTACATTCCATAGCCAAGAGTGTTGGTGTAGGCTCTCAACTTCTCTGTTAGCTTGGAGAAGGAGATGGGGCTCTTGCACTTGCAACCCACACAGTGAGAGAGAGATTGTGTGTGTGTGTGGGAGAGTATATCCCCCAAGCTAGCCCCCTCCTTGCTTTGGTCGACCCCCTCTTCTAGCACTGTCTTGCACATGATTGGACCTCCTCAAGCTTGGCCAATCACATGCTTAGTGCATATCAAGCAACAAGGGTAGCCTTGGGACAAGTGTCCCCCTTTCCCCTTTGAGAGAGAGGACTTGATAAATGCATATAAAATTAATTAAATTAACTAAAATTTTCATTGGACCCCTTGGGAGACCAACCAATAGGCTTTAGGCACACCATGACGGCAACATGAAGAGGAGCTTGACAAGTGTCCCTGATGCTTTCCTTGTACCAAGGGTGCCTTGTGTGAGGGTGTATGTGTTCTCTCTCTAGCCCCTACAATGAGGGCTTGCCCCCCCTTGTGAAGGGATATGCATTGACTTTTGAGTACCTTACCTCCTCAAGCACCTTAGTCATGGAGCACCTTAGCACCTTAGTCATTAAGCACCTCTAGGACTTTAGTCAGTAATCACGACAAGCATCTCAAGCTTGGGCCAAGTTCCCACCTCAAGCACAACCTTAGCTTACCTAAGGTCCAAGTCTTTTCACACTAACTTGGAGGTCTTTAATGAAGCTAACCCTAAGGACTTTAAGCTCCATTAGGTAGCCTTGCTCTTTGACAGACCATCTCTCATTTGGACCCCTTAACCATTGGCCCCGTGTTAAGATAGATCTATAAGCACATGTCTATATTCTAACCCTTGTTCCCGTTTATTCTCCCACATTAAATGATCATTTAAATATGAGAAAATCATGTGGGTTGGTTGGATATTAGATTTTATGGCATTCATCATGTTTGTAAAGGTTCTATTTAAGGTAAGATGTAGCGTTCAAAGTTTCCAAAGGATGGTTTAGCTAGGGCTACATCGCAGGTTGTAGCTTGTGCATAGTGATGTTTGTGGGCTTATTCAAACTCTGTCCTTGGGCAATTACCTTTACTACGTGACTTTCATTGATGATTACTACATGCATGCATTGGTGTATCCGCTTAAAGCGAAGTCCGAAGTGTTTATGTGCTTCAAGCAATTTATGGCTATGGCTGAAAATGTCTCGAAATGTACTATGGGCACCCTCTGTTCTAATCAAGGTGGGGAGTATATCTCTCATGAATATAATGTATTTTTGGCTAGTCCCGGGATAAAACACCAATGTACAATTCAATATACGCCTCATCAAAATGGTTTTGTTGAAAGGAAGAACGTGTCACTTACGGAGATGGCAAGATGTATGGTCAAGAGTCAAGCTTTGCCACATTTATTTTGGCTGAGGCCATCATGTGTGCCACTTATGTACTCAACAGGTATCCTACAAAAGGTTTGAAGTCTATGACTCCATATGAAGCATGGCATAATAGAAAGCCATCTATTGATCACATATGTATTTTTGGGTGTTTGGATTATGCACTGGTACCACAAACGCAGGACAAAAAATTGGATGATAAGGCTCTCAAGTGCATTTTTGTTGGTTATAGTGCTGAAAGAAAAGGTTACATGTTGTACCATCTACAAACAAAGCGTATCTTGGTCTCACGAAATGTTGTGTTTGTGGAAGATTCTGTTCAGCCTTTATTGTCATGTACTAGAGACAATAATGTAAGCTCACATGAGTCATGACATTTATGACAATTTATTGCCTCTTTTTTGTGGTGGAAGCTCAAATGTAATTTCAAATGAGGCAAATGTACAGCCTATGGGAGTTTCTGAAAATGTCATATAAGCCAATTTCTAATGCAGATCTGCATATGATGTATATGCATAGCCCAGGGTCTAAGCATTGGCAGGCTGTCAAGCGGATCTTTTGCTACTTGAATCGCACTTTACATTTTGGGTTGTTTTATCCCAAGGAGGGATCATTGCCACCAGATTTACATGCTTTTTCAAACTCAGATTGGGCTGGTTGTTTTGACACGCGAGTGTCCACAAGTGGTTTTTGTTTCGTGCTTGGCAGTTCATGCATATCCTGGTTGAGCAAGAAGCAACCTATTGTGGCCATTTATAGTTGTCAGGATGAGTATAGGGTAGTCTTCACACCTACTCTTGCGTGTGTATGGCTCAGATACCTTATGGTTGATTTGGGTGTTGGACAGGACACTGGCAACATCATCTACACTGACAGTTAGAGTGCATTGGCATTTGCAAGGAACCAAGTTTTTCATGCTCCCACAAAGCACATTGAGTTGCATTACCACTATGTCAAGGAGAGACTCTCAGGAGGAGAGATCAGCTTGGCTTATGTACCAACACAGGAAAACCTTGGAGATCTTTTCACAAAGGCATTATCTTGTGAGAAGTTCAAAGCTTTCTGCAAAGCTTTGGGCTTACTCCCCTTTGTGGAATGATCCTATCCTCAATGCATGGCACTTCCCTATAATCTATGTGCTAGCTCTCGTTCTTTGCATCATTCATAGGGGGGGTTGTTACCATATACATGTGGTAGTGATGTGTGTGAACACACTTGGGACCGTCGGGGCATTTTTTCCCTCACTAGGCGGTTTTTCCCCCCGTGCATTGTATATACGCCCATCACTCTAGGGCTAACTTAATCATTCCATTGCAAACTAAGTAATACACTCTCTGTTGTATGCCTTGAGCCACACTGTCCATTATGAGGATGTATTGTAATGGGTTGTAGACACTACCCCAAACTCAAAGTTTGGAGGTAAGACCATTCCATCTTTATGATCCCCATGTAGTTACTCGATGTAACCCATGTTAGACTCCCTTGATTAGAGTCTATGCACCTCGTGTAAGCTTACAGGGGTGTCTATTGGGGTAAGCCGTTTAGCTTACACTCAATATGTGACCAACCCCTAAATCCAAGCATACAAACCATGCACCCTTATGGAATGTATGCATCCCACTACATAGATTTCCCTAAAGACATGCTTCTTTATAGTCACATGCTATTCAATATAGCCACATCTTGCTCGACCTTTCTCCCACATGTGATGAAAATCACTTTTAGCATTAAATTCCACCTTCCACTTTGAGCCTATATAAGGCCATGATGCTTAGCTTGTAATTTTCTCTATCATCATAATCAATCAAGCATCTCTATTTTCATTGAGCACACTCTCTCAAGTCTAGTACAATCATTATGTTTGTTTCATATATGAATGCTTCTCTTGTCTATCTGTTAGGTTTCAAGCCAGTGGCCCGTGGCCGATTTTGACCAGGCGCCGGCCTATTAGCATTATTTGGTTATATGGAAAGAATAAGGTGTAGAGAGGTTCTTCTTCCTCTCTCAAGCTCCACCAAACCCTGTTGTGTGTTTCTCCCCGTTCTCTCCTTCCCTCTCACCGATCCTTCCCCACAAGTGGTATCAGAGCCCAGGAGCCCGCGAGTATCCCCTCCCCTACCCGTATATGCAGCAAGTCCAAAGTAGCAATGGAATCAAAGCTTTTTTTGAGAGCTTGAGACAGTCGGGCTTGAGACATTAAGCAAGGTAAAGGAAAGCAAATCGACAACCATAATGCAAGAGCTTGAAACATTGGACAAACTCAAAAATTGGGAAGCAACAAAGCGAGGGCAATCGACACCAGGGAAGTGGTTGTGTGTGGTAACGCTACTAAAATGCAGGCTTGGAGAATCAAAACCAAGGCAACTTTGGAAATTGGAAGAGTGTGTGACGAGACATCGACGATTCACCATCGACATTCGCATTTGACATTCGTCACCAACATCGAAGAGTGCTTCCTTCTGGCGGCAAAAGGCAACATCGGCTTCACTTTTGGGCATCGACTTTATCAACGATCTATTGACCATCTTTTTGCATGCACATGCGAGGTACCTCTGTCATAGAGGAGTGACACCCGACATTCAATTAGAGCACATTTTTGTCCGATGACAGAAATTGACATCGACATTCCCATTCTACACCAACACGTAGGTACACATCAGGGTTTTCAAGCCCACCTATACTAGTCTCTCCAGGTTTTCAAACACTTACTGGCACAACACCTTTCAAGCAATTTTGGCAGTTATTTTGAAAGCAGTTTCTTTAGGGACAGATGCGTTGACAGATGCATGTTTGTTTGAGTACGCATAGTTCTATTGAGCTCTTTTGAGAGCAGATATTGTTAGGTCTTGGGCTATGGAGCCATGGTGGTGCAGGGCGTGCAGAGAAAGATGAGAGAGAGAGAGAGAGAGAAGAAGTCGACACAGTTTGCAGAAAAGAGAACACGCTACTACTTCTAATTCCATTAAAAAAGAAGTCTTTACATAGTTTTTGAAAGGTGATATCAACCACACCTTTTACTCATGCAAACTCCACTAACTGATGGTCTATAGTTGCATGCCTTGAGACTTGTTCTCACAGGCGTAGACACTATGGAATCCGGGCTTGCATACCCAACAATCCCCCCCTCAAGCCTGAACTAGACAGACCCTCTCATGATACCTCGAGTTTTTGGTGTACTTGTCAACCGTGAGTTTTAGGTTTTCTCACAACCAAGGATTTCTGGTGTATCCATAACCTGGTGCTATGATAGGAAACCCCCCCTTGAACAGATAGGGTGTAGGTCAAAAAAATTAGCTACCAAAAATAGAGTTTTTGGTTCACTGCCAAACCTTGGGTTTAAGGTGTACCCAGTAACCTCATGAGAAGTAGGACAAAAATAGGACTTGAGAACAAAAAGGGAGGTGTTACCACTCATGGGTGGCAGTGTCTATAGCCCGTACAATTTATTTTGACTAAACAACATGAAAAGAGTTGACCTAAAAAATTTCCTCGTCATCAGAATATATTGAAGATTCAGTGTCTCCCTCGACTACATGAATTTGATTTTTACCCTTTTGAAAGCACCTATTTGACGGATGATTTGTTTTACCACAGTGAACACAAGGATTCTTCTTGAAACAGTCTTTCGTCTGATGATTGTTGCACCCACAAATGGCACAAGATCTGGTTCCATTGAATGGTCGAGATGAAGCTGCTGTAGCAACACATTTAGTGACTGCATATGCACTGGAAGTATCAGAAAAACTGGTGGGGATACGACATTCGAGACTGTATATGCACTGGGAAAAATAGTAGAATTGGTATTAGGTACCCTGCGTTCTTCTTCCTGCAATGAATTGATGATACCATCCAAGGAGGGCAGCGCATCTTTCTCTTTTAAAACAATAACAATCTAATGAAATTTGTCAGTCAAAATTTTTAACAAAATGGCTATGAGATCTTCTTCTGGTACTGGAGCTTCGACATAAACAAGTTGAGTTTTAATACTCTTCAGTCTATTAGCTAAAGCTGCAATGTTTTCATCTTCACGCATGCGGATGGAATATAATTCCATTTTTAAACTATACTTAGCTTTGGCACCGAAAAGCTTCTCTAACTCTATCCAGGCAGCACTTGAAGAATCAACATCGTCCAAATAATGAATAAAATCGTCTTCTAAGGAGGTTAGAATGATACCAAAAGCTTGTTCATCTTTCCTTTGTAGCTCAGCAGATAACGCCCTTGTAATTGCATCGGATGTTCCAGATTCGTCGGCTGCGAGAGGCTTGACCACGTTCCATAGGTTTTTACGCATCAAATAGCCTTTAACTTTGATCTGCCAAGTTTGAAATCCGGATCCATTGAACTTGTCGATTTTTGATGCCATATTCAATATGCAAAGGTAGCTGTATACTAGAGAAGGTAAGTAATGTCCGTCAAAGAGTCGGCAACACTTGACTTTAATTCAAGAGTCAATTTGCAGTAATCGAATTTTCGGGAAGCAACTTTGATACCAATTGAATTTTTGGAAATTCTGCACACTAGTAAAATGTTGTAGTCCTAGCACACCGAAACACGAGCACATATTGCACGAATTGTAGCACAAAAGATTTTGCGAGGGTTTTGCAAGGGTGGGAATCCCGGTTGTGTAAAACCTTAGGACCAAATTGAGTGGTCACTGCAATGTGAATCACAATAATGTGCAAATCACAATAAAACACAAAAAAAAAACGAGTTGTCTGCAGAGCAGCTGAAACAGGGCGTCGATGGAGAACTTGGCTTGCAGCAGGCTGAGAAGGCCGAACCAGGGCTTGCTGGTATGTCGAAAGTTCACCACACAACCAAGGTGAAATGAATGATGTCGGGTCTGATCAATTCTCTGCAAGTCAACTGCGCATGCTTCCCTTCTCTAAGCGGCTCTACCCACGAGCTTGAGTCGAGAGCCGAGAGCCGAGGCCGGTAGGGCTCTGATACCAGTTGTTAGGTCTTGGGCTATGGAGCCATGGTGGTGCAGGGCGTGTAGAGAAAGAAGAGAGAGAGAGAGAGAGAGAGAGAGAGAGAGAGAGAGAGAGAGAGAGAGAGAGAGAGAGAGAGAGAAGAAGTCAACACAGTTTGCAGAAAAGAGAACACGCTACTACTTCTAATTCCATTAAAAAAGAAGTCTTTACATAGTTTTTGAAAGGTGATATCAACCACACCTTTTACTCATGCAAACTCCACTAACTGATGGTCTATAGCTGCATGCCTTGAGACTTGTTCTCACGGGTGTAGACACTATGGAATCCGGGCTTGCATACCCAACAGATATCCCCACAAGGATACTTTCTGCTGCACGCAGCGGTTCTTGACGCATGTTCATGTGCAGTCACTCATGTACATTAAGTTGCGATCATTGCCTATGCACGTTGTTTGTGGCGCCAATTTGGAATGATACTTTGGTAGTTTTCTTAGCCGTTTCTGAGACTCGGAGTGGAAGAGCCCTTTTTGAGACTATGGCTAGTTGTTTTTTGAGTCTGCTTAGCCTTTGGAGGGTCGTTGCGTGAGGTTTTCTTTGAGCTAGGGTATTCTCAAATGTTGAGATACCTTCAATGATACAGGTAGCTAGACTTCCCCTCTTACGGTACCCTCGCCATAGGATATGTATCTAGACGATTTCTTTTGCTTTTGACGCCAAGTTGGCGGTCACATGGTAGTTTGTTTTGAGCAGTTTATGCCCAGTGGTTGTTTTGAGCAGTTTATGCACTTACTTTTGTCCTGTTGGGTTTGAGATTTTTCTCCCCGTATAGAGGAGACTCTACCAAATTTTTCCCGCGAGTCCATTTTATGCGTTCTTGGCACATATGGTTGTTCTTACTCAATGCTTGAGTTTCTGTTTTTACTACTTTTGGTTTGAGTTTCTGCTCCTATTATAAGGAAAACTCTGCTGAAATTATTTGAAGAAATTTGCCATAAAGTTTTTGGTTACATTCTCTTGAGTCATGGCTGCAAGTAGCACTTCCAAAAGAGATAAGTACTACATCAAAAAGTTTGATGGCACAAACCTTGCTATTTGGCGGCAGCGTATGCAAGACGTTTTGATCAACAAAGGCTTGATAGAACCCTTACGTGAAAGAAGAGAGAATGCGTACACTGATGGTCAATGGGAAAACTTGAATAGGCGTGCTATGGCAACCATTCAGTTGCACCTTGGTGAATCCAATTACTTTACCATAATGGATAAGACCAATGCCAAAATTTATGAGATGCTCTATGTGCAACATGGGATGGCAACAATGCCTTGAACAAGGTTTTCTTGATGAAGAAGCTTATGCGAATGAACATGAAAGAGGGCCCTAATGTTAGTTCTCACTTGAACAAATTCAAAAACATATTTTCACATATTACTTCAAAAGGTCTCAACTTCAGTGATGAAATGAAGGCCATTTTCTTGCTATGTTTGCTACCATCATCATGGGATCCTTCAACACAACCACCATAAGAAATTATGCACCTAATGGCAAGCTAGTTGTCAACGATGTTGCTAGTGCATTTCTCACTGAGGAGATTCGATGTCAATCTCTTGATGTGAGTGGGCATGGTGATGGGTATGTGGCTAGTGTCAATCATGACAAGCAAAGGCAGCATGGCCATAGATGTGGTTGTTCTCAAGATCGCAGGCAAGGTCGTAGTAGCAAGAGTCATAGCAAAGAAATGAAAAATGTCGAGTGTTACTACTACCATAAAAAGGGACACTTGAAGAAAGATTGCCGCACATTGCAATGTGACAAGAGCAAGGAAAAAGCAAAGTCTGAAAAACCTAAAAGAAGTGTGAAAATTGAAGAGCTTAATATGGTTGAGTCTCCAGCCATTGGAACAATTTTTTACATGCCAAATGATGTGTTGATTTTCACATTGGATTTGAGTCTTGATGCATTGTAAGCTCTTGATGAGTGTTATGCGCATAATTGGATTGTGGACTCAGGTGCTAGCTTTCATGTGACTCCTCACAAGGAGTGGTTTTCTACATACACTGTCACACATGGCACAATGAAGCTAGACAATTCTTATGAGCTTGATATATGCGATGTGGGCATCATCAAGTTTTCTATGAGTAATGGCACTGAGTTTATGATGCACAATGTCAGACATTTACCCAAATTGACAAAGAGTTTGTGGAGAACTGGATGATTTGGGTTACACTACCATATTTGCTCATGGTTCTTGGATTATCAAGAAGGAAAATATGATCATTCTTAAAGGCTAGAAGTCTGGCTCATTGTACTCACTTTATGTCTCTTTCGTGAAGTACAAGGTTCCCCAGGAGATGTGGACGGGCAAACATCCCAATTATGACAGATTACATGTGTTTGGGTGTGAGGCATTCTCACATGTGCCAAAAGCGCTTAGAGAAAAGCTGGATCCCAAATCACACAAGTGCATCTTCATTGGATATGGTGTAGACAGAGAGATGGGATATCGTCTCCGGCACCCAAAACCTAAGAAGGTTATACGCAGCTCACTGGTGATATCTAACGAGTCTAAGATGCATAATAGCCAGTGAAAGACATTGAGTATTGCAGAGTACAGCTTGAGGATTTTTCCTCACCACCAGTTACACAAAATGTTGGACGTGCTAGTGATGCACCTTCCACTAAATACACACACACATATGTTGCTCTAGAGAAATCAAAATCCAACACTCATGCACTTTGGAGGTCTACTCGTACATCTCGTGCACTTGAGCGTTTTGAGTTAGGATTGGACTATTTGCTAGTCATTGATTGCGGTGAGCCCACTTGCTACAAAGAGGCCATTCAAATGGATGATAGCGTGAAGTGGGAAGAAGCTATGCATCTGAGTACACCTCAATCTTAGCAAATGGAACTTGGGAATTGACAGAGTTACCTGTGGGTAAACAGGCATTGCCATGCAAATGGTTGTACAAGGAGAAGTATACCACCGATAATCCTGAGCCTAAGTATAAGGCTAGATTGGTTGCGAAAGGGTTCAAGCAAACGAAAGGCGTGGATTTTGATGAAATATTTTCTCCCTTGGTCAAGATGACTACACTGCATCTTGTGCTTGGTCTAGTAGCCATCGAGGACATGGAATTGGTCCAAATGGATGTGAAGATAGCGTTTCTTCATGGGGATCTTGAAGAGGATGTCTACATGAAACAACCAAAAGGTTTTGCAAGAAAGCCTGAGAAGCCAACACAGGCAGAGCTAGTGTGTAGACTCAATAAAGCTTTGTATGGGTTAAAGCAAGGCTCAAGGCAACGGTACATAAAGTTTGATAAATATATTCAGTCCCAGGGTTACGTTCGTAGCCAAGAGGATCACTGCTTTTACACAAGGAGGTTGAATGATGGTTCGCTCATCATTTTGATTTTGTATGTGGATGATTGCTCATAGCCGGGAAGACAAAAGATGAGATTGCACTTCTCAAGGATGCCTAAAGCAAGCAGTTTGCTATGAAAGATTTGGGCGATGCACACCACTTTCTTGGTATGCGTATCAAGTGCGATTGCAACTGTGGTATACTTAAACTTTCACAGGAAAAGTAGGTTCAAAAGGTCTTGCAACGTTTTAATATGCAAGGGGGGAATTGAGTACCCCAACGGCTGCATACAAAAAACTTAGCAAGCATGATTGTCGCAAATCGGATGCTAAAAAGGCAGAGATGGCAAAGGTGCCGTATTCTTCGATACTAGGAAGTCTCAAGCCATGGTTAACACACGGCCATAACACACGGCCAGACCTTGCATATGGAGTGGGAGTGGTCAACATGTTTATGGAAAATTCAAACAGAAAGCATTGGGAAGTGGTGAAGCACATCTTGCGATACATCAAGGGCTCAGCTAGCAAGTGCTTACGCTTTGGGAACAATGATGCATCCATAGTTGGATACACTGATTCGGATTATGCGGGTTGTGTGGACACTAGGCGATCCACATATGGCTACATTTTCTTGTTCGCTGGAGTGGTAGTTTCTTGGAGATCATGTCTCTAGAATTGCACTTCGTCTTCTACCACTTAGACAGAGTATGTTGCAGTTTCAAGTTCCAATAAAGAAGCTGTGGGGTTATCTCGTCGAGTGGGAGACCTTGGTATACACCAGACTCCAGTGCTACATTGTGACAGTCAGAGTGTGATTGAGTTAGCAAAGAACCCCGTGTTTCATTTCAAGTCAAAACACATAGAGGTCAGGTATCATGTCATACATGATATCTTGGCTAGCAAACATTGAGTAAGTCCACACGGATGAAAACCCAGCAGATGCTATAACGAAGAGCTTAGCCTCAAAGCGGCTCGCACATCACATAGAGATGATGGGCCTAGGGTGAAGCTAATGGTCATGCTTCCCATTTTGTATAGTTGTACATAATAGCCCCTACATTCTTTAGCCACTTGGGCCATGTTGGCCTTCAAGTGGGAGATTACTAGGTTTAAAGCCAGTGGCCCGTGGCCGGTTTCGACCGAGAGCCCGCCCATTAGCACTATTTGGTTATATGGAAAGAATAAGGAGTAGAGAGGTTCTTTTTTGTCTCTCAAGCTCCACCAAACCTTGCTGTGTGTTTCTCCCCCTTCTCTCCTTCCCTCTCTTGCACTCATCGATCCTTCCCCACACTATCCACCATAGCCTTTCACTCTCTAATCTCGTCTACATATTTTTCCCTTACAATCTTTCACTATCAAGTTTATACTATGTGTGTGTGTGTGTGTGTGTATGGTGTCGTAGTCTAGGTGTGTGTACTTGGGTTTTTGGAGAGATGGTGAGAGGTTGATAGGTATGTGTGTGAGCAAATTAGAATTGTTGAAGCAACCATTCTCCCGGATCCTCTCCCAACAATCTTGAGATATGAGTAAAGTTTAAAATACTGCACACCATGTATTTCTCTCTCTCTCTCCTCCTGGTCTATGAATCTCCAACATGGTATCAAAGCCATGGGATTCTGAGTCTTCATAGCCATTTTCTCATCTTGAAGTTTTGCGTAGGAAGTACCGCTTGCAAAGGAGAAAAGAGAGATGTTGACCTACTCAAAATTGCATGCAATAGTCATCAAAGGGTTTGCCTTGGCATCTTGAAGCAAATTCGACATTGTGATCTCCTCTTATTTAGCTTCTTCTCCACACTTACCCGATTATTTCGTTGTATTTTTCTTTCAAGGGCTCAAATAAAAAATGGAATTTAAATCTCCTAGCTAGATTATTTTGAGCCTAGAACTTTGGACATTCTACTTAGAGATCCTTCACACAAGGGTAAAGTAAAGATTTTAAGCTTCATCAACTATTCTCTTAAGATTTTTTTTGGGGTTTATGCAACGAAAAGTTTTTTGAGGTCCTTCTGCAGAATTCTTTCATGAGGAATTGATGGTTTTCTTGAAGACTCGATAAATGTTTACAAAGATTCATTTTAGGAAATTTTTGGTTAACATATTTTGGCATATTGACTTCTTTCATGAAAAAGCATCATAGAACTTAATGTTGTAGCAAGTTGATGTTTGAAAACTCCAAATCTTGTGTTGGCATTTGTCTTGAAAAATTTCTTGTTGTAGGAGGTTCTAAAGTTCCATTTCAACTACATCACATTTCAAATGGAAATTTTGTATGAAGTTGCTTGTCAAATAGAAGAAAACAATTTAAATTTGGATGCAAGAACTACATCTGAAGCCAAAGATCAAGTTAATAGGTGCTTGTTTTTGTTAATTTTTTAATCTTTACAACATTTCAAGTAAAACAAAGGGCTACAAGTGATCTAGTTCATAATTATTGTAGGTACATGTTTTTTTAAAGACAGATTGTCAATTTTCCACTTTGAATGAGATAAGACCACCCAATCATTTTCTGCTGGTTTTCCTATCTCCTGTGGTTGATCAAGACCCAATCAATTTTTGTTAGTTGTCCTATCTCTTGTGGTTGATTTTGTCCTTCCCTTCTGATTACTATCAAAGAGAAGTATACACACCTTGTGTTGCTGTCAGAGAAGGGGGGGGGGGGGGGGGGGGGGGGGGGGGGGGGGCTTCTACTCCATGTCCTAGAGATGGTTTATTACAATCTTCTAAAATTGTCTATTGCCAACCCTTGTTGTTTGTAATTGGGCTTGAGGTGGGGTCTATTGTGATCAAGCCCATATTTGGGAACTTCTTCTTAGATCATACAACTATGTACCACTAACTTTAGTGGTTGAGAAAGGTGTGGTAGAGGTCAGTGGTCTCAAAGTCTTAAAATAATTGTGTAATGTTTCAACTTTAATAGAGAAGAAAAATTTTCCACATCGTGTGCGTGTCTCTCTCCTTCTCCTGCTTGGGTGTCATAGTTCATCCTCTTCCCTACTATCTGAATCTCAAACAACGTTGATAGGGGTAAGAAAATTCTCGACGTGACTGGTAGTTAGGGACTATTGGAGGAATATGCCCTTCTTGGTGGTGCTTTGTTTGGTATGTATGCCAAATGCGCTTCTTAATGGGCATCCTCTCATGGATGTCATCTCTTGGAGGCCCAACATGGGTATGACAAGGAAGCTCTAGGTTGTTTTAACCAAATGCAAAGGGAAGGCCTTTCTCTAAATTCAACCACCTATGGTTTTATGCAATTCCTTCACATGGGTGAAATAATTCATGACGAGATTGCTACTCAAGGATTGTTAGAGAAAATGTTGTCCTTGGTGATGCTTTGAATTATATCATTGCTAAACATGATGCCCTTACAAAATCACAAAAGGTTTTTTATGAGCTTTATGTGCAAAATGTCATCTCTTGGAGCATGTTGATTACGGGTTATGCTAAATATGCCCAACTGGATGTGGCAAGGAAGCTCTGGGCTATTTTAACGAGATACAAAGTGAGGTTTTCTCACTAGAAAAAGTCTCTTGAAGTCCTCTTATAGGAGGATATGCCCAACAAGAGTTGGCTGAGGAAGGTCTAAACTGTTTTTATTGGATGCAAGAAGAGGGAACCTCCCCAACTTCAATCACTTTTTCTAGTGTGCTCAATGCATGTAGTCACTCAAGTATCCTCGATGAGGGCCAAATGTTGTTTGGTAGCATGAGGGAAAAAGATGGCATTATATCATACAAATAGAACTACACTTGCGTGGCTGACCTTTTTGGGTGGGCAAGGCATTTTTTCAAAGCTATGAGAGTAATCAGCATGACTATTCCCCAATCTGGGCAGCTCTTCTAGGTGCTTGCCAAAAATGGGGAGGTATGGAGCTTGGATGATTGGCCTTTGAGTGTCCAATAGAGTTATAGAAATGCAATGCTGCAACACGTGTTAATGAGTAACATATATGTGGCTAATGGCATGCAAGAGGCATCACAACCTTTAATGCTTGAGAATCAATAATGGTGCTCGGAAGCAACTAGGATATAGTTATTGGATTGATGCAAGTGGAAAGGCTCAATGATTTGCTATTGGAGATATCGAGCATTCACAAAGCAAAAAAATCTAGTTGAAGCTACAATATAGTTGAACTAATTGTCCTACAAGGGTATTCCCAAATTTTCACTAGACCTCACAAAATATTCCCCTTGTTTCAAAGAAGGTTTTTCTTTGTCAAGATTTTGAGGAACCTAGCTAGTGACTGTGCAATGATCAATACAATGCAAAGGACAAATACACCAAAATCATGCAAGTATGCAAGGATTGCCATGCTACTCCCTCATTGATATCAAAAATAGAGAAACAAAAAGCAGTGGTCAAGGATGAAAATCCCTTGCAGATAAGGAAGTTAAGGGTATCTTTATCAAATGCAAAGCAAGATGTGTCACCTATGCTTGCATTCCGAGGGTAAGTGTCCTTATGCAAGACTGTGTCATCAAACCAAGTCACCATCAGATTGTTAGTCAAGGGATCCTTGACCAAAAATGCCATGTTTGCCATGCTTTCATTCACATATATGTTAGAAGAGAAATCTCTTGGAAGGCTTTGATTGCAGGATATACTGATGGGATCAGGCTAGGAAGCATGTCAGCAACCTCAATGACAAAAGGTTTAGTTGACAAAATTTCATTTGTTATGACAATTGACAGATGAATGTCAAAATAAAAGGACATGTAAAAGCCTCTAAATTCGTTATTCAATATGAGCAATGTAGTGAAAGAATACACTAGATTTTGCATGTTGTTGTGAGAATGGCACATTCACACGTCTTATGAATGTTTGGGGAGAATTGTGCATACTCCATGTCCAAGAAAACTTGCTTGTTTCTTATCTTTTATAACATAAAACAGATTGACACACAATACATAATACTTTTAGACATGATAAGAGACATTACATTGGGAAAATTCTAACCTACTTTATGATGTTTTTTGCGAGGTCTTCGTGTTATGTGTACGAAACATTCTGAACACATGTATGAGGCATATATCACATCAAGAACAAATGCAATCTCTCTCTCTCTCTCTCTCTCTCTCTCTCTCTCTCTCTCTCTCTCTCTCTCATAATACCTTTGCCAATGTATGACAATTATGTTGTATTTTTAAAAGCTCAAATAAGCGCGATGTTGCACAAAGTGTACAACTAACTTTGTGAAAGCTTTGAAAGCACAAGATGTGTGTGTGTGTGTGTGTGTGTGTGTGTGCGTGTACACACACACACACACATACACACTCAAAATTAGTACAATTTTTAATGTCTTTTGGTCCCTTCTTCCCTCCCTAAGCGATAAATAAGCGAGACACATGGTTCAAAGAAAAATAATAAACAATATTATTTGACAAGCCAAAAGAGAATCATAAAGAAACGTTGCCCACTTCATTTGCCTCATCGTCATTTCAAGGCAAATCCATCCGTGTGATGCAAGGTTGATTGTTCTAAGACAGAGTGAGGGCTTCTCTTTCAAATGCACACTCCTATGCAGTTTCCCTATGAAGTTTTTAGGAGTGAGGGCAACAAATAATTTCACAATGAGGTGTTAGTGAGGGCCTCTTGCAACAAGAAATCGTGCTTGGTTTAATGCATTGGTCTCGACATGCTTGCCACTTTTGTTGTACAGTTGAAAGCACAAAAAAACTTGACAGGTTCTTGAAGGGGATTCGATCTTTTGGAACGCATGGATAGCATATATGGTCGATTTGCTTGACAACACTTATATTAACATGTATGCCAAGTGTCCTACGATTTTGATTTAAAACAAATGAGGCCCTAGCACTTTTTGGTTATTATAGATTATAATAGTAGAAATAAAAGACACTACCATCACCAATTGACGCTATTCCAATAGATTGTTCATTAGATTGTTCCTTCGAACTTCGAAGTTGAAAGCTCTCCCTCTCTCTCTCTCTCTCTCTCAGAGACGCCACACACACACGGTCGCGCTCGCATTCACACGAGGTGCGCAAGCAGGTTGGTCTCTCGCGTATAGAAACGCAGTCAGTCTTGTTCAAGCTGACGCTTTGGAAGTCTAGCTTTATGTGCGTATTCGAGCGGACAATCTTGTGAAGGTAAGAGATTGAATCTAAAACGCTGTTTTGTGCCATGGGTTTGCAGTTGAGCATGTTACGGTTTTTCTTACAGTTGGAGTATTTTTTGGGTTACGACTTTGCTAAAATTTGAGTGGACATCGGCTCATGTGTGTGTAAGTGTGGTAGCGGTTGTTGATCTTCGTCACCATTTCCATTGGAACATCATTAGTGATTCAACTTGTGCTTAATTTCAGTTCATGCCGGTCAAGCTGCAGGTGGATTTGTTAGTAAAGCACTTGGGTATGATAGCGCTTATAAACCCCTTAAAAGCTGTGGGTATATCATTGAGTGGGGTCCACACGATCGCTGTTGTCATAGCAGGGATCTTCGTACTCTTTGCAGTTACCCTCTCAACTTTTTTGATATTTGAACATCTCTCTTGGTACAACAATCCAGAGGTAATCATGATGCAGTTGTTTGAGTGCATTTGCGTGTAAACACACACACACACACACACACACACACACACACACACACACACACACACACACACACACACACACACACACACGCACGCACGCACGCACGCACACATTTATATATATGATATTTGCATACACATGCATACATACATACATAGGGGGAGGGAGAGAGAAAAAGGAAAGAAGACACTATTAAATGTCCTTTAGAGACCAAATTGGCGAGTAGGACTGATTGAATACATCCAATACACATTGCACTTGGGACACCTTTCCTTATAGGCATAACACAAGTGAAAGAAAACTGCATCTCAAAATTTTTATGGCTCACCGAAGTAATTATTACAATGTAGGGCAATGTCACCGACTACTTGATCTTTGGTCCTGTTGTATTCTGAATTTGACATTGTTGGTGTTGAAGACAGATGCAAGGTGCTCAAATATTCAATCAAGATTGCTTTTCATGGTTACATGGGCTTTAGAGTGTCCCTAGTGCTGGAGCAGTTTGAATTTACTTCTTGGCACTTCCCTTGCTCTTTGATTCAGCTAGAGTCTTTTGGCCCTTCCACAAAGTGCCTATCACTTCGTCTACATTGTTTATTCTTATGAGTGGGAGGGAACAATTCTCATCGAGAGGATGCTGACCAAATTAGTGCTTGCATTGTAATGTTTGGGACATCGTGCCAACGATTACCTTAAAAAGCCACAAAGACAATTTGGTGAAAGGGGAGACAGAGATCCTTGCTCCCACAACACTCAGTGTAGATTCACAGCGTTGGAGAGAGGGAGTTGGCTTGAGTCAAGAGGCAAATGTTCTGAGGTATTTAGAGACACTGAGCAATGCTCATTATCTAAAGAAGGCATGTAGATAGGCGATGTCGGTGTAACAAAGGAGAGGTATCCAACATCCGTTTATGTATGGCTGACAAGGGGATAGGCTCAAGCATATAAGGGTGAGTATGGTTTCCTCTATCGGCGAAGAACATGGTTCTGTAGTTAGGGGCAGTATCGGTGGTGTAATGTATGAAGTGCGATCCACGAGATTCCTCCCAAGCCATAATACATTGGTGTTATAGAAAAGCGCGACCCACTAGATTCTTCCCAAGCCGTAATACATTGGTGTTGTAGAAAAGCTTCATTCACTTGGGGGTCTATTGAGGCATCATGTAGCAAGTGTCTTGTATCCATCCTGTGCTCAAGATCTTGCTTTGTTGAGGGGGACCAATTATGGAGGTTCGGATTCAGAGGGCTCAGAGGCCCTTGTTGGAGAAGGGAAACTGGAAGCAAAAGGCATAGAGAGATGATACTCTAGTACTGATAGAGATCCTAGAAGGAGGTGATATGTCATGTGTAAGGGACATGTTCGGAGGATTTTTTTGAAGAATCCAAATTCGAATTTAGAGTCCAGTGAGGTGGCTAGTGGTGCATGTGTTCCAGCCTTTAGACACTTGGTTCACCTATCTTTATTGTCATCCGACTCACAAAGACTTGCAGATGGATAACACTCGCCATCATATTTCTTTCGTAGCACTAGGTTCACGTCACGTGACACATCCAACCCTATGTGTCCGTGGACAAGCTACAGCATGACCCCAGGGTTCAGTTCAGTCAAGTCAGTCTAGAATAGGAAGTGATCTCACACTTTTGTGAGCCTGTTCGCAGACCGTGCATGTCCAGACACTTAGATTAGATGCATATCCTCTGGTTGCACACAGCATGATCATAAGCATTCCCATCAGAATCCATCAGAATCCTTCAGGGGAATTTTCCAGTGCATTTTACCTATTTTTGACATTTTTCACTTATTATTTTTAAGTGACTTTTGTTGGAAAGTAGGTAGGGCAAATTGAGTAAGTTTGTATATAAGCAAACCTAGACTAGCACTAATTGGCAGAAGAGGCAACAGGAGCTAAGCTCAGCAGACAATTTCTCAACAAGAACTTGGTGGTCTCCCCTCCAAGCAAAGGACTCAGCACCTTGGCATTTCCATCAAGGTAGTCATCTCCATACCTCCCAGTGCATAGCGTTTTTGCATCAGCAAAAACGCATAGCGTTTTTGCATCAGCAACCATTGCCGACAGAGGACCTTTCCTAGCGTTTTTGGAAACTCAGCATACCTAGCGTTTTTGACAAACATCAGCCTGGCGTTTTTCCCCATGCCTAGCGTTTTTGAAGAGCTACAACTGCAGCGTTTTTCAGCAATGAAGTACATGCAGATCTGCCCCTAAAAGAGTAGCAGATTCAGCTCGGTAAGAACCTCAGTTTTCAGCCTTAATGAGCCTCAGTTTTCAGCCTTAATGAACCTCAGTTTTCAGCCCTAAACCTGCAGATTTTCAGTGACAAGGACCCATAGAAACAGCCCCCCAAATCAGCGTTTTGGACTAGTTGCAGATTTCAGCCCATAGCGTTTTTGGACAGCAGATACTCACTTGCAAATTTCAGCCCTTAGGTCGGTCTCGTCGTCCCCGTTGTCATCGCCGACATAGCCTAGACTTGCACCAGTCACATGCATTCAGTTTGTACCAGTTTGTGCAGTTATAAGTAGACCACTCTCGCCGACGAGAGTGGGCCTTTGGAGGAGGGTTTTACAACGTCTCTGGTGTCGTATCTCTCTTCTCTCTCTATCTCTTAGTCTCATACACTTGTACGCACAGTGTCCATTCACTTTGTTTGTGTCCATTGCGCTCTCATTAAGAACGGAAGGCTCTCCCTTTCATAAGAACAAAAGGAACCTTGAGCACAGTTCGGAGCACTCATCTTGAGCAAAGCGCAAACATTCATTCCGTTGCACCTAATAGTTCAAGCGGTTGCTCCTACTTCTTTTGTAGAATTTAGAGGACCTATCCAATCTTTGGAGGATAGTGTGGCAGATGAGTCGAAGGTTGTTTATCTTTGTCATACTTGTTAGAGTTACGACATCTCTTTGGATTCGTCCAGTCGATCACCGTGTCTCCCAAGGATAGGTGACAGGGAGTGAGGGCTCTTTCGTGGCTGTGCCTGACTGGAGTGAGGTTGCTTTCTCATGTTGGGATTCTCCTAGCCTAGTTTAGTCCTTGGGTTTTGGTTCTTTCCTACCCATATAAGCTCCTACAGGTATAGAGGTTTTTTCCCCCGCTTCCAAGGTGCCCTCTTGCATTTTTTCTCCTTGCAGGCCTATTTCCAAGTCGTGGGGAGTCAGCACGTGGGTCGGGGTAGGGCCTATATGTGGGCCTAGGGGGGTCACCTCTAGGCTCCTGGTGTGTGCTCAACGTAGGACGCCCAAAGGGGCAGCCCTAGCCAGCGGTTTTGGGCAGCAGGGAGGGGGGAGGGGGGAGTACAGTTCCGCCTCTCTCCAGCGTTCTTTGATGCTCTCCCTAGTGTTTTTCATTGGCAGCCCCCAGCGTTTTTGGTGGGCAGCCATGGGGAGGTTTGCTGGCGATGGCGGACAGCACTTGTAGAGGCCCCTCTCTAGGGGCAATGGGCAACAGACTTTACCCTTGGAGTTTTCCCCTTAGGGCAGCTCACATCTTTGTTAGAGGCACTTTCCTGTTTGCGCGAGCTTGATGCCAGGAGGTGGATCAATGTTGGGTTTCCAACCTGTGTTGAGGCCATGTCAATGGTCTCATGTGCAGGAGCAAATGGCAGCAGAGTCGCAATTGTGTGTACCTCGGGTCTATCCATTGGGGTATGTCAGATCTATGCCGGACCACCCTCTGTCAATTGTATGAGTAGTTTATTATCAGCATGGAGAGCCTTTCCTAGATTTCTCTCTCTCTCTCTGTCTCTCTCTCATTCTTAGATGTTGTCTCTTCCTACCTGAGTGATCTCTCTTCTCGACTAGCCCCATGACTAGCTAATTGAGGGTTTTTTATTTCAGTAAGGAGATATGGGAAAAGTCCCCTAACTCACACACACCTATATACAGTGAAAGGGTGAGGGTAACCACAGTGTTTGAGTGATTTGATAGGGTGAGATAACTCACTATGGCAATTACAGAGAGCCGAAAAAACGGCTATCAGTAGCAACCAAGGATGATGGATTTGACAACCCTAAACCCCTGTCTGTAGTGAGACATGGTGGTCAACAACAATCAGAGAGACGAGGAATTTATTAAATCCAATGTCCTTGCAGTGCGACGTGATGGTCATCAGCAACAAGAAAAGATGATGGATTTAACAACGTATACGCCAGTGCAAGCGAGTTCCAGCAGGGGAATTGGTTTCGCGCAAGTTTTGGGGCTGTTATGCTGCCGAAATTTGGCCAAATCAAATGGTATCTAGGTGGATACACGTGAAGGATTCCCAGGACCTTACCTTGTAATTTACCCTCCTAAAGAATAAAGAAATACCGAAAGGGGCGCCAATTTTGGGGCCTACAGGTTGTCGGCGTCTGCTCGGAGCATTCTAGCTTCCGAGCCGTGTGTGAGTTGAAGTGTTAATTCCCATTACAGGTTCTCTTTGCAAAGTGCTCTGTGTGTGTGTATAAAGTAAAGAATTTCGGGTGAAAGCCAACGCCTACCGCCCTACGGGCCGGTTACACCTTATATAGGAGACGAAGAGACACAAATGAAAAGACACGTCTCATGGTGAAGAGACGCGACTTTAGACGTAAAGACATATCCTTTTGACGAAGAGTTGTAACCATTGGACGAAGAGTCGCAACCGTAGAGCGAAGGGGTGTGACTAGTTGTCGAAGGAGTGTGGCGATCGCCAATAGCATCCAGACTCTTCGCCGGCCCTCTCTGATGTGTGGGTCGTGCGGTACTTGAACTTCATAAGGTCTGCAACGCTTGCTTCTTTGGACGGCGCCGAAAGCGACATAGAGTCTTTTGTGGCTCCTTCGATGCTTCAACTTCGTCGAGAGTCATGCTTCTTTCTTCTTCAAGAATCTCCATGGCTACAAATTCCTGAAACCATTTCCAACACAAAACCATGAACATACCTATTCCATGTAAAGTAAGTGGAAAAAATCTTGTCTTCCTCAAAGACTCTGCATGCAATGTAGATGAACAAAGAGACGGAGTGCCAACCCGTTCACCAACCAAAGAACCTTATATTTTGTAAAATTTGTGTATTCATTATAAGTTTAGTAGGTCATTAGGCTAGAGGTTCATGAAAAATTGAATAAATACAAGGTTGTTTACAAATGGTACGTATTGATTACGTACCTAAAAAAGTATTCAGTACAGAAGTACGCCCCTTACGTTTGGATACGGTACCGTACCCGACGTACCTTTCCACCTTGTAGTGAAGGCTTATTTTCAACAGACCTGTCCACTAGGAAGGGGTCTCTGACCAACTTGTGCTTGGTCGGGAAGGCCCATCACAAAAGTGCTAGGCATGTGCAAGGCTAGACTCCTAGGGAAGGGTGGGAAGGGTTGTGATTTCCAGCACTTCTGCTATCTCCAGAATCACTTCTTGTTTGTTAATTGGATGAGGTTTAGAGGTGGAGCATACGGTGCCAGATGCTTGGCAGACAATGACAATAGTTCGAGGAGGTTTTGTGGGAGTATAGACTACTCGTATCTCCATGTTCTCTCTTCAGCGATGGTAGTGTGGCCCTACAGATTTGGTCATTCTTTTGCCCTTTTGTGAGCTTGTCAATACCAGTTGTGGGACTTTTGCAATCCTTATGGGTGGTTTTCTTGATGATCTATAGTAGATTTGTCAAGATCCTATGTATGACAGGCTTGTACGTAGTGTCGGCAGTTGGTGGGGACATCTAGTTCCTACTCCCGCAGTCACCAACATTTGGAGATGTCTCCCTTTACTTCCCTTTGGAGAGCTCCAACCTTGGGGCAGCCCATTCCGATCTTCGTGGGCATCTTGCCGGTGACAAAGTCGACGATGCGGAAGCGTAGAGACCAAGGGTGCTTTCCCTCTCTTCCTTGGAAGACCATGGTTACAGGTTACCAAAGATGTACAGGATTGGGGACATATATATATATATATATATATATATATATAGAGAGAGAGAGAGAGAGAGAGAGAGAGAGAGAGAGAGAGAGAGAGAGAGAGAGAGAGAGAGCCAGCCAATCAACCTTGTCAATGAATAACTGATGTACAATACAGTGGGGCAAGGGGTTGCATATATACCAACCTCAGTAAATTGCCCTACCCAAACTTTAACAAATAAGTAAAATAAATATCTAAAAGCCAAATAAATAATGGGATCACTCTGGGTAGTTCACTTGAGATGCCAAAACTCATAACACCCTCTCTGCAGCTCATAGTGGACATAAATAGTGAGACCAATGTGATGAAGAATCTACCATGGACACTCCAACAATGGATCCGTCTACTGGAATTTGCTTCCCTCAACTTTGTACCTTTAGAAGAATGCCATCTTGAGTGTCGGTTGCCTTTTAGAAAATCTGAACTATAGACCACACTACGTCCAAGAATCCCAATTTGTGAACTGTGAACACATCACGTCCAATATACTCCAAGATAATGAACTGTGGAACACATCCTGTCCATAATCTGACCAACAACAATGGATCGGTGCACTCATCCATGGTGTTTTAGATACGTCTGATTGGTTCCCTGCCAGATGCACGTGCCTCAAGAAGGTTCAGTATTTCTGGCTGCATTGACACTTGGGCTGTCTCTAAGAGCCATTCGCACATTTCCAACCATCTAGTTTCAGCCTCTAGATGCGGATATGTCAACAATCTTTGTTCGAGTGTCTGGTTGCTTTTTAGTCTCGCCTCGTAGGCTTCCTTTGTGGCATCTAATTGCTCATTTATTCTTTTTTACTAAAACTGAATCACCCGATGCAGTTTTTGACTCTTCCGCTCCCTGACTTTTTCTTTGTTCTCTTGCTCCCGCTTGAGGTTTCCCTCGTTTGGTGTAGTTCTATTATCTCTAAGTCCATTTTCTCTCTCAGCCTTTTCGCTTTCATTCTGTCTCTTTTTGCTTTCCACGATTTTTGCTGAGTCCTTAATGATAAGCCTTCGAACTTAGTTTGTTTAGGATGTTTTGGCTCATCTGCTTCTGGAGTGTTTTTGGATGCTTTCGGAGCTCGAGCTCTAGTCACCACCTTGACCGAAATTGTTGGCTCTGACTCAGATCCGCTAGAACAAGATAAAACTCCGCTGATGACATTCATAGTCGCTTTTCTTGTGTTTTCTGGGTATTTTGGGCAATGTTGGATCAAGTGTTCTTTTCCACAACCCTCACAAAATCCAAAGATTTTAGTTCTCTCGTCCTTGTGTAGACAAACTCGTGCCCAATGGCTACCTCCATATTCATAGCATGGACCTCCGTCTGAGCAGCTGGTGCTACCTCCATCGGTCGTCCTGTCTTAGGAGGATACCCTTTAGGTTTGTAGTTTTGGTTTGCTATGAACATGAGCGCATTTTCCTCCATTATGTTTGATTTTTTTCTGTTTATGCCATATATGAAGATTTTGTAGCCTCATCTGTGCTTGCTTAAAAAAGACAGTCCTTCGTTGTATACGTACTCCCTCAAGCTCTCTCATATGAATTTTTATAGGCTCCTCATAATAGACAATTGGTGGCATCGTTTGCCAACTCATGAGTGGTTCTACCGGTTGTGTGTATCAAACAATGGCTCTATTGTTTTGTCAATCAAATTTATCTGTGTTAGATAAAGAAAGGTCAGCATTTTTGCGAGAGTTTAATGACTGTTTTTTTAATTCATTATCGTCGCAATTGCCGTCGGAGAGGCCTGAGGACCATGCGATAGATTTGGTGCCAGGGTGTAGCCTACCAAACAAACCTCCCTACAGGGTTAGTGCGGCGCAGGTAGAGGAGCTTTTAGAGAAGGGGCTGATTCAGTCTAGTTCTTCACCTTTCTGTCTTCCCAGTGCTTTTAGTGTAGAAGAAGGATGGCTCTTGGTGCATGTGTGTTGATTACCGTGAGTTGAACAAAGAATACCGTCAAGAACAGGTTTCCTATCCCAAGGATTGATGATATTCTTGACCGTTTAGAGGGTGCTACAATTTTCAGCAGGGTAGACCTTAAGAGTGGGTACCATCATATTTGTATAAGGCAAGAGGATGTGCACAATACTGCGTTTAGAACGACATTTGGTCTTTATGAGTTCTTAGTGATGCCATTTGGTCTTACAAATGCTCTTGCCACGTTCAATAGAATTGATGGACCGGATTTTCCGCTTGCATAAGAAGTTTGTTGGCACATTCTTTGACGACATGATAGTCTACTCGAAGAATGAAGAGGAGCATAGGCGTCACTTGACCATTGTGTTCAAAGAGTTGCGCAGTCACAGGTTACTTGTCAATCCTAAGAAAAGCGAATTCTTCTTGGAAGAGATCTCCACTTTCTTGGCCACATAGTGTCAAAGGATGGTGTCCGAATGGATCTTGCAAAGGTTGAAGCTATTAAAACATGGCCAGACTTAAAGACTGTGCACGATGTTCAAAGCTTCTTGGGATTGTGTCATGATATAGAAGGTTTATCAGGAATTTTGCAGAGATAGCTTCACCTCTTCACGCTTTGCAATAGAAAGAGGTCACTTTTAGATGGACCCAAATAGAGATTACAACTTTCAGTCTCTTAAAGGAGAAGTTGACTTTAGATCATGTAATTGTTTTACCTGATCTCAGGAAGTCATTTGTGGTCCAGTGTGACGCGTGTGGCAATAGCATCGGAGCAGTGCTAATGCAAGATGGTCGGGTAGTAGCTTATGAGAGCAGAATCCTACAAGGGCCAGAAAAGACTATACAAATCTATGAGAAAGAGTTATTGGCCGTGATTCATGCGCTCTCTAGTTGGAAGCGCTACCTCTTAGGTGCTGATTTTGTTGTCGAGACAGATTATCAGACCTTGCGATACTTCTTGACACAGTCAAAGCTATTCGAAAAGCATATGCGATGGGAAAACATTCTCTCTATGTTCCACTTCCAGATTATGCATGAGGAAGGCAAGAAGAATGTTGTGGCTGATGCGTAATCAAGGAAGCCACAAATTTCAGCTATGTCAATTCCTTATCATCATGAGCTGGATGACCTGAAGGAACAATATGCTACTCATGAAGATTTTGCAAGGATTTTAGAATTATTGCAAGATGGGCAACATCATGAGCACTACCTTCTCAGAGACGGTTTTATGATGATGCATGGCAGACTTTGTGTCACTAAGCCATTGTGACATAAAGTCATGGTAGAAAGTCATGTCCCACCGTATGCAGGGCATCGTGGTATTGATGCGACAGTTAAAGCGGTAGAGACATTCTTTTACTGGCCTATCTTGAGGAGAGATGTGGATGCCTTTGTGCGAGCATGCGTGATTTGCCAAAAGGTCAAGTTTGATAGGCAAAAGGCCCATGGTTGTTACAGCCACTGTGGATTCCGGATAAGCCATGGGAAAGCATTGCTACGGACTTTATCTTTGATCTTCCAAGAACGCCAACAAAGAATGATGCTATATGGACCATTATTTGTGATTCAGCAAATAGGCCCATTTTATCCCTGTTAGAAAGAAGATAAAATCTGATCAGATGGCACGGTTATTCGTGTACAATGTATGCAAGTACCATGATATGCCACAATCGATTCTCAGTGATCGTGATCCTCGCATGACAAGTTTGTTTTGGAGAGGATTGTTTGAGAACATGGGCACTACACTCAAGTTCACATCTTCGTTTCATCCACAAACTGATGGACAGTCAAAAGAGGCTAATTCTACTATCTTGGATCTGCTAATATTATGTGTTAGATAACAAAGGCAAGTGGGAACAGTAATTGCCTATGCTTGAGTATGCGTACAACAATACGGTGCATTGAAGGCACCTTTTGAGAGGCGGCAAAAAGGTTCCCCCCATTTTGCATACAAAGGACAAGATCTTTGAGGCACTTCGGTATGTTGAGAACATGGATGAAATGTATAAGAAAATTAAAGTTGCCCTGGTGAAGACTCCAGCAACACAGAAAAGGGTTGCTGATCGTCACCGTTGTGAACTGTTGTTTTTACATGGTGATTGGGTACTTTTGCGATTTGAAAAGGCAAGGTTGAAGAAAATGAAGGGCAAGGAACGGTTGTTTCCGAAGCTCAGCATGCGTTACTATGGGCCTTTTCAAGTGCTTGATAAGATTAGCGATGTTGCTTACAGACTGAAATTGCTTGACGCTTGGAAGATTCATAATGCGTTTCACGTGAGTCTCCTTCATGGGTGATGTGCCACAGGAGGATCAACCAGAAGTTGATGAACTTGATGAGATCTTGGTACCTGAGTTGATTTTGGCACATAAGGAAAGAAAAGTTAAGGGACAGGTTGCAAGACGCTATTTGGTGAAGTTCAAGAAATATCCACCTATGGATGCAAAGTGGATGGAAGAGCATGAATTGTCAGAGTCACCAAATGTATTGCACCTTTACCTTGAGGCCTTTGGGTTACGGCCTATGTATGTCCCAACCCAACGTGTGCAAAGGAGGGGTAATGATAGAGCTAGTACATCAAATATACATATGGATTCAATGTAATAGAAGTGTGCATCGCTCTTTAAGTGTTAAACGTATAATGTTCACTTCTATCATAGATGGAAGTGACAAAATTATGAAGGTCTCATTAAGTCATTTGTATCTATGTCCTATGATCTTTCTTGCGGATACATGCGATGATAAAAGAGTGCTAACAACACAAGATCATTAATGGCATGTATATATGGCATGCAATCGAGGACGTTTGCGATTTCAAGAGGGGGGTATGTTACGAGGACGTGGCAACTGCTAACCTTAGTTGTTGGTTCCTTTCCGATGATTTTTGTTTAATTTTTGAGACCCTCTTTTTGAAGTTGCAAATGGCTGGACATTGTATGGCCAGTGTGAAACAATAGTTTCACCCGCAGACGAGAAGTTGGTCGGCACTGGAACTCGAGTGGTAAAAGGGTGTCTAGGCTCAGTTCAAAGTCATTTAGGTCCCCTCGCCGCACTTAATAAGTTGGTGGATACTAGGAAATTAACTCCATAGTGGCAAGTGACAAGGTGGGGTCACCTAGAGAAAATCACCCGAGAACTGGGCTACATTGCATTTTTGGACGTGGTCCTAGTGGTGAAAGATTGTCAGATGACGAGTGAGAGTCCAATGGAAGCATCTCCTAAAATTTAGGGAATTACTATTTTGGGCCACGAAATCTGTTCGCGTCATTAGCTTCAGAATGACAAGGGGAACATTTTATTACTCTGTTGCAAAGTCAAGTGAGCAACCGGTTGAGATATTTTTAGACCAGAAGGTCCAAAGCGGGGAATTAATGCATGAGTGCCACTTGGCACATTTTTGGGCATTTTCCAACTTAAGAGAGAG
Organism: Adiantum capillus-veneris; assembly: GCF_014529385.1. Taxonomy (NCBI): domain Eukaryota; kingdom Viridiplantae; phylum Streptophyta; class Polypodiopsida; order Polypodiales; family Pteridaceae; genus Adiantum; species Adiantum capillus-veneris. The sequence goes on from NC_140953.1 coordinate 45,083,148, forward strand.
AAGGTTAAAATAAAACGTGGGCTGCATTCTTCAGCCATATGGTGGGAAGTGCAAGAACTGAAGCCTTGCACAACATTCACTGCTCTGTCTCTCCCTCCTCCGTGTAGTTATGTGATGCCCCACAAGAGGGCTCTTCATTTGACTTATGTAAAGTTGTGTGGGTTCATGTGCGATTGCGGAGGCAAGAGCCTCTTGCATAGGTACTGGATTAGCTAGTTGCTAATCCTGCGCAGGTACAGGTGAATTCGGAGAGATTTCACGCGAGAAATCTCGTCTGATTCAAAGCACAAATAGTCCTACAAGTGCGGGAGCTCGAGGACTTGCTATGGATGCGACCGGATTGTGAAATGGAGCCCAAAACAGGGAAATACAGCGTGCTGTGCAGGTTTAGGGTTTTTGGCCCTAAATGGTCCCCTAATACGCCTAGGAGGTCCGGGGACGTGAGGGGACCGCTGTGCGAGTAATTTGACGCATTTTCAGGGCAGAAAACAGAGAATCCAGCGTGCTGCAGATTCTCGCCAGGTTTTGCGAAGTGTCAGTTTGCGTCGGGAAAGTCACTTTTTGTGTGGGGATATTGTCTGTGAAGCGCCTTGGTACGGTTATGTTGCCGAAATCAGGCCAAAACAGGTCATTTCCAGTCCGGATTATGCGGGGCAGCTTGTAGGAAATCACAAGTTTATTCCCTTTGTTAATACAATAAAGAAATACCGAAAGGGGCGCCAGTCTTTGTGGCCAACAGGTGTCGGCGTCTACTTGGTAGCGCTCTAGCTTCCAAGCCGTGTGTGTTTGAAGTATCAATTCCCATCATAGGTTTTTATTTGCAAAGTTTCTCTATGTCCTAAAGTCTAAAGTAAAGTTTCGGGTGAAAGCCTACGTCTATCGCCCTATGGGCTGGTTTCAGTGCCCGGCGAGTGTGAGGTAGGTTTCTCATGTCGGGTTGGGTCTAGCCATGTTTAGCTCGATTTTTGGCTTTGTTCCATGGTCAGATAGGCTCTTGGAGGCCTGCATATTTTATTCCAGACTCCCCCTATTTTTCCAATGCATCTGGTGCCTCTCTTCCATTTTCCTCATAGTTACAGGGGACGGGGGGGACGGGCCCTAGGGCCGGGGAACGGCCGTAACCGGGCCGGGAACGGCTGGGAACGTTGAGGGACGGACGGAAAACGGGCCGGACGGGCGGGTCGCAGAGGGGACGGACCGGGGACGGCCGGGGCCGGACCGGGGTCGGACGGACTGGACGGGTACGGCAGGGGTCGGCCGGGGTCGGATTCAAAAAAGTGACCGTTTTTGACCGTTTGCAACGGCTCTGTGCAGCCCCAACTGCCATATTTTTTAAGCCTTGGCCCTTGGGAGGCTATAAAAGGCTCCCTTGGGCCTCTTAATACTCATAGTCTCAATGCTCAATGCTCATTCCATTTCCCTCAAGCTCAAGGCTCAAGCTCATTCCATTTCCCTCAAGCTCAAGGCTCAAGTTTGAACTTTGAAGCTCTCCTCTCCCTCTTCTACCCACTTTGAAGCTCTCCTTTACTCTCTCCACACAAGCTCTCCTCTAACCCTTCTAACTTCTAAGCTCTACTCTCTCGAGTCTCTCCACCATCATGTCATCTCAAGCCAACTCCACTTCTCAAGCCGCTTCTTCTCGAAGGAGGCCCGCCGTGCAAACGTGGTCGTGGTGGGATGAAGTCGACTTTAGCTCGCGTGGCAAAGGTGGCGGTGCAAGACCATGGACGTGCAAGCTATGTCCATACAAGAGAACGGGTGGTTCAAACAAAGTGCGAGCCCATCTTCTTCATGAACCCGGTCACGAGGTGAAGTTTTGCCCTCATGTAGCTCCCGAGAAGAGGTTGGATCTTCTTGAGAAACTCACGGTGTATGAGGTTGCGGAAGCGGCCAAGAGGGGCCGTTTTGTTGCCGTTGATCCCTCCGCCACGGCGACACCGCGAGAGCAAAGGGAAGCCAACCTTGACGACATCTCTCGAACCTTCAAGAGCCATGGATCTACACCGTCCTCTTCCCTTCCACATCGCCAAACCACTCTCAACGAAAATTGGAATCCTAAATTGAAGGAAGAGGTAGATAGGTCGGTTGCCCGATTCTTCTTCCACGACCACATTGCCTTCCATGCTTCGCGGTGAGTTTCCCTTGGCATATGCACATTGCAATCTTCCATTTTGTATTCATAATGGGTTATAATTTCTCGACTCTCCATACTAACGCAACATGCTCTATTTTGTGTGGATAGGTCTCCATACTTTCGAACCATGGTTACGAAAATAGGGGAATATGGTTCCTCTTATGTGCCACCTTCATCGGAGAGGCTTCGCACCACCCTTCTTGACAAAGAGAAGCTTGCCGTGGAGCAAGCGGCCCAAGCAACAAAGGATTTGTGGGAGACCAATGGCGTCTCTCTTCTTGTAGATGGATGGAGCGACACCCGCAAGCGGTCCATCCACGGGGTGGTGGCCTACTCTCGGGGGGAGATGTACTTTGTGGAGTCACATGATGCATCCGATAGTGGCAAGGCCGCCGAGATGCTTGCTGCGGAGTGGACAAGCACCATAGAGATCACCGGCCCGGAGAATGTCCTTTGTATGGTTGCAGATGGAGAGGCGTCAAATAGGGCAGCCGGAGCTATCATTGAGGGCATGTATCCCAGCATCCATGTCACATTTTGCATGGCGCATTGCCTCAATAACCTCCTCAAGGACATAGGGAACTTGTCATGGATTTCACCCACCATTGGTGACGCCTCTCGAATTGTCTCCTTTGTGCTCAACCATCAAAAAGTGCGCCATGAATTCTCAAAGAGGAGCCAGTTGTCTTTGCTCAAATATTCAGAGACAAGATTTGCATTCAATTGGCTTATGCTAGGCCGCTTGTCTACATGTGGCGGAGCCTTAAGGGGCCTCTTTCTCAGTGATGAGTTCCAGGCCATGCCGGAGTCTACATCAGCAATAGGATTGAAATGCCGAGAATGGGCCGACGACGCCGCTTGGTGGGAGGAGGTGAAGACTCTTGACGCCATGGTCAAGCCTATTCTACACCTACTTCGAGTGGTGGATGGCTTGCAGCCATGCATTGGCAAAGTCTACGAAGCCATGGATCGGATGATAGAGGCACTTGAGAAGCTTGTGCCTGACCCTGTTCAGTATGCGGAGATTCATGGCTTGTGTGAGTCGAGGTGGAATGGATACTACTCTCCACTTCATGCGGCAGCTTATGTGCTTGACCCTGAGTTTCAAGGAAGGCGTCAAGAGACCGACAAGGAGGTGAGCAAAGGATGGCGGCTTGCATTGGAGCGCCTTGAGCCTAGCAGTGACATTAGGCGCAAGATTAGAGACGAGCTACTCAACTACAGGCAAAAGAAGGGCTCCTATGGATGTGTAGATGCACAGCTTGATCGCAACAAGATTGGCTCGGTTTTGTGGTGGGAGGACTATGGAGGAGATGGCCCACATTTGCAGCGCTTGGCTGTTCGTGTCCTTAGCCAAGCATGTACCACTAGTTGCTTGGAGCAACTATGGAGTGTGTACAGCCACATTGCCTCTAAGAAGAGGAATCGCCTTGGCGTTCAGAGGGCCAATGATTTGGTGTTTGTGAGCGCTAACTTGCGCATGCTTGCCAAGAGCATCACACACAAGGCAGATCCTTTCACTGAGTGGGAGATGGCACAAGAGAATCCATCTATGGCCGATACTCTTTTGGAGGAGCTAGAGGAGGATTTCGAGCCTCAATGCGAGCCTCCCGAGCCGGAGCCCTCATACGTTGCTGACGACCTCGACTACGACGACGATGTGGAGATTCAGCAGGCGAGCACTTCTTGAGTTTGATGATCATTGATCACTCGACTCTCGAGTCTAGACTCTTGAGTCTACGACTCTACCTACTACATAGCCCTTTGTACTTTTTGTTATCCTTGAGGCCTCAGGCTTGTCCTAAGTCCTTTAGGCTTTTTGACTCTTGAGCCCTTGTGGCATGCACTTCTCATTTTGTATCCATCGATCATCGATGTTTTATTAGCACATTTCAGCCTATATGACTCGTGTTCTTTGGTCTATTTAGTGTAAATTTATGGTCAAAGTGATGCTCTATGTGTGTGGCATGTGTGTAGGTCAAAAAATGCCCAAAAAACTCTTTTTTTTTTTTTTGCCGTTCCGACCCCCGTCCCCGTTTCCTGACTTTTGCCGTCCCGACCCCGTTCCCGACCCCGACCCGCCGTCCCATGTAACTATGATTTTCCTCCCCATTTACTGGGTCGTGGAGTCTAGAGGTTGGATCGAGCAGCCAGGGGCAGCACCTATATATGGTGCAGTTCTGCCCTAGTTCAGGGGTGCCCTCTCATGGGCACCCCAGGAGGCAGCATGTGGAGATCACCAGCAGGCAGGCCCCAGCATTTTTTATTAGCAGCTCCAACGTTTTTCCCCGGCAGCCCCCAATGTTTTTGGTGGGCAACCTCGGGGAGCTATGGAGATGATGGAAGGATCCTTGTGAGGCAATTCGCTTGCTAGGACAGACATGGGCAACCGATCTTCCCCTTCTTGTGATCCTCTCAGGGCAGTCCATCCCATGGGCATCTCAATAAGAGGCATAGCACTATACTCTTGTCCTGGCCTAGGAGAGCAGAGATCCAGTTGTCTCTCTCTCTCTCTCTCTCTCTCTCTCTCTCTCTCTCTCTCTCTCTGTGTGCCAGTTCTTCCTTTGCTAGGAGATGTATCAGTGTTGGGGAGCTCAACCCATGTTGTTGCCGTGTCAGTGATCTCATGTGCAAAAGCAGTTGGCAGTGTTGGTAGCAGTCGCAGCTGTGTGTACCTCGGGTCTATCCAGTTGGCATGTCAGTTCTATGGCGGACCACCACTTGTATGAGTATATTGTTATCAGCATGGAGAGCCTTTCCCATCTCTCTCTCTCTCTCTCTCTCTCTCTCTCTCTCTCTCTCTCTTTCTCTCTCTCTCTCTCTCTCTCTCTCTTTCTCTCTCTCTCTCTCTCTCTCTATATATATATATATATATATATGCCATTTCCCTCTTGAGTAACAGGTCTTGAGTTCAACTCTCCTCGTCGGATAGATCTTTAAGGTCTCTTGAGATAGTTTCCTACGACGTTAAAATTCTCTTCTTCTTCTTCTTCTCTCTCTCTCTCTCTCTCTCCCTCTCTCCCCCTCTCCCCCTCATAACAGGTCTTGAGTTCAACTCTCCTCGTCGGTCGGATAGATCTTTAAGGTCTCTTGGGATAGTTTCCCGCTTGAATAACAGGTCTTGTGTCACGTGCACATCTAACCCTATGTGTACGTGGACAAGCTACTTCATGACAAGGGTTCAGTTAGCTTAGTTTAGAAAGTGTTCTGGCACTTTTGTGAGTCTGTTCGCAGACCGTGCATGTCCAAGCACTTAAAGTAGATGCATATCCTCTGGTTGCGCACAACATGATCGTCAGATTACCATCAGAACCCATCATGAGCATTTTTACAGTGCACATACCTAGTTTCCCTATTTTAGCCATTTTTCACTTATTATTAATAAGTGACTTTGTTGGGAAACTGGGTAGGGCAATTTGACTCAGGCAATATGTAAGAAAACCTAGCGCTAGCACTTTTTGGCAGAAGAGGCAGCAGAGACCACAAGTCTGACAGTGCACCTTCTCAGCAAGACCCCCCGGTAGGCAACCTAGCGTTTTTCAGCCACCAAGGACCAGCGTTTTTCTCAAGTGCAGATCAGTCCCAACGTTTTGTAACTTGCAGATCAGCTCGGCGACAGCAGAATCCATAGCGTTTTTGCAGCTGATGTCCCATCAGCCCTAGCGTTTTTGGAGTTGCAGATCAGCCCTAGCATTTGCAGTTCCTTGACGATAGATCCTAGATTTGCATCAGCGTTTTCAGTTTTCAGCAGTTAGCCTCCGCACTGCAGCCCCCAAACCTCGCAGATCTCACCTTCCCGCAGAGCAGATCCTCGCTGCACGGTCAGATCAGGCAGCGTTTGTAGATTCAACCTGCTATTCGCAGATTTCAGCATCTGTGTTTTCAGCGCGTCGTCGTCGCATTGTCGTCATCGACATAGAGTCGGAATTTAGCAGATACAAGATTTGCAGATTTCAGCCCTTAGCGTTTTCAGTTTTCAGCCCATCTCATCGCCGCCCTCATCGTCGTCGACATTGTCGGCAAGTCCATTGCATTGTGGAGATTTGTGCAATCAATAGTAGTCCGCTCTCGCCATAGAGAGTGGGGCCTTTGGAGGAGGGTTTGACAACATTCTGGTGTCGTATTCTTCTCTCTCTATCTCTTAGTCTCAGCACCTTCATTCACAGTGTCTACCACTTCGTTTGTGATCATTTGCACTCTCTCACTAAAGGAACGGAAGGCTCTCCTTTTTGTAAGTAAAAGGAATCCTTGAGCACAATTCGGAGCACTAATCTTGAGCAAAGTTCAACATTCACTTCCGCTGCACCTGTATTGCTCTCTCCCAAGAGATGAAGCACAACAAGGGAAAGCCTAAAGAGAACAAGTCGTCTCAAAGTACCTCTCAGACTTCTCAGAACCCTCAGAACGGTAAGAACGGTAACTCTTCTAACCAATCTTCCTCTAGTCTCTCTGAAAAGAACTCACATAATGAATTCAAGGGTAAAGCTAACACAATTGCTAAGCCTAAGCTCACCCCATATGAAAAAGCAGCACAAGGAATTTTAGGAGGATACATCACGTCGGAAGAACAAAGCATTTATTCTAAGGAATGTCGATGTTATCATTGTCACATCAAGGGTCACATAAAAAGAACATGTCCTAAGCTTGACTCTAATGAATCTAAAGAACCCACAGAACCCACATCCTCTGTCAATGCAATAAATGAGAATACGAGTGTGACCCAAGTTTCTCATGATCCTTCCATTGATGAGTCTCTCATTAAGTGTTATGGTCATGAAGGGTGAGTGTTTTGTCATATTGTTTGATTTAGACAGTATGCATGATGTGATAAGTGACTCTCTTGTCGAAAGAACCTGCTTGGAGGTTAGCAAGACATCTCCTTTTGAGGTGTCAGGCTTCGCTCCCGGTATGGACTCTCTCATCACGCAAGAGTGCCTTGATGTTTTGTTTACTGTTCAACAAGCGTCCTTCCGCAGAAAATTTGTAGTATCTCCTCTTTCAGGATGTGATATGCTTTTAGGCATTCGATGGTTTCGTGACCATAACCCGCTCATTGATTGGGCAGCTAATACTTTCACTTTCAATGCCAAGAATGACTCTCTTGTTGTCATTCATGGGGAAGAAGTTGTTCATTCTTCATCTCTCATTTCTAATGTGCAGGCGAAGCTTGAAAAGAATAAGGAGAAGGAAACTCTCTCAGTCTTGTCTTCTCCAAAGCACGACACACATGATTTGCATGATAAAGATGTGATTATTCACAAACATGATGATTTGCATGATAAAGATCTGATTGTTCACAAGGATGATGGTTTAGTTGATACTTTGTCTAGTGAAGCTAACCTCGTTGCAGATTCTATCAATCACGAAGACCCGATCTTGGCTCTCGAGTAGAGGTCCCAAGAACCCCCACAGGATTATGTGTACGCATGATTAGTTAGTACGCATTGCATGACACACATGATTTGCATGATAAAGATGTAATTATTCACAAACGTGATGATTTGCATGATAAAGATGTGATTGTTCACAAGGATGATGGTTTAGTTGATACTTTGTCTAGTGAAGCTAACCTCTTGCAGATTCGATCAATCACGAAGACCCGAGCTTGGCTCTCGAGTAGAGGTCCCAAGAACCCCCACAGGAAGTATTATGTGTGCGCATGATTAGTCAGTATGCATTGTTCGAGTGTTTCATTCGTGATGGTTTCTTGTCTTTTAGTCACCGTCCTTATGTGATCCCTTTTCGTAGGCATGACATAATATTGTACATTGAACACGATTCACTATTGAACGAGCACGGATGTATGCGGATTACTCATGACAAGATGAAATGTTTGCACCCAAGGAATTCACATCCCATGTCTCTTCCTTGGCATGACACAATATCCGAAAGAGCACAAGAAGGATTGAGCATCAAACATTGGCATTTCCATTGTGATTTGCCAACTGTTGATAGATTTAGATCAGAAAGACAAGTTTCGATTGCATTGTTTGCGTGTGTTTGATGAACGGTTTGGCACTCCGTCTATATGTTCATCTACATTGCATGCACGGTCTTTAAAGAAGACTAGAATTTTTCTAGTCACTTTACATGGAATAGGTATGTTCATGTTTTTGTGTTGGAAGAATTTTCATTCTCGGAGATTCTTGAAGAAGGTGGACCTACGTCCATAGACGTAGATGGACCATTGACGCAGCCATAGATGACTTTGTGTCACTTTCGGCGCGGCCCAAAGAAGCAAGTGTTGTAGATCTTTATGAAGTTCAAGTATTGTGATGTGTGGGTCGGCGAAGAGTCCTTCCCATGATTCATCCAGACGTTGTTGGCGATCTCCCTCGAAGCCATACAGTTCGGTACCAGTATCTCACTTTAAAAAGGAGGGGATGTCACGTGCACATCTAACCCTATGTGTACGTGGACAAGCTACTTTATGACAAGGGTTCAATTAGCTTAGCTTAGGAAGTGTTCTGGCACTTTTGTGAGTTTGTACGTAGACCGTGCATGTCCAGGCACTTAGAGTAGATGCATATCCTCTGGCTGCACACAACATTTTTACAGTGCACAGACCTATTTTTCCTATTTTAGCCATTTTTCACTTATTATAAATAATTGACTTTGTTGGAAAACTGGGTAGGGCAATTTGACTCAAGCAATATACAAGAAAACCTAGCGCTAGCACTTTCTGGCAGAAGAGGCAGCAAAGACCACAAGTCTGGGAGTGCACCTTCTCAGCAAGACCCTCCGGCAGGCAACCTAGCGTTTTCAGCCAGCCCTAGCGTTTTTGGAGTTGCAGATCAGCCCTAGCGTTTGCAGTTCCTTGACGACAGATCCCAGATTTGCATCAGCGTTTTCAGTTTTCAGCAGTTAGCCTCCGTACCGCAGTCCCCAAACCTCGCAGATCTCACATTCGCGCAGCGGATCCTTGCCGCACGGTCAGATCAGCCAGCGTTTGCAGATTCAGCCTGCTATTTGCAGATTTCAGCATGTGCGTTTTCAGCGGCTTGTCGTCGCATCGTCCGCATCGCCGTCGTCACCGACATAGAGTCAGAATTCAACAGATACAAGATATGTAGATTTCAGCCCTGAGCGTTTTTAGTTTTCAGCCTGTCTTGTCGCCGCCCTCATCGTCGTCGACATCGTCGGCAAGTCCATTGCATTGTAGAGATTTGTGCAATCAATAGTAGACTGCTCTCACCGTAGGGAGTGGGGCCTTTGGAGGAGGGTTTGACAACATTTTGGTGTTGTATTCTTCTTTCTCTATCTCTCAGTCTCAGCACCTTCATTCACAGTGTCTTCATTCACAGTGTCTACCACTTTGTTTGTGATCATTTGCACTCTCTCACTAAAGGAACGGAAGGCTCTTCCTTTTGTAAGTAAAAGGAATCCTTGAGCACAGTTCGGAGCACTCATCTTGAGAAAAGTTCAACATTCACATCCGTTGCACCTTACATCTTGAGTTCAACTCTCCTCGTTTGATAGATCTTTAAGGTCTCTTGGGATAGTTTCCTACGACGTAAAAATTCTCTTCTTCTCTTCTTCTTCTTCTTCTTCTCATTCTCGGATGTCCCGTCTCTGTCTACCTTAGTGATCTTTCTTCTCCACAAGTGTGCCTTGTTCATGTGTTTGGCATTGCAGGTGTGTAGATTAGAGTCGAGGTCCACCGGATCACGAACCAATTCTTGTCTTCATTGCATCTGCCGCGGCCCCCTATGATACCTTTGACCATTCACATGTCCATAACATTTTATGAGTTCATCTTCTTCAAAAGTCCCCTCATGCTTAGCTTTTTGCTCTACCACACTCATAGCATTCACTTGAGGGGTAGAGTGAGAAGTTGACGCAATAGAGTTTTCCCTTGATCTCCGGAGTCATGACAGAAACTCGGCACGTTGAACTTTGTGTTGATGTATGCTCATGTGTGTGCGCGTGTGGTGTGTGTTGTGTTTGGGAGCATATGTTTGTACCTAGTTCTACACCCACTATTGGGCACTGACGACGTTAGTGGGGATGTCGTGGTATTTAGTCAATACTATGCATGATGGAGCTGATGGTTATATTGTCTCGTGGGTGACTACCATGAGTCTATACCTTGCACTTTCCTTCAAGGGTCAATCTGGGTATATCCTGGATTCATCTAGGTACATTCCTTTTTCATGTGACCTACGACTGAACTATGGAAGCACCTACGTTCCTTTGCATACAATGTGTGACAAGACACGAGAGTATAACAAACTGAATAACAGAAATTGCAAGTCCACAGAGTAGATAGAGGAAATCAGAGATCTGTATTGATGTAAATTCACGGGTACAAGAAGAGCGTAGCTCGTGTCAAACCTCCTGACCACCCCCGAGCTATCTCACTCTCAATCTTGTGCACAGTTCTCAATCTCAATCACACTCTTACTCTCAATCACACTCTCGCTATCATTCACAATCACAATCTCAAGGCGCCATCACATCGAATAGCTTCCTTTTGAGTATGAGGGCTGTCTTCTTCACGAAAAGTGGCTATTTTCGGACCTAGCTCTAGTCTTTTAACAAAGTGGCCCAAAATAGGCTTGAAAAGAGACGTCCTGCACACAAATGTATAAGAACCGCTAAAACACATCCCACACACGCGAGTTAGCCAATTTAGAAACTTGTTTTTAATTTGAAATAAAAAAATAAAAAAATAAATAAAGTCCACAATTCTCGGCCATTTTCAGTGAGCCCTAGCTCCTAAACGATTCAAAATTTGCCCGGGGCCTTCTCATATGAATTCGTCCGTCTCGTCGTGCTCTTCGATAGTCGTGTAATGCGAAAAATCCATATCTTGCTTAATTTGGCCGAAAATTTCCCTGCAAGTTGACAATTTCTACAAAAACAACGTAACACAACATTTTTCTTTAATCTACGGGCTGAAACGAGCATCAAAATGAAGGAATTTCAAAAAACTCGAAGAAGCAATATTTTTCCTCATATTTAGGACTACAATTCCTACATACAAAACTTTTCCAAATTTTGACCTTGCACTCTCAAAATTGGCTCCCGAAAGGTGTCCTGAGACCAAATTTGAAACTTCACAAAAACGATTAGAATAAAACCTTAGACTATGGAAAAATGCTGAAATGAACAAACTTTGCTCCAAACAAAATATATACCAAAAACTTTGCAAAATAAGTCCTATTACACAAGGCTTGTTCTTCTCTACTTAATTGACCACCTAAAACTCCTTGAGCAATCTTTTTATCAAGTGTGAGGTGAGGTTTATCAGATTTTCCTTTACCCTTCTCGTTAGATTTATCGCTCTTTGCTTGAGATTGAGATGGAGAATTAGATTGAGAAGAAGAACTGGAAGGTTCTTTTTATTGTTACCATTCCCATTTGAATTCTTGTCCTTAGACGAGTCATGAGAGGAAGAGTTACCATTACCTGAGGCCGTCTTAAGCTTACCTTGTTGTGCTTCATCTCTTGGACTTGAGCCAGCGTATAGCGTTTTGCACATAGTTACAGGGGACGGGGGGGACGGGCCCTAGGGCCGGGGAACGGCCGTAACCGGGCCGGGAACGGCTGGGAACGCCGAGGGACGGACGGAAAACGGGCCGGACGGGCGGGTCGCAGAGGGGACGGACCGGGGACGGCCGGGGCCGGACCGGGGTCGGACGGACCGGACGGGTACGGCAGGGGTCGGCCGGGGTCGGATTCAAAAAAGTGACCGTTTTTGACCGTTTGCAACGGCTCTGTGCAGCCCCAACTGCCATATTTTTTAAGCCTTGGCCCTTGGGAGGCTATAAAAGGCTCCCTTGGGCCTCTTAATACTCATAGTCTCAATGCTCAATGCTCATTCCATTTCCCTCAAGCTCAAGGCTCAAGCTCATTCCATTTCCCTCAAGCTCAAGGCTCAAGTTTGAACTTTGAAGTTCTCCTCTCCCTCTTCTACCCACTTTGAAGCTCTCCTTTACTCTCTCCACACAAGCTCTCCTCTAACCCTTCTAACTTCTAAGCTCTACTCTCTCGAGTCTCTCCACCATCATGTCATCTCAAGCCAACTCCACTTCTCAAGCCGCTTCTTCTCGAAGGAGGCCCGCCGTGCAAACGTGGTCATGGTGGGATGAAGTCGACTTTAGCTCGCGTGGCAAAGGTGGCGGTGCAAGACCATGGACGTGCAAGCTATGTCCATACAAGAGAACGGGTGGTTCAAACAAAGTGCGAGCCCATCTTCTTCATGAACCCGGTCACGAGGTGAAGTTTTGCCCTCATGTAGCTCCCGAGAAGAGGTTGGATCTTCTTGAGAAACTCACGGTGTATGAGGTTGCGGAAGCGGCCAAGAGGGGCCGTTTTGTTGCCGTTGATCCCTCCGCCACGGCGACACCGCGAGAGCAAAGGGAAGCCAACCTTGACGACATCTCTCGAACCTTCAAGAGCCATGGATCTACACCGTCCTCTTCCCTTCCGCATCGCCAAACCACTCTCAACGAAAATTGGAATCCTAAATTGAAGGAAGAGGTAGATAGGTCGGTTGCCCGATTCTTCTTCCACGACCACATTGCCTTCCATGCTTCGCGGTGAGTTTCCCTTGGCATATGCACATTGCAATCTTCCATTTTGTATTCATAATGGGTTATAATTTCTCGACTCTCCATACTAACGCAACATGCTCTATTTTGTGTGGATAGGTCTCCATACTTTCGAACCATGGTTACGAAAATAGGGGAATATGGTTCCTCTTATGTGCCACCTTCATCGGAGAGGCTTCGCATCACCCTTCTTGACAAAGAGAAGCTTGCCGTGGAGCAAGCGGCCCAAGCAACAAAGGATTTGTGGGAGACCAATGGCGTCTCTCTTCTTGTAGATGGATGGAGCGACACCCGCAAGCGGTCCATCCACGGGGTGGTGGCCTACTCTCGAGGGGAGATGTACTTTGTGGAGTCACATGATGCATCCGATAGTGGCAAGGCCGCCGAGATGCTTGCTGCGGAGTGGACAAGCACCATAGAGATCACCGGCCCGGAGAATGTCCTTTGTATGGTTGCAGATGGAGAGGCGTCAAATAGGGCAGCCGGAGCTATCATTGAGGGCATGTATCCCAGCATCCATGTCACATTTTGCATGGCGCATTGCCTCAATAACCTCCTCAAGGACATAGGGAACTTGTCATGGATTTCACCCACCATTGGTGACGCCTCTCGAATTGTCTCCTTTGTGCTCAACCATCAAAAAGTGCGCCATGAATTCTCAAAGAGGAGCCAGTTGTCTTTGCTCAAATATTCAGAGACAAGATTTGCATTCAATTGGCTTATGCTAGGCCGCTTGTCTACATGTGGCGGAGCCTTAAGGGGCCTCTTTCTCAGTGATGAGTTCCAGGCCATGCCGGAGTCTACATCAGCAATAGGATTGAAATGCCGAGAATGGGCCGACGACGCCGCTTGGTGGGAGGAGGTGAAGACTCTTGACGCCATGGTCAAGCCTATTCTACACCTACTTCGAGTGGTGGATGGCTTGCAGCCATGCATTGGCAAAGTCTACGAAGCCATGGATCGGATGATAGAGGCACTTGAGAAGCTTGTGCCTGACCCTGTTCAGTATGCGGAGATTCATGGCTTGTGTGAGTCGAGGTGGAATGGATACTACTCTCCACTTCATGCGGCAGCTTATGTGCTTGACCCTGAGTTTCAAGGAAGGCGTCAAGAGACCGACAAGGAGGTGAGCAAAGGATGGCGGCTTGCATTGGAGCGCCTTGAGCCTAGCAGTGACATTAGGCGCAAGATTAGAGACGAGCTACTCAACTACAGGCAAAAGAAGGGCTCCTATGGATGTGTAGATGCACAGCTTGATCGCAACAAGATTGGCTCGGTTTTGTGGTGGGAGGACTATGGAGGAGATGGCCCACATTTGCAGCGCTTGGCTGTTCGTGTCCTTAGCCAAGCATGTACCACTAGTTGCTTGGAGCAACTATGGAGTGTGTACAGCCACATTGCCTCTAAGAAGAGGAATCGCCTTGGCGTTCAGAGGGCCAATGATTTGGTGTTTGTGAGCGCTAACTTGCGCATGCTTGCCAAGAGCATCACACACAAGGCAGATCCTTTCACTGAGTGGGAGATGGCACAAGAGAATCCATCTATGGCCGATACTCTTTTGGAGGAGCTAGAGGAGGATTTCGAGCCTCAATGCGAGCCTCCCGAGCCGGAGCCCTCATACGTTGCTGACGACCTCGACTACGACGACGATGTGGAGATTCAGCAGGCGAGCACTTCTTGAGTTTGATGATCATTGATCACTCGACTCTCGAGTCTAGACTCTTGAGTCTACGACTCTACCTACTACATAGCCCTTTGTACTTTTTGTTATCCTTGAGGCCTCAGGCTTGTCCTAAGTCCTTTAGGCTTTTTGACTCTTGAGCCCTTGTGGCATGCACTTCTCATTTTGTATCCATCGATCATCGATGTTTTATTAGCACATTTCAGCCTATATGACTCGTGTTCTTTGGCCTATTTAGTGTAAATTTATGGTCAAAGTGATGCTCTATGTGTGTGGCATGTGTGTAGGTCAAAAAATGCCCAAAAAACTCTTTTTTTTTTTTCGCCGTTCCGACCTCCGTCCCCGTTTCCTGACTTTTGCCGTCCCGACCCCGTTCCCGACCCTGACCCGCCGTCCCATGTAACTATGGTTTTGCAATGTTGGATCACCGGTTTGCACTTCAAACTTGATCGAGTGGTCCAATTCAAAGAGAAAGGCCTCTAACCTTTCCTCGTCTGATTTGTACAATTGTCCACCTAACTAAGACACACGATTAGCATACTATATCACATGTTTACCTTGTTGAGACAAAGCCTAAAAATCCTCTTTCAATTGCTTCAGGTACTGTGGAGGTAAGAAACGAGTCTTGAGACCCTCCTCGAACTCCTCCCAACTAAGCTCGAGAGGGGGAACGAGGAGAGACGCTCGAGAGGGGAACGAGGAGAGACTCGGAATGTGGGCTTCCTCCTCCTTCTCCATCCGCTCATCCTTCCAAGTGATGGCATCACTCGTGAGAACCAAGAGAACCTTTTTTTAATAGACTTTTTAACAACCGCAAAATAGGATGTAAATTGATGCAACCAAGGATAAATGACAATAGCATCCATCTTACCGTCATACTTACAGAACGTGATCTTCTTGGGAATTGGTTCGTTGGTTGCCTCCGCGATGGTCTTGGCAAGCTTTTCATAATCAGGCTCCGAAGAAGGTGTCGGATCGCATTGCCAAAGTGGTGATGAGATCACGCGTGGTTTGGCTTTCCTGCCTTCGGGCCTCGGCGTCTGCCTTGCGCTCCCTTCTACGAGCCTTGACTTCGGCCGCCAATCGACGTTCCTCTCGCTCCGCCGGTTCCACACGCCCTTGTCGACGTCTTTCCTCTTTCCGCATCATCAATCATCATCCGCATCATAGCATCCATGGGATTTGGTGTCAATGAGGGAGGGGCAGGGGGAGTGCAAAATCTTCAAAGCTCTGATATCAATGTCAGGTGCAGTGGAATTGAAAAGGTGAAGATCTAGGTTTTACACCTCCACAAATCCTTTACTTCTTTTCCTTGCGTTAGTGATTACTTTTAGCTTGAATGAAGATTCCTTTTGGAGAAAGGGAATGAGAGAATGCGGTAGAGATGTGTGGAGAGAGAGAGAGAGAGAGAGAGAGAGAGAGAGAGAGAGAGAGAGAGAGAGGGGGTCCCAACCAACCCTCTCAAGGGCCTTCCACACCATTGCCAATGTGGTATTCGCTTTAGATTGCGTAAATGGAATGTACACACAACGCAATACCTCAAGTGCAGACTCTACCAACTCGAATGATGACTTTCGCCGCGGTAACTCCTCAAAACAAGGCACCTTTGGGGCTGATTTGATGCACCTTTGAATCCTCCTTGATTTGGGGTTGCGGATGGCCACCACGGGGCTGATTTGCACTCTCGATGTGAGGAATGAAGGGCTGAAAACGCAGATCTCGACGAGGCCGATGATGGACAGCAATGGAGCACTTGATGCCGGCGAGGGAATGGCTCGATGGGCTACCGAAGTACCGGACCGCAACGGGAAGCACTCGTGAGCAAAGTCAAGCCGTGTTCCGGCAAGGGAACGGGCTGAAATCTGAAAACACTGGACTGATCTGGCGATGAAACCCAAAAACATTGCTGCTGGCTGAAAACGCTAAGGATGAATTCTGCTTTCCACTAGCGCTTCCTCAATTTGCATTAAATGCTAGCTACCTAGGTCCCTTTATAGGTGAGATTGGTAGGTTATAAAGTTTATTAGGCTTAGGTACGGCAATCCGTCCACCACCCAACAAATAAATCAATAAATTGATTTATTAATAAGTTAGGCTAGGGGGTGTCTTTTTGGGTGAAACTGTCGTACATTTGCCCACCCTGGAATCCGAGCGACGCGGGGAATGGCTCGTTGGATTCTGCTAACCTAGAACTATATGCATGTCATGCTAGATGGCCAAGGTTGTTTCAAAACGTACGTACGATCCATTCCATACCGTACATTTGTACTTTACAATCCGTCTGGTACGGATCGATCCGTACAAGTCAAATTTTTTGATTTTTTTTTTTGGGGGGGGATAAGGTCATCGAGTGATTTTGTGAGGGTTTTCAAGCCATTCCGTACACTTTTGGGCACATAAACAGAGATGCCTTCAAATGTCTTTAAAAGCTAATGCATGTAATCTTGTTTTTAATTGGAAATGTCCTAGAAAGTTTTGTAAATTGAGGTTCTTTTACAAGAGTACGTATTTTTATGTAATTTTTTGTTTTGTTTTGTATGGAACAATGTACAGCACGTACATATCTACCACGTACAATACGTTTTGAACCACCTTGCCGGATGCATGTAATAACACCCGTCAAAACGCGTATACAAACTATTCATGCAAGAGGGTTCCAACATCGGAAAGCCTAATCTAATGGACTTGTCTGGACATGCAGGTCTTGTGAACAATCTCACAAAATTGTTGGTACTAATCCTAGGATTCTAGCACTCCTATTGGAAGAAGGGGAAGATAAGCTTTGGAAGTCGATGAAGCATGTCCACGTGGCACACATAGCCATGTGCACGTGACAACATATGTTCATAAAATCATTTCCGCAAAATAATGTCAGCCTGTCAGTATCCCTAAATCTCAAAGACAAACTAGTCACTTTATTCAATCGAGGAAATCTGTGACAAAGGAGTGAAGTGACTCCCCTCTTGTGTAGTCCACACCGCACCAAATTCAACCTAATGATCGGTAACTTTTGGCATAGACAGTGCTAATATTCCAAAAAGCTTCAAGGTATAGCTCTCTCTGAAGAGAGTTTGCGATGTTCTCCTCCTCCATCCACTTTGCATCGAGGGCCAAAAAGTACCCTTGACCAAACTATCTAGTGGACCTAGCTTACCTTTTTGTTCTTTCAATGTGCCGTGTGACCTGTTGGTAGCCCTGCTGGCCTCCTTGTCTTCTGGCATCTCAATCAGAATCGTTGGAATTCTCTGATAAACCATCAGCTGATTCCCTTGCATCATCGGAACCCGTGGATGCACTATCATCTGATTCCTTGTCTGCTCTGGACCTGCATCTGGTTCCCTGGGGTTGTTGGAACCTTTGGATGCACTATCATTTGATTCCCTTGCTTCTCCGGAATTCTCTGATAAACTCACTCCGGTTCCCTTGGTTCTCTCTCTCACTGAAAGACTCTTACCTTGTTGAGGTGGACACTAGCTTGTCCATAGGATAAGTCAATGAGCCGGCATGCATTCCAAAACCTTGCTTGGCATGTCCCATAAGTCTTTGAATAGAGTCAGACTTCTGTTGCAAACAATATTGTCGAATCTCTTTTGGCAAACCATAGTAAAACCATTCGAATTGATCCCTCAAAGTGATCCTTCAAAACGAGTACATTGGCAAATAGGTATCCCAAAACTTCTGGTAGGAGTCATCCAACGTATCTTTCTTAGTCATTTGGAGATGATGCCAAGCCGTGATGACATCTTCATATATTCAAGTGAAAATTCTCTTGAATTTTACCCACTTCATAGGTGTTTCTCTACATAACAGCAGAGTAGACCACCATGTCTATGCATTTGTTTTCAAGTACGATGCCGCCCTTCTCACCTTGGAGCGTCCCGAGAACCGACCTTCCAAGAATGTGACGTCAAACTGCTGTATGAACTCAAGGGCTTAATGAGTGTCCTGGTAGCCTAAAAACGTGTCAAACATGACTGCTTGACCCCCATTCTTGAAATCCTTGGTCTTCTTGTTTATTTGTTCACTCTCAGAAGAGGACGAGCTCTCCTCCTCTTAACTGCTAGACACTCCTTCTAAACTTCTTTTAAAATCTGCTTTTTCTTTTTCTTTGCTTCTTCTGCCTTTTCTCATCCTCTCCAGAACTAGAGGACGACGAACTATCGGAACTCTCTGAAGACGAAGAAAAATATGGATCATCCTGGAAACGAATACGTTGTTTGGATCTGCTTACCACCTCGAAAGTCAACTTCTGGCCCTAAAATCGGGGAAATCCACCGATTTCCTCTTCTTTCGAGAGTGCTTTAGGCCTTTTCTTAACTGGTTCATCTTCTTGTCAAGAGCTCTGTCCAACTCTTTTTGCTAGTACAATTTCCTTTTTTTTGCTCTCGACTTTTCATTCTACTTCCTTATTGTCTTGAGAGGAGAATCGACGCCCTCTTGCCATCTTGAGTGAATCTCATCAATCGGATATTTCTTTAGGTGATTCACATATTTAAGGTCTTTGGAGTACTTTATCAATCTTTTCACACACGTACCAACTTGTAGTTGACATTTGTAATCTGCTCTGGTAAAATTCCTGGCCAGAATTTTGTCTAAATCTACGTTGGTTTCTTTAGTTTCCACGCTAGGTTTCATCTTTTTTCATCTCCCCATAGAGAGTTGTCGTCTTCGTCAAATTCTCTGCGAGAACCCATGATGTTGCAAAAAGGATCGGATCTTCTGTAGAAGAAGAATCGTTCTGAGCTCTGATACCACTGTTACAGGTTTGGACACTCCAAGCGAGAAATCAATAGAAACACACGAACAGAAACTGCAAAATCATTGAACTTGAGTAAAGAGAACGAGAAAAGGAGTTGACACGACATGGCGGAGTTTTGAGCCAAGACGCACTGGCCCCAAAGACTCACGTCCCCTTTTGGTATTTCTTTATTATTACTAGGCACAAGTACAACTTGCGAGGTCCAACTCTCTCCGAGACTCTACGTCCAGATGCTCTCCGAGAAGTGACCCCCGGGGCACTGATAAACTTACATGGGATGCCTAAAAGTAGAGTCTCAAAACATTAGGTAAAAATTGCATAAAATTTCCAGAAAGCTGCCAACTTAGATTTTTGAAAATCCGTACAACCTGCCACGTCAGCATTGTAGCGCAATTTTTGGAATTCCGTACAACCATGCCACGTTAGCAGTCCGTACGGTTCCGTCATGACAACAGTCACCGGGATTTATGGAGGTGCAACCCAGAGTTCAAGCTTTTGAGTTTTTAGGGTTAGGCCCCTTTGCTGGTGTTCCATAAGTTGGGTAGGGTTAAGATTATTTAAAAACCATAACCCCCTTCAGTTGAGACCCCTCAGCCACACTTTCTGGGTTCAGTTCCTCTTGTCCACCCGGCCAGCTCTCTTCCAGTTGGGCACGCCACATCATCACTTTGTTACAATGTAGGTCACTCTCCTTGAGGGTGGAGCACTTTAGAGTGGGGAAATGATCAGGATACGAGTAGTTTATGTCTTTACCCTTAGTTTTTTTGCATTCTCTTGGAGCGGGCAGCAACACTAACTTCTGCAATTGCTGGTTGTGCGACTTGAGTCAATTGAGTTGAGGAGATTCTTGTTAGAGCTCGATTTACTTTCAGCGGACAACATTTTACTTCCCGGACACCTTTTGGCGGTAGTGGCTGGATGGTATACTAGCCAAGTACTATTCGACCTCCGAGTTTTGTAGTAGATATTCTTGTCCACGATATCCTCTCTTCAGTTGTAGATTGCTCACTCCAACTTCTTGATTAGTCTTCCTTTCCAGGAGCTGAGAGGAGGTGGTGTGGCATCTCTTCGGATTTGTCTAGTTGGTCCCAGTGTCTCCTAGGGACAGGTGACATGGAGTGGGGGCTGTTTTGTGGCAGTGCCTGTAAACGGCCTGTTCAATCCAAAAAGGGCGGTAGAAAACCTTGATTTAGCTTTCACCCATTATTAGTCGTCTATTATACCTGCGCTATTGTGACACAAGAGAGGGGAATGGGATACAGATGCTAGAATGCACCTGTATGAGAAGACCGACACCAGATTGGCCCCTAACTTAGGCGCCCCTTTCGGTATTTCTTTATTCTTCCAAAGAGGGAATAAACAAGGTGGATCCCTACAAGCTGCCCCGCACAAACTTGGCTGAATTTCAACTGTTCCGGCCCGATTTCGGCAGCATAACTGTACTAGGACCCTTCACAGTCAGTATTCCCACGCATTGAGTGACTTTCCCGACGCATACGGGCACTTTGCAAGACCTGGCGAGAATCTGCAGCACGCTGAATTCTCTGTTTTCAGCCCCGAAAATGCGCCAGATCGCCTGTACAGCGGTCCCCTTGCGTCCCCGAACCTCTTGGGGGTATTAGGGTCCGTTTAGGGCCAAAACCCTAAACCTGCAAAAATACACAGCAGGCTGTAATTTACTGTTTCGGGCTCCGTTTCGCGTGCCGGTCGCATCTGTAGCAAGTCCTCGAGCTCCCGCACCTGTAGGGCTACTTGCCCTTTGAATCGGACGAGATTTCCGGCGTGAAACCTCTCCGAATTCACCTGTACGTGCGGGGGGATTAGCCGCTAGCTAATCCAGTACCTATGCAAGAGGCTCTTGCCTCGGCAATCGCGCATGAACCCACACAACTGTACATTGGTCAAATGAAGAGCCCACTAGAGGGGCATAACATACTGCCAAAGGGGAGAGAGAGGGCAATGCGTAGCGTGCAAGGCATCACTCCTGGCACCGCACTGTGCATAAGAGGGAAAGCAAGCACTCCATAGCTCTTAACCTGTGACAAAATCTGAAATCAGCCTCCTCTCTTATTTTAGGCGCCCCCTCTCTGGCCAGGAGTAGCAGAATGCTCACAGAGTGCCACATGGCACATTTTCCGACTTTGGGCATTCCCGGCTAAAAATATCTCAACTGGTGCGTCAGTTGACTTTGCAGCAGAGCAAGAAAATGTTCCCCTTGTCATTCCGGAGGTAATGACGCCAACACATTTTCAGGTCCCAAAATAGCAGTTCCCTAAATTTTAGGAGATGCTGCCATTGTATCTTTCTAGGTCATCCGACCCTCTTTGTACACTGCGGCCACATCCAGAACTGAAATGTAGCCTCTGTAGCAAAGGATTCCACTTTGGCTAGTCAATGACCCCACTTGGCTAACCATAGTCCTTGTCCAACCTTAGTGCTCTCTTGCCCTCAGGCCTGGACTCCCTCTGAACAGTTCCACACTAGCTATGCAATGCAGGGCAGTTAGATTTCCCGAGGGGTGTTTCCAAAAGGTGAAAGTAAATAGATAATAAGAAAGAAATCAACAAAAAGGATAGATAGTAGTCACACGCTGGTGACAGTGCCCGGCCGTAGTGACGTTGTTTTCTCATGTTGGGATTCTTCTAGCCTAGTTTAGTCCTTGGGTTTTGGTTTTTTCCTAGCCATATAAGCTCCTACAAGTGTAGAGGTTTCCCCCCCGCTTCCCATGTGCCCTCTTGCATTTTTCTCTCCTTGCTGGTCTATTTCCAACTTGTGGGGGGTGAGCATGTGGGTTGGGCAGCCAGGGTAGGGCCTATATATGCGCCTAGGGGGGTCACCTCTTGGTGTGTGCTCAGCCCAGCACGGTGCACAAAGGGGCAGCCCCAGCCAGCGGTTTTGGGCAGCAGAAAGGGGGGGGGTGTTTGCAAATCTGCCTCTCTCCAGCATTTTCTGATGCTCTCCCTAGCGTTTTTCATTGGCAGCCCCCAGTGTTTTTGGTGGGCAGCGGCGGTGAGGTTTGCTGGCAGTGGCGGGTAGCACTTGCAGAGTCCCCTCTCTAGGGGCGATGGTCAACATACTTACCCCTTCGAGTATTTTCCTCAGGGCAGCTCATCCGATGGGCATCTTTGTCAAAGGCACTTTCTTGCTTGATGCCAGGAGGTGGATCAATGATGGGGTTCCAACCCATGTTGAGGCCGTGTTAATGGTCTCGTATACAAGAGCAGATGGCAGTAGCAATTGCAGTTGTGTGTATCTCAGGTCTATCCATTGGGACTTGTTAGATCTATGTCGAACCACCCTTGTTCACTTGTATGAGCTGTTTGTTATCAGCATAGAGAGCCTTTCCTCTCTCTCTCTCTCTCTCTCTCTCTCTATGGATGGAAACTCAGAGATGTTATCCACCATTGCTAATATCTATGAGGAAAGCACATTTTTATTACGAGGTGGGAAAACTCAGCTCTAATTTGGGGCAGTGTGACCCAAAATGCTACTCTTTGTATGGCTGGCCTTGGATAATAGAAGAAAATGCTTATTTTCACACGGTACAGTTTGTTGAAGGCTTTTTAAGGTGGTAGTGTTATACTTAGTGTCACAAACTACTGACGTGTCCAGCCACTGAAGAACGGAGCCAACCTGTAGATTCCGGCTCAGAGGCCTAACCCTAAGTGAAGAAGGTGGAGCAGCAAAAGAAGTTTTACCGACTTGCAAAGTCTTGTTGAGTGGCCTATTTTTAAAGAAGAGTTCCCACCAACTTATGGGACCTCGTCCGATGGGGCCCAAGTGACATAAAGGCATTAAAATAAAGCTGGACCCTCACACACACTCAAAAAAATAGAGTTAAAACTGATGACGTGGCAGCCAATACAAACTCCCAAATTTTGAGTTGACATGCTGATGTGGCAGCCTGTACGGATTTCCGGATTTCACGCTGAACTGATGACGTGGCAGTTGTAGAGATTTTCACAAAACGCGCTGACAGCTTTTTGCCACCCGCTTTTGGACCAGATGCTTTTGAGTTTGAATGCTTTTCATGTAACTGCTTTGCAAGGCCAAGGGCCTTTAAATATGTGCAGAGGGCTCCTTCTCTGACACACTTCTTGGTGAAGGTGCAGAGCGTGAGTATCGGCATTGTACCGAGTTTAAGTAATATAAAGAAATACCGAAAGGGGCACCAAGGTTTGGGGCCAGTACTCTCTGGGGTGGAATTCCGCCACTCCGTGTCGCGTGTGCTCTCTCTCTTTGAGTTAAGTTGTTATTGAAGTGCTAAAAGTCTGTTCAGTCTGTTCTTTTCTATTGGCACGTGGTGCCCGTCTCGTGACACTGAAACTTGGATGCCCTGCATTTCCTTTTACGTTGAAATCATTGGTTTGCCATTTGACAGAAGCAGACACATTTTGTTTATGTATCATTCTTGTGGTTGTTTGTTTATCAGGAGCAAAAATGGATTATAGGAGTAGTTTTAATTGTGCCGTTGTATGCAGTTGAATCGGTAAGCTCTTTAACTTGGCTTTCTAAAGAATGCTTTCCGGCGATGTTTTGAAGCATGTAAGGTTGGCGTTCTTACTCCTTTTTGCCCCTCCTGCAGTATGTATCTTTATGCAGCTCCCATGCGGCTCTTGTATTCGAGATCGTACGCGATTGCTATGAGGCTTTTGCATTGTATTCATTTGGACGCTATCTCATCGCCTGCTTGGGTAGTGTTTATATTAAACTCATTATTTTTGTGTGTTTTTGACAAAAGTTGATTGGAGGTTAACTTTTGGTAGGTGGAGAGGAGAAGACTATGGAATCCATGGAGAGGCAAGCAGTTTCAGGTCCTCGCACTCCACTCCTTGTTCAGACTGCAGGCAGAGCTGCTGTTAAACATAGCTTTCCTCTAAGTTATATTCTGCAGCCTTGGGATCTTGGAAAGCAGTTCTATCAAGCATTCAAATTTGGCATTGTTCAATTTGTAAGTCAATTCTCACAATGCTTGTGCTTTGAACCAAACAAAATCGTGCACAGGTGTATACCTTCTCAAGGCTTTATGTATGCTTGCACAAGTTTGTGCATGATTACACGTCTATCTTCCCTGTTTTGTGCTATAAGAGTGCATACAAATAAACATTCAAGTAGCTGTTAGGAATCTGGCTTTGAAAAAAAGTTATAGCCTTTCTTATGTGACTTTCTTTTAATTTGGGAGAAAAAGTTCTCTTTTATCCAGCATCACATCCAGAACACATACCCTGTTAACTCTCAAGTCTGTGCAAAGGAGCTAGCGGGAGGAAAAGCCCTACAGGGTAACATGAAGATCATCGTTCATGATAAGGAAAGTCTCTGTTGCCAAGCATGGATGTCCGAGAGCATCCCACAGATGCTGGGAAGGTAGATAAAGGAGCACGAGAGTGCAAACATTGTAAAAGAAACTCCCTGTTAGGCTTACAACCAGGGGGTCATCCTTGCTCTATGCATTTTCCCAGCAGTGATGCTTTGTGCAGTTGGATCTACAATGCCAAGCCCTTCCTGGGACTATGCAAGATAAATCACTGACCAAGCCGTCTGAGCTAGGCCACCAGCTTGAACAAACCAATGAAACTTTCAGATTAATGACTGACAGCAGAATGATGGCCACAGGAATCTGGTCAGCGACTACAGCACAGCGAACCAAGAAAAGATGGGTACTACGGCATTACAAGAGTTTCCTCTGAATGCTCAGGACGACCGTCAGCTGTTGCAGGCCCACTCATAAGTCTTTTTTATAATACTCTAGGAATTCACCAGTTCAAGGTTGGCTGCAATGGAAACTATCCTGTATTCTGGAACCCCTGCCATTCTTATGAATGGTTAACATGGCATACAAGGTGAATAGCAATGTTTGATACAAATCTATGTATAGGTATGTGTGGTGTGCACGTGTGTAAGCTGTGTGTATATAGTTTTTATACCTCAGCCCCCTTTCTAAAGACTTACATTGCTACAATACATATGTAATACATACAAACATATGTGCACATGCGCTCATACACAGAGGCACATGGAGCACAAAATGGGAACAAGGCTGCAAGGATGGCACGAGTATCCATTCTCTATGACTAATGAGTATTTTTTCTCTTGCTTAGACAAATGCTAGCCTTTATTATGGTTGAGTAGGCCCATCACCTCCGGAGGGTGATAGAAACTCAGTTTGTTGGTTTTATAGAGTACGTTCAAAGCATGAATGACCTCTATACAAACCTCATATACTCTTGGACACTGACGACGTGAGTAGGGATGTCATAGCTGTTGTCCAATCCATGCATGATGAAGGTGATAATCTTATTCTTCCTGTTTGGACAAGCAGCGAAGTTGAGGTCAGATATTGTCAAGTTTGGATGTGAGGATACTTAAGTGTTTCATCCTATTTAGCTATGTGTTCTGAAGATCGAAAGCTGTAGATTAGACTTGAGAGACTCAAACACTTGATTGATTGAATGAATGAAAACTGAGTACAATAGGCTTCTCATTTAGGAGACGAAGAGTCACAAATGAAACGACATGTCTCATGGTGAAGAGACATGGTTGTAGATGTAAAGACACATCCTTTGGACGAAGAGTTGCAACCATTGGTTGAAGGGCGTGAACAGTTGTCGAAGGAGTGTTGCTTTTGGTGAAGAGGCATGTCTCTAGAGCGAAGAGTCGTGATCATCCAAGTGTAGGGGTCCTCCTTGGCATGTCACTTCTCGTATTTGCAACTAGGACTAGATGTAATAATGTAACATAGTCACAATCGTGACATTCCCTCCCATTTTTAATAAGACCCAAGGGCAGTTGTAGAAACTCTAGGAGAAGGAAATGTATTGTTATAGTGCTTCTGCATTCAAAGCTCTAATTGTTAAGTCCCATGACATGGCATTATTCTTGACCATAACTATTTTGTCAAACTGAAAAAATGATCATTTCTGTAGCTCGTCTCATCTTTGTCAAAAGTAGAAGTATCACATTTGCAACTTTGCAAGAATTCTTATCGAAACATGGGCTTGTAAGGAATTCTGTCACAGCTTCGAGTGAACTATTGGTAAATTGAGTTGAGTCTTTTGCTGAGTGATGACCACTGGTTGGAAATCTGCAAGGTATTCCATTGGTTTGACTGGAACAGTAAAGTCCTCCTGAAGGGATGTCATAGACTCTTTTGAGTAGTGTTTGGAGGTACATCCATCTATTCAGGTTTATCAATGGAAAAAGTTGTGTCCAAAGATTCAATTGTAGTGATTGAATTGCGCTGCAAGGGTCTGTATCTGATTTATCCTTTGCACTGTTGAAGGTAAGGATTGGACTCTTCAAGTTTGAAGAATTATCATTCACCACAATATCTGGTATTTGTTCAAAGACAAAGACTTTGTTTTGCAAGGGCAGTGATGAGGCGACTTTATGTGCCTAGAACACGGCCAAAGAAAGGGTTATGTGCTTGTTAATTGTCACACAAGAACCAGAATCTTTTGAATCTTCAACTGTTTCAACGGGTATTAAGGCTTCTAGTTGAGAAGTAGGAAGTTGATGCAGATGTGGCCTCTTAGACCCGTGCAGAATCCTCTTGCACAAGGAAAGGATCAATAAATCTTCAACTTTACCACCATCAGATAAGAAAGACTTAAATATAGGGCATGGCTCCCAAGGGGGAACTTGTCCAGTGTTGTTGCATTCATGACCGAGTATGCGACTAGGATCGGATATGTGTGCCACTAAGTAAGCCTATCTTGATATGGCTGATTTCTTTTTAAGATGAGATCCTTTGGAAGCTTCATGTTATTGCTTTTGTTGCTGACGATTCTTATAATAAGTAGGTTGCTTAGAACTGTAGCATTTCCAAGAATATTCATGTTGAGACTTTTGCTGCTTGCACGAAGATACTTGTGTCTAGTTGTCTCTGAGAAACCATGCTTTGGGTGAGAAAATTTTGGATGCGAAACCTCTGGTTTGAGTGGTTGTTCCTACTCGGCCACTGAAGCCGATGAGAAAATTGATTGTGTAGTAGGCCTCACGAAGCGCGAAGAAGTATAACCATGAAGCACATCTAAACGTGAGGCCATCAATATAACAATAGAGATAGCTTGTTGGAGGGATGCCATTTGCTTTTTTAGAACTGCTATCGGGATCCTTGGGCATAATATGGTCGTCGCCATTTTGTGATCCGCCCGTGCCGACTCCTTAGAGAGAGTAATTGGAACTGTGTGGCACGACGATTTGTCACATACACACGGTACTCCTCTTGGGTGGGGACTACATTTGTTAGTGGTAATGGATCCTGAGGAGCTGGCTCAGGAAGAGGGAGAATAAGTGGGAGATGGAATATCCTCTAGAAAAGCAGGAACTGGATTGGTTAATTCTAGCGCTGGCTCAGGCTCGGGAACGGGTGCTAGCAGCAAGAGTGGTTTTGGAGTGAGTAGAGGGAGAAGAGGATTTCCTGAAAGAATCTCCACGAGTATCTCGTCTATGTATGAAAGATATAGAGCGGGCACATTGAAGGCTTCCGCATCCACACAATTAGAGCAGCCAGGATGCATATGAGAGGTAGTGTGCAATCTGCAAATTGCTAGCGTCGCTTGCAAGTAGCAAGTTGCCATAATTGACTCTTGTTTTTTTTTTTTGAATTTGCCACCTCAGCAACTTTGCCGGCCACCAATTAAAGTCCAGCAGCCGAAGAATTAACATATGGCTAGTGCGTAAAAAGAACCCAAATTGTGGGCTGCAGCGTAAGTGATGATCTGTCGTATGCTGCCTCTTGGTGCTGAAAGGGTGCGCACAACGATGGAAGGGCAGATGGGTGTGAACCTTCGCAAGGTGAGTGGCCAGTCGCGTTGTCCCTTCATGGAAAAGTCACCACCTCAAAAGTATGAAGAGTCACCACTTGTGAAAAGGTACAAGGCAGGGACTACGAGCACAAAACTGTCACACCATGACCAAGTAAGCATTATGCACGCATTTGTGTACACACGTCTCTTATGTGTATAGCATAGAAATAAAGGTTAGGGTTACTTCAGAGTACTTTACTTTGCACATGCCATCTTTATGCTGCTTTCATGCAACTCCGGGAGAGGTTAAGAATGAAGCGGCGAGGGTGATACCATTGTGGGGATTACTGCTACTATTTAGTGTTTCATCTTATTTAGCTATGTGTTCTTAAGACTGAAAGCTGTAGATTAGACTTGAGAGACTTGAACACTGACGTTTGATTGATTAAATGAAAAAAAATTGAGTACAACAAGCTCCTTATATAGGAGACGAAGAGTCACAAATGAAAAGACACGTTTCATGGTGAAGAGACATGATTGTAGATGTAAAGACACATCCTTTGGACGAAGAGATGCAACCATTGGTTGAAGGGGTGGGATCAGTCGTCGTCGTCGAAGGAGTGTGGCTTTTGGTGATGAGGCATGTCTCTAGAGCAAAGAGTCATGACCATCCAAGTGTAGGGGTCCTCCTTGGCATGTCACTTCTCGTATCTGCAACTAGGACTAGAAGTAATAATGTAACATAGTCACAGTTGTGACATTGGATCTTTGTACTTCTTTGGTTATTTTTAGCCTCTTCTGTGTAGGTTCGTAGTAGTATTTGTTTCTATTATTTAGCTTACATTAGGATTCAATTAGAAGTTGTGTGGAGCTTGATTTCTAGGATTTAAGTCTTTGAGATGTCTTATTTTTGTTAGTTTAAAGTTGGTTACTTGTTTAAAGTTCTAGTCAAGTAAGCTGCTTCAACTTTTTTGCTTATGCCTTTCTAAAACAATATCTAAGTGAATAATGGTTTGTTTTATTGAGTTTTGTTTAGTAGAAAATCAATTGATCCGCCCCCACCCCCCCTTGTTTCTTGTGTCCCTTGCTTTTGTAGTTTTGTGAGTGTTTTATCCCCTCTTATAATTTGTAAGTTCAGACCATTCTGACCTTATGAAGATATATAAATACTCACAACAGGTGCATGGGATGGGAATGAGATTGGACAAACGGCCATTCCTTGTCTCTCACACACACACACACACACACACACACACACACACACACTATCAATGTTCACCATAGTTAGTTTCAAATGCGTTTGATATTGATTGCAGGTATTGCAGACGTTTGGCAAATCAGCAAGCCTTGCACTTTCTTGTACCAATTTGCAAATTGGGGCTGTTTTGCTTCAATTTTCAGCCTGTTTCATCCTTTTAACAAAGCCACAAGTATTATCGATGCTTTTCTAGGTGAAAAACCGAGTTGGAGCATGTATCAGTTGTTGTGAAAACAACCAATAGAGAGCAAACTGCATGTACATGTATATATTATGGGCACTCTTTTGATGGCAATTCCCTAGCGCCCCAACTATCTCTGATCTCTAGAGTGCATGATCTTGCAGAGTGTAGGCTGCCCCATGAATAGTGGCTCGTATCTGCCTCTAATATCATCATAAGCTCTGCATCTGTAAATAAAATGCTCCTCACTCTCCACCTCTTTGCATACTCGACAGACTCTCCTCCCTGGGAACGTCATGAGCTCGCCCCACCTCGATCTCTAGTCTGTGTGATGTTACTATGAGCTGACCAATTGCCACCCGTGAGCTATGTGGCATTTAGGTGTCCATATAGCATGGTCATTGCATGAACCCGTCCTTGAGTATGGTAAGGAAATGATCTTTGTGGTGTGATATCTTTGGTTGAAGGGGAGATGTGATCCAAGTTTGTCTGATAAAAAGCTGGAGAGATCCTATTGGAGCACTATGTTTCTCACTACGTAAGACATGAACCTGGGGTGAGTTAGGGTCATACTGGAGAGGTGGCAAGCTCTCAAGATCAAGGCCATGTGCTCCAAACCATGCTCTAACTTGTGTGTACCATGCTTTGTCATACCTAGACTCTCCTTTGGTATAGTTGACTCCAATGCTCGTCGGGTAAGTCTATCGGCAGGGGGCTCTCTCACTCTTTGGATAAAGAAAACCGTCTGAAAGAGTGCTTCCACTTAGTGTAACAGGGAATGGGCGGAACACAGCCCAAACGTTTCGAAACGGTGTTCCGGATCCCAAAACGGAGTTGGGAACGAAACGCCGTTTCGGAACGAGGTGTAACCAAAACGGTGTTCCGGAGGCGACTCCTCACCGGACCTTGAGGCAGCTTGCTTCAGGGTTCATGTGCTGGTCCTTGCAGCTAGGGGATTAGAGGCCTTGGACTCAGTGGTTGGCTTCTCTTTCCCCTTTTGGGGCAGGGATCAGACTGAGTGGACTTTCGACTCAGTGTTGGACTGGCTACAAACACAGGCCCTAGAGTTCTCTCATCACATGGGAGACCTAGGAGTTACAGACATGCTTTAGACTCTTTGGCCATTAGCCAAGTTTGTTGTGACATCTCCAGATGCAACAGGATGTAGACTTCACTTCTTTGCTGAGACGAAGTGCCCGCCTTGCTATGTACACATTCATGAGGACTCTTGGATAGAGGAGGTTGCTTTACGCACGGCTTGGTCTACTTGGGCTTGGGCCGTGCACTCTTTGTAGTCACGCCTATCTAGAGGATGCTTGGATGCGGATTACTCCCCATCCAAACCAGCCTTGAAGATAACACGTTTAGCTGCTGCGGCAGCATCTGTTCTCTCTCGCTCCCCATGAAAATCGTCTCATGGAACGCGCAGGGATTAGGTGGGCCCCTGCTTCAGCGTCAAAGGGGCCGACTGCGTTAGGAGCTTCAGCGATGCCTTATGGGAGGAGAGATTGACTTTCTTATGCTACAGGAGCATCATCTGTGTGAGAGCCACATTAGACGTTGTGGTCAGCTTTTGCGTGGACGATATGATACTTTTGGTCAGCTGCTGTTGGACCTGGAGGCATCCAGGGTGGAGTATGTATGACTATTGCGGATTCTTTGCAGCAGGCCATTGTGGGCAAAGGGATTATTGTCATAGTTACCAGGAACGGGAAACCGGAACGGGAACGCGGAATGGGAATGTCGAACAAAATGCCATTCCCTGCTACGGGTACTCACATTTGAAACACGGAACGGGGATTCGGAACGAGAACTTTAAATGGGAACGGGGAACGGAGACCTGAAAATGGCCATTCGCTGTTACTATGATTATTGTGCCAGGCAGGGCTCAGTGGATCACTATGCAGTTTCAGGGTTGTCTTGTGGGCTTCCTGAACATCTATGCGCCCAATGTGGCGAGTGCGCGAGCAGAGTTTTGGTCACAGATTGTTGAGTCTCTGCCGGAGGCAGAGACTCAACAGATTGTTTTGGTCACAGATTGTTGAGTCTCTGCCGGAGGCAGAGCAGTGGTGCATAGGGCGTGACTTCAACATGTTGGAGGACCCCTCTGACAGGATTGGTGGTAGCCATGCTACTGTGTATGGAGTTGAGCTGGTAGCTTGGGAGAGGTTTTGTATGACTTTGAGGATTTCGGGGGGTGCATAGGGGGTGACTTCAACATGTTAGAGGACCCCTCTGACAGGATTGGTGGTAGCCATGCTACTGTGCATGGAGTTGAGTTGGTAGCTTGGGAGAGGTTTTGTATGACTTTGAGGATTTCGGGGGGTGCATAGGGGGTGACTTCATGTTGGAGGACCCCTCTGACAGGATTGGTGGTAGCCATGCTATTGTGCATGGAGTTGAGCTGGTAGCTTGGGAGAGGTTTTGTACGGCTTTGAGGATTTCGGATGTGTGGCAGCATTCTAGCTTTGTGAGACCCCCAGATAGCGTGGCCTTCTCTCGTTCGGACCCTAGAGTGGGAGGAGTGAATCTATCGCGGATAGATCGCTTCTACACTAGTGACCACTTCTGTGACTTGGGTAGGACAGTTGGCATTCTGGCAGGGACTTCCTTCTTGGATCATGCACCAGTGTTCCTCACAGTGACAGATAGGCAGAGGAGGGGTGGCACGATGCTTCGCATCTGTGAGAGGGTCTTGCTGGACTCTTCACTCAGAGAGCGAGTGGAGGCTCTTTGGACAGAGAGCTTAGACATGCAGGATTCTCCTGCTGACAGAGTGGCCTTAGGACTAGCTTAGCTTAGTCGATTCTTTCTTCAGTCGATTCTTTCTTCAGAAGTCTTTGGCTCGCCTGGCTGCAGCGAGAGAGGAGCAGCGTCTCCGACGGGGTGTTGCTTCCTTGCAGAAAATGCAGGAGCAACATCCAGACAGTCCGTGGTTGGAGGAGCAGTTACAGCAGGCTCGCCAGGAGCTTGTTAGCACAGAGGAGCGACGCCATGAGTTTGCTTTTTATCGACAGGCATCTCAATGGACACAGGTGGGTGACACAGTGACTGATGCTTTCTTGAAAGCAGTGGGACCTCGGCATACGCATGCCAAGGTCAGTCGCTTGAGGAGGCCCGACGGGTCTGTTGCTTCTGAGCCAGAGGACATGCGTGCAATTGCTACTGACTTTTACAGTGAGTTATTGTCTGCATAGCCTCAGTCAGAGCGTCAGGATGCATGCAGAGAGCAGGTGTGGGCACAAATGCCTTGTCTTCTGACTGAGGAGATGCGTCAGAGGCTTGAGTTGCCACTTCAGTTTGAGGAGTTGCACACGGCTCTTAGTGCACTCCCCCGTGGTAGCTGTCCAGGTGAGGATGGCTTGACTCCCAGTTTTTTCTTGGAGTACTGGAACTTGCTTGGCCCAGATCTCTGTAGTGCTTTTCGGTTCATCTTGCACAGAGGAGAGATGCCTGACAGCATGAGTGAGGGTCTGATTTACCTCATTCCCAAGGAGGGTGGCTCCTTGGATGAGATTCGACAGTGGCGCCCTATCACCATCCTCAACTCAGCCTACAAAATTCTTGTCAAGGCTCTGAGTTTGAGGATTCAACCACTTCTAGAGAGCCTTATACATGGGACTCAAACAGGTTTTGTCAAGGAGCGTAGTATCCTTGACAACATCTTTACTTTCTGGGAGGCTTTTGCCCTAGCGCGGCTCCGTGGTGAGGATCTGGCGATTCTTCTTCTTGATTTTGAGAAGGCCTACGACAGAGTTGACTGGGACTTTCTGGAGGGCACTCTACGTAGGACGGGCTTCTCAGATGCTTGGATCAAAGGGGTGTCAGCTTTGTACAGACGGGCACACAGTCAGGTACTTTTGTCAGGAGGTAGAGGTGATTGTTTCATGCTCACACGTTCGGTCAGACAGGGTTGCCCTCTTGCCCCCTTCCTCTTTCTGTTCTATGCGGAGGCAATGAGCAGGTTTTTGGTGTCGCAGCAGGTTGGTTTACGGGGCTTAGCTCTTTCTATTCGGGGAGATGAGCTACTGGACACTGAGTTTGCAGACGACTCAGCCTTGTACTTGGATGGCCAGGAGTCCAACCTTCACAGGTGTGAGCAGTCTTTAGAGACCTTCTGTTGTGCATCTGGCACACTGATCAACTGGAGAAAGATAGTGGCTTTCTCGGTTGGTTGTGCTCCTATGCCCGATTGGATGTCAGCGGAGGGTTTCAGGTGGATTTTCCCAGGGACTGCAGTTCGATACTTGGGCTGTCAGGCTGGTTTGGACTTGTCTCCCGAGCAACGGATCGCTCCCCTCCTCCTGTATATCAGGAGGAAGTTGTTACATTGGAGCTCCGCACGACTGTCTCTGGCAGGCAGAGTTGTAGTGGCCAACCAGGTATTGTTGGCTATTGTGTGGTACATCACTTCTTGTTGGATCTTCTCGAGTTCTTGTATCAGCCAGGTAGAAAGAAAGAAAGAGATTTTATTTACGTCTTCAAAAGGCCAAAGAGAACTGGCCTATGAGACAAATCAATGTACAAAGTATATATCCGTTGGATATCCTGTGTGCGTGCAAAGTAACAAAATGTGGGGTGTGACCGGGTAATAATCGAACATCCGGTATATACAATGGGGTGTGTGACCGGGTAATAACAAAGCATCCTGTGTACAAAATGTAGTGTGACCGGGTAATAACAAAACATCCGGTATACATGATAGAATATACAACTGTGATAGGAGGGAGGAGGGTGTAGGGTGTCTGTGGCTGAGTCAGCTCCAGCCAGTGGTGAGGGTAGGGTGTAGTATCTTATACATCTGCGAGCCTGATGTGATGAGTCTAGCTATGTGAGCTAGGTCAAGCGTCTACTCTGCTCTGCTCTGAATGTGGGCTGCATGTCGTGCCCTGATGGCCTGAACCTCTCTCCTATGTCTCTGGGATGCTCGAGAGTGATATCCTGGTAGCCGTGGTCTCCGTCTAGCTCTGGCCTCCTCAGCTCGTGCTAGAGTCATCCCCTGGTATGTGGGTGGCTGTGGCTGCGTCTGTGTAGGTGCTAGAGCCTGGAAGTAATCCGTGAGTTGTCTGTCTGTCCTCAGCTCTACCCTCCACCATCTCAAGGGCTCGCTCTCTATGCTGGTGCATCTCTATCAAGAATCTCCCCAGCAGCCTCTGATCCAGTGATGTCATCACTGACTGTAGTGAAACTCTTGGTCTATCAAACAGGATGGGGTATCGTGATCTGATCTCAGCATAGTGGGGACATTTGCACAGGAAGTGGCTCTCACACTCTACCTCCTGTCTGCACAATCTGCATAGCCTGGCCTCTCGTGGGATGCGGGCTGCTCTGCCACTCTCTATCTCTAGCTGATGTGATGATACTTTGAGCTGTCCAATGGCCACCCTCGTGCCATGCGGTAGATATATGTCCATGTATCTAGGCCGCTGTATGAACCCATCCTCAGTGAGCGTGAGGAAGTGGTCTCTGTAGTATGCCATCTTCGTGGCCAATGGCCGCGAAGGTGTAATCCAGGTCTGCTTTGTGTATCTCTGTATGAGCTCATACCTGATGACTGTGTTCCTCTCAGTGTGTGAGAGGACCTGGCGTGGTGCATCTGGATCATACTGTGAAGGAGGCAATCTGTCCATAGAGTAACCATAAGTCTGAAGCCACCTAGTCACACTAGCATACGATGACCTCTGATCTCCTGAGTCTGCTAGCTCTCGAGACGCCTCTAGAGCAAGGCGAGGTAGTCTGTCTGCTCTCATGTCTCTCAATCTGTGAAGATATCCCACAGTTTGGAATAGTGCCTCCACTACCATAGGTGAAGCACCAAACTCTGCTCTCACAATATCATGGGGAACTGATGGCTTACTCCGAATCATCCGGGCAAGCATCAGTATCTGTGGCCTCTCAAGTCTGCTCCACATCTGCTCTGAAAGACCTGGGGTCCATACTGGGGTAGCATATAGTAGGGCTGGAGTGACTAAGGTGTCAAATAACCAGCTCTTTGTGCGAGGCTCCTGAAAATGTGTCTGATGGCAGCCCCTCTCAAGCCCCTCTCAAGCATAGCTAGCACTTCGTATGCTCGGGTGGTGCGGTCTCTAGCAGCCTTTGCCATGGAGAAGCGGCCCGTCCTAGCAGTGAACGTGATGCCCAAGTACACATATGACTCTACCACCTCAATCTGGCTATCTGCAAATGGGAAGACTGATCTCCTCCGAACAATCCCTGAAGTGTGGAATATCAGAACCTTGGTCTTGCCAAGGTTCACTGTCACCCCTCTGTCTGTACAAAAGGAGCTGAGAGCCTGTATGTGGAGCTGTAGATCCTCCTGTGACTCTGCAAGTAGGACAATGTCATCTGCATATAACATAATATGTACCTGAGTGCCTGAGAGGTCGGCACCTGCTCCTCCACTCTGTCTGATGTAATCTGCTATCTCATCTATATATAAGCCGAAGAGAGTAGGGGAGAGTGGGCAACCCTGCTTCACCCCAATGGTGCTAGTGATGCTATCTGAAAGTCCGCGAGTGCATCTGACTCTGCCGGATACTCTCTCATACAAAGCATATATGGCCCATATCATGTCTGGCGGTATACCTAAAGATATAAGGCGCTGTAATAGCCGCTCTCTAGGGACTGTGTCAAAAGCTTTGCGGAAGTCCACAAAGCAACAGTAGAGGCGTCTCCCTCGGCTCCGTGACTGCTCTATCAGGCATCTGAGAGTGAAGATATGATCCATAGTAGAGAAGGAACGCCGGAAGCCTGCCTGCTCGGGTGTTGCGTATCTGCTCAACTCAGACTCTAAGACTGCTCCATAGATCTTGGCCATCATATGGCCAATCATGATAGTCCTGTAGTTAGCTGGATCCATACGGTCCCCAGCTTTGTGTAGAGGCACTATGGTGTGTAGAGTCCAACTCTCTGGAAATCCCTCTGCTAGTGCCCTGCTAAACATATGTGCAATCAGTGGAGCCAAAGTGTGTGCAGCATATATGAAGTGCTCACCCTGAAGCTCAGTGTGGTCCGTAGCCCGTCGGTGTTGTAAACTCTGGATACCTCGTCTCACCTCCTCTATAGGTGTAGGGGGGGCCCGTTGTCTCATGTCTCTCCAGGAGACTACTGCCTCTCTGCTCGTGAGTGTATGATACATGTCCCACCACTGTGTCTCCTCAAAGGCTCTCCTCTTACGTCTATTAAGAGTGCCCATCTGTCTGTGCATCTGTCTCTCTGAGATCTGTCCAGTGACATGCTGTGCTCTGAGGCTCCGGTATAGCTGTCTGCACTCGTCGTCATACCATCTGTTCTGGGGCATCGTCCCAGGGCGTGGTGCATCACTAGAGTGTGTGGTAAAGGAGAAACTCTCTAGTGCCGCAGAGTGGAGAATGGTAGTCAGCTCACTGGTGAGTGTCGAGAGTGGGGCGTCTGGGTCTAGCTGTCGAATCCTTGCATACACATGGTATCTGTATATCTCTGATAGCTCCTCACTGAAGTGTATAGTGGTATGCTGTGTGGAGGGAGGAGGAGGTAATGTGGGTGAACTAGTCCTGATAGATAGACTGAGGTATGTATGGTCTGCCCCAATGGGTCGTGGTGGGATGGTGAAAGAGCTAATGATATCCATGGCCCCTATGGAGCCTAAAATGTAGTCCACTATGCTCTGCCCTCTCCTGCCACCATGCCCCATCTTGCCCCCTTTCTGGAAGCACGTATACCCTCCCGATGTCGGCCAACGGGACATCCCGTTGTAAATCAAGAGGTGGTGTGCTGAGCCCAATGCCAATAAGTGTGACCCATATCTGGTGGAGTCACTGCTATGGTGTGTAGTAAGGTGGGATCATCGAGGTCATATATCTCACACTGTCGGCTCTGTGTGCGGGCATTGAAATCCCCTACAAGTAGGATCTCTCCCAATGCCGCGTAGTGAAGGATATCCTCTGATAGAATTGAGAAAGGTGACTGTCTGTGGCCCCTCCTCCTCCTCAGCTACACTCTCCTCCTCCTCCTCATCCTCCTCTAGAGTCTCCCCCTCCAATGTAGGCTCATGCTGTGTCTCTGCATGCTCTGCAAAATGTGATCCGTGCGGAGGGAAATAGCATAGTGCAACATGGATGCCTCTTCCCGGAGCTAACTGTATACGTACCCACATGAAGCGGGCCTCTGTGTCCCTGCTCATCAGTGTGACTCTGTCCTGTAGCTCTCTCCGTACTAGGAGGGCAATCCCTCCTGATCCCCGTGATGCTGGTTGCCTCCCTGTGGACCTCCTAAATGAAGACTCCCAATGATAGCCGCGAACATGTGGGAACTTCCTTTGGTCAGGGCGTGACACTCAGATAGCTCGGGCCAAAGTGGCTTGGAAGGTCATCACTCTTCCTTGTTCTCAGGGAGGGCTTGGGATCATAGACCCAGCACAGCAGAGCAGAGCCCTTCTTGGGAAGTTCATCGTCAGAGGACTTCTTCCAAGTGAGGAGCCCTGGAAGGAGTTCTTGCTGCGGCGGCTTCGTGCTAGGGTGCCTCAGGCTGGAGGCCCCTGGCGACCTTCGACCAGATGGATTTTCACAGAGATGCGCAGAGTTGGCTTGAGCAGGAGACTGGAGGACCGCTTCGCTGTGAGTTTGCTACGATCTTGGGAGAATCTGCGGCGAGGCCTGGAGCAGCGTTAGTCTACTTGCATGAAGGAGCACCTGAAACAGTCCCTTGTTTGGAAGCCCATGGTTTGCACTCAGAGAGGCCACTTGGTTGGTAGTCGGCCTCATGTTTCGTGGGGTCCCATGGCAGCGGGTCCAGCACGCTCTTCAGGTGACTGGTTACAGTTTCAGGCTTGTTAGAGGAGCTGCAGGGCTTTCAGCTACAGGGCATGAGAGGGGTGCAAAGCATGTGCCAGAACATCTCAGAGGCAGTTCCAGTTGAGTGGCTCACACCTCTCGAGCCAGCAACACCCAAATGGATGGGAGCCTTCACGCGACTGGAGGTTCTCATCTCAGTTCGGGCTTGCTCAGAGACTGTACTCTCCCTGTTGTTCGAGTTAGAGGGTGAGGGACGCTTACACCGAGTTGTAGTAGAGGCCCCGCAGGTTGCAGAGTGCTGTTTTCAGAGGATCCGAGTGTTGGGCATCTGTGGGAGGACTTGTGTCATTGATCTTGACCCAACAGCTCTTGAGACTGGACACTGGAGACTGTGGGCTTGGGAGAGCTGTCCATCGGCACGAGTACAGTGGGATCCTGGAGAGTGGCTTTGGAGGGACCCTTTCTCCTCTGCAGACCACCCAGGTGTCCCTTTCTTTCATTACAGTGTTCGACTGGGACGTCACATACTGGCAGCACAAAGAGGGGCTCGCCCTGTTGCAACACCTCATTGGCAGGAGGAGGGTCTCACGGCTGAGTTCTTGGCAGCTTTCTGGGAGAGGTTGTGGGATTCCAGATAGCTGAGACGAGTCACTTTGTTCCAATGGCTGGTTGCACACAGAGCTACAGGAGTTGGGAGCTGGCTTGTACATTGTGGTCTCTCGGCCGCATGTGCAGCTTGTGACCATCTTGTGGAGAGTCAGTGTCATTGTCTTTGGGACTGTCCTTTGGCACAACAGGTGTGGCTTCGTGTTCTTCGGCTGATGCCAGCCCTTTCCACAGCTCGGCAGTACACTTGGGGGGCAGCTGCTTGGTCCACTCTCACGGGCCCGACACTTCAATTTGAGCTATCTTCCACCAGCAGGATGATAGTGATGCAGGGGGGTCGACCTACACTCCAGCTTGCCACAGAGCTTACTCCACAAGAGTGGTGCAGTGAGAGAGAGGAGTGCTGGGAGCTCATTAGTGGCTTGACACTCTGGTTCATGTGGCGGGCCCGCTGCTTCCGCATCTTCCGAGGCTCGCCCTATACCACCAGCAGAGACTGTTCGGGATCTTTGGCTAGAGCTGATCCATACTCTCAGAGGATAGCTCGAGAGACTCCAGGGCAGCTCCGACCGCATGCGGGAGCGCAGAGAGGCTTTTTTTCGACTCTGGCGTCTTGGGCCTTTCTTCACCATGGTCCAGGGTGTACTCAGATGGCACTACCGGCCACCTGTGTGGCTCTTCCCTCCTCCCATCTCTTGATTTAGCCTCATTGTACATATGTTGTTTTTTCATTGGGAGAGTCTCCCCATCATGATTGTTGTAGCCCTCTCTTGAAGAGGTGGTTGTAGGCATATGGGCAGTTTCATTAACTAATAGAAGGATCTTTTTCTTGGGGGAAAAAAAAAAACGGTGTTCCCGAATGGGGGGGAACGGGGCAGAACGGTAGAACCGGGGCGGAACGGGCAAAAGTAGGCATTTGGGGGCAGATTTGGGGCTGTTTGGGGGACATATTTGGGGCAGGTTTGGGGGTAGTTTTGGGGTTGTTTAGGAGTTGAGTTGGGACTAAGCTGAATGGAAATAATTCAAGCCTTACTTTAGTCGACCATTCTGGCCCTGTTCCCATTCCACCTCCCCCCCCTCCTCCCTGTTCTCGTTCCATTCTGGACCCTCCTGTTCTCGTTCTCGTTCTCGTTCCCGTTCTGTGTAACTATGCCTCCACTACCATTGGGGGGGGGGGGGGTTAGTGGTCTGTCGATTCGTGCCCACTAGCTATCGGTCAACTTGGGTGCCCACACTGTTGCTGTGTACATCATGGCTGGGGTGACTAATGTATCAAATAGCCACCACTTCGTGCAGGGCTCCTAAAAGTGTGCCTGATGACATCTCTGCTCTAGCATGGCCAAAGCTGTATATCCTGCAGTGGTAGCTTGTTCCATGGAGAAGGGTCCTTGTGTGCTAGTGAAGGTAACCCCCAAATAGACGTAGGAGGTGACCACCTCTAGTGACCACCTCTAGAGGTGGAACACTAGAGGACCACCTCTAGTAGTCCTCTTGCCGCTGTAAATGCGACCGCTTGCTTGACTGATCTAGAGGTGTGAAAGATCATAACCTTGGTTTTATATATATATATATATATATATATATATATATAGAGAGAGAGAGAGAGAGAGAGAGAGAGAGAGAGAGAGAGAGAGAGAGAGAGAGAGAGAGAGAGAGAGAGAGAGAGAGAGAGAGAGAGAGAGAGAGAGAGAGAGAGAGAGAGAGAGAGAGAGATTTTATTATCGTCCTCGGAGGTCAAATATGACCTATGGGACCAAAGTTACATGTGATGTAGTATGT
The DNA here is from genome assembly GCF_014529385.1 of Adiantum capillus-veneris. Taxonomy (NCBI): domain Eukaryota; kingdom Viridiplantae; phylum Streptophyta; class Polypodiopsida; order Polypodiales; family Pteridaceae; genus Adiantum; species Adiantum capillus-veneris. The sequence continues at coordinate 45,123,620 of NC_140953.1, forward strand.
GTATGGCTGATGAGTGACTCTCGATGCTCCAAAATTGTAGTGATGAGAGTCGCAATGGAGAGCCCACACTTTGGCTGGGAGAGGAAAGTGTGTAGGTCTAAGTTATGGTTGAAAATGTGAGAGAAGCAAGTTCGGATGTGATCAAAAGCTGAGCACTCTAGTAGTGTGTGGTACTCAGACTCTCGAACTTGCAGTGAGCATAATGTGCACAATCGATTTGAGAGAGAGAGAGAGGGAGAGAGAGAGAGAGAGAGAGAGAGAGAGAGAGAGAGAGAGAGAGAGAGAGAGAGAGAGAGAGAGAGAGAGAGAGAGAGAGAGAGAGAGAGAGAGAGATCTTCACAGTACACAAGCTGTTATGGCGGCTCTCAGGCGTCCCGCAAGGCGCCCCATCATCTTCTCCATGTCAGATTGCTTTTACTGAATAGCTCCTCACAGGAGTTTGAGCGAAGACATAGCTCCTCGTTGATTGTGCCTTGGTCGGACATATGACGGGATCCACTCTCTTTTGCAGCTCTGCGTGATTCGTGTGGTAGGGTTGTGGTGGTTACCTTATTGAACATAAGTATTTTCATGGTACAACTCTTGGATTCTACCGCAGCTGCTACAGGTCTCTTGTCTCGAGCTTCCATTGTTTCAAGCACTAGAGCTCTCTTGATGATTCCGTGGTATTTGCGCTTCACAATCGAGGACAGAGTCGACAATTGTTATAATAGACTTGGACACTCCAAGTCGAGAATCTACCGCGACACCACAATAAATCACTTCAAAACAGTTCACAGTTCACAATTGATTCGACACTGGCCCGGCGGAGTTCCGTGCCTACAGATGTTGGCCCGAAAGACTGGCGCCCCTTTCGGTATTTCTTTTTGTATTAATCTGTTGCAAAGTACAAGCGAGTGGGAGGCTCACTCTCAGACTCTGCGTCCAGATGCTCTGAGAAGTGGATAGCGTGCCCACTTATTTAAAGGTTTTACAAGGGATGCTAAAAGCAAAATCCAAAAAGCTTCAAAATCAAAGCAAGTTCTCCCTCTCACAAACTTAGTGGAAAATAAAGCAATCCCAAAAAGCCTCAGCGTAAAAAGACTTCAACCCTTGCGTAGATAAAAAGCAGGGCTTTTCCGTACGCAGCTGCCACGTTAGCATCCCGCCGAATGCGCTGCAAAATCCACCGTGATTTCCGGGTCAGTTCGTACGGGCCTGCCACGTCACTGCCTGTAGCCGGGAGTCTTGACAGTGTGTGTGTGTGTGTGTGTGTGTGTGTGTGTATTGGGTAGCCACGTCACTGAGTTGTGACATACCCCCCTCTTGAAAGCATTGTAATCGCGCTCAATTACGCATGCAAAATAGACAGAAGCCATAAATTGTCTTAGCAGACACTGACTGTTAGTACCGACGCTCTAGGAACACACATCTAGCACATGTACCACTCGACAGTCACATCACACGACATCACAGGATATCACTTGACATCACAAGATATCACATGACAAATCACATTCAACATTCATTCGGATCTCAAACCATGATTTATCGGCAATGCAATTAGCAATCGCATCTATATCCACTCAAGACCTCATAGATGCCTGATTGACTAATCCCTATTGCAACCATGTCTATCGAGATCATTCAAACCAAAATGTTGCAGTCATTTCGTCTATCAGTTCCTGCACTTAAACAAGTCAAGAACAAATCAATATCATATTTTTTGGAATTCCATTTCATAAAGTCATACAGCAGAATACTGTTAGCTCTCAGTATCCATGAAGCTCAAAGAGACATCAGTGACTCTAGTATTTAAAAATCGAGGCATCTGTTGACAAAGGAGCGGAGTAACTCCCCTCTTGTGCATACCCACTGCACCAGATCTCCGGCCAAGCTGAATTCGGGGTTTTATTTGGAATAGACTATGCTAAACCAAAAGCTTCAAGGTAAAGTTTCACAATTTGAGGAGTATCTGCTAGGTCCTCCTCCTCCATCCACTTCGCATCCAATGCCAGATAGTTCTTGAATTTAACCAAGAACCGCCTTCTCACTTTACCCTTATTCTTTCTGTCCTTATGTGCCAATATTTGTTCAGGAACAAGGATCTCCTCGTTTTCTTCCACTTCGGGTTGCTCATTAGGCTCCCCATCTTCGGGCACATCACCTTTAAAAGGTTTCAAGAGACTCACATGAAATGCATTGTGAATCCTCCAAGTGTCAGGCAACTTCAGTCGGAAGGAGACATCATTGATCTTTTTGGAGACTTGGAAAGGTCCGTAGTATCGCATACTAAGCTTTGAAAGAAAGCCGCTCCTTTCCCTTTTTCTTTCTCAGGCGTGCCTTCTCAAAACGTAAGAGCACCCAATCATTCTCCTTCAATTTCAAATCGCGATGATGGTGATCTGCTCCTTTTTTCGTCTTTCTTGAGATTTCTGCAGAGCCTCGCGGACCTTGGCAAAAGCCGTGTCCAAGTCGTGCGTGTACTCATCGGCTTCAAAAATCTTATCTTTCGTGCTTACGAAGGGTGGAACCTTCGTAGCACCTTCAATAATCTCAAATGGCGCCTTCCCCGTTGAAGAGTGTATCGTGTTATTGTAGGCAAATTCCACCAAAGGTAGATACTTTTCCCATTGAGTTTTTTGATCCGAGATGTAAGACTTCAATAAATCTAAAACCACTCAATTGGCAATCTTAGAATTCCGTCATAACCTTTTCTCTCAACGGCTGTGTAACGCGCAACATGGTTTTCCTCATCAAGTAGCCATCCCGAATGGAATATCCCGCTACTGTTTCCCCATCCCGTATCCGTGTGAAAATGTCTGCAAAATCTGTATCCGTGGCATACTGATCGACCATATCCTCGGAGCTCCTATGATGAAACGCGGAAATAGCCAGAACCAACGGTTTCCGAGGCAAAGCATGTGCCACCAAATTCTTCTGTCCCTGCACATGGACAATCTGGAAGTGAAACTGTGACAAGATGTTCGCCCACCGCATCTGCTTTTGTTAGCTTCTTTTGTGACAAGAAGTAGCGTAAACTCTGATGGTCTGTAAAGACAGTAAATCCGCTCCGAGTAGGTAATGCCGCCACCGAGTAAGAGCATGGATAACCGCCAAAAGCTCTTTCTTATAAATCTGTGTTGTCAATTCTGGCTTTGAGAACAATCGGCTCTCGTAAGCAAGTACATGGTGTTCTTGCACCCAGACTACGACCACAAGCATCACAACATACTTCGAATGACTTCTGCAAGTCCGACAAAGTCAAAACTGGTCCCGTAGTCAATTTCTCTTTCAATCTCTGAAAGGCAGTCACCTCTGTGGGTCCCCACGAGAAAGGGACTCCTTTCTGTGTCAAGATATGCAAAGGGGAAGCAACCTCTGCAAACTTTCTAATGAACCACTTGTAGTACGAACACAAGCCCAAGAAGCTTCGAACTTCATGGACATTCTTCAAATCCGGCCTATCACGGATATTCTCTATCTTGGCCGGATCCATCTGCACTCCTGTTGCTAACACAATGTGTTCCAAAAAGTGTATCTCTGGTAGGAAAAATTCACTTTTCTTCAAATTAATCACTAACTTGTGATCTCGTAATGCTTGAAAGACCTAAAGCAGATGTTCTCTATGCTCTGCCTCATCCTTGGAGAAAACTATGATGTCGTCAAAGAAAGTGTCAACATATAGTCTATACTCTCGAAAAATCTTGTCCATCATCCTGTTAAATGTCGCAGGAGCATTGGTTAAGCCAAAAGGCATCACCAAAAACTCAAATAACCCAAAAGTCGTCCGAAAGTCTATCTTGTAGACATCTCCGACGCGATTCGGATCTGATGATATCCACTTTTCAAGTCGATCCTGCTAAAGCACGAGGATCCCTAAAGTGGGTCAAGTATATCATCGACTCTAGGAATCGGAAATCTGTTCTTGATGGTGATTTTGTTAAGAGCTCTATAATCGATGCACATTCTCCAAGATCCGTCTTTCTTCAAAACCAACAACACTGGAAAGCAGTACGGTGAAGTACTAGGCTGGACAAGACCCTTTTCCAAGAGGTCTTTCACTTGGTTCATAATTTCTTCGTTCTGGGCTCGGCTCACACGGTAAGGTGGCCGGTTCGGTGGTGTGCTTCCAAGTATCAGATCAATGGTATGATCTTCAGGACGAGCGGATGGTAACTCACCCGCAGGCCCTCTGAGAAGCAATCGGCATGAGTGTGAAGAAAATCTTGGCGTTCTTTATCAAGTTCAGACATTTGTCCTATCCTCATCATTCAACTCTTTCAAAAAGATCGAGTAAACAAACAAACTGGATTTCATTAATTTTGAAATGGCCGAAGCCGATACAATAGGGACAGACTTGCCCTTAAGTTTTACATCGAGTACAATGGTTTTGCCCTTCTCTGTGGTCAAAGTCGCTTTCCTCGCCCGATAGTCGACCACGGCGTTGTTCTTGTGGTACCAGGGAATTCCCAAGAGAACATCACTGTCACGAGGATGTGGCAGTTATTAACCATGTCACAAAGATGTGGCAATTGCTAACCTTGGTTGTTGGTTTCTTTCCAATGGGGTTTATTTTATTTGTTTTGAGACCCTCTTTTTGAAGTAGCAAACGGTCGGACATTGTATGGCCAATGTGAACGGTAGATTCACCCGCAGACGGGAAGTGGTCGGCACTGGAATTCGTATGGTAAGAGGATGTCTAGGCTCAGAGCAAGATCATATAGGTCCCCCCGTCGCACTTAGTAAGTTGGTGGATACTACGAAGTGAACTCAATTAAGGCGTAAAGTCAAGGTGGGACTACCAACAAAAAGTATCCGACAGTTGGGCCACATTGCACTTTTGGATGCGGTCCCAATGAGAATAGATGGTCAGAAGACCAGTGGGAGCCCAACGGAAGCATCTCCTAAAATTTAGGGAACTGCTATTTTGGGCCGTGAAATGTGTTCGCGTCATTACCTCCGGTATGACTAGGGGAACATTTTACAACTCTGCCGCGAAGTCAACTGGGCAACCGGTCAGGATATTTTTAAGCGGCGAACCCGAAACGGGAAAATGCTTGTATATGCGCCAAGTGGCACTTTTCTGTGCACTTGCCTCACAAGGAAGAAAGGGCGCTGAATTTTAAGCTGGGAGAGGCTCTTTTTGCAAACTGTCACAGGTTAAGAGCTATGGAGTGCTTCCTTTCCCTCTCATGTACAGTGTGATGCTAGGAGTGATGCCCTGCACACTACACACTGCTATCTCTCTCCCCTACGTGCAGTTATGTGATGCCCCACAAGAGGGCTACTCATTTGAATGATGTACAGTTGTGTGGGTTCATGCTTTTGTGCTGAGGCAAGAGCCTCCTTGAGCAGGAAAAGGGGTAGCTAGCTGTTGCTCCAAAGCAGGCACTGGTGAGGGCCATAAGCTCACCGTACAGGTGCAAAATCAGCGCTGTGTATGCTCTGTAATTTTACTGTTTTTCAGCCATACGGACGCCAGGACCATCCCCATTGGCAGAGGACAGTTAGGGGACTGTTTGGGGCTGAAAACAGGGCAAATTTACTGTTTTTGGGCAGGAATCAGAGGGTATACGCCAGTAGAAGCGAGTTCCAGCAGGGGAATTGGTTTCGCGCAAGTTTTGGGGTTGTTATGCTGCCGAAATTTGGCCAAAACAGGCGGTATCTAGTGGGATACAGTCAAAGGATTCCCAGGACTCTTCTTTGTACTTTACCCTCCTAAGGAATAAAGAAATACCGAAAGGGGCGCCAATTTTGGGGCCTACAGGTTGTTGGTGTTTGCTTAGAGCATTCTAGGTTCCGAGCTGTGTGTATTCAAGTGTTAATTCCCGTCGCAGGTTCTCTTTGCAAAGTGCTCTGTGTGTGTGTCTAAAGTAAAGAATTTCGGGTGAAAGCCAATGCCTACCGCCCTACGGGCCGGTTTCATGGTTCTGTTGCCGCGACATTAATCACTTTTTCCTTGAAGAGTGAGCCTGGATTGTTTTGGGATAAAGACACAGACTGCAGGAACGCGGGGATTACACTATGGCCGACAAGGGGAAGGGAATTATGGAAGAGGGTTCCTCTTCAAAGGACAGGAAGGAGATTCCTATGGTTTTTGAGATTGGCGAGAGCTCACGGCCACGTCAGTCTGTAACTGCTGTCAACGTGAATGTCCCTCCAGTAGTACATGGCTTTATGACTCGGCAACTTGAGGATGATGCGTTCAAGACTCAGTTAGTTGCCGCGGTGAATGTCTTTTCGCAGCTGGTGCAGAATCCGAGGTTTATGGAATTCTTGCAAGCGCCACCAGTGCAACAACAAAATAGGCAACCTACTCCGCGTACGGAGCTTGTTGATGCTCAAGCCCAGGTACTTCATGTGGCGCAAGAGGAAAGGGAACACTCGCATGTTGCGGAGTCGAGGGCTCCAAAGCAGATTCCTCCCGTTCTTGAACAGGTGGCTAGAACGCCTATTCCACAGGTTATGCCAGTTCAGCCCGCCACCTTTCAGAGCCAGCATGCTGTCTTGAATGGACAGGGAGCTAGATACCAGGCTATGCACTCAGTTTTTCCACCACCCACGGTACATCCTGGGTATTTCGGGGGTGGATCAGTGTTCCAAAGTATGGCTGGTTATGCGCCTGGTAGTCAGCCGTACATGCCAAGAACAGTGTTCGGGGGTATGCAAGGCATCATGCCAAACCCCATGTATGGTAGTATCGGCATGCAGCAAGGTTTCCACTGCAACCAGGGCCAGTTTGGGGTGCCACAGGGTCATTTTGGCATGGCTGGTTTTTCTGGATAGCAGCCAGATATCGCACCTCTGACGCAAAATGTGTATGGCCAACACGTGCCGATCATGCCTACTACAGTGCCCATGTTGCAGACCATTCCGTATGACAACTTGGGGGCACTAGAAAAGCCGAAGGCTTACAAAGAAGGTGGTGCAGCAGTAAAGTTCAGTACCTTCAGTGGTTTCGAGGATAAGACAAAGGCCCTCACTTTCCTCCAGCAGTTTGACACAGCTTATGCGGGAGGGAATTTTACAGAGGCCTCGAAGGTGAGGAAAGCTGCCACTTTCTTAAAGGACAATGCGCTTACATGGTGGACGACATTGTTAATGCAAGGACAGGCACCCGCCACTTGGGTTTACTTCAAGAAAATGTTTGCATCTGCTTGGCTGTCAAATGAATTTGAAGCCGACGTGATGGCAGATTGGCACCAGCTTACTTCAGCCTTGTGCAAGAGCTTGCTGGAGTACAATAGGAGGTTTTGTAAAGCGTTACTCTCAGTGACCTCCTATAGATTTGTGCCATTGACAGAGCAGATAGAGAAGTACTGTTGTGGGCTGCCTAAAGGGTTTCGCGATTACTGTACAAAGAAAAGAGTGGCTACCCTTACTCAGCTTATGGAAGTTGTGTCTTGCCTTGTTGAAAGGAGAGGACAGTGGATTTCCGAGCAGTGACAAAGGAAGGTAGCAAAAGAAAAATTCAGCGAAGAAGCCCTTTGTGAAAACGGCTCCTGATGCGTCATAGAGATCAGAAAAGGCCACCAAAGATAAGGATTCAGTCGGGACTTCTGGAGTGTAGGCAAAGAAACAGAAAAGGAAGCCTTTTGTGCGCAAGTCGCTCGAGGAAAAGAAGGTCCTAATGGCTGAGAACAAATGCTTTATATGCGAGCAGCCTGATCACTTTTCTATCAATTGTCCACAAAGGAAAAGGCCATCTGACTCAGAGGATAAAGAAGACCAGAAAGGCAAGAAGTCAAAACCCACGACAGGTTTAGTGCCAGACATGGTGGGTGACAGGCCCACCACAGATGCCAGTGAGTTATGCAGGACATGGGGTAAAGTTAGGGATCAGGCACTCATCTTCTTTGATCCAGGTGCCAAAGCCAACTTTATCTCACCAGAGTTCGCTATCAAGCTAGGCATCAGAGCTGAAGAGATGGGGTACACAGCAGAGGCAGGGTTGGCATGTCCTGGCCACTCAGAGTGTGTTACTCCCATCATTGGAAAACTACGTCTGCATATTTAGTCGTATGTGGACACTGAAGAGTTTTACATCATGTCGCTGGAAGGTTGTGACGCCTTGTTGGGGATCCTGTGGATGTTTCGAGTGCATGGAGTCTTGGATGCCTACAACAAAAAGATCATTGTACAGCATAGGGGCAAAACTCACATCTTGGATGTAAAGCTTAAAGGAGAGTCAGTCCCTATTGTATCTGCTTTTGCTATCACTTCTGTAATAAAGAATCATCTTTCTGTGTACTTGATTTTGCACGTGATGTCTCAGATAGTGATCAGTCAAATTTATCTGTGTTAGATAAAGAAAGGTCAGCATTTTTGCAAAAGTTTAGTGACTGTTTTTCTGATTCATTACCGCCGCAATTGCCGCCAGAGAGACCCGAGGACCATCGGATAGATTTGGTGCCAGGGTGTAGCCCACCAAATAGACCTCCCTACAGGGTTAGTGCGGCGCAGCAGAAAGAGATTATGGGCCAGGTTGAGGAGTTATTAGAGAAGGGGCTGATTCAGCCTAGTTCTTCACCCTTTTGCTCCCCAGTGCTCCTAGTGCAGAAGAAGGATGGCTCATGGCGCATGTGTATTGATTACCGTGCGTTGAATAAGAATACCATCAAGAATAGGTTCCCTATTCCTAGAATTGATGATATTCTCGATCGTTTAGAGGGTGCTGCAATTTTCAGCAGGATAGACCTTAAGAGTGGGTACCATCAGATTCGTAAAAGGCCAGAGGATGTGCACAAGACTACGTTTAGAACGACATTTGGTCTTTATGAGTTTCTAGTGATGCCGTTTGGGCTAACAAATGCTCCTGCCACGTTCAACAGAATGATGGACCGGATTTTCCGCTCGCATCAACAGTTTGTTGGAACGTTCTTCGATGACATGATAGTGTATTCGAAGAATGAAGAGGAGCATAGGCGTCACTTGACCATTGTGTTTGAAGAGCTACGCAGTCACAGGTTACTTGTCAATCCTAAGAAAAGTGAACTCTTCCTCGAAGAGATCCACTTTCTGGGCCACATAGTCTCAAAGGATGGTGTTAGAATGGATCCCGCAAAGGTCGAAGCTATCAAGACATGGCCAGACTTGAAGACTGTGCACGATGTCAGAAGCTTCTTGGGATTGTGTTACTACTATAGAAGGTTTATCAGAAATTTTGCAGAGATAGCATCGCCTCTTCATGCTTTGCAAAAGAAAGAGGTCACTTTCAGATGGACCCAAAAAGAGATTTCAGCTTTCAGTCTCTTAAAGGAAAAGTTGACTTCAGATCCAATTATTGTTTTGCCAGATCTCAGGAAGTCATTTGTGGTCCAGTGTGACGCGTGTGGTAGTAGCATCGGAGCAGTGCTAATGCAAGACGGACGGGTAGTAGCTTATGAAAGCCGAATTTTGCAAGGGCCAGAGAGGACTATGCAAGTCTATGAGAAAGAGCTCTTGGCCGTGATTCATGCGCTTTCTAGTTGGAAGCACTACCTCTTAGGTGCTGATTTTGTTGTCCAAACAGATCATCAGACCTTGCGATACTTCTTGACACAATCAAAGTTATCCGAAAGCATATGCGATGGGCAAACATTCTTTTCATGTTCCACTTCCAGATTATGCATGTGGAAGGCAAGAAGAATGTTGTGGCTGATGCATTATCAAGAAAGCCACAAATTTTAGCTGTGTCAATTCCTTATCATCACGAGTTAGATGACATGAAGGAACAATATACTGCTGATGAAGATTTTGCAAGGATCTTTGAACAGTTACAAGAGGGGCAACATCACGAGCACTACCACCTCAGAGATGGTTCTATGATGATGCATGGCAGACTTTGTGTCACTAGGCCACTGCGACATAAGGTCATGGTAGAGAGTCATGTCCCACCGTATGCAGGGCATCGTGGCATTGATGCAATAGTTAAAGCGGTAGAGACATTCTTCTATTGGCCTACCTTGAGGAGAGATGTGGAATCTCATAGTTACAGGGGACTGGGGGGACGGGCCCTAGGGCCGGGGGACGGCCGTAACCGGGCCGGGAATGGCTGGGAACGCCGAGGGACGGACAGAAAACGGGCCGCACGGGCGGGTCGCAGGGGGGACGGACCGGGGTCGTACGGACTGGTCGGGGACGGCAGAGGTCGGTCGGGGTCGGACCGGAACAGATTCAAAAAAATGGCCGTTTTTGACCGTTTGCAACGGCTCTGTGCAGCCCGAATTGCCATATTTTTTAAGCCTTGGCCCTTGGGAGGCTATAAAAGGCTCCCTTGGGCCTCTTAATACTCATAGTCTCAATGCTCAATGCTCATTCCATTTCCCTCAAGCTCAAGGCTCAAGCTCATTCCATTTCCCTCAAGCTCAAGGCTCAAGTTTGAACTTTGAAGCTCTCCTCTCCCTCTTCTACCCACTTTGAAGCTCTCCTTTACTCTCTCTCCACACAAGCTCTCCTCTAACCCTTCTAACTTCTAAGCTCTACTCTCTCGAGTCTCTCCACCATCATGTCATCTCAAGCCAACTCCACTTCTCAAGCCGCTTCTTCTCGAAGGAGGCCCGCCGTGCAAACGTGGTCGTGGTGGGATGAAGTCGACTCTAGCTCGCGTGGCAAAGGTGGCGGTGCAAGACCATGGACGTGCAAGCTATGTCCATACAAGAGATCGGGTGGTTCAAACAAAGTGCGAGCCCATCTTCTTCATGAACCCGGTCACGAGGTGAAGTTTTGCCCTCATGTAGCTCCCGAGAAGAGGTTGGATCTTCTTGAGAAGCTCACGGTGTATGAGGTTGCGGAAGCGGCCAAGAGGGGCCGTTTTTTTGCCGTTGATCCCTCCGCCACGGCGACACTGCGAGAGCAAAGGGAAGCCAACCTTGACGACATCTCTCGAACCTTCAAGAGCCATGGATCTACACCGTCCTCTTCCCTTCCGCATCGCCAAACCACTCTCAATGAAAATTGGAATCCTAAATTGAAGGAAGAGGTGGATAGGTCGGTTGCCCGATTCTTCTTCCACGACCACATTGCCTTCCATGCTTCGCGGTGAGTTTCCCTTGGCATATGCACATTGCAATCTTCCATTTTGTATTCATAATGGGTTATAATTTCTCGACTCTCCATACTAACGCAACATGCTCTATTTTGTGTGGATAGGTCTCCATACTTTCGAACCATGGTTACGAAAATAGGGGAATATGGTTCCTCTTATGTGCCACCTTCATCGGAGAGGCTTCGCACCACCCTTCTTGACAAAGAGAAGCTTGCCGTGGAGCAAGCGGCCCAAGCAACAAAGGATTTGTGGGAGACCAATGGCGTCTCTCTTCTTGTAGATGGATGGAGCGACACCCGCAAGCGGTCCATCCACGGGGTGGTGGCCTACTCTCGGGGGGAGATGAACTTTGTGGAGTCACATGATGCATCCGATAGTGGCAAGGCCGCCGAGATGCTTGCTGCGGAGTGGACAAGCACCATAGAGATCACCGGCCCGGAGAATGTCCTTTGTATGGTTGCAGATGGAGAGGCGTCAAATAGGGCAGCCGGAGCTATCATTGAGGGCATGTATCCCAGCATCCATGTCACATTTTGCATGGCGCATTGCCTCAATAACCTCCTCAAGGACATAGGGAACTTGTCATGGATTTCACCCACCATTGGTGACGCCTCTCGAATTGTCTCCTTTGTGCTCAACCATCAAAAAGTGCGCCATGAATTCTCAAAGAGGAGCCAGTTGTCTTTGCTCAAATATTCAGAGACAAGATTTGCATTCAATTGGCTTATGCTAGGCCGCTTGTCTACATGTGGCGGAGCCTTAAGGGGCCTCTTTCTCAGTGATGAGTTCCAGGCCATGCCGTAGTCTACATCAGCAGTAGGATTGAAATGCCGAGAATGGGCCGACGACGCCGCTTGGTGGGAGGAGGTGAAGACTCTTGACGCCATGGTCAAGCCTATTCTACACCTACTTCGAGTGGTGGATGGCTTGCAACCATGCATTGGCAAAGTCTACGAAGCCATGGATCGGATGATAGAGGCACTTGAGAAGCTTGTGCCTGACCCTGTTCAGTATGCGGAGATTCATGGCTTGTGTGAGTCGAGGTGGAATGGATACTACTCTCCACTTTATGCGGCAGCTTATGTGCTTGACCCTGAGTTTCAAGGAAGGCGTCAAGAGACCGACAAGGAGGTGAGCAAAGGATGGCGGCTTGCATTGGAGCGCCTTGAGCCTAGCAGTGACATTAGGCGCAAGATTAGAGACGAGCTACTCAACTACAGGCAAAAGAAGGGCTCCTATGGATGTGTAGATGCACAGCTTGATCGCAACAAGATTGGCTCGGTTTTGTGGTGGGAGGACTATGGAGGAGATGGCCCACATTTGCAGCGCTTGGCTGTTCGTGTCCTTAGCCAAGCATGTACCACTAGTTGCTTGGAGCAACTATGGAGTGTGTACAGCCACATTGCCTCTAAGAAGAGGAATCGCCTTGGCGTTCAGAGGGCCAATGATTTGGTGTTTGTGAGCGCTAACTTGCGCATGCTTGCCAAGAGCATCACACACAAGGCAGATCCTTTCACTGAGTGGGAGATGGCACAAGAGAATCCATCTATGGCCGATACTCTTTTGGAGGAGCTAGAGGAGGATTTCGAGCCTCAATGCGAGCCTCCCGAGCCGTAGCCCTCATACGTTGCTGACGACCTCGACTACGACGACGATGTGGAGATTCAGCAGGCGAGCACTTCTTGAGTTTGATGATCATTGATCACTCGACTCTCGAGTCTAAACTCTTGAGTCTACGACTCTACCTACTACATAGCCCTTTGTACTTTTTGTTATCCTTGAGGCCTCAGGCTTGTCCTAAGTCCTTTAGGCTTTTTGACTCTTGAGCCCTTGTGGCATGCACTTCTCATTTTGTATCCATCGATCATCGATGTTTTATTAGCACATTTCAGCCTATATGACTCGTGATCTTTGGTCTATTTAGTGTAAATTTATGGTCAAAGTGATGCTCTATGTGTGTGGCATGTGTGTAGGTCAAAAAATGCCAAAAAAAACTCTCTTTTTTTTTTGCCGTTCCGAACCCCGTCCCCGTTTCCTGACTTTTGCCGTCCCGACTCCGTTCCCGACCCCGACCCGCTGTCCCATGTAACTATGATGTGGATGCCTTTGTGCGAGCATGCATAGTTTGCCAAAAGGTCAAGTTTGACAGGCAAAAGGCACCAGGGTTGTTACAACCAGTGCCGATTCCGAATAAGCCATGGGAAAGCATTGCTATGGACTTTATCTTTGATCTTCCAAGGACGCCAACAGGGAATGATGGTATATGGACCATTATCTGCAGGTTCAGCAAGCAGGCCCATTTGATCCTTGTCAAGAAGAAGATGAAATCTGATCAGATGGCACGCTTGTTCATGTACAATGTGTTTATGTACCATGGTATGCCACAATCGATTATCAGTGATCGTGATCCTCGCATGACGAGTTTGTTCTGGAGAGGATTGTTTGAGAACATGGGCACTACGCTCAAGTTTTCGTCTTCGTTTCATCCACAAACTGATGGACAGTCAGAAGAGGCTAATTCTACTGTCTTAGATCTGCTGAAATGCTACGTGTCAGATAATAAGGGCAAGTGGGAACAGTATTTGCCTATGCTTGAGTATGCGTACAATAATACGGTGCATTCGTCTACTGGCAAAGCACCTTTTGAGATTGTTGAAGGCGGCAAAAAGGTTCCTCCTATTTTGCATACAAAGGACAAGATCTTTGAGGCAGATCGATATGTTGAGAACATGGATGAGATGTATAAGAAGATTAAAGTTGCCTTGGAGAAGACTCAGGCAAAGCAGAAAAAGGCTGCTGATCGTCACCGTCGTGAATTGCTACTATCACCTGGTGATTGGGTTCTATTAAGGTTCGAAAAGGCAAGGTTAGAGAAGATGAAGGGCAAGGAACGGTTGTTTCCTAAGCTCAACATGCGTTACTATGGGCCTTTTCAAGTGCTTGACAAGATCAATGATGTGGCTTACAGGCTGAAATTGCCTGATGCATGGAAGATTCATAATGCGTTTCACGTGAGTCTTCTAAGACCCTTCGTGGGTGATGTGCCAGAAGATATGCCAGATGAGGATCAGCTAGAAGTTGAGGAACTTGATGAGATCCTGGTACCTGAGCAAGTTTTGGTACATAAGGACAGAAAAGTTAAAGGACAAGTTGCAAGACGCTATTTGGTGAAGTTCAAGAACTATCCGTCTATGGATGTAAAGTGGATGGAAGAGCATGAACTGTCAGTCACCAAATGTATTGCAGCTTTACCTTGAAGCCTTTGGGTTACAACCTACTTATGCCCCAACCCAACGTGTGCAAAGGAGGGGTAATGATAGAGCTAGTACATCAAATGTACATATGAATTCAGTGCCATAGATGGAAATGGCAAAAGTATGAAGGTCTCATTAAGTCATTTGTATCTATGTATGTTACGACCTTTCTTGCGGATACATGCGATGATAAAAGAGTGTTAATAGCACAAGATCATCAGTGGCGTGTATTTATGGTATGCAATCGAGGACGTTTGCGATTTCAAGAGGGGGGTATGTCACAAGGACGTGGCAGTTATTAACCATGTCACAAAGATGTGGCAACTGCTAACCTTGGTTGTTGGTTTCTTTCCAATGGGGTTTATTTTATTTGTTTTGAGACCCTCTTTTTGAAGTAGCAAACGGTCGGACGTTGTATGGCCAATGTGAACGGTAGATTCACCTGCAGACGGGAAGTGGTCGGCACTGGAATTCGTATGGTAAGAGGATGTCTAGGCTCAGAGCAAGATCATATAGGTCCCCCCGTCGCACTTAGTAAGTTGGTGGATACTAGGAAGTGAACTCAATTAAGGCGTAAAGTCAAGGTGGGACTACCAACAAAAAGTATCCGACAGTTGGGCCACATTGCACTTTTGGATGCGGTCCCAATGAGAATAGATGGTCAGAAGACTAGTGGGAGCCCAACGGAAGCATCTCCTAAAATTTAGGGAACTGGTATGACTAGGGGAACATTTTACAACTCTGCCGCGAAGTCAACTGGGCAACCGGTCAGGATATTTTTAAGCGGCGAACCCGAAACGGGAAAATGCTTGTAAATGCGCCAAGTGGCACTTTTCTGTGCACTTGCCTCACAAGGAAGAAAGGGCGCTGAATTTTAAGCTGGGAGAGGCTCTTTTTGCAAACTGTCACAGGTTAAGAGCTATGGAGTGCTTCCTTTCCCTCTCATGTACAGTGTGGTGCTAGGAGTGATGCCCTACACACTACACACTGCTCTCTCTCTCCCCTACGTGCAGTTATGTGATGCCCCACAAGAGGGCTACTCATTTGACTGATGTACAGTTGTGTGGGTTCATGCTTTTGTGCTGAGGCAAGAGCCTCCTTGAGCAGGAAAAGGGGTAGCTAGCTGCTGCTCCAAAGCAGGCACTAGTGAGGGTCTTAACCTTACCGTACAGGTGCAAAATCAGCGCTGTGTACGCTCTGTAATTTTACTGTTTTTCAGCCATACGAACGCGAGGACCATTGGGAATCGTGCCCCATTGGCAGAGGACAGTTAGGGGACTGTTTGGGGCTGAAAACAGGGCAAAAACCAGTAAATACAGCGTGCTGAATTTACTGTTTTTGGGCAGGAATCAGAGGGTATACGCCAGTAGAAGTGAGTTCCAGCAGGGGAATTGGTTTCGCGCAAGTTTTGGGGCTGTTATGTTGCCGAAATCTGGCCAAAACAGGAGGTATCTAGTGGGATACAGTGAAAGGATTCTCAGGACTCTTCTTTGTACTTTACCCTCCTAAGGAATAAAGAAATACCGAAAGGGGCGCCAATTTTGGGGCCTACGGGTTGTCGGTGTCTGCTCGGAACATTCTAGCTTCCGAGCTATGTGTATTCAAGTGTTAATTCCCGTCGCAGGTTCTCTTTGCAAAGTGCTCTGTGTGTGTGTGTCTAAATTTCGGGTGAAAGCCAACGCCTACCACCCTACGGGCCGGTTTCAATCACAACCTTCCAAAGGCATTATGTAGGAGTCCTCATGCCCCAAATACCCCTGACAATGCAACCGAAGTTTGCCAATGACAGGTGTAATGGCTACGTCCCTAGCGGGTGTCGCTAGAACTGCCTCCGCTAGTGGTCCCATCCAAATCCGGTGTGATCTCGAGCCGCGCCGCCAATTCCGGTGAAATGAAGTTGGCCTTGGCTCCTTCATCAAAGAAGATCAGGGCTTCTTGGTCTTTCACTTTGCCCCAAGCTCGGCAAAGTTCTGTACTCTCGTCTATCGTGCTGGTGTCAGTACCCACGCAATCTAGAACCAGTCCTGTTTTCATCTTGCCTTTTCTTCCACGTTCCTCAGCTGCTCTCGAACTCTCTGGCCTTTCATTGTCCTTGTCGTTCTGTTCTTTTGGTGCCTATTTAGGGCACTTCGCGGAGATATGCCCTGTTTCCCCGCATCCAAAGCACTTCCCCTCCTTGACGTAGAGCGCTCTCTCTCGAAGAGTGGGTTTGGGTCGTGCATCCTTTTCTTTCTTTTCTGGGCTGCTCTTGCTCTTTCTACTTTCATTTGTCAAAGTTTGTTTGGTCCTTTGCGTCATGATTTCATATGTGGGGTAGGTCAAACTGCTCGAGTGAATGGCAAAACCCCGTTTCACATGACTCATCAACTCCTGAATGGAAGCTGACTTTTGTTTTAAGCAGTGATCTCGGATCTCTGTAGGAAGACCCAAGGTAAACCGCTCCATTTGTTCTTCGAACGAGATCTTCTTAAATGAAGAGGCGGTAGAAAAGAGCTCCAGAATCTCTCGCAATAAGCGTCCACTGTATCCTTCTTGGTCATCCGAAGATGGTTCCAAGCAGTTCATATGTCGCGTTCATACTCTCGAGTCGGCCAAAAAGAAATAAAAAGCCTTTTGAATTTCAGCCATTTAACTGGTGCTGTCTTGTTTAATAGAAGCGTGGACCACCAAGTTCGAGCATTGCCCTTAAAGTAAGAGGCAAGAGGCAGCCCTCCAAATCTTGGAGTGCTCTGAATAACGCCCTCCTAAGAAAGCTATGTCAAACTGCTGTATGAAAGACAAAGCCTTTGAAGCATCTCTCTAACCAGAAAACGTGTGAAATTTAATTGACTGTCCACCTTCCTTAAACTCTCGGACTTTCTTGTTTTTATCTTTGAGAAAGTCATACTGGTTGGCTTTATAAAAATTCTTCTTCTTTGCATAGAAGTTGTTGTCGTCAGAGTTCGAACTATCTAAAGATGAGTCCTCTGTAGAACTATCAACCACGGGGCGAGATTTAGGCTTCTTTGCCTTTTTCTTGCCCTTTTCGAAGCTTTTCCTTTTGCTTTGCTTTTTGCCTTTTTTGTCTTCTTCACTCGAGTCAGAAGAGCTAAAAGAACTGCAAGAAGAAGAAGAAGAAGAAGAAGAAGAAGAAGAAGAAGTGGGTACTCCTTCAAATCAAACACGCTTCTTGTGTTTTCTTGTTGACTCAAATGTAGACTGACGACCCAAATAACCCGGGAAGTCAGTGCCTTTCTTCTGCTTTTTGTCGTGCTTTTTAACTTTGTTCTGCGCGTCAAAAAGCTGAGCAATTCGTGCATCAACCACCTCTTCTAATTCTTGCTCTGTGTACATCCTTGGAGTAGGAGGTTTCTGAAGGGTAGGTTTGAGGGGTGGTTCTGTGGTCTGCCGCCACTGTGAGTGCACCTCGTCGAAGGAGGTCTGGCTCATAAATTTTGCAAATTTCGGGTCCTTCGCAAAATTTAGCATCATCTTTGTTGCATCGCCGATCAATCGTCGACGCTCCATCTCTTCGATCTCCGCCTGAGTAGGCTGAGGTGGGCCGTACTCCTCGTCTAAATCTTCGTCGCGATCTCTTCCCGCATCTCCGGATGCAGAGGAAGTCGATTGATCTCTGCTTGAAGCCATAGGTGCCGCGTAAAAAGGATCGGATTTCCCGTAGAAGAAAAATCGGTCGTGCTCTGATACCACTATAACAGATTGGACACTCCAAGTCGAGAATCTACCTTGACACCACAGTAAATCACTTCAAAACAGTTCACAGTTCACAATTGATTCGACACTGGCCCGACGGAGTTTCGTGCCTAGAGATGTTGGCCCCAAAGATTGGCGCCCCTTTCGGTATTTCTTTTTGTATTAATCTGTTGCAAAGTACAAGCGAGTGGGAGGCTCTCACTCTCAGACTCTGCGTCCAGTTGCTCTGAGAAGTGGGTAGCGTGCCCACTTATTTAAAGGTTTTATAAGGGATGCTAAAAGTAGAGCCCAAAAAGCTTCACAATCAAAGCAAGTTCTCTCTCTCACAAACTTAAGTGGAAAATAAAGCAATCCCAAGGGCCAAAAGGCCTCAGCGTAAAACGACTTCAGCCCTTGCGTAGATAAAAAGCAGGGCTTTTTCGTACGCAGTTGCCACGTCAGCATCCCGCCGAATGCGCCGCAAAATCCACCGTGATTTCCGGGTCAGTCCGTATGGGCCTGCCACGTCACTGCCTGCAGCTGGGAGTCTTGACAGAGGGTGTGTGAGTGTGTACTGGGCAGCCACGTCACTGAGTTGTGACAATTGTTCCCCAAAAACCTTCTCACCATAGCATTTCCACATCTACCCTTACAACTCACTGATGAGTTGCTTCTATAGACGGTGGCCTCCAGATTTGGTGGAGAGGCTTGCCTACATGGTTGTAGATGTATGCTTTTGAGGTGCTTCAAAGTTCTTGTGATGATTGTTTATGCATTGGATACTCATGTGATGACTTGGAGCACCAATGGTGCAAACATCTAGATTGAGAGGGTCTAGAAGGGTGCTTTTGAGACGGGACTTGTAGAGACAAGTTGCTGGCGAGGTGGATGTTTTGCTCATTCAGGAACATAAAAGTGCTGCACCTTTTGGGAATATCATGAAAGCTGGTTCTCGCATGTTTTGGGAATGAGCAGGTGGACACTTGCCTCGTAGTTGTGGTATATGCCTTTCCATTGGTCCACGCTTTCAGTCAAACACCATGGAACTCTAGGAACAGGCAGAGCAATGTATGTTGCGATCCAGTTTTATGAGACTTTGGTGGGATTCCTTTTGGTCTGCTCCCAACAGGCCACGTGATTGTGCTCGTTTTTGGATTGCTTTGACTGCCTCTCTGCCTTCTGTTGACACTTGGGTTATTGGTGGTGATATCAACAACATTGAATCTGATGCAGATTGGTGTTCTGCACCCAGGCCGGTATTAACATTGATTTCACCCTTGGAGCAGCAGGCATGGGAATGTTTTCTTTTAGTGACACACTTTGCGGATGCTTGGCACATTCCGCCATTTGGTCGCCATTGCGGGTCTTTTTGCTACTCATGGGGATTCAGGGGGGCAACGAGACTACTGGAGCATTTGGATAGATTTTATGTTGGTGCATGGGCAACATCGAGGGGTGGTGTCATCTCGATTTGGGCCAATACTGTATTGTCAGATCATTTCCCTGTTTCGCTTTACATCTCTTTTGGGGTTCCTTCGGTTCTGAAAAGAGGTGCTAGAGAGTTCCTTTAGAGCAGGACCTATGTCAGCAATTACAAGAGCTTTGGTCACAGGAGGCACCTTCTATCGCTTCACTTGCACAGTTTCTAGCATCTTGCATCATGGAGTCCAGTCTCTTGTGTAGGGAGACGACGTGTTCTATTTGTAGAGATATTCAACAAAGAGAGCGTGCTCTAGGTGCTCTCCTCAATTAGGGTTGTCATTGTACAATTGTACGGTAAAGTACGATATGGTTTCGTGCTGGTATTTCAAATTATATCACGGTTTGGATAAAAACTATGTGTTTTGAAAAAGAACTCTTTAAAACCATAAAAAACATCTGCTAATTACCTCATGACTTAGGACTATACATAGGTCTAAGGGTAGAGGGCCTAACAAACTTATGAAATATGACCTAGGGAGTGGGCACAAAGACCAAAGACTCGAGCTACATGCTACAAAAAAAAAAGAAGGTTGGACGATATTTGTATAAGTACGTCCATCTGAATGTATAATGTATGAATGTACGATATGGGCATTTGTACAGCGTACGGAAACTTCCAAGTGGGCCTCAACTCTACGTAGCGCATTCTTCAAGACTCTCCACATGATCCTTACTTTGCAGGGAGACAACAGAGATTTTGGAGGAGCTATGCTGGCTTCAGGACATGAGATTCGAGTTCTACTCCCATGCTTCGACGTCCCATTGGATCTCGAGAGGGAATAGGATGAACAAGGAATTCTTCGTTATGCATAGAGAGAGACCAGCCGAGTCCACAATGCTGGTGATCAGAGCTCCATAAGGGCGTTATGGCGCATTTGAGGCGCTTGATTTGGAACTTCCTTTTTGGGGGATCAGACTGCACTGGAGACACTCAGGCTGGAGTTGGATGGTCCACAGTGATTCTCCCCCGTGCAGAGTGTGGTTTGGGTGTCATTGATCTGGAGGTACAGAGCCGTGCATTTCTTTCCAAGCTCATTGTTAGGGGTTTTTCCCCAGGCAATTAACCTTGGAAGATGCTACCTCAGTCCACCTTAGCTACAGGCACTCCTACCCATGGTGTTAGAGACATGCACACATGGACTGCAGAGACACGGTTTTTGTTTACAAATGCTCCTTTGCATCGAGAGCATCTATCTCCTTTCGTCGGCTCATTGTTACAGATCTGGAGCTCCTTTAGAGAGTGCTCGATCAGATGTACGCCTCGATCCAGTGAGGAGATTGCGCGACAGCCTCTTGTATGGAATGCTTTTGTGACAATCCCTCTCCACTCAGAGTCTGGAGAGAGACCTCAGCGGCTCAGGCAACGATTACACATTGATTGGGATATTTGGGATGCCGGTCTAGGGAGCTGAATGAGCACTTAGTGTCATGATAGATTGTTGCCAGCAGATATCTTGGCAGAGAGGGTTTTGCCCAGGATTATTGGGATAGTGTGCGCCATTCCAGACTTGTGTGACCAGGTCATGAGAGGAGATACTTCTTACCTTGATGAGTCTGGCACAGCCCTTCTTGTCAAGTATCAGTTCCTTTCGTTCATTATTGCTAGAGAGATTGTTTGCCCTCAAGTTGAGCGCCCCTTGTGGTATTGCTTTGTTTTTTCTTTCAAGTTACAATTGTTCTGTGCAACCACGCACTCAATCTGGTTTAGAACTGGTATTGTTTATAGGCACTGGGGTCTCAAAAGCGATTGGAGAGTCATGTGCTAAATACGAAGGGCTTCAAAGCACTTAAAGTCATCTGTTTTTAGTAATTTTAGCTCAAAAGGTACACTTGCATAACATCAGCCCCTGTAGCAGTGCCCAACATGTTGCTGCTACATCACCTTCCATACAATCCGCTATTTGTTGCGTGCTTTTCGAAAGAGAGCGCTTAGAGATGGTTGTCGGGCTTGGCATGTGTCCACGTCATCATCATACAGAGAGTATTGTGTCTACATCAGCACTTGGGCACACTTATGCTGATAATTGCCCATCTTTCAGAGGCAATTGTCATCATCTGCTTTCCCCAGCTGGACTTTTTGTTCTCTTGAGAGGAGAGAACTCTTGAGGGGAGGCTCCCTCTCCTGGCTTTTTTTCCCGATTTTAACACTATAGTTTATGTCCATGTAGCTCAATTGTAACAGTTTTCTCTCGATTTTGCCTTCTGCTTACTTTGGAAGATGTCTAAATGGAAGATACCCTATACCATGGTAGAGACTCATTTATCTGTATCTATGTATGTGTGTACTTACTTGGCCAAGGCTAGCCTTTATTGTGGCTAAGTTTTTCCATGGCCTTCAGAGTGTGATAGAGATCTTAAACTCGATGGGCGTGTCCTTCCTGTTTGGGAATTCGAGAGACTAGCTCTCAATTCAGATACCTTCTAGTTTCTCAGAGCATAGGAACTTTGCAAACCGTCTCGTATTCCGTTTCCGGAATCCTCGAGCGTAGGCCAAAGCATCCTTGCTCCGTTCTCAGAGATGGAACGCCTGCAAAACACGATCACAGAAACAAAACACTCGTAGATCTCATGTACAAATCATCATCTGTTACTCCCGGCATGGAAAGCAACCTCCGTTTGCAAACTTGTCGCAAGGACTTGCTGATCCGTTGCGGCAAAGTCTCATCCTCGTGTAGCACTGGTCAAAATCTACTGCAAACTGCGCGAAATGGCTGATTTTATAGCTTCCAGGGGACTGACAGGAAGAGGGCAATGATGTTGCTTTTCCGCATCAATAGCAGGGGGTGATGGGGTGGAAAAAATAGGGAGAGGAGAGAGAGAGAGAAGCTGCGGCAGATTTTTTGAGAGAGGAGAGAAAGCCCTTCTGCCAGATTTAGCCACAAAGGGGCGTGGACTACATAAGGAGTCGTTAGTAAAGCGTTGGACTTTTGGTGCAATTGTGGACCATTGGATAAAGCTTATAGTTTAGTGTCACATGGCAAAAAACTTTCCTTTTTAATATTTCTTCTAGGTCTTTGTAAGAGGTATTGACATTAGTGTACCTCTCTCTTTAAAGAGAGCCATTGAATATTGGTTTAGTCATTATTTTTTATGCTTCTGAAATATATTGTGATTTAAATAAGTCATTCTTACACTTGTTTTCAAAAAGTGTAATACTCTATTGTGACCAATCTTTTTTTTAATGCTAGTGTCACTTTCTCATTTTTCCTCTCACCAAGAAGCCTCTTATTATTAAATTCTTCTCAATAGCGTTATATGTAGGCCATAGTGAACTTTCACCTTATTTTTATGCCTTTTTCAATAGTGGAGTGGGCAGCCGGACAATTTTTAAAAATGGTGTGAACCTTCTCAAAACTCAGTAAAACACATGCATTGAAACAAATGCTTACACAAACACATTCCAAGTGTCTGTGGATGCAATCTCATGTATAGATGCGATGCCGACATAGAATCCCTCATGGGAAAGCACGTGCTTACCCGGAAAGCACTCAAAAACAACCTGTGTTTCTTCAAAGCTTCTCAAAACCCTCTATTCACATGCTTGCATCTCTAGGAGTAACTCTTACCGTCTAAGATACAACGGAGCATACCCTATCTGAATGCTCCCGTTACCCATCTTGTGACACATCGGGAATACCCATTAACAGGTCTCTCCCACGTAACACAAACTTCGTGATGCTTAATGTCACCCATCATATTACACATTAGAGATTTCCTTCTGATGGCTTTTATCAGTTTTGTATATCTACAGCTCCTAACTTAACAATTCTCTGGTGCACAAATTTAAATATCCTAATTGCACAAAAATAGAAATTACTCAGAAAATAAGAAAATAGTCAATTTAATTGCATTAAATAGAATTTTTTAAGAAAATAATAAAATAGTCAATTTAGCAATAGAAAGGATGTCATAGTTGCTGACCAAACTATGCATGATGAAAGTGAAGTTCTTATTCTTCCTTTTTGGGCAAGCATCGAAGCTAAGGTCACATGTCGTCAAGTTTTCAATATTTTATGTATTGCTTCTTCTATGTATGTTTCTTGTAGATTCTTATTTTGGTCTTTAGCTCTTTTGTCTTTTGTTTGTGTTGCTGGATTGAGAGGTAATGTAGGAATATAGTCTTTGGACTGTTATTGCGATTGTCTCTAAAGTTGAGTACTTGTTTCAAAGTTTCATCGAAGTAAGGTTCACTGGTTTATTTTGGCCAGCTCTATTCGCTACGAACTTTCAACATGCCTATTGTTTCTGTTTTAATTTTTGGTTTGAAACAATAATCAGTATCGTTTTGCTCATATGTCTTGATTTTTGTGTTTCATGCAAGTGTTTAGCCTCTGCTTTAGCTCATATGTTCAGAAATTTTTGTCTTTATGAAGGTATTTTTAAGTATCTTTTCTTTTGTTCTTATCCTTTTTTTGTTTTGAGTCAGTATAAGGTAAGTAGTCATTTGGTCTTAGTGCGGGTTCTAACTGCACAAACGCAGCCAGGCTGTTCCCCTCTTGATTGTACTCGAGAATTCACGCATTACGCAGATATGCCCTTGCATCTGTGGTATCAACGAGCAGGATCAGGCTTCTAGAGATCCTATGTGCGTGGCGCTGAGCAATTGAACGCTGAAAAGAGTGCGGACGCCTTGCATTTCTGGAGTGATGGGGTCGCCCATGAAAGTGGTGGGTCCGGAAAGCTTTCTGCCTTTTTGGACTAATAAAAGTGTGCCAACTCAACCTAACCCCCCTGCGCATTTCCCTTGCGCAGGCAGGTCCCCCCCCCCCCCCCCCCCCCCCCCACCCCCCCCGCCCCGTTTGTTCATTATAATCAATTTTTCGTTGTTGTTTTGTGTTTTGTTGCATGTGTTCTAGTCCCTCTTAGTTTATGCAATTAGTCATTATCATGCTACTTGTTTTGTGCACGGAACATGAATAATGTTTTCCTTGGTAATAAACCAGCAATAATTGTATTTCTTCAGATGATTTTGAAGACCCTTGGTGCTATGGTTGCATTGGTCTTGCAATGTTGGGGCCTTTATGGAGAAGGAGAATTTAAGTGGAACAGGGGGTAAGCTTCAGCAACTGTGTTGATGGTATTTTTGCTAGGTTTGGAAAACAAAGTGGAGTCTTTGAAAATATTTAAGGTGCCCTATTCATTTGAAGTGTTATGATTGAAGTTACTTTTGTGCTTACAATGAAGGTCTTCTCTTGTCCCAGGTATCTTTATGTTGCTGTGGTTATTAATTTCAGTCAATCGTGGGCTCTTTACTGCTTGATGCAGTTTTACAATGTCACAAAAGAAGAGCTTGCACCAATTCGCCCATTGGCAAAGTTTCTTTGTTTCAAGTCCATAGTTTTCCTCACGTGGTGGCAGGGTCTCTTGATTGCCATTTTTTGTGCCATGCAATCAGATAAGTTTGAAAACGAAGAATCGCTAGAGGCCAGAATACAAGATTTTGTGATCTGCATAGAGGTGAGCTGAGCAAACGCGGTCTCTGTTATTAATGTGTGTTCAAAGATTTTGTAGTTTTAATCACGTTTATGGAGCTAGCAAATGTAGATATTTGTTACTCTATAATAAGTTCTTTGCTTATATCTTCAAGTTTTAATGGACTTGAATGCTTCAGATGGCCTTCATGTATTCCTGCCTTCATTAAACAGTGGTTTACTTTTTATTGGAATATTCTTATCCACAATATATAATGATAGGCATCAATGATGTCATAACTTACCTTGTTAAAGCCCTTGTTTCTTTCGTCTAGCCTTCCTTCTCAGGGCTATCATTAAGAGTTCATGACTCCCATTCTCTCACTTAATGCAATTGTACATAGGGAACCAAAGATTGACAATTTTTGTCAGGTCTTTAATCCTTCGATTTTTGCTTGCTTGCCCACACACTTGCCCCTGCACAGCAGCACATGTGCAGCGTGTTGGAACTCAAGCACAAACATTTACAAGTGTGGGTAGATATGAACACACACCTGCCCTCCAATTCATATAGTGGTGATTGGTGAAGGCATAGTGTGAAATCTGGCACAATTTTTTTTACTAAAGAAGTGTAACGACTTGAATTACTAGAACTCGAAGAGAAAGAAAGAGAGGGAGAGAAAACCCTGGCACAGGGAAGCTGTGCAGAAGAGAGAGATCGTGGCCTTAAACGAAATAGTCCAGCCTTGGTAAGGTGCCCTCTTCTGATGATGAGCACATGTGTGATTGATACAAAAGTGTCCCTCACACATTGCTTTAATGGGCTCAAGGCAGCCATCAAAGTAAGTAGCTACCAAATCTGCTCCAAAACTTGGGACCCAATAGAAAATGGCAAAAGAAAGTGATGAAGCTCAAGAGCGGAAGTTGTATATGAGTGTGCTAATACAAAGAAAGGGCTTGCCCTAGAGTGATGGATGTACACACACTGTAGCTGAGTTGTTGCACTAGAGGGATTCCAGAGAGCAAAAAACACTGATCTTGCAAAATTAGTCGGTCAACTAATTGCCTTCTGTGGAATCTGATTAAAGCAAGTGGACAGTCGACAGATTGCTCCACACACACACACACACACACACACACACACACACACACACACACACACACACACACACACACAGAGGTGATGTAATGATCTGAGACTCAAGTAGCGAGTAATTAGGGGAGCAAAAATCGTGTAGAAACAACACTAAATGCAATCTAAAATGCAAAGTATAACCTTCTCATCACCTAATCACCAAAGGGTAGTGGAGCATGCTCATGCCCAAGTGGTGGTTAGAGTGTTCGATTATTATTAATCTACAACGCTAATGCAATATGATTGAACGCAATAGACTAAGCTGTTAGGGATGATCAAATAAAGGAATTAATAGGCTTAGTGTCATAGAGGATGTGGCAATTGCGAACCTTAGTTGTTGGTTTCTTTCCGATGATTTTTGTTTATTTTTGGGACCCTCTTATTGAAGTTGCAAATGGCCGGACATTGTATGGCCAGTGTGAAATGGCCGATGGCTGAGAATTTCACCCGCAGACGGGAAGGCCTTGTCGCCATGAGTTGATTGGGCCAACCGGCACTGAAATCCGACAGTAAAAGTATGTCTAGGCTCAGTTCAAAGTCATTTAGGCCCCTCCCTACACTTCTAAGTTGGTGGGCACCAAGAAATTAACTCAAAAGAGGCTGAGTGGACACATGGCGGCTCTAGATGCATTTGCCAGAAGCACCAGCAAGAGGGGGGGCCTAAATTGAGAGAGGAGGCCGATTTCTTCCTCATTGTGACCTACAGTGAGTGTGTGAGTAGTTGGTGCAGGTGTTGAAGCTTTAATGGAAAGCTTGCCTTCTCCCTTGCACTATGTAGCGCCATGATTCCGCTCTCACGCACCTCTCTCCCCTTTTGAATAAAGAACCGTGATGCCCCGCTCTGGGCTACTCATTTGTATGTGCAGTTATGTGGTTTATGCGCGTGCCGAGACAAGAGCCTCTTGTCCAGGTACTGGATTAGCTAATTGCTAATCCCCCCGCAAGTACAAGTGATTTCGGAGAGATTTCTTGCGAGAAATCTTGTCCGATTTAGAGGGCAAGTAGACCAACAGGTGCAAGAGTACGAGGGCTCGCTACGGATGCGTTCGGCTCGTGAAACAGAGCCAAAATAGGAAAGTACAGCCTGCTGTGTAAATTTGCAGGTTTAGGGTTTTGATCCTAACGGATCCCAAATACCCCCAGGAGGTCCGGGGAAGCGAGGGGATTGTTAAAAGAGGTCATCTGGCGCTTTTTCGGGGCAGCAAACAGAGAATTCAGCGTGCTGCAGATTCTCGCCAGGTTCTGTAAAGTGTTTGTATGCGTTGGAAAAGTCACTCAGTGCGTGGGGATTTTATCTGTGAAAGCTTGCTAGTTCGGTTATGCTGCCAAAATTGGGCAAGAACAGTTCATTTTCAACCCGGATTATGCGGGACAGCTCGTAGGAAATTGCAGGTTTCGTTCCCTTCTTGATAGCAATAAAGAAATACCGAAAGGGGCGCCAATGGTGGCATAGCATACAAATCAGAATTTTGTGCAAAATAATGTGCTAGTGAGGATGGTTTTTTGTGAAGCCAAATGTTCATGCTTTGATCCAATGGAAATGTGAATGCAAAGGTTTTGTGAAAATGCGAAAAAAGTTTGTGCAAGTGCATGGTGTTTGTGCTAGTAGTGCTTTTGCCAATCTTGAAACTGGATAGATCATATATATCAAATCGGGCACTCGAGCTTGTGCACATGTAGTGGATATTTTTGTGCTTGATGACCAA
The DNA here is from genome assembly GCF_014529385.1 of Adiantum capillus-veneris. NCBI lineage: Eukaryota > Viridiplantae > Streptophyta > Polypodiopsida > Polypodiales > Pteridaceae > Adiantum > Adiantum capillus-veneris. The sequence goes on from NC_140953.1 coordinate 45,151,288, forward strand.
GGTTGGTGGCTGAAAGGTTTAGCTTGATGTGTTGTTATAGTGCAGGTCGGTGGGAATAGCACTAGTAGGAGGCCGAGGTCTTGAGCTCAAGCTGGCTTTGCTAGTGGCAAGAGGGAGATTTGGTGCCTTGTATAAACGTGAGAAGTCACTAACCAAGAGAACCCAAGGTAAAGGTGGGGATTTGTATCACTCATTACCCATCATTCTAGAAGAGCCGATTACAAGAATTACAAGAGATTAGAGAGAGAGATTGACACTCATGAAAGTAGCAAATCATAAGTAAATTAGCAACAAATTAGAATGCAAAGGGTGGATACAAAGTGGGCTAGAATGATGGGTAATGAGTGGATACAAAGTGTGTAGCTTAGGCTTCTTTTATAGAGTAGAGGGAGAGCATCTGATGATGTAATCAATGATGTCATATGTGTAGGTTTCCAAACTAGAGGGTGTTTCCACTAGTTGGTGGTGCGGTTTGTTACACAATCCAACAAGCCTTCCCGTGTCTGGCAAAGTAGCACCCAAATACAAAGTATCCTCCCTTGAGAATTTAATAGCAGGGTGTAAAAACAAACGCCTTTCCCTAGAGAATTTAACAGTAGGGCAAGGTAGTTAGGTACGTAGTGTTCGGTACGTAGTACAAAATGGATTGAGTGTTTAGGTATGTAAAAATTCGTACTCTTTTTCACAAAGCCTAAAACTGAGAGTACTTCATACATTTAAATTTTATATATTTATTTACCAAGACTTCAAATAAAGACTAGCAAATCAACAATAGACCATTACAAATGCCAAAAACTAGAGTCCACGACTCTAACCGAACAATGAAAACACAAAGCTGAGCTTAGCTAACCAATGTCTACAACCAAATAGTGTCAGATGTCTGTTGTCATGGTCACATAAAACTAAGAGCATCAAAATAAATACATAATGTATCACGATATTCCAAGACTTAAGTCTAAAGTCTTGACTCTAATAAGTAGTAAGTATCACAAACCGCACACTGCACTCAAAGCTGGCACCTGAAGAGAGGAGCACACATTGCACAATACGTGTATCTCTGTTAAAACCATTTGCTCTCAGCCGCAGCAAGGTGTTTTTCGAAAAATTGGCTGAAATCGAATGAGAAAGAGCAGCCCAAAAAGAAGGGAGGGGAAAAAAAAAAACCAGGTATGGACCCTATCCGTATGTACGGATCCATACTGTACGGCTGTCTTGTGCGAATAAATCCGTACATACATACGGATGCAACCTTGCAGTAGGGTAAATGCCAGATACACCTTTCTTAGAGAATGGTAGGCAACTAGGTGGTAGGCAAATATAAATGGGGCTTGTACGCCTCCGATGTCGAAAAGCCAAAAGTGAATACCTATTGCAAAGCTTCAAACATTATGTCGTCGTGTTTTGTTGCCGATGTTGGCTGTAAAGTGTCGATGGAGTTGATGCTTCTCACAGAGAGAGAGAGAGAGAGAGAGAGAGAGAGAGAGAGAGAGAGAGAGAGAGAAACACAAGGTGTGAGAGGAGGGGGTGATTAGCCCCCCATGACTATTATCAACCACAAGACCTAGCTCCATATATAGGTGCCCAAGGGAGCCCATACTTTGCGGACGGCCACAAACGTGGGCGGCCGAACAAAGTGCAGCCTATATGCATATGCTATGGGTGGCTAGCCCGGAGGCACATTAGCCGTACATGCATGCCCTAGACCTGTGAAGCAGCAGAGTGGTGTAAATCTAACACTTCCTCTCAGCACCTGATGCTGAACAAACCGCGTGAAGCCGAAGATGTGGGGCAAATGATGAAGATGTCTGTTGTGATGTCTGCAGCAGACATCTTCCTCATTTGCCTCACACCTTCGGCTTCATGCGGTTTGTTCAGCATCAGGTGCTGAGAGGAAGTGTTAGATTTACACCACTCTGCTGCTTCACAGGTCTAGGGCATGCATGTACGGCTAGTGTGCCTCCGGGCTGGCCACCCTTTGCATGTGTATATAGACTGCACTGTCCGGCCATCCACTTCTGGGCTGGCCACCCACCTTGTCCGGGGATCCTCGTATATATTTCTTTTCTTGTTGGGTCTTGGGGGATTTTATCTGGCATTGCCCTACCTCCCCTTGGGCACCTATTTATGGGGCCAGGGGGTACCCACTTCCATCATCTGGTCATTGTGTATTGGGTCTTCTAGTCAGGTCGTCAATGGGGGGCTGATCCCCACCTTTCCTCATCTCTCTCTCTCTCTCTCTCTCTCTCTCTCTCTCTCTCACACACACACACACACACACACACACACACACACACACACACACACACACACACGTGCACTCTCACACTCCTCGCCTCAAAATCGTGTCCAAATTCATCAAAGTGTTTGAATGCGGGTGGTGGCATAGCATACAAATCAATTTTTTTTGCAAATAATGTGGTAGTGAGGATGATCTTACCCAAAATTGGACAGTGTCTGATCCTTGTACAAATGTTGTTTTTCTGATGCCAAATGTTCATGCTTTGATCCAATGCAAAGGTGAATGCAACTGGTGTGTATGAAATGCAGAGGCAAATTTGTGCAAATGCATGGTGTGAAGCTAGTGGGGTTTTTATAATCTAGGGCATACATAGCTGTTCAGGCTTTGTGAAAATTTGATCGTGTAAAGCTTCTCTTTTGGAGATCAAAACCTTTAGCTTCTGATGGCATGAACCGATGCTTGTAGCCAATGAGACACTCCCCTTGAGTTTGCCGAGGATGATGAAACGGGAAGCGTTTTTGACAAAAAGACACAAGGCAAAGAGTTGTAGTGCCGGGGGGGGGGCCTCGAGGTTGGAGGTTGAAGGCCCTTTGAGGGAGCTCTGTGTGTGAAAGGCCCCTACAAGGCCCTTTGGGTAGAATGGCCATGGGAAAGAGCTTTAGGGCTTGTGGATAGCCTCCGGGCATTGGGTAGCCAACAGGGGTAGTCGGGTAGGACACCAGGCAGGCGAGCAGAGCGTCTGGGCAGGGAGCCGGGCAGGCGGGGGCTGCTTTGGGCAGTCGAAGTCTTGCACGCCTTTTTTTGTGGGATCTAACATGTGTGAGAGCGGATTAGTAGCGGAAGCGTGTTTTCTAATCACCGATGGTCTAGTATCAAGCTATGGTGGATGGAGCATTAGCTCAAGCATGGTGCTAGGGTTAGGGTTAGAGTGATTAGGATTAGGGTTAGGCTAGAGCTTAGAGCAAGAGCATTGGGTAGAGTATAGACAGAAATGAGACTCAAAAGTGCAATTGTTTCATTAGAGAGAAGCCTCTTAAATAGGCTTTGTGCTTTATGTTGGGGTAAGCCCAACTTGTGGTGACAAAGTGGTGTCTATCTATGAGGCTTGCATAAATTGGTTAGACCGGAGGTCCCTAACACCTTAAGGTTTTGGGGTCTGGATGGCTAGACCAATTTGTGGAACGTCACAGTTTAGCGCATATGCGCGGAAACAATACTGGGATGGGTGACCTCCCGGGAAGTTGTTGCCCCCATGACCTACAACTGGTATCAGAGCCATGGTTCAAAGTCCAACCTCTAAGTCCATGGAAAGGGACATGTTGATGTTGACTTCAACCTCTAAGCTAGCTCCCGGCCACGTTGAAGCTCTCAACCTCTGAGCCTAGAAAAAGGCGGAACACGTTGGTACTCAAGGGGACGGGAAAGTCCCAAGTTTGGCTTAAAGGGGCGATTGTTGGGGTATCCTCGAGTCCACTGACCCTGCATAGTCTGAATCTGTATATCCGCAAACAGACATATCCTTCTCACCATAACATAGGGACAAGTCTGAAGTCCCTCTCAAGTACCTGAGAATACCTCTCACTGCATCCCAATGACGCTTGCCCGGGTTAGACATGTACCTGCTAACCACACCAACTGCATGAGCAAGATCTGGACGCGTAGCCACCATGGCATACATCAAGGAACCAACAGCTGACGCATAGGGAAGCTTAGACATCTCTGTAGTCTCCAAATCTGTCTGAGGGCTAGACCAATTTGTGGAACGTCACCCATCCCAGTACTGTTTCCGCGCATATGCGCTTAACTGCCAACTTGTGGTGACAAAGTGGTGTCTATCTATGAGGCTTGCATAAATTGGTTAGACCGGAGGTCCCTAACACCTTAAGGTTTTGGGGTCTGGATGGCTAGACCAATTTGTGGAACGTCACAGTTAAGCGCATATGCGCGGAAACAGTACTGGGATGGGTGACCTCCCAGGAAGTTGTTGCCCCCATGACCTACACTTTACATTCATTGGCTAGAAAGGTTGCACCCTAACATGATTCATCTACCTGATTCGTCATGGCGGTTCAATTTGATTCATCACCATGGTTCAATGTCACATTATACATCATAGCGGTTCTCATTTGGATTCATCACTATGGTTCACAAGTGAGACTTATTAGGTTCACTAGTTGTCCTAGATAGTACAAATTCATTTATTCATTCATATGTGAAGAGGTCATCATGTATGTCCTCTTCAGAATTATTGTCGTTGTCACGTGTTGTTGACGTTGTAGTCTTCATGTGTACATCTTCATGTTGACGTTCTTCTTTATTGATGTCGTTGGTTCGGTTTTATTGAGGGTGCACCTTCATGGCTAGTGTCGTAAAGTACGCATACATTGCAAATCTGATGCTTGTGTGTGTGGATATGACAATGGGCTGTCTTATCTTAGAGGATGTCTCTGGATAGTGTCTAGAACCCATGTCGTTGTTCGTGCAAAGGTGATTTCATGCATTTGTATTACATATGTCAATTCAAAATGGTGCATTGTAACAAAATTGGGCACCCCAAGTCTAGGTTTGGTCGTGACACGAGAGATTCACTGAAAACACTTCACAATTTACTGAGTCTGACGCGGACCGGCGTAGTTCTGTGCCAAGAGAGATTGGCCCCAAAGACTGGCGTCCCTTTCGATATTTCTTTTTGTATTAATCTTTGAGCAAAGTACAACTCTCGCGGGTCCTCATCTCTCAGACTCTGCGTCCAGATGCTCTGAGAAGTGAGGCCCTTGGGTCCCTTTTATTCTTACATAGGGATACCCCCAAAAGCAAAAACTCGAAAGCTCCTAGTTCCCAAAAGCAATTAGCTCTCAAATCGGCCAACAAAAACAGCCAGCGTAAAAAGCGAAAATCTGTACGCCTGGCCATGTTAGCATTTCAAGGCAAAAAGCAGAAATCCGTACGCTGTGCCACATCAGCCTATTAGCGTGATTTTTGGTAATCCGTACGGCATGCCACGTCAGCTTGTCCGTACCGTTGCCACGTCAGCCTGGCCGTATAGTGCCATGTCAGCAGCCTACTGAATGTCCACGGGTGGTCATGCCATGTCACCCCTCTTGAAAGAATTGTAATCGTCCTCGATTACGCCTGCAAAACAGACAAGAGTCCAAAAGCTAGTTCAACAGACACCGACTCTAAGTACCGACGCACTAGACACGACACATCTAGCACTTGTACAAAGACATGACATCATTGGACATCACATGACAAATCAATGACAAATAATTCATTCCAAATCTCAAACCATGATTGCCAGCAACGTATTTTGCAACTGCATCTAGATCCATCCCAGACCTCACTGATGTCGGGTTAACTAATCCTTATTGCGATCATGTCTATAGAGAATTAAAAAAAAGAAGACCGAAATGCTGCAGTCATTTCGTCTTTCAGTTCTTGCACTCAAATAAGTCACATGAGAGAGTACAAATCATTCATGTTCAATTTCGGGAATTCCGTTTCATAAAGTCATACAACAGAATACTATTTGCACAGCAGTATCCCTGAAACTCAAAGGGATATCAATGACTCTATTCAATCCAAGTAATGTGTGACAAAGGAGCGGAGTGACTCCCTTGTTGTGCAATCTCTCTGCAGAAGATACAACCCTATTGATCTGCAGGATCTCTCTGAGTAGACGTAGCTAAACCAAATGCTTCAAGGTAAAGTTCCAAAATCTGAGGAGTATCTGCTAGGTCCTCCTCGTCCATCCACTTCGCATCCAATGCCGGATAGTTCTTAAATTTCACTAAGAACCTCTGAATCACTTTACCATTCACTTTTCTTTCCTTGTGTGCCAAAATCTGTTTTGGAACGAGTATCTCCTCGCTTTCTTCCACATCGGGTTGCTCATAAGGCTCCCCATCAACTGATACCTCACCTTTAAAAGGTTTCAAGAGACTCACAAGGAATGCATTGTGAATCTTCCAAGTATCTGGCAGCTTGAGTCGAAAGGAGACGTCATTTATCTTTTCTTTAATCTACAAAGGGCCATAATACCTCATGCTAAGCTTTGGAAAAAGACGCTCCTTTCCTTTCGTTTCCTTAGGCGTGCCTTTTTAAAACGTAAGAGCACCCAATCGTCTTCCTTTAATTTCAAGTCGCGTCGATGTTGATCTGCTACCTTCTTGTGTCGTTCTTGAGACTTCTCTAGAGCCTTGTGGACCTTGGCAAAAGTAGTGTCCAAGTCTCTCGTGTACTGGTCCGCTTCAAAAAACTTGTCTTTAGTGCCAAGAAAGGGAGGAACCTTTTGAGCAGCTTCAATTACCTCAAATGGCGCTTTCCCCGTCGAAGAGTTAACTGTGTTATTGTAGGCAAATTCCACCGAAGGCAAATATTTTTCCCATTGAGTCTTTTGATCAAAGATGTAAGACTTCAACAAATCTAAAAGAACTGAATTTGCGATCTCAGATTGCTCATTTGTCTACGGGTGGAAAGATGACGAGAACTATAACAGTGTGCCAATGTTCTCCCAAATAGCCCTCCAAAACAAACCAACCAGGAAGAAATAAAGAGCCATTTGAACTTCAACCACTTGGTGAGGGCTTCTTGCCTCAGAAGAAGAGTGGACCACCATGTTTGTGCATTTCCCTTCAAAAACGATACCGCCCTCTTGATCTTGGAGTGCTCTGAGTAGTGTCCTCCGGAGAAGGCTATATCAAACTACTGAATGAAAACTAAAGCGTTCGGAGCATCTTTGAATCCGTAAAAGGATTCAAATTTCACTGACTATCCACCCTCTTTAAATTCCTTTGTCTTTTTGTTTTTGTCTTCGAGGAAATCATACTAGTTGGCCCTGTAAAAGTGTTTCTTCTTTGCATAAAACATGTGATTGTTAGAGTTTGAATTGTTAGACGATGACTCCTTCGTAGAACGGTCAGAAACTGGTCGGAATCTGATCTTCTTTGCCTTTTTCTTGTTCTTTCCAAAACTTTGTTTCTTGCTTCGCTTCTTGCCCTTTCTGTCCTCCTTGCTCGAGTCGGAAGAGGAAGAGCTAGAAGAATTGTTGGAAGAAGAGGAAAAGGAACTGGGTAGTCCTTCAAAACGCACATGCTTCTTCTGTTTTTGTGCAATTGCAAAAGAAGATTAACGGCCCAAGTAACCGGGGTAGTCAGGCCCCTTGTTGCGCTTCTTCAACTGCTTCTTCATGTCTAGAAGCTGATTGATTCGGGTCTCGATAACATCTCGGAGTAGGAGGTTTCTTCATTTCCTGTTTGATTGGTGTATCAATGGCTTTCTGCCAATGAGTATGCACTTCATCCATTGGGTGTCGGGTCAAAAATTTGGCATATTGAGGATCCTTGGCAAATTGAAGGATTTTCTTTGTGCACTCATCAACCTGCTGTTGACGTTGCATCTCCATGAGTTCATACTGTGAGGGCCGAGGTGGTGCGTACTCATTCTCCGCTAAACCGCTTGAATTTCCTGTATTGCTTGCCGCTTTAGAGGTGGAAAATGGAGTTGTCCGATTCTTTTCCGAATCCATAGGTGTCACTAGAAGAAGGATCGGATTTCCTAGTGGAAGAGGAATCGACCCTGCTCTGATACCACTATAACAAACTTGGGCACCCCAAGTCTAGGTTCTGTCACGACACAAGAGAGATTCACTTAAAACACTTCACAATTTATTGATTCGACATGGCTTGGCATAGTTCCGTGCCAAGAGAGATTGGCCCTAAAGAATGGGGCCCCTTTCGATATTTCTTTTTGTATTAATCTTTGAGAAAAGTACAACTCCCGCGGGTCCTCAACTCTATACTCTGCGCCCAGATGCTCTGAGAAGTGAGGCCCTTGGGTCCCTTTTATTCTTACATAGGGATGCTAAAAGCAGAGCCCCCAAAAGCAAAAACTCAAAAGCTCGTGGTTCCCAAAAGCAATTAGCCCAACATCTCAAGTGATTAAACCATGATTAAAATGGAGGCTTATTAGAGCAAGGCTTAAATAGACAGAGAAGACGACTAATAAAGAAAGGCCTGGGGCGCTAGAGTCGAAGGAAAGCCTCTCTACGCTCCCGCTTGCGGTCGGGTTGCCTTCGAGTCTCTCGAACTGTCCTTTGAGAGTGTGGATAAGCTCTAGCCAAAGATCTTGAACAGTCTTTGCTGGTGGACCAGGGCGAGCCTCAAAGATGCGGAGGCAGTGGGCCCGCCAGATGAACCAGAGTGTCAGGCCACAGATGAGCTCCCAACACTCCTCTCTCTCATTGCACCACTCCTGTGGAGTAAGCTCTGTAGTAGGCTAGAGTGTAGGTCGACCCCCCTACATCACTATCATCTTGTTGGTGGAGGATAGCTCAAACTGAGGTGTCGTGCCCATGAGAGTGGACCAAGCAACTGCCCCCCAAGTGTACTGTTGTACCGTGGAAAGAGCTGGCATCAGCCAAAGGACACGAAGCCAAACCTGTTGTGCCAAAGGAGAGTCCCAAAGACAATGGCGGTGACTCTCCACAGAATTGTCACAAACTGTGCATGTTGCCGAGAGACCACTATGTACTGCCAACTCCCAACTGCTGTAGCTCGATGTGCAACCAACCACTGGAACAAAGTGGTTGCTTGGCCCAACCATGCAAGAAATGATTGTAGCTGGCAAGAGAATTCAACACTTGGAGGAGGAGGTCTCTCGTTCGAACACAGGATGGCATATCTATGCAGAAATGATGACAGTTCAGGAGAATTCTAGGAATTTCCAAGTAGAGTGCGAAGAGCTGCAGCAAACTCTTGGCACATCTCGAGCTGAAAACCAATGAAGTGTAGTTGCTATGAAGGAGGTAAATGAGAGGCTCCTAAAGGAGTTGCAGAGGCCAATCGTAGTTGTTGAGGAAGAGCATGAAGGGTTCACGAAGCAATTGGAATGCAGACTCTTTGAAGAGATTCCTTAGGTTGCAAAGGGAGCTTGAGGCTACTGCAGATACAATGTAGATCAGCGGGGTGGGGGAGATGAGGCTGATGCTGAGAGGGTTGGGAAAGTTTAGATAGGGCGAGTGGTGGAGGGGGGTGGGTAGGGCGAGGGGAAAGGGAGGGGTGGGTAGGGGCGAGGGCAAGAGGGGGAAGGGGCGAGGGGAAGGGAGGGGGTGGGTAGGGGCGAGGGGAAGGTGAGGGGGAGGGTAGGGACGAGAGGGGGTGGGTAGGGGCGAGGGGGATGGGTAGGGGCGAGAGGAAGTGAGGGGGTGGGCAAGGGAGGGTAGGGGCGAGAGGAGGTGGGTAGGGGAGAGGGGAAAGGGGGAGGGTAGGGGCGAGAGGAAGTGAGGGGGTGGGTAGGGGCGAGGGGAAGGTGAGGGGGAGGTTAGGGGCGAGAGGAAGTGAGGGGGTGGGCAAGGGAGGGTAGGGGCGAGAGGGGGTGGGTAGGGGCGAGGGGAAAGGGGGAGGGTAGGGGCGAGAGGAAGTGAGGGGTGGGTAGGGGTGAGGGGGAGGGCTTAGGGCGAGGGCGAGGGGGAGAGGGGAAAGGGACTAGGGCGAGGCGAGGGGAAAAGGGGGGTAGGGGGCGAGGGACTAGGACTAGGCCGAGGGGTAGTGAGGGGGCGAGGGGGAGGGTAGGACGAGGGCGAGGGGGGGGGAAGGACTAGGGCGAGGGAACAGGGGCGAGGGGGTGATGGGGAGGGTAGGGCGAGGGCGAGGGCGAGGGCGAGTGGGAGGGGCGAGAGGGAGGGACTAGGGCGAGGGGGTGAGGGGAGGGTAAGGCGCGGGCGAGGGGGAGAGGGGGAGGGTAGATAGGGGCAAACAAGGAGCACACAGCTATCAGGAGCAATACAGCTATCATGATCTTAGAATTTATCTTGTAGCACGGGCTCTGTGAAGGGAGTTTGCTATACATAGAGGAGAGCTTTGTTCTAGTCGGAGAAGCAGACACCACAGGGGTTGATGTTTGAGGGGTGGTGAACTCCTGTAGGGGAGATTTCTTCTCTCTTATATACTTTTTCATAGGCTTTCCAAATTCAACGGCTTTCATCAAGAGGGCTTTCACCGAGAGCGCATCAGGAGTATCTTCTGTGACCTTCAACTCTTGAGCTGGCATATTAGGTTTAGTGACTGTGGAACCATTTGAAGTGGGTGTATCTTCAGGCCAAGAGTGAACAGAGACTCCATAACAAGGCATAGATTTGGTAGCCTCCAACTACTCGTGCATATCTTCATCTGACCCTTCAGGTGTAGTAGGCTGTTCTTGTTCAGGTTTGACTTCCATTGACAAAGAAACTTGCTGCACCACGGGATCCATACCACCTTCTAAGAGAATGGGTTGCATCGAGGAGCCAGAAGTATGTATCCACATTGCGTCGTTTCCCCAATCATGAAGTGCTTTAGTGTGTCGCAGCCATGGTCTTCCAATGAGCAAAGGAAATCCTCCCTCAACCTGGGGAAGACGAACCACAAAAAAATCCAAGTTAAAAGTAAAGTCTTGTACTTGCAGAGGCACATTGTCCACTATGCCCATTGGGTAGACTGTCCGCTGGTGGGCCAATGTAACTGTGAAGGGAGCAGGGCGAGTAGGCTGTAGACCTAGAGCTAACATAGTGAACTTGGGCATCAGGTTGATGCCAGATCACCATCCACTATCACCCCTGAGAATTGCCGACCTAAAACGGACACTGTCAGGCGAGGGCTTCTATAATCAGTGAGTGGAGCAGCGGGATTTGATATCATATAGGACTCTGACGGTCGCACTGGGAGGTGCCCGCCACTAGGACCTGTTCCATTGTAAAGTGACTGAATAACTGCAAGGGTGTCACTTCTGAAACTCGCATCTAGCCGCAACATGTCATAGAGGGACACTTGTTGGAAAGTGTTTTTTAAGACTGTCTCTGCTGTAAGCTTCTCTTTTTCTACCTGTTGTTCCTCTGGTACCTTGATCTTCTGTAGATCGGAAACTGCTTCCAGGAAGGCTTTATCAATATTGGAGAGCAAAGATTTGGATTCTTTCTTGGCACTGGGGGATGGCTTGTTAACAGCTGGAGGCAGGGTATCCACTGGTGTGAGAATGTGTGGGGGAGTTGAACTTGATGGAAGGCTAAGACCGAGAGCGGCTCTCTGAGCCCGGGTGAGGACGCCCGATGGCTCCTCTGCCAACTGCGGCTGCTTATTTTGAGGGGTAACCACATGGGTAGAAGGGGGCGGCTGAGAAACGGTGCTAACTGCTATCAGATTGATCTTGGGAAAGGCAAACTCATTCTGGCTTTGACTCGGGTTCGAAGCCGTGGATGCACGAACTTGAGGGAAATCCTTACTGTAGTGATCCTTCGTTTCAGGGCAATGACGGCAGGGAGGGGACCCTTCTGGTAGGGGGAATTTGCTTTGGTAATGCCCATATTCCCCGCATCTGTAGCACAAAATGGGCCGATTCAACGGGCGAGTCGAAGGGCGAGGTGGTCCTTGCTCCTAGTGCATTGAGTTGGAGGTGGAGGCATAGAAGCTTTGAGGTGATGAGGGAGCATGGGTATGATAAAAGCTCCGAGAGGGACAAGTGCTCTGCATACCTTGCATAGGAGGGGTTGTCAGCAAAGGTGGCATATGGTGTGGATGACCACAGGGAGAAACCATGTTGGATGCAGGTGCTGGCCCTTGCTGAAGAGAAGGACCAAGACTTTGCTGTATTTGTGGCAATCCCTTGAGGTAGTAACAATCCTTGTCCTCATGTCCAGATTTTTCACAGAAGTGGCAGTAAACCCGAAGGGGGCATTCCTGTGGAGGGTGCCCTGGAGAGAGCTACACCAAACCGTAGCCTTAGTCTCTTGCTAACACTTGAGCTCTTCTAGCTCGCGCTTAATTTGATCCAAAGCCTCAAGATGTGGGGGTTTCTCCTCGTGAAGAGAGATATTTTTCTCCTCTTGAAGAGCGCGTTTTAGTTTTAGGGCTTCAAGTTCTCTACGTAAGGAAGTCAATGGATCAGCAGGACTTTCCGAAAACACAGAGGGGGTCTCTATGTGAGGGGAGTTCTTTAGCAGCTTCCTAGCCCCCTCTATCCTAGTAACAGCTGCGATGAACTCCTCCAAAGTGGCGTCGGGTTGGAGACTCTCTCGGAGTTTTTGTTGGGAAGTTTTGGGAAGCGCCTTCTCCATCCACTTCTTCACCATGAATTCACCGGGTTGCTGAGGAAGCTTGGCAACCAGAGACTTGGTCTTAGTCATAAGCTCTGCAAAAGTCTCCTCTGGCTGGAGCACCATGTTGGCTAACTCATCCAACACCTTCTCTTGGTAGTCGCTGGGCCTGAAAGCTGCACAGAACTATTGCCTTAAGGCTGTCCAGGTTGCAAAATGGTTCTCTGCAAACTGGCTGTACCATTTGTGTGCTAAGCCATCCAAGGTGGATGGAAAGAGTACCAAATAAGCATCTTCCCTGTTAAGACCACGACCCCTACAGAGAGATACAAACCTCCTTGCATGGTCGTCAGCATCTTCTGAAGAGAGTCCTTTGAATGTAGGGAACTTGATGTTTACCTTAGCCAAAAAGCTAGCCAACGGCTCCATGGCCCTTTGCGAGCCTGAGCTTGTTGCTCAGTAGCCTGCTGTAGCAGAATAGGAGAGAGCTTTACTGGAGAAGGTGATCTGGAGGATGTGAAACCGGATGAAGGAATGGGTGATGTATCTGAAGGTATAGGTGATGAGGTTGATGGACTTCTACTAGGTACAAAAGGTCGTCTTCTGTTATAGTACTTCAGAGGGCTCAGTAGTGCGCTTTGACGCTCGACTGAATGCCTTGTATGTGTCATGCAGTGACCACCAATCCAACCAACCTTTGGGCAAGAAAACCTTGAAGTGGCTGAAGACTGGTCTAGACTCTACTAGACCAGGCAAGTGACTAGACCAGCTGGACCAGGGACGAGGAGGACTAGACCAGGGTCGAGGAGGTCTAGACCAGGGACGAGGACAAGAGGACTAGACCAGGGTCGGGGAGGTCTAGACCAGCGGCGAGGACAGGTTGGACCAGGGCGAGAGAGCACTAGACCAGTTGGACCAGGCGAGAGGAGAACAGTGCAAGGCAAGGTCGGTGAAGCTAGGCAAGGTAGGCGAAGCTAGATAGACCCAACTAGCTTCAAGATTTGCACCTCACAGAGTGAGATTTCAGTTGAGGTCCCACCGTGATCGCCAAAATGAGAGCACCTGTAGCGCGAATAATGTGTCGTGCTCTCTACAGTGGGTGGTCCTCAGTGCAATGTGCGTGACAATCTCACTCAAACAGACCGAACAGAAAGGAATCAATAGACATCAACAGAGCTCACAAAGGACACAACAACAGACCAGAACATATGACTCGACTATCTCAAAGACTGATACAGACTCTGGCGTGGCCGCACACTCAGCTCCAGCCCAGGACTCACAGGTACAATGGGGGTGTCGAGGCTCAGATGTGCAAGGATGGTGAAGATGTGCTCTGTGTATATACTCACTCGACTACGTACTGGATGTGTAGAAGATGATGATGTGAAGAAGATGATGATGTGTAGAAGATGATGATGTGAAGCATATGATGATAATGACCCAACAGCCCATAAATGTCAGCCACCTAAGCCAATCTCCAAAGTGAGTGGTGGTGGTGACCTGGCCACGATGTTCACTAGACCACCGTCCGTATCTTGCCATGTGTCACTGCCCAGCCGAGTCCAGAGAGTCCGTCCAGTGTGAACCAGACCAGACGGTTCACACGAGAATAACTGTACTAATTGAGTGTCCTGTGAAAGTGACACTGTAGCCTGCTACACCAACCGAGGAAGCCACTGTCTTTCTCCAGTTGATCTGTGCGCCTGATGCACAACAAAAGGTCTAAGAGCCTGCTCACACTTGTGAAGGTTGGCCTCCTGGCCCTCCAAGTACAACGCTCAGTCGTCTGCAAACTCAACATCCAGTAGCTCTTCTCCCCAAATAGGGAGCGCTAAGCCACCAAGACCAACCTGCTGTGAAACCAAAAACCTGCTCATTGCCTCAGCATAGAACATAAAGAGGAAGGGGGCAAGAGGGAAGCCCTTCTGACCGAATGTGTAAGCATGAAACAATCTCCTCTAACACCTGTCAAAAGTTCCTGACTGTGTGCCCGTCTGTAAAGAGCTCACACACCTCTGATCCATGCATCTGAGAAGCCCATCCTGCGCAAGGTGCCCTCCAAAAAGTCCCAGTCAACTCTATCGTAGGCCTTCTCAAAATCGAGAAGTTTTACCAGATCCTCACCACGGAGGTGCGCGAAGGCAGATGCCTCCCAGAAAGTGAAGATGTTGTCAAGGATACTACGCTCCTTGACAAAACTTTTTTGTGTCCCATGTATGATGCTCTCTAGAAGTGCATCAATCCTCAAACTCAGAGCCTTGGCGAGAATTTTGTAGGCTGAGTTCAGGATGGTGATGGGCTGCCACTGTCAAAGCTCATCTAAGGAGCCACCCTCCTTGGGAATGAGGTAAATCAGGCCCTCATTCAAGCTATCTGGCATCTCTCCTGTGTGTAGAATGTGCTGAAAAGCGCTGCAAAGATCTGAGCCAAGCAAGTCTTCGTACTCTTAAGAAGCAGTTGGGAGTCAAACCATCCTCCCCTGGACAGCTATCACGGGGAAGTGCTCTGAGGGCCGCGTGGATCTCCTCTAACTGAAGAGGGAGCTCAAGCCTCTGGCGCATCTCCTCTCACAAGACAAGGCATCTGTGTCCACACCTACTCTTTGCATGCATCCTGACGCTCTGACTGAGGCTCTACTACCAACAGGTCACGGTAAAAGTCGGTGGCAAGTGCACGCGTGTCCTATGGCTCTGAAGCAACTGACTCGTCAGGCCTCCTCAACTGGCTAACCTTGGCATGCGCATGTCGGGGCCCCACTGTCTCAAAGAACGCCCCTGCCACTCTGTCACCTACGTGGGTCCACTGAGATGCATGTCGATGAAAGGCAAACTCTTGGCGCCTCTCCTCTATGCTGGCAAGCTCCTGGTGAGCCTGTTGCAACTGCTCCTCCAACCAAGGATTTTCTGGATGCTACTACTGCATCCTCTGCAAGGAAGCAACGCCCCGACTCAGATGTTGCTGCTCCTCTCTCGCTGCAGCCAGGCGGGCCGTAGACTCCTGGAGAAATAGCCGACTGAGCTGAGCAAGTCCAAAGGCCACTCTGTCGGCAAGAGAGTCTTGCAAGTCTAAGCCCTCTGTCCAAAGAGCCACCACTCGCTCTCTAAGTGTAGAGTCTAGCAAGATCCTCTCAGGGATGCGAAGCATCGTGCTCCCCCTCCTTTGTCTATTGTCACTGTGAGGATCACTGGTGCATGGTTCGAAAAAGAAGTCCCAGCGAGAATGCTAACTGTCCCACCCAAGTCACAGAAGTGATCACTAGTGTAGAAGCGATCTATCCGAGATAGATTCACTCCTCCCACTCTACGGTCCGAACGAGAGAAGGCCAGGTTGTCTGGAGGCCTCACAAAGCTAGAGTGCTGCCACACATCAGAAACCCGCATAGTCATACAAAACCTCTCCCAAGCTGCCAACTCAACTCCATGCACAGTAGTATGGCTACCTCCAATCCTATCAGAGGGGTCCTCCAACATGTTGAAGTCGCCCCCAACTCACCATTGCTCTGCCTGCGGCAGAGACTCTACAATATGGGACCAAAACTCTGCATGTGCACTCGCCACATTGAGCGCATAGATGTTCAGGAAGCCCATGAGGCAACCCTGAACCTGCATAGTAATCCACTGAGCCCTGCCTGGCGCAATGATCCCTTTGCCCACAACGGCGCTCCTGTAGCATAAGAATGTCAATCTCACCACCCACAAGGCATCTCTGAAGCTCTTGACGCAGCCGACCCCGCTGACATTGAAACTGGGGCCCATCTAATCCCTGCACATTCCATGAGATGATCCTAATAGAGTCAGTGGGAGAAAACGGCTGCTGCCACAGCAGCCAACCTCGCTATCTTTGAGGCCGGTTTGGATGGGGAGTAATCTGCATCCGAACGACCTCTAGACAAGCGCAAAAGAAGTGACTGTCTCGCCTAGGCCCAAGCTGAGCGTGCAGCCCGAAGGGCTACATCCTTTGTCCAAGAATCCTCATGTACAAATACATAACAAGGAGGGCTCTGAGTGTCAGCAAACAAATGCACCACAATGTGCTTGCAACCCACTCGTTGAACTTGGCGAGAGGCCAAAGTGTCTGCACCAGATGTGTCACCCCTAAGTCCTCTGTGTGGTGTGAGAACTCAGTAGCCTGAGTCTGGAGCCAGTCAAGAACTGTGTGCTGGGTCCACTCTTGTGTGATCCCTACTGCACAACGCGAAGGAGAAACCCACCGTTGTGTCCAAAGCCTCAATGCCTCTAGCTGCAAGAAAGAGGACATGGACTCGAAAGCAAGCCTCCTCCAGGTCAGGAGAAGAGTCACCCAGAAACTGATTGAAACTGTAGTCGAAGAAGTCCCAGCGTCTGCGAATGTCAAAGCTAGTGAAACCTCTAGGGACAACTGCAAAAGGAGAAGTCTGCACCAAAAAAGGCGGCCTCAAGTGGGGCTGTCCCTCTCGAGCCACACGGCTCGAAGCGAAAGCACTACCAAGAGATCGCCTCGCGGAAGACGTGTGTCCAGTCCCCTGCGTCTGAGGAGAGGTGGAGGGGTCGAGAGATGAGGCTGTGAGCCCCACCAGGGAGAAAGGGGGACGGGAGGTGGAGGTGGAGGTGTGGAGGGGGAGGAGGCGGGGGAGGCGGAGCGGTAGCGTCTGAGGGAGGAGGAGGTGGAGGTGAAGGAACTAAAGTGAATGGGGCCTCCTCAGGCGGGTCCTAGTGAAGAAGTCAAAACAGTTTCCTATCGAAACCGAGTGCTGCTGAGCTGTAGAAGGTCGACCGCTAGGGGGAGCAGTGGGACGAGCCCTCCCCTGTCAGCGGCGGCAAGGAACCTGCTGCCAACCGTCAGCTGTCTCATCGTTGGTCTCGGGTCGAGGTACCAGCTTGTGCGTCCTGTGTGTCTGGCTGCTGGGCATGCTCAGCCTTGGTAGGCTGCACCTTGTTGTGGGTCAAGGTCTCCTGTGAGGACATGCCTTTGCCAAATGGCCCATCTGTCTGCAAATGAAACAATGATTCGAGAGGCCCGAATACTCCACGCTCTTGACGGAACCAACCCCCACTCACCCTAGGAGAGTAGGATGACCTTCGGAAGAGTGGGTGTTCCGAACCAGAACACGTATTGTGGGGATGCCGGCCGCCTTGGCAGCTACAGAGGTTGCTGTGCGAGGTATCTCCACGACAGTCCCAATCTCTGAGCCTATCTTGGACAAAAGTGACAGGTACTCCCTCCTCAAACCGGGAAAGCAAATGGAGATGGGCAAGTTTGTCTCCTCTAGTAGAACATATGTAGTTGGATCAAAACCATGCCTCCACTGTCGAAAGCGGGCTCGAACTCCTGTGATGGCCAAGGGACTCATCGCCATGACCTTGGACGCCATCTCGGAGGTCTTGAATATTAATAGCCGCGTCCGAGGAACTGAACATCCAAGATCTTGCCCACCTCATCGAGAAGGCGGGCCTGGAGAAGATCGCGCACCTCTCCTCTGCTGGGTCTGGTGCCGAGAATCTTGTAGATGACGGAAGTTGCCTGTAGGCGTTCCACCTCTGCTGTGAGGCTCGCTTGCTCTGTCGGTGAGAGAGCAAGTCGGATGGTGGGCTCTGCGGGGTCGGGCGAGGGGGCTTCTGAGAGTCCCTCTGAGGTGGAGCATGAGCCTCCATCAGTGTCTGCTGCCGTGAAGAAAGGGCGAAATGTGGATGACGAGCGGTGGCCCTCTGCTAGCCGAGCGCGACGGAAATGCTGACGAATTCAGCCGAGCCAGACCAAGGGGTTGGGGGGGGAACCGAGAGTGTGAGGCTGGGACGGGTGCGGGCTGAGGCGCAGCAGGAGGGGGGACTGAGATGCAGCTGGCTGGGGGTGGATATGCTGAGGACTGGCTGCGCGCTGTGGCTGATGCACGTTGGTGCTGAGTGCATGCAGCGGGCGGGCAGGACAGGGCAAGGCAAGCAGCGCGAGGAAGGCGCGGGCTCCGCGCTGGCTGCTGAGTGCAGGCAGCGGGCAAGGCAGGCAGGCAGCGCGAGGGAGGCAGGGGGGGCCGGGGGGGGGGGGGGGAGCGATGGCGAGGGAGGGGGGTGCAGCGCGTGCGCAGGGGCGAAGGGCGAGGGCAGCAGCGAGCCAAGCAGATTGTATCCACCATTTGCATTCTAGTTCGTTGCTAATCTACTTATGATTTGCTATTTTCATTGGTATCAATCTCTCTCTCTCTCTAATCTCTTGTAATTAGCACACTAATTACACCATGAACAACACATTTGTTTCCTCCAAAATCCAATTTCCTTTTATGTGGTACTAGAGCTGATGGTTCCATACCAAGGCCTATTGATTCCTTCATTTGATCATTTTTGGGCATGAGCATGCTCCACTCAAAGTTACCTGGAACGCGGAACGGGAACGATGACGGGATCCCCCCGGAACGGGGAACGGCAGAGGGGTCCGGATCAAGAACGGCGCGGAACGGGAGGCATAAAAACACCCAAATAGTGCAATTTTGAGCTCTGTGTGATAGAATAGAAGTAGTATCAGAGTCCTTTGACTCTAATAATCACAAAGAACTTGATTCGAAGACCATTCAGCCTTACTATGTCAAACGTGTGTTGTGTAGACTTGAGATCTTGAGAGGGGGAGAGGGAGAGAGCTTGAAAGTTGAGAGAGGGGGGCGGGGGGGGGGGGGAGCTTTTAGCTTTGTAGAGTCTAAACTTGAAAGCTTGAAAGAGGCTAGAGCTTGAGAGTCTAGACTCGAGAGAGTAGGGCTTGATCAAGCCTTGGTCCTTGAAAGCTTGTGTGCATTGTGAAGGTAAGCGGTGGGGAGAGGGGCATTTAATAAGGGAGAGGCTCACAAGATAAAACACCCAAATCTTAAAATCTGCCCATTCCAAGCTGTTCCGGGTCGGCCATTCCGGTATCACGTGCCTATCCGAAACGGCTGGTCGTTCCGGGCCGTTCAAGGCCATGTGCACTCCCCGGAACGGTGTTCTGGCGTTCCTGGCCATGAAATGATGTTCCCCGGTAACATTGGCTCCACTACCCTTTAGTGATTAGGTGAGGATAAGGTTACACTCCGCATTTTAGATTGCATTTAGTGTTGTTTTGCACGATTTTTGCTCCCTTAATTACTCGCTACTTAAGCCTCAAATCATTGTATCACCTGTGTGTGGAGGAAGCACTCATCAAGAGCAATCCGTCGAGTGTCCACTTGCTTTAATCAAACTCCAGAAGTGCAATTAATTGACTGATTAATTTTGCACGATTAGTGTTTTGTGCTCTCTGGAATCGTTGCAGTGCAGTAGTGTGTTTGTGTGTGTGTGTGTGTGTGTGAAGTGTTGGGCAGTCAATGCCTATCTTGAACTCACAAACTATTTTCAGTGATTTTTTTGGGTGGGAACCCCTTCAAAGTAGGAGGCAAAAGTCAAAAAGGACCTAAAAAGGGCGCTCTCATGCATGTTGAATCACCAAAAAAAAAAAGCACGCAAGACTCGGGCTGCCCGAAGCTGCCCTCGCTTGCCCGGCTCCCTGCGCTCTGCCAGTCGCCCTGCCCGGCTACCCCCCCTGTTTGCCCGTTGCCCGGTGGCCATCTACAAGCCCTACAGCTCTTTCCGGCCTTGCACTACCCCCAGTGAAGGGGCCTTTCACACACAGAGCTCCCTCAAAGGGCCTCCAGCCTCTTGCTAGAGCCCCTTCCCACGACACTACACCCCTTTGCCTTGTGCCTCTCTTTTGTCAAAAGCCCTTTCCTGTTTCATCATCCTTGGTAAACTCAAGGAGAGAGTCTCATTGCTTGCAAGCATCGTCTCATTCCGTCAAAAGCTAAAGGTTTTGAGCTATGTATGCCATATCCAATTTCAAGATTGTGAAAACCCCACTAGCTGCACACCATGCATTTGCATAAATTTGTCTCTGCATTTTGTACACACCACTTGCATTCACCTTTGCATTGGATCAAAGCATGATTATTCGGCTTTAGAAAACAATATTTGTACAAGGATTACACACCATGCATTTGCATAAATTTGTCTCTGCATTTTGTACACACCACTTGCATTGGATCAAAGCATGAACATTTGACTTCAGAAAAACAATATTTGTACAAGGATTAGACACTGCGTGATTTTGGGTAAAAACCATCCTCACTAACACATTATTTGCACAAAATTCTGATTTGTATGCTATGCCGCGATTGGCATTCAGTCACTTTGACGACTTTGGACATGATTTTGAGGGGAGGAGAAGCATCAACGACACCGACACTTTGCAGCCGACATTGGCATCAATGAGGGGAGGAGAAGCATCAATGACATCGACACTTTGCAGCCGGCAACAAAACACGATGACAAAATGTTTGAAGCTTTGCTGTCGGTATTCGCCTTTGGCTATAAGCCTCATTTGTATTTGACCTACCACCTAGTTGCCTATCATTCACTAGGGGAGGTTTATTTGGCCTAAAGCCTACTGTTAAATTCTCTGGGGAAAGGCTTGAATTAGTTCACACTCTTGATAATCAATGGGCTACTTCAGCCAGCTTCTCCAGGGCAGCGAAGGAGTGCCGTCATGCTTTCTTGAAAAGATGGGCACGCACCACTTCATTCTTTACAATGTCACAGGGCCGGATTACTTGGCATTATTCTCTGCTGCCATGATTCATACTCTATTGACTCCTACAACCACTGTGAGCTTGGAGTTATTGTACATATGTTTTGATTTGTACGGATCCTTGAGGCATGCGTTGGTACAAGTACGTCCCATTATAGTATGACCACAGTAATTGCTATGATTCTGCTAAGATTTGTTTGTCTTTCTGTGTTTGTGCTCAAAAGCTTTCTAGCTACCTTTTGCTGAGAGAGAGAGAGAGAGAGAGAGAGAGAGAGAGAGAGAGAGAGAGAGAGAGAGAGAGAGAGAGAGAGAAATGAAATGTTATATTAAACGTCTTCAAAAGGCCAGAGTGACCTATGAGACCAAACTGATACAAAAGTGGTGAATCTGGTACAATGTCTGAAAAGTGGGAGATTGTGAAAATAAATGCGAAAAAGTAAATACAAAGTATTAGATAAACTTCTTAGGATCATTCTGGGTGTCTAGCTAGAATGCTTCTAATCCTTTGTTGTAGTCTCCTCCGGTGAAGTGTGCTTCTGCATCTCGGTCGTGGTCGTCTCGATTTCCTAAGCTCAGTCGCCCTGTCAATGAGGGTGCCTTTGTTGTGAATGTGGGTATTCCTTTGTGCTCGCTGCTGGCCTCTTGCTTCTTCTTCCATTCCTGCTTCTCTCGATCCGAAGAAATCTGTGATCTGCCTCTGAGGTTGTAGTGCTCTTTGTCTTCTCATTAGATTATCCCTGTGCCGATGTAGTTCCAGTAGGTACAGGCCTAGGCACCTTTGATCTTGGTATTGCATGACTCTATCTAGAGGTCCAAAGCCTTCTTTAAATAGGCAATGGTAACGCCCACGTATCTCATAGTATACGGTGCAATGGCATATGTAGTGTAATTCTGTCTCCGGCTCCATTCCGCATAACTTGCAAATTCTGCTCTCAGGTGGGATTCCCCTAAATCTGCCAAATTCAATTTCCAATTGGTGTGAGGATGTACGAATCTGACCAAGAGCACATCTCAGACCATGAGACAGGTGGGTATCCATGTAGTTCGGGCGAATCACAAAACCATCTTCAGATAGCTGTAGGAAGTTTTCTTTGTAGTCGGCCATCTTCGTGCCCAATTCTTGTGTAGGGTCTACCCATCTCCTCTTAGTACTGTATAATATCCTGGCGGATGATTTTATTAATCTTCGTTCGTGTGATTGCCAATGATGGAGCCTCAAGAGAGTATTGGAAGGGGGGTAATCTTTCCATACTGAACCCGTGTCTCTGAAACCACGAAGACAATTGCGCATACCAGCATGATGTATCTCCTTTCATTGCTAACTGTCGAGAGGATTCGAGGGCCAATCTAGTATATCGGCAATTATTTATATCCCACAGACCATGTATAAAGGACACTGATCTGGTAAGAGCTTCAATTTCTATCGGAGGGGCAGCTAGTTCCGCTCGGATAATCGCGTGTGGTACGGAGGCCTTGGCTCTAATCATTCGGGAAATCATATATACCAACGGTCTCTCCATTGACTTCCAATGATCTTGATCCACAGATGGTCCCCAAATGTGGACCCCATAAAGCATAGCCGAAGCCACCACAATATAAAAGAGCCAAAGTTTTGTTCTTGGTTCCTGAAACTGCACTTGTGAACACATCCTCTCCAACCCTCCCAAGGCTGTAGAGGCTCTGGACAATCTAGCCTCCGCTGCTTTTTTAAGAGTAAACTTCGGTCCTGTAAATACCACACCAAGGTATGTGTATGCATCTGTGTACTCTACTGTATCCTGGCCATATGCAAATGTAGGTGCCGATCTCCTAACCCACTGCGGTGTGGTGTTAAACACCATAACTTTGGTTTTACCCAAATTCACCGACAGTCCGCTGTCCTCTGCAAATTTATGTAATGCATCTAACTGCCTCTGCATTCCATCTGGTGATTCTGCTATCTATACAATATCATCTGCATACAACAACAAAGGGATCCATGACCCTGCAAGTTGAGCACCTCTGTCACCCTCTCTATCAACGTAATGTGATACCTCATCTATATACATACCAAATAAAGTAGGGGACAGTGGGCATCCTTGCTTTACTCCAACGGTGGAATGAACAATGTCGGAATCCCCTTCTGGAGTACGTACATAACCAGTTACTGACCCATATAAGGCCATGATCCCCCAGATAATCTCTTTGGGGACCCCTAACTCTTGCATTCTGCGCATCAATCTGGCCCTTGGTACTGTATCAAAAGCTTTCCGAAAATCCACAAAGCAACAATACATCCTTCTCCCGCTTGCTCTTCCTTCCTCAATAATGGCTCTGAGCGTAAGAATATGATCTAGAGTGGAATAACCCCTCCTGAATCCAGCTTGTCCTATTGCCCTTATGCCCTCATTCTCTGCCCATCTACTCAATTTTTGTTCCAGAATGGATGCGTACAGTCGGGTCAATGTGTGACCCACCATAATGGTACGGTAGGTCCCGGGTATCATAGGATCCCCTGACTTGAAAATAGGTACGATAGTAAATAATTTCCAAGATTCAGGTAATCCTTCACACATGACCCGATTAAACAAACAAGCAAGGACTTCTGAAAGTAGATCCCTTGCATGGATCAGCTGTTCTGCTACTAGACCCTCATGATGATATGCTCTTCTTGTCTTCATCTTATCAATGGCTTTTTCCACCATTTCCGTATTAAAGAAAGTACTAGTAGCAGGGCATGGTTCTAGCGTATTTGGTAATGGAGGCTGTCTAGATACCATATATAATGATGTTACATATTGATCCCAAATCTCAAGAGAAGTAATTGTCAAAGGCGATGAGTGCTTGTGAAATAAATGCCAGGCCTCATGTGAGTCCTGAATCAAGAAGAGCTGATATAAATCCTTCTCGAGTTTGGCTAAAAATGCCCTTTTCTTGCGACGTACTATACGCCGAAGAGTAATCCGAGATTTCTTATATGTGATGATCCCAAGTGTAAGCTCTTTCTGGACCTGGGTTCTCGTCTCTTTGCATTCCTCGTCGTACCAACTGTTTTGAGGCATGTTCCCAGATCCTCTCTTTTGATCAGGCTGAGTATGTGGGTATGCCTCTTGTGCTGCTCCATGTAGTATCTCTGTTAGCTGAGAAGTAATCTCCTCTACAGTATATACTGGCTCGGCTGCCCACATCCTATTATAGATCTGTTCCACATAGACTGAATCAGTCTCTGGTGTGGAAGTATATCTTGTGTGCGACTTCTTCCT
Source organism: Adiantum capillus-veneris (assembly GCF_014529385.1). NCBI lineage: Eukaryota > Viridiplantae > Streptophyta > Polypodiopsida > Polypodiales > Pteridaceae > Adiantum > Adiantum capillus-veneris. Next base: position 45,175,391 of record NC_140953.1, read on the forward strand.
TTGTACTTGAGAGGCATTGTATTGGAAGGAGATTGATAAGGTCAAGAGAGCATGATCCACTGCAATCCCAATCGGTCTGGGTCCCACCTTAAAGTCCTCGATACTAGAAATAAAGCTTGGTGAAGTCATGACATAATCCACTGTACTGGCCCCATGCCTGTGCGGGAAGCATGTGAATCCCCCAGATAAAGGGAAATTCTCTAGACCATTAAGTATAGCCAAACCATGTGTAGTTGCCATCTCCATGAGATGTCTCCCATATTCAGTGTGTTCTTTGTCATGTGATTTTCTAGTAAGCCCCTCCTGTGATAAATCCACTTCTCTGAGCATTTCCTCAGAAGTATCATAGAATACTGCTTGAGAGTTGGCCGTTCTGGCATTAAAGTCTCCTAAGAGAACGATGTCTCCATCTCTAGAGAACTCCCATATGTCATTATTCAATATGGAGAAAGGGGATTGTCCTTTAGGTGAGGAGTAGACTGATGTACTTGGAGGGAAGTAGCATATAGCGATATATAGAAATCTACCTGTCTCGGCTCTCATTCTCACCCACATATACCTTGCTTGTTCATCTTTCGTGATAATATGTAGTAGCGGTTTCAGCTCCTCTTTAAATAAGACTGCTACTCCTCTCGAACCCCGGCTACCTCGTAGAGATCTCTTGTCTGGTCGACCAGCTGTTTCCCATAAATACCCCTTCACATGTGGCATAAGCTGTCCCGGTATCTGGTGTGTCTCTGAGTAGAAAACTATGTCTCTGTCCCTAAAGCTGTCTTCAAAGGCACCTACATCTAGCCTATATGATCCATTACAATTCCATGCCGCTATCCGGAGCGTCGCCCCATAGGTCTCGCACCGTCATGATGAGCGCTTTTCCAGAACCACTACTTTTCCTCCTCTATAAAAGGCGATTTTCCCCTTTTCTCTTGCTGCCTTGATCTCTGGCATCAACTCTTGCATGTGTGCCACTTGTGCCAATGTAAGGTCATCTCCGAGGAAAATACCGGTTTTCTTAAGAGTTGGCCTCTTCTTTAGAAATTCTTTCCTTATTTCTATATTCGGGAAGGGGAGAATAAGTGCCCTATCCTTTACGTTTCCCTTCTCATCGATTCCTTTCTTGCCCACTCTCCATGCACTTGTGTGAGTAGGCTCTGTGATGCCCATGCGTTGTAGCAGTTCCCTCACTTCTTCATCTACATTCTCTTTGTCCTTGACTCCTGTGACCCGCACATGCAGAGCCCGAGTCTTCCTTTTCTGCTCTTCCTCAATGGTCATATTAATAATGGTGGAAGTAGGTGTGGTCTCAGGCATCTGGGCTTTCCCTTTCTTCGCATCCTCAATCCATTTCTCTGCTTCATCAACCTTTTCTTGTGTCTTAACAAGACGTTCCGCCCATGAAGATGTCGTTTTCGATTTCTGTTCATCTCCTTCCCGTAGAGCTTTCATTTGATCCTTCATGTCCTCGAGCTCCTTCAGCACCGAAGGTTGGTCGTCTCCCTTCTCCTTAGTTGTAGATTTGCAAGCCGCAAGTTCTCCTTTTAGCTCCTTGATTATTGCATCTTTTTCCTCCATGTGCTTTTCCATATTTGTTCTCCATGCTTCAAAACTTGCTACTGACTCATCGAGTTTCTTTTGCATAACGCATTCTGTTACATTTACTTCAGCCTTGATTAGGTTTCGTAATTCCGTTTTCACGATCTGAATTTCCTCGTTCTGTATCCCCCGGATCTCTCTCCTTAGTTCTCTCATCATGTCTCCATACATGGAGTTCCTGTAGCTCTCGGCGTTCGCGTGCATTTCCTTCCTGATGTCATCCCTCATATAGTTTAGCTCTGATTTGAGCATCACCTGGACCTTCTCCATCAATAGCTCATCATGTATCCTGGAGGTTTTCCCAACGCGTAAGGATCCTGGTGATAGTACAGTATCTCTGTTTCTCCGTTTGAAAGTAGCCGTTGTTTTTTTTTTGGGTGGTGTAGCTATCTACACCTGGCCCTTCCTCTTCGGTAGGCGAGTCCATCGAACCCGAGCCCCAAATGTGGGATAGGGTACTAGGGTGAGGGACTGAGAGTATGGCAAACTTAACCAGTTTACCTTAAGGCCTTAAATCTCTTTAAACTTGGACGCAAAGAGAAGGCTTAAAATCTTTTTAAGCTTAAAATTTACCTTAGGGCTTAAAATTGAAATAAACATAAGGGATATTGACGTCCTACGCGTAGAACAGCTGGGGCGACCGCTGGACTTCCTACGCGTAGAACAACTTGACGTGCTACGCATAGGACTGCGCGGGACATCAGGGCAGCGCGAGCCTCCGGTTCACTCGCTATGCTACTGCTCTGCGTGCGCTGCCTGCTGTAACCTTACGCACTGATGGCCTACGTGCGCTACCTGCCTGCCTGCTGTTCAGAGATGGCGATGGGGCTGTTCACCATGCTCGCCATTGCTGTAACCACCTGCCTGCACGTTTCTGCTCGCGAACAACCACCTACGTGATCTAACCCTGCTTGCGACCTGACAGAGACAGCAGCAGAGACCTGCGCGCTGAGCAGCAGAGAGAGAGAGAGAGAGAGAGAGAGAGAGAGAGAGAGAGAGAGAGAGAGAGAGAGATTGAGATTGATTTTGACCTCTTGATTCTGTAATAAATATGTATGGGCCTTGTCATCACGTAGACTACTGATTTTAACCTGCTACCTACACTTAATTCTGTAATAAATATGTACATTGACTACCAATTTGGTGTTTGTAACTCTTCAAATGTACTATTGGTTCAAGAGTATCCGAACTTTTTTTCCTGGCAGATGGGCTTTGCTGCTGTTGCTCATGTCTATGTACTGCCAGCAAAACCTTATCAACTGATGGGCTCTCAAAAACGAGGAAGTGTCTCTGTTATGTCAGATTATGCTGCTATTGACATGCCGCCTGACCCAGAAGAAGTCAAAGATTTAGAAAGGCCCACAGTCAAAAGGCTGCCTTATTCTGAAATTGCAGAGATAGGAACAAGTGTGAAGGATAGTATGCATGATCTTGTATTCAAAGGCGGAGAATATGTAAGTAAGAAATTAATGCGGCTAATGCTACTTGCCAGATATGTCTGCTCTGTAGTCATTTAATATCAATTCCGTAACAAAAGGAGAGTCCTCAGTCACTGAAAAGCACTTCGCATTCTAAAAAATGCCACATTTGCATGTCACATTGCAACATTGACAAAATTGTCATGGCATGCCACATAATTTTTTGGAGTCTTGAATGTCTGGTTCGTTTTACTAGGATGATTGTGGTGCCTCATAAATTTTGCATGCACACTTTTAGGTTGTATTGTTTTTTTGGCTTGTATTAAATGCGAAGAGAAATCGAACTAGAGGATTTTTGCATTCTTTTTCTTCACGTTAAGGAAAGCCTTGGGCAAATTTTTCTTAGAGCCACTGTTTCTGGTGGGGAATAACTCGATTTGGAGGAGGCGCAAGATCCTGTATGCAATCTGTGTTATAATTTTTAGACTTAATACATTTTCAAACACAGTATTATTGGCAACTTTAACCTTTAGAGTAGCAATTCAATGGGTGTAGCATGGACAACAAAAGCTGGTTTTTCTCCCAATGGACTTGTAGAATGATCTAGTTGGTTTTGTGAATGAGAGCTGTACAGTAGTCATTGATTATGGCCATATGGGAGCACTCTGTTGAGCAGGTTGGTATGTTGTAGGGTTGGATTTTGGCTTTCTAGGTTGGCCATTGGAGGACATTCCGTCCAATGGTTTAATGACATAGAGTACTTAAATAGACTACACAGATGCTATGTTTTGACAAGCTGTAATGTGCCCATGACAAGCTCTGCTTGATTGTGGGGAACGAAGCTAATTTGCTCAGGATGTTTTACCTCTTAATAAATGCTCAACAGTCAATAGGTGGAAGCTTCATTGCTGGAACTTGACGAACCTGTTGTTGGCCCATTGGTAGGTTCAGCTCTGTTGCTGCAATTAAAGGTTGATGCATTGGTTCTTAGGGCTGTTGAATAAGATTTTCTTTGGATAATCTTCCTAGGAGTTAGTCATTCCCCCCTGCAAAGGTCAAACTTAAAATGCACAGTCAAGCTTTGATGGATCTCCGTGGATGAAATCTGAGCAACATAGACATTGAAGAGGCTGGAGAGAGATGGATCCTTACAATTGGAAGCCTTGGGACTGTAGTGTTATCTCCTCTTTAGAATGACAATAGACATGTCTGATAGTTGTCATAGGCCCTCCTGATTTTGTCTTGCAATTAAGAGAGCCGTGTCTGGTATCCTTGCAATTCATCACTCTTTATTAGAGATACATGAATATCAGCTTTGCCTGGTTATTTTATCTTATCCTTCAAATAGTTACGTGCAAAAGGAATGCTTGCAGGTTATCAATGATGTAAATTTTGCGGTAGGAAAAGTCAGAGATCCAGTTCAGAAGGGATTCGGCCGTTTAAAGGCAACCATGCATAGGGACCATAAAAAGCAGGTCAAGGATGACAGCTGGATTCCCACCATCAGAGGTATTGACGACCCTCTGTTGATTGGAAGTATAAGCGATAGTGCAGCAGGCAAGCGGAAAGCAAAGAAATACCCTTATACATACAAGACAGCAGATAGCAGTGGAGAGAGTAGCGATCAAGGTTTGGGTGACTATCATGCTTCAGGTCACCGTTGGACATTCAAGTGACCGATTATTGCCCAGCATTCATGCCTTCAATTCCCCTTCCAACACACTTTGTAAAGCTAAGATGCTGTCAGTTTTTGTTTTGGGTGCTGATCCTCCTGCCAACTCAATATACATTGGCAAATCCGGAGGACTGACGCCAACGGATAATTCTGCAAACACAGGTTGCCTTTCTAATCTCCCATTTCAATAAAAGAAAACCCTGTTATTTTTTAAATTTATAAAAGACCCTTCTTAACAAACAGGGTACCCACGTGGGTTTTGATGGCCTAAATGCATTTATTTTTTTTGTTATTTAGGTCGATAGAGAGGGACGCAAGAGAAATGAAGATGTGCCCTTCTATTCATTGGACAAGAGTTAAGGAAAACCCAACATGGGTGCGGGAATTTTGTGTTGGTGATGTAACAATTAACCTCAAACTTCTCTGATATTTTTGTCACATCCATAGAAAGCCTGCAATGGGAGAGTACAAGCATGTGCTTGGAACTCCCCTTTCATTGTCAAAATCTCATTTGTAACCAAATTCTGATGTATATACATAGTTGGCTGTGGTGCCAGTTCAGAATAATTTTTTGATGTGGCCCACTAAGGAAAGCAAGAGGCATTTTTGTGACATCGCTCAAAAGATAGCATTCGTATACCTGATCTCTCTCTCTTTTACAAAACAAAACTAAGTCTGTACTTGCACAAGATGTCAATGCAAGAGACTACAGGGTTGGTTTGTGTTATATCTTTCTTGGAATGGAAAAACTCAGCAAAAGATTCAAGTCCTAACTTTATTCTGTGTACTTTATGTTTCACAAATAGTATTGTAAAGATTACTCAAATGTATTTCTTTGCTGGCGATAGGGTCGGCTTCCTGTCATTTTAAATTTGGTTTTTTCAGTATGCTCTATTGATGTATGGTCACCTTCATGGTATGATTTGTTTATCTCTGGGGCCTATTTGGAAAGCCCTAGGTAAAGCTTGGTATAAGCTACTACCTTTCTTTCGTTTAACATCTTTGGGCAATGTCCTACCACATGCTCCATATTTGAGCTATGAAGAACCTGATTTACTACCTTTTTGGAAAGTTTGTTTGCTATCCATCTAGTACTTGTAACTCGTCAGTTTTTTTCCCAAAATGGAATAAAAAAACCCTTTTGTAAACATAACCATGTAATTTGCTTGCTTCTTGTAGTGTTCCTCATAATGTGCATACTTTGAGCAATAATACCATTGGATAGAGTTATGATTGCTTCTCTTCTTATCTCTAGAGGAATGACCTCTGCCATGAGAAAGTGGTTATTGTCATGAAAATGTTGAGCATTGTGCTGGCTGGGTTGATGTCTTCCTCTGCCTCAATGAGTGTTGAATCTTCCTCTTCCTCTTGTTGAGAAGAGGGCTCTTATCATTGGTTGTTTTGTTGCTTGGGGATCTTCCTCCATCATGCATAATCCTCATGGTTGCTTGCCTTTGGTCTTCATCTCTAAGGATGTGCTCTATCTCATCAAGTGATGGCTTCTCCCTCAATAAGTCCTTGAACAAGGTCCTTATATCCCTCACTCTTTGTCATCTTGTCTCCAACAAAACCTAGTTGTGGATATATATCTTTTTGATGAAGTTAGCAGCATTCTCCTCTTCATTCCTCTCGAGGCTAGTAAGCTCAACATATTAAGATTGTAATATAACTTCGTAAGAGGAAGGCATATGTAACAATTTTTACCCAAACATCATTGGGGGAAAGAGGGGTTGATCTTTCTTTCTCTATGGTTGCAAATGTAGTAGTCAAACCTTCCAACTCGTAGAGTTTCCATACTTATTGCCCTTGGCTATCACTTATGTTGTGATTCTTTGGGTCTCTTAGCCATCTTCAAACTGCACGTTGAGGCCTTTGGCATTCATGGCTTTAATCGATAATAGATTGTTGATAAGTGAGGGTACCAAGAGTACATTTCCAAGTTTCATCCTCAATGTTGTGCCTAATTGAATGGATATATCTCCTTTTCGTACAATAGCATTAGGAGTACTATGTCAAGTGTAGAAGTTACCATTGTGTGAAGCATCTAAAGTAGGAAAATATTCAACATGTGAGGTAACATGGGAGCTTCCCCACTATTAGTCCACCATGGTTCTTCCATCCATGGTCCACACACTAATGGCTTGCTTGATCTTTGGCTTTGAGGACTTCTTTCTCCATCAATAAAGTTGGTTGCTTTTTCCTTTAAACCAACTTTCTTATTCTTGCAATGTTCCTCATAATGTGCATACTTAGAGGAGTAAGACCATTGGATAGAGTTATGTCTGCTTTTAACTCTACCTCTTTCTCTTATCTCTAGAGAAATGGCCTCCTCTTCCAGGAGGGAAGTGGTTATCTTCATGAAATGCTGAGAATTGTTGTGGTTGGGTTGATGTCTTCCTCTACCTTGTTGAGTGTTGAATCTTCTCTTCCTCTTGTTGAGAAGGGGCCTTTATCATTGATCATTTTGTTGCTTGTGGTTCTTCCTACATCATGCATAGTCCTCCTGGCTGTTTGCCTTTGGTCTTCATATCTAAGAATCTTCTCCGTCTCATGAAGTGATGACTTCTCCCTCAAGAGAATAAGTCCTTTAATAAGGCCCTTATATCTCTTTCTCAATTGATGTACAATCGTTGTCAAGAGTTCACCATTTTTCATCTTGTCTCCAACAAAAACTAGTTGTTGATCTAAATCTTGAACTCTTTTGATGAAATTAGTGGCATTCTTCTCTTGATTCCTTTTGAGGTTGGTATTTCAACACGTTAAGATTGTCCTTTTAGGAAAATGTTCATATTACAAGTTATGGCCTAAATACCAAAAAGTTTGTGAACCTTTGTGAACCTTTTATATCTAATTTTGTATCCAAATAAAACTTCGTAGGCTCTATGAGCTATATATTTTCCCTCAAAGTTCACACACAAAAATTCTATTGTGGCAAAAGCAAACCAGTAGTGTCTAGAGAGGCTTGACCTAGAGAACATATCACCAAAAAAAAATCATAAAACATTTTTCATGAATATTAAATTTTACATAACAAAATGGGGCTTTTAAGCTTAGTGAAGGGATCTTAGAAATGGGGTTTTTAAGCTCAGTGAAGGGATCTTAGAAATGACGAACCTTCTAAGTGATTAATTTTTTCTAGCACCCTAAAAGGAAACTTTAATCTCTTGTTGAGCTATCAACTTAGTATCAAGTACTAATTGTCAAAAAGAAAATCCAAAAAATCTCAAAAGAAAATCAAATAATTTGTGTATAATCTCAAACTTCTCCACACACACACACACACACACACACACACACACACACACACACACACACACACACACACACACACACACACACACATGTATGTACAATGAGGAAATTAATACTCGGTCAAACTGGGGAATCGGTTGAAATTTTTCCGTTAACACCCAAATCTATAACTAATGATGTTATTTGCTAGAGCCTGGTCCCTTAACCTCTATTTAAGAGGGATTCATACAGTGTCTTTTCAAGCTCAATGCAAAGTGGTAGGTGGTCCCTTAACCTCTATTTAAGAGGGACTCATACAGTGTCGTTTCAAGCTCAATGCAAAGTGGTAGGTGGTTCCTTGTTAGCATTCAGGTACTCTATTATTCTCACTCTATCTCCCTCTCTAGGTTGGTAAAACCCCCCAATCCCCAACCATTTGTATCAGAGCATCCGATAAGAGATCCATTTTAGGACTTCCAAAGCTAAAACCATCTAACTTTAGGTCCTTTAGGTTGTACATTGATTCATTTCTAACCTATTTTAGTTAAGGTTATGAGGTAGTCCAACTCACAATTTCACTTTTCCAAGTTGTAGTTATCACCATGATCTATACTAGCATTATCTCCTTGACAACTGAAGAGGAGTTGTTTCTCAACTTAAGATGAACCAATTTGATGATCCATAGCTTCATTTTGATTTGATTTGTCTCTATGAGTTTACTATGAGAAACCAAGCTAGGTTTTGATCTCATTCCTGGTGTAGAAAGTTTCATGGCTAGAGCCCCTAAATCGTAGGGGAATTTTAAGGTAGGTAATATGTAGCTAGAACAATTGGCTCAAATTCCTTATGTACTAGGAGAACAAGCTTATCTTGAATGGTGAAAATTTATATCTTACAAGCTTTATTCTCATTGCACAAGAGGTAATTTGGCAAGCTCTCTTGGATTCAAGGTCACTCTTATGTTTTCTTGAACATCCAAACTTTGGTGCAATATTAAGGAGCTCTATCATCCAAAATTTTAGATTCTATCTGTAGACTACAAAAAACCAGAGGGTCATTTATCTGCAACCATTGGAGGGTAATGAATAGATGGATGATTACATGACTAAGAGGGCTTGCACATGGTTGATAAGGCAATGGCTACCACTTTCTTAACATTAGACATGGAGAGAGAGAGAGAGAGAGACAGAGAGAGAGAGAGAGAGAGAGAGAGAGAGAGAGAGAGAGAGAGAGAGAGAGAGAGAGAGGGGGAGTTTTGTGGATTGTAGAGATGTGAAAAAAATCATCAATAATTATCAAGAGATCAAAATGAAAAACCATTTCACAGAAACATGCCCACACTACAGTATCAATTGATTAAAAGATCCAATTTTTTTTCCTTTTAACGTAGAAGTTGCCTTTCCATAACCATCTGAAAGGACTAATCTGATCAAATGCAAATATTTTGAGTAAAATATGTCCAAGATAGGCAAAAAACTTTTAAGCATGGTCAAAGCTCATTGACAACTAACTACATAGGTAGGTGATAGACCTATCAAAATTCTATAATTTGGAATAGATCCATCCAAATTAGGTGAAAATTTTATAGTTTTATGTGAAAGTTTCTATTTTGGAAAGTAAATTATTCTATTCATTTAATATTTGAATAGAAAGTAATCTCAAATTCTTGTTTGCATCTAAAACTTCTATTGAGAAGGTTTGGTCTCATATGCAAAAGTTATGTTCAAATTACTAAAACATGTGAAGAGCTACTTTAGTGGCCCAAACAACATTTGTGGCTCTGATACAAGACTAGTGTTAAATTGAATTGTAAGCATGAATGTTCTTGAAAGAATCTAAATCCTAATTACAAGCAATGATGGACACTAAATGAATATGCTACAATTATCAATAGCACACATGTTTTCCAAAAGTTAAGGCTAGTTTTTTTTAACGTGGGAATGCCTTGAAGATTGGTCATCTTCACATTCAAATACATTGCTAGCTACTTTGCAAATGTCCATGGAACAATGATAAGCATAAACATCTAAATATAGTAATACTAGTTCTACATTTGTTTTCCTTAAAAATAGATTGGAAAAAAATTGTATTATGAGGATGTGGAAATTATTAAGCTTCAAATGAACTAACACTTATTAAGTCTCATAATTATCTCAATTATGAAACTGAATGCTAAGTTACTGAACTTGAAATGAACTCACAAATTATGTTTACATTTCAAATTTCTAGCAAAGGTAATGCCCTCTTATCCCACACAAATTTTCATAACAAAATAAAAAAGCAAATGGATAGTGCACTCCTACCAGAAGCTATTGAGGGATAAATTTATCGAGAGGTTACTCATTCCAACACCATTCCTACAAATGTTTTCTTAATTGCAAGGTTTCCACAAACCGGTCTAGCGATTTAGAGCTCAAAAATTTAAGGTGTCAAGGACCTCCAATACAGCCAATTATGCAAACCATATAGCTCATAACTCATATAGCTATACAGTCTAATAATAGTTGAAGTTACATGGGGCAGCAACTTCCAAGTGGTCACCCATCCAAGTATGGATCTTGCACATCTTGCACATCTTGCACATGTGGAGCGAGTGCTTAAATTCTACAAAACACCAACCATGCCATGGCTCTGATACTAGTCAAAGCTACATGGGGGAGCAACTTCCCAAAGGTCACCTATCCTAGTAATAAACTTGCACATTGGTGAAAGCATGTTTAGGTGGTACCAAAAAGGAGTGTCTTGGACACCCCTTTGGGAGGAGAGAGAGCGGGGTGTGGGTTTAGGGATTTCAAATGTAATAAGTAGAAGTACAAATCCCTTTTGGAAGAGAGAAAGAGAATAAGGCGGCTTGGAATTTTCAAAATAATTTAAAAGTAAAGATAGATATGCAATCTAGAAAAACATCCTTCCTATTAAATGCTATTGAACATTCTCTCGCCTCCACTCCATGTGGACTCTGTAGCACTCTCACAATGGGTCCCTCCATCCCTAGCATTATAGTTATGCCATCTCTCTCTCTCTCTCTCTCTCTCTCTCTCTCTCTCTCTCTCTCTCTCTTTCTCTCTCTCTCTCTCTCTCTCTCTCTCTCTCTCTCTCTCTCCTCCTCCTCCTCCTCCTCCACAGCCTCTGCTTTTGGGCTCCCAATGATTCCTGTCCAGAGTCATCCTGCCTTAGCGTCTGCTTATGAGCTCAAAGATTTGTCAATCTTTTGGCTTTTAGGATAAGACTGATGTCTGTCTCTCTCCTCCATAGCCTCTACAACTGCTTCTGGGTGCAGAAGAATGCTATATGCAACAACTTTTAGCTTTCTCATTGTCCATTAGACCGTGGCTGATGAAATATATCAATAACATAACATCTCAAAATCATCTCTCTCTCTCTCTCTCTCTCTCTCTCTCTCTCTCTCTCCATGATTAGTATGGTTTTGTTTTGATGGTCTTCTTTGTTGTATCATTAGACTCATAACTCACTCCACATGGAATCACATGATGTTGAGAATGGCTGGATGGCACCCTACATCTTCTTCCATTGTCTATTACACAACACATCCCAAGGAATCTTCTGTTGGTTCTACAAAACTACTGGACTGCAAAAAGAGGGAACAAAGAAGCATTCAAAAGAGGATGGCACGAACGCATGATGATGGTGACATTGATGAGCCAGATGCAAAGAAAATCTATAGGACAATTGCTAAGTGTTGTCTTAATCAAACAAACGGGCTTTGTAAGGGTCTTCAAACGAATATTCTACATCAACTACTCCTTCATCCAACATTCTCAGTGTTGCAAGACACACCGGAGACAATTGAGAGTCATTTCCTCTAAAATTTGTCTTACACTATTTGAGGTGAAGACACCTCATTCAAATAATGAGTCGTTTTTTAAATGAATATCATGGCATGCCTCATGGAGAAAGTGGGGGTGACAAATAAGCAGTAGATATGTTGCCAAGGCTTTAAGACTTCACTAAGAAATGTTATTGGTGCCAATTTTTGGCTGCAACATAATGTGGAGGAGGAGTCACATCCCTTAGATGCTTGTCACCGTCAATTGCATAGAAGAAGCACCTTAACGATCGAAATCAAGGAAATCATGTTTCAATTCTGGTCGGTGGAAAAACCCCCTTTTCCTCAAACAAGAAAGATATTGTTCAAAAGAGAGTAGGCAAGAGTGCACAAGTACTGCATCCAATGTATCTACTTGATTTGCCTTAGGTACATCATCCCAAACTTTTGAACATCTTGAAAGTGTGTCATAATGCTTTACTATGTGCTTCTAATATTTTCAAAATGCTTTACGGTGCTTGAAGGTGCCTCCAACTATTTTCATGTGTATGGTAGTTCATTATAATACTTAACTGTGCTATTTAGTGCTTGACAGAGATTTATAAATGATTCCAATATCTCATGATTGCTTGTGAGTGCATCCAAGTGCTTCAAAATGTCTCCCAATGATCCCAAAGGCTCTTCCCAATGCTTGACAATCCATTCTTGTGCACTATCATTTTTTATAGCACTTGTTACAACTTAATGAATGATTAAAAATGCTTCTTAGTGCCTCTAAGTGCTTCGAGCTACTTCTCAAAGAGTGCTTATCAATGCATTACTACACTTGACCAATTTTTATGGTTCTTCATAGAGCTTTATAATTCTTATTGATGCATTAAAGTGCTTGATCATGCTTTTCATAGTGCTTGATCTTATTTTTATGGTTCTTCATAGAGCTTTATAATTCTTATTGATGCATTAAAGTGCTTGATCATGCTTTTATGGTGCTAAAGAGAGCTTCATAAGTGTTTACATGCCTCTAACGGCTTCTAAGTGCTTCTCACTAAGTGCTTTCATTTCCAACTGATGAAAAGTGCTTCAAAGTCCTACAAGCCTCCAATATCCTCTAAATGATCCCAAATGCCTCAAAGTGCTTCAAATTTGATTCCAAGTGCTTTTTAGTACCTTCATGTGCTGCTATCTTAGTTGATTCTTATTGCTTCAAAAAGATTCCAAAGGCTTTGAGTACTTGGAAGTGATTATGAAGCGAACAAGTGCTTTCAAGTGCTTATTCATAAATGCTTCCAAGTGCTTATGAAGCGAGCGAGTGCTTTCAAGTGCTTATTCATAAATGCTTCCAAGGTCTTCTAAATGCTTTTGAGTGATTTCAAGTGCTTCCAAAAGATTCCAAATACTTTAGGGTGCTTTGAAGAGCTCATGAAAAACTGTAATGGAAATGGAAAAGTCACTTGTTTCTTGTCAGGTGGCAAAAAATAAGGGCTATGCAAAAGGATATCACATTTATGGACATTTCATTATTTAAGTGCTCTTATGAGCTATGGATATTTATGTCCAGCCGGCCAGTATGTATTGAGCATTCAAAAAATCTATAAATAAATACGTGCAATAGGAAACTGCTCACTCTTGTACGGGGGGAGATTGCACCAAGTGCCTATGTCCATTCTTCTCTCTTTTCTCGCCGTGCTGGTGTAGCGCTCCGCTCTAGGACGTGCACCTGCATATGCTTCTTTGCTCTATCTCACTCTTTGTCATTCTATGTTCGTGTATAGCCTTGATTATAAATTTGGGCGATTTGCCAGGTACGTGGATCCGTCGGTTATGGCCTATGTTATGCTATTTTTGATATTTCGTGTGCTTCCATATGCTTCAATGTGCTGCTAAATGATTTTTGTGCTTCCCAGTGCCTCCAAGGTTTTTTGAATGCTTTTTAGTGCTTCCAAAATCTTCCAAATAATTTAGAGCACTTTAAGGAGCTCATGAAAGAATCCAAGTGCTTCAAAGTGCTCCTCAAGAAAGTCCTTTGTGTGCTGTCATGTGCTTCCAAATGTGATGTGGAATGCTTTTCAGTGCTTTTCGATGCTTTTGAAAGCTTTCAAGTGCTTGCAAGTGCTTTCGAATGCTTTCAAGTCCTTCAAGTTCCCTTCAAGTATTGTTGTGTGCTTGTGCCTCTATGTGCTTCTTAGTGCCCTAAGTGCATCTTAGAGATACCCAGATGTGTTTACTATGCTTGCAAGTAGTTTCCAGTACATAGTATTTCTAAATGTTTCTTTTTTCCAAAGACATGTTGGATGATATGAAATTGCAGAATGAACTTATACACCAAGATATGAAGACTACTCGGGATAGACATAAGAGTTATGCTAACCATAAGCAATATATTTGACTCTTTGAAGATGGAGATATGGTACTTTTGAGAGTGAAGACCAAACACAACTCTTTGTCGATGGATAAGTGCAAGAAACTTAGTGCAAGATATTGTGGACCTTCTGTCATGACAAAAAGAATCGATGATCAAGCTTATCATTTATTGTTACCACCTCATATCAAGGTACATGATGTTTTCCATGTTTACTTGCTTAAGAAGTTTGTGCCCACCGATCCAAATCACATTCTTGATAATTCTGGCTTATATACTATTGATGTATTTGAGAAAATCTATAATAGCATGCCCTCAAAGGAGAAATTGTAAGTTCTATCGATGTGATAATTCATAGCCTGCACGGTTTGTACTCACGTATGTCTGAAAAAAACCACTTAACACTTTTCCAGCACTAAGCACCACTTGATAGCACTTTTCTAGTAATTCACCACCACTAAGCATCCCTTGAAAACACTTTTTCAACACTTCAACACCACTAAGCACCACTTGCTAGCAATTTTCTAGCAATTCACCACCACTAAGAACCACTTGACAACACTTCACCACCACTAAGCACCACTTAATAACACTTTTCTAGCACTTCACCACCACTACGCACCACTTGATAGAAATTTTCTAGCAGTTCACCACCACTAAGAACCACTCGACAACACTTCACCACCACTAAGAACCACTCGATAACACTTTTCTACCACTTCACCACCACAGAGGATAGGCACTTTCTAGCACTTGCTATTCTCTTGACAACCACCTAAAATCATTAATTAGGCCCTTTGTACTACTTGAGAGTACATTCACACCACTTGATCAGCACTTTACAACACACTCAAGATAAGAATCAAGTGGACATCAACACAAAAGCATTCCTATATAAGGATGAATTCATCACAGTTGTTATGAACCGAGGTTTACATACAAAGTCAATTAGCTACACAAGAAGTTATATAGATAGGGAGTGAAGGCAGTTAGATATAGGAGATGTTAGGGTAGGGAGTTATTATGGCAATATTTTCGTTCTTTGGCCTCTTATATTTGGCTCGTGTAGGAGTATGGTTGGGGGGCATTTTTGAAATTTTTGGAGAGGCGATTCCATGTTAGGACCGTACCTTCAAATCCAAAATATCCCAGTTCCATTGTGCAAGAGCCTTCTTCTTGGCATCAAATGGACACTCACTGAGAGTTTTTGCCCTATCAACACTCTGAGCCAATTATAACACAAATTCAACCACATCATCTTTCAAGAAATGTTCCACTACCTCTCATCCTCCTTCTCCAGCTTAGGAAGAATCACATAGCAAGAAGAATCATTAAAGTACATCTTATACAAGAAGCCGTGTAGCACTAATGTGCTTGACTTATTGAACTTAAAGAAAAGATACCAAAAAGTTTCTACCTTTTTGAAGTACACTGGATCTGGAGAGTTATAAAAAGTACAATTGGTAACATGGCAGGTGCTTTGTGAGAGCCAACCACTCAAGCAACACATGGCCCGAGTCAAGCACTTTCCAATAGCATTTTTGTCAGGAAAAGGGCAAGGCCGGACTAGACAAGGGCAAGGCCGGGCTAGGCAGTGTGGAAAGGGAGTCCAACTAGGGCAAAGGGCTAGGAGCCATGCTATATAGTGGGAGGTTGGGAGGTGGACTCCAAGGCACTAGTTCCCCTAGTCTTACACTGGTATCAAGAGCCAAGTTCCTAATTTTGGGAAAAAGGAAGGCGTGGTGCTTTTTAGCCACACAAAGCCTTGCATGAGTTGCATGCCGTGGTCGAAAACCGTGGAGCTTCTCTCTTGCTAAGGGATGACGATGAAGTGAAACTCCGTGTGCAGACGGGCTTGGCAATGGGAGCCGCCAGGTGAAGGATCACAAAAACGACCGCGCATAGGCTCAACAGGAGCGCGTCGGGCTGCTGGTCAACTTTCGACACAGGACCGACCCCCTCATCTTTCCCTTGCTGTCGCGTGCTGCCCTGCTCACGGCTATGGCGATTTGAGGTTATGTGTTCACATATAAATGCCTAAGGCCAAGGGCCTTAGGACTTAAAATTGGTATTAAGGGTGATACACACCCCGCAACGAGCAACAAGCTCCGACCCCCGGATTTCGTAAGCACATATTGGAGTTGGATCAAAGACAGGGTGGGCAAGTACACGACACGTACACAAATTCCTTGTGTACTGGTTGCAAAAAATCAACAATTCGATAAAGCTTCGCAAGGTGATTTATTGGCGACGGTATTTATCAAATTAATTGTGGTCGAAAGCAATACCACTCACACTCGATTCGGCTACAACGTGTTCAAATCGATTACCTGCACGGCTAAAATTTTGGATCGATTTCGACTTGGACAATCGACGTAATTAGCAAGGCTAATTAACCTTTGTGTTGCATCCTACATCTACAGGACATCTTCTCGACATCAGATATTCTTCTTGCTATTCCTTCCACTGCACTCTGTCACCATGGATTCCGATATCAATATGACTTTTGATTTCAATCATAATATGTCTGATCCTGCCCACGATGGCTCGCGGTCGGATGCTCTCACGGAGAGTGCTCGCGATGCTACGGCGGGTGACGACACTTATGAACTGCTTGATATTCAATAATTTCGTGCACTTCAGACACGCATATCAGTCATGGAAGGAAATTTTGCATCTTTAAATGAAAACTTCACTAAATTATCCACGTTAGTGATACAATTAATGCAACAGCAGTCCAAGGGTTCTGCTGACATGCACATGCATGAGCACGTTGCTACACTGAGGCAAGGCCCTTATGATCAAGGACAAGGTCCATCTGCCAATGCTTTGTACACTCTCATTGCAAAAGAGGTGGATGAGTTGTTGAAAAACACCAAACCACCGACTTTTAAGGGAGAAGACCGAGATCGCAATAAGGATGCAGTAAATATCTTTCTCAGCACAAGTGGGATGGAATTCACGCCTTACGGCATACTAAGGACGCAGTCAGAGTATTGCAAACAAGTTTAACTTTGGAAGGCGAGGCCTACAAATGGTGGACGTCTCTCAAGGAGAAGAATATCATACCACAGAGTTGGGAATCTTTTGAAACTATGTTTTGCAAAGAATTCTTGCCTACAAATGAGGCAGATCGGAATTGGACGGCTTGGGACACGTGTTCCATGCGCCAATACCCATCATTACTTGAATATATATCCCACTATTGGGATGTTATCCTCAAGTTGGAAGGCCTAAACACCTTTCAACAAGTACGTGGGTTTATCCATGGTCTGACGCCAGAGCTTAAGAAGCACGTCAAGACTCAAGACCCTAAAACACTTGAGGAAGCCATAGTGAAAGCACACATTCACGATGATCCAGATGAAAAGAAATCAAATCATAATCACGTGCGTGCGAAGAAAGATGGTAATACACGCACACAGTACGGGCACAATAAAAGAAAATTTATAGTAGCGAATTTAGAAGCATCTAAAAAACCGAAGGGGTCCAGAGGTCCTGTCTCTCCTGAGGAATTTGATAAAGCTAAGAAAGAGAAATTATGTTTCCAATGCTTGGGAAGCGGGCATGGCAAAAAGGATTGTCCCAAGGGGAAATCTGCTCTCATGGCAAGGAGAAAGCAGTGCACATGGTGCAACTGCTACCTCTTGAGTCTTCCTCACGATTTTCTACAGTGGAAGTAACACACATCGAGGTGGTGCATGAATGCTGTCTCACAGCTTTTATGTGGCAACTGACCTTCGGACCACATGAGTTAGTACGTATTCACAGATCTCTGCAAGGGCACAAGGTGCGCATCTTCGTAGATGACGATGCTACTCACAATTTTATCAATTATGGATTTTATCAATATATAGTTAACTCTACCTCTTTCTCTTATCTCTAGAGAAATGGCCCCCTCTTCCAAGAGGGAAGTGGTTATCTTCATGAAATGCTGAGAATTGTTGTGGTTGGGTTGATGTCTTCCTCTACCTTGTTGAGTGTTGAATCTTCTCTTCCTCTTGTTGAGAAGGGGCCTTTATCATTGATCGTTTTGTTGCTTGTGGTTCTTCCTACATCATGCATAGTCCTCCTGGCTGTTTGCCTTTGGTCTTCATATCTAAGAATCTTCTCCGTCTCATGAAGTGATGACTTCTCCCTCAAGAGAATAAGTCCTATAATAAGGCCCTTATATCTCTTTCTCAATTGATGTACGATCGTTGTCAAGAGTTCACCATTTTTCATCTTGTCTCCAACAAAAACTAGTTGTTGATCTAAATCTTGAACTCTTTTGATGAAATTAGTGGCATTCTTCTCTTGATTCCTTTTGAGGTTGGTATTTCAACACGTTAAGATTGTCCTTTTAGGAAAATGTTCATATTACAAGTTATGGCCTAAATACAAAAAAGTTTGTGAACCTTTGTGAACCTTTTATATCTAATTTTGTATCCAAATAAAACTTCGTACGCTCTATGAGCTATATATTTTCCCTCAAAGTTCACACACAAAAATTCTATTGTGGCAAAAGTAAACCAGTAGTGTCTAGAGAGGCTTGACCTTGAGAACATATCACCAAAAAAAAATCATAAAACATTTTTCATGAATATTAAATTTTACATAACAAAATGGGGCTTTTAAGCTTAGTGAAGGGATCTTAGAAATGGGGTTTTTAAGCTCAGTGAAGGGATCTTAGAAATGACGAACCTTCTAAGTGATTAATTTTTTCTAACACCCTAAAAGAAAACTTTAATCTCG
The DNA here is from genome assembly GCF_014529385.1 of Adiantum capillus-veneris. Lineage (NCBI taxonomy): Eukaryota > Viridiplantae > Streptophyta > Polypodiopsida > Polypodiales > Pteridaceae > Adiantum > Adiantum capillus-veneris. The sequence goes on from NC_140953.1 coordinate 45,194,188, forward strand.
TGTTGAGCTATCAACTTAGTATCAAGGACTAATTGTCAAAAAGAAAATCCAAAATATCTCAAAAGAAAATCAAATAATTTGTGTATAATCTCAAACTTCTCCACACACACACACACACACACACACACACACACACACACACACATGTACAATGAGGAAATTAATACTCGGTCAAATTGGGGAATCGGTTGCAATTTTTCTGTTGGCACCCAAATCTATAACTAATGATGTTAATTGCTAGAGCCTGGTCCCTCAACCTCTATTTAAGAGGGACTCATACAGTGTCTTTTCAAGCTCAATGCAAAGTGGTAGGTGGTCCCTTAACCTCTATTTAAGAGGGACTCATACAATGTCTTTTCTGTTACCATATACATGTGGTAGTGATGTGTGTGAACACACTAGGACCGCCGGGGCATTTTTTCCCTCTTTAGGAGGTTTTTCCCCCCGTGCATTGTATATACGCCCATCACTCTAGGGCTATCTATCTTTCCCTTGCACACTAAGTAACACACTCTCTATTGTGTGCCTTGAGCTTCCTTCGTCTTCTCCAAGCTGTGTGTGTTTCTTTGCAACCCTAATTCCAACAATTGGTATTAGAGCAGGTCACGTCCTCTCGGGCTTAGTTGCCAGCTCCCCAGCACATGCCTGCTCACTTTCTCCGATTTCAGTGAGATTTGGTGAGCGTTCGCAGGTCGACAAAATTTTTGGGAAAGCACGAAGAGCTTGGTCTGCTCAGAATTTTGATTTGGGCTCATTTCGGCCTCCGTTTCCACTACAGGCAGTATTGCACAGGCTATCTTGTCATTTTGTGCAAAATTTCTGTCAGTGCCGTTTTCTGCATAACAGGTCCCTTATAGTCTTCTACGGTTTGTGCTATATAGCACAGGTTGTTCCCGCTCCGTTTCTCCTATTTTCGGGCAGTTTTCACATCAGGTGCAACATTTACCATGGCTGACAACAACAACACAGATGTGTTCAAGATGTTTGCTGCTGAGGACAGGTTGGATGGGGAAAACTACCCTATGTGGGCTTATATGATGCAACATGTTCTTGAGTCAAAGGGTGTCTGGAGCATTGTGCAGGGCATTGATGTACGTCTTGGTTTTGAGGATGTAGGCGATGTTGAGGATGTTGCAGGTCTTGCTGCAAGGATTGTAGCTGTTAGAGTTGTTTTGCCTACGGCAGAACAAGCTCGTTGGGATGTTAAGGATGCACGGGCTCATGCACTGATTCTTTGTCTGTGAAGCGCACCATTGTTCCTCACATCCGTTCAGCAAAATCTGCAAAACAGGCTTGGGATATTTTAGCAGGTCTTTATGCAAGCCGCAATGAGGCTAAAATTTCTTTGCTGCGTAAAGAGCTGGAGTCGAAGATTATGCATGAGGAAGATGATATGGACATTTTCCTTGCTAGTGTCAAGGATATCAATGAGCAGCTTATTTTTGCAGGTGAAGTCATTTTAGACAGTTGCCTTGTGCAGACTGTTCTTGATGCCTTACCAGATTCTTACTAGACTTTTGCTAGTACTTGGAGACTGATGACCCAAGGAAATCCTGAAGTTGTCAAGTTTGATGCATTATGCACATTGCTATTGCAAGAGTCACTTTCTAGAAAAAACAGGACTAGGCAGCGTGCAGTTGAACAAGCTTTTATTGCTTCTCAAAGAAAGGGTGGTAACAGTAATGCAACCACTTCCTATGGTTCTACTGCGAGTGGCAAAAATTTTGTTCCTAATGCTCCTGCTAGCAGCACTTCGTCTGACAATTCTGGTGATAAGGGCAAAAATAAGATGCGTTGCCATTATTGTAAAGCCAATGATCACTTGATCAAGTCGTGTCCTAAGTTGAAGGCTAAAGAGGCTAAGAAGAAAGAGGGTGGTTCCACTGCAAAGACTGGTTCCACTACAAATGCAGCCATTGTTGAGTCTTCTGTGAAAGGAGATTGTGTTGCTGATGTTGATGCAGAATGGGCTTTTAGCGCAGAGTGCACTTACAATCCTGCTGTCCATGATGCATGCTTGTCAATTGCTGCAGATTCACATGTGTGGTATTTTGACAGTGGTGCTACAAAGCACATTACCTCACATCGTGAATTGTTTACCTCTCTCGAGTCTGTCCCTCATGGGAATTCAGTCACTTGTGCCAACAATGCCTCTTATTTAGTTCAAGGAGTTGGAAAGATTGTGCTCACTGCTGCTAATGGCAGTTCCTTTACACTTGTTGACGCACTTTATGTACCTGGGATCAAGAAGAATCTCTTGTCTGTATCCGCACTTGCTAGACTTGGACTTGTAGTCAAATTTGTGGATGACAGATGTAGAGTTCATGATCTTAGTTTTGGTGATGAAATTGTTGCATCTGGCCTTTTGTGCCGTGGGCTGTATAAGCTCACTTTGTATGACAAGTGTGGACAAAATTTTGCAAATGCTGTTGCAGATTCAAGGGCTATTTCAGATGCAAAACTTTGGCATGCACGTTTTGGTCATCTGAATTTTGCCAGTTTGCTGCGTTTGCAAAAATCTGATATGGTTACTTCTTTGCCACCTCTTGAAGCACCTGTCAAACATGTTTGTGAAGGCTGTATATTGGGTAAGATGCAGCGTTCTAAGTTTCCAAAGGATGGTTCAGTTCGGGCCACATGCAGGTTGCAGCTTGTGCATAGTGATGTTTGTGGGCCCATGCAAACTCCGTCCTTGGGCAATTACCTGTACTTCGTGACTTTCATTGATGATTACTCCAGGCATGCATGGGTATTTCCGCTTAAAGCGAAGTCCGAAGTTTTTATGTGCTTAAAACAATTTCTGGCTATGGCTGAAAATGTCTTGAAATGTACTATGGGCACCCTCCGTTCCGATCGAGGGGGAGAGTATATGTCTCATGAATTTAATGCATTTCTGGCTAGTCGTGGGATAAAACACCAATGTACAGTGTCTTATACACCTCAGAAAAATGGTGTTGCTGAGAGGAAAAACAGGTCACTGATGGAAATGGCACGATGTATGGTCAAAAGTCAAGCTTTGCCGCATTCTTTTTGGCTTGAGGCCATTATGTGTGCCACTTATATACTTAACAGGTGTCCTACGAAAGCTTTGCAGTCTATTACTCCATATGAAGCATGTCATGATAGAAAACCTTCTATTGAGCACATGCGTGTTTTTGGCTGTTTGGCATATGCTTTGGTGCCACAAGTGCAGTGCAGAAAATTGGATGATAAGGCTGTCAAATGTATTTTTGTTGGTTATAGTGCTGAAAGCAAAGGTTACAGGTTGTATCATCCGCAAACAAAACGTATTCTGGTTTCTCGGGATGTAGTGTTTGTGGAAGATTCTGTTAAGCCCTTGATGTCATGTACTAGAGACAGTAATGTAAGCTCACATGACATTTATGACACTTTGTTGCCTCTTTTCAGTGGTGGAAATACGAATGTAAGTTCCAATGAGGCAAATGTACAGCCTATGGGGGTTTCTGAAAATGTTTTAGATCAGCCTATTACTGATGCATATGTACATGATGTACTTGATGAGGAAAGGGCTGAAAATGAGCAGGCTAGAGGTATGCCAAAATGGCTGGTGCGCCACACTTTGCGTGACAGTAAATTGGATGCACCTTTGTCTAGGCGTACTCGTTCAGGCTCTCGCCATGCATCTTATGCATGAGATTCTTATGCTTTGGCTATGTCTAGCCTACATGATGTTGAGGAGCCTTTGACTTTTGATGAAGCACAAAATTCAGAAAATTGGATGGCTGTCATGCAATCAGAATATGATGCACTTATAGAGAATGACACATGGACTTTATGTGATTTGCCTCCTGGCAAAAAGCCCATTGGTACGAAGTGGGTTTACAAGTTAAAACGCAAGCCGGATGGTGAGATCTATCGCCATAAGGCTCGACTTGTTGCAAAGGGTTATGCACAGAAAAAAGGCATAGATTATGAAGAGACTTTTGATCCCACTTGTCGTATGACTACTGTGCGTTTTCTATGTGCATTTGCTCCCACTTGTCGTATGACTACTGTGCGTTTTCTATGTGCATTTGCTCCCACTTGTCGTATGACTACTGTGCGTTTTCTATGTGCATTGGCAGCTCATTTTGGTTGGGATGTACATCAATCAGACATTGTTACTTGTTTCTTGAATGGTGACATATTTGAGGAAGTTTATGTAACGCAGCCTCGCGGTTTTGTCATAAAAGGACAAGGACAAAGTGTGCAAATGTAACAAGGCTTTTTATGGGTTGAAGCAATCTCCTCGTGCTTGGTATGAGAAAGCTGACACTCATTTGGTCAAACAAGGCTTTCGTAATAGTCCAACAGAAAGCACATTGTATGTAAAGCGTGAGGGTGATGTACTTCTCATTGTGGTTCTTTATGTTGATGATTTGCTGATCACTGGACCAAATGAGAGACATATTGCTGAATTAAAGGCTGATTTGAATGCTACTTTCAAGATGAAAGATTTGGGGCTGTTGCATCATTATTTGGGTATACAGTTTAAGCAGTGTGATGGTGGTATTGCCTTGTGTCAGAAAAGTTACATAGAGACGTTGCTATGTAAGTTTGGACTTGAGGATTGCAAACCTATTGCCACTCCCATGGAAACAGGTTTGAAGTTGAGTCTACATGATGCTGGTGATCCTGCCGATGTCACTCTTTACCAAACTGCTGTTGGATGCCTCATTTATGTATGCAACACGAGGCCGAATATTCAGTTTGCAGTCTCACAGGTCAGCAGATTTATGCATAGCCCAGGGTCTAAGCATTGGCAGGCTGTCAAGAGGATTTTCCGCTACCTTAGTGGCACTTTACATCTTGGCTTGTTTTATCCCAAGGGGGGATCATTGCCGCCAGACTTACATGCTTTTTCGGACTCAGATTGGGTTGGTTGTTTTGACACGCGAGTGTCCACAAGTGGTTTTTGTTTCATGCTTGGCGCTTCATGCATATCATGGTTGAGCAAGAAGCAACCTACTGTGGCCAATTCGACTTGTGAGGCTGAGTACAGGGCAGTCTTCACAGCTACGGTTGAGTGTGTATGGCTCAAACGCCTTATGGATGATTTGGGTGTTGGACAGGACACTGCCAACACTATCTACACTGACAGTCAGAGCGCATTGGCAGTTGCGAGGAACCCAGTTTTTCATGCTCGCACAAAGGACATTGAGGTGCATTATCACTATGTCAGGGAGAGGCTCTCAGCAGGAGAAATCAGCTTGGCTTATGTGCCAACACAGGACAACCTTGCACATCTTTTCACAAAGGCATTGTCTCGTGAGAAGCTTGAAGATTTTCGCAAAGATTTGGGCTTACTCCCCTTTGTGGACTGATCCTGTCCTTAGGGCATGGCACTTCCCTTTACTCATGTGCCAACTCTAGTTCACCGCATCACTCCAGGGGGGATTTGTTACCATATACATGTGGTAGTGATGTGTGTGAACACACTAGGACTGCCGGGGCATTTTTTCCCTCTTTAGGAGGTTTTTCCCCCCGTGCATTGTATATACGCCCATCACTCTAGGGCTATCTATCTTTCCATTGCACACTAAGTAACACACTCTCTATTGTGTGCCTTGAGCTTCCTTCGTCTTCTCCAAGCTCTGTGTGTTTCTCTGCAACCCTAATTCCAACATTTTCAAGCTCAATGCAAAGTGGTAGGTGGTTCCTTGTTAGCATTCAAGTACTCTATTATTCTCACTATATCTCCCTCTCTAGGTTGGTAAAACCCCCCAATCCCCAACCATTTGTATCAGAGCATCCGATAAGAGATCCATTTTAGGACTTCCAAAGCTAAAACCATCTCACTTTAGGTCCTTTAGGTTGTACATTGATTCATTTCTAACCTATTTTAGTTAAGGTTATGAGGTAGTCCAACTCACAATTTCACTTTTCCAAGTTGTAGTTATCACCATGATCTATACTAGCATTATCTCCTTGACAACTGAAGAGGAGTTGTTTCTCAACTTAAGATGAACCAATTTGATGATCCATAGCTTCATTTTGATTTGATTTGTCTCTATGAGTTTACTATGAGAAACCAAGCTAGGTTTTGATCTCATTCCTGGTGTAGAAAGTTTCATGGCTAGAGCCCCTAAATCGTAGGGGAATTTTAAGGTAGGTAATATGTAGCTAGAACAATTGGCTCAAATTCCTTATGTACTAGGAGAACAAGCTTATCTTGAATGGTGAAAATGTATATCTTACAAGCTTTATTCTCATTGCACAAGAGGTAATTTGGCAAGCTCTCTTGGATTCAAGGTCACTCTTATGTTTTCTTGAACATCCAAACTTTGGTGCAATATTAAAGAGCTCTATCATCCAAAATTTTAGATTCTATCTGTAGACTACAAAAAACCAGAGGGTCATTTATCTGCAACCATTGGAGGGTAATGAATAGATGTATGATTACATGACTAAGAGGGCTTGCACATGGTTGATAAGGCAATGGCTACCACTTTCTTAACATTAGACATGGAGAGAGAGAGAGAGAGAGAGAGAGAGAGAGAGAGAGAGAGAGAGAGAGAGAGAGAGAGAGAGAGAGAGAGAGAGAGAGAGAGAGACTTTTGTGGATTGTAGAGATGTGAAAAAAATCATCAATAATTATCAAGAGATCAAAATGAAAAACCATTTCACAGAAACATGCCCACAATACAGTATCAGTACCCCTAAACGTAGAAGTTGCCTTTCCATAACCATCTGAAAGGACTAATCTGATCAAATGCAAATATTTTGAGTAAAATATGTCCAAGATAGGCAAAAAAATTTTAAGCATGGTCAAAGCTCATTGACAGCTAACTACATAGGTAGGTGATAGACCTATCAAAATTCTATAATTTGGAATAGATCCATCTAAATTGGGTGAGAATTTTATAGTTTTATGTGAAAGTTTCTATTTTGGAAAGTAAATTATTCTATTCATTTAATATTTGAATAGAAGGTAATCTCAAATTCTTGTTTGCATCTAAAACTTCTACTGAGAAGGTTTGGTCTCATATGTAAAAGTTATGTTCAAATTACTAAAACATGTGAGAAGGTTTGGTCTCATATGTAAAAGTTATGTTCAAATTACTAAAACATGTGAAGAGCTACTTTAGTGGCCCAAACCACATTTGTGGCTCTGACACAAGACTAGTGTTAAATTGAATTGTAAGCATGAATGTTCTTGAAAGAATCTAAATCCTAATTACAAGCAATGATGGACACTAAATGAATATGCTACAATTATCAATAGCACACATGTTTTCCAAAAGTTAAGGCTAGTTTTTTTTAACGTGGGAATGCCTTGAAGATTGGTCATCTTCACATTCAAATACATTGCTAGCTACTTTGCAAATGTCCATGGAACAATGATAAGCATAACCATCTAAATATAGTAATACTAGTTCTACATTTGTTTTCCTTAAAAATAGATTGGAAAAAAATGTATTATGAGGATGTGGAAATTATTAAGCTTCAAATGAACTAACACTTATTAAGTCTCATAATTATCTCAATTATGAAACTGAATGCTAAGTTACTAAACTTGAAATGAACTAATGACTCGGTCTCGTAACTAACCTACACCCTCAATAGCCAGGTGTCTCTCACATATAGCTATACAGATATATATATATTCTCTATTTAATAGTTGGTACTCCTATTCTTTCTAACTGATTCACTAGCTTGTATCATACAACCTTAAGTTCTCTCTCCTTGTAGGCTAGATAGTGATTAAGATAAAAGAATTTATGAACTCACAAATTATGTTTACATTTCAAATTTCTAGCAAAGGTAATGCCCTCTTATCCCACACAAATTTTCATAACAAAATAAAAAAGCAAATGGATAGTGCACTCCTACCAGAAGCTATTGAGGGATAAATTTATCGAGAGGTTACTCATTCCAACACCATTCCTACAAATGTTTTCTTAATTGCAAGGTTTCCACAAACCGGTCTAGCGATTTAGAGCTCAAAAATTTAAGGTGTCAAGGACCTCCAATACAGCCAATTATGCAAACCATATAGCTCATAACTCATATAGCTATACAGTCTAATAATAGTTGAAGTTACATGGGGCAGCAACTTCCAAGTGGTCACCCATCCAAGTATGGATCTTGCACATCTTGCACATCTTGCACATGTGGAGC